>NC_135483.1:193210352-194523401 GCF_052094955.1 Ictidomys tridecemlineatus | reverse complement strand
GGAGAGGAGAGAGGAGGAGAAGAAGAGAGGAGAGAGGAGGAGGAGAGGAGAGAGGAGGAGAGGAGAGAGGAGGAGAGGAAGAGAGGAGAGAGGAGGAGAGGAAGAGAGGAGAGAGGAGGAGGAGAAGAGAGAGGAGGAGAGGAAGAGAGGAGAGAGGAGGAGGAGAGGAGAGAGGAGGAGAGGAGAGAGGAGGAGAGGAAGAGAGGAGAGAGGAGGAGGAGAGGAGAGAGGAGGAGAGGAGAGAGGAGAGAGGAGGAGAGGAGAGGATGAGAGGAGGGGAGGAAGCGAGGAGGAGAGGAGAGAGGAGGGAAATGGGAAACGGAGGCAGAACAAGGAGGGCAGGTCAGCTTGGGAGAAGGCAGGACAGACCCAAGGTGGGCAGAGGATGGCCAGGTGCGGGTGCCCTGGCAGGAGCTGTGACCAGGCTCCCTCCAGCTGCAACCTGCTGCCCCTGGAGGGCCCATCGCAGTCCCAGCATCCAGGAGACCAGCCTCCCCCCACACTCCCCGCCAGCTCTAAGCCAAGTAGACCTCGGGGGGGGGGGGGGTCATGGACTGTTCCTAACAGGCCACACCAGGTACTCGTGGGTCCTGACAGTGGGGAGGGACTGGGAAAAGGAAAGCAGGAACTGGACTAGGCCGTGAACCCGGGCTGTCAGTTCCCGAGAAGAGCTCTGCAAGCAGAGGGGAAGGGCAGGGGAACTCTCCTGGGCAGATGAAGCATCACGCATCAGAGGGGGGTTTCAGCAGGGCACAGGGCAGAGGGACAGCAGAAAGGCCCTCTGTGTGCCCTGCCTCTGGGCCTGGGAGAGCAGGGAGGCTGCAACCACCTAGCCCAGCCCCCGCCCTTCTCTGAGCAGATGACAGCTCAGGCACATTCATGGCTTAAGAGTGGTTCAGGAGAACTGTCCTGTAGCAGCACACCGCAGACACCTGCCTCCTCCCACGTCCTCGCTGAATCTCCCCACGGATGTTCCCAAGGGTGGGGAGCAAAGCAAGGCCTGGGGACGGGGCGTGGGTTCCAAGGAAACAGAGATCTCAACTGTTTGATGAACTGGCCGGTACAGGGTAATCCTCTGGGTTCACTGAAACCATGCCTTCTAGTTTGCCAGAAGAATCCACCTGTCGGGTAAAACTGCCAGGTCATAAACAGATCATCGCGATACACGCCGACTTTCTAAGATGACAATCTTTTTTTTTTTTTCTTTTTATTTTTTTTTTATTTTTCTTTTTTTTTAATTTTTTTTTCTTTTAAGATGACAATCTTTCAAACTTTGACCATTTGTTAATTATGGACTTGGTACTTTCCAAGTTTATGAAAATTCACTTTGTCTATCTGTTGACACATCGATATGGGCAAAATGACAAAAGTGCCTACAGACTGAATGTTAACTTATTAAAATTAAGAAGCATCCATTGGATAAAGTATTATAAAGTCCTTTTTAATTGACAGGAAAAGTCCCAGATAAGGCAAGTGCGAAGATAAATCCAACCTTCCACAGGGAGGGACGGTCACTGCAGAGGCACCGCAAGAGGTGGCAGCGGAATATCCATGCATCCTGCTTGGACAGGGCTGATCTGCAGCTTCTACGCTGTGGCCTCAAGCAAGTGAGTTAAACTTTACAACCCTCGGTTTCCTCTGTTATAAAAACTTGGATTACTGCACCCATCCCCAGGCTCCCGGGAGGGTCACGAGAGGAGGATGCATACATGTTTAACCACAGGGCTGGCCGCACGGCAGAGGGTCAGCCGGGGGCTCCAAGATTACTGCTAGAAGATGGGTAAGTCGGATTTTCTCTTTGGTGACTGATTTTCTCTTTTAAAGAGGCATCATCACATCTGAATTTTGAAGTAACTATATGTATGTGTTTGTGTGTGTGTGTGTGTGTGAGAGAGAGAGAGAGAGAGAGAGAGAGAGAGAGAGAGAGAGAGCGCGAGAGCGCTTGAGTCAACGCTGCTGTGAGTTCTTGCAGGGCTGTTCTGGTGCTAGACCTACAGGGCCTCACGGCTTCCGCAGGGAGCCAACTAAAGGGGAAAATTATTCCCACCTGCAGAAAGCACCAAAGACGCAAACGAGAATCAAGTAAAAGAGCAAAGCTGCCTACTTATTTCATTAGGAAGAGTCAAATCGAGTTATTGAAACATTCACTGGAGAAATGCTGGGAGCCGCAGCCTGGGCGTCAGCTCAGGGACAGGGCCCAGGCCACCTCGCTCCGGTGGATTTCAAGATGTTTTCTGGAACATCTTACACTGATCACTTACTCTGGGCTTGCTCAGAGTTCCCTTCTGTAATCTGGCACAAAATATGCTAAAAGTAACTTTGAAATTTTCCTACCTAGTGATTCCAGAACAATCCATGAGCCAAGAATCAGAATTCAGCCTGTGACACGAGAAGCAAAACTCTGGTGCACACAAGTCTCCTCTCATACAATCATGTGCCAACTGTGTGACCTTTGCAGCGGGCGGCATTGTGCACTGTTCTGGTGGGAAAAGAGCCCATCCTCTCAAATAACCCTGGGCTGAGCTATGAGGTAAGACCCTTTGGGGCATTGGTCACTGAAGACGAGCAGATCAACTGTGGAAGAATGCGTTCCTGACCTTCTTGCAGGTGAAAATATCTTTAGGTAATTAATGCTTTCTTGCCAAGACGGAAACTCACCCACCGTTCTCCTCCTCAAAGCTGGGAGCCTCCCTGGGATTAAATCTGGGAGCCTGAATGCAGTGGCCATGTGATTGAACCTGTCCTCCATGCTCAACGCGCATGCGCAGCAGCAAGTGCAGTGAGATATCTTAAGTATTATCAAACATTATGTCATTAAATAGAAATTAGATGGAAACAAGGGAAGCCTAAAAATTGACTAGGAGTCCGGAGGCTCTAAATCCTAATACGTCCATTTCTCACCTGAAGCCCTCTCCAAATGCAGTTTTGCTATTAAGCAAAACCCAAAGAAAGGTAATCAATCCCAACTAAAAAGCACTTACCCCAGTGACGGTGTGCAAGCCACTTCAAACCCCTGGCTGCCTGCCAAAGCCCAGACAACAGCCGTCAATGCTCTGACTATCCGAGGAGCACAGGGGCCATGCATAATTGACTAGAAGATGGGCCAAAACTGTGCCCAATCAGTGTGTGATCAAAAACGCGTGGAATATTCAGCACCACTTGATTACACGGAGGTTCGTCCTTTCCCTCTCCTCACGAAATCTCTTCAAGGTCCACAGTACTGTAATAAGATCATTACTGTCAAGCGGTACGAATCGCAGGCAATGAGTCTTGGGATGGGGAGTCATACTTCACAAGCTCCCCTGGTTTCTCTCTCTCTCTCTCTCTTTTTTTTTTTTTTGTATTTTACTGCATGCAGAGGCAGCAGGGCGACGAGGTGGCAGATAATGATCACATCACTGTGTGGCAACTAGAAAGGCACTTTTAAGAAAAAGCAGAGAGAAATCAGCTTAAGAGAAACTAAAACATTTTCCGTTTGCAGTTTTTCCCCCTTAAAAAAATTAAATAGAATTAAACTGTGTGCAGTAGGCGCTTTTCATGAACTCTGATAGAATGTCATTGAATCCAACCGTTTGATAGATTTTCATATCGCAGCAAAGCCCATTACCCCACAGACAAATGGCCAATTTTCTCCATGTCCCGCATACAAAAGAAACCCTAGTGAAGTTGTGTGTGTACGTGGCAATGCCTGGTAAAGTTTCCGCCATGCCCACTTCTTTCATTGGTGATGCACCCAGGCCTTGGTACCTGGTGCCACTTCTTCATCTGATGGAAAAGGGGTGGAGCTTGAAGGTGGGAGGGCACTAGAAAAGATCCGTAAATAAACAAGCTGGCCTCAAGCCGCACCTTCTCCCCAGCACTCACAAGGCATCTCAGTAAGACCAGAGGGAGCAGCACCAGGAAGGGGCCTGGAGCCAGGGGTGGCAGGCGTTCTGCGGTGAGTCCTTGAGCGCACGATGGGGGCTGAGCCCATCACTCTCCTCCCTCCAACTCAGACTGCCCCGAGAACGCCCACTCTCCTCATCCAAAAAGGAAAAGGAAAGGCGCATCTCCTCGGCAGGAACACAGAAACTGGATCATGCATCCAAGTTAAATCTTCAAGAGGCTTGTGCCCTGTCACGAAGTCCATCATCCAATCCCGAGTGTCAGAAGCCGTGGCCTCGTCTTCCCTTTGAATGTGTCTGAGAGCGCACGCACATGGGAGAAAAAGAAAGCTGTTGGCAAAGAAGCGATACCCAGCACCACACCAGGAGTCCCGGGGAAGAGGCCGGCAAGATCAGATCCAGCAGAGGGGGAACTGCTTAGTTCTCAAGGGCCAGGGTGGGGAGCAGAGGGTGGGCGTGTGAGCCACCGGAGAGCCGCAGGGCTCAGAGAGGGGCACAGCTTCGGGGCTGTAGGACCGAGAGCCACAGGCCTACACAGGCTCCTCACCGCCCCAGGAGGAAGGTGCAGGTGTGTGAGTCCCGAGGCCCGAGAGAGGCCAGGTACCCACCTCCCACCTGCTGGTCTTGGGCTCGCCTTCACCTTCATCCAACCTTTCCCTCATCTGTGAAGAGACCCCCCACACCACAGGGGTGTCTGAGCTGTGCAGTGAGACCACGCATATTCAAGGGCAGGCGTGGCTCAGTCATTTTGTACTTGATGGCCTGTCCTAACAGGTCCCAGACTCTGGAAGGAGGAGAAGGTTTGGTCATGAACTGTACTAGGTTCCAACCCAAGAGACTGAGTCCACCAGGCAGCCCCCTTAACGGCAAGGTGGGCACAGGAATGCCAACTCCCCCACGCAGGAACAGGGAGCTGCCTGGTTTCATTAACTCTCTCTCCTACAATCCCTGAGTCAAAGCTCAAACCTCAACCAGATGGTGACGGGAGACTGGGTCTGTGGGAGGTGATGTCGGTGGATTAGATGGGGTCCCCACTAGGGAACTGGTGGCCGTATGCAAAAAGGCAGAGCCTGCCCCCCTCCCCACCATGTGCACACTCCATGGAAGGCCATGTGAGGACACACGGAGAGGAGGTGGCTGTCTGAAGGCCAGGAAGTCGGGCAGAGGCCACAACTGAGAGGCCCGAGCCCCTGCCTAAGCCACCCTGCTGTTTTGATGTGGCATCTGCGCCAAGACCAAAGGTGCCCGCATTTTTACTCAGTCCCTCCCACCTGCCAAGCTGCTCTTACACTGACGAGGTCAACATCTCCTTCTGTCCTCCATCTCTAGAAGAGGGAGGCAGCCTCTGCTGTGTGGGAGGTGGAGCACCGCTGAGTTTCATCATTGCCAAGGCTGGAGGAAAGAGAGCTCATCCCACTAGAACAGCTGACGATGACTTCCAGGGGCCTGGCCACACGGGTCTAGCCCAGAGCCTGGCACAGCGGCATGAGGCTGAGATGAACCCCCCCCCCCCCCCCCCCCGATCCAGACCAGCCTCGCCACCTACGTTCTGAACTCTGTGCTTCAGCCTGAGCCCTGTGCCTCGGCGATAAGACACCCAGGGCACGTCACGTGTGGAGAGCCGAGAAGGGGTCTGATGGCATGGAAGATCTGAGGGGAGTGTGCTGCAGCCAGAACCGGCTCTGCCTCTTCTGCCCCAGGACTTGGTCCAGGGGTCGCAGCTTGGTTGCTGAGTTAAGTGGCTGAGTTACGACCCAGGAAGTGGGAACATTCTGAGAGCACAAAGGGAAGGACTTCAAGGTGGAACCCGACTCTCCTAGAAGCCAGTCTACCCAGGGACTGCTGAGCTGTGCCGAGTTCCAGTTTCTGGGCGCCGGGAGAAGCTGTGCTGTCGCGAGCTCTGTGGAAAGACACTGGAGCTGGCGAGCCCAGAGGCGGAAGGGCCTCGCTGAGTCTAGGTGAAACACATCCCATCCTGCCTGTGAGAGAGGGGCCATGCCAGCCACCTGCACGTGGCAAGAGTGAGTCCACGTCCTGTAGAGCAGGGGACGGGGCTTGAACACTGGCACCGGAGGACTCTGGGACACCACTGGGGAGCCTAAGATTGATCTCATATTCACTTTTCAGATTGCCACCCTTGGGAAGGCAGAGATTCCATTCTCTACAGAATGGGATGCACAAATCCTTCCTGAGGATCTCCCAGGAACGCAGATGCTTGGGTGCAGCGCCCCCCACCCCAGCCTGCTGCATCTCTGCTCTGCCCACTGCCGTGTGACTGCCAAGGGCAGGGACATCTCAGCCACTTCACATGCCAAGTCAGGCACACTGGCATGCAGTAGGTGCTCAATGTGCTTTCACGGCCCTGAAGCTAACCTGTTTAGTTTGTGTGGACTTAAAAAAAAAAGTACCCAAACTCCTCTTGTCTGTTAGCTCATCGTGATGGGGATCCTCTGTTCTGGCCCCCCGCTGTGACCGACTCATCTTTGTTTATTTCCGACCCGCGGACTTCCACAAAGCATCTGAGAGCGCTATGGCTTGTGTGTGTTTGTGGCGGCCAGACTGTACCCGGCAGGACGGCTTTTGAGTCAACTGTGCCCAATCCACAATGTCAACGTCTAGAGTAAACCCAGGTCCACTCGGTTTCAGCAAGTCCACTCTCTGGGCAGCTCTGAGAAGTCTCTTTGGGAAACTGACCTGGTTTATGGGGAGAGGGCAAGGCCATCAGCACACACCTGTCCTCCATAACCTACGGCACCAGGGCAGCGAGGCCGGCCGGCCTCTTATGCTCTTCAGCCTGTCTTTGGCGAGTGTCTCTGATTCTGGGCTTTTCACATGCACCAGAATTAACTGCTCAACCCAACTATTCAGAGGCACTAACCACTGTTCGATAATAGGGGAGTTTCAATAGGAAGACCTTATAATGTGAAAAATCACGGCAGATCACGGAGTTTTTAAGAAGTTGCTACAGAGACTTCTCATTCCTCTTCCTTTCAGGGTAGCTGCCCAAATTAAAACCAGGAATAGACATGCAGTGCTGGATGAGAAGAAGAAATCCAAGAGTGACAAATGACAGTAAGACTCGTGCAGCCAGCTCCTATAAATCCCCCCATCCTTCCAGCCACTTGTAAATAACACAGCATTAAATGAGAAAGCCCATGTACACGGGGGAAAACCCACCAACAGCATGTTGACTAGGACCTGCCAATCGGGTACAGCGTCACATGCATGGTGACTGTATCCCAAAAGCCAGGAAGAGAACATCATGGTAATGAAACACTTAGGAGCTTGCTACATTCTCAATAATAAGAAAATGCCCCTCCCTGTCACGATACGCAAAATCCCCAAATCACCCAACGATGGCTCCAAGCACACAGCAGGTGACATGGCTCAGTGGTTCGGGGAAGACCAAGCCCCGTGGGCCGGAGGCGAGTGTGAGGGGAAACACCCACAACCCCACCCGGCACACGCTGAGTTCTCCACTTTCCTCCAAAGTGCCTTGCAAAACACTGACAGGTTAATTTAAAAATTCCCTAAGGTAAAAGGTGAGTGACCAAGAAGAGCAACACCTATTAATTAGGATCAGAGTAAAAATAACACTCCCTCCCCTGACTGATCCCAGGCCACCACCGCTGGTGTCCAGCTCGCAGGGATCGGCACTCAGCGAAGAGGTGATGCCCCTGCGGAGTTCATCACATCAGAGACCCGACACGCACCAAACCCACAGAATAAGGA
This sequence comes from Ictidomys tridecemlineatus, assembly GCF_052094955.1. Classification (NCBI taxonomy): domain Eukaryota; kingdom Metazoa; phylum Chordata; class Mammalia; order Rodentia; family Sciuridae; genus Ictidomys; species Ictidomys tridecemlineatus. The sequence continues at coordinate 194,515,785 of NC_135483.1, read as the reverse complement.
GTTGATTCTGCGATGGGAGAGCCTAACTCTTGTCCTTCTGAATACCCCACCCTGCCCCAGGGTTCTGCCCGGCCTCCTGGGGGCAGTTTCTAGGGCACGCTGTACCTCCACGTGGTGGCTCTGGGTTCCCTGGCGAGAGAGGAACTGAGGTGTGATGATTTCCCTGTGGTGATGGCTTAAGATTTGATGAAAGAACAAAATGATCCGTGATTTCAGGGTCTCCTGCTTAAAAATGAAACGAAACTAAGTCCGAGTTGATGCGATTTGTCAGTGTCTCGGGGCCCCCCTCGACTGTCCAGCTGCGGTGAGGAATTTACTTCCGACCATGCAGGGAGCCTGCTTGTGGCTTACGCTGACCAGGATGATCTTTCCCTACCCATCTGGGATCAACCACGGAATGGTTCAGCAGAGACCGGAACGGACGACCAAAGGAGCGAGATGAGAAGGATGAAACACATTCCCTCTGAGACCTTTAGCACGAGGCACCGGGTGGCCCCAAGCGTGGGGGGACAGGATTTCTGCATAACCCTCTTGTCTGTAAGATGGGCTAAATCAGATGGGCCCTGCATCTAAAAAGAAAGATTTTTCTGCTATACAACTTCTAGATGTTAGGATCCATATAAAAGCCAGTGTCTTTACATGGAATCGGAGAAATATCAAGGAAACTATTCAGTCTGCTCCACTCCTAGATTCAAAAGCCGCTGCACACACCTCAAAGAGTTGCTTTTTGCCTGGCAGAAAGAGTTTGAGGCAGAGAATCAAGAGACAGTTCTGTCACCTACCAGCAACCTGACCCTGGACAAGAAAGCCACTTAACCTCTCGCTACTTCAGCCTTTTCACTGGGGAAACAGGGAAATTAGCACTTGATGCAAACTTGCATGAATGTTACCAAACTAACAGAACCACGAGATCTGGAGCCACGGAAGGCCACTGCAGAGACGGTGGCTTCATCTCAGCAATGACAGGCTCACCCCGGACCCTGGATAAGAAGACGCCCAGAAGTGCAGTGACAACAAGCCCCTAAAGACCTGGAAAATCTCCACACCCAAGGGCCTTCCCCAGCACCCACACTTCAGCCCAGTGCCAGCCAGGGCCCAGAACCACGGCACAAGCACCCTGTGTCGCCCGTTCCTGCAGGGTGAGCAGACAGTGCTGCGTCCGCTGCAGGGCCGGGGTCTCAGCACAGCTGGGCTCTGAGTTTTCTTTTATTATGGAAAGCGAATCCATCTCCATGAAGCTTCTGCCTTGGGTCCCACTGAAGCCAGCCGGGCCACCCAGGACAAGCCAAGGCTGGACCTCACACGCTTGGTGGGACTTCTGTCATCTGCACACATGGCAGGCCCCATGCCCTGGTCCCTTGTTGCTCTCTTCTCCCACTCAGGGTCTCTCGGGACCAGCCTCGGTCCCCATCACTGCCCTCCCCAGGATCATCTAAACCCACCTTCTCTGGCCCACGATCACTGGATCTGAATGATCCACATTTGCTTTACTGTACTCAATAACCCCCACCACCTCTGATCCAACTCAAAGTCAAGGATCTGCCTGGCATTCAAAGCCGGTGTTCTCGGTGGTCTTCAAGATGGGCAAACAAAGGGCACAAGCAGAAACTGTGTGGGGACATCACTCTTCCCCTCAGGGTTTTGTGGTGAGGCTACGGACGCTGCTTCCAAAAGGGCTGTCCCACTTTGCCGTCAGTGGGAAAGGGCTCTGTCCCCGATGCTCTCAATAAACACAATTTTAAAATTCTCCATGTTTGAAAAGGAAAACAGTGAAGAATTCATTGAAAGTGAGACCACCAAACCCTATTTCTTGCTCAGATTTTGGCAGCCGAACTACTGACAGAATGTTAACCTCTGGTCTAGTTTTCCTGAATAAAAGCGTCACAGAATTGCCCAACCTTACCATAGAGCAAAGTGTCTGTGAGACTCTCACAGGCTTACAGAGAACGGAAGAACCGATCCGAACTTGGGGAGGCTCCTGGCAGGTGGGCGGGGGGCGGGGGGCGCGTGCCTCATGGAGAACTGTACAGCGGTCCCTACGTGCCTGCACCCCTTACGGCCCAGGCCAGCAGCCTCAGGACTTGGGTCGGGGGCACTGAGCATGCCCCCATAGTTCTGAGGCCTGTGGTAGTGAAGGGCACAGGGTCCCAGTCAGGAAGTAGCTTTGTCCTCACCCCCAGAGCCTTCCCTGAGGCCAGGTCACCTCCACACCGTAGGACTCCTCACACCATCGTGGTTACCCAGGAGCCCAGGGAAGCGGGCTCATCCACGCACCCTCTGCTCAGGGTCAGCTGTGAGTCGGTCAAGGTGGCAGCCAAGTACTTACAGAGATGAGGAGCCCTTCAGCCATCGACTCTGCTCGCCGAGTTTTCTAGACTCAGCCAATTCCCTTAACGTGGTAGACAGAAGAAACGGCTGTTTACGTGGAGCACAGTAGGCCTCTGGGGCCACGCGGTGCCGAAGGAGTTCAATTCCTAGCCTTCAGCAGAGACGAGCCAACTAGGGGACTACGTGAGAGCCAGTGCCATGAGCCCCTCGCTGGAAGGAACCCCAGTTCCCAGCTGCCACGCGCAGCCCTGGTGGACAGGATCTCTGGACGGGCGCAAGGGGGGACGACGCTCAGCCTTCCCTTTCTGAGTGGGCACATAGAAGGTAAGAGACAGCTGGCCGTACCTCCTCCAGGAGCCAGGATGCCTGTGCAGAGGCTCCTTACCTCGTATAGTTGGGGACGGCAATGAGGTCCACGTGGGAAGCCACAACGGCACCAGGAGCCACAGTGGACAGCACACCCCTTCTCTGGACAGACTTCTAGACCTTCTCTTGAGACACTAAAAGGGGCTGGGGTGTGGCTCCGTGGTAGAGCGCTTGCCTAGCATGCTCAAGGCCCCAACTTTCAGCCCCAGCACCCCACTAACACAAAATAAATAAATAAATAGAAACAGTGTACATCACTAATCTAACATGACTTCAATGGCAGGACACAATCCGACGCATAAAGGCTAAAATATGGAGACAAATTGTGCCTTAGAAATAACAGAAGACTCTCAGTAGCTCAGGAGGCTGAGGCAGAGGATAGTGAGTTCAAAGCCAGTCTCAGAAAAAGCGAGGCCCTAAGCCACTTGTGAGACCCTGTATCTACATAAAATACAAAATTGGGCTGGGGGTGTGGCTCAGTGGTTGAGTATCCCTAAGTTTAATCCCCAGCACCACCTGCCTCCCCAAAAATGAAACGATAGAATTCAAACTGGATCACAGAAGCAACTCAGTCTCACAGACTGACTTTTCCCAGGGGAAAGGATACTTACTCTTTTTACAAAGAACTGACTGCTTATTTTCTATTGGAAAGATGTCACTAGAGAGTGAGATGCGGTTCCCCTGGGCCCTGTGCTTCTGCATGCGTGTCACCCACTCACTGGCCCCTGCAGGAGCCCTGCTAAGGTTTCCAGGGTGGGTCTTTCCGTGGTAGCTGTCTTTCTGTTTCCACTAGCCCCTCTGCAACAAGACCTTCAAAGACAGTGGCCTGCAGCTGGCCAGGGCAGGTCCTCTCTGTCCCCGCCTGGAGAAATACTGTGGCTTGGTGCATACCAAAATTCCCGGGGACTCAGCAGGTGGACTTGGAATGCACCAGGGGCCCAACAAGCTCAGGTCACTCATCAACCTTCCGCCAAACGCACCTTCCCAACTGCTGCCAGGCCCCACCTGGCAGCAGTCGCCACATCCTTGGGACAATTGAAATGTACCACCCGAGCAGTTACAGGCTGACCTGGTAATCCGTTTCTACCACGTCGTGCTCTCAGCAAGCCACAGGCCAGCTGGAAATACCATTGTCCCATCACACACTCGTCTGTGGAGAGGGACGGGGCTCCTCTCCCCCGACTCATGCCCCCTCACGGGGAGCCTGGAGGTGGGGGCACAGCTACTGTCCCAAGGCTGCATCAGGGTGGGCTATGGCCATGGCTTTTGGCTGACCGGTTGCTGGAAGGAAACTTGGGAGTGTGAAGGAGACTCGCCAACCTCAGGCATTTGTACCAGATTCTTTCCAGTGGGCAGGCAGCGCACGAGGTGGGTGCTTTGATCCATTATTATTTTCGGCATTGCTATTTTGACAGAATCACCCTTGTTTATCGCAACATGAGAAAACTGGGTTTTATTGTCTGCCCTTACTAGCAGAATGCTTATGGGAGGCAAACAGGAAGAAGTGTGGTGGGGAAGGGCTGCCGGACCTTGTGGGCAGCCCTGAGCTCTCTGGCTCTCAAGCATCTGTCCACTCACAACTGAAGGGGGCGCTATGCATGCCACCAGAACACCTGCTCGTCCCTGCTACTAGGTGCTGTGGGCTCATGCTAATCCACAGGCACAGGAGGGACAGGCGGCCTTCTCTAGCAGGGCCGGCATCTATTGACCTGTGGTTCTGGACACAGACAGTGGAGCACGCAGGAACAGCACGGCAGACACGCAGAAAGGAAAAGGACCTAAGTAATGAAGAGCGTTCCGGAGTGGGGACCCTTGCTGAAGACAGACTTGCAACTGCCGTTCTCACAAAAGCCATCTGTGTCATGAGAACCATGCTTGGGAATCTTAACTTTCCTCTGAAGTATTTCTGTAACTTGTCTATTAGATTGGACTAGTTCTGCCCCTCATGACGCGGGGCGCGTGCACGTGTGCCCAGGCACACACATGCACCCATCTCCACTTGTGTCTGTAGAATAAAAAAACGTAAACTTATTGGAAGGAGCCACATCAGAAAGATCACCCCTGCCATCATGGAGATGATGGGGGACTCAGCAAGTCAAAGGAGAATCAAGGCAAACCACAGCACCTGGACCACTAAGGGGACCCGCAAAGCAAAGGAGTCAGTGTGCCTGACAGAAGAGGAAGAGGGGGCTGCAGGACAGGCTGCTGAGCACGAGGTGAGCCGCCATCTATGGCAACCGAGACCAGGATCAGAGGTGGCACCTGACTGAGGTGGTGAGACCCACCCACCGGGAGCGGCTGTTGTGCCTGGGTTGCCCAGGTAGGGACAGGCTTCAGAACTCGACCAGGCCTGTGATGGAGACAGTGAGAAGGTGCCAGGGCCCTGTCGTGCCACCTTGAAAACAGAAAGCACACACAGGAGCCTGCGTGACTGGGCACTGGTGTTCTAGGGGGATCTGATTTCACAACCTGGAAAACCACAAGTGAATTTTCAGAAATGCAGACAGTCACTCTGGGGGGCCCGGGACACCTTACCTTCAGCAGTGCCAGAGAGCCCATCAGCTTTGAAGTTGCTGGTACTTTTCTTCCTTCGATGCTTCTTTCTGTTGGCGTGGGGGGAGGGGGGCGGGTCGAGCTTGGGGCTGGTGGAGCTGGAGATACTGGGGCTGGAGCACACGGAGTCACCCAGTCCTGTGTCTGCCACCGGACCGGAAAAGGCAAAAAAATGCAAAGGTAAGCACAGAGAAAGGAGACTTGGGGAAAACACTCAAGCAATGCTCCTCCAGCACCACACAGGGGCCTGCACATGGTGCCCAGTCATGAGGTGGCAGATCAGAGGCCCAGAGCCTCCGCAGGAGAAGATCACGGTCCCCTGGCCACCTGCAGGCACCGATTTCTGTATCACCTTCATGCTAGGAGAATTTAAAATCTTCTACTTTGCATGATGGGAGTCTTGAAAACTCATTTGCAGAATATATGATCTCTGCAAAAGGGAAGCAGGGAGCTTGTGGTTTTCAGTTGATTCCCTTTTCCCATAATTACCTTGACACACCAGAAAGAAACAAAGGCAGCCAGGAAAGCACGAGAGTGCACTTTTAAGGGACTGACTGTGTGCATGCAGGATGGGGGACCTGATTCCTTCTTCTCCTCAACACTACATATGAAGGTAGCTCCAACTGCAGTTGGTGAAAATCCGTGTGCCCTTTCTCCCACCAGTGTCCTGCGATGGCACTTGAAAACCCATTAGGTAGACCCATCTGTTTTTAATGCACTGGAGCTAGTTATAAAGGTTTGAAAGCCAATGTGCCCATAGGATCACTCACTGCCAGCAAAACTCTTAATTTATTACCTATCTTTATCTTTACCAAAGAGAAGGTCCAAAGTGATGCTAAGTGACCAGAAAAGAGCATAGAATTGTACAACAGTTGGAGGAGGCGACAGGACACCTTCCCCTCGGAGTCGTGAGAATTCTCCATTCATGATTCAGCAGGTTAACAACCTCAGGGACAGAAGGCTCTGCCCCACTTCAAGTACTCTCAGCCTCGACTCTGAGCACCAGCTGCTGGCCAGCCACTTTCTAGGTGCATGGGATCCATCCCCGAGGACACCATATCAGGATCCCTGCCTGGAGGTCCTGGCACAGTAGCTGGGCACCCAGCGTCCCCCAGTGCTCCCTGCCCCAAGGCTGACACCCTCCACTCCGCCCGACACCTGGCCTCTCTCTCTGGGGGACTGCACCCAGGGGACAGTGGGCATCACGTCCCCTCTGGCTTGCTGTTTGACTATGATGGCCAGGTGTGGGGGAAGCGTGCAGCTTGCTATCAGACACGGTTCGACCCCTGCCTCCAGGAGGCCCAGACCCTGGCTCAGTCTTTTCCAAAGCCGCCCCTCGCTCTGTGCATGGCCTCTCCGTGTAGCCACCTGCTGTCCACACCTTGGGCTCCAGGCCCCCCCCAGGCCACCTGCCCGCATTCCCGCTTAAAGCTGGCCAGGCTTCCCAACGCGGTGGCTCTCGCCCGGGTATTCACATACTGATGCCACCGAGTGTCAGGTGAAAGCGGAGGCACTCCAGGGGGAAGAAGGAGCTGGACCGTGTCATTCCTGTGCCCGTTTCCAGTGTTCTGAAGCCACGGTGGCCCTGGGGTACGGAGGCTCAGACCTCACTTTGTCTTGAGGCAGCCCTGCGGGGTACTTGGTGCTCAAGCCTGACCGAGGCCTACTGCACATTTTAAATCTCTTCTGCTCTCATGTGGTCATGGATGCGGAGGAGCAGTACCAGGTCCTCCCTGGCGCCTGTGGGTGCCGATTTCATTAGTCCACCCTGTCCGCAGGGGCCCTCCATTCACCAGGCTGAGTGTGCTCCTGATACCTTCCTGCTGTCCTTCTGCTGCTGAATATTGGCTCCCTCCCAAATCACCCCGTCTCTTTCTGAACTGTACGTAGAGCCCACATTTGGGACTATCTGCACTTGGCTGCCAGATGACCTGTTCCCCAGGCCACATCAGCGGCTGGCTTTCCCTGCAGGTGGTGAAGAGCATCAGGACAGGCCCTCCTTCCACTGTCTGGAGGGTCCTGTCCTTGTTACAGCGTATCATATCCTTTCTAGGACACTGGAATGTGCACAGAAACTGGAGGGTCCACATGACTGATCTCCACCCACGTGTGGAGCATCATTCCTTGACTCGCTGTTCTACTCTGCAACTCCTCACTCACTAGCTGTGTTCTACGTGAGCACCTGGTCTTCAGAGCTGCTGCCTTCCAAGCCGACACCTGGTTATTCTTCACAACTGTCTCACTGTTCTCGGCCGTTCTGAGCATGCACCTCCATATCCATCCAAGTAGATGAAAACAACAGAAAGGGTGGGGTGGAGATTCAGCCTGACTCCTTCAGATGCACCCATCAGTACGTGGAAGCTTCTCAGAATCATTGCTGAGCCAGGTAATGCACACTGACTCTGTGTCCAGCTCAGATGCCTTTGAATTTGTCCATAAAGAAACCCAGGGACAATCTTGACAAACCCTTTGCTGAAGGGTAGAGGGGTACCCTACTCATATGTATTTTTGACAACTTAAAAACAACAAAGGGACATCTGTTTGATGTTTCTCCTCTTTGAGGAACTGTCCCTGTTCAGAGCAGTCACTGTTTCCTTCTCTACATGCATGCAAAGTGCTTCCTTCAGGATGCTCTGTGGGGACCTTAAAGTCACTAGCACGCCATGGCTTAGAGTTCGCCCGGCTGGGAATCAAGATGAACGTGTCTTCCAGGCAGTACCCTCCCTTCGGGCTGCAGAAAGCCTTTACCAAGGCAATTGACAAGAACCTGGCCATCTCGCCTTCCGTCTTCTTGGAATACTCAGTTCAGGAAGGGACTCTGGCACACCAGGAGGGCGGCAGCAAGTGGCTTCTGGGAGAGAGACTGTATGGAGATGATGCCACCCCCTCACCAGGAGGCCACCAGGGCCAGCCCCATCAGCACCTTCGATGGCTGAGATCTGTCCCCAGTGGCTCTGACTGCTCCAAAACCACTGGTGCTCAGCTAGGAACGCCCTCTCAGTTGGCCGTGAATGAAAACACTCCGTCCCTCTCCCTCTTTCTGCAGGACTAGGATTGAACCCAGGAGTGCTCTACCTCTGAGCTGTACCCCCAAACCTTAAAAAAGTTTTTTCAGACCAGGTTTTGCTAAGTTGCTGAGGTGGCCTCAAACTTGCCCTTCTCCTGCCTCAGCCTTCATCGTGGTCAGGGTGGCTGTATCACTGCACCTGGCAGCTGAGGATATTCTGGGTGATCAAACTGAGCAGAGTGGAGGCGCTACGGTCGCCAAGGGCTGAACCCTGAGATGAGGAAAAATGCCCTATGGGCAGGAGGGCCCGCCACCTACAAAGAACACCCGGTCCAATGTCAGTAATGAGAAAGCCCGGGACGGTGACTCTTCCAGTTTCCACCTCTCACACTCTGTCCTTGGGCTTATGTTCGGTCAGAGCAAACCGCCTCCCATTGGTGGCCTCTTTTTGGAAGGCCCGCTCCACCTTGTGCCAACTAAAAGCCTGGCTCTCCCAGGGACGTGCCTCCCAGGTGATGGCACTGTGAATCCCACCCACGTACCGTCCGTCCTCCTTCCCCTCAATGTCAACCCCAGGTCCCTCATGATCGTCTGTCCCTCAGCCTGCTCTGCCAGTCCCCACAGAGCCCAGGTCATGTCTTGGGCTTACCCTGTCCTCACCTGTGACAACAGCTCTGTCCTCCTAGGTGGCCTCTGTCCTCCATAGTCAAGCTCTCTTCTCCCCAGGGCTTGCAGTCATCCCCCAGGGCTGCCCGCAGCAGGACACCCACAACACTAGCACCCAGGCTCATCTAAGGACCCCTGGAGTATTCACAGCCTGACACCCCATCTCCCCACACCCAAAGGGGCCAGAGCCACACACGACTTGAAACCTGCCCTTCAAACTCAGCTCAGTTTCCCTCTCCCTCCATCTTTCCTGACCAGGTCACCTGACTTTCCCCAGCCCTCAGACGCTGTACCTGCAACTGGGCCGGGGCCAGGGGAGCATGCTGACCCGCCTCCACTCTGGGGCCCTGGTCTGTCCACCAGACTCACCACACCTCTGTAGAAATCCCTCCCCTGCCTTCCTGTGGCCACGTCCTCGATCCTCATACTCCCTGTTCCACAGTTGCCCCCAGCCTCACTTTTCACTATGAAGACAAAGAAAAGCATCAACCAGAAGCAAGCGCCCTGCCATGCCAGCCCCAGTCCCCCATTCTGGACCTCCTAGGCCTGCGAGCTGCACCCGCCTGCTCGCTGACACAGGGCCTCAGCTCTGGCATTTGTCCCCACGCAGGGCACCAGGTGGCTGGACTGTCCCCCTCCCTCCACCCCAGGCCCCGCCCACTTCTCTTAGATTCTGCTCCCTTTAGAGTAAAGTCCCCAGGCCTTTGCCTCCTCACTGCTGCCCATAGCTGTCCTTGCTCCAGCCACTGGCAGGTCCTTGCTGAGGCCACCAGTGCCCCGCCCCAGCTGGCAGGTAGACAATCCTTGATGGGCAGCATCACGTCTCCACTCCGCCCACACAGCCCTCCTTCCCTCCCAGCCCAGGGAACCACGGTGAGGCTCCAGGCCAGGCAGCTGGGAAGGAGCCACGAGGTTCTGAGCCCCGGAAGCCCAGGGGAACCTTCTCTCCACCTGGCCTCGGCCGCTGCCTGCCCAGCCTGTCGCCCTGGCTTGGTGGCTCTATCCACAAGGTGACAACATAGCACCGTGCATCTGTGTTGACTGGACACTGCTCTCCACCCCACGGACGCAGGGCCTTGTATATCCCTTCCACCAGGTTGTGAAGGGGGCACGCTCCGCATGGATGACAGGAGGGGTACTTGCTGAGCTGTTTGTAGAGCTAGCCTTCACGCAGGCGAGAAACTGCTTTTGGTGTGTAACAGAGAAGCATTTCAACTGTTTTTTTTTTTTGTTTTTAATATTTTTTTAGTTGTCAATGGATCTTTATTATTTAATCTACTTGCTCAGCAAGTGCTCTACCACTGAGCCACAACCCCAGCCTTCAACTTTGTTTCAAAACTAACCACAAGCATGCTTTAGTGTCAGACTGCTGTCCTGTGAGTTTCCAATCCTTTGGAAAGGAAGGACAGGAACAGAGACTGTGAGAAAGCATCTCCCTTATGCTCAGCCCTCACTTACTGAGCGTGCTCTGTGAGCGGCTGCCAGGCAAATCCTTGTCCCAGGAACCAGTTTCTAAGGACTGTAAAGAAGGCCTATCTATTTTCCTTCTTGATGCCTTGGATAAAGGTCTATCTTGGGTCGGGGGAGGGGACAGCAAGGGGCCATCTAAGGCAAACATGCCCCTTGCAGGGATGTACAGAGGAGGGAGAAGCAAGGTGAGGACCCTCTACTCACTCACAGACAAGGAGTAGGCCTCTGGGGCCCAGAGAATAAGAGCAACTGGGAATGGAGGTGTGATGGGGTAGGAGATGTCCAGGAGCAACCTGGGGACAGGCGAGCAGAGCCCCAGCTGCTCCTGACCGCTGGAGGAGAGGTGGAGGCCTGTGCTGCGGGGCCATCAGGCTGTCAGGTAGTGGAAGACACAGCTCCATCTCATTTGCATGCCCCTCCACCCATTGTCAGACGAGGAGGAGCAAGATTAGTCCCTGAGGCCTTGGAGCACGGCCCACCCATCCTCTGATCTGCTGCTCCCAGGACTGATGTCCCCAAGGTGGGACTGTCCATATCCCAGTTCAGGGACAAGCTGAGGCGGGATGGGACTCCCCAGGTCAGGCTAAGGAGAGGCTTAACCTGCTCCTGGATCAATGTCCCGACACTTGGCCCAGGCTCTGGAAATGTCCCAGTTGTCTTGCTGGAGGGTGAGAACCAGCATCCTGGCTGGGTCCTTGCTGGGTGCTGGGGAGACTCACAAGCATCTAAGGAACCAAAGCCCCTACTGGGGCTGGGGCATGCAGGCACCGGGTATGGCTCAGAGGTGGATACTGGGCGACAGCCACAGTGTGGGAAGCACTCCTGAACAGGGTGTGGGACAGGGCCAGTGGAATGCCTGGAGGAGGCCTGGCTGAGGCCCCAGGAGAGCCAGCCGCACAGGAGGTACAGAGAAGGTGATCGTGAGGCTGCCGGGGGGCTGGAGTGGGGTGCCGTGGCTGTGGGCTTCTGGTTTCATGGGCAGGACAGTTAACCCCTGGCTCCTGGATCTAGATTCCCTGGGAGCTACTTAACACCCCCTTGTCTAAAACAGGAGCCATTGCAGAATGTGCAGCTCCTGGGCCAAGCTTTCCATTTCTGCAGCTGCTCCAGCCCCACAAGGTGTCCCTCAGCCCGCTGGAGACACTGTAAGTGAGCAACAGCCTATGGCCCACGGACAACCCCCACCCCGCTCCTCCTGACTGCGTAGGAAGAATGCATTTCACTGTGTGTCAATTACTGGGCAGTGTTAGATATGGGAGGGGGAAGGGGGCAGAAGCAGGGTGAGCCTTGTCCCTCCACAGCTAGACTGGCTTTGGTGCAGGGACTCGGGGCTCTGAATGTGGGGCCCTGGCCGGGCCATCCCATGCATTCAGCACTGGCTGTTAGTTCTTCCCAATCGGGCATCAATGTTCAACGCACACCCCAAAAAATATATAATATGAGCAATAATGATCGCAATCTGCGGTCTCTCCGAGCTTCGGCACGTGAAGCATGAGTCAGAGCAGCGGCTTCACTTTTCACTCGGAGAGCTGACAAGCGTGACTAGAGGGAGAATAAAATAACATTCCGTGCGCATAAATATCAAGCGGCCTGCTTGAGACTGATGGGCCAGGGATGTATTCTCAGCTATCATTCCGGCAGACAGGCCCAAGGACACTCATAACTTATTTTACAATCATTTAGTTTCAGCTCAAGTGGAAAACGTGACAACTTACCTCTGCTGACAAGATGCCATATCGAACCTTACAATTAACTCTGCTCCGATTATCTGCCCAGCCGATCATTAGCTGGGCCGTTTCTGATGAACTGTTACAGGCAGCTCGCCTTGGTGAGACCGCGGCCAGGTGTGCCGAGGGGTCTTTGATATCTGGTGTGTATTCGCACACTGGGCTTGAGCTCGTGATTCCCAAGTCCCCGCTGCTCCCCGGGGCTCCGGATGTGTCCGCTGGGAGGCGCAGTGGAGGGGAGCCCTGCACTCTGGAGGGATGGCTGCGATGACCACTCCTGCCCCTACATCACCCTCCCAGGGAAGGCCTCCCTGGCCCCACCTGGGTCACCGCCTCCTCCGGGTCTGGAGGTGCATTTCAGGGAGTGGTGGGCCCCGGAGGGGCACCTCCAGCCTGTCTTCTCGGGGGGTGTGGCCTGGAGAGGGGAACTGAGAACCTGCTCTCAGGAGCCACCACACTCTGGAGGAGCTGCCCATGGTTCCCCAAGGACTGGTGGCTGCCGATTCTGTGTGTCCATTAAAGACACGAAACCCTTTCAATCAGGTGTTCCTGAGAGGCGCACATCTACACGGAGAGAAAGGGGGAGAGAAGAAAAGAAAGACAAAGGAGAGGACAAGAAACGGCCGGCTCTCGCACGTCGCTGGTCTCCCTGGCTCCCACGTGCCTTCATGGACCTCTGTGCCGGTGTAGGCACAATACATTACTAAAGTCTTTCTTTCTTTCTTTCTTTTTTTGATATTAAGAGAATTCTGAATTATCAAAGACAGAGCCATTTGTCAGTGCAGGGGGATGAGCTGAGGGGTAAGGCCTTCTGTAAACTCAAGAGGAAGTCATTGTGGAGACTAGTAAATTAAAGCGCACTTGCTTTGATCCAAGGCCAACAATAGGCAGCTAATTTGGATCTTTAATAAGGGCTCTGCTCTCTCTGAAGCTCAGAGAGATGTGGAGGCGGGTAAATAAAGAACAGGCCACCTTTGCCATCCAAGGAAATCACAACATCCCGGGTCCCTGTTGAAAGGTGAGTGTGGAGTGAAGTTCAAACCCTGCCCCTTCTCATGGAGCTTCTGAGGGAGCTTCGGCAGGAGGAGGCCGACTCGATTCCCATCTCTGAAGATGTTTCAGAGACTGGCATTATTGTGAGCTTCCCTTTGCCGCTTGCACAGAGGTACACAATGTCAGAAGGGGCAGCGGGGACACGGCGGGGGGCCAAGGAAGATGACAGGTGTTGGGGGAAAGGAAAAGACAACAGAGTGTTGGACCGAGTTATAGAAACGGGGAGGAAAGGCGTACAACAGGAGGGGCCCCGACCGAGGGAAAGCCAGGAGAACAATTTCCTTCTTGGACCATTTTCAAGCACACCAAGAATCTCTACAGATTAAGCCAAACAAGTTAGAATGGAGGAAGTCTGATCTCCATTTAGATGAGACCTGGGGTACGCAAACATGTTTATAAAGTCTTGTTAAAAAGCACAGATTCTGGTCCCCAGCTAGGGTGCAGGGTTTCTTTCTTTCTTTTTTTTTTTTTTTTGAGGTGAAAATGTGTCCTAAAATTGACTGTGGGGATGGCTGCGCAGATCCGAGTGCACACTAATGACTACTGAGGCGCACGTTTTAAATAGGCGAAGGGCATGCCGTGTGAATCCATCCAGTGCAGCTGCTCTTAAGAAAGGGAAGGTTATTGTGTTAAATGCTACACAGCCACAAGATAAGGTAGGGAGAAAAGCCCCCGGCAGCCTGGGGAGCTGGGGAAGGTTGGGAGCCGGCGTCTGGAGGGGGCCTGAAAAATGTGCGGGCAGGCAGTGTAGGACTGTTAGGGGGAATGAAATCAAGGCAAGAAATTCCCAATTCTCTCCAGCCTCACCTCGTTTTACATAACCAGCCACAGCCATTTATCAAGTTTGGTGCTTACAGTTGCTAAACTGCAAAGAGATTCTGCTTCACGTGGAGGGCTGAGTGGGTTGGGGAGGGATGGGGCAAAACTAGTGCCCCATCTGACAACCCAATTAAGTCAAGAAATTAATTAGAGGTATGACCGCTCGTGGATACCAGAAAAGTCCCGTCTTAGGAAACTGGGCTGTTTCTGTGGAAAGACGCACAGAGTCAAATGACCAACGGCAGCATGAGCCGGTGTCCCAACCAGGACAGTGAGGCTGGCCTTAGCAGGTCCATGGAAAGGCCGAGTCCAGGGTCTTGAAGACGTCTGGTCATCCACTCTGCACACAGCATGGAAATACGCCAAGCTGGCTGCTGCTTGGGGGCCCCAGCTCTCAGTCTGCTGATCACGGGAGCTCAGCTTTGCAGCCGGCGTGCCAAGGCGGGGCTCTGGCAGGTGATGTGATCCACTCCCCTCTTTCCTTCCTTCCTTTTCTTTCTTTGCAGTAGGAAGAGCAGAATGAGCCTTGGCTTGCTTCATCATTTCCCTACTGCTTATATAGATTTCAATTTTTTGACCAGGAATCAACATTTCTGCATATCTTCAACATTCAGGGCAGACTTGTGGGGCTCTGGGTTCCTGCCAAGGAACTGCTTCTAGAAGTTCCACACGTCTCCCGCCCAGATGTGGAGACGTTCACACCACAGTTCCTCAGCTGCCAGCCGCGAGGAGCATGGAATCGGAAGGCGGTTCAACACCCAGCCTGGCCTCTGGCCATGTCCATCATCTGTCTTAACCTCAGCTTCTTCACATGTTGATGAGGACACACAGCACCCTGAGCACCTGCTCTCTTCTCCTTGGCCAGCGGCAAAGGATACAGGGCCTCCTGGGCCCTCTGCCATGTGCTTGCTGTGCTGCCAGGTGGGCAGCTGTCTGGCCAGCCAGAGGGACTCCCTCGCTTACCTGTTAGGCTGGAAAAGAGGCTGCAGAGGAGCAGCAAGCAAAGCAATGCTCCTACCCCAGCAGCTGGAGGGGTGGGATCCGCATTCCCAGAGGGGGACGAGGGCACACATGGCTTGCGGTCCTTACAGTGCTGGGGGCTGGGGCTAGTCCCTCAGCTCCTGCCAGACGCAGCACCCCTTTCCTGGCCTTTTGTGAGCTAATCTGGTTCTATGGATGTTTCCTACGTCCCTGGCCTGTTTAAACTTCTTTAGGTGAGCTCAGTGGACAGAAGGCACCAAGCACAGAATAGGCGCTCATTAAGAAGTCATCAAAAAAAGAAAATGTCAAGGAAGACCACTGCAGCACAAAGACTAAATCCCAGTCAAGTCTTTGAATGCAGGAGAAAAAAAGAAGTCCAGTCCTCCCACCACCATACGTGAGCAACTTAAGGACTTCAAGTGTTACTGCACTACCCGCTGAAGAATTTGCCTACATTTCCTTATAGTCTGAGTACTTTGGAGAATGAATCATCAACATATGACGAGGATAAATCCTACCTTCTTCTCCCTGGGGCATCATGTGCAACCTTTTGCTGTTTCAAGCCAACTGTAGAAAACACAGGGTTATTATTATTATTTTTTTTGGTGGGGGCTGGGGGATGAAATCATGCCAAATTTGCAAAGTCCATTCCCCCTTTTTTGCCTGTGCTTACCTCACAGAAATAATATTTGTAAACGTCTAAAATGGTATTTGGAAAACTTCTGTTCTGTGTGAGTCCACGCCCCTCTCCTAGACCCCCGTAGGTAGGAGGGTTGATCATGAAAAGGGATCTGTGGTTCCCAGCATTTTCTGAGGGTGGGTGGCACGCAGCTCAGGTGACCGAGATAGCATCCTGGTGTCGGTGCCACAAAGGGAAGGCCCAGGCACTTGAAAGACAGGCCCTGCGTCTTTCCCCCACACCTGGGCTCTGACAATGGCCCCAGTCAAAGGGCTGCAGGTGACAGAGCAGGTCACCCCTGCCTCTCAGGCTACTGGCTCAAGGGGACCCTTTGAGAGCTTGGGTTCCACTGGGAATCCTTCTATCGTGACCCTGATCATTGAGCCAGTGCAGCCCAGGGCAGGTGAAGAGGACCTCCCTCACCCCCGGAACCGCTGGAGAGCTGCAGGCCACTCAGTGGGGCGCCATTCTAGGCCTGGGGAAATAGTAGTGGAACAAACAATGGTGTGACAGGTTTCAAGCGCCAGAAAAAACCTTAACAGTGTAAAAACCTTACCGACGAATCCAATCCCCACTCTTGATGCCGCAGAACGACGCAGACTCAGAGACACTCAGAATATGTCCGCCTAAACGTGCACCAAGAGCTGCCTTGGGCACCTACCTGGTGTGTACATATATAACCTTTAAACAGTAAAAATATTTTTGTTAAAAATATATTTAACACCCCCACATTCAAATTTGAGGATTTGTTTTATGAAATTTTCTAAAAAAATCTGAATAACTTCTTTGAGAGCTCTCTAAAAGAGAATGACTGTTTCAGATTTTGCTGACCTGCTGCTAATGACTCATGATGGCTACATGTTTCACTCGATTCCAAGATGGGGCTGCCTCTCACTTCCTGCGTCTACCCCAGATGTGATCGACCCCTCTAGGTCTGGCTCTGGCAGGTGATGGCTGCTGAGGCACCGTCACAGGAAAGGAGCAGCACCCTAGGAGTTGGGATGGAGGCTGCAGAGTGCTGATGACAGGATGCGGCTGACACCTTTTCACCTCTGACTGCACTGTGACTGCACGACTACATTTGAAATAGTTTACTGGGTCACGTATCTATAGCAGGTAGGAAGACACAAGGTCCCCAAGCAAGACGGTGTTTCAGTGGATCAAAGTGGACTGCTTGTTCCACCAACCCCCTAGCTAAGACTCAGCCTCCTCCAGGTGGCTGATGGCTCCCCGCGTCCGTCCAGCTCTAAGACCTGCAGGTGGGAGCACTGCCCCGTCCCCGAGGGACCAGGAGGCTGTGTGTGGGACACCCGAAGCCCAGATTCGCAGCATGCAGGAGGTGAGGAAACGTGTATTTTATATTGACCCGAGACGAGTGGTTCTCGGGGATGGGACCTGTGAGAAAGCAGAGTGCCGCGGGGAGCGCTCCACGGGGACCACCAGTTTGCACCTGTTTCCCGGTGGGACTGTTAACATGTGCTCCCTGCACTCAATGTCATTCTGAACCCAGAGATGCTCTGCCACTGAAATATATCCTCAGCCCCCTTTTTTAAATTTTACTTTGAGGCAGGGTCTCAATTGCCCAGGATGACTTCAAACTCCTGCTTGGATCTTCCTGCTTCAGTGGGATTATAGGTGTGCGCCACCACACCCGGCTTACCATCTTAGTTCTGCCCTGAAATCATTTCCAAAAATGACAAGAGCAAAGTTAAGAGAATTCTACCCATCTTATCCACTTAAGCTTTGGACCAGTCAGAGGTTCTATTAAAACATGAAGTGGCCCCCTGAGACCTGCCCTCACTATCTCAATGTCCCTGAATCTCATGATAATCTAAGGCACCATTGGGAAACATACCTGGGTCTGGTGAAGGCTGGGGCAGCTTGTCACAGCACGGATAATCTTAACCTGCCTGGAAATCTGTCCAGTACTGGACTTGGGATGACTGTGTCCACTAACAGAACCACAAAGATGCCGTGAACATGCCCCCATCCCAAACTGCGGGCCACGGGCCACTTTATTTTCTGAAGTGCTGTTCAAAGCACATGATTTTAAAATAGTTAAATAATATAAGCCAGATGTGTCTTTCCTATTTTGTCTTTTTTCACAAAAAAAGTGAGAAATTAGAGTATAATGTCTGGAATTAGGTGTGATGTTCATAATGGGGGTGGGGCTGGGGGTACAGCTTCGTGGTGGAGGGCTTACCTTGTAAGCACAAAGCCCTGGGCTCTACCCCAGCACCAAAAGAGAAGTAAGTAAATTAAAATGGGGGCAAACTCATTTCTGGCAAAGAAACAATGAAAAATTCAGCACTAATATCAGAACTTTTTTTTTTTTTTTTAAAGGACTGACTTCATTTGTTCCACTGAAGTTCATATTATTTTAACCGCTGTCTCCTGACTGGAAAACAAACAAAAAAAGCAAATATATAAATAAAGTAAATTTTTAGAGTTTAAAAAAAAAAAAAACATTCTGAGATCTTGGGTTGGAATTTGCTTGAAGTTTGAAGCACCTTCTTTGTCCTGGCCAAGATCTTGTCAATACCGTTCAGTCAGATACTAAGGTTGATCTTTGGGGAAAATTGCTTTAAAATAAAATGAAAGATAAGATTGTGTTCCAAAACATAATGACTGACATTTTTCTCTTTTTCCTGAAGCAGAAGCCCCAGCCCCCTGTGGCTGATGGAAGGGTCAGGAGTGGGTGCTGCAGACGGGGCTCTGCAATCGCTCTCCATCAAAGAACAGCCCATTCTCCTTCCTCTCCCCCACTGCCGACTTTCATCCCCTGGGGTGAGGTTAAAAGCAGCCACTGCCCACCAGCCTCCCCAGCAGGGCCTCCTCCCTGCCTGTGGACGGCCAGCCCCTTCCTCGGCAGCCAGGCCATTCCTTCTTTCTCCCCCTGGCTGCACCAGCTGTGAGCACCTCTGATTTCCTTTTTTGTTGCTCTTGCCACTTGTCCCTGCGATGTCCACAGCATGGCCCTCCTGCTCATCCTTGGGGTCCTATCCTGCCAGCTCCAGTGCCCTGGCTGGGCTGAAGGAACCCTGGAGTCAAGGTCAGGGGAGGGGGCATTCCTAGGAATTGAGCACCTGAGACTGGGAGAGCTTCCTACTGCAGAGCTGTCCAGCCATACCCAGAGCTTGACCCAGCCTGATGGGCTGGGCCAGCAAGCCCCTCACTCTCCAGCTCCCGTCACCACCATTGGGCTTCACGTCCTCCCCGTTGCTCTTAACTGGCTCCAGGAAAGGAGGACAGGTGTATTTCTTCGGCAACATTCAAGCTGCGTTTTCTAATTCTACATCTAAGGACACTTCTTCCTAGGCCAAGGTCTCTATCCTCTCTGGCAAACTGCCCATTCTGTATGAACAGACACTGGTGGCTGGAGGGACAAGCAGAACAAGGAGATTCGGGGGGCGAGTTTGGCTGAGTTCTGCCGGGGGTGAATGCAGCTGGAGCAACCAAGTGCATTCTGCTCTCACTGTCTGAGGACCACGGAAATGGACAAAAGAAGGCGCTGACAGGTGAGGAGAGTGCGGCACTCAAGGCTTAACAGGTGAAGTGGGCACACCAATGGAGCCCACCAAGCACGCTCGGAGTGGCGGGGCTGCGGAGCCTTGGGTTCCTGGAGATCCAGGCAGATCTGCTCAACCGTGAAGCGCGAGAGTCAGAAGAGGCTAGGTGATGTCCAGAGAAGGGACTGGGACGAGGCAGATCCGGAGTCTCACACCACGTCGGACCTCTTTGGCGGAGCACAGGCCTATCCCACACTCTTGTCGTGCCATGGCTACACGTCTCACAGAGCACTCGGTAGCGCATGCTTCCAGAAAACATCAGTGACATTTTTTAGATACCTTTATTTATTTATTTTTATGTGGTGCTGAGGATCAAACTCAGTGCCTTACAAGTGCTAGGCCAACTCTCTTCCACGGAGTCACAACCCCAGCCCCTCATCAGTGACATTCTATGAGGGTAGGGCCCTGCCTACGTTTGACAGCACACCTGGTACTTGGCAGAGACAAATCTGAGTTTCTATACCACAGAGAAGGGCCCAGGGCAGACGGGAACATTTTCTGACTATGAAAAAGTCTGATGTGCTCAACCTGATGAAACTCTTAAGTTGTGACCCATGCTACTGTGGCCACTTTATGTCCATAAATAACTGCTTAAGTCTTGCAGCCGCCTGTCTCCCTGTGCACGGAGCAGCTCCACAGAGCAGCACTGGGATTCCACCGGGTTGTGGGACCTAGGAGTCTGGGCCCTGGCAAGACATGGGTCCTGCTGCCCCACCATCCTGAGAGCCACCACTGCCCAGCTCTGCCACTGCCAGTCAAGGGCCACTGTCCATTATCACCAACGGGGACTCATTGCACTTTCAGAAAGTAAAGTTGGTGAAACTGACTCTCTCTGCAGCTGAAGTGAAGTGCAAACCCTCGACTCCTCCTCATTTGTGTTCCAGCTCCACAATTCATGTTTGAAAATAATCCTATTTGAAACCTTTTCAATGAAAGTATACTTATTGCTGAGAGCTGAACACACAGGGTGGTAATACAGGTCAGGTGGCCCTGGGTCCCCTGCCCTCTCCAGCTGACGTCCACAGGAGCCTGTGCACCGTGGGAAGTCCACCTGGCCCATAGCTGGGCTCCCGTCCACACATGGCACCCCCAATCTGCATCAGCTGCATGACCTTGGCAAGACATCTAAATTCACCAAGACTGTTTTCTTCCTTAAAGATGAAGACAGCAGTACCATTTCACAGAGCCGCAGATTTAGCAGGTGACACGCACGAAGCACCCAGTCGGGGGCTGAGCATGTGGACCGTGGTCACTTTAAGCTGTTCACACTGTCTCATGATGCCCAGAAACTCTGCTTGGTTGACAGTCAGTGACTGTTCCCCTACTGACGCAGACACTGCGCTTGGCCTGGGAACGTGATGACAAGACAGATCCCCAGCCTCAAGGAGGATGAAATTGGGGGGGGGGGGACACACGTGACAGGTAACAGGATAACGCGTGCGCTGCAGAAGTTCCTGGCACGGGGAGTGGAGTGGGTAAGTGACCAGGGAAGCTGAATGGACAGTCTCTTATTCACCTTCCAGTGCTGGGGACAGGACGAGGGCCGTGAAAGCCCCAGTCCCCAAGCCACATCTTTAGCCCTGTGGCCGAGTTCAAGTCAGTGGGCACAGCTTCACTGAGAAGGTGGCACCCCAAGGACATGCGGCAGAGTGCCACGCTCCCCAAGGGCCACACACTGAGTGTGGTCACAGCCTGTGGCTCTACTGAGAGGTGCTGAGAGCTGGGGATTGAGCCTAATTGGAGACAGTCACAGGCACACCCCTCCACAGGACATGGGTCCCTGGCCCCTTCCTCTCTCTCTTTGCTTCCTGGCTGCCACGAGGTGAACAGGTTCTTCTGCCACAATGCTGTGCCTTTCCACAGGTCCCAAGTGACAGGGCCAAGAGACGAGGGACTGAAACCTCCCAAGACCTCAAGCCAAAACAAACCTTTCCTTCTTACCAGCTGATTTTTTCAGGTATTTTGTCACAGAGACAGAAAGTGGACTAACAGCGATGTTCCCAAGCATGGCCCATGGAAAGGCCCTGGGGTGAGAAGCTCATGCAGGGCCACGTCGAGGCGCAGGACCTCACAGCACTGTGCTGGGCTTAGCCACAGGACACACACTGCACACGCACTGCTTGGCATAGCTGTCTCCCCAAGGTACGACTTAGGAAGTAACATTATAATGGTACACAATGTCCCCTGGGGGGACCTTCCAATGCCCCACTACTGGTTGTTTCATTCCTGCACTGTTTCAGACCCTGTGGGAACTGGATGCACTGGTAGCCATTCCCTTTGAAGTAACATTAAGTACGTGGGAATGATATTCTATGACATGGAAAATTTTAATGTATTAATTTGAAGTGGAAAAAGCCTGGAACGAGGCAGTCTTATTTTTGGAAATGAAAAAACCACACACACAAACTGGGATGGTCCACAGCCTCACATCTGAGCTTTTCTTTTTGGGACTGGGGCTATAACCCAGGGGCTCCTTACCCCTGAGCCACATTCCCAGCCCTTTTTATTTTTCATTTTGAAACAGGGTCTTGCTAAGTTGCTTAGGACTGGCTAACTAAGCTGCCCAGGCTGACCTTGAACCTGCCATCTCCCTGCCTCAGCCTCCTGAGTTTGAGATTACGGAGTGAGCCATGGTGTCCAGCAAGAATTTCTCTCTCTCTCTCTCTCTCTCTTAAACCAAAAAAGCTTATCTTTATCTTTAATTTTTCTAAAATGCAGTGTTTTGTTATGGGGGAAAATGCACAGATAATGTCAAGACTAGCAAAGGACAACAGAAGTAACCACACCTGCCACCATATTGGAATATGCACGATGACACCAAGGCACTGGACCCAGGCACGGGATGTCGCGGGACACCAGTGTGTGTACCATTCATGCTTCTAAAATAGGAAGAATCAAATGGAAAGTGTAGCATGCTTAGTGCAATTTTAAGGAAAATTAGTTAAAAGGACAAATAGTTTCTTTTAAAACAAGTCACTTGTTCAGGAACGTGGACTGGAAGCACTTGACAGCTAATGCCTTGGTTCAGGATGCTGCCAGTGGCCCCAGAAGAAAGGTGACTGTAAGAACAGGCGCTGGCCTCGGTGACAGCCCAAGGCTTGGCTGCTTTCGATGGCAGCGTGTGGTGATAATTTTTCCAGAACGCCCTGCCCGAGTGGATGCTGCAGCCTTACAAATCTCATCTGGGGGCCTGACGGCCTCTCGCTGTCGCTACCACGGCTTCCTGATTGATGGGGGCCTGACGTGCCCCCAGACTTCAATTCCCTGTTGCCAACACCATAAAGGCCGTGTGCACAGAGATGCTTAAGTGGTGCTTCCGGACACAGCCCCAGGGTGTGTGGGTGTGCAAGGACGCAGCACTTGGCAGTAGCTTGGCAGTTGTCATTCTGGGGGTGTGGAGGTGCTTATTTCACTTTTGCATTAATGAAAAGCTTGATATAAAATGAAGAAAGGGTCAACAGCCGGCTTAAAGTTGAGCTTCCAGTTTTGAAGAATGAAGCTTAAAATTCTGAAGCACATAAAGTAATCCTGTCTTTTAATTCCGTCATATATAAGAAATAGTGCTAAAGCAGCTCAGTTATAACTGCAGAGTTATCTCAGTTATAACTGCAGACTCCAGAGGACCATTTATTTATAAACACCATGAAAAATAGAGTGTCCACCTAAAAAGATAACTGGAAAGACTGTTAACTTGACAGATGTCTTAGACGGCGGCTCTCACACTGAGGCTGAATTCTTGAACTATAACTAGATGAAAAGATCAGGGGTGAACATTGTATGATGTGTTTATTGATAATGTTAGGCTCCCCACAATCCTGTACTTTAAATGTAATTGCTTTTCTGCAAATAAGGGTACATTCTAAGAGGCTCTGAAATATATATAGAAACACTTCCCTGCAAATGTACTAAGATTTTAAAAATCCCACTGCAGAAATAATGTAGCAATTAAAACAGCATTTATAACTAAATATGCTTAAAATGCTTCTTCATATAAAAGGGTAAAATTTTAAGTCATTTAAATAACCATCTGCTTTATGTGATATAAAATTTTTAGTATCATTGTGTAATTAATATTAATATCACTTTCTGTTAATAATCTCATCTGTCAGATAATAAAACAAAAATGTAACAAAAGATGTTCACTGAAAGAAATTTAAGGATGCAAAACCAGAGTAAGATACACAACGTGCCGCAGGTTAGAGGCTGACCCTGATCGGTGGCAGGGAGCGGTCACCTGTCATCTGTCTTCCCTCCCAGCCTTCTCGTAAGGACTTGTCTGCCACTCTTCCCCAGCGCTCACTTCTGGGCCTTTCCTCTTGGTACCCTAATTTTTTAAAAGCCCTTTGGGTCCTTCCCCTTTTGCATATGTTTATAAATTCTAAGACAGGAAGGAAGGGGGATTGAAGAAGATTTGAGCAGCATTAAGTTGTCAGTTGGCAACGTCGCCAGGAGAAGTATGGCTGGAGTTCTCCAACTGCTGGATCCCGCGGTTGAGCCTCTGAGCAAAGCACAGAAATACAAAGTGATTTCCTCATCTGAGTGGTCTGGAACCACGAGAGAGAAAATCCTGCATGGCTTAAAGATACACCCCACCAGGGCCCGACGTCCTGCAGCTGCAAACACATGCGCTCATTCCGAGTTTCCTTCCAGCTGGAGAACCAGCACGGGCATTTGACCATCTTTTAACGCTACTCCCCCAGCTGTATGTGAGGCTGAGGTAATAAATGTGTTCTCTTTTTCTCCACTCTAAAGTTAAGTTGAAAAATTTGTAGCTGAAAATGTAGGGATAAAAAGAAAAAGGTCAAGTAATTTTGTATGATTTTATATTTCTGTATCTTAGGAAGTTTTAGTAATTTAAGTTAATACACATTGTTGTGTTAGACCACTGAGAAGTGACTTGACCAAATACTGGGCCACACAGCTAAAAGGGAGACTGAGGCACAGAGCCCCTGGAAGGAGGTCAGCATGGGTGGCTTACTACTCCCCACTCCCTGCCCCCAGGGGTCTGTCTGCTGACTTCAGAGAGCTAATGTGTGTCCTGGAAACCAGCACTCCATTCTACTTGTCCCCACTCCAGATGCTAACTCTCGCAGACCCCATGAGCTCTCAAAACCATGCCACTCTGTCCTTGAAAGCTGTAAGCGTGCTCTCCTGCCTGGGCTCAAGGGCCTCCCCTCCGCCCCTCTGCCCTTGAGCAGCTGCCAGCCCCACAGAGCTCTCTTCCTGTATGGACACCACACGCCTTCAGCATGCTGAGGTCCTAGCAGTACTGAAAGCCAATGGATGTGTCTATCTTCTTGGGGGCCACTTCCAATCCACCATGGGCCCCACTGCACATGATAAAGCGCTTACTGCATATACTTGTACCTTGCCACCTGAAGGTGATTGGTTCCAGAATCCCCTTAGATACCAAGATGGCAGATGCCCAAGTCACTCATAAAGTGGGGTAGCACTTGCATTAAGCTAGGCAGGTCCCCAGGATTCTTTAAGCCTCTCTAGATGACTTATAATACCTAATGCAAGGGAAATGCTCTGTACATATGCTATGTACTGTTTCGGGAATAACAAGAAGAAAATAAATCTGCACATGTTCAGTACAGATGCAAATTTTTCCCTCAAATATTTCTGATGTGCAGTTCATTGAGTCCATGGAAGCAAAACCCAACAATACAGAGAGGCGACTGGACCTGTTGAGTGAACGAACAGATGAACGAGCTGCTGTTCTGTGCCGGCTGAGAAGACGCGCTGGGTTCCACTTGCTTGTGCAAGCTGACTTCAGAGCGCCAATGTGTGTCCTGGCAACCAGCACCCCGTTCTACTTGTCCCCACTTGTCAGAGAGCATTTCAATCTGTCTACTCATTGACTTTCTGTCTCTCTCCCATCAGTCCTGGAGAGATTCAGCACCGTCTGGCTCCCTGCTGCACCCCAGGGCCAGGGCAGTGGGTGGCAAGTAAGTGGTCGACCAATACTTGTTGGATAAACGTCGCTGGCTACCAAATTCAGTGACTGCTGTGTAATGCACTGGGTGCAGAAGAAGACCCTTGCCTGACGTGGCTGTGAGTTCACTCATGACTCAGCTCGGGCCACCTGCAAGGAAGGCAGGAAACTCAGGTCTCACTCTGTTACTAATTTTAAAATTTTGCTATTGCTGATCTCTGCTGAAAATGTTTTCTGCTGGACACTGAACACACTGTGACCAACATGCTTCGTTCTGTGTAAGGGACACCAGCTAAAGGTGTGTGGAGAGGTCAACTGAGGCACCTTGGGCACATGGCAGCTGAGGTCTGAGCAGGGCCTGAGCCTGGCAGGGCAGAGCTGCAGCTTGGAGAGGGACAGGTGGGTGGAGATGGACGCAGAAACAGGGCCAGACCAGTGCGGGGCTTGTCAACCAGTGATCAAGGACCAGGAGTGAGTTCCACAGCAGAGGAAGCCACCAGGAGGCTGTGTGGGACACGCAGGCTGGCTCAAACATGGCTTCTGTTTGAAGATGAGTTTCCTGCTGTGGGGACAAACTTTGGGGAGCAAGGACATAAGCCAGTGGGCGAGTCTGCCCTGAGGAGCAGGGCTGGGGGGAGCCGGGTGGATGCAGGGAGGGGCTGGAGCAGCAGAGCCAGGCGGAGTAGCTTTCGGGAGCTGAGGGTCAAGGAGGGTTTAGTAGCGACTTTGTGAGTGTGTCCTGAGTTACCAGGAGGAAGAGACGGGAAAAGGAACTCAAAAACAGCCTCTGAAGGCGAAGTCTGGGCTCTGCTCTGAATGTGCTGGGCCCAGCTGCCTGTGGCCTTCCCACGGTGGCTGGAGACTCGCCTGTGCTCAGGGTCCTCCCTGAACTAGAGCATCTCTGGAGTAAGACAGCCAGGCCTCCCCCGGGGCAGTGTGTGAGGAGAGGGTGGAGCTAAGGGGCTGCTGCAGAGGAAGATGGAGGGAGAGGAAGCTGGGGGATGGCGGGGGTGCTTCTAGAAGCCCAGAGAAGGGAGGCTTTCCAGCAAGGTGGATCTGAAGGTTCCCCTCCACCGAGAAGCAGACTAGTCAAGAGTTCCCAGCACCCGTGAGATGTGCCAGGGTGTGTGGGCATGCAGGGCCGCAGGAGTGGGAGGAGGGGACGAGGTGGGCGAGGGGCTGGGGGCAGCGAGTATGGACATGTGTCCTGGAGAGTGCTGAGAAGGAAAGCCGGGGGCACAGGAGAGGCACCAGAGCAGGCCTGTCTGCCCACGGGGGCCATCCAGCAGCGGGAGAGGCGAGGCTCAGAGGGGTGGGCATCTGCAGCAGTGGAGCCCTTGGGAGTCAACAAGGATGGGCTGGAGGGTGGAAGGGACACCCTGTCGCTTGCATGAGGGTCACAGAGAAGATATGGTAGCTCCAGAAGTGGGAGAGGGTGGACGTGGGCAGGGCAGCGAGCAGCTCCCCTGTTCTCATGGGCGTGAAGAGGTCCTGCAGGTAAGGGGAAACAGATGGGAGAGGACGCAGTGGAACAGTGCCCTCTCAGGTGTCACCGGGTGTCCTATCACCGCAGGCTGCTCTGTATCCCACTCCACTGCTCTGGTCCAGTTCTCGGGCAGTCCCGGGAACCTCACAGCACACGGCTGCCCATGCTCCTGAGCGCCATCCCCCTCACCGCGCACACCCCTACACGGGCGCTCCTCAGTGAATGCTGGCTGAAAATGCCCAGGGAACCTTCCCGTACCCGGCCTTCATCTCAAGCCACACGAATCCGATCTTGAGCTGCTTGTCCTCCAGACCATCATTTTTAAGAACCATGTCCAAGCGCAGAACGTGCAGGAGGTTCGAGAACGCTTCCCTGGAGGCCCTGCCCCCTGGCTTTCCATGGTTTTGAACCCTGCCTTCAGATCCTTCCCTACACCCTGGAACAGATCTGCATACGGCCCGATTTGCTAATGTCTTTACCTAAGTGTGACCCCACAAGAGCCCAGCAGGCCCGGAGTGGCCTGGGCACAGTGAGCGCCATGAGGTGGCAGGACACCCCTACCCTTTGCACAGACAGAGGCCGCGCAGTGTTTCCACAGACAAGCTGCTCCCAGGCCTGCCCCGCCCAGGTCCGGTGCCCCTGCCTATGATTTGTCTAGTCGTTTGTTAAAGATGAGTTCAAGAACTTCTCTGAGCTTTGACCCACTCTGTAGTCTCTAAGTCTGGAGATCTAGACGGCGACTCTCGGTCCCCATAGTGTCCCCGGGTCTGAGGACCTCACCCTTCCTGTTCCTGCGCAGCGAAGCAGCCGCGCTGAGCAGCACAGCTCAGATAACAACTTAGTGGGAACTAAGACACAGCCTCTCCAAGTCCAGCCTGGCCACCATACTGCCACGTTAGCATACTGCCCTCTATCTCCATTTCCGCCCTCAGGTGAGGGTCACACTGGTCTTCCTCTCATGGGTCCTGTGCCTGGCACACATTGACTGTCACGCCATGTCATAACTGGGGCCATCCTGTGCTCAGAGATAGTTACCAGCAACCCTGCTTCCACCTGCTAGACTGCAGTAGCATGGTCCCCATCCCCCTGTGACAAGCATAAAGGTCTCTAGGTATCACCAAGAGTCCCCGGGGGTAAAAAACACCCCTGTTGAGGACCATGGCCTAGATGAAGAGACTGTGGGCCAGGTGCTGTAACCACTTGCCTCCTTCTCCACCGTGTTTCAAACCATTCCCAGGTTTTTGCCTGGCAGTGACGTGAGGGCTCCCGCTCCCTCTTCTCGTAATCGGGACAGCATCTGACTGTCCTGCTTCTCCTGGGTCAGCAGCTACTGCTGGAAATAGCTGATGGGAAGGAACTAAGGAGACAAAGTACAAAGATGCAACATTCTGATCAGGAGGGAAAAAATCCACCTTTCCCCCCTGTGGCCAGTTACCCTAGGAAGCTTCCGCTTCTCCCCGGCCACCTGCAGAGAGAGGAACACAGGCTCTGCCGAGAAGGGAGCTGGGGTCATCCTTTCAATTAGGCCGACTAGCCTGGTGAGCGGAGCAGACCCCCGCGGCGGAGAGCAGTGCCCAGCTTTGAGAGACGAGAGCCTGGGGGTCCTCTAACACCAGCCTGCGCTGAAGGCTGACGACGAACCCCAGGGGATGGCTCCTGAATGCCAGCCAAGCTTGGGAAGGAATTGATAAAGGGAAGTTCAGGTCAGCCAGAGGAGAAAATGTATATCTATATGATAATGCGTTTCCGTAAAAGGCAAGTGCTACGAAAAAAACAAATAATTTTTATGATACAGTGTTTCTGTTTCTGAGCATTCATCCCTCCTTTAAAAAATACAGCAGAGGAAGAGAATATAAGCTTTGGAATCAGAAAGACCACCGTTTGAATTTGGGCCAATTATTAAGAGTGCGTGATCTTTGTTTCTCAGTACTTTTGAATCATTATCAGACAGGGATAATGACTCTCAGGGTAGTGAACACTAGATATGATGCTCATGAGACTGAAGGCGATGAGACACACGCCCCCCAAACCCCGAAAATCCTGCACATAACACCTCCCGGTGGGTCTGGTGGTGCCCCACTACCACCACCCGCTGGTCAGGCACTAAAATTGTCAGTATAACACCCAAAGGGAAAAAGTGCTGGAACTACAAATATTAAAACCTCTGAATGGATAGTTTCGTATTCTTGAACCCAGCTACGGCATGCACGCTGGGACCTCTGCGGTCTCTGATGGAGGCTGCTGCCTTTTATTGGGTTGGCTCTATGGGAAGAGAAGAAAGGGAGAGCAATACCCAAGCATAACAGGGAAAAAATATTTAAAAGTCAGCAAAACTGAAATGCTTCCAATTCAGGATCTACTGTCTAGTCACCATAGAGTCTGGGGGAAGACACGATCGAGTGGTTAGAAGAAAGCAGGGGCAGACATAGGTACACACCAGCTCA
Source organism: Ictidomys tridecemlineatus (assembly GCF_052094955.1). Lineage (NCBI taxonomy): Eukaryota > Metazoa > Chordata > Mammalia > Rodentia > Sciuridae > Ictidomys > Ictidomys tridecemlineatus. Next base: position 194,486,699 of record NC_135483.1, on the reverse strand, counting down.
CACGCAGGCACACACCGGGCACACTTTCTGTGCAGAGAAGGGAAAGAAGGTGCTCCGTGCTGACCAGGCTGCAGGTGGCCTGGAGAAGGCCGCCTGGGGGAGGCTGAGGAGCAGCACTAGAGAGCCACGTGAATAAATGCAGCTTTAGCAGTGACGCCAGCCACAGCGGGGAAGATAAACTGTTGGACTGAAGCAATCGGGGGACGGGGCGGAGCAGACCCCCGCGGCGGAGAGCAGTGCCCAGCTTTGAGAGACGACCCACAGTCAGGAGGTGGGGTGCGCGGCTGCCACAGACACACAGTGGCTGAGGCCCCCAGCCAAGGCTGGCACCCTCAGGACACAGTGACAGGGACAGCGCCCAGGCACTTGGGAAGGAAGGCTGACAAATGCACGGGGGCATGGGGTCCGCTCTGTCCCTCAGCACAGGTGTGACACATCTGAAGACACCTCTCGCCTTGAAGTGAGCTATGACTACCAGGTATGCTACAAATGACCCCCCAGGGCACCCTGCGCCCCACTGCAGTGCTAACTCCTGCTGACACTTCCAGAGAAAATTACCTGCAGAGAAAATGATTAATAAAACAGGAAATTACAGGCTTCCAGTAAGATTCAAGAAAACCCTCAGCCAATAGTTGTCGCAGAGATAATTGTTCTGAATCTATCAATAAAGCTAAGCTGCCCCTTCATTGACTGCAAACACCAATTTCTTTCACCCAGGGTTATAAGTTGGTGTTCACGGGCTCACCACTGCCATTACGGTGATAAACAGTTTAAACCACAACAGGATCTGACATGTAGATCAATTCTGGGTCCATAAAGAATCTACACAAGAGGTTCCAGGACAGGAATTTACAGCCACCAGTTTTTATTCTCTCTTGCTGCAAAAATTACTTCTGTCAAACACTTAGGAGAGTGAGAAAAAATGTAAAAAAATTAATTTTTCATGTACTACTGGAACAGCCTTTTTCAATGCAGAAGCTCAAGATGAATACGTTCTGCATTTAAAAAATTACGCCAACCAGCATGTGGTACTTAGTTGGAAGAGGGATCCAATCCTCCAAGCGGCTCGCCAGCCAGCAATTTGAAACCCTGAACAGAGCTGTCTGGGTTTTCTCTAAGGGCAGATGCGGGGCTCATGTTAGCAACGCCAAATTATATTAGACGTTTAATTTTAAACCTCAGGTACTTAAATGTAAAGGCTTACAACAGTAATAGTCATAAAGCAGTGGGGCATTCCATTTCACAGAATGGATTCTTCTCTGCTTCTCCTCTTAATTTAGCCAGCACCCCCTGTTTCCTAGTGTGGCCCACGACAAAGCCGTCTATCTAATTAGGAGTTGCTCACAGCTGCCTGAGCGCAGAGGCCCCGGGGGAACTGGGTGTCAAAGGGGAAGATTGAAAAGTTCTCTGGAGCCAAAGTCTTAATTTCGGATGTGTGTGTGTGGGGCGGGGGTGGGGGCAGAGAAGAGATGAATCCTGGGGCTGTTGTTGTTATGGCGTTTCACCGTAATGCTGGTGACCACAGCGGCATGCTCAGCGCACAGGTAGGTGTGCTCCAAGGCTGCTCAGCCCCACCTCCTGGGGCCAGCCCTGCCAGTGTCTAAGGACTCCGAAATCCAAACCAGAGATGGTGAGGGCCTGGTGGGGGGTAAAATACCTTCAAACAGGAGCGGGGGAGTGTGTCCAGCATTAACTGCAACTTTATAAAGAATGGCAGATAGCCCTTATTTGTGTTTGTTTCCTTGGTGATTAACTTCCAAGTTCCCTGGGAATGCTTATGCCAAAGGTCTTGGAACGACTTATAAACACCTCACTGAAGTGCCCCCAATCAGATTCTGCACCCTGGTGCTCACGGAAGACAGCTGGGCTTTGGCCACTGATAATCAACATGGTAAAGGCAGAAATGGTGCCAGCCGGAGGGTGGCCAGGACAGTGCCCTCCTGGAAGACAGGGGTGTGTTCAGGGCTGTGGGGGTAGCCTGGACTTCTGCATGGCTAGCTGCTGATGCCAGGGGCTGTCAGATGCCACTGTGTGCAGGGACCACAAGGAGGCAAGGATCTAGACTTCAGCATGCAACACTGTCCCTGGCAAGGCCTGCAACCACACAGGTCACTGGGTCCTGTGGCCCGAGTTCTGGACTCCGTGGGTCTGGAATGGGGACGGATTGTTTGCATTTCCAAGTAGGCCCAAGGAGTAGCTGATGGAGAATGAAGACCAAGGCCTGCGATCAGGCTTGAGCATGCATCTTGGTCTTAGGCAGAGTGAGACCTCGAATAAGCCATCTGACTTCTGGACCATCCCCTTAACAGAAAATGGAGCTAAGAACAGGATCTACTCCATGAGGATAAGGGAGATAATCCACATGAAGCCTGAAATGAATATCAGCTCTTATTATCATTTCCTCCTCAAAAACACATCAGCTATGACATACCATCCTGGCAGAAAACACAGGTGTCGGGCAGGCCCCGGGAACCGCAGGAACCATACTCTGCACCACTCTGCCGTCTTCCTAGTCTTTGCTGTTTAAAGACCCGGATCCACAGCCACTCTGGCCTCTTAACACTCTGCTCTTCCCTTCTCTCCTCATTTTGCAGAACATGACTCACACCTTTCACTTCTGAGTGGCTCCTTGGCTGTTCCATTTCCCTTTTCCTCCCCTGTGTCTTTGTCCAAAATGCCCCAGTGCTTATCACAACTTCCTGCCGCTCTGTACAATATCCACCTGGCCTGCAGTTCTCCCTGATGAACTCGTCAGCCTTTAACTCCCACACTGGGTCACTCTGGCTGGCATCCACCTCCCTAGGCAGGCCCACACTCAGGAAACAGGCCTGGGTGTCCGATTTCCTGGGCACAGGCTCAAGTGCTATATGGCCAGGGAGCACACAGGTCTCTGCCAGACACTCAGCGTGCTCCCATATAAGTTACTCTGCAGTTTAAAGAACAGCCTTCAAATGCAGGTGACTGCAGCCGTGTGTGGTGTGACAGGCAGTGTGTAAACACGCGTGTACAGCTCGGTGTAACAAACATCCATGGAAAGTGACTTCCAGCCAAACCCAGGACTAGAAATAATGACGTCTCAGGATCTGTCCTTGTGGAAATGCCCGTGTGTGTGTGGCTGTTAGCAGGAGGGAAGGCGATCTAGTGAGTCAGTTCTAATTTGTACTTTAGGTACTTCAGATACTGTGTAAAAATGTTCTACATGCAGAGAGGCAAAGGCGTGTGGGGGTCGCTGTCTTTCAGGAGCTCCCATACCACTCCCATGTGTATAGTGCACAGAACCTCAGAACTGCCGCTCTGCTCGGACTGGTGCCTCACTGATTCTCTCGCAAAGGATCTGCTGCGTGAGAAGGCGGGCCTCGGTGACACCCCACGAACCTCAGACTCGGGGAGGCTCAGCTGGGCTCCGTGTGAGCACACCACCACGGGGCCTCAGCGATGGGAATGCGCGAGGTATTTTGAAGTACTTGAAAATAAAAGGATTCAGTGTGTGAACTAGCTCCCGAAAAAGGTCACCAGGGTGAAAACAGTGGTCGGTGTTAGAGTCCACATGCCACGTGCAGCAGCTCATGCCAAAGGACAGAGAGTGTGGTGGACAGTGAGGGACAGTGAGAGGACAGAGGAGCGGTATCTGCTGGAGGCTGAGGCACATGGGTCTGGTCAGGGAGGGGAGAGAATGCAGGGGCTCATCTACAATGACCCTAACTCATTCCACTGGGGGTCTCTAGGTATCACCAGGGCTCAGGAGAAGGGCAGAGCATCCAAGGGTCCCTGCAAGGGCTGGTGTCAGATGCTCACGTCTCCCAAAGCGTCTTTTCTGGAGTCGGGAGGGAGCCGTGGACTGAACCTGGGTGCGTGCTATCTCTGTGCCCCCAGGAGCGAGCTTTCGCAGGCCTGTGCTGCTGCGGCAGTGCTGAATCACCTTGTGCCTCCTCGCGTGGAGATGCTTTCCATAAGGCCTCGGTGTGGCCATCTCCGCCAAGGGAGTGTGGAGGAACGAGAAGTAAGGATGATGTTTACCCAGAGCAGGGTCCTGCCGCAGCAGCTGGTGGGTCCTCAGGGAAGACCTGATGCTGCATCTTTTAATTAGAACAAATTATGCTAAAATTATTCTCAAAGCCTGTCTGATGGATTGTGTACAACAGTGGGAATTCCCTTAAATACCAGTGAACAGGCCACAGACAAAATGCCACAGGCGGAGCCTGCTGTGGCCAGCAAGGGTGCCCCCCATGTGATGATTCATGTTTCAACTGCATCAGAAGAGTTTCCTTTGCACATCTGTCCCCTAGGAAGCAGGCCACACTTGTCAGAAATTAAAACAATGCAGAAGAAGTGAGGAATTACAGAGGGACGCTCCAGAATCTAGAGGGGCACCAGGAACCCTGGAAAACCGACAACAGACTACATTCACCCTAACAACGTACGACGTGCGCTGAGGCGGACGCAGGCCACGCCGTGTCGGGCAGTGTGATCAGGGATGTGACAGCTGATGTTGAGTCTCACCCAGCATCTCCCTGTCACGTGACATTGGGCAAGCCACTTGTCCTATCTGCAGCCCCAGTTTCTCAAATCTCTCCAATGGGGATAAACATCCACTCCCTGAGCAGAGGGGACAGAGGAGATGATGCAGATGAGAGACTATCAAGAACAAACGCTCCACAGGTGACAGGCGAGACCGGCACTGCTGTCATAGGGTCCCAAGGGTTTTGTGCTCCATGTGGAGCACATTGAACTCAGGCATCTTGCCCAGCCCCTGGTTTACATGGAGGACCAGGAGGTGGCCGCGGTCTGTGGGGGTGTGCCCCCTCTTACCACTGCTGATGGCCGAGTTTGCAATGACCGTAGCCTCACTCCACTGGTCGGCACTGGAGACTGAGTAGGAGCGCTGGTGCATGCCGTCGGGTCGGCTGTTGAAGGAGACCAGGCTGACGCCGCTTGCCATCTGAGACCCAGACGCACTAGTGACATTCCCTAGGAATAAACAAGTCAGGTGAACACCACGGCGGACTGCAGACCACAGAAGGCAGCACGAGGTAAGTCTACAGGGCCTCTTGCTGGCACCCAGTGTACCTGACCACCGAGAGCCGCTGTCGTCCTGCGTTGGCTAATGGAAGCACCATTCGGCAAAGGGCAGTGAGGAATAAGGGTGGTGCACATCTTGCTGCTGCTGGACGGAGCCACGCGAAGGACCCTGAAGCTCAGATGGCCGCACAGAAAGCAGCCCCCCAGACACAACCTACCACAGTCAGCCCCAGAAGAGGGGCCAGGGCAGGAGGCGGCTACAGACGCCTGCAGCCAACCTGTCCACAGACTAGCCACACGTGCTCAACCAGCGGAGTCATGCGTCTGGTGCCAGAGGATGAAGCTACGGTGCAGCGGTACTTTATGATCAACACAAATCAAAGTCCCCAGACGCGACCATGGAGGAGACACAGACTCCGGGGACCAGATAACTTTACTCTTAACCTTGAAATGACTAAGCAGAGGAAAAATAACCCCAGCGACTTCATAGTGCGTGTGGGCTGTGATGAAAAATGATTCCATTGTACACTTAATGATTTCAATCAGTTGCTCAACATCAAAATGAATTATTATCTGGTCACACCAATTGTAGACTCAAAAACATAATTAAGTGCTTTTCTCTAAAGCTCAGCCAATCATACCTGCAGCTCCTGAATCAGTCTGTTAGATCTAGAGGGGTTGGTTGGTCCTTTTTTTTTTTTTTTTTTTTTTAAACTTTTCTTCAATTGTTTTAGTTCAGAGCCAATTAAGTTCTAAACTGTTTCAGTGGAGGGTTTTCACAGTACAGGGTTTTAAATGTGCAGCCCATTAGCAGTTCCTAAATCTGGCCAATTACCAGAATTTCCCGTGGAGCTTTTTAAAAATAGAGGCTTCACGATCAGGCTCTGATTTTGATTCAGGAGGTCTGGGGATAAGCTCGGGGAATATGCATTTTCAAAAGCACTCTGGCGATTCAGGAGCCAGGGAGAGGAACCAGGGCTCTCCCCAAACAAGTGGCCTCCTGTAACCATGTGCAGCCTGGAAAGCTAATTCACCGAGGGGCAGGGTGGGGCCCTAACACACGAGCTTACGGAGACAAAGGGTCTTGCTTTAGAAAATATATTCCTACCTTTAGATACCTATTTTATGCTGTTGCCTGAACTGGGACCATAAAAGAAATTAGTCACAGCTGGTCTAACCTAGTCCAGAAAACCGCTGAAGTGACGCAGGAAGCTGTGAACCTTGCAGCCAAGGGCCCAGCGCAGAGGTATGGCCCGGGAGTGCTCCGGGAACACAGAGTCGCAGGTGCCCTGGCCCTGGAAGTCCAGTAAGGTGTCCAGGTGACTCAGGGCACATTAAGCCTGCATGGACCGGCTGCAGCACTCAGGTTAATTAAAAAACAAACCCCAAAACAAACTAACTAGTAAGACAAACACCTGTAGCCGCCGTGCCCCACTGCAGACCCCTGCTCTGGAAGGCACAGACTCAGGTTGGAAGCCTCAGGTACTGCCTCCTCTGCCCAGGTGCAGGCTCTTGAGCTGGCTCCCCCCAGTTCTCGTGTTCTGAAAGCTCGATGCTATGGTTTGGACCTTCTGACACCCCAGACACACACAGCTACTTCCGAGTCCTGCATCCTCAGTGACAGTGTCACGGGAGCACACCCCAGCCCTGTCCTTGTACCACTCTTCCCAGCAGCCTGGGGAGGGGCCAGCCTTCCCAGGGAAACATCACAGCTGTCCCGGTGGCCGCCTGGAGCTGTCCTCTGGGCATGGGGTGCCTTGGCTGGAACACTGCTACGGAAGGGTGTTCAGAACTCAGGGGGCAGCTTGGCTGGGGCACCTCTGGCAGCCTATGACCACAATCCTGTGCTCGTCCTGGGGCATCCATAAGGGCTGCATCTGTCAGCTCCCACACGTTTAGCCTCTCCTGGGCTAATGGACGGCAGAGCGGGACAGTGAGCTGCCCCGTGTGTTCTGGGCTCCCCTCCTGAGAGGCACCTGGGCTGGCCGCGCGCCTCTGCTGGAGGAGTGCTTGGGTGCTCCACCTTCTCCTTGGCCCTTGGGGCCTACAGGTGGCCTGGGCCATCCATGCCAGCGCTGGTGCTGCACTGTCCCCTGTGCTTCTCTTCCCCAGGGACCTGGATCCCACACATCACCCATCAGGGCTGGACTTGGGGAAGAGAGGCTGCCGGAGAGCAGCTCCTGGGCCTCCCTGGCCCCACCCTGCCTCTATCACATGACTTCCCCGCAGGACCCCCCCCCCCCACATTTCTACGGCAGGTGAAAGGGAAAGAGGGAAAAGTGGTGGAAGGACAGAGAAGCCACTCGGAGCAGGGCGCGACACCTCCTGGCTGTCACCCAGACTTCTGTGCCAGGCACCTCGGAACCTGCTCTGCCCACGGGACCCCTGCCTGTGGCCCGACTGTCAGGGAGGTGACTGTCTTCTCTCCACAGTGCCCACTGGAACCCCGACAGGCCACCACGGAGTGTGAACCTCTATGTAATACCAGCTTCAGGCACACAAGGCCCGACGGCTGGAAGACCTGAAGGAAATTCACTCTGTCCGTCCGTCCATCTTGGGGTCAGTGCTCTCCCTGCCCACCCACTCTGAGGCCATTCCCAGGACAGCCAGGCTATCAGCCTTGCAAGACCACTTCCTTGAAGGCTGAGGAAGTCATTTTAGTGCGTCCGTCACTGGCTACTGAAGCAAACTCCAGAAAGAAGTATCCACATGCACACGAGGTCAGTAGGGGGGACTGCCCGCAAGACAGGAAGAGCAGGCGACCGCGGAGCTGCCCGAGAAAGGGCTGGTGTGCCCCTCGGGACACCATCCTCCCACTGCTGACTGACACCACGGGGGCTGTAGCTAAGGCATCTGTGGCTTGTCTGCTGGTCCTCAAACTTGTGCTGTTTATGAAATGAAATTTAAGAACGAGTAACACAGTAAGATGCTGGAGTGGCTGGGAGGTGGCCTTCTGCCTCCTGAGGGTAGAAGGAGGTAGAGAGGGTCTCCAGGGATCCAAACAGGGACCTACGGGACCAAGAACCTCCTGGTACCCACATGAGGTTCTGAATCAGCTGGGCTGCTCCCTCACAGCAGGTGCGTAGAACCATTAGCCTGCCAAGGGCCCCTTCCCCAACCATATTTTTATTTTTGATACTGCGATTGAACCCAGGTGTGCTTTACCACTGAGCTTCAGCCCAAGCCCTTGTTACTTTTTGGGACAGGGTCTTGCTAAGTTCCTGGGGCTGGCTTCAAACTTGTAATCCTCCTGCCTTAGCCTTCCAAGTTGGGGGGTTACAGACCTGCACCAATCACATGGTAAAAGTCCAGTTTTTTAAAGCCAGATGTGTATACTTGTGTCCTGGAGTCTGGGTTGAGCTCAAAGAGGCATTCTACTTAGTTAGCAATGATTTCTTTCCCTCCTGAGTAGACTCAAGCTGGGAGGCTCCATTGAAACACGGTACTTTCTGGCACCCCTGGGAAATGAGCCTGCGCAGCAACTATGTTTTACTCAGAAAAATAAGCTGACCATCTCCATCTCTGCACCTGACGCAGGGTGGCACCATTGCCACCTGGTGCACTGCCTGGCCACCCATTCAACCTCCTGTCCACCTGGCTCCTGGTCTCTGGTTGAGTCGCACAATATTCCAAAAAATAGGCACAGAGAAATTCTCAGAAATAAAACATTTCTGGCTTTCTCTTAAGGGAGTAAACCTCTCTCTTTTAAAAAATATTCATTTACTTTAATATCAGTTAAACTTTCCCTGAAAAGACCAACTAATTATGACATAAAGAAACAAGTGTTTTCTGTGATGATACAGAATATATTTGCTGAACTGAAAACAAACAAAAATGAATGGTAGCAAACAGCCTCTGCCCTCGAGAGTTGAGGAGTCCACAGACAGGGAGTCGCCTCCAAACGCAAATCCACCAGGAGAGATGCTTCCCAGGTGAGGCAGCCCAGGGCCCAGAGACTTCTTCCCGACACCCTGGGAGCAACCCACAGCTGCCAGGCATCTCCTCAGGTGTTTGTGGTTCCAATGGTCACCCGCTGGGGCACTGCTCCAGTTACAATCAACCAAACAAGCCCTAAATGTTTAGCGAATACTTTTGATCACATCAAATATTCTAAACTAATTCCAATAATCTGTAACACTCATTTTTACACACACACGCGCTAACAAACTCAAACGTGGAACTTCCTTTCTGTTCTTGATTGAAAGTCATTAATTAATTGGCCACATGATACCAGCTAGGCGATTTCTGCACGTCAGCACCTACCTGGATCTGCCTAGTGAGACCACACGGGCAGGCCCGTAAGCGCAAAAGGAGACATCTAGGATGTCTTCTCCTCTCCAGTACTTGAGGGCTACCTGGCTCATGGCATGGTAACTACAGGCTGAAGAGTGCCCCGGGCCTCAGGAGTAGACAGACCACTGCTGGGCAGGAGGTCATGGGCAGCCACATGAGGCCACCTAGGCACGGACACGTAGCTGGAGCCTGAGCCGAGGACCCGCGGCTCTGAGGCCGGACATGGCTTTCTTTGCAGGACCTTGTTCCCTCAGAGGGAGTCCAAGAGCCTGGTCAGAACCCAGGTCCTGGAGGAGGATGTGGGACCAATGAGTGGTTCTGACTCTCCACGCCCAAGTCCAGCCGCTATCAAGGGGCCTTGAAGGAAGCCTCTGCTCTCCTGGCCCAGGGGCACGCCCCTCCCCCAGGGGTGAGCGCCTCCAGGACAGGCACTTCCTGTCCTCCTCCAGCCCTTCCTGTTCTCTGGCCTAGCATATCCCTGCACTCCACTGCTGCCGGCAGCCTCCCATGGCACCCCTTATTCTGCATAATCTTCAGGGGTGCCAACAGAGAGACCGCCTTGGATGGCAGGGACACTCACTGTCTTTCCCGGAGGAGGGCGGCTTTGTCTACGGATTGGGATATTAAATATTTATTCCCATGGCAAAGGAGACAGGCTGGCTTGCACCCCACTCTATAAAGACCGCAGTGTCTCAGCTTGGGGTTCCTCTCCTCGGCACCACCGAGTGTGCTGGCGTTACCCTATGAGATGTGGGACACCTGTCCTAAGGCTGACCTTCTGCACTTCCTGGCTCATTGCACGGAACCTGGGAGGTGCTGGGCACAGTGAAGGGGCGTGTCCTTGCCCTTGGGAAACCTGCAGGCTAGTCCATGAGAAGGGATCAGGCAAGTCCACCAGTGGCCCAGGAGCCATGGAGTGCAAGGGGCAGGGAGCTCCCCCTGCTGGAAGGTCCAGGAAGGACTTGGAATAATGCCTTGACTTAGACTTTGGAGTCGGACCCAGTTAGGTCAAGGGCAGATGGAGAGAGAGACACCACCTTACACTCTCCAGGACATCCTCAGGTGCGCTCTGACGGACCCACAAGACTCCTCTTCCTTCTAATCCTCTACACTAAAATGTTCCAGGTGTCCCGGGCAGCGTCACTCCTCATGGTCCCACACTGGAAGTGACCAAAGTGTCCCACTCAGCATGGTACAACGTGGCATACACATGTGGAGTTCCTCACGCCGCCAAGAGCAAAGGAGCTGGCCACAGGGTGGCCATGGAGGAACTGCAGATGGACCATGGAGCTGAAGGCGGTGAGCAAGAGAGCCAGGCAGTCCCTGCTGTCCAAAGGCTCAGGGATGACAGGCACATGTCACCTGAGGAGTGACAAGTAAGAGGTGACGGCCTGTGTGTGTGTGTGTGTGTGTGTGTGTGTGTTTGTGTGTGGGGGCCCGGGGGCTTCCTTAGGACTGGCTGCCTGCTGCCCCTTGATGTGAGCACTGGTCACCTGCACACCCAGCTAGAATTTAGGATTTTGTACCTTCAAATTCACCGAAAAAGTTAAAAAACAACATCTGAAAGCAGAAGCCAGGTCGGCAAGTGTCCGTGAGAACTGGGTTGGGTGAAATGGCAGCATCACCAGTATCAGGCCCTGAAGGGTGGGCCAGCTCCCAACAGCACCCGATGCAGCCTTCCACGTGAAGGTGGCAGGGAAAGGACCTTTCAGCATTTGCTGGCTACCTGGTCCCTTCAGAGCTCAGAAAGCCCGTCTCCTCAATAGCCCCTCTCTGGATCAGCTGGCTCCCTGATTAGCAGGGGGCGGCGGCATTACCATGCTAATCCATGTCCTCCCAGCGCCACTTCCTTGATATGGATATGTGTGTGTGCTAGCGGGCAGCCTTGATTAGTGCACGCTTCCATGTGTCAAAAGCACCAGATTCTCTCCAAAGAATAATTTCAGCTGTACTTACATCCCTAAAGTGTAAGAGTTGATTTGAAAAGGTACTTACCTCCACCATATGCTATTTTTCTTTAAACAATTTGCATTTCAAAGTGAATACGGCATTTATATCTGAATGAATATCAGTATGTTGCCTGAACTGATCTCCAATGAGCATGAAAAAGATGCTGGTTTTCTATTGAACAAGAATGTTTTCATCCACCAAATGACATCAAAGACAGAGTTCCTCTTTTAAGCTATAGGCTTATTACATTAAAAATAGGCTGCTCGGATTTTTAAAAATATCCTCTGAAATGATGGCTTTTCATGGCATTCAAGCCAAGATTCATCAACAGCCCTTTCCTCTGGGATACAAGACTTCACTCACGGCACCTTGTACTTCTGGTCTATCTTCACAAACGCGACTTCACTTTACCAACCCGTTTAGGAAAAGGAGACTTACTTATTGGTTAAATAAGCCTGAAAAAAGGAGCAGCAATAGGAGAGAAGCAAAACTGAATTTTCAAGCACACTGAGAGGGCCGCCGCCCACACAGGACTCTACCAGCACCACAAGGAAAAGGGACATTTATCCCCACTGTGGGGCTGTGGGGTGGATAACTTGTTAAAAATCCCTAATGACGGGAATATGATTCCCAGTAACTCCCCTCCTCTGGAGGCCTCAGCCCTGGAAATACCCAGGGCTGCTCTTTGGGTCCTGTCTGCTTCCTGTGCAGTTTCAAGGGTTACAAAACGCAAGCGTGCAGCTACTCTGCAGACCCCCAGCTGCACCACACCCACTGTGCGCAGGCCCCGGAAAGCCAGGAATCACTACTGGACAAGGAGGCTATCCTAACGGTCACATCTCTTCCAACGAAGCCTTCGCCATCTGCTCTGTCCTCTAATTATAAACCCGAAAAGAATATAATTCACAACACTACCATAAAAAGTGAGATACAAATGATTTAAGTGCCTGTGAGCCGGGCCCATTCACTCCAGTATTTGCATTGGAAATCTGCCCTTCTTTTGGCAACCAGAATTTGAGGCTAAGAGGATTTTTTCCAAGGACACATTTGGTATCTTTTCTTAAAGATGCAGGCAACATGGGCTCTGCATGCGGTGATTCTTGCTTTGTAGGCAGTGCAATCTAACATATCTACAACTGAGACACGAACCTGGAGTTCCTCAGACTACTGTACCATTTTCTGGCTGTTATATTTTCCATATTATGTTTACTAGAGCAAAAGGATGTCTAGCATCCAGAACCAGCTGCAATGACACACTTAATGTCAGCTCAATACAGCAAAGTGACTGTGTTCAGAATATGAAATCCTGGAATTAGATGGTTCACGGCTATTTCCTAAAATGTGAGCGTAGCTGATTTTATTGTTTTTAATTATGATGCTAAAGAAAAAAAATGATAGAAGTCTATTTTGTTATATTCATTTCTTACAACTTATTTTGCAAAATTATTCAGATGTACAAATAATGTAAATTATTTCCACCAGAATCCTAACAGATCAACTCTGTATTGAACATATTCATATTTTTATAGTCATGACCAAAGAAAACACATAATTTCATGTTGAACTTTTTAATATGACATATGCACCACTGTCCCATGTTGTTACATCATCCCCATGACAAACTTGGATGTGTAACACCACCTTATGATTTCATGGCGAATATCCTTACTGCCACATTCCTACTTCCAGATAGTTCTGTTCGTTTCTAATTTCTCATGACTGTAAACAATACTGAGAAGAACATCTTCTATGCCTACGTTTTCCTTAGGGTAAGGACTCGGAAGAGTTATTAGCAGGACAAACAGCATGTGTATTTCTGACTCATGAAACATGTTGATGAATTTTCTTAATGACCAGTGGCTAAAAGGAAATGGAACCTGGGCATCATTAAAACAACCCAGTCTGTAATTTGCAGAATAGATAATAATAATAAATAGTAATCACGATGATGATCATAATATGCCCCATGTGGTTAATATAATGACCAAATTATGTAAAGTGCTCCAGGAACTGCAAAGCCTCTGTAGATATTTGCTATCAATTTTACCAACAGTAGGTTTTCCTTTTCTCTAGTTTATTTTCTAGCAAAAGCTTAAAGTGGTGATAGAGTGAATTCTGTCTCTAAATCCACAGAGCCTGGAAGTCTCCCTTGGTCTCTCTTGGGAGTGGCCTCCTGTGGCACCTGCTCTGTCTGCCCCGGTGCTGGCTTGGCTGGCGTCACTCTGGGTAGGCTCGCTTGCTCACCTGGTGACCACTTAAGAAACATCCACCATCAACATCATAGTGCTTAGTGCCAGGGACAATTCTGGGACACCAGATCCCAAAGTTCTGGTGCTTGGTTATGTCAGCATGGCCAGAGGCACATGATAAAACGGGAAGGAAAAGAAACCAGGCACTTGGACTGGGTAGAGAGAGGAGGAGGAAGAGCGTCACCCGAGGGAGGGGCAGGCCATCTGGGGAGCCAGCAAGGCTGCGGGTGGCCTGGTGCTGGGCTTCTGCTCCTCCCTGTGGTTGGATATTACGTGGCATTTGGCAGAATCCAGGAGGAAGCATCAAGCACATCAGAAGGTAAGTTCTCACTTAGAATTTAGCTTAAATATTCATTCAGAAGATAATCCACGAGTGCACAGGGCACCTGCCTTTCTCACTTCCCATGTTCATCTGCTGAGGAACACAGGCTGTGGAGGTGCACATCCAGTGCCTGCCGAGCACTATCCTCTCCTGGGCGTGAGCGGCATGACAGGTTTATATGTAGTCCAGTAAGAGGCGGCAACATTGTAAGTATGGAGAATAAAACTCAAGTTTTTTGTGTAAAGGAACAAAATATGGTTAGAACATTTAGATAATCAGTTTTATAAAACAGAAAGCCCAAGATATCCAGATCTGTCCTCTTTGGTCTCACTTGGTTCAAATCCCAATAAAGGAAAGTTGGGGCGCGACTGGGCCTATTACCTTCAAGGCAGTCTCCTCCTTCCTAGAGGAACACAGGAGCTGTGCTGTGCATAACACCACTGCCATCAGTCAGCATGTGCTGGGAGCTTTCTCTGGCTACTGTCCCTCCCAGACATGAGGCCAGGGGGCCACAAGGCTCTGTTCTCAGAGACTCACCCGTACTCTTCTCTTCTCTTGCAGTTCACCGAAACATCTCTCACAGCTGGACACAGTGATCACGCAGGGACCGCAGAGCACCCAGGAACACTGCGTTCAGAATGAGGCCATGGAGTGGGCCCCGGGTTTGTGGGCTGGGCTGCTTCTGGCTTTCCCACTCACCAGACATCTCTCTCCAGGTGACTGGTGACTACAGAACAACGGGCCAGAAGGCTTAGAGACGCTTGGGAAAGTTCTCTGCCAACGTGGGAAAGAGAAGCACCCATCGTGGGCAAATGAAGACTCAACTCTAGCCCATGAGGGCCGAACATCTGCCAAGACAGCTCCCCTGAAGGCTGCGGGGACAGCAGAGGCCTTCCCAGAGCCCTGCCCTCCTCTGCTCTCCCCTTGCTGACCACCCCCTGGTCTTGAAAGCAACATTTCCACAGCAGAAGCATAATTCCTCACCAACCCCACACTTTTGAGATGAAAAAAAGTTCCTAAAGCAACTCTTATTTACTTAGAGGTCCGGCGGTTACCATAGTGACGTACAGCCACGTCTCTAACAGCCCTCTCAGGTCTTTAACGGAAATCATCCAGGATCGAGTTGCTTTTGTCCGTTCTTACAGAGAAGAACACTCCATTTATAGTTCAAATAATTGAGGGAGCTTTCCTTAAATTGGAAGTATGATTCTCATTTTTTTTAACTGTACCCTAAGGGCCTTGGCCACAGGTTGCTACATTATATGAAAGAAACCAAACGATACTTAGCCTCAGTGTTTACCTCCTGCATGTCACGTGATGGTGACACTCAGTAATATTTACTTAACGAAAAAATAACTGGTAGGTGATGAAACTGAGAGGATCACAAACAGAAAGAAATAACGGTCTACAACTCCAAGATTCTCCAGCTGAATGACAGGCACAACATAGCACAGACCCGCTAAGGCTCCGCGGAGCCACGTGGAGACAGAGCAGCCAACAGCAAGAAGGTGCTCAGCCCGGCTGGGACGCCACAGCTCTTGTCAACAATGAAGTATTAACTTTAGTGCCTTTTGATTTCCGATTCAGCTAACTGCCTGAAATTTCAGTTTAAAAGAACCTTCACAAACATGACTTTTTGGGTAAAATTAATGAATTATTAAATTGCTGTCAAAACCTACGCCAATCAAACCTGGCTTATGGAAGCAGATGTCACATGATGCTGTTGGATTTGTTTTTGTAGGAAAAATAATTCTCCACCAAGAAGCCTTCCGACTGCAAGGACTCTTCCAGGTTGGCAGAAGGGTGTTCAGCAGAAGCACGCACTTTGTGCCTCAGAGGGGGGCGCTTTTAACCAAGGTCCAAAGTGTGGGAAATTCCCTGTGAGCAGCAAGGCTCGGCTCCAGGCAGGGGACACACGTGGACTGGCACGGCTCACCTCCGCCACAGCAGACTCCGGAGTTATTAAAATGTTTTCTAGACCATTTGAAACTAAACAAAGAAAAACTTTGTTTCTCTGAGACAACAGCGGATCTCATTTTGATGCTGCGTTATTTTTTTTTTTAATAGCTATTACCACTGTAACAGCAGCTTAGCGACTCGCGTCTGCAGTGTGAGCAGTTTTGATAAACAGCCTCTGCGGGCCACACAACGGGGATAATGTATCCTTAAGTACCGCCAATGAGCTGCCATTCTGCACAGCCAATTACTTCTGTGCGTCTGTCACTCAAAGGAAAAATGACTGAGCCCATTAGATCAAACCTTTGTCACTGTTCCTAATGCACTCTTAGGCCTCATTAATCTCCGGGAGCAGCAACAGAGCGGCGGCGGCTCTGCGCCTCCCCCGAGCAGGCCCACGTGAAGCCTCTCATCTCCCCCCAAGTGCTGGCGTTAATCAAGCTCTCCTTATTGCCCCGGTCCCTGTCACGGCGGAGAGCGCTCCCTCTTAAATGCTCTCATTATGACCCATCTTTAGAGCCGGCTAAGTGGAAAAAAAGAGAGAGGGAGAGAGGGAGGAAGAGGACGAGAGAAAGAGGAGAGGAGAGAGCGAGTCCGATCACATTAATATTCATGACAATAATTAGTATTCTAGGTCACTGAATATTCATGCTATTAGTTTGGTTTTTTATGGGTTTGCTGGATGTCCTGATTGCTGAAGTGTGGAGAAAACAGCATGGTTGAGACTTCAGATGTCAACGGCAGTTCAATCCTCAAAACACATTTGCTGTCCCCGCCTCCCCACCCCCGGGAAAATCAGCGCCAACCCTCTGGATGACTGGACCCTTCCTACCACTGGGGGCCAAGGTGGGGGAGGCGGGGGAGGGGGCAGGGTTTCCTTGACAGAGGTCTGGGCACCAACCTGGTGAGGATGAAATCACCCATAACCACAGAACCAAACAAAGACACACGCTGGAGTCGGGACGTGACTGTGGTCCTGGAAGAAACGTCACCACAGGGGGTCACGCAGAGAAGAGACAGAACAGAGGTGACACTCCCTGAGACCCAGGGAAGCCACCACAGGGAGTCACGGAGAAGAGCGACCACGAGACAGAACTGAGGTGACACTCCCTGAGACCCAGGGAAGCCACCACCAGGGAGTCACGGAGAAGAGCGACCACGAGACAGAACTGAGGTGACACTCCCTGAGACCCAGGGAAGCCACCACAGGGAGTCACGGAGAAGAGCGACCACGAGACAGAACTGAGGTGACACTCCCTGAGACCCAGGGAAGCCACCACAGGGGTCACGGAGAAGAGCGACCACGAGACAGAACTGAGGTGACACTCCCTGAGACCCAGGGAAGCCACCACAGGGAGTCACGGAGAAGAGCGACCATGAGACAGAACTGAGGTGACACTCCCTGAGACCCAGGGAAGCCACCACAGGAGTCACGGAGAAGAGCGACCACGAGACAGAACTGAGGTGACACTCCCTGAGACCCAGGGAAGCCACCACAGGGAGTCACGGAGAAGAGCGACCAGGAGACAGAACTGAGGTGACACTCCCTGAGACCCAGGGAAGCCACCACTGGGAGTCACGAAGAAGAGCGACCATGAGACAGAACTGAGGTGACACTCCCTGAGACCCAGGGAAGCCACCACAGGGGTCACGGAGAAGAGCGACCACGAGACAGAACTGAGGTGACACTCCCTGAGACCCAGGGAAGCCACCACAGGGAGTCACGGAGAAGAGCGACCAGGAGACAGAACTGAGGTGACACTCCCTGAGACCCAGGGAAGCCACCACCGGGAGTCACGGAGAAGAGCGACCACAAGACAGAACTGAGGTGACACTCCCTGAGACCCAGGGAAGCCACCACAGGGAGTCACGGAGAAGAGCGACCATGAGACAGAACTGAGGTGACACTCCCTGAGACCCAGGGAAGCCACCACCGGGAGTCACGGAGAAGAGCGACCATGAGACAGAACTGAGACCCAGAGAAGCCAGTAGAGCTCCCCTGGGCTGCCCCTCGGTGCCAGCGGAGGGGTGCTGTCAGTGGGGAACAAGGTCTGTTCAGTCCGACCCACGTGCCCACCATCTCTACTCAAAAGCTACCTAAACATTTCATGGTGTTTGAAAAATTCATTAAAAAACATCATTGCTCCCTCTTCCTTCCTATTAGCGTAACTACTATGATCAATTAGGGACAGGATTCTGGAAACCTGGGCCGAGCTCGGGAAGGTATGTGGTGCGTATCCCACGAAAATGGAGTCAGACGTCACGTTCCCATCTCAGAGACACCTGCAAGAGGCCCGAGGTGGGACGGGATCAGCACTGCCTCCACCTCCCAAGCCTCCGCTGTTCACCGTGCTTTCCTGCTCTCTACTCCAGCATCACCATAACTGTCCGCCACTCTGCATGCTGTCACATGTGGACAGTGTCACCAAACCAGCCTGGCCAGAAACAGACCAGAAAACACTCTGGGCACCTCACCACCTCGTCTGCAAGGACAGCTGAAATTCAAGTTGGGAGGCTGATGGCGAGTTCCACTGGAAGGGCGACCCAGGCAAGGGAAGGCATATGCCACAGGAAAGACAACGGAGCACCATGGACGTCCTGACGCGGGAGAGCCTTGGAGGAGGGGAAAGACGTGATGGCGTAAGGGAGGTTAGCCAGGTCTCACCTCAACAAATAAGTATCTTTTGGATTCTTCTACTATTATCATTTCTTTTCTTTCTTTCTTATTTTTTTTTTTTCCTGGAGTAGATCCTGAAGTCATGTTTTCAAAAACCTTAAGAAGGAAAAGTCCTGAGCCCTTCTGTGTTGTCTAATGAAGTCTTTTTCCTACCTTCATTTGAATGGTGGTGTCTAGTCTTGGCGCAGGTTTCTACGTTCAAGATCACTTCTCCTTGGAAGGGAAGACCTGCATTCTCTCTCTGGTCCGTCAGATTTCTTACTTTGTAGATAACACCGGTCTCCTCTCTTGGATGTTTTGTGGGATTTTACGGTGCTTCCACTCTCTTCCAACTTGACGTTTGTCTCTTTAGATGTCCTGGCTTATCTCTAGCATATTTCCTTCTACTATATGTTGGATTGCCAACGCTGTCTTTAGCCCCATGCTTTATATTATTTAAACTGGATGATTTTGAGAAATTTTTTTGTAATTGTTTTCTCTTTAATTTCCTCCTGTCTCTCCATCAGTCTTCTCCTGGTTTGCTTTATCTCACCTGCAACACTGTCATCACTGCATAATTGTGGCACCTGTTTTTTTCAATCCCAAAACTGGTTTATAATCTCTCATGGTGTAATTCTGTTCAGCGTGCTGCTTAAGAGTAAACAGAGCAGCAACTTGTTCATCAGAAACGTATGGATGCACATTCGTCACCTTGTCCTATCACGGCAAGCTGCTGCCTAGGATTCTCAGCACATGCGCACTGTGCTACAATTCTAAATGCCAACTTGTGTGGTCTGTTTAGAGGGCTGCAGGGCTACCTGGTGCTCAGGACACCACATCAAACAGCAAAACCAGCGACAGTGGCCCAGAATCTTAGGACTCGGAGGGTCCAGTTTTGTAAGCCCATACTTTGCAACCCTGCAGTCAATTTTCTCAGGTGTTGCATTTAGACTATAATGCACAAACCAACGACAACCAATGTGTTAACTTGTTTTTTTTTTTCCCCCCAGACTGGAAAAAAGTTTGCTAAACTATTGTGAAGAATGTTGTGCACTGATTTGGTTCATTCATTTTTAAAGTATATTCACAAGTATTCTGTGCATCCTAATCTTACACTAAAGATAGCTTAGTAATAAATGGTTTTTAAGTAATGCTAGTACAGTTAAAAAAAAAAAGCTTCTCATAATGATTGCACTCCACTTTGTTGCAAAAAAAACTTGGCATAAAGTCTGTGACAGTTATCCAGTGAAATAGGGTAGGTATACAGAACCATCCTCTTAAATCTTTCTGATGACAGTGACTATGATTTCCTTTGAAATTTGCTTCCTCCAAATTCTCGTCTTTGTCTTCCAGGATCAGCTGTCCCCTTGGTCTTACACATCTCGTTGTTCCCATGAACATGGTGGTGGTCCACTCTCATGCATGAATAAGAGCAGGGGGTTGAGGTGGCAGATCTCTGCAGCCTTGAGCAACTTGTTCCTGAAGGCGAAGACTGGCTGTGGACTCAGAGCAAGCGAGTGGCACACAGGACTGGGGAGTTTCAGCTTAGACTGACAGAGTGGTCTCTGGGTAGGCTGGCAGAGTTTAGCATGTGGCTTCTGCTCGGAGCTGCCTTGCCTTGCTATTTATCTGTCTTTCTTGGTGAATGTGCCAAGGTCTGTTTTCCTGCCTTTCAAGCATTAGCCCTGGTCAGAGGTGCCAATCTACCCAGGTGTTCTCCTCAGTGCAGATGCTGCTCCCTCAGTGGGGCTGGTGGCAGGGATGACACTGGCTGGCTCTTCTTGCGATCGACCGTGGGCCGTGGTGCCACTGCCCAGTCTTGTCCTCCACACTTGCCACACAGAGTCAGGGGCTCCCTGCCTCACTGTGGTCTCTCTGCAGTGCCTCTGCGGGGCCCCAGAGTGAGCTCTGGGCTCAGGGATCAGCACTAAACTAGCTGTTTCGACAGCGAGTTTCCCCCCTTTGTTCCAAGCCCATGGCAAAAACTGAAAGGAAGACCACCCCTTTTCCTGCATTTCGATGTGTGAAATGCAGTTGCTGTTTCAGAACTAGCAAACTATTTTCCAGTGAATCAGGTATAACACAACACGCCTCCCCACCAGCAGTCTCCTGTCCAACCACGGCATCCATGCCCGCTCTTACCATCTCACCGTGTGCTTCTCTTCTGACTCTGCCACCCCCACGGGGTGGTAGGCTCCCAGGGAGACAGGCTTGTCCTGCCCCCTCCCCACAATGTCCAGAGCATTAATGAGGGTTGACCATGCAGCAAACTCAATAATAATGGAAAATCAAAGACACAAGAGGCAAAGCAAAAAGATATCCAGATCATTAAACAGGTTGGTAGAACTTGAGGTCAACGTTGATACATAGTTAGGAATTGTAACATTTGAATTGGGAATGCTTCATTGTAATATAACTATTCTGCAAAATCAAGAGAAGCATCCAAACAGATATTCCAACTAACAGGAGTTTGGTAAGGTGGCTGGATTCACTAAATGCAAAAAGTAGCAGCTCCCTTATATCTCACCAATTAGATGATATAATAGACTTCCCCCTCGCAATGCACCACAAGTAATAAATGAACAGAATGGATTAACGAGACCAGACAAGATCTAAATGAAGGAAAACACCAAATTTCACTGGGGAGTGAGAAACAAATTTGAGTGGACCAGGTAAGAACTGTGCTCCATGATAAGAAACTCAGCATAGGGAAGATGCGTCCCTCTGCACCTAACTGACAGCCCAACAGCAGCGCCAACTAAGATCGGCCCGGGGGATTTGGTGGCGGGAGAGAGGTTTGAAGTTCATTAAAAAATAAATAAACAAACAGGTAACAGTGGCCAAGAAAAACTCGGGGGGGGGGGGGTAAAGGAGAAGCTGTAACTCTACCAGATGGGAATGTAGCCATGAAGCCAAGACAATCTGGCAAACGAAGCCAAGGCAAGGCAACCTGCAACAGTGGGTCCCGCGGAGTGGACTCCAGGGGCCAGAAGCGGGTATTAGCAAAGGTTCAGCTGCGCAACGAGGACACGCAGGCTCATCAGAGAGAGGGGATGACTGGCAACCTACTGCTACTTCCTGTCTCACACATGGATCCACACAAGTCCAAGGTAGACTGGAGACTAATCATGTTTTGGAACAAGGGAACAAAACAGTAATAAAACTATAAACTTGGATGTGCACATCTATCAACTGTGAAATGATTTCAGACTTATTGAAGCTTTCTATACAGTTTAAAATGGAAACCTACAAGTATAAGACTTATGATTTCGTTATATAGGAAAAAAAAGGGGAAAATCTGTATATGAAAATAAGACCATAACATTTACAAAGCAAATAATAAACTGGGGAGCTATTTAAAAAACATATTATAAACTATTAATATCCTAAATATAAAAAGAGTCTGACACATCAGTAAGAAAAAGTCAGGTACCTAGTGAAAAAATGGCAAAGGATAAATTTAAATGGCTGCAGGAAACACGGGTGGCCATGGAGCATACAAGAGGCTCAGCCTCACTCCCACCCAAGCAATCCGGAGACAGCAGGAGCTACTGTGATTGGATCAGCCTAGATGATGTATGATGCCCAACAGGAGCACCAGCCAGTACGCAAGGTGGCGTGGCGCTGGCCGTTGGATGGACGGCACTGTGTGTGACTCTTTCTGGAGGTTCACGTGAAACCATGTGAGTGGTGCTGCCCACTGACGGGGTCACTCTACTCACGGCGTTTGCTCTCCAGCAATAACAAGTGTCAGGTATCATTTTGCAGATTCAGGTTCAGCAGGTCTGTGCATGCCAGGCCCACCAGAAGGGAAGGCACACAACGCTGATCCAGGTCAGCAACACCAAGATCAGACAGCAGGGGGGAAAAAGCACAGGAAGCACCAAGGGTGGCCGGCCTCTCCAGCTGACCCAGAAGCCCCAAAGAGCCAAGCAGCAGCATTCCAAAGAGTGGAGGGCGGAGAGTGACAGGAGTGACCCAGGAAGGCCATGGCGAAGGGCTCCAGGCCCACGCTGGCCGAGAGCTGCGCCACCTCAGCGCTGGGCCGCTTTACTGCAGATTCAAGTTGCTGGGCTGGAATCCCCACGCAGAGAGCATGAGCGTGTTATGAATGATTTCAGACACAGGGAGCTCATTTTCCAAGAGTAATTTAGAGTATGTGAAATCTCAAATCGTAAGGCTTTAATTTCTTAAGCAAGAAAGAAGGTCTCATTTTGCAGATTAAGGTTCAGTTTAGGAGGCCGATGTAAATTAAAATGCCACAACGTTTTAATGAAGTTCCTGCCGCCTCCGGGAGGGCTGACGCCACCCCAAGCTGAGAGGCGTGGCCAGAGCAGGGACCCTCATCCTGCCCAGACCCTTGCACTTGCCCAGGGTCTCACGGAGAATGAGCCTGGGCCTTGGGAATGCCTTCACCCGTGAAGGAGGGTGACATCACCCACTCCATGGAGGCGGTAGGGTGTGTGTGGCCGCTTGCATTTTTATTTATGAAGAAAACATTTAATTTTCCTTAGGACAGTGGATTTCAGCCCAAGGTGCTCTAGTCTCAAGCCCGAGACGCTCAAGGTCCCCATCTTACCCACTCCACACCTCTCCACTCCTCAGGGCTGCTCCCTTGTCCTGTGTACCCAGATTCCTGTCCCTGGTCCCACTCCAACACAGACGTCCTGAGCAGGAGGCCCTGGCTCACCTCCTGGATGGGGCGCACCCTGCCATGGTGGACCCCCTTCCTTGGGTCCCCGTGGCCTGCCGTGCAGGGCTGCATCTGTTTTTTTTTTTTGTCTCTCCCCCATATGAGGGTGAGGATCTCTAGGGTGGGGATCATGTCTTATTGATGGTGCCACTGGGGCGGAGGACAGAGGCAGGGACCCGTCAGCAGCTGGATAAGTGGCTCTACCTGGCCATCTGCGATGTGAACACACTTCCAGATACCAAGCCGCATGTCACTAACACACGCAAGTTTTGCTCATTAAGAAAGAACAGAACATGACAGGTCACAATTCATCTAGCAGGTGCTTCTGCACTTTGTCAGAAAACTTCCCATAATTTTTTTTTTAATAGAGGAGACTTGATTGACATCTGTTGACTTGAATAAATACATGGATAGATGTCACGTGGTCAGATGGAGGTGAAATGGCCGGCCACACGGCGGCCAGGGCTCTCCCCACAGCACGACAGCTCCCGCCCGGCGCTGGTGCTCAAGGGCACTCCTGTCGGGTGGACGCCTCTGGGACGTGGGGAGTGGCGGGGTGTTCTACTCGCTGTACCACCCTTTTCCTCCCTGCCCTTCTCCCCTCTCTTCCCACCCCAACAAGGGAACTCCCACGGACATTTTGGGAGAAAGGTCAGCAGGTCACAGGAAGCCACGTGAATCACCTCCTGGCCTTTCTGGAGGAAGTCAGCTTTCAGCCTGATGCACAGCAATAGCGTCTTCCCGTTGCCCCTCGCCCTGTGCCTCCCCATGTGCTCCCTGGCCTGGCATTGCTCTCTGCCCCTCAGCGACCTGCACAAGGCCCGTGGCCCTGTGAGGCGGAGCCCAGGTGGGCCCCCAATTCTGATTCCTGCTCACCATCCCCTTCAACCACCCAGGTCGTTCACACACCCTGCAGACGGCACCATCCCTCCCTAGGAGCACCGAGCGTCTCGGATGGGCAACGCGGCATCCTTACACAGCCAGCCTTAGGCTGGAGACTGCTGTCTGGGGAAGAACTGGCTGCAGGTGGCGGAGAAGAAGGGACCTTTGCTGGAGGAAACAATGAGGTTCCACGTGCTGAAGGTGCCCGAGTGCGTCCCTGGAGGACTCAGGGGCCCTCACCCCTTCTGGTCATCAGCAGTCACAGGAAGGCGGAGGCCACCATGCGGTCGTTGGCACAGATTCCGACATAAAACCAACAATGGCACGGAGGGTTCGCACCTGCTCCCTGAGGCCAGGAACAGGCAAACACACTGAATTTTGAGAAAACACCAACTCTCTATCATCCTCAATGAAAAAGGAACATTCCCCTTTAAAAGAGAATCAGGAGAAGGCAGGTGGCAGTAGAGAATGACCCATGGCAGGTAAAACAAACTGGAGAGGACTGAAATCTAGGTAGGCCCAGTGTCTCCTTAAACATTGCCCCAAAAGTTTTTCTGCTTTTGTCCACAGAGTTACCAGGCTGGTTGATCCTTGATACTTTATTGATTAGTTCTGTTCCTTTGAAGGACAGCCCTTAGGTACCGATTCCGATCACCGGATGCTCGGTTTGTGCCGCGGACACTGCGGCATTCGGAGCCCAGGGGCACAGGGACCGTGATCAGCCCCTGTCCAGACCTAGGGCTAACGACTCCACTGGGTCTCAGAAGCCCAACCTGCCCACCAGCCACACCGCCTGTCATCGCTGTCCCTCTGGGTTCCTCGGGTGTCTGGGTGAGCTTACCTGAATTTGGCGAGATGTGTAAACTGCTCATGTCCTTGGACAGGCCATTGGTTTTGGGGCTGGAGATGGGTGCGCAGGCCGACGTGGCTCGGGGTGGCCTCTTCCCTGGGACTTTCACAGTGGTTCTCAGAAGATCAATCTCTTTACCGTGAACATTCTGCATGTAATCCTGTTCAAAATGTTAAACACCCAAGAGAGATTAAAAAGAGGACCTCTACAATCTAGGACATGAGGTTCTACCAGACGTCAGGAGCTACAATCCCGTGACCCTGCCACTATGGAAAGCATTTTCAAAATAATGAGGTCTTCATCTGTCTGGCGTGGGCGCGCCACCATCCCCTTTCAATCCAGGTTTTGCACCTGTGTCCTGAGCCCACCCAGCACCAGAAACACAGAGTGACCTGGTAGATGCTTCCTCAGGTAGGAAGTATACACACAAACTCCTATTTATAAAACTTATTATTAGGTGGCACATGAGGGACCTGGATTCATCCTATAAATTCTAGGAACTATTTTCTGGACTCTGGCAGTTATTTCCTGATCCTTTCTGCCTCAGCTGAGGATACTGTTCAACTCCCAGGGAGATGGCTGCGTGGTGGGAATCCAGGAAAGCTGGGTGCAGAGCTGGAGGGCTCAGTCAGGGGCAGGGAGCAGGAGCTGAAGGGTCAGTGGGTTCGTGGAAGGACAGGAGGAATCTGATGTTCAGAGCATGCGCGTCACTTGGTCCCTGAGTTCTGGCCTTCTCCCAGAAGTCCACCTGTCATACTCAGAAAGGCTTCTGCCCTCTGGGCAGTGGAGGCAAGAGACCTACAGTCATCAGAGGGGAGCCTAGCTAAACGGGGGGCTCGCTGTGCCGTCACTTAACACCTCACTGTGGAGCAGAACACCCCGGAGAAGCAGGAGATGGGCGGGGAGGCAGAAGGTAGAAAGGCAACTGCTATGGTTTGGTAACTGTCCTCCAAAGACTGACATGTCATAAAGGTTGGTCCCCAATGTGTGGTACTACTGGGAAATGGGGAGACTTTAGGAGGTAGGGCCTAGTGGGAGGCGGTCAGGTCAGTGGGGGTGTGTCCTCGGAGGGGACACCCCCGGGACCCCTCCTGTCCCGCCCTTTGTTTCCACGAGGTGAGCAGGCACCCTCTGCCACACACTTGTGCCATGCTGTTCTAACAGGACCAAGCAACCACGGGCCACACCCTGAAACCATGAGCCAGAATGACCTTCTCTTCTTGTCAGTCGACTATCTCAGGTGTACTTTGTCAGAATAAGGGAAAGTTGACTAAAGCAGCAACCAAGAGGCAGGGTGGAGGGTCTGCTGGTGAACCAGGGTTCACTATTGTCAACGAGGCACTATTGTCATTATTATTTTTTATATGGGAGTGAGCTGAGCTTCCTGGTGGACAGAATAGTTTAAGCACTCTGGACACAGTAACTGAATCACACATTATGAAACGACACAGACTAAGTCGCCCTTAGATAAGTGATACTTCAAGTGTTTTAAGACTAAGCCGGAAGGAGGAGTAAACATCTTTCTCTGGCAGATTCTTGGAGAATTCCTCTTAGATTCGTTTTCATTATCTGTGACTAAGGTCAGGGGAGTGTAACTTTAGGACTGCCAGACAACCCTGAGTCTGGCTGCAAGGGGCCCAGGCAGACTGGGAAAGCGAGCTGGTGGCCCGTAGCTTCCCACACGTGGCTGACCGACGTGGAAGAACACCAGATAGCAGCAGAGCACCGGGAGGAGGCCTCGGCAGTCCAGGGGAGTCAGGTGGACACGGGACACCCATCAAGGCAGGGAGCCAAGAGAAGGCCCCTTGGCTTCAGGGAAAGAGGTCAGTGACCTCTAACTCAGCTGCAGAATGATGTCCATGGTCAGCAGGTGGAGGGTGAAGGAGCCCCTGGTTTGTCGACATGCAAGAAGCTGGCTCGCTGGAGGGATGGTGTGACAGTGACCAAGAGGCCAAGATTCCAGCCTGGGGGACAGGCATGTAAGCATGGGTCCGGGAAGCAGGTGAGCAGAGCTGCCCTCTCACCACCCAACAGCGGGCGGGAGGGGTGGCTGGGGAGTCACCAGTGCACACCTTTCTGCAATTGAGGGGGGACAAAACAGACTCCAGGAAAAAGTGATGGATTCCTGAGGAGGAGGGTGGGAACCCCATGAGTGAGGGGAGAGGCTCAGAGGGGAGGTACAGAATTCTGCAGGTGCAGACCTGCAGGGCCCTGGCGACTTCCTGCAGACAGACCACCAACGGCCAACTCTCAGTCCAAGACACAAGCTTCAAAACTGAGGCCAGGAACAGGAGGACCCATGTGACTGCGGACCATGGGGAGGGGTCAGAAGCTGTCCCCAGTGAGGCCAGCCTTCCTCAGCAGAGGGTCCAGATACCAGAGAAGGTGCTGAGTGCACACCTCTGACACCAGCCCAGATGGGGCCAGCAGCAGGGGCAGGGGCCACCTGATGTCCTCAGGACCGGCCAGCAGGGGTCCACAACTGCCCCCCTGGAGAGGGGAGGTGGAGGAGGGGAAGCAGAAGGTTGTCTCCAGGCTGGGAATCACAAGCCACCCGAGAGAAGACCCCACATCAAAGACAAGAAGCCAGACTCCCCCGAATGTAATTGACTACGAGAAAAGATGTGGTTAGGAAAGGATGTGGAAAGACGGGGGAAAATGTTGTTACTGTTCAATCAGATTGACAGCCAAGGAAGGCTGGAGAAATGCAGGGGCTCAGAAATGCTGACAGAGCTCAGCGTGCAGGAGGGCCTAGGAAACGCCCGTCGGAAGAGAGGGTGAGCCTTGGTTGGCGCAGGTCATTTAAAAGAATGGTTGTTCCCACACATCTTAACTGACTTCCTTTAACATCCGCCCCAAATACACAACTCCAAGTTTCAAAACCAAAGTTAATGCTTGTAAATAATGGAATTCCTTCTTGCATAGTTACTCCTTTAAAAATATCAACTTGCTATAACTTTCTCCTTTAATGCCAATTCTTAACAAATTAAAATACAATAACAGGAGTGTAATTGAGCATTTATTGCTTATGAGCTCTAAAATGAGGCTAATCAGAGAGCGACTAAGCCTCAGCGTGGGCTCTTTTAATAGGCATGTTTTAACATACAATAACCAGGATATTTTATTTAAAATTATTATAGAAATGTACCGAGTGTCTGCTCTCTGGATTTGAACGTGGCAAGGGAAGACATTTATCTTCGGCTCAGCATGGGCTAGGGTCTGCGTTCTCGCCTGAGTTAGGCGCTGAAACTTCAGACGGACTGGCTCTAGAATATCAGAATGTCAATTTGACAACTACTTTATTTCAAGCCACTAAAAAATATGCTAAGTGTTCACCAAGTACAACTCCTCCGAAGTCCTCCAAGCTAGTGCTTCACAAACAGTGGGAATGCGAAGACACTGGGGTCTGTGGCTTCTAGATTCTCCCAAGAGAAAGCTCACTCAGTTTTCTACTTTGGAAAGAACTCACCCTTTTCATCTTTCCCCAGCATGGCCCTTGAGCAACAGGAGCTGCAGCCACTAAACAATGTTGTATCCTCAGAGGCAGGATACAGAGCGCCTTCCTAGGTCTGGGGTAGGGAACTGGCAAGCTTGATTTTGATATGCAAATGTCACAGATACTACCCTGTGCCACTAACCCTGTTCCTTGTAGAAAATGCTGATGGAAGATAAAAGGGGAAAGATCCCTTTAACAAGGCATGAGGGTAATTCAAAGCCAAGTACTTTTAAACAGCACTTAACAAGTCCCTGGGGCCCACTCAAGAGCCAGGCCCCCCAGAGGTGCCATCTCCTGCCCCTCAACAGCTTGAAAAAGTAGTAATTGCAAACCTATTTGCATTTTTCTTCTCAAGTTGTCCATGCTCATCATGTGGATTATTTTTTCCAAGCAGGCGCCTGAGCAAAGGGACCCGTTCTGAGCGTGCCAGCAGCTCCGTAACGGTGCCTGCCGTCCCCTGCACCCTGCCCCCGCACCTTTGCCATCCCTTGTTTTTTACATTTCGCTCCTAATTATGTTGCATCTATTGCCGTACACTTAATTAGCTGCATTAATGTGATTTCTTTTCACATAGTCAAGCAATTAAGAGCTATGATTGAGTTTCATTCAATTAGCCTCAACAAACATGCTAATTGATGTCCCAGATGCAAATGAGGTGCAATGAGAGAAACCTGCTAGCAATTGAGAGCCATGTCAGAGACCCGGAGCTTTCAGCTTGCTGACAGAAGCACAGCTTAACGCGGCTCCCGCCTTCTGCGGAGCTGCCATAGGAGAAGGATGTGGGGCCATTAGCGCCTCCGTGTACCAGATCACTCCTGATATGGAGAATTAATTGATTCGCTTCTGTACAGTGTTGTCCTAAAAATTCGCAGTTATGTGTTCCCAGGACTGGGAGGTTCTCCACTGGGAAACGGGCGCCCCAGCGAGCGGAGCGGTGCAAAGTCCTCATCGACATTCGGTAACGAGACCCCCAGAAAGACACAGGAGACTCTCCCCAACTACACACCACCACCGGCGGTCCTGCAGCCCTCCGTGCGTGATGGCCTGTTCAGTTCTCAGTAAATGGGGAGTTCATCTTCGTCAGCTCTGGGGCATCTGGCACTTGAGTTAAGCTCAAAACACAGCAATCCATCAATAGTCCCTAAAAATATCTTAGTATATTGATTCTCACTGCCTGGAATCCGGAGGTTACCTTTGGCTGTCTGGAGAAGGATGGTTTGCTGATGTATTCATAGAGGAACCAAAAGCAGTTAGCAAGATCTTGAAGCTAAACCGAAATGCATAAACCATCTGCCTGGCACCTCAAAACCAGACCTTCAGAAAAATGCACAAGGCTTTGAAAATCTGACAGCTTAAATTCTACTTGCTTTACATACAGATAATGTAATCAACGTACTCCATTTTATCTCTGCTTTTTTAAAGAATTAAGACTCTTACAATTAAATGATGATGGAAAAAATAAAGCAAATTTTGGTTCCAATCAAGTTTTCCCAACATGTTCTAGTTTCTAATGATACATGTATTCATAAATTTAGTCCTTTTTTTTTTTTTTTGGTATTGGAAATTGAATCCAGGGGCACTTTATCACTGAGCCCCTAGCCCTTCTGAGTTTTTATTTTGAGACAGGGTCTCACTAAGTTGCTGAAGGTCTCATTAAGTCACTGAAACTCTGGCTTTGAACTTGTGATCCTCCTCCCCAGTCTCACCAGTTGCTGGGATCATGGATGTGCACTACTGCACCCATCTAAAAGTAATATTTTATAATGATATATGATACTTTAAGTTAGGTAACTCTTCAGGCATACTAAAATTTATTTATTTTTAACATAACCAACTGAGTTTTTCCTTAATTTAGCTTAGTAATCTTTATTATATGACCCCTGACAGTCTATCAGGAATTCAGTGCAATTTTCAAAATAATCCTAAGGCATTATTGCCTTTGTATCACTGTGTAGAAAGCTGGTTTATTTGTTCTAATTAGTTATACATGACAGTAGAATATATTTTGACATATCTTACATAAATGGAGCATAACTCTCATTGTTCTGGTTTTACGTGGTTTATGCGATCACATATGCACATAGGGTAATAATTAATGTCTGATTCCCTCTACTACCATTCCTACCCCAAGCCACCTCCCTCACTTCAGACCTCTCTGTCTGATCCAAAGTAGATCCCCGCTCCTTGTGAATCAGCATCTTCAATATCAAACATTTGGCCTTTGGTCCTTTGGGTTCGGCTTATTTTGCTTAGTATAATATTCTCCAGTTCCATCCATTTACCAGCAAATGCCATAATTTCAATCTTCTTTAAGGCTGAATAATATTCCATTGTGTATATGTACCACAATTTCTTTATCCATTCATCTGTTGCAGGATACTTAGGTTAGTTCCATAGTTCAGCTATGGTGAATTGAGCTGCTATAAACATTGATGTGGCTGTGCCACTGTAATATGCTGATTATAAGTTTTTGGGTATAAACCTAGGAGTGGGATAACTGGGTCAAATGGGGGTTCCATTAAGTTTTCTAAGGAATCTCCATACTGCTTCGAAATCTGCTTTGATGGTGCAGAAGGGATGGGGTAAGAGTCCGGTGCCTGAGTGTGAATCAGGCAGTGGTCCCACAGGGTACTAGTAGGCATGAGGGTATTATTCGCTGTCCTGCTAAGGACAAACAATACTCTCACTTAACCAAAAGCAGCTACTCCTTATTTTCAATATTTCAGCCCCAGAGCACGTGTGTCCTTGGTCTTCTGAGTGCTGACCCAGGAGGTGTGTGTGAAGACCTGCAGGACTGAGAGCCGGTGGGTGCCTCTCAGGGAGGCACACTGCAGTCCCTCGGAGGTGCCAGCTGAACTAGCCACTTTTTTTGGTGGAACAAAATTTTAACCTGAAAGAACGACTTTGCCACACATAGACTAACTACAGTGACCCAGTCTGGGTGTCTTGTAGACTTTTTCTATAAAAACTACACAGAAAACGGATGACAGTGCTAGTGGCCCAGGATGAAACCCGAACTCTCATGAGAATGTAAAAACTTGTATCTTCCAACATTCCTGACAGCACTGGTGGGAAGTGGATGAGTATTCTGTTTGGATATTAAAGGATGAAAAGTGTCGACATTTGTAAATACGCACATTTCATTTTGAAAGAATTATTTTGTTGGAAGTGACCTATGCGAGGCATCCCGTGTGTGGATATGACCAAGAAAGATGGAAGGAAGAGTTGGTGATAAGGTTTCAGATCCCAGGCTGGGACCTGGTGTTAAGACCCTGCTGAGCCGTGAAGCAGTCCGTGATCGTGTGAAAGGTCTGTTAGAACACTTTCCCCGTTCCTACCACGTATCTGCGTAAGTACAGACGTGCTTCACACACGGGACCAAAGCAGCACATTGCAAGGGACTGATGAAGAGAATCCAGCTCCCAGCCTAAGCCAGGTATCAAAGGGATTTGAAAAATGTAAATCAACACTAGTCTTCTAGTGATTGTTTTTGGAAAACTATCTTTTTCATAAGAATATTGGTCACATTAATATGCAACGGGTAGTTCAGTGTCTTAAATGAATTTTTAATATTTGAAACTTTTCTGAGTTTAATTTCTAACATGGTAACTATCGATAAACAAAATGCACATAACCCAAAGCTCTTTGGAGTCCCTCTGTGATTTTAAAGGGTGTGAGCAGGTCCTGAACCCAGACGGTCTAAGGACAGCAAGTCTACACGTGTGGAAACCTGTGGGTGCTCTGTGTGACCAGGTCAGAGCACCAGAGCTGGACATTGCAGATGGTGGACAGGTGTTCCACATTTCACTGTCTTCTCCTGGAGGAGAAAAAGTGACTCAATTCTTCCTGTTTTCACTACACTTCATGAATGTCTGG
Source organism: Ictidomys tridecemlineatus (assembly GCF_052094955.1). NCBI lineage: Eukaryota > Metazoa > Chordata > Mammalia > Rodentia > Sciuridae > Ictidomys > Ictidomys tridecemlineatus. Next base: position 194,454,457 of record NC_135483.1, on the reverse strand, counting down.
GTTCGGAAAGGAGGCAGTAGTTCATTAAGTTCTATTTTTAAAGTCTTACTTCTGGGGAAAAAAAAAACCTATGTAAGAGAAACCATTGTTAGAGGCACTGCTGCTCTCAAACTCCATTTAACATGATTTTCAAAGGAAACTAATCCATAAAGACATATATAGTGCCATCCATTCAAAAAGATCAAGCAAACGTTCAGTCCCACACGTATGAATAATAAACAATAGCCTCATACATAGTCACACTCCTAAAAATACCATGAAAATACTGTAAAACTGGGAAGAATCTTCTGGCCACATCCTTTCAGATCACATAACTCAAAAAAGACAATTTCTCCTTCTCTCCAAAGGATCCTGGTCACAATAGCAAGGTAGGAGGTGGCTTCAAAGTGACAAAATTCTATGAGAAATAATTTTGTTTCCCAAGACAGCCAACAGGATTCCAGTGCTTCAGTTTCAAAACTGCCCTGGTGAAGACCAAGGCTCCAAAGTGCCAGTGGGCATGACCCGTGGCCATGGCAGGAGGAAGGCCCCTGGCCCAGCAGATGTCTCGTGCCCGTGACCGAGGCAGAGGCAGCCGTGGGGAGACTTTATTCTTAGTTAAGTGCTTCACCGAGTCTGAGCAACGGTGTCATGCGTGGTGAGAGGGGAGGCTGGCGAGCCGTCCTGGGGCTCCGTGGTGCAAGTGTCCGGCGTCACAGTGGGCTCCCCACCGCGGCTGGGGCAGACTTCTGCATTCGTGGGCTGCTGGTGCCCTGCCAGCATCCGTCCAGGGGGACAGGTTATTATAATATAAATCAGAATATTAGCAGAAAATCCCAAACTGAATGGTGGACATACCTTCTGCTCCTCAACTGTATCTGTCATGACTGACCCGCTCCAGCGGCGTCACACCGCAAGAAAGGTTTTCTCATTTGGGGTTAAACTGAACTAAACCCAGCTGTAACCCATGCATGCGCCAACAGCCTAACGTGCATCGGGTGTGAGGCCGGCGGCCTTCAGCAGGAGTCACTCCAGCTCGGCCAACTTCCGGGAGCCGCCCCCGCCCCTCTGCTAGCCCTGGGTTTCAGTATTTACCTGCAACCTGAAGTGGCTGGACCCTTGGCCTACCTTGGTGACTGAGTTACATGGAAACATGATAGCTATTAGGCCAGGCTGAATGTCTTGGGATTAATTTGCTGGAATACCTAGCACTGGACAAACTGAGAACTCGGAAGATGGCAGAGCCCGAACAACTCCCACTTGAGCCTTAGCCATCACAAATTTTAAAGTGCCTGAATCTTCAAAAAGTCCACCTAGCTCTGTCTCGCGGTCACCTCCTCCTATGTGCTTCTGGGCACGGCTTTCCCAGGAGCCACCGCCTCCCCAGTGGGACTTCACGGCGCCTAACATCACACCACCAGTGACCACAATCTTGTGACTTGGTAACTAAGATCATCTTCTGCGGCTCTCCTGGGTGCATCCTGGCCAGGGCACAGCCTCTGGTCTGGGCCAGGTGCCCGGCCCTAGCTCCACTTCCTCCTCAGGGGCTCGCCAGGGGCATGTCTTCCACCATTCTGTCTCCCCGAGGCTCCGTCTTTAGAAACAGTTCCTGCCTCATGGGATTGTTGTGAGACTGAGTGAGATAGTACACCAAGAGTTTAAAATAGTGCCCACGTCCTCAATAAGTGTTAGCCTTCACTAGTCATCTGATGAAAATACTGAAATATTTCCCCTCTGACTTTGTGTGGCTATTTCTTGGCTGAAGATGTTATTCCCAACTGCAGGTAGCAACTCTGACCTGGCAAGCCACTGGGGGTGACTTTCAAAGTGACTCTTCACTCGGTAGCATGGGGGGTTAAAAACCTTCCCCTGCAAACACGTGACATTCCCTACTTTTTCTTCCCTTCCTTTTTTTTTTTTTTTTTGGTCGGGGAGGCATGTGTATAGTAGTCAGACATTTTTATTGCAAAATGCCGTCTGGAAAAGATGCAAAACAAAATTGCTAAAATGCAAGGGAAAAAACTAAGGGGGAAAAACAAAAGGCCCCTTGCCTTTGCTTATTGAGTTCAAAGGCATAACATGCAGCACCCTGCAGCAAATGGGAAGCTACACTAATTTTAAAGCCATAAAACGCTATCAAGTGCCCTGCGGGGCAGGACTACTCTGAAGCTAGTGGCACCTAAATAAGACATGGTTCATTTACTTCGCAGCTTAGCCTAATGTAATCATCAGCGGATTCTTAGCCTAGAGTTGTAACAGGCAAATAGCCCAAGCAGAGGCGGCCCTCCCAGCCATCGAGGGGGCTGCAGCTAGATTGCTGTTGATTAGAAAATTTTTCAGTTTTGACAAGCACTTAATGAACATAAATCGCACCTTGATTGGTTTCCATTTGGGGCCACAGGCACACCTGAGAAGGAACAGGCCTCTCCAGCTCCACCCCTCCTACCTCGCGAGACCCCAGCAACAAGCCGGCAATCAGGTTATGAGCCATAGAAGAAAATATTTATAAAATACAATAATGAAATTCAATTTCTTAGGAGAAGTGAAAGAACATTTCCTTGCTACCCCCCACGGCCACCCTCTCCCGCAGGGCCCTTGGTCGTGACTCACTGTCACAGAGGAAAACAGAAGGTTTTGATTTATTTACCTTTTGCAAGACTCTCTGGCCACAATTTGTAACACTAAAAAGGCTGAAAATGGAAAACAAAATGGTACAAATTGGGTACAAAGGATGGCCGGCACTATGTGACACATCACGCTGACAGTGACAGGACTGTCTCAGGACGCCACTGGAAGCTTGCAGCTTCCGTCCCCAGCCAGGCTGCCGAATCTGCAGTATATTTACAGAAACCTGCTTGTCCACACATATGCCCTATTTCCTCACCTTACTTCGAAAAGCAAGAAGGCAGAGTGTTTCACCCCAGGACATAGCTAGGCAGGGTCTACGCAGGCCGTTGCGTGGTTTAACTGTGACAGGTTCCGACATTCCGTCCAGTCTTGCCCTCCTTACGCTTTCTACGAACATCAAGATGCCAGAAACAGTGTGGCTGCCCTTTGGCCATTTCTTAAAATCCCAAACACTTTCTGAACTCTGGGGACTATATGAAATCAACAAGGAATTCCTTAGGCAAAAACCAGACTGTGATAACGGATCTAACTTGTGGTGTGTGTGTGCAATAGGATGGAGCTTTTCAGTAGCTGAGGTGGGGGCGGGGGCAGGCACACACCCGTAATCCCAGCAGCTCAGGAGGCCGAGGCAGGAGGATTTCTAGTTCAAAGTCAGCCTCAGAAACTTAGTGAGGCCCTAAGTAACTCAATGAGACTCTGTCTCTAAATTAAAAAAAAAAAAAAAAAAAAAAAAAGTAAAAATGGGCTGGGGATATGGCTCAGTGGTAGGTTCAATCCCCAGTAATAAATGAGAAGAAAAAAATTACAGATATTTTCCTGAAAATATTTTTGCTATCAGGGCGGTATCATTTCACAGCCGGGGAAATATTGACACAGGAGAGAAAAAATTCACATATTCTCCCAATCAAGTTGGATGAATGACACAAGTATTTCCTAGGTCAGCCAAAGCCCAGGCAGGACGTGTTTGGGTTGGGGGATCCCCTGTGGCCACAGGGTTGTTGGCAGGTCGTTTTCAGGCCATATGGATTCCTGGTCATCGCTTGGGTACTGAACCCCACAATTCACTATATTCATGGCTGGGTCCAGCAAACGTCCCAGTGGTTCCTCTCAACCAGTGACCTGGTAAAGCTGGGTGGCTTTAAAACCCAGCTGTCCCCTAGAGTCCTCCCTCGTATGTCTATCAGGACTCAAGCTCCCAAGAGGAATCTGCGCACACATAGCCACGCACAGCCACAGCACTCCTCCCATCCCAGCGGGAGGCCGAGACAGGAGGGTGGCAAGTTCAAAGCCAGCTTCAGCTAAAGGCGAGGCGCTAAGCAACTCAGTGAGACCCTGTCTCTAAATAAAATACAAAATAGGACCGGGGATGTGGCTCAGTGGTCCAGTGGCAGTGGATTCAATCCCCAGTACCCCTCCCCACAAAACAAAAGAAAACAAAATGCCAAGAGGGAGAAGCAACATGGCTGGCATCCTGTGGGTGAAAGGACCACAGACGTGATCTATCCATTCAACAGGATGTATTCAGCCCTGAAAAAAGGGGAAAATCCTGACAGGCCACAACATGGATTGAACCCTGAGGACATTATGCCAAGTAAGACCGCCAGTCACAAAGAGAACTACTGTGTGATTCTATTTATATACATCCCGGGGCAGTCAAACGCAGAGGGACAGAGAGCAGACTGCGGCTGAGGGGAGGGGACGGGAATCAGTGTTCACTGGGTACAAGGTTTCAGTTTTGCAGCATGAATCAGATCTGGAGATTAGGGGTACACTCAACACTTAACTGGACATTTAAAAAATGATTAAATTTTACAACTTAGTATTTTACAACTAAAAAGTAACATGAAAATGCCCACCAGCTCCTCTCCCACCACAAATCCTTTCTTCAACCACAGCAAATGAAGCTCATATATGGCTGGGACATTTTTCTACGACTTTTAAGCACCATGGGCTGCATTCCTTTCTCATGGCTTCAGGGACTTTAGGCCTAAAAATTGGAGAACGGGCCAAGCATGTGTGTTAACTGCATCCTCCTCATCCATCCATCCATCCACCTGTCCATCTATCCCTCCACCCATCTACCCATCACCCATCCATCTCCTCATCTACTCATCCATCCATCCCTCTGTCCACCCACACACCTACTCATCCACCTGCCCACCACCCTCCTACCTACCTACTCATCCGTCAATCCATTTGCCCACTAATTATCTTTTAACCCACGCATCTATCCAGTCCCAGGGATACACTAGTGACAGGGTCTACAAGGTACTCTATTCTCAAGGAGCTTCCAATCTTGGGCCTTGAGAAATGCCAAGAGAACAGGAAGAAATGTCTCCAGAGAGCAAGGTGAAGGCACAGCTGGCAGGTCCACAGAGGGTGGAGGGCAGTTCTCAGGAGGGGGCACTTCAGACTGGATTGGAAAGATGAGCCTGTCCAGGAGGCAGAGCAGGAAGGAGCGTTCCCAGTAGGACAACTGCGTTGGTGAAGACCTGAGGCCGAGGACACGGCAGCTGTTGGATAGGAGAAGCCCGAGAGCTGGAGGAAGGGCGAGAGGCGACTCCTGAGAGGTAGGCGGGGCAGGAGCAGGTCAGGCCTGGTCATCTGCTCCACCATGGACACGTGGGAAGGAGTAAACGGAGGAAAATGAATAACCGCTGATCACCGTCATGGAAAATCTCCACCGCAGGGGGCCATCCAGCTAGCTGAGCAGGAAGGGCAGAGGGCAAGAGAGTTTGGGAGATCACCTCTGCAAGTGTGAGTTCTGCGTCCTCCTGGATGAATTCCCAGGAAAGAAAGGAGGGGAAGGCGAGATGTTGGATGGCAGAAAACAGCCAGCAAAACAGTCATGGAATAAATGGCCTTGAGAAACTTGGTGACATGCCTGTCCACCCGAGTCCCAGAGCTCCATGTGCTGCTCCGGAGGCCACCGTGGAGGCGGTGGAGCAGCAGCAGGATCTGAAACCACAACTGTGGGTCCCAGTCCCTGCACAGACATAGTGGCTTACAGAGGAGCTGGGGCAATGGCTGGAGATCAGGCAGGAAGGGGGAGGGAAGAGGCAGGACGCACCTCCACTCGCTCCTCTGTAGAAAACAACTGAAGCTGTGCCCAGAGCTCTGCACGCACGGGAATGGGTCCTACGTGAATGCTCATAGTACACTTCACATCAACCACCTGTTAGAGCTGCAGCAGTCCCACCGTGGTGGAGTCAGCTTTCCGACACTGTGACACAGACCTGACACAGGCCCCCACTTGGGGCCTGTGGTACATGGTGGGCGCATGCAACCCAGGACATTGCTCACCTCATGGCAGCCAGGGAGCAAAAGAGAGAGACAGGAGGGGCCAGATTGGAATATCCCCTTCAGGGCATGCCCCCAGTAATCCAACTTCTCCACCAGGTCCCACCTCCCACTGCCCAGGCACACAACCTAGGGACCAAGTGTTTAACACATGGGTCTTTTGGGGACATCCAAGACAGCAATGACAGCATTTGAGACCCTGACACCAATGACAGCACTTGGACAGAGGCAGAGCGTCAAGTCTGACCTGAAGCAGACAGCACCTGTGTATCAAGGTCCTCAAGGTGACATGTGCACCACTCGCTCGGAGCCCAGGACACTTCAGATGGGGGTTGGTTTTATTTGGGGGTGGGGGGGAGGATGGAGGACATGTCAGATCCAAATGTGTGAATTTCCATTCCAGCCCAGGCAAAGTCTCCATCTGTGAGAATTATCTCTTTAGTTCCAATAAAGGGAGAAACTCTGAATTCTTTCTGCTTCTGTGGACCGTCTCCTGTCACCCTGAGAACCTTGCAGAAATATCAGCTGAGACTCAACCTATTATTCATAAAGCCATGTGCCTAAAACAAGGAGGTCAAACTAGAATAGAAATGTGGACTTGCTGCTGGAGCTCCCAGTCTTTGTTGCTCAATATCTTTACAATTTCCTAATCTACCTTGAAATGATTCTTTTTTGGATTTCAGGGCAGTTTTAGGTATTGTAGTATTTGCGTAATGCTCTGTGTATACTTTCTCCTCCCTCCTCCACCAACATCATCTACCCTTGGCGGGTGGGGGTGGGGCATGCTGTGTAATACGAGGGTCATGGATCTGAATCTCAGCAGAATCTTTAAAGCAGAACCAGGACTGTTGATGTGAGGTCTGGAGCCCAGGCAACCTTGGAGCGCAGACACTGCAGAATCACATAGCTGAAGCTCCAGTGTGGCCAAGATCGGGCAATGTGACCCCTCAGTACTGAGCAACGCCTACATGCTGAACAAGTACCAGGCCTGGGCAGACACAGCCTTTGTGCTCCATCAGGTGGAGTGGGGGCCGTGGAGGCCCACCTGTTCCACAGGTAGCGGGCTGCAAACGCAAGATGCAGGACTGGGAAGGAAGGGCAGCGTCAGGCACTGTGGCAAGGTGAAATGGTCATTAATCCAGGACAGACGCCACGCCCTATGGTGCATGTCTCGGCCTGACACGTCCAACGATGGTCTTCTCAGGAAAGGGAGGCCTGTCTCCTCAGGGGACCCAGCCACCCACGTCCCCAAAGGCGATGTGTTGGGGAGGATGATGACAGAGAACCCACACCTGGGCGTCCCAGCACAGCCACCTAGTCACCTTCCGTGTCAGGAGAGCGGCTGGAACTCCGCACGGCTGGAACTCCTGTGACACAGCTGTGTGTGCTGATCCTGGGTGGGCTTCCCGTCTGTGCCCTGGAGGATCAGGCAGGAGCCTCGGTGTCCGGGGGAAACCACGGAGGGCTTTTCCAAGAGAAGCCGAACAGGCCAGGATGTTGAGGGATCTAAGGGCCCTGGTGACGTGTGAGGCTGGGTGGACACTGCGGCAGCTGGTGGGGGTGTCCTCCACGCTCCAGGTAGATGGTCTTACTTCACCTGAGACCCTGTGAATCTAAAATGGCACCACCAACGGGTGGTGCCTACACAGGCCTACACTCCCAGCTCCTAGAGGCTGAGGTGGGAGCAGCGCAAGTTCAAGGCCAGCTTGGGCAACTTCAAGACCTTATCTCAAAACAACCCCAAAGCTGTTTTCAAGGGCTCAGGATATAGCTCTATCTAGCAGTAGAGCATTCCTGGGTTCGAACCCAGTGCTGAAGAAGTAAATAAAGAGCAATTACCATCAGTGCGCACAGCAAGAGGCGCTGCTCCTGTAAGGCAGGACTGTCTTTCTTGAACTGTGTCTTGAGAACACCTACTTAGGAATCATCTCAGATCTTTCTGCTGTTTTCACATCAGTGAAGAAGGGAAATTTTCCATGATTCAGAAGCCAGGAACTTAGTGACATCCACAATCCAATGGCAGTTTAGAGTGTGAGTTTGTTTCTACCAGTCGGAGCAAAACCGAATCAAAGCTCAACAGCACATGGGACCCAAGGCCCACGTGGCAGGTCAGTGCTGCTCAGAGGGAAGGAGCGGCCTGCGTGTCAGGGAGAAGGGACAAGCCACGGCTGTTTCCAACCTGGGCGACAGGCAGGACAGGAAACACACCCGAGGAGCTGTTTTCAAGAACCAGCACCTGACACATGCCAGCCGGGTGTGGGCTGGACAGGGGCTGGACAGGGGCTGGACAGAGCCACCCAGGTCCTCGTGAGGGCGCCCTGGGAGCCAGGCGCACAGTGAGCTCTCTCCGACACGGCACCGTCCGTCTCGCTCAGCTGTGGCTGCAGAGCTCATCCTTACAGGTCCACTTAGGAATCACACCGCACACGACTCTTGAGGCAGGAGTTCCAGCCGTGCCCCCGACGGCCGCCCCCCTGACACGGAAGATGAATAGGTGGCTGTGCTGGACTGTGACGCCCCGAGCTCTCAGTTCTTTCTCATTATCCCCTCTATTTTTCCATCATGGTCTCCCTACGGCTCACACTCCAGTCCACAGAAGGGGAATCTAAGGATTCCAGAACAGCCCCCCTACCCCGTGACCCAGCCACGGGTCTTCGAGCCAGGAGATGCTCACAGGCCCCTCCCTAGGAAAGCTGGGCAGGCAGGGCTTTCAAAGAACCTGGAGACTGACAATTGTTTTCAGGTAAATCCAAATGTAGACCACAAGGACCCAGCCACAGAGACCCACACGCTTGCCTTTAGCATCTCAGTTTTATTCACATGCTTAGAACGGTGCATGCAGAACATCCGGCAGAGATGCAGGGGCCAGTTCAGCCGGTCAGTCCTGGAGCGGGGTGGCCCGCCTGTCCCGGACTGCCTGGGGCATGTTTTGAGCAAGGGAAGTCCCAGGCCTGGGAAGCCCTTAGTCCTGGGTGACCTGGGGCCCTCTAGACTGGCTCCGAGAGTCATTTAATTAATAACAGCGTCCAGAGAGGAAACGTGGACAAACTGAACTGGGTTTTCTGGGCCCGTCTGAGCCCCGGCCTGGAACTCATCCCATCTTGCTGCTTCCATCTCAGGACAGGTTTCCCTCAGGAACCCAACTCACCCCATAAGCTGCTGTTTATTAAGAGATTTGGGTCAAAACTTCAGAGTTACAGTCTTAAGAGTCTGAAGTGCTCCAGATGACAATATATTATCAAAATTCCTACCCACTGAATGACTCTTTCTCTCAGTCACCTCAGTGACCTTTCTGCCATGTGGTATCTCGGAGACAACCTAGGAAATGGGTGCACAGTGTGGATGGCGTCTGAAAGATCACCTTTTGAAACAGCTGGCACACAACTTCAACATTTGAACCAGAAACTCATCTGCACCTCCCAGTTTCTTACTGAGGGGGAGTCTGGATTCTGCCCCAGACATCTCCTTGAATCTCTCTTTCCACTGAACCAGGAATGCCCGATGAGCTCAGTGGTCACAGGCCTGTGGCTCCCAACACTTCAGAGCAGAACAGGTCCATTCCAGGCACCTAATAGAGAGTGACCTAGAACTTGCTGCCCTCCAAACCGTCATTGAAAGCATGGTGATGGACATGAAGTCAATGAAGGGTCACGCTGTAGGCTGCCATCATACTGGACTCAGTACAAATCCACCCCGCGGCTAAGCCGCCACCTTGGGGAACTATGCATGTGCCTGCCCCCGACGCGTGGTTCCTCTGGCACCAGGCCAGTGGCTTTTGCAGATGACAGCAGCGCTGGCACCACAATCATGCACCAAAGGCCGACACATGCCTCCCCCACACCCCAGCGACACTCACGCAGGCCTATGGAGGAGAGAGGGGAAGGAACTGCCAACACCGAGGGAAAAGAAGAGGTCTGGGCACAGGAGAATTTTTGAAGAACTGATTTGGATTATTTAATCAAGAGGTTGGGGTGAAAAGTCGCCCTCCTACAGGCGTTTCTGGAACCTGCTGTTGTCACCCCCTGTCTCTTGGCAAGGCACACGCGTGGGCCTTGGCTTCCACATGCACAGGCTACCCGCTTTGCACAGGTCGCTCTGATGAAGCCTGTGCTCAGCAGGAGGCCACTCTCCATCCGATTTCACCTTACGGCCATGGAGTTTCACCAAGAAGAATGTGCCGATTACACTTCTTGCTGCAACACACGTACGTATAAAGCATGGGGCCCGGGATTAGACTCTGCTCTCGGAAGAACGAAGCCCTCAACAGGGCAGTTCCCTGCAGCCAGGGCAGCACCGGGCAAGGAGCCAGGAGGACAGAGGACAGCCCGCGTCCTCAAGGATGGGAGCAGGGCACACAGTGGGCTGTGGAACCGCAAAGTCCTCCATGGGGCAGCCTCGGCAAAGGTGTGAGCCCTATCCCCGGGAGGCCTCTGGGAACAGGTGTGCCCAGTCCCTGATTGAGGGGCCACCTGGTGAACCAGCCTACTCCAGATAAACAGGAGCAAACGGAGCATGAAGAAATGCCCTCACTACAATAAGGAATGCGTGTGTCTTACAAAGGAATCCATCCATACACCCGTCTGATTCCGTCTATCCATGGGATCATCTGTACCTATCGTATACTAATGTATCCCTAGATACCTGTGTTTAGATGCTCCTCGACTTAGGTGGGTTATGTCCCAGTAAGCCCACTGTTGAGATGAGATTATGCAGGTGGAAAGTGTATTAATTCCTCCACCTGCCAAGCACCGGGCTTAGCCTGGTCTACCTTAATTGTGCGAAGAACACTCACACCGACCTAGAGTTGAGCAAAATCATCCAACACCAAGCCCATTTCAAAACCAAGGGTTGAGCATCTCAGGCAAGTCACTGAGTACGCACTGGAGCGAAGGCTGGGAGGGCTAAATGGGCAAAGTTCACAACAGCGTCCACTTGGACACGCTCGCTCATGGAGAGCGTCACACGCCGCAGCCTGCACAACCCTCCAAAGTGTACTTCCAGCCAAGCACCGAGGCATGTCCATTACCATGTGAACAAGCCAGGAGGCCTCAAGAAACACCTGCTTTGTTGACATGGTTCTGAAAGGTGTAGTTAGAGCTGTAACACGGGGAAAGGGCAACTCACACCAGCAGCATATTAAGCAACAAGAATACCATCTGTTAGCAAGCAAGCGTGCCGGGAAGACTTAAGGCAAGTGTTCTTGACAGCGCAGGGGAAAAGGCCTCTTGTATTTTGCCAGGAGATAAACTGATACAATGTCTCTGGGACTCTGACAACTACGCCAAAAGCCATGGCCATACACACACTCTCCCGCTTAGGACGCGGATTACTAGTAATCAAACCTAGGGCAGTGGACAAGGACAGAGGGACACAGGACACTGATCAGAGTTACAATAGTGAAAAAATTCAAAGTAAATTTATTTGCCAAATGCCTGTCGTTGGGGGTACTGTTGAGTCACTTAGGGTCCAGCTGTACAGGGACCATTGCATAGCCAGAAAATGGTGGGGTACAAGTGGATTTGTGGACACAAAGAGGTGCACATGACCAGACCAGATGTGAGTGGAAGCTCAGAGCCCACACATGTGTGGAAGCAGGAGCTGTGCCTGTGGAAGCACAGGCCCACGTGTGCGGGAAAGGCCGAGGGTGAACCTCAAAATGCCAGCAATTGTGGTCTCCAAGAGTATTTTACTTTAGGGATAATTTTAATTTTCTTTCATTATATTTATTTCTAACTTCCTGTCAACAACTGTGCAAGTCTTAAAATTATTTCAAATTCTAAAAACTAACAGCTTGACATAGTGATATAATCAAATGACCCACTAACACTATAATCTTCACATCTCTCTACCTCAGGCCAAATGCCACGGGATGCATTGTTAACCAAAATGAACACCCCCAAACTTGGATTTTACCAAAGCTTGCTTTGTATTTTCCTTCAAGAACAAGATTAGTTGTTTTTTAATCTAATATAAATTATTTTAGCCTAATAATAATAAATTTTCTTAACACCCAGGGACGTTTCTCCTGTCTTACAAATGGGCATGTGTTATTTGACAACAAACACCGAGCCATGAATCGCATTTAACTGCCTGTTTTTGTTCTTAGACATTCAGAGCTGAATTTTAGGTTCAAATGGGATTGCGTCCTTCATTATGGATTTTCCTATAGGTAATTTCTTTTCCTCTTTCACTACTTGCTCCTGCTTTCTACATCATTTACAGTTTTACTTCATCTCTGTAGGATGAGAGGGCTAGGGAGGGAGGTGAGGGATAGACCTCTGGCCCAGCAGAGTGTGAGGATAGTGCCATTCATCTCATGACTGACCAGGAGACCAGCTACCCCTGGAACCTCAGAGGTGAGTGGCTGCCTGCTCTTAGGCCCTGCCCCCCAGGCTCAGCTGAGGCCTGACCCTGCTAGCTGCTCCCAGGGCTGAACTCACATGCAGACTTGGATGATAGGTCAGCACGCCGTTGTCACACAGGGTGACGTATTTCTTCTTCCACTCCTTGTTCAGTGACTTGCCACTTCGCTTTAAGAGCATGCCCTGGAAGGAAAAAGGAGCCCAACAGTCAGCCTCATGGGAATGGAATGAGAAGTCAGTGCAGAAGTAATTTTAAACATTCTTCGTGTCTTTGCCAACTTACAAAGGAAATTATGCTCAATTTTGGATTGAATTTGCTTTTTTCCTTTTTATGTACAAAACATATAGCCTACTTTCAAATTTCTTTGTGTGTCTGTGTAAAGAACTTGGCTTTGTGGGATTGGTAAATGCTAAAGACCCACCCTCAGCGCAACAAATAATACAAAACACGGCTACACTGCTCAAATAACAAGTCATAAAAGCACAGGAAACACCTAAAGGAACACTGTTTTGAAGACAGAAACCTAAACTTCCTTTTTGAAAAATAACCAATGAACTGTATACTTACCTTATATCTGTAAATAGGGACATTTCATTTCATAGTTCCTTTCATTTCAGAATTTTAGCTTATTAAAACTGAAGTTCTACTTGCCAACTTTAGTGATAACACTTTATGGATGAACTGTAATTTTTAAATCCATCTTTAATGAAATCATATTAGGGCTTCTGGAAAACCATTCGGAATTTGAAATCGACCCATCTTTAAAGCCACATTTAACCTAGTCTTTCATGAATGACTGACTCCAACACATTCCTGTTTTAACCAGGAACCCCACCCCCCGAGTTCACGGGCTTTCCTGGATTAGGAGAGCAGGAGCCAACGCTGAGCAGGGGCAGCTCCCACTGGACCTCAGGCTCTCCCCTGCCAGCCAGGGCTTCCTGCCTGCCCAGCTCTGTCCACTGCAACTCGAGCGTTCACATCCTGACTGTCTGTCCCTTTTAGAAGATGATGATCTTGTCACTCCTGCCCCTGCACACTGAGGATGACGGAAGGTTCTCCGTGCTGTTTATAAACCACACGATCACCATCACAAGGCCGAAGCCAGGTGACTCGCCCAGACGAGCAGGAAGGAAGGCTACAGGTTCTGAGTCGCACTCAGACACCTTGGGGCAGCAGGGGCACTGAGGGCCTCCTCTGCAAGTTTTATTGGCCTCTCTTAAGAATGGCCACGCGAGACAAAATTAGACAAGCCTGCCTTTATGATATAATTAAGCTCACGTTTCAATTAATTACCAGCATTATGGCAATACTGTGTTTTATTTACTCAAATCATAACATAACCGAGTTCCGTAAGCACAAAGGATTAAAAGCCAGCTTGGGGTTCTCATCACTATTAAACACTGTCGCCAGAGGGAAACATTTCAAAACTTGAAACAACCTATCAAGGAACCTCTGGAAAATTATTTCCTTGAAAGTTCTTATTATTTAGAGAAAATGTGCAGCAAAATACGGTGTCCCTTGGTTTCTGGGAGCATAAACCAATCCAAACCAAGCTTGGTACCGACCCGCCCGATGAACCAGTCCAGAGGAAAATGTTACGAGCTACAAACCAAAGCAATAAAAGCTTCATTGCATGGTACCAATTAGTGGGAGAGGGACAGTGACTGCCAGCCAAGCAGTCATACATAAGCGATGGCTTCAAACCACTGCGCGTCCCTCCCCGGGGATCCTACCAGCTCTGCACTTAGCATAACGAAACCTCTCCCAAGTTCTCCTGTGGGCTCGTATTTTTCCATCATCCGTTTCAGATGGAATTCCAACAATACCAGGGGCTGGGGGTCACTGTGGTGTCACTGGAAGATTAGAGCTGCTCCGGGCTTCAGAAGGCTTTGTCCCTTCCCACTGACAAACGCAGCCATGGCGCACACCCCTGGGGCTGATGGACTCACACAACTCGCTTGCTCGGCTGGCTTGGGGCAAATCCTGCACTCGTAATTATCCTTCCACCAATGAAGGCCACAAGACGTATTTATTAAGGAAGAAAGGGAAAGAGCCCAATTAGGAGGCATGGAGGGGTGACGTCATAGCTTCCTGGAGAACAGAATGAGGCTGATTTGCTCCCCTGGCAGAAAACACTGTCTGAGTGAAGGAAAAGCCAACCTTGAGGCCTTGCTGGACTCTACAGTTCATATGGAGGAGACGGTCGGCTCCTGTGAGCTACGGGGATGAGCTGTCTGTGGGCCTCTAGAAAGGCTCGGAAGCCGTATTTCTGCCCTCCAGTCTTGGGCCCCTGTGGCTTTATTACAATGACCCCCACCGAAGACTGCCAAAGAGACCGAGTCCCTGGGCTGCCCTGCTCTCCGCCTCCAGCCACGGCTGAGCAGGGCTGGGGCAGGTGGCCTGAGCACCCCTGGCATCTCTGTCTTGTCCTCCATAAGCAACAGGTCAGGATGGCAACACTGTGCAACTTGCAGCTTCTGAGCCAAAGGAGGCAGAGAAGCTTGTCCCCACGGGGAGGTGGCAGGCAGTCCCGGGCACCACCTCTGCATTCCTGCCTCTCCACTGGCTGGCTAGATCCTGCCGTTCCTGCTTACAGGCAGTGACTGGAACCGTGTGTACTCCTCTGGCTCCTCCTGCAAGGCCCACGCACAGGGGCTGGTGCTTGGGATCCCCATGAGGCACCAAGGCCACTGGCCCTTCCTGAGGGGGAAGTGAGACTGCAGCCTGCAGGGGTTCAGCTCCCAAGAGACTCCCAGGGAACGCTCCTGGCCGGGGGGCCCCTTCAGGTAGACCTGGGGAGCCCACATCTCTCACGGTTCCCTCCTGAGTGTCACCTCCTGCCTGAGTTGGGGTTAGAGCAGGAGACGGTGGAGGTCACCTGACAGGCATCAAGACCCCTCTGCCAGCCGCCAGGAGGGCAGAATCTAAGGTGGCCTGGTGGAACCCAGTGTCAAAGTTCCCACCTAGAGTGGCCACTTGGACGGGCAGCACTGGCCTCACCTGAAGCGCACTAGATGTCTGTGGCCCAGAGCGGCAGGGCCACCCTCAGTTCAACAAGGCCCCAGGCGACCTGAGTGCCTGTTCATCTGCGCAGCTCTGGGCCCAGGCCTTCTCAGGAGCACGAGCTTCTCCAGGGGCATTCACCCTGCAGAGAGCTCTTCTTAATGGCTGTCCAAAAAGTGAGCAGCTACTGGACTCCACTGCCCAAGCGGGCGTTGGTGACTTCAGAGGTCTCACGTGGTGCCAAGGGGAAGTGCAGGGGGAGACTGGTACATGAGCAATCCACTCTGTGACCTGGTGGGACCCACCCTGGCACCTCAGGCTGCACAGAAGAAAATGACTTCACTCAAGAACGCAGGATGTGGGTGGCCGCAGGATGAGGGTCACCGCAGGACATAGGTGGCTGCACGGCCAGGGCGGCCTCTACAGCACCGCAGTGATTTTGCTTCATTATCCGTCATGATAAAATATTGTTGTTAATTTAAGTTTATTCTTTAAAAAAGCCATTAGTTGCAATTATTTGTAATTATTTTGGGTCCTAGGATTATTTAGTTTTATGAGAGCATATAATGCCTGGCCTTATTGTGAAAACAGCTAGGCCAGCGCTGGGGGGATCAGGCGGCCATTTTCTAAAGGGTTCCAAGTGGCCCACAAGTCCCTGGGAGAGGCTGGGCTAGAGCAGGAATGAGCTGGAGTCACCTGCCCAGGGGCAGGAGAGGGTGGGGAACGTGGGACAGGAGGCGGCTGGGAGAGGCAACTGGCAGGAGGATGGCAAGGGAGCCTGTCCTCCCCGGGACGGGTCGTCCCGCGCTCCAGTCCTCCCCTTTCCTACTGACATTTCCAAGGCTGTTGGGAGATTCCCAGAGCAGACAAGAGCCAGGTAGGTCCCATCCTGCTTGTCCTGGGGTAGGAGCACGTGGTGGTGTGAGGAAGCCACCACCATGACGTGCACCCTGCCGGCCAAGCCGCCTGCTGTGTGGAGGCCCCACCCCAGAGCTCAAGTCCCCGCAGAGGTACCCAGAGTGAGGAAAGGCCGCTGCAGCCGCCTCAGGGAGGGGAGTGGGGTCGAGCCCGACAAGCTGCGGACGCCCTTGGGTAAGCCACCTTGTCCCCATACCACCAGGTGACCTGGAAGCTCAGGTCAAGACTGCGGCTCTTGGTGACGTCAGCAGCCTGATACCGTGGACAGCGGGGCCAGGACGAAAGCACATGGGGGAAGGGACCCCATATTGCTACAGGCACCAGGGGACCACAGGCCTGGTCTTCCTCAAAGGACCCGGCCCCAGGAGAGCCCGGGCACCTGGGAACTAAGCGCCCACAGAGCCCACCGGAGCCCTCACAGGGGTCTCTGGGAAAGCTGGCCACGGCGGGAGAAGCGACCCGACTACGCGCTGCCTCTGTGCGGACAGTCTAAGAGAACCTTCTCCCGAGGCGAGCAGGTGTGTGATCAACGGGGCCACGCCCCAGAACACTCGGGGACAGCTCCCGGGGATGAAAAATTTGTTTGCTTTTTCTTCCTTTTTTTAAATGAATTTTCAATACTGACTTTTGAAAAGCGTTCACAGCAAGTGAGAATCACAGAGTGTCAGAGCCCAAGGGCCTGAACGTGGCACGACAGTGTCCTGCCTCACGGAGCATCCCCAGGGCAGGGCACCTGGTCTGCCAGCCGGGTAACCCTTCCCCAAACTAAAGGTTCCCGTCACTCTGCCACCCTGGGACCCCTCTGAATTCGCCCAGCGTTCCCCAACGTCAGAAGCTAAGGGGAAGCTGAGGGAATAGTGAGCCCTCACCCCTTGGGCCCGCCCTTCTCCTGCAGCCAGAGCCCCTTCTGATGGCCCACGGCTCCCTCCTGCTTCAGGGCTGAGCCCGAGCCGGTCGTCTGCACGCGTCCGCCAGCCCGAACACTCACACAGCTCCAAGTGCCGAGAAAGTGGAAAACCCTATAAATAGTTCATTTCAACTTTTAGAGGACACGAAGCCACAGTCCTGCTGGCCAGAAGATGACAGAGGCCGGAAGGCTCCTGCCTGTCTGGAGACGCACTGGCGGGCGGCTCCCATCAGTGAGTGCAAATGGCCTTATGATTCTAAGTCTCTTTGAGTCCCTGTAACCCAGGGCAAAACCGCATGGTGGAACGTCAGAGTGCATCCTCTGTCCGTCTTTCAGATGCCACTTCCGTGCAAGGGAAAACAATCTCTGCCTAAGACCGTTGCTGGTCGACCTTCACGGCACAGACCTCAATTACAGGGAGTGTTTTACTCGCCTCTTGTGTGGCTCAATCTTCAAACACTTCTTCTTTCAGGGCTATGGTGGACTCCCCCATGCCAGGTGCATACCCAATGCTGTACCACTCCTAACCAGGTACCTGATGTGAGTGACCACAATTATCCCCATGTTACAGATCAGAACACCGAGGCACAGAGAGGTTGTGTACCTTGTCCAACCTGCACAGCCAGCATGTCCAAAAATGGCTCCCAGTGACCCACACCTCCCAGCACCTCTGCTGGTGTAAATAAATCACCCCACACTGACCCTGGGCCACCTGGGGATGACTTTGACCCACGGAACCCCCAGAAGGGATTCTGTCAACGCTGGTTTAGACCTGGCAGCCTCTGTTTTACAGGGCTCTGGTGGACTGGTGGACCCTGTAGGTCTGCAGTGCTCACCACAACTTTATAAGTGATAAAATGATGGTTTTCTCAAATCATCTGGTTTTCAGGTGGATTCTTATGCAGCAATTGAGAAGAAAAACAAAACTAGTCTCCTTACTGCTTTAAAGAAAATCCTAACCAGGTGGAACTGGCTCTGGAGCCAGGCTCCTGACTGTGCGGAGCAGGAGCAGAGGGAGCCTTCAGGAGAGCCTCAGGCAGAATAGAGAAACATTCCCAACTCCATCCCCTAGAGAACGGACCACCAGAGGGTGCTCACTGACAACCTCTCCTGCCAGCAGAAACCCTGACAGTAAGGATGCCCCTCAGAGGTCAAGGTCAAACACAGGGCATGCGGGAGACATGACCTCAGGGTGCGGCAGTCAGACCCTGCTCATGAGAATTCAGAAAACTTTCAGCAGTGCCTCAAAGACCCTTCCAATTAGAAAAGAAGACAGAGATATGAGATAGAGATCTGTGAATTGGGCTTTTGTCTAATAAAATAGATTGTAATTTGATACAAAGGATACCCACAGGGGTTTTAAAGGAATTATACCACTATAAACTGAAACTCACAGAAAAGGTTCAAACTAAAAGTGGTGCTGGGCCTTGACACCTCAGTACAACAGGAAGCAGGACAAGACAGATGCACAGTGGCAAACATGGGAGAGCAGAGTTCAGGCCCAAGTCATGCTCCCTGCAGAGAGAACTTCCATCTCCTACGCTGAGGGCGGGATGGGCAGGTAACACGTGCCTGTCTGGATTTCAGAACTGCAGTGGACCAGTGACTGCTGTCTCGCTCTCATTCCTCTCCACTTTTGTCCAATAAGGAGGGGGTCTGTTTCATTTCTCTTGCGCCTGAGTGACTGCCACATGGTGTGTGTGTGTGTGTGTGAGAGCGTGCGTGTGTGCACACACATGCTCAGATAACTTCTCCCCAGAGACTAGAACATTCCCCGTCTTCAGACCAGAGTGACATGGTCCTCAGACGGTGAGGACCAAGAAGCCTCACCCACATGTGGGCCTGGTGTGGATGCCGAGACTGTGGACTTCAAGCCTCAGCCTGATGCCTCAATGGCATGAAACTCGGGGGGTCGGGGGCTACGGGACCTAGCACAAAGGAGGGTAGACTGCAGGCACTGGTCTCTACAGATGACCACACCATCCACCTCCCCAGTGGTTTCCTGATCCCGGACTCATCAGGAGAACATGGTGGGAAGGACATGGAGCCCGCTGCAGGACTCTAGCAAGGCCTGAAGGAGGCCACAGCGCCTGCTCTCGTGCCCCTGGGGACCCCGAGCTGCTGTGTGGGGAGCCAGACTGTCCTGCTGAGAAGACAAGTGAAGAGGGAAAGCCCCTGGGACCTCAAGGTGGAGAACTAGGTCTGGGTGGACGGCAGCCACTGACCTTCAAACGCTGACCTCCAGCCACCAGTCACTTCTGCTGAGCACCAGCTCTGATCATCCAGAATGATCCAGATGTCTCTTGTGCAGCAGAGACAACCACATGCCCAGGCCAAATTCCCAGCCCAGAGTATCCAGATGAATTGTGAGCTGGCGTTGTTTTAGACCACTATGATTTTGGTTAATTTCCTAGCAATGGGTGACCTGGACAGTAGTGGGCAGAGCCAGGGCCTGGGCTTGTGCTCCTCAGCCCAGGGCTCTGCTGCCTCCAGGGAGGGTCTCACCAGCAGATCATTGGCAGCTCTTGCACATCTTTTACTTGTTTGCACAGTTAGAAATTTAGGGGCTTTGTGACACCTCAATGATCCCTCTATCTTACTGGGAAATAGCCCAGGTTGGTCTAATTGCTGCCACCTCATTAATTGACTGATCCGTCAGGAGGAGAACAATTTTAATGCTCGGCCACCAAAATACCAGGACCCAGGCAGGCACTCTTTGCTTTTGGCCCGAGGACCCTTTAGTAGGGTAGCACAAAGTCTTTTTCTTCATTCACGCCTATTCTTTGTCTAGTCCCAAGAGGTCACTGAAAGCCAAAAGCAATGCTAAGTGTACAAGCTTTAAATAACTTAGAAAGTTAACGTAACGAATGTAAGTGCTATCTGAAATCCATTGCTCAGTGTTGGCTGCAGCCCCAAGCTGTGATAAAACACCACTCATAAATTTATATTAAAGCTCTGCTCGATAGCAATTATTTACCAACAGAGATTTATTGACTGCATTAGGGACTGGGGGTCTCACCCAGGCAAATCAGTCTTTGTTTTGAGTCTGAGGAGCGTAGTGTGTGGGCCTCTGCTTATGTGAGGATCACCACGAAACTGGGAGCAGCGGGTGGCCACGCTCCTCCGTGGCAGGACAGCCCTGGCTGTCGTGTGGCTGCCCCACGCAAAGCCAGACGGCCAACAGGTACACCAGCCCGGTCCCCTCCTCATCTGCCTCAGCAGCCACCCGCAGCCACCCAGGCATCTGCGGAGTCTCCCACAGGACACGTGCGGTTTCACAGTGATGGAAACAGCCCTGCACTAGAGGGACCAACAGAGTCTCATCTCCATGTTGAAAAAGAACTATGTCGCCATGCTTAAAAACTCCCTGCACATCCCGGGATGCTAATGTAAAATCTGTACCTGTAAAAATGAAAACACAGACAAAAGCCAGGCTTAGCTGGGTGTGTGCGGGGTGCACACCCAAGCCCAGCTCCGCCAGAGGCTGAGGGGGAGCCCGGGAGCTTGGGGACAGACTAGGCAACACAGCAAAACCCTGTCTCAAAAACAAACAAAAAAGTGGCGTTTGAGTTTGTGTAGTCCTACAGTGAACACCTGTCACTGGCTCACTGTTTTAGGATTGGCACTCAAAATACTTCTGAAAAGATTCTCCTTATAGAAATCAAAGGTATCTATAAATTTCTAAAATGTCTCAGAGAAAAGTTGCATCTCTGCCTCAGATCCAAAGGGCACGACCACCAATCACTGGATTTCCTTATTTGATCTGAATCCTTCTTTTATTCTAATTAATGTTCTTCCTGTAACATGTTGGTTAGGTCTCCATCACGGTTGACAAAAACACCAAGGAGACTCAACTTACAAAGAGGAAAGGTCTATTCGGGCTTATGGTTTCAGAGTTTCAGTCCCTGGCCCCTTGGCCCTGCCACTTTGGGCCAGTGGCTACCCGTACATCTGGCAGGAGCTGGTGGCAGAGGACCTGCTGCCCTCCTGGTGGTGGAGAAGCCAGCAGTGAGAGGGGAGGGGTGCGGTCCAGTACCTCCTGCAGGCCCCCTGCAGGGGCATGCTCCCAGTGACCCAACGCCTCCCCCATCTCCACCTCCTGAGAGTCCCACAGGCCTGTGGGGGGCACCTCACAAACCCCAGCACTCAGCAAAACTGTGGATCACTTGTGCCAAATTGACCTCAAAACCATCAAAACCTGCACAAGGGTGGACGGTGGGGGATGGAATGTTACCATGAGACTCTCGGGTGGCAGAGGGGTCGCTCCAGGACCTGGACACTCTCCTCTGGCACCACCCTCCCTGTCACTCAGGGCCCACCCTGCCAGAATGGAAGCGTGTCCACCCGGTCTCTGCCCTCAGTGGCCCTTGTGGATAACAGACACCACCCTGCCAGGAACAGGCCTGGCTGAAAGCCTGTAAGCTCCACGGTGTGGAGGTTATCACAGGCCGTGCTCCCAGGCCCACCGTCATCCCTTTAGGGCCAAGCAGGCATGAGCGCTTGGCCCTGTGTCCTAGGGGTCAGTGGTAGGAGCCGGGCCTTGGCTGAACGCTGCCCATCCCGGCAGAAGCCCCCAGGCCTTGGGCTCACACAGGCACCTTGTGGCCAGCTCTGATCTTCTACCTCTGCAAACAGAGCTTACGAGAGCACAGCCAAACGCCTTCAGGAGGGAGGTCCAAGAGGGAGGTCCAGGAGTACCGCCCCACCTGTGGAGTCCGCGACACCTGCGCTCCAAGCTCCCACAGCCCCAGAGTCTCCTGACACAGCTGCTCCTTCCCACAGAGGGGTGAGCTGAGCCCCACCTCCAGATTCAGAGGTGCAAGTCCCAGTGCCCCCTCACCCCCCGCAGCTCACACTCTGGAGACACAGGTGTCCCTGCGAGAGGGGACCAGGACTCCTCACAGAAAGACCATGGGAATCAGGGGCGGAGACAGTATCTCCAGCCAGGGAGACAGGCCTCCGAGAAGCCTGCCCTGCGTTTCCAGCCTGTGGCCCTCTGCCACCATCGACTGGGAGCGGTCCAGGCCTAGGAAGGTGTCCCCTCGGCGCACCTGCAGCACCTCGCCGGGCAGGAGGCAGCTGCTGATCTGGCCTCCCGCCTGGCACTGTGCCTTCCTCCCCTTCACCCGCTGAGTCCCGTCCCCGCCGGGCTGCACAGACTTGCAGTCTCGTGGCACGTTTGAGCCTACACAGCCTGCACGATGCCTAGACTGTCCTGCGTGGAGTGGGGACTCTGGGGGCCAGGAGGGTCTGGGTGGCTTTGTGGGGCTCAGTCCTGAAGTCATCTCCACGCAGCTCAGAGTCGCCCCCACTGTGCAGATCCAGGAGGTGCAAACCTGGAGCCAGAGTGAGCACGGGGAGGAGGGACAGCGGCCACCTGCAGGGATGGGGGCTCCTGGGAAGACAGCACAACAGAGCCACAAGACCACAGACACAACGCGTCGTCCAAGGTGTGGGCAATGCTTTTGGCTGAACACAACCAATGACACCGACTCCATGGGCAGGAGAATACTCCCAATTAACTGGCGTTCCCAAACTCCTTAGACGGGAACTTTCGGCGCATTCACGTACATGGTGCTTGGATCAAGTTTTGGTGAATTGAGATCGACCGACTGACCAGTGGACACTGCTCTCCCAATGCCAAATCATTTTAACTTTTCATCTGGTTTAAAGTGTTTCCATAGAAACAGCAGGAATCCCCTGTCACGGAGCCCCTTTTCAACAGGGAGGCTGGCCGGCCCCTCCTCCCGAGGGCCTATTACTGCAGGGACCAGGCTGCCCTCCAGCCCGCTCCCAGTGCAGGTGGCGGGGGAGGGGCGCGGGAGGAGGAGAGGGCTCTGGATCTTTAACCAGCTCCCTGGTGACCCCTCCCCTTCCTGGTTAGTAATATTTCTGTCATTCTGCCAGGTTGTCGGGTACAAAGGGTTACACTTTAATTGAGCTGTCAGCATCTCCGACAATCCTATAAAGCCCCGATTATGCACGGCGGGGTTAGTGACACACTGGTTATTGTGGATGCCCTATTTGCGAAACCCAAACCTGCGCCACACACAGGTCAGCTCACCCGCGCGACCTTCCTGTCATTAGCCGCGTCTATTCCTACCTCACCGCTGAGAAAATCACACGGTGCTGGCTTCAAAGCGCCGGCCCGGACTGGATTCGACCAGGAGCTAATCACCCACAAATCCAGCTCAAATGGCAATAATTGGCTAAACTGCTCCCCTCTCCAGAGCTCAGCAGTAATTTGGGATAATAAAGAAAAGAATTATTCAGCTAACTGCCCCGAAATGTATGCTTTGTGACCGACACACTTCACATTTTAATAATGATGGACGGAGAATCCAGTTGAACACCGTGCTGCCGAGGAACGGAGCAGAGACCGGCACAGGGCGGGAGAAGTTTGTGGTGTCCCTGTCCCCATCTTTAAAAGCCACGCTGACCAGGAGCAGCACTGGAGAGAACTGCGCTTCCCGCCAGGCCAGCAGACGCCATGAAGCCCCAGCCGCACTGCTGGCCCCAGGAAGATTAAACAGCAGCAGAGAAAGAGCTGGGAGGGCTGTCCACTGGGACCCAGAAACAAACACAAATGGCCTCCCGTTAAAGAAATGAAGACAGCACATTTTTCTTCCACCAGGCCTGGAGGATTCCTTCCTGAGCTTTCTGGCTCCCGCTACCTCTGGGTTGCCTCTGTTCCCCCCTCTCCTCTCTCTCCCTGCCACAAGATTTTAGCACCAGGGATGATGGTGGCTTCATTGGCTGCAGGAAACCCCTCTGTGGGCCCATGGCAGGTACAAGAGCCCCGTGCCCCACTGCCCACCTCTCCCCCCGCCTGGACCACCCCACGGCCCACAACCACAAACACCCGATGTGCACTCACCACGGTAAAGGGGGCTCGCTGGAGCCGACTGCCTGCTGAGGCACCCCAGGCCAGCCGCAGAGCCAGCCAGCCGGAGGGGTAAGGGCCCCTCATGTGACCGCAAGTGCGGGAAGCCATTCCAACACGTGATTGGGTGACTCCGGTTAAGGGTCTGAGGCGCTTTGGCTCAGTCAAAGTTTTTCCCAGCCCTTTCCCGATGAGAGAGCCCATCCGTGTGGGGGTGTGCCTGACCACTGACCCCGGGGACCCAATCACTGACCCTGACCTTGGAGTGCAGCCCCCCTCAACCTTCATTGGATGGAATTCTCCCCTGAATCTCTTGTTCCCCAATAAAAGGCTACTCCAGGCGTGTTCGCTCTCTCTCTCTCCTGCTAGCCCGGAGTAATCCTCGCTGGCCTGCCGGGCAGTTGGAGGAGGGAACCAGAGAGGGGAGCCGTCTCGGACCTGGCAATAGAAATAAGGTAACTGAGTCTGTGTGTTTATTTCGATCTCTTCTAACTAACTTTATGCCTAGAACCTCATTAATGAAACCACTGTGCAGGCCGCGTGGTGGACGCAAGTGTTTTGAAAACATGCTACAGACTGCGCAGTGGCCACGGACTGGCAGAGAGGGATCCTGCAAACCAGTTGAAAACCTGCTGCTTCTTTCTTTAGGCAATGACCCCTGACCAGAGCCGCCCGCGGGCATCACACACGCGCAGCAACCACTTATCGATCCCCGTGGGAAAGGCAGGCTGAGTGGGCTCCGTTCAGAGTCAGAAGCCAAAGTGTCAACTAAGCCATGGGGCAGGTTTTCCTATCTGCATGAAGCAGACTTCTGCTTGGGAGACGTGGCCTCTGTCCCAACACACGCTTTCATTTAGTTTTCACTTTCTTTTTTTTTCTGTACTGGGAATTGAAACCAGGGGCATTTTACCACTGAGCAACATCCTGGGCCTTTTTATTTTATTCTTCTTATTTGAGACACAGTCTAAGTTGGTTGGGCTGGCCTAGAGCTTGAGATCTTCCTGCCTCAGCCTCCCGAGCTGCAGGATCACAGGTGCGCGCCCCACGCCGGGCCCCCAGCACACAGTCCTCACCTGTCCTCGGCGCCAGTTCTCCTCTTTCATTTCTGGCAGCCGCGCTGCCTGACCTTGGGTGCTGCTGCTCACGTTGAGCACTCCATCTCTCCAAGCCACACTCTTCTCCTGGGACGTCTCAGTGCCTGCTCTTCCTCCTGCCTGGTCCACCTGCATGGCTCATCCACCTCTGCTGAAAGGGGAAGCCGTCCCCTGGACCCGCAGTGACCAGCAGAGCCACCATAAGCCACACGTGATGCCGTGTGGCCATCCCGGGACACGCTGCAGTGTGGGTCACACACGGGATCTCGAAGGCTTAGCAGGGGAAGAGGTGACTTCACGCTGAGATGACTGGACAATGGGCGTCCTGGTCACTTAAACACCTCACTAAACTTAATTTCGCTTGTTTCTTTTTACTCCTTCTTCTTCTTTTTTTTTTTTTAGAGAGAGAATTTCAATATTTGTTTTTTAATTTTCAGCGGACACAACATCTTTGTTTGTATGTGGTGCTGAGGATCGTACCCGGGCCACGCGCATGCCAGGCGAGCGTGCTACCGCTTGAGCCACATCCCCAGCCCCATCTTTTCACTTCTTCTAAGGTGATGCCCAAACACTGGAACTTCCAACATGGTCCACATCTTCTCCCTGCAGGCCAGGCCACACTGCCCGGTAGAGTGGCCATTAGGTCTAGGTGAGCAGGTCCCTCGCAGTGGGGACCCGCCCTGTAACCTGGCAAGTAACAAACACTCAAAAGGTGAATGAATAACTGACTGATCTCAGCCGTGACCACAAACTAAGGTTAAACTGCAGGGAGAGGTGACGAGGCCAGTGGTCAGTCGGTGCTGTCTGTGGGCCCAGATCCATCCTGGCACCTCACACAGCCCTGCACCACACGAACTTCGGACTGCGGTCTGCCAATGGCGCACACAGAGACCTCGCCAAGAGCCTTAATGCACACACGTAAGTGCCCCGCCTTCCCTGCCCAGGATCCAGGGGCCACGCACACAGGTGGACCAAGGCAAGCTGGAGAGACCAGGGAGGGAAGAGGCCGCTGTCCTGGTTAAAAGAGAAGAAAGGTCTGTGCAGACCAGCTGCCAGGCGTGGACCCAGATGGCCAGGACGGCTGAAGGTGCCGCGAGCACCTCCCACTTCCCCCTCCCGAGGGCAGTTGGCTCTGGCGGGACTGAGCCTCAGAAGCCTCTCAGCACAGCCCTCAGGCTGCCCCTGCTAAATGCTACGCCTGGCCTGAGAATGCTCAGCCCTGGCCTCCAGAAACGTCCACGTGCTGCCATGAGGAGGAGCACGAGGCTTTCCGCCACGTGAGGGTCACGCTGGTCCCCGCTGAGGCCGCCACACCTTCGTTCCTAGGAAATGTGAGAACCACCAAGGCCTGGGCAGAAGGGAAGAGAACACCGATGGACCTGAGCCAGGCTGTGCTCCAGGCGCGGGCACCTGGCTGTCCCTGCGCACCCGGGACAGCAGCCCGACACTCTGCCCACCCCTTTCCCTGACACAGGCACCTGCCAGGTGCCCAGCTGTCAGGTGGGCAGGGCTGGAGAAGGAGCTCCCTGCAGGCTCCGGGTTCCAGGACAGCCCAGCGGCTCCCCCAGGTGCGCCTCCTCCCAGATGGTGCTCTACCAGCATCAGCCGAAATGCCCGGGGCAGATCCTGCCGACTCCATGCTTCCTCCTTATTTCCACGGGAGGAAATTCCAGGTTACTGGGGCCTGATCAGATAGAAGTAAGCACCCTGGGAGCCCTCCCCACAGTCGAGGGCGCCCAGTCCCCCAGCTGCCCACCAAGGACATGGGTGGGTCTTCCACCTGAGTGTCGACCTGCTGGGAGAGAGGGAGGGAGAGGGAAGAGAGCCATCCGCCTGCCTCCTGCAGGCCACGGCAGAGATGACAGTCTGCCTGTGCTTGGGGTCCGCCAAACGCCCCCACAAAAGCCGCCTAGTCTGACCCGGAGACTGACAGAAACAGAGCGCTACCACCATCAACAGCACAAAATGCACTTCCTAACCAGGACGTCACCTGACCCGTGCTGTGACACCTTGAGTTCACAAATCCCACAAACACCGTGGCAACGTCACACATTTGGCCCTGGACCCCACATGGGGACTGTGCTTGCAGGTCCTCCAGGAAGACGTGGGGGCCTTTAACAAACCCTCTGATTCATCACATTTACAAAACCACTTGGACGGCCCCTCTGAAGAAGCTGACTGTTAATCAGGACAATTCCATGATGAAACACTGCAAATATTGTGTCAGCAAGTTAAAAATGGCCTTGTTGTTTCAGCGTAGAATCACTTAGTATATGCTCTATATAAAGTATTGCATTTCACGCCCCATTTGCCCTGACATATTAGTGGGTTCAGCCATCGAGTAACTATCGTCTCCCTGCCTAGATCGGGTGCTGCGGCGAGGGGGCGGGAGGGGCTCCGTGGTGAGGGAGGTCCCCTGGCTGCACACAGTAGGGAGGTGACTGCTATGCTCTATGTGGGCCTGTCAACAATGCTAGACAACCACACGTCGACGCTGCAGCCAATGGTGAGTCTGAGCGAATGCCGTTCTCCACGACACCAACCGGCCAGCGCCTGGCCTGTGCTTTATCTGACTCACCGAAGATGAGGGACGTGACAGCAGCCTTTCTGAGATTACTAGACTGATGGCACTTCAGTATTAAAACATCAGAAATGTTTCTTAGAAAAAAAGAATACATCATCGTAAGGCCTTTACAGTGTGTGCGTGTGTGCGCACACGCGAACACACACACTGTATGATATTTAGGAACTGTTTGGACCTCTCAGACACCTGTTGTATTAAATACTTCCCACATTGAGAATAAGACAGGAAGGAGTCCATTTCACTGGCTGGATTTTCTTTTAACACTGTCATTGACACTATTACTGATAAAATCCTTCTCTGTGAAGGTTTGGAGAAAAAGAGGTGAAGCAGAAACCTGTGTAATGAGAAAAAGTAACTCCCACATACTAAGTTCATAAATATTGCCTTCAGACAAAACAGAGAAAGGAGCTTACAATTCAGGGGTCCAAGTCATTTGGGACAGCTAGAGGCAACAGAGGGACACTCAGAACCACTCCAGGGCTCACAACTGGATTTCTCTTTTTTCCTTGACTGCCAGGATGCTCAGATATTAAATTTCAGAGTGCATGTTTTCCTGTGTTTCGTATAATACCCTTTCCTTCATTACTTGACACTTAAGCTTCTTGCTGTTTTAATGGGTATTGGGCTTCTTTCAGATACAGGCTGGAAGGAGATGAAGGCTTGGCCCCCCAACTTGTCATCACTGAGGACCTCAGCACTGATGACAGCCGGGTCTGGGTGGGAGGACAGGCCAGGGCTAAGGGCTCCGGGACTGGTGGACGGTGCTGCCACAGGCCCGAGCTGAGCCAGTGGCTGCCTGTCCTGCCCCCAGAGGCGACCCTGGGGCCGAGTGCTCCTTTTGAATCCTCGGGGTGCTGTGGAGGGCGGGCAGCAGCTCCGCACACAATAGTTCAGAACTTATTCACCAAAGCTGGTTTTCTTTTTTTTTTTTTTTTTTCCTTCAAAGGTTGAAATTTGTTCTACAGATAAAAGTGATGCCTTTGGGAAAATCACTCTCAGGCCTTCCTGACAAACGCAAGTCTCTCTGAGCCTCAAGTGACTATTGTGTCAGGGACAGTCAGCCCTGGGAATAACAGGGACGGGAAGCAGAACTTTTAAAGAAAGTGATGGGGAAAAATAAGAAACCAGAAGGCCCGACGCCAATTAGCTGTCCCTCTCTGAAAGCTGCAGACCCAAAATAGTACACAGTTTTGGGAGAGGATGAGCGCAGGCTCTGAGAGGAGGGAGCACAGAGAGAGGTCTGCAGATTTTAGGGCGAGGGCCCCAGCGGGGCCCGTCAGCCACCACCCCCCAGCGCGGACCTCTGGCCCTAGCAAATAATTCCTGCCGTTTCACTTCTTTTAAAACTCCTTATGGGTGGAGAGGGAGTTAATAAAAGAAACAATATGTATTAAAAAAAAAAAAAAAAAAGCAAGGTGCCCAGAGTACGGCTAATGGAATTTGATGCTGGCTTTAATTTTAATGAAGAAAGTTGCCAGTAGCAACAAAACTGTCAGCCGCCGCCGAGCGCCATTAATAAAGATCGAGACAACATTAGTGCCCGGCACCCGCACAAAAGGTTCCCCTCGCTTCATGCTGTGCTAAATTGGCTGCCCAATTTTTCTTAAGTGTCCGTTCTATTTAGAAGACAATTTATTAATTTTTGCCATTCATTGTCAGTTGACAGGCCATCATTTTGTGGCCCGAATTTTAGATGAAAACTAATTGAAAAGACTGGCAGTATTTATGAGGGGTATTATTTGTCAATTACAGCGGCAAATACTCCTTGCTACCACCAACTCTGATGCTCCTGTTCTCTGGGTGTGAGCACTGTTGCTGCTGGCATTAAAATATGAGGGTCTCTCCCCGCTCATCAATTTCATCGGCGCGGAGGGAAACCACCTTTCATGTTGCGGGGACCCTCCACGGCAGATGGATCCGTGGTAACTTATGACAAAGAGGAAGCAGGCAGGGCGCAGTGATTACAGACCACTGTGGGCACCAAATACAACTCATGGGAAACCAATTCTTAGTCATTTTTATTATTATTATTATTATCCCCGCACAAGAGTCATCTTAATTACTTAAAAGATCCTCACTGAAAGGTTTGTAGTTTAAAATACTCCCCCACCCTTTAACTACTGTATTTAAACAAATTCCAGTAGGGATGGTTAGGCACATGTGCATTCTGTACATCAACTTACCAGATTGAAAGCTCTGAAACGACAGACCTTATCTTTAATAAGGAAACACGCTTTTAATCGGTGAAAAAGCCCTTCAGAACTCTGTAACTACAAAGTTTGATATATTCCTCTAAAAATTTTGTGGTCATATTCTATATTATCTTCACATTTTTAACTAATGCTACCAAACCCCCATAAGATAAAACGCATCTTAGCACTGAACAGCAATTTGCTTATCAACTAAAGAAAAATTTAATGAATTACAATTTTATATGCCCAACTTAACTTCCCTCTCTGCAATAATGCTGAGGGTGGAATTTGTTCAAGATGGCTACAGCCTGGATCATGTTCAATCTGAATTGATACAAAGTAAAAGGTCATAGCTATTAAGATACACATTTTCTCGAGGGAGCAATATGAAATTAAATGCGGCCGGCGTGGTCCTGGGGTCTTGGGAACTCTCCAGTCCACAATGAAGAGGTGCCAGGATTGCCCGGACTAGTGCTGAGGGTCGCTGTTGGTGCCCGACAGCCCGACAACCTGGCAAAATCCAGGGCTCTGAGCAAAAGAGCTCTTTCAGTGGACTCTGGGTTCTTCCTGTGCTTTTAACCAGAAGCTTTCCTGGACACCAGGTGACCACAGTGCTCCAGGGTATGTAGAAGATGTGTGTTTACGAGCTGCTTCCTGTCTTCTCTCATCACGACTTGACCTTGAATCTGCCACTACCCAGAAGCAGCTTGGCCAACCCAGGAGGCGGCTGCTGAGTCCCCTCTGCAGGTGTGTGACGCGCAGGCAGCCCTGCTTCTGTGCACATAGATTTCTCCAGCTCCTGTTTTTGGTAGCTGTAGATGGACGGCATGTCTTTATTCTGTTTTGTTTATAGGTGGCGCTACGGATCGCACCCAGAGCAAGCGCTCTCCACTGCGCTACTGCCCCAGCCCCATTCTGAAAGTTAACAGAAGCAGCCGGGCAGAATGCCCCCAGGATGCGTGAGCCGTGAGCAGCCTGAGCATCAGGGACAGCAGAAGCGAGGGACCTGTGTGAGTCTCCGTGGTGGCTGCAAGGGCATTCTCAGGACATGCCACTTCTGAGAGGCCACTGTGCCCATGAGCTGCACCAGGACCTGGTGTCTGACATGGAACATGTGGCCCCTGGAACGTCTGATGGCCACGTCTGTGACTCATCCTACAGCAGCGCTCCTCAAGGCCCTGTCCTCAGTGCCTGGAGAGGACCACACCACAGGGCCCCGGTGGGTCCTCTGACACCCGATATCTCCGCGCGGGCACAGGAGCCCACGCTGCAGGAGGGCTGAGGGCTTGGCACCAGGAAGGCAGCCTGTCTGAAGGTGGAAATGTAATGGTGGCTTCCTTGCATTTCCTGTGCATGTCCTGCGCACGGCTGTGGGTCTCTGACTGCATGGGATGCTGCTGGCCCTTTTCATCTCAGCCTGTGATCTCTGTGTGGCCTGGGCCAAGGGACCCATTGCATCTCCAGTCCTAGGGGCAGGACAATGACTGGGCAGGCAGGTGGGCCATGGGGGTCTGCTCACAGCAAATGGGGAGCACTCCCAGGGCTTTAGTCTGAGACTTCTGTGGGCTTATAGGTGGAGAGGATGCCAACTTCAGATACTCAAGTTTAAGCACATGGACTATGGGAATGTGCAAGGCTTGACAGTGGCCCCTGCCCAAACAGAGCAGAGAAGCAAGAGATGTGTCCTCATGCTGCAGAGCATGGGATACCTGCAGGGCCATGCGTGTTTCTTGCAGGCAAAACCTGCAAATATTTCTGGGAGAACCACTGGTATCAGAACAACCCAAGGGGAAAAGCTTCAGCCTCACTGATGCTAAATTCAGAGGAAAACTTCAGAATATTCTTGGTTCTTCTGGGCAGCTTCTAGCTAGGGACCTCAAAGGTAAATGAGCTATTTCCTGAAGATCGGGGATGACTCCTCCTCACCCAGGTCCCATATCACCTATTTACCAACGCTGGTCTCCAATTCAAACACGTATCCTCCACCTTGAAAGAAGGGGGGATCCTCTGGACCCCGTCTTTGTGGCATGGCGGGGGGAAGAGGAGGAGACATGAGCGGGTGAGCATGGGCAACACAGGACCCAGACTCTCAGGGAAACGAGTCTAAGGGACTCCTACCCTAGATTCAACCAGGAACGACCCTGTGTTTACCGAATGTATCTTTTATGACTCTGAAAATATACCCAAAGTAAAATATTTCTAAAATTAGGTTTGAAAATGATAAATCCCTAACCAAATTAGTAACCATGTCTAAAATATTTGAGTGATGACATTAAATGTGGTATAACAAAGAGAACTTAAAATTTTAGTCCACGTGTGAATTTCAAATAAATCTAATGATGACTCATCTTGAAATGCCTGTTCCAGGACCGACTCCCCGAGGAACAGAAGCAGACGTTTCCAGGTAAGACTTCTGCTACAGAACACGGGGACCCGGCCTCAGCTCACTGAGGGCCAGCCAGTGACGCAGGTGTCAGCAATGGCAAGTTTCCCCAGAGCTGGACAAAACTGGTTTGTGGAAAGTCACGTATGAATCCTACCCTTCTCCTTTAAGCTCTGTCTACTTTCTTCTTCTCCTTCACTAATTCAGGGTCCTTTGGTCCTTCCTGAGTTACAGGCTGAAGTGAGGTCTCAGACGTGGTGAGTCCAGACAGTGGACCCAGGGCAGGCGGGTCCCAAACATGCAGTCAGTACTGACCAGGGCTACGGCCCTGGCGGCCGGCTAAACTTCTGAGGATACTTCATAGAGCGGTGGCTCCACACCTGAGGCTGCAGAAAGGGCTGCAGCTCAGGGTCCTCCCCGTTAACTCTGATACGACACGGGAGGGCCAGGGGAGCAGCCCTTGTGAGATCCCACTGGGGACCCTCTGCTCCAAGGACTCTGCAGGGAAGTTGACCGCAGCACAACCACGAAGCAGGTAAAGCTCAGAGAGGGCAAGAAACTTCCCCAAGTTCACAGGGAGTCAGCTGAGCGCTGGCAAGACCAGGCCTCAGGCTGCCCGGAGGCCAAGCCCCTTGTGCCCCCTGAGTGTGTCTTTAACCTTGGCCCTGTCTAAAGTGGCTGGGGCAGAGTGGCCCCTCCTGGGGGCTACCACAGAGCTGAGGCTGGAAAAAGGAGTCCGTCAGCCCGGCCTCCAGGAAGGAGGGCCAAGGGGCCAGCTGGGAAGTGACCTGCAGGGTGCCCCAGGTGACAGCTCTTGCGTTTTCAAGGAGGGCAGGCCAGGACCTGTGGTCAGGGATGGAGCCAGCGCAGGTTTCAGTCAGAAGCAGGGGTGGAGCACGGTCTCTCTGCTCAATGTTTCCTGTGACCTTGAACAGAGCCTTGGCCTAAATTCTCTTAGCTGTGACAGGACCTGGCAAAGGCTGGTCACTGGTTTTTAGACTGGGTTTGCAGTAGGTGACCCCAAAAACCCTGGAAGACAGGGAAGGCCAGGTGGGAGAAGCACAGCCTCCGCTCCAGCCACGGGTTCCAGAGGAAGCCTGGCTCCTCTGGGAGCCCTCACATTGGGGTCTCCTTTGCACGTGCAGAGGCCTGGACAGACTCCCCGTTATTTGCTTCACTAAGAACCTGGAGTCACAGGGGTGGCTCAGTTAAGGCTTCCAGGATCCGGAGACTGGAAGCGGAAGGAGAGAGCCTGCGTTTGCAGGGTCTCTGCTAGTGACGGTGCTTCCCAGATTAATTCCAAGCAGAGCCCACGCTGACTTCTGGCCCAGTCCAAACCAGCAGCTGTCCTTTCCACTGCCACCACTCGCCAGGCTATTGGTTTCTCTTCCCACTCCCTGAACAAATGAAGGAGTTTGTTCTGTAAATTTCAGCACTTGTAAATGCACTCATCATACTTTACTCCCTAAATGAAGCTGAATAAGATATTCGTCGGATTAAATTTTCATCACCACTCAAAACCATTATCGGGTCATACTGCCTGATAAAACACCGGCTTCCGAGTCCCTGGTTAGTTACCAGAGGATCTCAGATGAGTGGTACCTGGTGTCACTGACAAAGAAAAAGTTGCTTATGCTATTTAAAACCCACGGCACCTGCAGCAGGCGGGAGGAGGAGGGACTGACACAGTTCTGTTCCCCTAGCCCCGCATGGAGGGACTGACCAGCACCCGCCTGGTCTCACTAGGAAGAAACGAGTCACGTGGAAGTTGGCACTCTAAGCACAGGTCATTCTAACGTGGCTTCATGAGCACCGTGGGCCACAGGGCCACGGTCTCTTCACACCTGA
Source organism: Ictidomys tridecemlineatus (assembly GCF_052094955.1). NCBI lineage: Eukaryota > Metazoa > Chordata > Mammalia > Rodentia > Sciuridae > Ictidomys > Ictidomys tridecemlineatus. The sequence continues at coordinate 194,420,375 of NC_135483.1, read as the reverse complement.
CTTGCCCACTGAAGGCTTCAAGCTTGGAGGGCTGTCTCCCTCCTTCCATCTGCAGAATCCAGAGGAGACAGAGCCTCTGTTAATTTTGATTTATTTATTTTTTTTGTGGTGCTGGGGATTGAACCCAGGGCCTTGTGCATGTGAGGCAAGCGCTCTACCAGCTGAGCTCTACCCCAGCCCCCCGATAATTTTGATTTTAATGCCTCACTTCTTACCACTGCTTGTTCCCCAACCACGCAGAATTCCAACAAATGGGATAAAAAAACCCAAACCACAAGGGTCCCGGGGGAACGGCTGTGAGCGCCCACCGACTCCTCCCTCTGTCGGGTGGACTGCCCACTAGAGAAATTAAAGGGCCTTTTGTAAGTCGCCCAACTTTCTGGAGCAGCTCGTTTCTGGGGGCTCCTTCCTTAACCTCTTTGTTGGAAGGTGTCAAAGGTCCATCAGAGATGTGCTCAAGTCAGGTCGGGCAGCACTATCACAGCCGATCTGCGGTCCCCTCTCTGTGAAGCCCCTGGGCTAATTCATCATGGCCGGACAGCTGGGCTGATTGTGGCCTCCCAGCACAAAGCCAGCTCCGCTGACCACCCCTTGGCCGGCCAGGGGGAGGGCTGGCGGCACAGGCTCCGGAGGCCGAGATAAGTGCTGGCTGTCAGCACAAGGACAAAGAAGGGCAGGCCCTGGGGAGAGAGAGGAGATAAAAAAAAACCCTCCACAACTGCTTTATCTGATGAGGGTTATGGCTAATTAATTATAAACTCAATTACCTAACCCTTACTTCAGCAGTCTCTATTCATTAAGAGATAAAACTTGACTGACGGGGAACTTTCTCTGGCACACATACACACGCCACGCGCTGGCTCCGATCCGTGATCACCAGCAGCACCCTAGATCCTAAAAACATCTCGCGCACCCTCACCTGCCAGGCGCCTGTCAGGGCAGGCCTGTTTGGGGGCTCCCCTCCCTGCGGAGCCCCCTCCACTGCACACCAGGAGGCCTGGCTCCCATGCTGGGCCCCGGCACTAAAAGCCAGGCAGACACAGACAATAGACATTATGCAGGCGCGCGCCCTTCAAGCCAGTCTCTGCGCATCTTAAGTGAATCTTTTAATGTGGGTGCTAAAACAGGGCGCTCGGCAGCAGAGGGCTTCCCCCGCTTCCCGGCAGGAGAGGGAGGGATCCAGCACTGGACATACATTATTTTTAAATACAAATTTCCCTCCCCTAGATGCTGGTGGGGCCTGACCTCCCCCTCGGCTGCCAGCACCTGGTTCCAGAGGCTGCTGCGGCACAGTCCCGTCTCATCAATAGGCTCTATTCAGCGGCGGCTGTTAATCTCTCTCACCCTCTCTCCGCTTTGCCCACTTTAATGTATTTTCATGTCTATAAGTTCTTTTAATAAGCTGGGAGGGTCTGGGAGAGAAACACTTCAGGTTTCCTCACTGCTCGTCGCCAAAATCACCTCTGGCGTACTGCAGACGAGATGCACTAGCGGTGCCTCCAACACTCGGGCCTGCTTCTCTCCTAGCAGGAGCCCACCCGGGGCCCCCAGATTTAATGGCGGTGCAGTGATTTTTATGGCGAGCACTCAGGAGAAGCCTCCCTAGCCCCGTCTTTCTGTCCACAGGCTCCTTGCCCCTGTGTTTCCTGGCGATCTCCTGGCCTTGTCCTCAGGGCTGTGGCAGCAGGGTGACATCCTGGGTTCAGCGCCACACATGTGGAGACCACACACACATGTGTACGGTCTCATCCAGCCTGGCTCTGGCTGCAGATGCTCCAACACGGGGAGACTGAGGGATGGAAGTGGCAAGGTGACTGTATAAGAGCATAGGATGCACCGTCCCTTAAGAGCATCCCTGAGGCCCGGTGGCCCCGGCCTGACCCGGCCCTGCACAGGCCGCGTGCGCTGGGGAGGGAAAGTGGAGAGGAAGCACACGGGAGCTGGGAAAAGCTGCTCTGCCACTCCCCGGCATGGCCTTGCCCAAGTCTCCTCTCCAGGGCCTCCCAGGCCACACTGAGAGACACAGGGGAGCCACTGTGCCCACCTGGCTCAGAGGGGCAGCAGGAGCACCTGGCAGATGCTCACAGCACAGCATCAGTAATGATAGCCCAGCCACGAGCTTCCGAGGGCCACCAGCTACCAGCTCAAAGGCCTGGTGAGCCTGGCTGGTGTGCCCAGGGGTATTGTCTGGGACCTCATCATACCTAGAATCCAGGTCTCCTGCTCCATCCTGGCCAGTTTTCCCCATGGGAGATGCCTGTACACACTAACCCAGCGAGCACACCCAAGAGACAGCTCTGCAGGTTGTGCAAGGCTGCTGGGTACAGTGGGAAGACCACCAGCCATGGCCTGGCACTGCCAACACCCTGCTCATCCCCAGTATGGCTTAGGCAGCCCCTGCCCACAGCCGGCTACGCCCACTGAGTGCACTTGGCCCTAGAAACCCACCAATCCCTTGATATGGACCTGCCCAAGCAGGCGTGGGGTGGTCTTGCAACTTGCCACTTCGCAGCACAATTATCTTCCTCTGACATTTAAAAGGTCTGTGGAGTCACCGCCCTATCCGAGTAGGACAGCAGGAAAGTTGAGTGTGACCAGTGCGTGAAGACTGCTTGCAGAAGTGATTCCCAATTGTCCCTCTGTGTTTCTTTATAAGCCCTAGGCAACAGCAGCCTCAAGTCATGCCACCAAGTTCTAATGTGGCCTCCGAAACACAGTTGCCTGGGGTGGCTTCCTGGTCATGGTGGCAGAGGCTGAAGTTACCTTGTCAGTCAGCCGATGTCCTGGGCCCGGGAAACCAGGTCACCACTGCCCTGGGAGGTGGCTAGTTCAGGACTCACAAGACCACTCTCGTTTGTAAAGCCCAAGTTAGGAAGAGAGGGAGCAGTCAGTCACCTGAGACTACTGACACTCCTGTAATACTTATATAAAAAGGTACATTTTCAGATGGACAGATTCCAGGGGTTCCTCTGTCCAGGGTGAACCTGTGCTTCTTCCCTCCCGAGGCTCCCCAGGCCGGCGGCTTGTGTGCGGCCACCTGCTGGCCTGCACTGCTGCCCTCCCAGGTGCGTCTCTCCCTGTCCACTGCAGCAGCCCAGGAGCAGACTGCTGGGATGAGCACTGTGGGCGAGCACTGGCTGGGACCTTCCCAGGTGGCACTGGCGGGGCTCATGTTCTCATTTGCCAGTCCCCTCCCACCACAGAGGAAGAGGCAGGGACGGAGACTGTGGGGAGGTGAGAGAGGAAACAGGAAAGGGCGGGGCTGAGGAGGAAGAGGAGGAGCATCCCAGACACAGGGCCTGCCTGACGTGAGCACAGAAGGGGAGGACAGGGCAGGGCGCTGGCCCCGTCTGTCTCCTTCCCCTTCAGGACACGAAGGGTGTAGAATGTAAAGCAGAGATTTGTCCTGGAGAAGAAGGCCAGGCCTGGTGGCTGGAGGAAGGGTCAGGTGAGGCTGAAGCGCCAAGCCCCCCAGGCATCCAGCTGCAGCCAGGAAGTTCCCACAGGGTCAGCATCCCCACCCACAGGGACAGGGACAGCCACCAAGGCTGAGTTCTGAGCAGAAGACCCAGCTTCCACCTACCCAGGAAAGCTTCCAGGTCCACACATGGAAAACGGGAATGCAATGCAAGTCTACACACACAGAGGCCACCGTTGGGGGGACGTTCACCGAAAACCTGGGTCCCCCTGCTTATGTCACCAAGATCACTCTGGTAGAGGAACTGCTTCCAAATTTGATAAAACCAGGAATACTGGAAGAGACATTCAGAAAACGGCCAGTTCACTCTGGTCACACATGGAGTCATAGCCGGCCATCGGCCAACCACAGGAGGATGTGTGCAACTTCTCCCAGCAAATTATATTCCAGATCCTTCACGAGGTGGACCTCGTCCTTTTCTGAGAAAACTTGATGGCGGTCTTTAGTATTCACTGGCATAATTAGGACTGCAGTTAATTTCATTAAATTCTCTTGCTGCTAAATGAAGCAGATTATGAGACATCTTTTATTGCAAGGCGTGAAATTACAGCCTGTCAGCTGCCAATGGTGGGGTGAAACTAATGAATTACAGGGTAAATAACACCAGAATTAACCAGCCAATTTAACATAGTGCCACAGAACAAAGTCATTTTTACTTGGAGCTCGAAGGAACAACATGGCCAGGATACCTTCAGACCCACAGGTGAAGGGGAAGTCAGTCCAGGGGTAAAGGTGACCCCAAGTACTGAAACGCAGGGGTGGGGTGAGGAGGAGGCAGCCTCGGGTCTGGCTCCTGCCCAGTGTCCCAAAGCAGGAAGAGCCCAAGTGAGGAAGCCCCCCAGAACTCACAGGCTGGAGAGACGTCAGCGGATGTCAAGGGGAACTTGGCCCTTGCTTGCTCCTTCTGTCAAGAGGCCCCGGAACCCCTTGTCTTTGTGCTACACGTGACTCTACATTTCCACAAACATGTGGCCAGGCTTGGAAAGCGGAGAAGCACTTGGACGCAGGACCTTCGAGTGAACTAAGTGATCGGCAGGCTTCTCAAGTCACCATGCCATTGTGGACAGCACGGTCAATGGATTATTAGTCTCATGGTGAACTTTTTGTTCACTTCTTGCTAAATCCAAATCCTCCACAGGGTGATAAAGAGTTGCCTCTTTTTCTCAACCTCATTCTGATGTGGCGCAAGCCATCCAGCAGCTCTTGGCCTTAGAAAGAAGCCACCTGCATTCCTGGCTCAGGGACCCTGTGTAGCCCAGCCCTAGGTGCTCTGCGGGGTTGGGGTGGAGTCACCGAGACCCAGCCACTCCTTAAAGAGGCTGCAGAGGGCACTCAGGCACAGAGACAAGGAAGCAAGACCAGGGCGGGGTGGGGCAAGGGCCTTTGACCCACCGTGGGGCGGCCAAATGAGTTTCAGCTGCAGAGCTGGCCGCAGGATGGTGGTGTGAGAAGGCCACCCAGAACCCAGGAGTGCCTGGGAGCTGGTCACTGGAGTGAGCGTGGCAGGTGCCTACAGGATGGAGTAGACACGGTTGTATCCCAAAGGCTTTGCCTTTCCCTCCACTGCATCGATGGGGCTGCGGAAACAGGAAACGGTAATTTTGGAACGGGAAGCCCTGCTGAGGGCCACCTGGTAAGTCCACCACACGAGGCATAGGCTAGGGGTGAGGCTGCGTCTGGGGATTCCGCGGCCCTCGGGGAGGAAGCAGAACGGGAGCCATTCTGAGCCGCAGCTCAGGCTGTACCTTCTCCCAGGACGTGATGGGTCAGGAGCGGGTGCAGAGTCGGGCCCGATGGACACGCACAGGAAGCCACACGTGTCAGGGCCTATCACTGAAAGGACGGGGGCAGGCCTGCTCGCGGCAGGAGCACCAGCGGCTGTACTACTTGAGTGATGAGTATTCAAAATATTGAAAATTTTTCTTATTTGATAAAATGACACAGATTAAATTACTATGGCTAGAACGGTTTTACGATAAACTTGATTCATTTTAACCCTGTCATATCTTTTCAAAGATGTAATTTCCTACACAAAATGAACTTGGAGCTAAATAATTTATGAAGTGGTTCACATTACTTATGAATTTAATAATAGAGTATATACACTGTGCAACAACATCATTGTCACTGTGAACCATTTTTCTTTTGGACAAAAGTGAAAGCAAGAGTCCTGCGAGCGCCAAGCACGAGAGCGACGCTGTCTATCAGGCAGGCTCCTCAGGCTGCCCAGGTTGACTTGGGGCTGCTCAAGCGGGGCCCCTCCTCCTGGCACATACCAGGTCTGCAGGTTCCCGGAAGGAAAGCATCGGCCTCAACCATAAGCTTGCACAGAGTTTGAACACAGCAACATGCTTATCAATTCCAAGAATAACAGAACACTCCTGCCCCAAACTCAAGCTCCCAGAGGCCAGCTCAGAGCCACCTTTAAAGACACAGTCTCAGGCCTGCGGTGGCAACTTCTTCCTGCACCGGTGGCCAGGAGAAAGGCAGGTGGGTGGCAGACAATGGTGTTCCAGTGGGGGGAGAACTGGCAAGCACACGGAGCAAGCGATACAGTCAGATGTGCCCCGGATGCCAGGACACGAGGTAGTGGGGGAACCCCAGGCGGGGCCAGGCATGGAGTTCTGGCTCTGTCCCAGAGGTCTCAGGAAGCCTGGGGCAGGTGTAACCCCATGGCTACAGTTAACAGTGGGAGGACCACTCTGGTGGCAGGGAGGAGGAGGGCTGTGGGCCAAGGACAGGGCACCTGGTAGGGGCCCTGGTACCATACCGCGGAGAAGCTAGGGGGTACAGCAAGGAGCAGGGCCTCTGATGGGGTGCAGTGGAGCCAGGCTCAAGAGGAAAAGGAGGCAGGATATAGTGACAGGTGGGGGTGGGTGGAAAGGTGACATGGGATCAGGGACGCCTCCAGGCGCCTGACTTAGGTGAGTGGTGGATGCCCTTGAGATGCAAGGATGAGCAGGTGGGGGCGTCAGAGGAGCAGGAGAGGGAGGAAGCCCAGCGCTGTCTGGCTGGGCGGGAGGTGGCCTTGGTGACCCATGGCTGCAGACAGGGGGCCTCAGGAAGCCCAGGCAGGGACTGCCAGGTGCCTGAGCTGCCCTGTGTTCTGTCTGTTGGGGATATGGCCGGTGTGATGGCTGGGTGATAGGTCTGCAGGCACCTGCAGTCGCAGATGCTGGCGGGGTGTTTGACTCGGCTCTGGTGGCCCAGCACTGTGGTCTGAGCTGGGCTGATGTAGAAGCGGCTTGGTGACCTAAAGGAGGGATCTGGGATGCCCCCTGCACTCCACCGTCCCCGACCCGGGGGGCGGGCACCTATGGCCTAGTAGCCCTGGTGTGCACTTCTGTTCCTGTTGGGGAGCCGGGGGTAGGGGTGGGGTGTAGTGCAGGACTCCTGCAAAGATAGCGCCTTGCTGACAGTTGCTTCATCACACACAGCTCTCAAAGGCCTGCTGCTGGTGCTGCTGGCCAGAACCTGCCTTGTCCTGGCCCCAAAGACCAGTGAGCTGGACCTGCTGCTCCCACAAGAGTCTAGCCTAGTGGTGGACATGGAAAGGGCTGTCGTCATCACCAGGTGCACAGGGCTCCGTGCTGCCCGCAGAACGCCACCCTGGGATTAAGCGGTGGGCGCTGAACAGAGGCCCCATGGCCCTGGAGGGGTGGGGAGAGGCTCCTGAGCAGCAGCAGGGACACCGTGTGGGCCGAGGGGCCATGCACTGCACAAGGGCAGAGATGAGTGCACAGGTGTTCAGTGGGGTGGGCCAGAGGCTGGGCGAGGAGGTTGGCACAGGTTACACTGAGCCTCGCATGCCAGGATGAGTACCGGAGCCAGGGTAGGCGGTGGCTCTGACACAGAGCCGCCCTGGGGACTCTTCAGGTGCTGGACATCTTAGACTCCACTGTCAACACTCAAAGGTGATGAGCTCTCACGTGCAAATTCAGAATTCCTAACTTTTCTTAAAAACTAGGACCAGCCTGGGACAGCATGGGGTGTGTAGAGAGGAGAGGCTGCCTCGGCAGTGGGGGCTTCCCCACCGTTGGCCAGAACCCCCGTCCGCATCCTCCTCATCTAAGTCCCGGCTTGACCCCCCATGCGTCTGTGTTGACAGCTGCTGTATTAAAATGCTGCAGTAGTCCTCACTCTCTGGAACATTTGAGGGGGGCTGGGGGTGTGACACGGGCCAAGAAGGTTCAGTGGAGGCCTCAGCACAGAGGCACAGAATAGCTGGTCACAGGAACAACCAGCTGGCGCAGAGAGGGGTCCTGTGGGCAGCCCAAGGACTGTCACAAGCAGACATCAATGGCCACAGCAGGGTCTTCAGAAGAGAGGCTGCGTCGCATGCAGAGGAGGGACCCAAGGGCACCAAGACGACGACTGGGTGGCCCCCAAGGACACTGCCGGATTCCAGGCAGGGCTGCTGAAGGGCACAGTACAGAGTGACATCTTTGACCACCACAGAGCCAGCGCTGCTGGAAAGCAGGGCAGAGTCCCTCTGCCAGCCTCACACCCTGGGAGGCATCAGCTCGGGAAGAGGGCTCTGGCCAAACGAGGCACAGAGGGAGAGAAATGGCAGGGACACTCCTTGGCTCCAGCCACAGGCAGCCTGTGTCCAGGCTGCGGGACGCTGGGTCAGACAGAAAGGCTCCGTGGGGACTGTCCTTCTGTGACCAAGAAGATCCCAAGTGGCCACGGGCGAGGAAGAGGCCATGGGCGTGAAAACAGAGGCCTCCGAGTCAGGGCAGAGAGGAGCCATGTGCAGATGGCCCAAGATGGGGACAGCAGAAGGGAAGCCACATGGAACCCAGGAGACCCCTGGGGAAGAGCTAGCCTGCAGGAGCATCCCCGCAGCACCGGCTGCAGAGCTCAAGGACCACAGCGTGAGAACCAGGCAGGGGCTGTGAGGTTTTGGAATGGGACATCCCTCACTGGACCCCGTGAACACAGTTCTACCAGGTACTCGGCTGACCCAGACAGCACCTCGCTGCGGCAGAGGGAGCGCAGGAGTGCAGAGTTCAAGGGGAGGCCGGAGAGGGGCAGTGAGGGGCAAGAGGAGGTAAGAGGAGCCCAGGCCAGCACAGGACAGGGCTGTGCGCCAGGCCACGCTCGAGTCCTCCCAGGCCTGCTCTCACACAGTGTGGGGGCACCCGCAAACCCCAGGGTCAACAGTGACCTGTGGATGCACTTGGCCCCGGGGGGCTCTGTGATGAAGGCCCACGAGGGGTGGCAACAGGACCAGCAGCAACTGTCCAGTTTTAAAGACCTGTAAACGAGATGAAAACCTGCTCAGCGGACAGAGCCGACGGGGAGGGAAGCCGGCCCCGGGAGGACTGCACGGCGTCTTCTCTGAGCCCTTCTCAGAACGTCTTTAAATTCAGAAGATTACAAAAGAGCCAGCGATACTGAAATATGATGCTCAAAATACAAGAAATACCTGGGAAGAGTAATAAAAGCACTTCTTTACTAACACCCTGAGCTCTGTGGGCAGATCTAATACCTACCGTACTGCCCAACAGCGGTGAGGGAAGGCGACCTGTTAGACTAGCTGTGACGGCAGGATAATGGGGACATGGCTGCGATTTCTGTGGGTGACGGTCGCTTTCGCTCCTGTGGGAAGGCAATATTAAATGTACCCCCAGCCTACTCATGGCTGCCCGAGTAGGACCCCCACCTAGAGGGCCTGCTCTGTGCCCTGGATCTCAGCAGTCACTGCAGACTGAGCCACCTGGCAGCTGCCATGGCCTCCCTGCTCTAGAACACGAGAGTTATGCTCCAGAAGTAAGGAGTCAGGGAGGGAGGCAGGGAGAAGGGCAGCCTCGGGCGAATGTGGGCTAGCAACAGGGGGGCTCCTCCCTACAACGGCACCTGGTTCGCAGGGAAGCACAGTGACCCAGTCATCAACGCGGGCAGTCACCTTCAGATTGCTTGTGGAGGTGGACATTCTTCCTAGCCAGTGCTCAAGGCCCCCTGACTCCTTCAGGCAGGAGGGGGTGACCGCCTGGGCAGTGGGCACACGGACACATGGAGCACCCAGGAGATGGTGAGGAGGGGAGCGTGAGTCTAGACGGGTGCACATGGCCTGTCCCTTACAAAGATGGCAGACACTGGAAGGAAATGGCGGGAAGTAAACGTACTCAACATAAAGCGGAACGCAGTGCTGGACACGTAGCAGGTCCTGGATGGATACCGGCAATGCTTTACAAACTGCAAAGGGATGAGCGAGTTTGTTGATTTTAAAATGAGTGCGCGTGGCATCCACCCAGGGTTTCCTAGCGAGGGAGACCGCTGGTGACTTCTCTCCAGGAGAACTCCCGACGGTTCCTCACTGCGTTTCCCACCACTGCCCCTCAGTCAGCACCTTCTGGACTTGGGTTCTTTTGGCCACAGTCGGGCTTCTCAGGGGTGGTGCCTGGCGTGCCCCCTCACCCTCTGCTCACCCCTCCCAGCCCGTTACGCCCTCTGCTCCTGACACCAGTGACCTACAAACCAGGGATGCCTTTTCATCATTCCCCAGTTTATCTCCCTCTTGAAAAGCCTCTTCTCCCCTCTCCTACCATGGCAGACGCGCAGACTTCCCCAGCTTCCCTAGTCCCGTCTCTCCATCTCCTGGGGCTGCGTCGTTGCCGCTGGCATAGCGCCTGCGTTCTTCATGCTCCTTCTGGGCAGTGGCCTGCCCTCACAGGCCCTTAGGTCTTTGGTGGCCACTTCAGTATTAATGATCCCCCAACGCCTGTGTCCAGCAGATTTCCTCAGCCATAGAAACCCCCACCAGAGGGCCTTCTCAGACATTCCAAACTTCCAGGCTCTCCCGACTTAGGAGGCTCATGACGGCACAGGCCATTCCTGGGGTCCCCTTCCTATGGTCCCTTCCAGCTGCTCTACTGCCGTCTTGTCACTGGACCCAATGTCTATGGAGGTGATGATGCCGTGGTCAAGACAGAGCGGCTCTGTCCGCCTTTCCCCTCCTGCCCTACACCCACCAGGCCTGTCGACTCTCCTTCCTCGACTCCCGCCGTGGTGTCTTCACCCCTCAGTCCCCCAGCCACCAGGTGCACGAGCACCAGGCTCCGTCCGAGACTACTGACACCCTGAAGCATGTCGCGTTTGCAAACCACTCGTAAACACGGGCCCATGAGTGCCGAGTGCTGGCCCACTGCACGACAGACCTCTGAAGGAGAAGTCAGAAAAGAGGGCAGAGAAGGACCTGGAAGGGGTGGGAGAGGGGACATTCCACCTCCTTCTGGACCAAAGTGAACATATGGGAGAGCAACCGCAGGGTCCCTTCTCTCCCAAATCAAGGTCTCCAGACATTTCTTCTCCCAGATGGTCACTGCAAAGGCTGAGGACATGAGAATGGCTGCCATCGGACAGCGCCTGGTTATCATGAAAGAGGGGGCTGTCCAGGGGTGGGGAGCCTGCCTGGTACTTCCTCAATTCCAAGTCCAAGAAGGGAACACTGAGCCCTCGGCTGCAGGGCGATGGTGAACTCCTGCAAATCACAACACGACCCGATTACAAACATTCCTCTCAAATGTTTTGAATACACAGCTAATAGACTCTTAGCTGGAAAATTATTTTGCCCATAAATTATTTCAGATTTTAATTTTCCCCTTTTCTGGTTATGTTGCCTCCCTTCATTGACTTTTCTCATTTTAAAAGAAGTTCATAATTCTTCCTAAGTTTCTCTCATCCTGTGTGGGTGACATCTATTTCTGAGTGGAAATCAAGCTACAAAAATGTCTTTCAATGATAATAATCTGCAAATAAGTAACCATTTCCTCTATAAAAAGACCAACACCCCTCTTTTCCTTCAGCCTCCTAGGGGAGAGGCCAGGGCAGCTCCTGTGCGTGTGCCTAGGTGGTCCGAACAGGTGGAAGGAGACCCCCCAGGAACATGGATTCTGAACCAGCGCCCCTCCCCAGCAGCCCTGTTCCCAGGCGTGGTGTCTGGCTCCCCAGCCTCGTGTTCTGTTTTATTTTAGGCTCCCCAGGTGGTTCTGTGGACAGTTTTGAGACACTGAGAGGCACGTCGACCCCACCCAGGCCAAATGAATCTGAGCCCTGAGGATGGAGTGGGCATATCCACATGCATACGCACAGGTATCCAGACTGAAAGCCACTAGTATGAAGGCTTTTGAGTCCCCGTATGCAGTATTTAAATGGAGAAGATACTTTATTTCAAACTTATCATTTGTAAGCTTTTCCATAGAAGATTCTTCCGACTCCACGTAGACTCGGTCCTTGGAGGCAGACATGCCGTGGGTGCGTCTTCTGAGATCTAGACCTCTTCACATGAGATATGCAACCTGGCTCAAGCGCTGAACACCTATTTCTGCAGTTTCTCTACTGAATACATCCCACATTCTCAAAGAATGGCTTTAAGTGTAGATGGCTCCAAACTAAAATTCCAGAAGGGCAAAATTTAAACCAGAAGAGAGTCTTAGAAACTGGCTTGTTGCCAAAGACCCAGGACGCTGTGCGCATCCATCAGCTCCGAGAGGGAGCCACGTACAGAAAACACCCGGCTGTGGGGGCGGCGGACGTTTCTGGAGACGGTGTGAGTGGCCCCTTCCTGTACCTGGCGGGCAGTTCCTGTTGCCCACAGAGCCCTGGACTGCTGAGGAGCCTGGCAGGTGGACAGCATCTCTTTCACATCAGTTTCTTTCTGAATCTAGTGACTGTGGCCAACACATGCATGCTCAGCAAGGCTGGCGGAAAGGTTCGTATTTATCATTTCATAAAGTTTTGGAGCAAATTATTTTGAATTCACTGGATTTTATGAACCCTTACTCCTGGGAAATCTTTCCAGGAAGAATGAATGCATCAGAAAACGAGGCTCCTACTCTTTCTCCCACTACACCAAGGGTGAGAGCAAGTGATGCTTTCTTGGCTTTAGACAAAATTTTTTGAATGAAAAAAATTCACCAAGCCAGCCGGATTTCCACCAATAGTACAATTAATTACGTTCTTCAGATGGCTCAGCTGCCAATTAAATGTGTTAAACAAACATTACAGCTTGTACAACAACTGACATTCTCTGCGAATATCTTATTTATGCCTGCATTCCCTCTTTTATGTGTGCTTAAGTTTTTGCATTTATCTGGAATTAAGAGTAATCAACGTATCGTCGAGAAAGGACATGTGCCTCCCAAATGTAATCGCTGTGATCCAGCAATGTCAAGCAGAGTGTTTACGGGTAGTGATGTCCATGTGAATACAGGGACGGGGCAGACAGGAGCTGCTGTTTACTGAGCTGTTATTATGTGCCACCTGCTAGACAGAGGGTTTTACTGACCCTGGAGAGCTGGGTGGACGATCATCCTTATCCCACAGAGGCATTAATTGAAGCCCTGAGGTCGGGAGCCTGCCAGGGCTCACAACTGGGAGACAGGGTCCTGTCCCAGAGCTCAGGCTTTGGGCCTGGGAGCTCTCTCTGGGTGCTGGTGCTGGTCGGCCTGCCAAGGCTGTTACCTTGACCCCTGGAGGCAGGGCCAAGCACCTCAGTGACCACAACAGTACTTTGCTTAATGCAACCTTAGTAATCATACTGGGCCTGTGCCATTCCCAGCCCCTGGGCTATTGGCCACCTGGTGACCTGCAGCTGTTCACCTGCACTCTGGGGACCTGAGAGGAACCAGGAACATTAGCGTGCAGCACGGCTCTCCGGTCCCAGTGATCGTTCATCTGTCCCTTCACTCTGGCTGGGGGGCAGCTTTAGAAAACACCCTGGGGACTTGATGCTGCTGCAGGATGCAAAGGGGCCTGGATCACAGGAATCTAGGGGCTGCCTCCACGTCTCCTCGCAAAGTCTTGAGAAGGGATGAAGAGCGAACCCTGAAATTTTAGAATTGCCCGGCTGGTTCACTTTAAAAGCTCATACTTCAGAGCATGAGGCAAACCAGCAAAGTTTGAATCTGAGATCCCAAGGGGAGGAGCAATTGTGACAAAGCCCAGATTTCACATTTCTGGCCAGGGACCTGCAGCACACTGATGGGACCTTTAACGCCGGCGTTAAGATGTAGTCCAGCGTCTCAGTGAGAGTCAGAGCAATGCCTGCCACTACTGTAACCATCTCTTTCAAAAATATTTACTTCTCTTCCCCCAAAGACAGCAGCACGTCCATGGGGAACCCAGTACACGCCCAGGGACTGAGTCTCCTCTATTGGGTCCCCGGAGGACTGTGGCCATGTCACCAGTGCCCAGATGGCCCGGTGCAGAGCCCTCCTCCCTCTATTACCCCCCCTGTTGCTTCACCACTGCACCTTCACCACGAAGTTAAGGTAACGGAAATTTACGACAGTATTTATAGCACCAAAAGTTTGCTTCATTCAAAACCCGGCTGAAGGGCTTTAGATGCTTGCTGTTCAGTTTACTCTTTTGATTGCTTTGCCGCTATGTAAATCAATTTGTTAATGTTCCTTACAAAATGCATGAGCCAGTTATACTGACAAACACACAAAGCTCATTCGTAATTAGCAGTTAATTAGTAAGAAGGAACAGATGCTGCTGGAGCTTCAGCAGGAGAACAGGTTCTGTAAACAATGCTTATAAATCTAAATGAATTTATTAACCACAATACAACTGTCAACATTTTGTTGGCAACCATACAAAATATGGCGGAATCCCCAAAATGTCTTTACAACGTATTAATAATCCCAGTGACAGCCCAAGCCTCTCTAGCCACAGGCTGGCTGCTCTCAGCTGCCTCCATCGTTCCACTGAGAAGCCGCATCAAAGCCATTACTTGCCACCTTGATCTTCTACACACACTGATTAGCAAACCACATTAACAATGTCGAACGTAATGCAGACTTTCTGCAACGGAGATGTGATCTCATTTCGCCAGGCCCACCCAGCACAGGGCTAGCTGTCAAAGGATCCAGGGTTCTCCAGAATGCCACTGTCCCTGGGGGGAGCCAGATGTGGGTCCCCTCTGCCTGGAAAAAGTTCATGACTTAGCAAAGACGAGTGCTCAGACGACTGTGCAAAGAGGAGGCCAGGACGTTGGATGCCTGGGTGCACACGGAAGGTCTCCAAGCAGAGGGGTTCCGTGGCAGTATCCTGAGAGGTGGGCGAAGGCAGGAGAGCCCTGGGAGCCAAGGGCATTCTTGGCAGAAGGTATCAGACTTACCATGTTTCTGGAAACTGGGAAATGTCATGGAGAGGCTGGGACCAGAGAGGAGGAGCTTAGATGGGGTGGAGGAGCCTCCTATTGCTGTCAAGGGCTAGGGATACTTTTGTGTGGGCAGTGGGAGCCATTGAGGAGTCTAGGCTAGGTGCAAGAGAACCCAGCGGGCACTACCAAATGCCCTGTGATATGACGTAAATGATTCCGAGTCCTTCCAGAACGGGGCTGCTGTGCTTGCTCCGTATGGTCAGGTGGGCCTAGAAGCCGCTGTGTCCTCGGCACCTGCAGCGGAGCCTCGGGATCCCACACAGCTCCTTGGAAAGCGAGGCTCCCTTGGCGGCTGCCTCCTCTCTAACTGCCTGTCTGATTTCAGGCCCTCTCTTCTTAGGTGACCTTTTATTCAAATGGCATTTTCCTATCCTCTCGCAGGGACCTCCTTCATAATATCTGCTAAATGAATAATTGGCGAAAATGAAGGCGAGCTCCAGTGAAAGGTGCCAAAAAAATTGACATTCCAGATAAAATATTTTCTCAAGGCAGGCCTGAATATGTGAGCTAAGGGCTGTAATTATGGGTTAGGCCGCAGAGAGCGAGGGCGTCTGCCCTCCTGGCACTCAGCAGTGGGGTGTGCTCAGCAAGGCTACCCACTCCACAGCCCAGGGCCAGGCAGGAGGGGAGAGGCTGGAAGCTGCCTGCAAGGCAGAGTGCGGTGCTGACGTGCTGTCCCCAGGACACTCGTCGGTCCCCAGGAAGTAAAACTTACACATCTTCCTAAATGGAAGGACATAAGGAAAAGGGCCCACGACCCACACACCTCTGCACGTGTGAACATGGTGATCCGACTCAGAGCGCAGGGTACACTGTCCCAACCTGGGGGACAGGAAGCCCCCGTGGGCTGACCTATCTTGGAGACGGCTCCCTGCACGCCCAGCACGTCTTATTGGGAGGGCCCCCCTGGGATGAGAGCTAACGTGTAAGCGCAGTCGCAGAGCCAGTGTCCCTACGGGGGCTCTCAAAAACTCGAGTCCTGCCAAGGGGCACCTTCACTGCGGTGGGCTGCGACCAGCACCTTCCACAAGCAGAAGAGAGGGGAGGTGACCTGAGTGCAGTGGCCCTGGTACTGTTCTGTAGAACTCTAGTTTCTACGACCCGTGTGCACACAGGTGTGCTGAGGCGAGTGACTGGTGTACCTGCACCAAGTGGCCGTTTTCCAAGTGTTTAAAGATTCACTGTTGTTCTGCTCGCTCATTTGAAGATATCTACTGATGTTCCTGCAGCCACACTCCTTCGCTCACGGAAACCAGAGCACAGGGGACCATCAGGGGGAGGGCACGAAGTGCTGAGGAGGCCAGCATGGCCGGAGGCCCCCAGGAGCACAGGTGGGCACATCAGGGCCTCAGGGAGTGGGACAGGGAACTGGCTCTGGAACACGGGGAGTGGGCACCATGAGGTAACGACGGGGGGGGTGGCCTACAGCTCTCCTGCTGTCCCTGGGTGTGTCCTAATTTTGTACAACACACGTGTGTTACCTACTCTGAGTTTATAAAGCTGTCCTGCTTGGGCCTCCCAGCTCTGTGTGTCGTGGATGAACCCTGCGGAGCCCCACAGTGGAGCACTATGGCCAGAGGATGACTGTTTACGAGAACGCCACACACTCCCAAAAGCTTCTCCATCAGAATTAAGTTTAGAATGTCTATGCAAAAAATGTGTCACCCGCACTGAGCTCCTGAGCAACAAGTTCTTCAAAAGTGTTGGGGACATATTCACTCCAAAGGCTTTTCAACAGTATAGAAATGGCTGAAATGAATCCATCTGAACTGCAGAGAAAACGCTAATGAAACTTCACAGGCAAAGTCAGACTCATCCAAGATCAAAACCAAACATCACGTCAATAAACATAGTGGACCCTGACAGAGGAAAGTCCCCAGGAGTGAAGAGTGACCACGAGATCAGAGGCCATGGAGTGGGAGCCAAGATGCTCGGAAGCCACGTCTGATGAAGGACATCACCCAGAACAGCACTCTTGAAACCCACGACAAATGCACAGCAGAATCACACAGTGAGCGGATCTGAACAGAAATGGCACCAAGGCAGACACACAGAGGGCAAAGCATTTGAGAGATGCTCAGCACTGCGTGCCCCAGGGACTCAAATTACAACAGGGAGATTCTGCTGTGTACCATGGCATGGCTGCAGTTGAACCCTGACATCATCAAATGCTGGCAAGGGCATGGAGCCTCAGGAACTCCCAGGCCACCAGTGGGAATGCAGAGTGGCACGGCTACCCTGGACCACAGTCGGCAGTTTCTCACAAAACTAAAATTCTTACCTTGCAATCTAGTCACAGTGTCCCTAGGTATTTACAGGACTGAGTTACAAGTTTAGGTATGCATAAAGACCTACACACAAACATTCATAGCAATTTTAATCACAACTGTCAAAATCTAGAGGAACCCAAAACGTTCTTCCACGGGAGAGTGGATGAACCCTGTGGAGCATCCTGCACGAGAGCATCATTCAGAGCAAAAAGGAAAAGAAAGGAACTTTGTAACCAGGGCAAGGACCTGCGAGGACCTTAAGGGCATGCTAAGGAACAGAAACCACCATGCTGACGGGGCTCCTACCCGCATGACTTCAACTGTGCCACACAGTTGCAGCAGTGGACGCAGTCACCTCGCATTTGTCCAAACAGAACGTGTGACCCAACGTGAACTGCCAGGCAACCTGTGGGGTTGGGATGATGACAGTGGGCGCTGTCTGGAGCTTCAGGGGGACCTCTGCATCTGCTGCTCACCTTCCCTGGGAACCTGCTCTATGCTGGCCAGTTGAAAGGTACAACTGGGGGCACCTGGAATGAACACTGTGCTGACAGGTGACTGGGGTCAGCAATCCGCCTGGACCCTCCTGGAAACATGAGATGCTCTGCCCAGCCTTCGGACATCACTTCCCTCCAGAGACGGGTTCTGAGCACAGGAGCCCCAAGGTCTCCCACAAAGCACTCTCCACACACAACAGTTTCCACCTGAGGAAAGGACGTGCTTTATCAGTGGGATTCTGAGCCGTCGATGTTGAGTGAAGTAACAGTTCTGAAAGAATGGAACTGAACACTTAGCATTTGCCCTCAGAAACTCTGGGGGCTGGCTCTGAGGGACCTAGGGCAATGCTGGCTGGCACCTGGCAGCGGGCTCCCTTTATGGAGATGACCGACGTGCAGAGAAAAAGGCAGCCTGGCCAGCAACTAACTGGCCTTTCAACATGACTGATTGACCCTACAGGCCTACCCCCCCACCACGGCACCCACATGGTGGCTCCAGTCCAGTCCACCTGCTGTCCCCAAGACAGCCCGCAGAGCCCGGTCCTCCTGGCCCAGCCCTCTGTGGGCCTCCACAGCTGCTGCCCCATCACCCAACCCACACTGGCTCCACCTAGGAATTTTGACTGTGGATGGTGTAAAAGCAATCCACCATCAGTGGAAGCCATACTTTGAGTTCTGAATCTGGACCTCTGCCTGGCGAGAGCGAGAGGTCCCATCCTCCCCGGGATGTGGGCAGCGGCCACACCCAGCTCCCAGGCAGACCAAGATCACAAGGGCAGGGACGCAGGCTCCACTGTGGGCCAGGGGCTGAGCCAGGATGTAGCCCAGGCTGGGGGCTCAACACACTTTGATTTGTGGTATTCTTAGCCCAGATGATGGGTTTCTGGGGACACACAGCACTCTATCTAAGAGGGGTCTGTACTGCCTGGCCCAGACCCACGATGAGACTACGGCGTGCAGCAAGCAAGCCTTCGCCCTGCTGTCCTAACCCCGGCCCCACACCTTCCTTCCTGTGGTTCAGTCCAGATGCACGTCCCCCTAAACTGCTCATTTCCTGGAGCTCCTCCTCCCCCACCCAGGAATGGCCACAGCGAGAGCTTCAGGCCGCTCTCTGATCCCCGCAGGGAGGCCACCTCTCCGGCTCTCCCCAGCCCTCCTGCAGACACCCACTGCACTGCCAAGTCCTCAGGGCCAGCGAGCCTGTCCACCTGCTCTAACCATCACACTGCCCCGAGTGACCACCTACCCCTCCATCACACTGACAGACCACGCCATCATCAGCACAGAGAATTCCCCACAGGGAAAGAGACGCTGATCCATGTCGCCCGAGGAACTACAGAGTATTTATCACCATTGAAACAAAGGTCCTCACAAAACATAACAAAGTCAGGGACTGTTCTCCCAGAGATGCAGGGAAACCACCAACCTGGCCTCACCCCGGATGCTATGACCCCCCACCCCCCAGCAACCAAGTGGGCCTCTGGCCACCATCACCACGGATGTCCAATGTGGCACTGTTTCCTTCTCACAAGGTCTCGGCCCCATCACTTGAAACTTGGTTAATATGTCACAGGATCTCTATTCTGAAGCCCCTCTGGCTTTGGAAATCAAGGTGGCAAACAGCCAGTGCTGCCCCTCACAGAGCAGACCAAAGGTCAAGGTCTTCCAGGTCCCGCAGAAAAGCCTCAGGCTCTGCTCCCACCTGTGGACTCTGGTGACAGAGAAAGCCATGGCACCCCTCCCTATACTCCTGTCCCCAGCACATGAGTGGGAAGCACAGGAACACAACAGGAACTGGTCTCCCATCAGCCCTTCTGCCAGGCCACAAAACCACAGCTCAAGACAACACCTGTTCCCCAAACGGAGCATCAGGACTTTGGAAAAACAGTGTCCAAGAGATCTGTCTAACATGCTCTATCCTCTCTGGGAGGTCCCCTGTGTCGACACAGTAAAGGGCCCATGAGTCCTGCAAGACACCCGCTATCTTTGTGTGGAACAGGAACACTAATGACACCTGAGTAATGTGCCACCCAGGTGTGCAGAGGCTTCCAGAGTTTTCTCCCTGATCTGCTGTTCTTGGGACAATGTGTGCCATCTCTGCCCTGGACTGTCCTTCAGCTTTCAACTTCAAAGGTCCATCAGTACATCAACAGACCCCACCCAGTGATTCCTCCCTTGACCTTCTCAGCCCTCTCTGCAACTCCTGGGCAGCCTCCTGGAGAGCACATCAGCATTACCATTCCAGGCTGTGTGACAATGAGCCAATGGCGAAACTTCTCTGAGCATCCGCTCATCTGTCAAGTGGGGAGTTTACCATTACCGCTCAAAAGACACTGTGAGAACTGAGTCTTCATTTGTTAAGTATTTACTGGAAACTGTTCCAGGGGTGTGGGACACATGACTGGCCAAAAGGATTAATAACAATAAGCCCCTGACCTCATGACACATCCACTACAGGGGCTGACACACCGGGGCAGCTGGGCCTGGCACAGTGGCCCAGCCTGGGCGAGTGCTTTACAGTTTTCAAAGTACTTCTTCTTCCATCAGTTCCCATGCCTGAGAATGGCTACTGTTTCCCAGAACCCCCACAACAACCAGAAAACACTGAGCAGAACACAATTCAGGGTCACTCTGCAAGCTAATGTTTCTTTGGGATGCCTGTCAAAATTCCAGAAGATGTCACGTGCATCATGTGCCCGTCTCAGGACCCACGGAGGCCTAGGCAGGCCTCGGTCCCCGGGAGCCTCTCGCTGCCAGCAGAAAAGCTGCCAACCTGCTTGCCGCACAGTGCCAGCCTGTTTAGCCAGCAGCCTTCCCTCTCCTACGTGTCCCAGCACTGTCCGCTGGCCCTCAGTGTCCAGTGGGGTCCATCCACCCCGAAAGCACCCTCTGTCTGCGAGGCATCCGCTTCTCCACATCGCGACAGAACTTTCTGCAGAGGAGAACCGTTCTGAAGGGAACCCAGGATGAACCTTCCAAGTGTGATCCAGCCCCTCTGGTGTGACGAGATGGAGGCTGCTCTCCCAGTGACACCGTGACTCACTGTGCTGAGGGGGCACAGAGGGAGGAGCACAGCCACACCCTCCCCAGTTCCTGCAGGGGGCCCAGCAGCCAAGTTTCCTGGCACACAAAAGAACTTTTAGAAGTCATTGATAAGACTCATTAATGTATCAAAATGTCACCTACTCAATATGAACCATTAAAAATTATTAGTCCAAGTATTAGTAGAAATAGTCATTAAAGTGCAGAAATATCAGGAGAATATCAGGCAGGACTGTTCATCACCTTGGAGCTCCCTGGCAGCCCTGCATCCGCTCCAAAGCCCTCAGTTGTGGGTGGCCCAAGTGTCCTCTGGTTTAAACGCTCAGGTCAAAGCCCCCAAACCACAGCACAGGCACCTGAGGTGGGCCTTGGAGGAGAACCAAAGTCACCTGACACCCGGAGGAAGACGGCCAGTAATTTACGACGCATGCCAGGAATGATATTCAAACAAAAGACGTGTTCAGGGAGCAGAAGGTAAAGGTCAGGTCCCCTGGTAAACGCCAGCATCCGCGGCTGTGTCCTTCGATCTTGAAAGCAAACGTGTTTCTTCTTTGCAGTTTGAGGAGATGTGCAGGCCGCAGCAGCCCAGGGCTCTGCAGCCCCCCTGGTTCCCGAAGCAGCCGGGATGGGATCTGCTACTGAATTCTCCAAGTGGGAGCCACTGCCCTTGTCACCTGGAAACTCAAAGTGGACCGGGTTGGTGGCACTGGAGGGAGACAGGTCATCACAGCCCTGCCACTGGGTGTCACCCCTGGATGGTGGAGGCTGCGCAACAGGGGCCCTGTGAGGACAATGTCAGCAAGCCCTCAGGGAGCAGGCCGGAGCTGCCACTCCTCCTAGCACAGCCTGCCCCCAGCGGGAGTCTCACCCAGGGCCTGGTGCAGGGCGGCAGAGTGCAGCGGCTGCTTCTTCCCCTGCGATCGGCTACAGCCAAGGCGGCTTTCAGAGTTAAGATTCATTTTATTGTATATACAGACCAACGTAATGATATATTTATATCTGTGTGTGTGTATATATTTGTGTACGTATATTTATGTGTATATGTGTATGTTTGAAGCAACACAGACCATTTTCCTACAAAATAACTTTGTGACAACAAACACACTCTTGTTTTTATCAAGCATTACAATCACAAAGGCTGTGTCTGATACAGATTGGATAATGAAGCAAAAATCTGGCAATTACCAAAATAGTCCAGTGTTATGAACATTTATAACGCAAACATATCTACTTGGTAAGTACGAGAGTAATTGTGTAAAAATTATCAAGCATTAATTCTTGCCACAGCTTTATACTTTTTAAAAGAAAGTGCTAAATGCACATATTTTCTGTCATATATTTTAAAAAGTAAACACTGGGGGAAGAGCATGTCAACTGCCTAATTAATTAAGCAAAGGCATAATGATATTTATATGTAAGTGATGGTGGGGACAGCAACAGAGAACAATTAACAGACCGGCCTAGAATTAGCGAATGATATTTTTCACAGTCTTCTATGTCGCCTTTTGGGCCACAGGTACAACAAACAAAGTCAAGTTCATCAGGTTAGCCGCTGTCCCAAGGGCAGTGGTTCTGTCTTCGGAAGGCTGAAACCATGACCACTCTGTCCCCCACACCAGTGTGTAGGACTCCAGCCATCCCCCATCCCCACAAGGACAGCATTAATTCCTGGAGAGAAAGCCAGGTCCCAGCAGTTCCTCTGGGCAGCACAGAACCTTGCACATCTTTTACCCACTCTCAGTCTCAAGGGGGGGTAAAACGGGTCCCATTTTCCTCAGGTATCATTTCCAGCAGTGATCTGCACTTCCCCACCAATGGTCTATGTATATAGTTATCCTTGCTGAATTGCAAGCAATAAGAAAAGTCTTCCATAAGTAAAGTCAATGGAATCTCCTCTTCTGTTGATAAAAAAGAGGCTTTCCACGGGGGAGGGGGAGTCCAGGAGAGTACTGTAAACATGAGGCGTGAAAACCTGTTTTCCTTCTGCAGAGATGCCTGGACCCCGCCGTGCCCTCTCCCACGATGGGAGTGCGTAAGGCGAGAATACGCCCGGAGGAACACGGCGGCACTTAAGGCAGGGATTTGGGGGGCTGCAAATATGAACGTGGGCCGTCTGAAGTAAGGGCATATCTAATCTAAGTGTGAAAAATGTTTTTATTGTTCTGGGAATAGTCACTGTTAACTGAACGCAACCACAAAACGGGTGGAAAAGGAGCACGCAGACCCGAGGGAATTGCCAAATCAATTAACAAGTAATTCAGGAACTAATTTCTATATTGCCTCTTAGCACAAAATTGTATCTTTAATTTCTCCTGCAATAAGCATCTCTGTGATGGTCCTAACACACACTGACGCTGTAAATGAGTTTACAAGTATCTCTTTTTGATTGGCTGTACAACATTATTTCTTCACAGTTCAATGCTACTGTAGCCAAGTGCTCTGAAATATTTAATTATACTGGTAGCTACCAGTTACCAATTTGCAAGACCCACAGTGAGTACAGTACATTTTAAAGAACCAGTAATCAACTAATTAAAACCGCAGTGAATTCCAGCTACTCCAATGACAAACAACTGCCCGGGGATACACCGGGAGGACTTTTGCAGAGGGGATGAGGTTTTGTAGGTCCAGCTGGACTCCAGAACATGGAAGCCACCTACCGAAGACCCCTCCACCCTGGCGCTAGGTAGAAAATGTTCCTGCAGCTGTCCCAGGCCTGGCTGATGTTGAATTTTTTCATGTCACTGATTCGCTGCACGGTGGCTCAGTGGTAGACAGGGCCACTCAATGAGAAGACCATGAGTTTGGGAAATAGCAGACCTGGGTTTGGATTTTTCTGGCTTTACAATGTCGTGTAAGGCGAGCCTCAGCTTCCTCACCCATATGATGTAAATAATGCCGTCCCTGGCTCACTGCCGGGGACCCGTGAGCCCACTGGAGATGTGTGCACACACAGAGTGGCTGCGCTCCCCTGTAAGGACCACAACAAGTGTTTAATAAAAATCCAGCACTTTTTATTTATTCCTTTCCTCAAACCTATGACGCTCAAGGGGATTCAACTTAGACAAAACCTGCCAGATGCAAGACAACCACAATATCTAGTTTGAAACACTAATACTGGGATTTTTTTAAAAATAGCGCACAAAGAATGACAACTGTGGTGTCTGCGCTTGTGGGGGCAGAGACCAGGAATACGCCTCTGCTAGGGTGGGCTCCAACCCACCACCTCGTGAGGAGCTGGGGCAGGCATCTGTCCTTCCTGGGCCTCCGTTTCCCTACATGCAAACTGAGGACCCTTCTAGCCTTAAAAATGGCTGCTTGTGTGGTGAGACACGGCAATTCCAATGCAGGCAGAGCAGACATTTAGTTATTTGGCCAGAAGTGGGAAGACCACAGAAAAGAAACCTTGGGGCTCATCTACGTGGTAAGGTATGTGCTATAATCATAGCGTGTGTCAGGGTAGTTAACGTGTCACACGGATGCGTGTACATAAATGCGTGGATACATAGATATATTCTTTATTCTCTGAGACAAACTACTTAAGAAAAAATCTGCAAAATCCTGAGAATGTTCAATTTTAATGCACCAATGATGGGGCAGAACAGGGTGGCCGGGGCACCTCAGGACACCTGCTTGACCTTGGTGCAGTGTGACCCTGAGCTACAGCAGCGTGAAGGCAGATCTGCTGCCTGACAGACACCGTGACACATTCAATAGAAGGAAACCACCATGTGCTCACCTGCCAGGGCCCTCTGGTCCCCCTGACCTTCAAATGGACCTGGGAGGCCACCTACTCCCCAACACTCCTAGTTGCTCCTCACCTGGGCCTCCTGAGGGCCTCCTTTCAGGCCCAGCCTCTCTCCACTGCAGGAAGGCCCAACCAGAGCTTGCCTAAAGGTCCTCTGATGAGTGGACAGATCAGAGACAGGCAGGGCACAGAGTACCAGGCAATTAGCCACGGACACACTTGGGAGAGGGCTTTTGCAACCCCATCCGTACCTACACTGGTTCACGTGCCCCAACCACCCTGAGGTTCCCTGTGACGGGAGGGAGAGAAGCTCTCTGCCACCAAAGCAAACACGTGTGCACACACAGGGCAGCCGGGGCATTTTACGATCATTTAAAAAAAAAGTCTTTCACTGAATACAGTTTACAGCATGAAAACTGACTTACAGAGCATCAGCAGGGTGTTCAGATTTTCCCCAATGATCCTCCTGGAAGGAAAAAACCGCCCCTTTCCAGGGAGGAGGCCTGCAGACCTCGCCTTCTCCAAATGCCCAAAGTGGGAAGTCACGGGAACAGGCTGGGCCGGGGAGCGCACCTCCTCCTGCCAGGCCACTGCAAAGGGCGGGGTGCTCCTCGCTCCTGCAGAAACCCCCGCCATCCAGGCCAAGGCAGTCCCCAGGCCACAGAGCCACATTCTGGACACAGTGTCAAGGACACAGGAAGTCAGGGAGCCTGAGGGACGGTCAGAGTGCAGGTGACCAGAGCACACAGCAATTAAACAGAATGGGGGACCTGGATGGGGTCTCAGTGAAAAGGAGGAAGGACAGACAGACCCGAATCTGTTACCAGCACTCGGTGAATACGGACATCCTTTGTTTTCTTTTCTTTTTTGATACCAGGTATTGAACGTGTGTCCGTTCAGCAAAGAACTGAACAGGACACAGAGCAGCAAGCAAGCAGCAGGGTGACTGCAAAGGTGACGGAGACAG
This sequence comes from Ictidomys tridecemlineatus, assembly GCF_052094955.1. NCBI lineage: Eukaryota > Metazoa > Chordata > Mammalia > Rodentia > Sciuridae > Ictidomys > Ictidomys tridecemlineatus. The sequence goes on along the minus strand of NC_135483.1, from coordinate 194,395,200 downwards.
ACTGCTCTGGAGAGGAGGGCCCCAGAGCTGAGAGTCAGTGGGAGTCTGGCCTGTCCTTTCCGTGGTCCCTGGGGTCTCCTCCTTCCTCGTCTCCTCACTGTCATTGATTGGTGGCTCCTCTGCCCACGCGTCTGTTCTAGGTTTTCTCCTGGGTCCCTGCTCAGGAGCATGGGTACAGAAGCGTCTGTCGACAGGGCCCCCCTTGTGTCCAGGAGCACTTCCGTCAAGCTGGAAGTCGACTTCATCAGAACACCACCTCCGCGCTCCTTCCTTCTGGCCCTGCCCGACCTCACGGCCTCTCGTCCTGGCCGCCTAGGCCCTTCTCCCCAAAACCCTGGGCCTCTGCACTGAGTTACATTCCCAGTCCGATTTTACTGTGAGACAGGATCTTGCTAAGTTGCCACCCTCCTGCCTCAGCCTCCTGAGCTGTGGGGTGACAGGCTGCCCACTGCACTTGGTTAATTTCCTGATTTTTGGTCACTGTATGAGGGTTGTGTAAATATGTTCACTTTGGAGGCAGTTGGGTAAAAGGTATACAGGGACTCTGTACTGTGTGTGCAACTTCTTTGGGTCTAAACTTACTTCAGTACCAATAGCTGACACTTCCCAGGGTCCCCATCCGCCCCGGCCTGCTCTTGCTCCTGTGCACCCAGCCGGAAGCCGAGTGCACTCCGCGTTCCTTCATGTGCTCCTCACCCACAGTCTGTCTTCACCTTCACTCATTAGCAGCAGGCGTCCCGGTGCTGTCTACCTGGCCATCACCAACTCCACCCCCCGGGCCCCCCGCCCCGAGGTCCCTGCCTCCTGTCACTGACATTTATAAACAACTCTGTTATAAACTTTTTTTTTTCTTTTTTACAGCTAAGGTCTTTTTATCCTAGTGAATTATTTTCTTGGTATACATTCTACAAGAGATGACTGGACAAAGTGAAGCACATTTTCATCTCCTTTTCAAAACACACTGCTAGGTTACCCTCCTAGATAGAAGGCCAGGCCAGTTTTCAGTCCTCATGGTGGACACTTTTAATCTTCTGCTTCTCCTAATTTTTTTTAAAGAGTTGGGATTTATCATTTGGTTAATGATAAACCCTGGTACAGAGTGATTTCTCACTGTTCAGTTTCCGTTCCATTATACATGAGCCCAAGGGGAGAGGCCACCACTCTCTACAGCACGTCTCAAGCAGTACCTGTGCAGCGCGGGCCGTATCCACCTACTTGTACAAACAAGTCTCATGTGTTTCCAAAACAACAGAAGCACTTCCTCTACAGAATGACCTCCGGACAATGAACACTCTTGTTTTTATCACGTGTTACCAGCACAAAGGCTGGGTTTCATGGAGTAGTGGGGTACAACTTTGGCAATTATAGAAACAGTCTGGCATTTCTAAAATTGGTGCATTTGATGGTTAAAAAAAAGCTGAGTAAAATTAGAACATAAAGACATTTATTTAGATGAGATGAACATAAAGACATTTATTTAGATGGGATGTCTTGCACAGGAACAATGAGAAGTAGAGTAGTTTTAGAAGAAACTGGCTTTCTGAGACCATTGTGGGTCATTTCAAAGACTAAAAAAAAAAAGTGATTACACTTGTGTGAAATGTATAGTCTCTTAAACACATGAAAGAGTCAAACTTAATGAATTTTAAATTCTATTTTTTTCTTAAAGTATAACTTAAGAAAAAGTGAAACTTCTCTAGTATAACATTCTTTTCTAGGAACACAGAATTCATTTGGGGGAAGGAAAATGATTTCACACTATGAACCTATTCTAACTCTCCTTCACGGCCACAGCCTCCCTCCCTCCCGCCCCTCCTGAGCCTGCCCTGGGGGAAGCACCTGGATGAGGTTTCTCAGCAACAGGAAGTGGAAGACTCCAGGCTCCACAAGGCCTCCGAGGAGGGAGCAGAGAGGACACCACTGCCCATGTCTTTCTGGAGCAGCAGTGTTCCACGTGGGCCTGAAAGCACTGGTCAGAGGCGCCAGAAGTCGTGCCCAAGGTCAGGAACCCCCATGTGCAAGGAGGAAAGGACTGAGGCCCGGGGACCCCAGGTGGCCCCAGCCCAGCAGCTTCGGCACACCTGGGGATGTGGAAATGCAATCTCTCGAAACTCCACCCCGACTGCTAGTCGACCTTGGGGCCCACGGACACTGACACTTAACGGAAGCCCCCAAACCTCATTGGGTCCGTACCAGACAGCCCCTGCAGCTGGGGCCTGTGCCACATTATGCCCCCGTCCCCTCCTGTGGAACTTCTGGAGCAAAAGGCTGTGGAGTCAGCCACAGAAAGACCAGTCAAGAGGGTGTGTGAGCCAGGCAGGGTGGTGCACACCTGCAATCCCAGTGTCTCGGGAGGCTGAGGCAGCAGGATCCCGAATACATAAAAGAAAAGGGATGGGGTGGGGCTCAGTAGGAGAGTTTCTGGGTTCAATCCCTAGTGCTGCCAAAACAAAACCTTGAGAGTGGGGCACAGCAGGCCGGGACCCCGGAAAGGGCACAGTCTCAGAACACAGTGTGGCGAGATGCTGTGGGGGAGCCACATTAGGTGCCCCAGGGGTCCCACTGTGGTGATTTCCAAATGGACATGAAGTTTCAAAAGCCAATGTGATTTTTCCTACAGAACTGGTGTTCAATGGGTGTCCGGATCCATTCACCAGGAGCAAAAGTTAGCCTGGGAGAAGCCTGCTCTGCCTCTGTACCCCAAAACAACTTACAGCACCAGGCAAAACATCCAGAAGTGAAGGCACCTCTGGACTCTCAGCCCGTCGTGCGTGGGCTCCCTCTGTAAGGAGGTAGGTACTTGGGCATCATCTTAGATTAAGAACACAAGGCACCAGAGCCATCACCATAGGCACTTGCTGCACAGACGGTTCTGGAAGGCCAGGAGGGAAGCTATATTTAAGACAAACACAAGAATCGGGGGCGCCTACTCATTACCAAGTATTTTCCTGGACATCCCCAGCTGCAGACCTGACCGCTGCCCTCGGTCCTGAGCAGTCCCCATGGGAAAGGGGTTTTGCTTTTCTTTTCAAATCCAGGCTAACAGAAGTCTCCGTTAAATAGGAATAAAATGCTAGAAATGAGACAGAACATGTAGGATGTATTGCCTCGCAGGATTGAGCCTGTCAATGGTCTTAAGACACATCATGTGCTGCTTCATGACAGGGACATGTCCTGAGAAACACAGCACTAGGTGACTTTTGTTGTGGGAACTTCACTGAGTGTACTTACACTAGGGTGGGAACTTCCGGAATCACCACCGTTTATGTGGACCACTGCTGCCCGCCATGATGTCACGTGGCATGTGATTGCAGTTTGGCACTTACACTAGGGTGTGAACCATGTCACTGAGCAATAGAATCTTCTGGGACCACCACTGTATGCGCAGACCACTGCTGCCCGCCATGATGGCATGCGGCACGCGACTGCAGTTTGGCACACGCTAGGAGGGTGTCAATGGAAATGCTCTTGTCACAGAGTCTGAAGAGTCCTAAGTGCTTCCTAGGCAGCGCACACCACTGCCTGCAGTGGGTCCTTTGCCCTCTCAGACGCGCTCAACGGGAGTGGAGTGGCCTTGGTCTAAGACAGAACAGGTTACAGATGGCCCCCAGTCACACACGAGAGCTCCTGCCCTAGCTCTGCTGTTAGCTGGGTTGTGCTGAACCGTGTTCACACGTGGCAGCCCTTGCCCCCAACGTGATGACAGCTGGAGGCAGGGTCTCGAGGAGGCTTGTAAGTTCAAGAGGTCTAAGGGTGGGGCCCTAACCTAACGGGCCGGATGTCCCTGTGAGAAGTGGACGAGATGCCAGGAGTGCACATGCAGGAAGGAGGCTACGCCAAGCCACGGAGAGAGGGCTCTCTGGGAACTAGCCCTGCCTGTGCCTGGACCCTGGACTGCCAGCCTCCAGGACTACAGAGGGAACTTTGTGACGGAGTCATCCAGTCGGTGGAACTTTAGGACAGCAGCCCAGGCAACCTCTGCAAGCGACAGCATTGCGGAGCCTCACTTTCCGCATCCACAACATGGGCACCATGGTGCCTCACAGGCGTACACAGGGCAGAGCCTGGGGCAGTCGGGCACTCACGTGGGGTCAACAAGCTCTGGTACTGGTAATGCGCTGACAGGTAATTATCCCTGTTACTTGCTGTGATGACAGAGCAAGGGCGCATCACGGGGGCCAGGCCACTCTGAGAGGCAAAGGCATGCTGGCCCATCCTCAGGGACCTGGCTCGGGCACCCTCCCTGCAGGAGCTGGAGTGGGTTCTGGGCGGTCACCAGTCCCACATCCCCATGACTACTCTGTGGGAAACTGCAGGACACTCCACCACGAGGGCAGGGAAATCAGTACCTTGTGGGCAGCCAGTGCCCTGGGCAACCTGACAGCTGGCCTTCCAGTCCCCCCCCCCGCCCCCCTCACTTCCAGGGCCAGCAGGGCTGCCCACCTTGGCTTCTCTGCCCGCCCTCCACTGGGGCTGCTGGTCCCTGGATTCTGCAGACACAGCTCCCTTGGGGATCCGCCCCCGGGGTGAGAACTCCAGCTGGGTCTTCCCGGCACGCCTGAGCCAGCCAGGCCACAGACATCTACTGTCCTCTTGGGCCCAGAAGAGAACCCACATCAAAACAAGGATGAGCACAGGCTCGTTACAGATTGATCGAGTCTGAAGAGAGCATTCCAGAAATGCACACCTTATTAATGTATCACTATGAATATTCAGTTGTGGTGCTAGGGGTCAACATTAGCTATTTGTAGCAACTCTCCTGCTTCTGGGTGAGTTTTTCCTTTCTTGCCTATTTCTGGGCTCATAAGGAGTCCAGTTTCACCATCCCCACTGAACTTTCAAGGAAAAGAACACTATTTTGCTACAATGAACCCCTAGAAATTACCCAGCTCTTAGGTCCTGAACACCCCAAGTACACGGGCTCTAACATTAACTCCGGGTCCTGGAGAGAGCATGCTTTTTGCACCACAGTCTACGGTGGACAAAGCAGCTCAGCGTATTGCCCTCATGGAGCCCTGGTGGCCAAGGGAAGCACAGTTTTCAAATTGCTTTGAAGGTTTATGTTTAAATGATGGATTCCTCACTTTGGTAAAAGTGGTCTCATTAAGCATTCTGCGTAAACCACGTTGCCACCCACCTGCGCTGCCCAAACAGCCGGGGACCAGCGGAGGGTGTGCCCTGTTCATTCCAAGACAGATGACTGTGGATTCCTAGGTGAGCATCCAGATACCTGGGCCTGTCTGGTCAGTGGCATTGAGATATTTGAGGAGTGGGAGTAAAATCTTGTGACATGCCCACGTGACACATCAATTTCATGATCTTCATTGGGCCAAGACTGTTGTGACCCAGGCTGAATGGGAGGCTCTTGGGGAGTCATTCACCCAAGTGAGGTAAGTGAGCTTTCAGGGCACCGGGGCCAGGTCAGCGCATCACCTGTTCCTAGGGAGCTGGTGGGGACCCCGACGTCTAGGCAGAACCCATTTCCTGAGTGGTGCACGTGGCACTCTTGCCAACCCAAATGAAGAGTGCATGTGGCACTCTTGCTCCCCTTGTCCCCGCTATGTCCTGCTCCATCAACACCAGCCAGCATCGACCCGCCCTGCAGAGGCTGCAGGGAGGTGGCCTGCCAGGTTCACCCTCTGCGCGATCTTGGAGGAGAGCTGCCTGGCCTGCTCCTCTTCCAGTTCCGGCTTGGGGTTTTGTTCCTCGGTGAGCAGCACACAGGCCCACGCGCTACCCCATGCTGGACTTTCAGGAATGTCCTCGAGGCGTCACTGGGTTGTCTTTATTCTTCCCACGCCACACAACACAGCCCTAGTGTTGGCCCAGGTACCAGACAACACAGGTCAGCTGCCCAAAGGGAAGAACTCCCGAGGCGCCTTTCTCTGACTGACAGTCGACAATCAAAACCATGCAGGGCTGGGAGACGTTCACGGCCTGGCGCCAGGTGTGGAGAGCGCCCCAGCCAGGCGGCCCTTCCGCTGCCACCCTGGGCAGGGCTTCCCCGCGGCCTTACCACTGTGAGAAACTGTGCTCCTACCTCTGACTCTCCTCTCTAAAGGTGGCTTGACATCAGGTGCAAGGTCAAAATTGAGACTTTAAAGAAGCTTCATGAAGACACCATGCTCCTTTGGTTTACCTCTTAGCATTGCAAAAGCAAACAAGTCTGATCCAAGGTCTCCAGCAGGACACAGTGACCCCCGATAGCTGGGAAACCCGTTGGCTGGACCACCTGGTGGGATTCGCGGAGCAGGCGGCTCTTGTAGCTCAGGAAGAGCAGCACATCCCAGCACGGCCGTTGGGGCTCACACACCTCTCTGCCTACATTTCCTCCGTGTGATGGAGACCTGGATTCCTCTCAAAATACCCAGCACAGGTGCAAACCAGCAGGAGACTTCCGAAAGTGGTACTATTTTGCCCAGAATCTCTGAGCACCTAAGCCTCGAGAGATCCCACAGCCAGGATGCTGACCAAAGCTAGAGAGGCTGGGCCCCGTGCTGACCAAGGGCCTCGGCTCTGCCTACTTATCTGTGAGATCCCCACCTCTGCATTTCTCAGTGCTCACTAAACCCCTCGTACTGCCAATCCCCTGTGGCCAGAGGGCCCAGATGGAAATGGAACACACCGAGCCAAGACAGTGCTTGTTGAGACCTCCTGAGACAAAACCCTGCCTCCAAAGACCTAGTGAGAAGGGTTTTTTTGTTTGTCCCCACCAACCCAAACACACTTTCAACTGCATAAGCATGACAAGATAAACTGATTAGTTTTAGACATTCAGATCTGCTCTGCGCGCTGCCGAGCACAAGGTGGGCCCGTGGCCTCTGTTCGCAGCAGGCACACCAGCGGCGGGAGAGGCCTGGGGCTCTGGCCAGCAGCATGCAGAAGGGGAAGAGGCCAAGGCCCACGGCTGTGTGTCTGTACTCAAATATAGAGATTAAAAAATGCTAAAGAGAAAGAAAGAAAGGCGAGCACACAGCTGCCGTCCCCAAACAGACCTCCCATCTGCCACCCACGGTCTGCATGTCACCTTCTCCAGGCTCATTTGTACTTCATTAACTGCCATTGACTTAACAAGATTTATGCAAATGACACCGTAGGAGCTCCCCAACTCCCACTGCAATCAAGTGATTATGTATGTACAACTCTCCACAGCCATGAAAAATTAATATGTGACAAGCCCACTCGCCGCTGAGCCGGCTCTGGCTTTTATTTTTCTTGCTTTGCTTTTTAATTTTTATTCGAATAGACCTTATCTTGTTAGGAAGTAAAGAAACAGAACTCTGAACCAGTCCCTCCAAGGCCCCGGAAAGGACACAACAATGAGAGGCGGGCTCTGGTCCAGGAGAAACGGAGGTAAGCCCCAGAAAGCCGGCTGGCCGTGTCCCTGAAGATAAACCTGGAGCTGCGGCGGGGACACGGCAGTCCTGACCCTGGACCGGCCGGCTCCCACACTGGGGAGGAGCCTGTGCTCTCACACGAAGGAGTCTAGAGTTTAAGTGAAATGGGGTTAAAATCACCCACCGTGTCCGTGCAGCCTGTACAGACGTGGTCCGTCTGTGGGGAGAGGAGGTGTGACTCAGAACAGGGGCCAGGCCAAGCCCAGGGCATGACCACGACGCCTGGCCTGCTGAGCCCTCAGCCATCAGGCAAGAGAGCTGGTGAGCAGGGACCACGCTTTGGCCACAGACGGGGCCTGAGGACCAGGTGTCCTGCTGATGGTGAGAAGGGCAGGAACACAAAGGTGACAGACGCACAGAGGACTGAGGGGATGGCCCTTCCCACCCGAGCGCACGGGTGAGGTGGGCTGCTGTAGGCAAGCCCTGGAAGCTCCTGTTGAGGTCAGCGCTCACGTATTTGATTTCTGACCCAAAACTCTGCTTCCAGAGCTCTTTGCGGGCTTCTCATCACTCGGGCAGTGGGGAGGGCACAGGTACTGGGCAGAGGGTCCTGTGGAAGGCGGGTCCCACTCAGCACACAGCATCGCAAGCCTCCAGCCTCAGTGAGAGTCAACCTGACAGGCACTGTCCGACTACTCACCTGCTCCACAGACAGTGCCGAGTTCTCACCTTCGCTGGGTAGGTAGCGCCCCACCCTCATCACACTGGGACGGAGGAACGCGGAGGCTCTCAAGTGATCTGTGCTCCTTTGGAAACACGGTGCCTGCAGGCCGGTGAGGTGAGCCCACAGGACTATCCACAGCCCGCAGCGTGCACAGGGGCCTGGGACGGGGCGCTCTGGACACTGACCTCAAACTCCAGCGTGGCGGGAACGGGGCCTCCTCTGTGGCATCGGAGATCCAGACAGTCTCCGGTGCCCCGGTTTACAGAGGAGGAGTCTGAAGTCCGGGGCACCTGGACACCCAGAAGGAGCTGGTCTGTGTCTACACATCGGGCCCTGATGAGGGACAAGGAGCTCCCAGAGTGCAGTAGTCGCCAGGAAGCCAGACTGTCACTAGATTACAGATGACTGAGATGATTGTGAACATTCACAACCAAAAGGCTGCCACGGACGAGATTCGTCTGTTACACTGACGGTCGGGACCACCCTGCACACAGAAGGGGAGCCCCTCCACCGACGAGCAGGGTCCAGACTGAGTGAAGGCCAAGCTCACCTGGCGCCTGACTGACTGGCAGCGGGGCCCCTGCCCACCCGGATCAGCACATGAACCAGGAGCCGTGCAGGCTCTCCAGCTTCCCACCGTCCAGATCCTAGTGCCAGGTCCAGAGGTGAGAGGCATAAACGTCACAGACTAGCATCACATTACGGAGAGTCGGGTCATAAGTAAGGGAGCTGAAGGAAGAGACCACATGCACGGACTGAAGGGTCCTAGCAAGGTGTGGAGGTCCCCGAGCTGACCCACACTGGTCACCTGGTATGTGAACGTGTGTCCTGCACACAGGCACCATGGCCTTGGTCACCACATCCAGACTGTCCTTCTCCCCACCTGGCAACTCATGGGCAGAGCCTGGTGCAGGGAGAAAGATGGGGGCACAGGCCCACTCAGTTCTGCAGCTGCTGAGGGGCTTTGCAACAGTCGTGGGCTTCTCAGGAGGCCCTGTGGACTCCTGGCCTCTGGTCTCATCCCAGGTGCTGTGGCCCTGCTTACCCCTTCCTCTCCCATGTCATCACTCTGGACTGCCCAGCCCCCACCAAAGCTGTACCCTGTTTGTTCCAAATGAGTGAAACCTATTATTGCCGAAATGGTCCAATTGGATTTCAGGAAAGACTCTGGCCCTCTTTAAGAGTGGCCAGTGCCCAGGTGCATTCCTAAAGGAGAAATAAATGCAAGTCCCTACAGTTGAGGAGAGGGCATAGGCGATATCAACCAGAGGGCCAGAGTGGACAAGCAGTGTCCGTTGCCCACAGATTTCTTTTTTCTCCTTGAGCAGAGCACACTACATCAGTTGGCTTCCTTTAACAAACTAAAAGACGGCACTCCCAGAAGCCTCTGTGTGGGGCTGAACTCTATTCTCATTCTCCCTGGAAGTAAAATGGCAAAACACGTCACACGTGAATTCCAGTGCTTTTTACTTGCGACAAAGTGATTTAGCACTGGTTTCTGGGCTGACGGAAACCTATTTCAGGCGAGCAGCACAGGCCAAAACAAATGCTTGAATTCAAGTCCTGTTGTGTAATGAGGAAGTTTAATTAAGGCCCCACATTACAGCTGTAAATGTTCCTTTATATAATAAGGTCTAAATGAAACTGAACCTAATCAAAGTTACAATTCCTTCATTAGCAAATTACAAACAAGCGCGCACAGCTGACGCGCCGGCGAGGATTATCACAACTAATTGCCTCGTTGTCACAGGCCAGCCTGAAACAGCGTTCAGATGTCCGTCTGCGAGAGCAAATTAGGGCCACGTCGGGCTATTCCTGTGATCACAAGGGGCTCTTGTACAGCGATCTGATTTACCCGTGTCGCCTGGCGGCCAGCAGCCCAATCAAAGGCACGCTACAAAGGCAGCCTGTGAAGCCGGCCCTGCCTGGACGGGCCCTCCATATGTAGTGGGCACGCGGCACTTCATTAGATCTGTTGTCACATTTCCCTCTTCTCATTCTAATGATCCCATTTTAATACTCCCAGGAACCTCTTCTAATTGATGTCAAGTGAGTGACTTCTACATTCATCAACACCGCACATCAAACAAACCCTGGCACCCGAGCCAGCGTCCTCTCGGCCGACCCGAGGTGTGTCTCTGGCGACGGGCAGGGAGGGGGACGCTGCGTACCTGTTTAATTGGGATGGCTCGGCCGCTCCCGATGCTGTCCGCGCGGCTCTCCAAGCCTTTCTTCTCTTTGTCTGGGTCGCTCCCTTTCCGAGACTGCAAGGCAAAGGAAAGTTGGCATTTGGGTGGGGGCCGCGGCTCACACGCCCGCTCTTCCCCTGCCCACACGCTTCTGACAACAGGGACCTGGAGGCCACATCTGGCACATGTGTGTGCACACACACATCCCAGAAACAGACCCGCAAGCACTTCATCTGCACTGACTCATCATTCCAGAGAATTTCCTAAACTTTCCCCCTGACTTTTTCATTAAAAAAGAATTAAAAGATAATTTTGCAAAGAGTTCAAAATTCAATTACTAGAAACCAATGGACCATCTAGGAAAGTAACGCCCAAGAAGAAAACACATTCCAGAGCTGCAGTTAACACAGCCAAGGAGAAAAAGGGCTCCTTGCTGCTTAGTCGGAAAACAGTCTGCATAAATGTATATATTTAATTAACGTCTGAATGATCTAAAAAATTCTATTAACTAGTCAGCTGAGCAATTTAAATGTGCACCCTTGATCGGCACCAAGGTGTGGGCGGTGTTGCCTTCTCTTGCTTCTTCGTGGGTAGAAAACAGTGATTTCAAAGTTAAACTAGTGTACCATAGCACTGAAAATAACAAGGGAAATCCCAGAAACCTCCTCCCGATAAAACGCTGGTATTCGGGAAGAGCGAGCAGCTCTGTGGGTCTGCCTCGTTCCGGAGCCAATTATCTCGAAGGGAGCGTGGATATTGCAGAGCTACCCGGGGGCTGGTGGCCAGCGGGGAGGGGGCCATATGTGACCAGGGAGCCACAACCTGAGGTGCACCTTAACTTGGCCAAGACCACAAGAGCGTCCCCGTCCAAGTCCCCATCCACCGATGGCGCGAGAAAGGGCGAGCGCCGTGATTTTCTGACAGATTTATTTTATTATGAGAGAAAGATCTGAGACTCGTCCTCCTTAATAACTGTGCTGACAAGTGACAACTTCACTCCATTACTTTTCAATGGGAACATTACTCACGCAATATTGAAAATGGAGAAACATTTTCATGTGCTTTTCAAATCTGAAATGATATATGAAACGGAGAGACCCGGTGGTGTCCAGTGCAGCCGCGATGGTGATAAAACCCAGTTTCAAAGGCATGTGGGATGCTGCGGCCGGTGTTCTAAAACAATGTTAAAAGGGGTGACGGCACAGGACATGAGAAGGCCAGGCCGACGGGACGGGCTCGAGATCCCAGGAGAGGCTGCTGCCAGAATCAAGTGACAAGACAGGGAGAGGGCCCCGGTGACATCAGGCAGCGCCGGCACCTCAAAGGGCGCTCATTAGAAAACGTGCTGCTTCTGTGACCCCGGGGGCTCACCATTAGTGAACACCTACTATGTGTCTGGCAGAGCGTGCCTTGTTTCCTTAGGATGGTTAGAAAGCTGGAACGAGACGACAGGAAGCAGCCGAGGAAGACACCCAGGGTCTGCCCTCCGGGACAGAAGGAAGGAGAGGTGCTCGTCAATTCCTCTTCAGGAATCACAGCCAGAGTCTGGGGGTTTTCCTTCTCTTTAATTAATTCTCAAATTAATAATGTGTAGTAAAAGCTATGCGATGATCTCAAATTCTTTCTTCACGTTTTAATTCTTGCAGAAGCTGGCCCTTCAGGTTTCCAGTTGTAAGAAGAATTTTCAAGCTTGCAGACAGAACATTTAAAACAATTCTAGGTTGACGTACAGCACTAACAGTACTTTGGGAATTTTACGAATTCTAAATTCCTAAATCTGGAAATCCATCTTCATTATTCTCTATTAAACAGAATAATTAACAAAACAAACATTTAAAAAAAAATTAACATCCTCCTCAGGGCAGCACATCTGTCCCCGTACCCACTTCTGTTCTCAGAGCAGAATCTCCCGAGCAGGAGGAAACGGCTAACTGTATTGCCACGAACAGCTCGGAAACAAAACTAAATCCAACATCTGATCACAGCTCAGCTAGGAACTGGAACCTGGTAAGACTTCTCTGCAAAAATCAAACCAAAATTTCCTGAAAACTAACATTCTGGTGAGAGTCATAACCTAAATGCCAGCAAAGAGCTGGGCAAGCTGATGGTCAGAAGGCTACAACTCAGGTCAACAATTACTCTGTCCAAACAGGCTATGTTAATTAAATTGAAATAAAAAACTAAATTCACTGGACAAAGAATGCTGCAGCCCGTGTAAATCCCCAGCGAGGTCATCTTGTTGTCCTGCAGACGGCATCCTCCGTCACGGCTGAGATGGCTCTGGGGATGTCAGATGCAGCGGTCCTTGGTACCCACCAGTTGTCGGAGAGCTGCGTCCAGCCCGCTGCTCACTACTGAGAACATAACCAGGGTTTGTGTGCCTGGCTCAGAAGATGTGGAGACCCCGAGCGCTGAGAAAGGCCGCTCAGCTTCCACAGATGCTCAGTGCAGGTCATATGACGATCACTCGCTTCCTTACAAAGAGTTTCACTTCCCTCAGGTGAAAGAAGCCAGGAAGCGACATGCCACCCACACCCGTGTACCTGGACAGAGCCCTGCTGCAAGAACCCTTCCTATCAAACAGACACCACTCTCCCCTTGTCCGCAGCAAGGAAGGGCTGAGGACGCACCTGTCACGGGCACCCAGGCTCTACAGAAACACAGCGTGCCATTCGGAACTGCCACCTGTATACAGATGGCACGTCTTATTCTCACAGTGAGTTCTGTGAGTTGTTCAATGTTTTGCACAGTCTTGGGACACAGGCATGCTTAGCTCTGGTTAATGACACTGACATTACACAGCAAGCTTTTGAAAGACCACATCAACAACACCATCGCTACAGTGTGAAAGGAGGCAGCGCAGCGCAGCACACTGGGTGAGGACCAAGCTAGTTTAAAACGTGAACAGAGACAACATGCGAGGGATTCAGCAGGGCTGGTCCCTGGGAGGGAGGCAGGAGACCCCATCTGGGAGGCGTCCAAGGAGGGCTTCACCCTTCACTTGGGATTCACTTATTTCTTGAAGCAGCAGCAGTGGTAGCAGCAGAAAAACATTTGAATTTGGTGCGTTGGAAGGTGGTATGTGTGTATATTTTTTATTCTGCTATATTTGAAAACATTTTCAAATAAAATGTCTCAACCACAAGTAAGTTGGGGCTACTAAATTAATCACTCTAAGAACCCATATTCCAAAACAGTCTTTTAGTGTTTGTTTTTTCAAAACAATAATTTTTCAAAATGCTCAAAATATATTTTCACTTTTGATTACTAAAGTATAATTCCTACTATAAAGCTACTAATTAGAGAGAGTTTAAATTTGTATCATTTCATATAAGGTACACATGATTTGTTTTTTAAAAAAAGTAAACACATGCAAACAAAAACATCTGGGAGTAGAAAATGTTAGCCCAGCCTATACATTACACGTCTACGTTATAAAATATGTAAGAATGGTATTTGAAAAAATGGTGTGTGTACTATTTAATTAACTCTGGCCTCTTTGTAATGCACTAATAAATAAGGTGGCTGTTGCCTCTTGCATATTATAAACCCAGATGCATGAATTTTTATTCACTAAGATTGATCCCATATGGTACATGTGTCCTCCTTCTAGATACTTTTAAATAAACATACACTTTGACAATTAAGCCAGAAAAAAATGCCAAAGATCACCAGAGATGAAGAGTCTACCGGATTTTACATTCTTCAGAATGTGAACAAACTGGCAGCAATAAGAATTTAGTTTCTTCTTCCCAAGATTTCAAAATTGATTTGCTTTCTCTTCATTCCTTGAATGACACTGACATCTAGTGGAGTTAATCTAAGATCTTCTACTAAAAAATACTCAGTACTTATGCATCACCACTATCGTCACCACCTCCATGTCACCACCACCATCACCACAGTTCTGTCAACTGAAACCCAGAAAGGGACAGGCAGACCCTGCTGGGATTTCAACCAACTTCATCTTGGCTTCTTTTCATGACCTCACACTTCTGTTCTCCTTAATATAGCCGGGCAGCGGGGTTTGGTTACTACAATGGTCCACTCTCAAATGGTCTCCCAACATTAGAAAGGAAGAAAATACACACGGACCCTGCACAGGCCACAGGCAGGCCGCGATCAGTCGTCCCCCGACTTAGTCCCCATGCAGGGTGGTTCTCGCTGGTTCCTGCACCTGCCTACCCAGCCTGCACTCTGGCTCCCTGGCCAACTGGATGCCTGGTGCACACGCGCTTCCTCGTGGTCTTCGTCAGCTGCAGGCAGGCCCTTCTCTTGAATTCTGCTCTCTCCTTTCAGTGTGCAGAGCCCCTAGCTTCCCTCCAGACCCCTTCTCCTGAATGCAGCGGACTCTGGCACAAGCCCTCCTCCTGGACTCTGGGCAGAACCAGGGCTCTGCCGCGAGCCAGGCTAAGTCAATATTTATTAACTGGGTTGTGATTTTGATTGTTCCCATCTTAAAGTGCTCTCCATAGTCCACATGGATTGTCGGTTACCCATTATAGGACAGGATCCGGGACACTATTTCCTGGCACAATCCAACTCCACAGCTACCCCTTTAGAGGATGGGACAAGAATGTGCTGCTGATCTTCTTATAAGTAACTCCACTTTTTTGTTTGTTTATTTTTTGCCGTTGGGGATCTAACCCAGGGGCGCTTCACCACTGAGCTACATCCCGACTCCTATTTATCTATCTATTTATTTATTTATTTTGAGACAGGTTCCACTATTTGCTGACAGTCTCATTAAATTGCTGAGGCTGGCCTTGAATTTGAGATCCTCCTGCCTCAGCCTCCAGAGTTGCTGGGATTGCAGGCCTGTACCACCATGCCTGGCTAAGCAGCTCTATTTTTAAAGGCATTTCCTGGATTTTTATTTCTTTCACTGAATAAAAACCAAAGACAATGAGCAGCTAATGTGACCCTGGCGGGTGCCAGAGGCTGTGTTCTCCCTCCCGGCTCCTAACAGGGATGGCATCGACGACACAGAAGTGTCTTGACAGATGCATTCACCAGCCTCTTGAGTCCAGAGGGGATGTGCAGCCTGTCCTGTGGGGTGGCCACTTCTCACTGGACAAGGCCCTGGCCTGGGAGAGCTGGGAGGGAGCCGTTGGGGCCAGTGTCCCATTCGGTGTGCGCCCACGGACACTGAAGGCCCAGCAGAGGTTCCCTGCACTGAGACACACACTGCCTCCCCTCCAGCCAGCCATCTTATAGCTACTCCCACCTGACCCCATCAGAGGTCACGTACGGAACATTAGTGGTCATGAGGGAACAGGGAAAGCCATGCCACAGGGCTCTTCTGCCCCTCTGCACAAGTGCTACCTTCCCAGCTCAGAGAGGTTAAGTAATTTGCCTAAGTTCAAACAGCTGCCAGTAGGGGAGTCCAGGGCCTGGGCCTGCTCTCTCTGATCAGTCTGCATAGTAGCCTCTGCCAGAGCAGCATGGAACAAGGCAATCAGCAAGGAGCAGAGAGCAGTTAAGTGGCACTGTGCAGTCAGCAGACCCTGGCGATACTGTCTCAGGGCGGGAGAGGGACGAGGCATCTACCAGACTTGGCCGGCAAGGTGGCATCAAGACGGCCATCATCAGTAAGGGAGGCAGGTGAGATGTGCACTCCCAGTTCTCGTGGGGGTATTCTCCTTCAGTTTCAGACAGGAAACACTAGACTTCTTTGTGTCTGAGTCAGCACCAACCAACCAAGAGGAGACAGGTGTGATCCGAGCACTGCCTGCAGGTGGGCCGAGCTTCCTTTGTAGGTGGGGCTGGCCTGTGAGTCAGGAAGTTCAGGAGCACCGGCTGCTGCTCTTGATGGTACCTCCAGCACCTGACCCATCCACCCATTCCCATGGTGTGACAACCCCAAATCTCTGCAGAAGTTGCCAAAAGTCCTTCAGTTGCAGAAGTGCCCTGGCTGAGAACCACTGGTTTAAAACCTGTCATGCACAGAGCTGGTCCGGGGGGGAGAGTGCTCCTGCCCGGTCACATGCCAGCAGCTCTGCCTGGTGTTCTGGGCTCCACTGCAAGGCCTTCCAGGGTGGGTTGGTGATGCCTGCTGTGTGGGAAGGATGGAGGTGGACAGGATGGGGGTGGGCAGTGTTTGTGTCTCCTGTATTTCAGGAATTTCCTTATCTCAGTGGTCCCCAGAGCCACCCATAGGTCAGGGCCCCACCCAGAGACTCTGAGTTTCTAAATGTGACCCTAAATACCTGATCTCCAGTTTTCAAACACTCCTAGATGACTCTCTCTGTGCTGTGAGCCCCAGGAAGCCCAGGGCATGTGGGGCTGAGAGCCAGCCCTGTCCCAGCCCCGACCTGCACCCACTAAGGCAAGTCCTCAGACAGGGAGAACAGGCTGGCTCCCATGTCCCATCTGAAGAAATGGGTGCACACCTTTGAGAATGCCACACAGCTCTGTTTTGTGTAAGATGCAGACAGTGTCTCTCTAGAGACCATGAAATGCTTGTTACAAATCCAAGATACCAAGGCTCTCCACGCACACTGCTCTCCATGGAGAACTCCCATTCTACTCAGCATCCAGACCTTGGCTCCCACTGCTGTCTTAGATTTCCAGAGTCAATGCCATTCTCATTAACTTAGCTTGGATTCTACGACTACTACTGGACCACCAGACCACCACGTTAACAGGGACCCAGGCTCCTCGGTGTCACACTCAGGCCTCTCCCCAGGGCTGACACTCACGGTGAAGAGGTTGGACCGGCGCTTGGACTGCTTCCGCACGGGTGTCGGGGTGTTGGCAGTGGGGGGCACATCGATCCGAAGCTCCTTCTGGCTGGTGCTTGGGGTCGACGGGACAGAGGAGGAGTAGTCGCTTAGGCTCCCGCCGCCATTACTTGTCTGCAATGATCAAAACCAAGGTTTCATTAAGGACACACGCCTGGAACCTAGGGTCACCACCTCAGTGGGGTCGCAGTCAACCAGTTCTCAAGTCTTGTGGGGTGAGCCAGGGCGGAAGGCAGACTTCTGTGACTTTGCCAGCTGTGTGCAGCAAGCACACAAGGCCTCATTCTAGGAATCTGCCATCTCAGAGTTGTTTTGTCTAAGAAAGTGACCAGAGGGAACAAAGTGTCTATCATTAAACTTGAGCATTTCAAACAGCTAAAATGTAAGCATTTCCCTTCCCTCTGGAAAGCAAAGAGGCTAGTTAAACTAATGGATTCCCCGTTCCTTCTCTGCTCTAGAACAGGAGCAGAGGGACCTGGTTTGCTCAGCAGAACCACAAGGAACATTCTGCTGATGACATCTGGAAATAGGGTGCTGCTGGAAGATGTTTCCAGGCTTGCAGGAAGTTAAAGACGCCAACAGTACAGCGTTGACATTCCTGAGTGAGCCTTCACAGCCCACAACAGAGACCACAGGAATGGACTGCCTTCCCGGGCACCAACCCTTCCACTGCACCCTCTGGACCCAAGGGCCAAGAGACCACCTAGCCAAGAAAGGTCAATCACAAAACCAGCGCAGGCAAAATAAAGCAAAATAAAGCAACAGTATCCTGAACAGGCTTCTGCAAGTTCTTCAAAGTGACAATGATTTCATTTGCTTCCAAGTAAATAATTTAGAAAAATGTTGTTATGTAAAGAGAACAATTTCTAGAGAGCCCGGGGGAGGTGGCAATTATAACAAATTGCGCTGCCAACTTGAGGCGTGCCATGGTTCACCCACAAGACGGACTGAGAACTGTGAACCTGCAAGTGGGCCAGGACGCAGACCAGAGCATGGTGCCTTAAATCAGCAGCGGACACACTCCTGCACTGCCCTGGGCCAGCGTGGCTCATAATGAATTCCAGGCAGCAGGAACGACCCCTAAAACCCAGCTGGCCACGGCAGGTTCTGAAGGAAACGGGGGTCAATCACAAACACGCTGCTGTTATCTCTGCAGTTGGAACGAGCCAAGCCGACTTCTGCACTGACTGAGAGCACTGTCTCCACGCTGTCCCTGGTCCCAGGTCCCCTCAGTCCCTCATCCCACCTGACCTACCTGGCTGATGTGCACGGCGGACACCTGTGCAGAACAGACGGAGGAGTGGCTGGGAGAGTTGGGCAGGGACTTGCAGGGGCCGATGGACAGCTGCTGCTTCTTCCTTGTGGCAACAATCTTCTGGGCCACTGGTAGACACAGAGACAAGAGAAATCGCCCTGAAGCCGGTGTCCAAGTGCCACAGGCAGAGCAGACGAGCTGGGGACCCCGACACCTGCAGGGCTTTCCCTCCTTCCACAGGACCTTCAGTTGGCACCTGGACATTTCCCAGAGCTTCCCCCGGGGCCCAGCCAGCAAGCTCTGGGACCACCTTCCTCCAGGGAGAGCTGCCCTCTGCTCCCTGGTGTCCCTTTCCTTCATCGGCCTGAATCGCAGAGATGTCTGTGGCCAGCAGCCTTCCCGGGCCATGAGGGGGTGCTGGGGATAGAACCGACACTGAGTGAGGCCGGACACAGAAGGCACGGAGGGCCTCAGAGGACTCACGTGTGGAAACAAAAACACAGACCCACAGTGTGAAATTCATCCTAAAATAACCTTTTTCCCAGTTAGTGGTAGCACTGATGAGCCTAACTGGAACAGGGAGATTTCCCTAAAGCCCTTGGAACCCCAAATCCTCCTGTCACACTGCCTGAGGAGTCACGCTTAACTCCACAGGCTCTGGTGGAGCTGATACTCAAGCACAAGCAATTACATCCCAGCTCTTTTTTTATTTAAACGTATCACCTCCACACTGGAAGTTTATCTTCATCAATACAAATCTGAATCCAACCAGCCATAACTTCTCTTGGCAAATAGGCTGGCTGATAAAGCATACTGGATTTAATTGGAAAGGAAGCCGGCGATTAGAAAGCCCTTCCTGCACTGAGGGGTGTCACTGCGGGAGGAGTCCCGGGGTTCATGTGGATGGATGTGGGCCTCGGGGAGTGGCTGCCACTGGGCTCAGTGCTACTGCACTCATCTCTTGGTCTGGGTTGTTCCGGCCCCCAAAGGTGCCAAAGTGGAAGGACACCGTGCCTTTCCCTGGCCCCTGGTGATGTCCTGTAAGCAGCCCACGTGCTGCCCACAGACCATGCTCACTGATGATTTCTTTTCCAAATGAACACAATTTTAATAAGGAACTGGTCTGTCCACAGCCTGTGGTTTTCGTGTGAATGAATGATAGTATAAATATGATTAAGTAAAAGTGCAATGAATAAAAAATGGTTCAGGAGACGAAGCAGCGGCTCCATTAGTTACATCCCCCTCCAATAGGCTTCTCATCAACCTAAAAGGATGGTATCAATTAATTTATCTTCCTGCAGTGTATCGAACACAACCTTCATCAGCTAATCATGTTTAAATTACAGAGGAATATCGCGGCACTCTGTCATTTCAAAACCATTGGCGTATTGATCAGGGGTCTTTGAAGACATATATTAGAATATTTTAAAAAATCATTGCATGAACTCAAAAATGAAATCTCAGATCAGCTTCCAATAGGTGCAGAATGTGTGTCACACAGGTGTACTGAAATCCCAAAGACCTTAAAGCAAATCAGCCTGAAATCAGGGCTGCCTGGGCGAGTGCTAGTCCTTATCCTTTTGAAACACAGCAAAAAGGGGCTGTGTTTCGGCCCCACGTTCTGCTTCTCTGCCAGCCTCAGTGTGTGTCCGCCGTGTGACCACACAGGCCACCGAACACAGGAGCCGCACATGGACGGCAACAGGACTTGATGGGCCAGGAGAGCTTCGCAGACACTCTCCACACGTGTGTTTCACGCCAAGGCAACGTTACAGACTTTCCACGAGAAGTCAGATATTTCACTAAAACCCTAATTCTATGGATCTCCAAATGGAAACAAATGTGTCCTCTCTACAAACAGGCTAGAAAGAAGGCGTTGGTGATTAAAAAGAACGTTTTAAAAACGACGTACAGAGCATGGGCCGTGTCCTGAGGACTAAAATCCCACTGCCCCTTTATTACTGCTCTACCACATTAACTGCAAAACAACAACAACAACAACAACCAACCAAACGAACAAACCACGCAGTCATAACCCGTAATGCCTGGTGTCTTTTTTTTTTTTTAAATCTTACTACAATATTCCCCCATTTTAATTCCTTCCTACTCCCATACACAAATTAAAGAAAGAAAATGATTTACGAATACCTTGTCCTAAGACACAGAGGCTGCTTTAGAAGTACAACGATCTGCCTAAGGAGGACATCACCAGGAGGCGAAGGCCCTCTGTGAACCTTCGCACCTTTCCATCAGGAGGACGGAAATCCGCTGCCGTGAAGACCTGTGGCTAACACCGTGGACCTGCTAACCGCAGCTCTGCTGCTTGCTTTATGTCCCACGGAGGGAGTGACATGTCTGGGGGCCCTGCTTATAGACGCCCCTGAGGACTCTGGACCAAAGCTAACATGATAACTGCCACCCAACTGGCACTGTGGTCCAGGCCTCAACCACGGCACAACGGGGGGGGGGGGCAGGCGGGCTCCTCGCAGACATCAAGGAAAATCAAGGCCAGGGACGGAGGGTGCTGTGAGTGCACCTGCCTGGCATGTGTGAGGCACTGGGTTCAATCCTCAGCACAGCTTCTAGGTAACTAAAATAAAGGCCTTCCAACAATTAAATACCCCCAAACCCCACATTTCAGGGGAAAGAGAAGGCAGACACATTTACTGGCCCGCAGAGGGAGACATGCGAGGTGCCCTCCTAGAGCCCCTGTGAGACCGTGAAGAAGGCCTGGAGGGGACCTGCCTGGGTACGCAGCCTGACCCAGGCGCTGCGCCGACGCCCTGGCGGGGACTCACTGCTGATGACTGGCGGCAGGCGGGGTGGCTGGAGGAGGGGACCTGGGGAGATGCTTTTGGGGAGCCTATTTTGTACCTGGTGAGTGAATTCTTGCTCTGCTTCCCGATGACGCCCTGAGTTGCTTCCCTGTGCCACATCCCGATGTCACGATGCTCTGCCTCACCCTGGGCTCTGAGGAATGGAGTCAGTCATCTACGGACTGAGACCTCTGAAACCATGAGCCCAAATAAACTTCTTCTCCTCTAAAATGGTTCTTTCCAGGTCTTTCAGTCACAGCAGTGAAAAAGCAGACTGAAACAAGTGGTGATCCCTAAGTACTCAGGGTACTTAGAACGCGTAAACGTCAGGAAGTTTAAAAGGTGACCGCGACCTCTGACTGTGCTGGCTGGCCAACTCTCACAACCAGTTTCTGAATCTGGTCATTCGACAATTGAACACGCTACGTATTTTACATCAGCACATATGCCAGTGTGTACATCTATGTCTAAGGGAAATGTGTGCATTTATCAAAAGCACAGCCACTTGAACTCACGAGAGTCCAAAATCTTTATCATGGGCATCTGACTTAGTCTCCACGCGGTGACTCATGACCATGAATGTGCCCATGCACTGCGTCTGTGCCCAACGTGGCCTCCTCAGCAGGCATGGAAGGCGACTGGCCTGGTACCACCACACTGCTCAACACATCACCTCCAGGTGACGCTCAGAGCAGCTTCAGGTCACCTTTGTTCTCACTTTAAAATCTGGCTTGGGCATGGATGGAAGGTGGAGCTGCCCTGCAGTCAGCCCTGCAGTGCTGGTGACCACACGGCAGGAGGCTCACAGCAAGCCAGCCCCGGGGTCAGACGGTGCCAGGTGAGGGAGGAAGGGGGCTGGATCCTGGAGCTGGGCGAGGGGCTGCTTCTTGATGGAGGATAATTTTGTGGTATTTTTAAGTCTACGTAGACTTTCGCGCATGCATTTGTGTTCTTCAATTAAAAGCAAATTTAAGAATGTAAACCATAAAAACATTTACTTTCTGCACAAATTTTAAACTTCCCAAGGAGCAGAAGGAAAATCGCAGTCTTTAATGAGTGGCAAAAGAAAGATTCTCAGATGGGTCCGCCTGGTCTGGACCAAATGCTGGTCTCTACTCCCACAGAGAGCAAGGACAGAGAGGCCGTCCGCCCCGGGGAGGGCTGAGCCGGGTGGGCAGGCTCTTGACCACTTCGTCCTCAAATCGGGAAGACAGGCAGAGGACAGGGTCCAGTTTGGCCCGTGACTGCCCTCAACACCCTCAGGCAGCAGTGAAACACTCCCTCCTCCGCCTGCGACCTCTCCTGCTCTCCAGTCTCTACAGGGTTCTTATGTCACTGGTGTAAGGGACAGAGCCCAGCCCATAGCACACGGGAGGTGCTCAGCCAGGGCTGTGTCAGTCCAATGGCGTACCAAGTCCCATCTCTCAGCCTCCTCCGGGCAAGCACACATGAGGCCACCTCCCCGGTCTGATCCTGCAGTCTGCCTCTGGGCCCTGGCTGGACCTGCCCTGGCATGGTATCTGGGGACACTGTGGCCACCAGGGGACAACTGCACACTGCAACCTGACCCCTGGGCAGCACCTGGCATTGCTGTCCGCGTCCTCACTGGGCTTCCTGGACACCCCATTTCCTTGCCTCCCCCACCTGGATCCTCTTTCCATCCCCCTCTGCTGGCCCCTCTAATGGACGTGCCCCAGGTTCCTGTCTTCAACCCTCTCTTCTCTCCAGGCGCCTCTGGAGGAAGCTTCTCCTCGCCAACGTTTCTTCAAGGCCGCTGGCTCCTGCTGTGGACGTGACCCACCCTCCTCGCGTCCTTCCTGCGTCCTAGAACTGTGGATCCATGACCGCAGGCCTCCCTGTCAACAAGCAGGGGCAGTTCAAATGCACCGCCACCCTCCTGGGACTCCCCGCTTCTCTCCAACCTGCTTCTCCTGTCTTCTAACTCCATGGACCACACAACCCCCACCCCCGGGCACGGAGACAGGCGGCCAACAGATTGCTGACTACACCCCCAGAATGCCCCCAAATTCTTCTCTGTGGCTACTGTCATGACCCAAGAAACCCTGTCCACCCAGAGCTGGTACACAGGCCTCTGGCACTGCAGTTGGTTCTCCTGAGACAACCCTCTCATGACATTGTTCTGCTTGGTTTTCCAATGGCTCTGGTAGGACAAACCTCAGGACTGGCTATTTCCAGTCTGTGGGGCGGATTCTGCACTCCTGGTATTTCACTACACAAAAGCACCAGTCTCTTTCAGAATACAGAGCTCTCAGGACATTCCCATGTACCCTACGTGTCACGCAGAACCAGATGACCCCCAGGTTGGAGAGAAGTCAGGCAGTGCCCTCCGGAGGGGACGGAAGCCTTATCTATGGAAGAGCACAGATCTGACGGCCACGGGGCCAGGGTTAGGCACAAGTGGCAACCAGCAAGCCAAACTGGAGTGGGAAGATTCTTCTACTATTCTAGCACAGTCAGGCCACTGTCCCTGGGGCTGGTGGACAATTCTGAGCAAGCACGGATACACCAGAATTAAATGAGTCAAGTGTTTACAACAGATAAACTCATAAAAAAGAAGTGCGGGGAGACGAGACACGAACACCCTGTGCACAGGGACACTCTCAGAGCGCGACGTATGAGGCCGGAAGTCACTGCACGCTTTGTCTCTATCTGTGGTGCCACCACCCAGAGGAAGACGAGGTGTATCACACTGTCACTGAAAGGCTCTTCCCCGGGAGACACGGGGCCACCTGAGAACTCCCAAAGGTGACGGAGACCAAGGCAGACTGCAAACCTCCCAGGAACAAATAGAAGAGCCCCTAATGTCTCCAGTCCGTTTTTAAATCACAGTAGAGCGATCATTAAACTAGCTTATTAATTAAGAAGAAATTAATTACCAAATTATGTAGTTCTGAGTGTATGACTCAGGAGTGAGAGGAAATCTGAAGTCGAACTTTGCTCACCACGAAAATCTCAAAGTCAATCGGTGTGAGCGGCGGAGTCCCTGGCACTGCCTGCCGGGGCGCAGAAGGAGACCTGTCGCCCAGGCAAGCTTCTGAGCATCTGCGCTCTGAGCAGGAGGAAGCCACGCCAGAAAATCTAAGTAAAATCAGAGAGTGAGCGAGGGAGCGAGCCAGGGAGAGAGGGCAGGCAGCGCTGCGTTCCCGAAGGTCTCGGGGATCAGGCCACAGCAGGCGCAGCATCAGTGAGCTGGGGCGCGTGGCCCCGCACCTAAACTCCTGTGGGATCCTGCCACGCCGTGCTGCCAAGGGGGACCAGCAGCTCCCGACCCAGGACAACAGGCCGTGCTGTGGCCCCGGAGATACTACAGCATGCTGGGTCCACACCACTGAGGAAGTTAGAAGGCACCTGGAAACCCAGCTGTAAAGGTGTACAGAGCCCAGTGACAACATGGTCACTATCCTTAGGCAATGGGGGTCATCGAAACCCGTCCCAGACGTGACAAGGCCTGTGTTTCGGAAGGATCCACGCCATAGACTGGAAGACGCGGGTCACCCCTATCCGGAGAGTGGGCCCGGGGGCAGGGCCGGGCTGGCCCCACGCCCAGCAGGGGTTTCATCTGGGACCCCCATTTCCAGGACTGCTGCCGCTCTCTCTTAGGCTTGATTCACGTCTGGCAGGGTACAGAGCCCCTGGCCGACCACACGTCATATGATGATTCAAAACCACCAAAAGGAGTTTCAGCTAAACCCCAGCAGTTTCTCCAACATTCCTGTGATTTCCCCATGGGCACAGTGACGCCCCCAGGAGAAATGCTCTCTAGAACCAGCCTTCCCCCACCGCCTCTGAAATGAGCGATTTCCCTGAATCTCGTCCTGTCCCATTTCAAACCTCCCTCTGCAGGACAACACTTCTGTTCTCAAAACAAGTCTGGCGATCACATTCATATGCCGACCAAACAGACTGCCAACCATCAGGTGAGTTTCTAAGGAGAGGACACACGGGAAAGGGGTCAATTCAGGGGCGGATGAAAAGGGGACGCCCTTCCGCTGGTTCTTCCACTGGTGAAAACTTACCGAGAGGCTTGGCCAGGGACCGACTGCCTGCAGGTCCCTGTGCCCCAAGCAGCTCACTTGGAAAACGTCTGTGGTAGCTGACCATCCTTTAACCACTTGCCTTCCGTGTACCGAAGCATGGAATACGACATCCCTATACGTATACACACATGCACAAGAGCTTCTTTTCCCCCCAGGGGATCAAATCCAGGGCTTTGTGCAAATACTCCACCCGTGAGCCACACCCACAGCATTTCGGTTAAGTATTTTTAAAACCAACCTCTGCTCCATGACACACTGTGGTTTAAAAGGGAAGCTTTAATATCTTCTGGTGAAACTCTCAAGTTTTTCCTGAAGTAATGAAGTCTGAATTCTTAATCTGAGATTCAATTCTTGTCTGTATTCTTTTTATCTCGTTGTATTAAAACAAATTTATCTTCATTTATGTCGCAATTACCTATTAGGGTTGTTAATTTGCTGGAAATGAAGCTATTGTTTAATTGCTCCTATTAATCGGGGGATTTAAATGCCGACTGTAATAAACAGTTACCTTCAGGACGGAGCAAAGTCAAGGCTGCTGACATTAATTTCAGAATTTTAAAATGAGGAAAAATTTCTACTGTGTCCAAGGCAGCTGAATTTCTCTTTCCATTTCAGAGAAGTGAAAGAACATATATATATATATATTTTTTAAAAGCCCACTGAAACAAGTATGGTTTATTGGACATTTTAAACATGTGCATCCAATTCTGATATGACGTAATCATCCACGGCAAGGGGGACATCAAATCATGCTGTGAGAAACGCACACCCTCCTTCCTTGACACACCTCCACAGCCTTAACAGCTCCCTGAAACTTCATTCCAGAGTTTGGCCGCCAAAGATCAGGAGGGTCTGATTCCCACTGTTGCCTCGAGTCCTGGGCCAGTGGGCAGAAGAAAGCCTGGTGTTGACAGTGCCTTCACCGCCCAGATCGGCAAGGCCTGCAGACGTCCACTCTGCATGCTCTTGGTCACTCTTGTGGTCCCAGAATGTCTCTGGCCATGCTTGCGGTCCTACAATGCTCTTGCTCTTGGTCTCAGAATGATCCTGGTCATGTTCCTGGTCTACACTCAAGTACTTAAGTTAGGCCCCAGAGAAACCGAGCCAGCAGGTCCCCATGCAGTGTGTGGTGGATGTGGAACTGGCTGCTCTTACCTCTCACTCTGTGCTCCCCTTTCTTAACAGCGTCCTTTCTCCCTTGCTCCTTCGCTGGTTCTTTCCTTACAATACTGAGCAAATAAAATGGGCCAGGAGACGTGCCAGGCAGGGAGAGACCATGGATCCCAGACCCATCTGCCAGAGGCGCCCCTGAGGACACACTGGCCAAGCAGACCGCCCGGGAGGCACCCTATGCAGGGGACACCTCACACCTCACCAAGAAGCCGTCCTCTGAGCCCACAGCCAAAATCCTTCTCCCTTCTCGTGCCTGGTTTTAGAATTCGGCACCACGCTCCAGGCCTTGGCTCCTCCTCAGTACACGACACCTGTGGGGGCACAGTGCCCTGAGAGGCACCAGGGCTGGGGTGCAACCCAGGGTAGAGCACTTCCTGGCAGGTGAGAAGCCCTGGCTTTGATCCTCAGCACTGAGAGAGAGAAAGAGAGGGGTGGGTGGGGGAGGGAAAAGGCACAAGAAACCTAAGAGCAACGAACACCGTCCAGGTCCAGAAGAACCACTGTAAGCCGGATGTACTCAGATGGAGGAAAGCATCCCGTCTGCAGGGCAGCAACCGTGAGCACATGGTGAAGGAAAGCTCTGAGCATCTGGAAAACTGGTGTGTGCGGCTCTAGACACAGCAGCAATGGTGAAAAGCAGCCCCCGTGCAGACCCCTGAGGCTGGTCTAAACCAGAGGAATCTGAGAACGGCAGGAAGTAACAATACCACTGCTGCTGACCACGGACTTCAAGGCCCAGGCCAGTTCAGCCCCATGCACCACCAAAGTGCTTGTCAAGGTGGCAGAAACTTGGACTTCTGATAGGCACCAAGACCCCAAAGGGACGAGGCAGTGACAGCTTCTTGGTATATGTTGGAAAAACATGTCCAAGCAAACCGAGAAGACAGAACAAGAAGCAAATGGCACGCTTGGTCCCGAAGCCCAGAGGCCCGAGGCACAGCCCTGTGGACATGCTCCTCTATTATGGGCTGGTGGGTCTCCTGGCCCTATGGACAGATGGGCTTCTCCCTTACTGCCTCACTTGCTCAGGAGTAAGAGGGCTCCCTTCTCTCCATCTGGCACCAGGGTAGAGGCAGAGTATCACTTCCCTGGCGTCCAGCTAGCATTCATTATTAATCATCCTGCTTAATTAAATGAACAATCTTAGGACAAGCAGGCAGAGTTTAAAGGCAGATAACAAAGCTTAGGTCAATGTGAAATGTAAAAAGATATACAAAGGAGCATAACTAAAGAGCTTCCAAAGAGCAAAGCCTTGTGGCCCAGGACACCGTTCTAGTCCTGCCATGGTACAGGTCAACAGTGAGTTGAATGCACGTGGACACTGAGCAGAAAACATGTAACATTTCACATGCTACAATTAAACCTAGCACAAACCTTTTCAAAAGGCCAGGAGATCACTTATTCTCTAGTTGGATGCAAATCAGCACCTTCCAAGCAGAGGCAAGTGAATACGCCGATAAATTGGCCATACAATTTAGATGGCAGGCAAGGATCTGAAAGATAAATGGCTTAAACAAAGAGGGGAAAAATGAACCTGTCACTTCTTCTCAACTCATCAAACTGTCTCGCAGAGGAAGCTGATGATTCCGGAGCAGAATGTCTCTGACACCCCCGAAGGTGCAGGCTCACCCTCGACTCTGCAGTCTGCAGGGCGAGGTTGCTCGGAGCCTCGGCACTAGGGCGACTAAGGGACTTGCATTTTCAATCCATGAGTTTTTAAAAGGCTGAAGTATGGGTTATGAAATATATTAACAGAGCATCAGCAAAATAAAAATAAAAAGACCTAAGTAATAGGCAAAGAAATGCTGTGGCCATCGAACCCTGTGTGAGGGTTTCCATAAATGAAGAGAAGAAACACAAAAAACAAGGGAGTTTCAAGCCGATGATGCTAAATTAGTCAAACCAAATTAACTGTCCCCAAAGTTTAAAGAAAATAGATGAGAAATTCCAGGTCAATGTGGCCCGGGACACGGCCAGGATCCTAAACAAGAGAGGGCAACTCAAAACGGCTACAAGCAGATGCTGGCCTCAGGGGCCTTGAGACAGGTGTGGCCGAGCAAAATACTTGTGTTTTAGGAAAAAAAAAATTAATACGCTTTGTTTACTGTTGTCTTAAGCCAGATCTCTCGGGTCTCCCTTGCTTCCGCTGAAAGGTACCAGGCTGATGGAAGCAACTCGCAGCTTGGAGACTTCCCAATCGCCCATTCGTCATGAGAGTCTCTTTTGGATCCTTCAACTTTCAAGAAAAATGGACTTATCTATCACAACTGTAGCTGTTTTCCTATTTCCAGAAATAATTACCCTTACAACGATCTCCATAAAAAAGACATTTTCTTCTTTAAGTGGGGAGAAGATGTCTTGGTCGGAACCCGAGGAGATTATTCCTCTCCTCCCCAGCTCTGTGGATAATGAGCCGGCTGCCGTGGCCCCTCACGGGAGGCCTCTGGAAGAAGTGACAGTGACACACAGGTTGAATTATACAATGGATTGTGACGCAATTAGGAAGAAGGATGAGATGACAAAACAGATTTCCACTCGGTCTTCACAGGGCTCCGAGCATGAAGTCACCGTGAGGCCCTTCCACACCAGGCGCTACTGCAGCTTACCCAGCACCCGAGACCCCTTCCCAGCACAGACGAGTCCTCTGGAAGCCCTGCCTTTGGTGGTATTAGAGCAACTTTAACCTTTTAGGTCATGAGACACACGATGAACGTGAGGGCCCATACAATTTTTGAAATGAGGTCAAATTCTGTAAAATCAGCATCCAAGTCCAGGCGATTCTTTTCATAGACAATGGCCACTGAGGAGTTAAGCAGAGTGGGGAGAAACTTCCTGCAAGTTTTTTATTCTCCTTTAATAAGAAAGTAAGTTTATCAATTGCCACTGTAATTACTCACAGCACCTCGGGTAATTAAAAGGGATCTAAATCTAATTTTATTTACATTTAGAATACCTGAGGTCATCTCCGATCAAGATTCACGTTTGTGACTAATAATGTTTGAGTGTTAATTAGAGTCCAACAGAGAATACTGATTGATTTTGAATCTGTAATCTGATTTAGCAATAGTGAGGAAGTCCAAGCATCTCCTTCTGAGATACAGCAGTTTCTACAAACTACTGAGATTCTTCAAAGGATCATGAATGCCTTTTAGTGCTGCAAAGTCTCTTGTAGAAGAAAAACCAGTGGCTCGTGATCATACCGTGCAGTTCTACTTGTGAGAAGGCACCTCATGCTGAGTGGAGTTTATCTGGACCCACGGTGATGTGGGATGTCTACAATGACATTTAAATTCAACTTTTACAATGCAGATGTTTCCAGAGGTGAGAGGCTGACTGAGCACACCCACACCAGGTTCTGTAGCGGTCCACACTGCACGTTCACGTGCATTCGAATCCACGGTGGCACAGCTCGCTGGGCCCACACACCTTGGACCATGCAGCTTCCGCCAGAATTCATTACCCCTTCAAGGCTGTTTTGTTCCTTGAGGTCGAACGCTAAGATCTCAGTTGTGCCACTCCACGAGTCGACAAACGCGGATGCCCCAAGCCACAACATGAGCTTCCACCCTCTACTGAGGCCCCCCAGCGGCCCCAGCCCACCCAGCGCTCGCTCCCCTCCGGGGACTTTTCCCACCAGTGTTAGTTTTGCCTGTGGCTGGAAGGGGCCACCGTCTTGTATGTCTGCCTCTTTTCACTCGCCACGTTTTACAGAGCCCCCGCTGACCACAAGATGTTCGAAGCCTGTGAGGACAGGGACATTATGGAGACTCTTCTCCTCCCAGGGGACACACAGTCCTTCACCCCTCCGAGTCCTGGAGAACGTGGTGGTCTCCTGCCACTAAGGAAGTCACGTCCAATTGTCAGTGACCTCTAGTCCTGCGCAGGTCCAGAGAGGAATAAGGGCTCCTGGCTCTAGAACATTAAGCCTGCTTCTAAACCGATCTGACCGGGGTAGTTGACGGCTAGCTGCAGGTAAAAGGTAATGAGGACTCTTCAGACCCTGCATGCAAAATCCTTTCTTCTCTATAGAAAAGTCATGCCTTAATCCACCCTGAGAATATCCTCCATCAGCCAAAACCTGAGGAATACCATTGTTGGAGACAGGAGGCTTCAAACTCACTGAGAAAAATGTTGTTAAAAAAACCATGATGGACATGTTGAAAATTTAAACAACCAGAGACTAGATCTGCAGTGTGCACACACACGTGTGTGCACGCACACACATGCACACAAGTACCTCGACAGGTCCTGAGAAACACCGTCTGCATCCTGGTGGCTTAAGGTGAGAAACAAGCCCCAGGACGCACTGCACTCAGGATGCAGCTGCCCCTGAGCGGGGTTGACTCCACGGCTGCAGCCTGCACAACCCCAGGAGCCAAGCCAAGCCAAGGCGGCCCTGGGCTTGAGCCCACGGCAGGCTGATTCTCCCTTCAGCACAGCAAGTGAGGACCACAGGGCGAAAACCTGGGCCCCATGCGGGTGGCCCAGAAAGGGAAGGCAAATGTGACTGGCTGTGACTCAGGAGCAGTTCTGAGAAGATGGAGCTTCCTCCTGGGTTTGGAGTCCTTGCACTGGTGCCAACCCCACGCCACCATTCATCCACTAACTCTAAACACGCGCCTGCAAGCTTTTCTCGTGAAGCCTCTAGAAATCCACTTTAAGGTAAGAAAGCAACTCGGGTAAATAAAGAGAAGTGGAATTTGTGCTAGTTACTGACCCAAACCAGTAGCGCCTATCTCCAGACTTGGAGGAAGCAATGTAAACGTCACGTTCTCACTTCACTGGGGATGCTCAGAATACCCCTGTGGGAGAGACACATACGGGAAAGGCAGAGCAGAGTGCGGGAAGGAGACTTAATGTGGCAAATAGTGACATCAGAATTTAGAATACTGGGTTTTATGTTGTTCTGCAAAAAACAATATAGACGAGAAAATATAATAAAGGTATTGTACCTTTAAGAAAGATTTCTATCTTGATGATAAAAAGTATTTTAGAAATGGGAGAGAATATAAGTACCAGAGTAGCTAAAGGTATCCTTCAAATGTACTCAGAACCCGTGCAGCCGTGCGACTCAGGTCCACCAAGGGAAGACCGTGCCGTGGCTGCCTGCGGCACCTCCGAGGAGCCACACAGCTCCAAGCTGCTCTCCTGGGGATGCAGGCACTGTCCCCAGTGCACAGCTGGTCCCTCTGTCCACAGATGGACTGGGAGCATCAAAGCCACACTCAACGTGGCCAGCAGTGGACACTGGAGGGGCTTCTCGGCATCACTGGGTCAGAGTGGAAGGCACCGTGGCTGCCTGAACCAGTGACGCTCTCAAGCCTCCTGGACCCCGGGAGAGCAGCGCCGGGCCCTCGTGGACAGGAGGCACCCACGAGAGGGAAGGCGGTTCACGTCCTGCACGGGCAGACTGCTCGCTGGAGGACAAGAATCTGCCACCTGGGTATTCTCCAAAAGGTCCTCCACTGGCCACGCAATGGCGCAGACTCAGCCTCCCAGGGCCCCATGCGTCCAAACAAAGACATGCTGGATACGACCAGGTGTCCAGCGCAAGCTGGCTGCGCCCGAGGAGCAAGATTTAGTCTCCAATAAAGACCCAACCCTTCACTGTGCCTTTCTGGCCTTTATAAGCACTTAACTGTCATAACATCTATAATTCAGCATGGAAAAGGCGTCACAGGGCATTTATGATAAATCTCACAAAACATATAAGGCCCCTTTGCACTTTAATCATTTGCTAACACTTACAATAAGATTGTATTAAAAATTTAAACTGCCCTACTTAAGCAATTTACCTTCCAACGTCCATTTCCAGAGAATGAATCCGAGGGAGGTGAATGTCGAACCCTTGGTCAGATTTATTGCACCAAAGAATCTCTCTCCTGATATGGCTCTGATGAGTGAAGTCTAATGACTTTAGTTTTATTACTTTTTAAGCACTTAATGGGAAAATTCAGACATTTTCACAAGACTGAGCTTCCACAAGAATGGTACATTTAAAAAATGACAGGTAGGGAAAGTTCTGTGAGATGACTTGAGACATGCCCTGATTAAACACCACAGTGCAATTCTAAGGCAATGACTGATACCACAGGCTTGCCTTTGTCATTATTAGTTTGAGGGTTTTTTTTTTAACTGTCTTAAATAATAGTCCAGAGAACATTTAGCAAGGAGTAGCTGTGGAGAATTTTATTATTATACATGTAAAACTTTAAAGCCATTAAAAAACCCCCAGTATTTAATTTTTTTCCCCAACACCTACCATGGGGAAGTTACAGGGCAAATACCATAATTATCTCACGTAATTACTTAACCCCTGCTAAGGACCAACTGTTCCTACCACCAACCACACTGTCAGCAGGAAAACTACCTCTACAACGTGAAGAAGCAAATCCAAAAGTTTGCCTTGACTTGAAGTAATTTTTCCCCTAACTTAAGCCCACAGCTGTGATCCCTCAGATTTCAATTAAAGCCCAGGCAGTAATCCTATCAATCACCAAGGACTATAAATTTCTTATCTTTCTCATTAGCTACCCCGTTGCACAGCTTAAATATAAGCATACCTTGCCACGGGACTGTAAATCACAGGCCCCGCAGCTCCACCCAGCGCCGGGATGGGCAGGAACCATCGGGGCCACTCCTGGTGTGCTTGCTACACTAAAGCTGATTTACACATCTCAAAAAAATAGAAAACACCAAGAATCACCGTGACAGCAGATCTCTTTGAGTTTGTTTATTTGGCTTAAAACTGGTAATGACCTGTCTTTATTAGTATTAGTAAGTTTTATGTGCAAAATCCAATTTTCTGTGGAAATATATTTTTGCTGCATCTGCCAATAATATCTCTTGCAGTTACCTGTAGCTATTAATTTTTTTAAAACCTAAATTTCAACTTATTTTTTGAAGCTGTAAAAAGGGGAAAAAAATCAGAAATCCAACCAACTATTTTCTTCTTGACATAAAACGGAGCCCAGCTGTACGGGGAGATGGCAGAGCCGGGGTGGGAGGGGCGCCTCGAGGAATGTCACCATCTATTCCAGACAACTTTCAGGCTCACGTGGCCAGCCCATTACTCTGGGACTCGTCTGAACAGCTTTATCAAATCTTCTCTGGGGAGATTGTGCAGACTACTCCCTTAATGACATGCAGACTGTGGGTGCGTTTTTCTGGAAGTGCAAACTTTATACTGCACATTTGGAATATGCTGGAGGAGTACCCTGCTGCTACACATGGAAAGAACCGCAAGGAGTGGGAGCTCACAGCCGCGTTGGCCACAGAAGCCCATCATGCTTCTGCCGTGAGACGCCGGCTTCTATCACATCCACTTTATGCCTAATTTAATTAATTGTATCCTTCAAATTAAAATTGATGCGGCACATTAACTTGCCACCACCTTCTGCCTGCAAAGCCTATAGGTTACTGATTATTACACCTGAAGCAAACCTTGGCGTGGAGACCCAAACCCAAGGGTGTCTCTAGCCAGGACGGCACTGCCACCTAGTGGCCTCTGCTGGAGTTGCTGGCTTTTCCCAGGAGTCCCTTGGGCTGGGGCCTAACACTCTCAATCGCTTTGCTTCAAAGTATCCTAGAACAGAAAATATGACCTACAGAGTTTCAAGGGAACAGGCTGTGATGAAAGATATTTACCTCACGTGGAATGAATATATACAGCATTAATCTCAAATTACTTCCAGATTACAAAATAACCCAAGAGAAGTGGAGATTAAAACCAAACCTTAAACACAGAGGCTGTGCTTGGGGAAAGCTTGACGGCATGTGACTTACAGCTCAGGAAAACTGCTGTCTTAAAAGCAAAGCTCTCCAATCACCTGCTATTACCACGGAGGCTGTCAAGCCCTCGGTCCTGCTTCTCAAGTTGTTGAGAGTTTTTTGCTGGCGATTCTAAGAGCTTTTGATGAATATGGATCCTCAGGCCACCAGGAAGGCGTGTATGCCAGACCCCCCCCCCCCGCCCGGGTCCCCATCTCAGCACTGCAACATCTGACCCAGAGGATCCGTGGCAAGTCACCTGGCCTTTATGTGCCTGTTTCTATATCTGCAAAACCTCCACACACTATGTGCCTCATGGGTGAAGGCGAGGAACAGACCAGCAGATGGACACAACGCTCTGAGAATGCGCCAGCCTCGTGCTGGCGATGATGTGGCGGGGTCACTGACCGGAGTCCAGGTGTTTTCCCTGTACCTGAGGCAGGTCACCATGAGCCCGTGCCAGAGTCGGCTTTAAGCCTGCATGGGTACTCTGTAACCAGATTCCAAGATGCGGAGCCTGGAACCTCCCCCCAGCCAGAGCTTCCCACCTCAGAGCTGAAGCACAGAGGAGCCGAGGGGAGACACACCTTCCTGGGGCAGGGGAGCTCAGCTGGGACCTGCTGGGATAAAACCGAGCAAGGAGAGGGCGTGCAGAGCAGAGGGACCAGGGCACAGCCTCTCAGAACCGAGAGAGGCTACACATGCACACAGGGCCAGAAGGCAGAGACGGGCACCCAGGGTACCAGGCCTCCACCCTTCACACCTGCAGTCGAGGAGACCCCAGCAGTTGTATTTAAAAGCCCGGATGGGACAGGAATGGAGGGGCGCAGAGCAGAATGAGCAGAAAGAGCCCCGAGTCAGGGCTGGCAGTGGGGGTCACACAAGATACACAGCCCAACAGAATCCAGTGACCAAGCAAACCTGGGTGAAGGTAGTCACAGTGGCATGCTGGTCCAGCCTGAGCATGCACAGAGCTACGTCCCTCGGGGGCTTGGGAGACACCAAGTAGGGCTGTCGAGGACACTGCTGACATCCAAGCCTCGGCTGGCAGAAACCTGAGAACCCTGGTGAAACCCACAGAGCAGCCTGCCTAGGTCAGAGGGCAGAGCCTGGGGGGCCTAGGAAGCCCCTCCCCAGGTAACGGGCAGTACAACGAACCCGGATAAACCCACCGCCCAGATCCAAATGCAAATGCTCTCCTGTACTAGGTTTTAACTCTGTATTTGCTAACGGAACCAATTTAGTTGCAGACTCCACTTGGGTTCAGCCCTAGGGTCTTGAAAATGCACTTCCTGGAGGAAGTTTTAGGCAGGGCCCTAAGGCTACTGGCCATGCCCAGAGAAGGTGTTAGTGCTCCTCGGGCAGCACAGCAAGGAGAACCAAGGCCCAGAGGTTTGAGAGGGCAGAGGGAGCAGGTGCAGGGTGGGGAGGTCTGGGGGGATGCTGAGGGCTTCTCATCTCAGCTCCTGCCTCGCCCGCTCCTGAAGGGACAGCTCCTGTGGCCAAGGAGCAGGCAGCGAAGCCAGCTGCACCGGGCATGCCCACCCTCTGCTTCTCCTGCACGTGTGCTCCCCTCGCTCTCCCACCTCTTCAGGTCAGGTGACCCTTTTCTTTTCTTGCTCATCCCAGGCAAGATGGCTCTGGGAGCTGACGTTCATGGAATTAAAAAGCGCTGAGGGGCCCTGGGGGTGTGCCAGGCGGGGTGGAGAGAGCACCGGCCAGCCTTCCTCTGAAGCTGCTTCCAGTGCCCTGGGCCGAGAAAGGGCTGGGGGACCTGGAGGTTTGGGAAAAGGGGTCGAGCAGTGCTGATCCCAGCAGAGCAGGCCTTCTGGGCCAGGAAAGGGCAGGCAGCTCCATGTGCCCAGGGACAGGTGTGCACGGGGAAGGAGAGGGACCGTAGGTGGCTGGCCCCTGTGGGGAGGGCTCCACGTTGGCTCCTTGGCGTTCTCTGCTCACTCCCACCAGGCATCGTGCCCCGGCTGGACTGCAGCTTAGAGAGGGAGAGACTCCTCAGGGGTGGGGTCCAGGCCCTGCCCACTGCCACCTGCCTAACACACTGGCCTTCAACGGAGGAGCCCTGGGTGGGAGGGGCTCGCCGCCACTCACTCACTTGGGAACCACTGTGGTGGGTGTTGTGGAGCCATCGAAGGCTCCTGAGCAGGAAAGAGCCTCAGCTGAGCTCTGCCACAGGCAACGGAGCTGCAGCAGGGCCACCTGTGTGGCCACAGAAGGTGGGAGACTGGCCAACGGTCCTGGGAGACACCAGGACGCCTGGGCCTCTGAATGGGAGTTGGGGGGGGGAGAGGCTGGTGGACAGGAGGCAGGACCCCTTGCAGGATGCTGACAGAGCAGCCCACCTCCTCCTCCATCACCTTACTACACCAATGTCACGGAGAAGTCACCATACGTCACACACTGGAACCCAGATTTTCAAACACCCATTTCTGACTTCTGACTTTGCTGTTTAAGTAAAACCACTTCTTCAGTGGAGGGTCTCACGTCTCGCCAGCAAAACAGCGGCCTCCTGAGTCGTGCCACATCCTGGGTCCACACTTCTCCAGGGAAGCTCTTCTCCAGGGAAGCACGGAGGCAATTGTCAGGCAGGAGCCCAGGAACAGTGACATCCAGAGGCTTAAAAGAAACACACTAACCAGGTGCAGCGGTGCAGCCCTTAACCCAGTGATTCAGGGGGCTGAGGCAGGAGGATAACAAGTTTGAGGCCAGCCTGGGAGACTTAGCAAGACTGTCACAAAACAAAAGGGCTGGGCATGTCGCTCAGTGACAAAGCACCTGCCGAGCATGTGTGAGGCCCTGGGTCCCAGTCCTGGCACCGCAAACAAAAAAGGAAAAAATCCACAGACGGTCCTCAAATGAGCTCTTGTGCTTCCCCGGTGTGACGGCACCTCCTCGAAAAGTTTATGTCACGAATTCCTGAAGTTCCTTTCCAACGGGGTTCTGTCTTTGAAATACCTCCGGAGGCCAATGGCCTGATTCCCTGCATATAAAGACTTCAGGACAAAGTACAGGCTCCTCCCTCCTCCCAGGTCCCAGAGCAAACCTGGAGTGGCCAAGCACAATGCGTACCTAGGTGCAGGGCTTCCGGGAGCTCGCCAGGGCAGGGGAGGGCCGTGACACTTCTTGGCGGCCACCAGATCTTGAGTATGCATCTTTCGTGAGAAACCTGGGTGGCCGAGGACTGCAGAGGGATCCCTGTGAAGCTCTGTGGCCGCTTGCCCGTTCCTCCACAAGGCCCTGAGGACAGTTGGGCCTGGCTCCCCCGGAAAGGCCTCTCTAGGCCCACAACCCAAGAGAACAGCTGTCCTTCTGCCCCTAACGAAGGTCTTACTTTTGCTGATTAAAAATGCCCAGACAGTGTTTTCAGCCACCAGAGCACCAAACACAGGCTACATCAACGTGAATCTCCCCTTGTTGGGGCGACCCACCCCACAGGGAACAATGCTCAGCTACAGCTGGGGACGTGCCAGGGAATTCAGTCCCAGCTCAGCTGGCAGGACCCGTGGGCTCTGGTCCCTCCTGGCCACATCACTGCTGCCCCCACCAGGCTGCTGGTAGACCAGGTGGCCGGCGCCCACACTGACACCAGCCATCTATTTTTATCACCACACCTTGAAGGTTCTCTCGATTTCTCCCAGAATTTACAAACAGGGAATCCTTCCCACAAAGAAATAAATTTAACTCTGAAGGAAGCCGTTCTCCCAAATGAAGGCCCTTACACGTCAATGTGGGCCACCAAGGGGGTGGCCTTGCCAAGTCCAGCGCAGCGTGTGAGCAGGTGCCGGTGCCCACCCCCTCGCCTGGTCTAGCTGGGTCTTCTCATTGCTGAAATCTCCCTCCTGTCTGGATTCTCTTCTGCAGGATGAAGAA
Organism: Ictidomys tridecemlineatus; assembly: GCF_052094955.1. Classification (NCBI taxonomy): domain Eukaryota; kingdom Metazoa; phylum Chordata; class Mammalia; order Rodentia; family Sciuridae; genus Ictidomys; species Ictidomys tridecemlineatus. Next base: position 194,357,250 of record NC_135483.1, on the reverse strand, counting down.
CCACCCATAACCACGGGGCCTGATTCCCCCTCCAGCCCCACTGGAAACACCAAGCAACTCACCAGCAGCCTGGCAGAATGGAGGTGCCACCCAGCTCCAGGCAGCCTGCTGGGGCGGAGGGAACCGGGAGCCGCTCAACAAGTTTTAATGACTGCACTTACACCTAGCTCTCCTTGTGAGCATGGGCTTCATCTCCATTTTAAACTTCATTTCTCAGTCCTCGATGCTTTACTATCAGCGATTCTTAGGCTCCTGCACTCAAAGGTTTTGGTTCTTGATTCTGACTTTTCCTGCAGCCTGTCTGTCACGCCCAAACCCACCCTGGCCTGGGGAGTTGCCCACGGGACAGGAGGGGAGCCTCCCACCCCCAGCGTGGGCCCATTTGAATTTTCTTTTCCAGACTTCATTCAGGTAGTTTGCCCACAGAGCTGGATATTTAATTGCAGGATAGCGTATCAATTAGGAGCAAGGTGAGGAAATTTGGAGTTCTTCAGAGCAGTCGTGACATTATTGAAACTGTCTATCGGTCCTCTTTATTTTTGCTAAGGCTCTTGAAAAAAATGTCAGCTGAACTGGCCAGGCTACAGGAAGAGATGGTGGTCTTCAATTGGGAAAAAAGTAATCTCAATGAACGTTGAAAGTATTTCTGTGATGGACTCAGTTTTTCCCTTTTAGGTGTGAGGACGAGAAAGGAAAGCAGAGGAGCTCAATTAGTGCACACACTGCGCTTGTGCCAGGAGAGGAGGGAGAATGGTCAGCCCTCAGCAGGCCCAGCCAGTGTTGATGAAGGAGCAGGAGCTGTTACGTAAAGGGATCAGAACTCACAGTGAACCGACCTGCTTCCCAGCATGCAGGGACATGTGCAGCTACAAAGGGCTTGGTGGCTTTCCTCCTGTGTTCTAGCAGGCCTGGACACAGCCGTTCAGTGTTTGTGGACATGTGAACAATAAGGGCCTAGAGGTCTGTGACCTCTTGGGGACAGAGGGGACCAACTCCCACCCCAGCAAGGCTCTAGCTGCAGGCCGACCGCAGGTGCCCAGGGCAAGCTCTGCTGTGGACACGGTGTCTCACGCCCCTCCCTGGACTTGAAGAGGTCTGTCACCACAGGCCGTCTCAGGAAGGCCAGAGAGAAGGCATCTCTAGCGCCCAGCCAGGTGAACCGAGGCGGGCAGGTGGAGTCACACAGGAGGGGGTTCTGCCACCCAGCCTGGCAGGGCCACTGCCATGAGTGCTGGTTCCTGGGTAGCTGAGTGACACCTGAGGCGAAGTCGCAGGAAGACACTGCCTCCTGCAGTCACACGCCTCCCCACGATACCTGCTCCGCGGTTCAGTGACCCTGTCTTCCCAGAAGTTAAGTGGAAAGTGCGTCAAGAGAAATTGGGGGTTTCTCAGTGCGTCCCAAGTTAGGAAGTCACAGGAGCATCTGGGCTCAGAGGTGCTTCGTTTGCTTCAACTGTTTTCTAAATCAAACTGTTAATCCCACCTGAGCTTTGCCTCCGGTCCCTCTGAGGAACTGGTTTCAAGTTCCACACTGTGTCTGAAGCACACAGTCCTGCACTGCCCACCTAGGGGACAGGAGACATGAGCTGGTGGCCAGCTTTGTCCTTGTGCAAATATCAGAGTGCACTTAACACAAACAAAGACAGCTATGACACAGGTGCCACTGAGAGGCCACCTCTGTCAACATTCTGCCATGGACTGAGACGTCACTATGCCCTGCAGGACTAAAGAAAGGCCCAACGACAGAATATGACAGCTAGTGAGGCTAGCACAAGGACATGTTCCGACTCTTACAGCCAAGGATTTTCCCAGTGCTCTGCAAAATCAATCACGAATTTAATAATTTTATGTATTTATTAATCTTTTTGCAGCGCTGGGGATGACCCAGGGCCTCACAGTGCAAGGCAGTGCCTGCCACGGCTGCACCCCCGACTGCTATACCCCCAGCAGGGCAGTTCCTGCTCTGGAAAGGGGTAGGGGCAGCTGCTGTGCTCAGAGGCACTACAGGGGCTGAGAGAGCAGGTTTGGGCCAGTGCCAGGAGGACCTGAGGGTAAATCCTTTGCCACCACTGGACAGGGAGGAAGTTGAGTGGCACCCAGCCAGGCCGCTGACATGTGCCAGGGTACTCCATGAACACCTGCCCAACAGGGACCCGGTCAGCACAGGCCAAGGTGCTGGTCTGACCACCGCCTTTCTCCCTGCTGTGCATGAAGCACCTAACAAGGTTTCTAGCAAGTGTAATGGATTCTTGCACGTATAGATTCACAAAATGGACTGGGCTGTCGGAGGCCATGGCAGAGGGAGAAGATACAGTGGCACGGGCAGGGTCTCAAGTCATTCCATCAGGGAGAGACAGGAGGAAGAGGACCCTCTGGAGGACGAGGAACAGCGATCTACAAAAGCAAGAGCAGGAGGGTCTGGGGTCCCAGAGGGAGAGGGTGAAAGGCAAGGGCAACTGCACCCACCACAGTGATGGGGACGGGGCAGGGAGGGACGATGGGGGAGGGGCAGGGCAGCTGGATGAAGCTGCTGAGGCTGGTGACAGATGAGCCAAGGAGAGGGAAGTGGGCATCAAGGGCAACAGCCCCCTTCATGTGCAAGATGTTACTGACCACAATGAGAGCAACAGTGGAAAGTTCCAGAAAAGCCAGTGTTCTCACAGCCACTTTGCATGCCTGAGCTTCTTGGGCACTAGCCCTCTGCAGGCTGGGGTCACCCCCCAGGAAGACAGGACCAAGCAGGAGGAAAGGCTCTGCCCCCTTCCTTCCACACACGATGGCCACAGGGCTCCGGCTCCTCCGCTCTCCAGGCTGCTGCCTGGTCCTCATGGGTCTCTCCATCCAGAGCAGGCCCCGGGGCTCCCAGGGGTATGTCCTGCTCCCAGGTTGTATGTGCAGATGGAGCCCAGTGCGGTCTCAGGCTCCTCAGGTGTCTCCCCCTCCAGCTGTGCCATGGACGCAGCACTCTCCCACGGGACGGGCACTCCTCCAGGGGCACTCCTCCAGGACCCTCCTGGCCACCTTGCCTCTTTGGCTTCCCGTGGCTGCTCTCTCAGCCCTCACAAAGCCGGTGGTTTCAAACAAGTAGAAATGTATTCTCCCTTGTTCTGGAGCCCAAGCCCAAGCCTGGCTGGAACCGGGTGTCGGCTGGGCTGTGCCCTGAGGGTCTGGGGGCAGCCTGCTTCCCGCTCTCCCAGCAGGCTCAACCTGTGGCCTGTTCCAAGCCTCAGGGCCAGCGTCTTCGTCGCCTCCTCTGGTAAGGGGACGTGACTGCCTTCAGGAGCAGGTGGATGATCTAGAACAGGATCCCCACCACACCCCTCCCCTAATTACACCTGCAGAGACCCCGCCCAGCCACATCAGGTGCCTTCTTGGGTCCCAGAGATCATGACACGGACCACACTGGGACACCTATCTGCCCACCTGGCAGCCTTGGTGCATGGGCCAGGTAATCCTGAGGCTCTGGACCTGAGACTAACCCTCTGGACACTAGGGTAAAGCACTGGGTAGGGCTTCTTCTAAATCCGTCAGCACTCAGGAAAGCTGTAACAAGAGTCGGAGTGACCTAAGTGTTCTCAGGTGTCTTCAAGGTAAGCTATTTTCCTTAAATCTTCTAACATCAGACTTTATTCTTGGGTAAATATCTACAAAAAAAACTTAGGGATGAATCTTTGTAAAATCTGGCTGAGTTTCGTAATCTGTCAGCCAAAAGGGGTCTGTGCCTAGAGCCCACCAGGTGCTCTGGACTTCTGACAAGTGTATGCATTTAACAACATCAACTCCACCATTTCCAAGGAGAAACCCAATAACGAGGGTGGGACTCCCCTGTCATCCTGGCTGCTGGCTTCTTGTGGTGCAGTCTACCTGGAAGCCACCTTGTACCACACAGTTCCCTGGTGACCGGGGATGCAGGAGAGGTGGCTAGGACAGACTAACGTCCACCTGCACATGGAAGAGGACACTGCAGCCTCCACCTGGAACTCTCCCTCCCACAGCACCTCCTCCTGCACCCCGCTGGCAGGCCCATCTGATCTGCATGGCGGGAACCCACACTGCCGTGGGGTACAGATGAGCCGCTGGTCAGGAGGGGACCCTTCTGCTACTGCAGCCCTCTAAACACCTGTGAAGTGAACCCGTGAAGGGTCTCTGGCTCAGGCTGCTGGCTCTGGGGCCTGTCGGTCCATGGCAGCAGATGCCAGCTAGAGAGGGAGGCTATGAAGTCATAAAAATATAGGTTTTAGAGGAAGTTACAAAACACAGAGATTATCTGAGGTCTTTTTAAAGCAAGTTATTGAAAAGGATATAGAATAAGTCCCAAATTATATTTTTAAAATATTAAAAAACCGACTAGGAAGGGCATTTATGATAAATTGTTAGTTGTCCCTCGCCTGTGGGTCAGAGTAATTTTTATTGGCTTCTTCATAGTTTTCTGCATTTTTCCAAAAATGTCAATCAGAAAAATATATGTAAATAGATAATGACATGCATATAAAGGCGTATTTTATTAAAAATAAGTTTGATCCATAACTTCAAAATGCAAAAGCCCACGGAAGGGATCCGCCAGCAGCTGAAGGGAACACCCTGGCCTCCCGCACAGAACTCACTGTGGACTCACTAGCCGCCTCTGCTGTGTGCCTCCCCGACAAGCCAAGCCAGGGACAAGCCAAGCCAGGGTCAAGCCAAGCCAGGGACAAGCCAGAGCCGCAGCCTGGTCCCCCAGCGACCAGGTGAGAGGCAGCACAGGTCCCTGTCCTTGTGTGGCCGCCTTCCTGCAAGCTCCCCGTGACAAGGAGGCTTCACAGCAGTCAGGTTAATTATGCAGTATGCGGCAAGGGCTGCCTTCCTATATCACTTAATTTCCTCAAGAGCTTCCTAATTGTCCTCATCTCACACAGCGGCGTGAACTGGAACAACTACTGTTTGTGTTCCTCTAGTAACCATTTGGGAAGAGAGCCTGTCGAGGAAGGAGGACAGAAAACCGAAGAGCGGTGCTGGCCATGCTCTCTCCCGTGTAAGTCTGGTTCGAGCCAGTGATGTGCTGCGGCATTTTGCAAAGGGAGAAGATGAGGCCAGCCAACACAGGGAGGAGAAGGGACACGTGGAAAAGATGCATGTGTGGCTGGTTTTCCTAGGTTGAAAGGCCAGGCTGCCTGAGGGCAGGTGAGTGGGGACCATGCCACCTACCACGGAGGCCTGGAGTGCTGCTCTTGGTGGGTGCTGTGCTGGGCACTAGGGAGAGCAAAACACACTCATGCCTGGTCCCCGCAGCAGCAGTGAGACAGTGTCACAGGAGTTGCAAGACATGCACTTGGCCCAGGGAAGCACCGTGTCCAGGATCCAATGCCACCAATCTCTAATCTGATCCTACGGTGACTTCTGCTCCATTTCATTTGAATTGCACGAGTCACCAGGGACTGTACTGAGGTCTGTAATCAGGAATCACACTCATGAGATTCTTGTTTTTTCAAACTGAACTGGTGCAGCAGGCTTTTCTTCCTCCATTAGAAAGTGATCCAGTTAAGGGAGAGAGCCAGGTGCTCTGGCTGAACTGGACACTGCCCCTGACAGGCTGAACCCTCCCTGCCCGTGCAGGATGTGAGGGTCCGGATGAAACTGTCGACCACTCATGATCCTAGGAGTGTGTGCAACCCAACTGCACTGCAGTGCTGTGTGCCCCTTCTGCAGAGGCAAAGCACACACCTGTACTCCCCTGAAGCTGAGTGCAACTAGAATACCTGCTACATAGGCCACTCCGCCCGTGCAGGACACCTGGAACGTCCTCATGTTCAGGGATGGACAAAGGGCCCTCCCTAGGCACTAACACGGCTCAGAGAGCCACCCTCTTACAGGAGAGTCACTCTCCACACTGATGAAATGACTAACTCATGTTCTCATGGCATTCTGGCCAAACTGCTATGACCTCAATGACTAAAAGCTGCTTTTTATGAGCAAAATGTATTTGCTTTTTTTATAGAATGTGGATATGCCACCTCAAAGTATTCTGATAAAAGGAATCTAGTTGATGAAAGATATTTACTTTCTAATTGGATGCATTTCTTATTTGAGGGGCTGACAGTATTACAAGTCCCATCTTACAAATAAAAAGGGGTCAAGGTTTTCTGAACTGAGGTGCAGGTTTCTGAAATTCCACAGGACTTTATGCAGTGGAAGAACATGCAGGGGTAAAAGCAAAAAAATTAATGATTCTGTCCCTTGTCCCCTCTCTGTCCACACATCAGACTGAAAGGAGGTCAGTCCACAGCCCTGGGAGCAGAAAGAGGCAGGGCCAGCTAGAGTGGCCCAGGGCAGCAATCCCACCTGCTCAGACTCAAGGATACAGACCCTTCTCAAGCACCTGAATGACACAGCAGCCAGTGGAAGGCTTCAGAGGTTCTATTAAAAGAGAAGAATGGACAAAATAATAAGTCTACTTTCTACTCTAGAACAGAGTATCTTCTGCCAAATTTTGATTCTTCTCAAAAGTTGCTTGCAGGTCAAAAAGGAAAAAGGAATCATGTTCCTTTAACCACAGAACATATAATTTCATCTTTATTTTGTTCTCATTCCAATGAATGAAACTTTTTTACTTCTGCATTTGTGGGATGCTGATCCAGTAACTTCACACACTTTATGAAGTGTGTCTTATTACAGGTCTAAATGGTCTCTTAAACCAGCCTTAGTTTTATTATGTCAGTATTCTCCATGGTGACAGAAAAAGGAAAAAATTAGTGGAATGAGAATAACCCATAGGCGTGCTTTTGATGCCCCCTAGTGGCAGCACGCCACATTGCAGGAATATTTGAAGCACTGTCTTAGAACTTGCCACAGATGGAAAGGCGAACCCACCTCTAGTCTTTGGTGAAGAACAGTGCCCACTAGGGAACCTTAGGGAAGCCGCCCGTGTTCACTGAGTGTTGCATTTGGCTAAGAACACTGGGGTTATAAGGCTTACATTTACTAAAAGCAGTTTGGTTCACGTACCGGGTTTTAAAATGTGGTCAAGGGAGGGGTGGGGCACAGCTCAGTGGTAGAGAGCTAGCCCAGCATGTGTGAGGCTCTAGGCTCAATCCCCAGAACCGCAAAAAGAAATGGTCATCAAGGCTTTTACATGTAACATTTATAAACAGGCCAAACTGTTCAACCAGGAGATACAGACCTAAACCCTAGCCTCTGCTTTGCTACCACAGAAGCAGACCGGACAGTCTCATAGGAGAAGGCGGCTGCAAGTCCTTCAACTCTAAAGTCCTGCCAATCTGCAGGGGAGGCAGGGATCAAATTTAAATGCAGGCACTACCCACTTATCAGTTACTAGCAGAGTCTTGCTCCCTAGCTTCCAGCTAACTGTGCTGGTGACCAATATTTTCTCTTACAGTTGACCTACAAAATTAAATATGAGGGATTTCCCTAAAGTTGTGAAATTCATAGACCATAACATCCACCTTGAACCACAGCTGTACTTGGGAGTGCAGGCGGCCTCTCCTGCAGAAGCAGACGTGGGCCGGGCCAGGGGCTGTGGGGCTCTCCTCGGGGGAGTCGCACAGCCTACGCAGGTATCGCTGAGGACCAGAGGCTCGGCTGTGTCTGCCCCACCCTGGCTGACACTGCAGCAGGAAGCCAGGCGACCCCTTGGCAAACCTGCTGGAGTGCTCTTCTTCTAGACTACTGGGCATGTGTCTGAGCACAAGCTTGCGGGCACACGTTCCAACCGAGGGGTCCAGCCTTGTGGGCAGCTGCTGCTGTACTGGTCCTGGGGCAGCCGCCAGAGTTGGGAAGCAGAGCAGTGCCCATGTGCTCCCACCATGTCCGACCTGGGAGGGGTCTCTGGACAGCGGGGGAAGGACAGATCACTAAAGAGGCCCATTTGGCTCTCAACCTGCACTTTTCACGGCAGGGACTCCCGGGGAGACATCCCAGTGCTGGCACTCCAGACGCGGACTAACCTGGCGAGATGTCATGCTCACCAATGGGGGTGTGCTTCAGGAGGCTGGGAGTCACTGGCCTGGGTGATGGGTCAGGCCCCACCCAAAGCCTGTCCAGATGGACATTATGGAAACAAAACATCCCACATTTGTGGCTGTGGCCACCAGAATGTGCTTCGTAACCACAGCACCCTGGCCCTCCTCTGGGCAGTTCGGAGCCCTTCAGAGCCAGGAGCTGCAGAGCCAGGGGAGGACCAAACCCAGGGAACTGGGTCTCGCTTCTCTCTGATGCCCCCAGAGTGTTCTCCACCCCAGGTACCTACCGTGAGCTCGACAAAGCAGCACATCAGTAACCCCCCTCAGAGCAGCCGGGGAGCCAGGGAGGGCCCCCCTTCCTCTGTCGCCGCTCGCCTCCAAAGCTCCCAGCCCCACACAGACCTCTGGGCCAGCTCTGTGCCGTCTGTGCCCAGGAGCCACGCCCTGTCAGCCTCGGCAGACCACCTGAGGAACGCACAGGCCCCTGCAGGTACAGCAAGGACAGCCTGGCCTCCTGTGCCACCTCTGGGCCCAGGCCTTTGCCCAGCAGACGGTGTCTCTGGCCGTGACAACCGGCCGAGGGGGTGAGCTTGTTTCCACGTTAAGAGAAGCCTACAGATGTTTTTCTTCATTTATAAACCAATAAGGAGTTTAAACTAAAATCCAGTGTGGGCCTGGTGCAGGGAAGGACGGCTGCAGGAGGACACCTGAACTGGACAGGCCCTCGATGGCTGCTGGACACCAGGGATCAAAAAAGCCTTAACACTGCACAAGTCCCTGACCAACGTGGCCATCTCACCTGTACAGAGGTCCCTAAGGAACAGGTGGGAGGGAGACCAGCTATCAGGGAAGAGGCCATGCAGAAAGCACCTGCGCACCTGGCCTGGACAGGCGTCTCTGCCCGCTCTCCTCCCTGGGATGACTTCCCAGGACCCCACTTGCTCCTCCAAGTTTCCCCGAGGCATTCCTCTGTCAGACGGGCCAGTCCACCTCCACTGTGTGCTGCCTGCACCGTGCCACGGCTAACAGGTGTTCTGACCTGCAGCACACCTCAGCAGCTCTGGTCTGGATGTGCCGAGCACCCCAGATTCCAGACCCTGCCTTAGGGACACTGACCATCTCCCCCAGCCTGACCCCTCACTGTACTCGGGCCAGGCTCCCCCGAGAACCACACAGGAGATTCTGTCAGAGGACTTCACACTCACAGGGGCCGCCTCTCTGCAGGTGCTGACCACTCTCGCATGAACTGAACACGTTCAGGGCCACGGGCCTCACCTTTGCAGGTACTCCTCAGTGAATGGCAAAAGGATGGATCCGTACTCCTTAAGGAAAGAATGTCACCAACCACGGGCTTCCAAGCAGCTGGGAGAAAACTCCCCACGCCCCTAAGCTTTTGATCAGAGACTCTGTGGAGGGCTAAGTAGGTCAAAACGTACATCAGCACTTAATCATGTTAAAAACATTAGAAAGAACAGAATGCCGTGGCATTATGAACAGATTATGAACAAAAATAAAAGCCATTTGTATGCATTAATGATACATCAAGCTAATTCAAGCTGGCTGAAGCCATTAGGGAAGAATCCTGGGGCAACACAGTTACGATGCGCGTGCAGGCGTGTGTTATAATGACCATTTTCTATGTCATTGATAAAATTAATTCTGTGAGCCAAAGAGACGAGTCTTAACATGGAAATCAAAATAGAGCATTTACTAATAGTTGCTTAATGACCTAACTCTGGCAGCGGGAGAGTTGATTCGGGCACTTCCGTGCACACGTGAGCTTTCGGGCACTTTCGTGCACACGTGAGCGTTGATGCACATTCTGCGTTTCCACAGAGGTGCACAGCATGAGAGATTCCAGACGGGGGTGGAAACGGCCAGAGCAGACCAGAGCCCCCATTCCCACACCACGAGATGCCTGCTCCCTGCTCCTGATTCTGCATCATGACAGTGACCTGAAGTGAGACGTGAAGCGGCGTCTTCCCGTGGTCTCTGAGAGGATGGGTCAACAGGCTTTCCGTCACTGGAACAAATGCCTCACCATCAACTGATAAAGAGAAAAGGTGCATTTGGCTCACAGCTTTGCAGGCTCCAGTCTCCGGACCTCACTGCTGTGGGCCAGTGGCGAGGCCCCACCTGGTGTGAGGCCGGGGGCCGGGGTTGACCTGGTGGCCAGGATGGGCTCGAGGGCAAAGCATCCTCTCCACTGACCTCAAGACCCTCCAGGGCGCACCCCGTCCCCCAGTCTTGACCCCTGGGCACCTGAGGTACGTGAAGACCAACAACAGCAGAGTCAACCCCTTCCCGACACCCTGATGGCAGCAGCTGCCGCGGGTGGGTCTGGGTCTCCCTGCTGGTGAGGACCACCCAGACCCTGGGCGGGGTTTCAGGCAGATCAACTGCTAGAAGCCTGGCCTCGGGCTGGGGTGGCGGCTCAGAGGCAGAGCTGGCCTACCTTGTGTGAGGGGCAGGGAGGAATTCTGAGCCCAAACTTTCCTCAAAAATTACTACATGAAAACCTTCTTAACACGTGGCTTTCCACACAGAAAGGGGCTCTGTCGCCGGCGCTGCAGTCTGTTTGAACCCTGTTATGTGAGACGTCCTTCAAATTAACCGGGCTTGAGGACGCACCAGGAGCATGGGCAAGCGGTCACTCTACACACGCAGGCACCCCGACGGACAGGAGGGTGACGGCACAGAGGCCACAGGCCCTGCCCAACACCAGGCAAGGCCCCCGCAACTCGGGGGAGATGGGGAGCCGGTGGCAGGCGTGGCGTCTCGCAGGTTCCAACTCCCACTGGGCTCCACCCTGTGAGGAGCTACCGGCCCTGACGGGACACCAGTGGTGGCAGCCCGTGGATGACCACAGCAGGGCGGCCCTCAAAGCAGGACGAGCGCCATCTCAACGTTAGGGACCGGAACGTACCCTTTTCCTTCCCAACTCGACGTCACCACCCACGCACTACTGAGCCTCACACGGAGGAGTGCCTTTCTTCAGGTCACCTTCATTTTTAGAAAGCCCTCTGACAAGGTGTGACCCAGGCGACCCCGGTTCACTGGGTCCTAAAAAAAAGCACCCACCCACTTGTCCTGGGAAGTCTCAAAGACACAACTTTCCATGCAGAGCGCACAGTGAGTGCTGGACAGAGAGAGCACGGCCAGTGATGGACATGGGTGGACAGTGAAGGGCGCAGGCAAAGCCCCAAATGCTGACTCCCATTACAGGCCACACTGTGTGCCTGGGGGAAGCCGATGCCTCAGGGCAGCTACCAGCTGCAAAATGGGCCTGATGAAAGAGCTTTTCTCCTACACGGGAAGCCCTTAACCGCCACTCAAACCTGAGTCATCAGACATGATAAAGGACTGCTAACAGCTGCTTAGGGATGCACTAGCCCCCCTCACTGTACTAAAGGCCACACACGCACTCATGGGTGGCATGTTTTCAAAGGTAAAAAAAAATTTTTTTTGTGGGGGCAGGTACTGGAGATTGAATTCAGGGGTACTGACCACTGAACCACATCCCCAGCCCTATTTTGTGTTTTTTTATTTAGAGACAGGGTCTCACTGAGTTGCTCAGCACCTTGCTTTTTGCTTTGAACTCAGGAAAATCTTATTTTTGAAATAAGGTTGTAACACACATACATTCTAATTTAACTTTTCCCATAATAAAGGAGCAAAACAATAGCAACAAAAACAAACACTACAATGGGCCACCATCCCAGTGAGAACCAGGCGGTCCTGTGAAGATCACAGCAGGCCTAAGTAACACGTCCCTTAGTAGCATGAACAAAGGACTGAGGCGTCAGCAGCACCCAGTCGTAACCCCACACGACGGGCCGCTCTTAATGATGCTCTAGCACATGCAATTAGGTTGCACAAACAGGCTTGTTGGTGCAGCCACCTTGGTTCTGGACGCTCCTATAATGAGGTCTGAGCAGCTGCGGATACTGAGTGTGAAGCAGAACCCTTTGTGTGCTAGGATCCCAATCTCTGTGACCAAAGGAAGGAGAGAAAACCAAGGCCCCAACTTGTCCCATAGTCTCAGGAGTGTCCTGCACCCTCTCGGCTTGGGCTCTCGATCAGCATAATGATCAGCAGGCAGGGGCCAAATCCAATCGAATGGCTGCCGAAAGACTGCTTTTCCAGAACGGCAATCAAGCATGATCATAACCAGCTGGGGTGAAGGGTTGCAAGATCAGCACAGACCTTTCCAGAATGGGGACCTTCTGATATGTGCCATGCACCATAGGATGCACACCTGCCTGTCAAAGGACCCCCCGGTGAGTGTGAAACGGGCACTGGCAACGGGCACACAGAACACTTCTCACCCTGGTGACCCAGTCCAAGTGCTCTTCTGACCTGAGTAACTCTTCCACCCTGGGAGGAAAGGCTTTCTGTAGGAGACCACTAGGACTGGCCGTGGAGAACATTAAGCCATCCGATGACCACTGTACTGCACCTTTCACATGGATCAGGACCTGGCGCAACAACCGTGGTCAGGGCAAGACTGCCCCGTGGACATGAGCTGAGGAAGGTGAGCGCTAAAGTTCCAGCAGAGCATGTCTTGGAACAGCGATGGGCAGCAAGCGCTCGGAACTGAGATTTCACCAGTGTTCACAATCTTCAGAGTACTCACCCAGTATTAAGTTCTACACACAACTGACGCCAGGATATGCAATAGAACAACCCATACATAAAACAGCACCGCTGCCAAGCACTGTGGCACATGCCCGAGATCCCAGCCACGCGGGAGGCTGAGGTAGGAGCACGGCAAGTTCAAGGCCAGCCTCAGCAATTCAGTCAAACCCTGAATAAAAAATAAAAAAGGGCCAGGGATGTGGCCAGAAAACAGCATGGGCCCCCAAGCACGGCGTGACTCGAGGGTCTCTGGGAATGATGGGAATCCTTTGTCTTGACAACTGGCCTTTGGAACTCTCCTCTCTACCCCCGGCCAGCACCCTACCTGAAGATGCCAGTGAAGTGCTTCCTGTCCAGGCGACTGCCAGGCAGGCCCCAGCATTCTGGGGTGCTATGGCCTTCAGGTCTGCATCCCTAAAACTGTCATGCTAGAACCCTGGCCCCAGCGTGGAGGCCGGCAGTGGGCCTCTGGGAGCTGATTAGGGCTTGAGGGTGGAGCCCTCGTGGGTGGGAGGAGTGTGCAGGTGGGGATGGCAGCGAGCTTGCCACCTCTCACTGCTCTCTGTGAGGACACTAGAGGGCCACCTGCAAGCCAGAAAGAGAGCCCTCCCCTGCCCCAGATCAGCCGCACCTCCACCTCAGACGTCCAGCTTCCAGACCTGAGAGGGATCTTTGTGGTTTCAGACCTCAGTCCATGGTCATCTGCTACAGCAGCCAGAATGGACCAAGACAGGGTGTTTGGCGGGGAGGCCCTGTAATCTCACTGTTCCCTGGAATTAACTTTACCATATTTAAGGAAATAAAGGAAAATTCACATTTATAACTACAATAAATGTAAGAAGTAATCACAGAAGAGAATAAACTGATCCACAAGTCAGCTCTGATCTTGAGAGGGCCCAGCCCACCAAGCCTGCTGAGCCCCAGATGGGCGTGGCTGCGCGTCAAGAAAGCCCACGCAGAGTGGCCAGCCAGGCGCAGCTCTGGGCTCTTCCTCTCCACACGCCACATGAGCTCAGACAGTCACCAAACCCTGTCGGAGACACCTCTCGGGAGCCCAGCACTTCCTTGGTGGTTCTTCCCAGTCCTCTAAGGTTCGTGGAGCCGCAAACACCAAGTGACTTGGGCTGTGAGGGCTTCACACAAAGGCTGCGGCCCACAGGACACATTCCTGGCAGGGCTGGCTGCAGAGTGGGCAGGGGAGGACAGTGGGACCCCAGGGGCTCTGAGCTCCTTCTCAGGGAAGTCCAGCTTCTTCAGAATGGGCACTGGGAGAGGTGATGAGGAACAGTGAGCCAGGAAGGGTGCAATGGGACCAATGTGCTAAAAGGGAGGTGAAATGCAGAGCTGGAGAGGAGCCTGGCTGCAGAAGGGGGGCGGGGCACGAACCTGAGACCCTGCCTTGCTAGAGCAGGGAAGTGTGGCACTCCTTCGGCTCACCCGCAACGGAGCTGGAGAGCCGAGTGGGCCCGGCAGCCCACTCTGGGGCCAGAGGACCAGTGCAGACACTGTGCCAGTGCTGACAGGGTCAACAGGCCCCGATGACCTCTGCACAGCCCAGGAGGCCCTCAAGGGTCCAGGCCTGGCTGGCCCACTCTGTGACAATCCCGTCACACCAGAACAGTGGGTACAGACATGTTTCTACCTCTGTAGGTTTAAACCAGGAGTGGGGGGCCCAGCACTGAATTCCCAAGACATCAGCAGAAATGGAACCCCGGCCCAGGGCACCCTCCTCAAGACTGTAACTCCCCGAGACCTTCCCCAGACCTTCTGACCCCAGAGCCAGAGACCACCCTATGTCACACTCCAGCTCATTACTGACACCTGGCACCCCCTTGTGGACACGAGTGTGACCCCTGGGAGAACCCAAAGCTCCTCTGGGATATTCCCATCTGACTTGTGGCTGCCCCTGCAAGTGGGAGATCAAAAATCAAATGCAATGGCGTCCACGGGTCTAAGTGCTGGACCTCGGGCAGGCCCTGAGTGGCCCAAACCTGACTCTTCTCTCAGCTTAGGTTTCTGAAAGCCCAATTTAAGCCCTTCCCTAAAGACAGGCCTGGAGGCACAATGAGTGCTCACCTGGGAAATCGCCCCTCGCAGGCTGACGGAGCCCGGGAACTGCTACCAGCCAGCAGAGGTCCGCCCACCCAGGAGGGCGAGAAGGCCACACAGAACCCACCCCGGGGCTGTCTTCAGGCAGGCGACTTCCTCTCGCTCCTGAGCACACCACTGACAGCGGAACAGAAGGGCAATCTCCTCTGTCCCCTTGCTGGGCCTGTCACCACTGATGGGCACAGCCTGTTCTGGAGTGGCACCTGGGTCGCAGAGCTACCAGAGTCTCGGTGGCACTTACCGTCCTGAAAGACCCGCTCCACGTTGAGCCCGTAGGTGGCACACGTCTCGTAGTATGTGCACCTCTTGAGGTCATTGGAGAGCTTCCGCGCTCTGGCGTCATCGATGACCCGCGGGTTCGTGGAACTGATGGCATCTGGAACAGAAGATCAGAGAGTGACAGCACAGTGACAATGTACACAAATGGTGGTGGGTCTGTGACTTCAGGTGCCCGCATGGCTCAAAGCACACTGACCAAGAACCTGCGTTTTGAAAACAGTTTACCCCAAAGTATCAGCTCGAACCCCAGCGCGTCCGTCGCCCTGGCTAGGAGCTGGTGCCACAGGAGAGCTGCTACGTGGGAACAGAACCGCGGTCCAGAACGGCAGGAGGCAGGCGCAAGAAGGACGAACGAGGACCCAGAGGCCACGTCACCTTCCATGTGACAGCGTCCACGGACAATGCTCCTGCTCTGGGGTTGGCCCTTCGACCACTCTCCCACTGGGTCAGTGTCCACTGGCCCCCGCTAGGTGCCTGGACCTGCTCTACCATGGAGACTGTGTGTTCCTGCAGCGACATTCTAGATGGCCAGAAGCAGGGACGACTAGGGGTGTAACGGCCGCTGTGGGGGCCACCTGAGGCAGTTCAGGAGCCCCTGGGGTCGGCTGGTTGGTTGGATTCTGTTTAGTTGCTGAGGAACTTTGTTTTATTTATCTGTGGTGCTGAAAATCAAGCTGGGCAAGTGCTCTGCCACCGAGCCACAACCCAGCCCAGCCCTGCGATTCTAATGAAGCCACTAGGAAGGCACACCTGGCAGAGGGGGGTGGCCCGACACCCGTGGAGGGAGAGCACCCACACGCCCAGGGAGGTGCGGGGTGGGGGCGGAGGGGGGCAGCAGGGCCTGCGGGCTGCCTTGAGGTCTGGCTCGGAAGTGGGGAGCAATGTAAGGTGGTGTGAGCCACTCGGGTCACAGAGAGTTGGAGGGTACCTGTGGCATCGGCTCCAGCGCCCCCCACCCCCCCGAAACACCTGTTTTCTTCAGCCCTGCCATCACATCAGGCCTGGCACCCAGCAGGGTCCGCATGCTCGGGGCCACTGAGTGCGCGTAGAGGTGACTGCTCTGCTTCAGAGACAGTTAGGTAACCTGCGCTTTTTCGGGGTTTGCATGCTCTTATGCTAAGGAAAGCAACTGAGCTCTCTCTGAGCGAAGCCACCAGGGGGGTGTCAAGCAGCAGAGCAACCTCAGCACAAGCCCTACCAAAGCTGGAGTCCTGATGCTTGGTGTGGAAAGTGCACCTGAAGCGTAAGAACAAGACACGGAGAGGAAGCAGGTCATCCATTCCCCCCCCCTCTCCTTTGTCCCTATTTTACTCTTTAGTCCTGTGGAATAAGTTTGATCTGACCTTGGTAGGGAAACACCAGAGCCTGAGTCAGGACGAGGCTCATCAGAGCGGCTCCATGACATTCCCCAGGTGTTGGGCGTGGAGTCACAGGACGCCGCCGCCTATCTTCTTGTCTTATAGATTAGAAAATCTGACTTGCATTGCACCATGTGTAAGGAAAATGGGGGGAAAGTTAGAAACTGCAAGTTGAGGTGAGGTCTCAGAGCACCCATCCAGGATCCCATGCTGGGACCCAGCATTCCACGGCCCCTAGTCCTGGGTGAAGGACCGGCTCCACCTCCCTGTCACCTGCCCGAACAGGTGCACCAAGCCCACCTGTGACCTCTCGACCACACTCCACGGCTGGGTCTCATCCTAGGCTCGTTTCTCATTCCACTTTGACCCTGCAGCTTTGCGCAGACCTGGCTCCCTCCTCCTGTCCATCTAATCAGCAAGCCTTTAAAACACGTTCTGCTTAACAAGCATCCGGCAGCCCTGGCTCAGCCACGGCCCCGTGCACACACAGTTCCTCACCTCCCATGCCCAGTGCCCGTCCCCCTGGACCTCCCAGACCTTGCAGCCTGGGCCAATGAGCAGAGTTCTTCCTGGGTTCCTTCCCTGGCCCAAATCCCCACCTCTGAAGCCACCTACCCCAACCTGCAGGGCAGAAGCTTCAGGCCCTCGTGCACCACCTTTCCTGTTTGGTCTCTTGCACAGCACTGTGAATGCACAGGCTTCAGAGACTGGGGTGCACAGCAGCCTTGGGAGCCCATGCTCGCCCCAGCCTTCTTCACCCAGGCCCCAGGTGCTGGCCATTGGTGAGGTGGGTGAAGAAGCAGAGGGCCTTAGGTGAGCCACGCCCTAACTTTTCTGTACATCTGGGGTGTGGCTGGACTAAGGAGAACAGAGCTACAGTGAGACAGGAGCCTCTTGAGTGCCCAAGCTCCCCTCCAGAGGGTCACCCTTGACAAGGCTCCTCAGCTCGGTGCCCACCTGTGGCTTCAAGCCCACGACTTCTGCTTCATGAGAGCTGCTTCAGTCTCTGGTGGCTGTCCTCAGCCACCTCCACGGACCCAGATGACCTGGGGGAGGCGCAGATGATCCCTTCTCAGCTAGGGAAGGCAGCTCAGAGGAACAGACTTATCCCCAGGCACAGGGGCAGAGAGGGATGAGCTTCTGCCAGCCCAAGCAGGGCCCCTCTAAGCCAGCCGTACGCTGAAATACAAGGAACAGCAGCAGCCACTGTCAGACACTCATCATGTGCCCACTGGCACACCGAGTGCCCTCCATGAATTCCTGCCTACCCTGCCAGAGCCCTGACAAGCTATGTTTCAGGCCACCAGGTCACGGCAGATCATGCCGAAGGGTATGTGTCCCCAAAACCTGTGTCTCACTTCACTCTATTTCACTCCACCAGCAGAAACACTGGTTTGTGTGCAAAGGACACACGCCCCAACTCCGAGCCTTCCAGCCCAGCCTGGGAACCTACGTGCCTCAAGCCTGCAGCCAGGAGGCAGCTGAGTCCTAAACCCAAGCCTCCCCAAACTGAGTGGCCTCCAGTGACTGCTCAGACACACCGTGGCGAGCCTCGGGAGCAGCTCATCTCCTCCCCTGCAAGGTAGCTTTACGCAGAGCCTCCTTGAGATGAGCACTTCACCCAGGCCAGGACCTCGGATAGGCCAGCACTGCACGCTGTCATCCCTCAGCGGCCACCTGGGTAGGTCCCAGGACCTCCCAGGACACCAACACTCGCCGGTGCCCTGGGCCTTCACTGACACAGCGCAGCACCTGTGCAGAGCCCAGGCACCCTCCCGCATGCCTCTGGTCGTCCCTGGGAAACTCGCGGTGCCCAAAGAACTCGTGAGTGCCACAGAAACAGCTGCTACACTGAGGGGTTTAGAGCACAGTGACAAGGTAAGTCTGCACGTGTCCAGGACAGATGACATTTCAAGAAAAATAATCTCAATCCACAGTTGGTTGAGTCGTGAATTTGGAACCAGAGCTGCGGAAGGCACAGGGGGAGAGGCCAAGACAGCAGAGGGAGACCCCTGGGACACAGGAAGGGGCCAAGCGGGAGGGGGCCTGGGGACAGGGAAGGTGCTGGGCAGTAAGAGTGACCCAACTCTGCTAGATGCATGTGCGGCTATGCCACAGTGACACCCACTATGTCGTCATCAACACGCACCAATAAAAACAGAACCCAGGGCTTCTTCCAGGCGAGTCCTTGTCTCCCAGGGACCACTAGAGGGTGCTGCAGGCATGAAGAAGCTCTTCCATCTGGTTTTAGGCCCAAACCGCCTCTGGCTCTGAAGGTTTCACTAATGAGCCCTCTGGCCATTACAAGTGCCAACTCTGACCTTTCTCACCAGCACCCTGAGAAGTGCCCTGGGCTTAGGGCACGCCACTCCAGCCACTCACATGCCCTTCACCGTGACCTGGCGAGAGGACGTGGGTCGGGGCACTGCTGAGCTCGCTCACAGCTCACCCAGGGCAGCACACAGCATGTTCCTCAACGGTCACACTGGTGCTGCCCAACTGGAGCCCGACATCAGTGTGTGAAGGCACATGTACCCGCTGGTCCCAAAGGCACTGCCAACAGCAGGCCACACACCACAAAGGAAGGGGACTCGAGCCACTTGGCGTGAGCACTTTTAAAATCCCCTGTGTGTCTGACAGAGCCCTTTAGAGTGAGCTTCATCCGATGGGTAAAAAGAAGCCACAGGCCGCCTCACTCAGACCCCAGAGCAACACAGCATCTGTGATCAGGAGCAAGGGCGCCATGTGTGAGTCCATGCAACGGCCCCTTCTCCAAGAGTCTAAGGACATAAGCAGCAGGCCCCCAGTGGCCCCACACTGCAGGACCACAAGGTGTCAAAAACAAGACGCAGACCACGGGACACTGGTAGCCAGGTGTCAGAAGTCAAGTATCACTTTAAAGGTGCGCTGAGAGCCAAAACAGGCTTGTTTTATAAGTTAGGGTCTGCTTATAAATTAATTTATACAACAAGGAATTAAAATATAATATAGAAGGCAAGATAAAACGGATGTTTTCTAAAGCACTCAGGATGTGTGTATGTGATGAGTGTGTTGCCTATCTATGTTGTGTGTAGTACAGATCCATGTTCTGTGTAGTATGTCTGTTCTCTGCATGTGACGCGTGCTTCTCTGGGTTACAGGTATATCTGTTATGTCTAGCGTGTGTTGTACGTATATTTGTGCTGCGTGAACGTCGTATGCTTTGTGTGTGTTGTAGGCCCATGCGGGGCACACACCCTGGGTCCCCATCGGTGTTGTATGTGCTGTTTATGTACCTGTATGGATGGGTTGTGTGTCGACTGTGTGGCTGTATTGTGTATTTTGGGTACATCTGTGTTGCACGCTATATATATCTACATAGTCTGTGTGCACTGTATGTCATGTGTGTGTGCATAGGCGTGTTGCGTGTGTGTCTATACTGTGGGTATGCTGTGTATCTGTGTTGTACATGTATATGTGCTGTGTGTACATCTGGGATGTGTGTTGTCTGTGTGTTGTTCCTCTGAGCCTGCTGACGAGCGTCTCCACAGAATCACATCAGGAGTGACAGGTGCACATCAGGGGACCTGCGTGCACTCAGTCCCAGCGCCCTTTCTGCCTCAGCCCACTTTCGGAGCCCTGCACACCACATGGCAGGTGTAAGCCAGGGAACCTTGGCTAGCCGTGCGGGGCACTCACCCTGGGTCCCCACCAGCACAAGCGGCACCTCGCTGGTGTTGCGGTAGTTGGCCATCCGGCTGTAGTAGTGGTACACGGTCTGGAAACTGATCTCGTCCTCCAGGCTGAAGACAAATATGACAGCGTCCACCCACATAGCGAACTGCGGAGAGAGCGGGTGAGAGCAGGAGCTGGGGGGGCTCGTGAGGGGAGAGGGCGCGCAGCGCTGGGCCGTCCAGAGCCCAGAGGCAGGCCTGGAACCGCAGGACGTCCGGATGCCTGTGGTGACTTCATCATTAGGCACCTCTTCGTCCTTCTAAGTGCAGAGCCTCCCTGCTTCCCCAGGAGTGGGACCCTGGTCCTCTTCCCACCAGACCCCACGTGGGACACAACTGCACCACCGCCCCGTGGATTCCGAGGCCTGGATGCCCACCCTCTGCCCGGCCCAGCAGGTGCAGCCCTGCGCTTAGATGACTAGACCACCTGCCTGGCCTCCCGGGCCTGGAGATGGGCACCGAGGGTGGCCCCAGGCTGTGTCCTGCACTGACTCTCCTCTTCAGTCCCTCCAGGGCACCTGGATAGGCTGCCGTGCTGAGAGGGAGCGCCTCTTCCAGCCCACAGCATGCCCAGGAATCCCCCAGCGCCCCACTGCCCACACCAGCCACCCATCTATCAGGAAGGGCCTTCGTGTGGTGAAGGTCTGCTGCGACCAACTCGGCCAGCACCCTCTAAGTTAACCGTCACACATCTGTGAGAAGGCCTCGGCGAGCAATCGCCAGGGAGGGACTCACGGCTGCCTTTTACCCTCGTTTTTCCTGCATCCAGCTGGCCCCACACACATGCTCTTTCTGGGAGACAACACACTGCCAGCCCCCACTGCCTTCTACTGGTACCAACCCCCTCGGGAGGCTGTGTGCCTGGGGGTGCCCACAGCTACCCCCTCGCACCACTAATGGCCCAGCGGCTTGGAGATCCCACCTGTCTGGCACCAAAGTCCCTCCTCTTTCCTTCCGAGGGAAAATGAAACAAACCTACAGCATCCTGCTCGTCCTCCCTGAAAGAAACAACAGTCCCTCAGGAAGGTTCCGTGACTTCTGACACAGGTGGGCAAACTTCCTGTGGGTTAAACTCCGACTCCACTTAAACTAAAAAACTTCTCAGTTACATGTGAAGGGTTCCCATGATAAAACTTTTAGAAACCCAAGGGTCTAATGAAACATATAAAATTAAATAGGAACGTGGAGCAGAGCGCTGTGGGCAGGCCTGAGAGGAAGGGCGGATTCCCCTTCTCTCACCTGGAGTGGCGGTCTCCCCTGGGCACCAGCACGGGAGGAGGGCCCGCTGCCCTGAACGGGAGGCTGAGACCCGTGAATCACAAGGTCCCTGCTCTCCAGAGCGAACACTCTGGCTGCCCCGGTACTAGGCAAATACCCACCCACTCCAACAGCTTCCCCATTAGAAATTGCCACTTTAAAAGAAAAAAATACCCATTTACTGGCCGAGTTTCTGCACTACCATAAGATTACAGAAGCCACAAGAAGCCCTACAA
This sequence comes from Ictidomys tridecemlineatus, assembly GCF_052094955.1. Lineage (NCBI taxonomy): Eukaryota > Metazoa > Chordata > Mammalia > Rodentia > Sciuridae > Ictidomys > Ictidomys tridecemlineatus. The sequence continues at coordinate 194,335,705 of NC_135483.1, read as the reverse complement.
CTTCCTTCAAGAGGCCATTATTGTCAGACAGACAACAGGAAGTGACCCAGAACAAGGAAGAAATCCGAAATCCGGTCCTATCTTGATACTCCCCTAAAGGAGATCTTTACTTAATCCTGGAGAAAGCGTCTTGTTCTCAGGGAAACTTCAACCCCTTCCTAGTCGGAGGCCAAGGAGACCTCCCGGGGGTCCTAGCCCTACCCCAGCCTGGTGGGGCTGCAGGAAGCCCTGGGTACACACCTCAACCCCACATCCTGGCCCCCAGCCTGGGGGCGAGATCTCAAAAGTGCTGCGCCCCCAGCTGGCCTCAGTGATTCCAGGATACCACCGTGAGGAGTGCAGGCACCCCAGGTGACAAGGTGACAGTGAGCCTGCAGAGGCACAAGAGGAAACAGAGAAGGCAGCGGCTGTGCCATCGTCTCCACGCTTCCCTTAAAGCAATTCCTCATCTGACTGTGTGACTGAGGAAGGAGACTACTGTTACAACAGATGGCGCTGCATATTCTAGGCATTCCAAACTACATAAAAGATGCGTTTTCCAAGGAGGTTAGAGCAAAGACCCTCAGGAAAAATTCCACTTGAGACAAAATGCTGGGATTTCTCCGGCTTGCAGGGGGTCGGGGGATATGGAAGCAATAGGCGTGGACTTCAGAATAAAAGCACAGGAAAAAAAGGCTTTGATTTTTAGTTTGGACTTTGGTGTGGGGATTGAACCCAGGACCTTGGGAGTGCCAAGCACACACTCCAGCCTGAGCTACACCCCCAGCCCCTCAGGAGCTTCTTAGGGAAAAGGCATCCCCAGTATGTAAGCTGACCTCCCAAACCTTCAGGATGGCCCTGGCCGCAGCCACACGGGCCAGCCACTGATGATCCCTAAATAGGCACTCAACCTGGCTGCGACCAGCCTCCTGCCCCTTCAACACGTGTTCAAGATGTTCCCTTACTGTCACGGAGCCCTCACTCATGCTAAGGTGGCAAACTTTTCATTTTTAACCTCTGTGGTCCAATTGTGCCTTATTATTGCAGTTTCATAGTTTAACTGGCAGCACTCTCTTTCAACATGGATGCACCCCACAACCACTGGTGTCCAGGGCTGATGGGACAGGGTAACCGTGACATTTCCTCAGCATCCTCACAGTGTGCCTTGAGTGAGGTCCTAGACCTTCAACAACCCCCATGTCCAACATCTCTCACTTTAACCATCCTTATAACTCTATGTTCAGCTTCTCAAGGAGGTAAGTTCAAGATGTCCGAAGGGGGCATCCGTGGTCACTGGCTATTACTAGCTCTTGCCTCCTTTCCAGCATTTACTAGCAAAATTACAAGGTGGGCAGAACAACACGTGGACAAGGAAACCCAAGAAAGAAGCTTTCCATGCTTTTGCCACTTTGCTCCCAGGATTCCCATCTTTCTAGGAATTAAAAAAAAAAAAATCACAATATGCTGCAGACCAGTTTTTAGGGGAGACTTGTGTGGGCCAAGATCCGGAGACCCCAACTCCTGAGGTTTACCAGCAGCAGAAAGAAGACTGGCTCCAAGTCTACCCAAATGACTTCCTACCACGACCTCAGTGCCCTGGAGATCAAACAGGTTAACAGGAAAAAAAGAAACAAATAAACCACAGGAACTTCCAGCTGCTATTTCAACCGAATTGACAAATCAGTGCAGATTTTGCTTCTCCTTCCTTCCTAAAAATGCAGAAAGTGAAAAAAATGGGCCCACAGACTGACTTTTGTGGGTTTCGATGTCTCTCTTTTGGAAGGGCATGACTCATTTCTAGAACAGCCTGTCAAATCAGAACCGTAGAAAGCAGAAGGCAGAACTGGTTTTGGAGCGCATGCACTACTCACCTGTGCCTCTGGGGGGCCCCCTTCATCTCTAATCAGCAGCAGATAGCTTTGTCCATCAACGACAATCTCTTTCTTGAACCTGCCACCTGCCACACACAGAACACCACGTTATAGAGGAAAACAGGGCGGGAGGAGGGCAGACAGACGTGGGCTTCGCTTGTGGAAAAATACACCCTCGGCAGCGGCCTGGGGGCAACTAGCTCTGAGTATCTAGGACTGGATTTCGGAGGTCTCCCACAACCACTGAATTTTAGAACCGAACCCAGATTTTAAAAAGTGTCTTTAAGAACCCAAGCACTGTTTGAAGGCACTGTGCCAGGCCAGGCACTCTGGCTGAGAAGCGTGGGATTTTTTTGTAGTCTTTATATGTAAATTCAGAAATTCTCTCTCACTGGGAAACAGAGAACACCAAAATCATCATTCTCTTGTTGGGTTCACAAGACAAATTTTTCATGCTTGACAGCTGCCTCGTCCACAAAGTACCGCTAAGTCCAGGGCTGAGAACTTGCATTCTCCTCAAGGGAAACCCAGTTTTTGAGAGGAAACACAGAACATCATGAGTGGGGTCTCCGCGGTCAGAGTCACATCGAGGGAAGGACGCTGGACTAGCACACACGGGTTAGACAGAACTACCGACGGGCCTCCGTGCGGCCGGGACAGTGGTGCAGCGGGCTGACAAGAGGCGTTAGAGAGCACGCTGGGTTAGCGAGACCACCAGGGACCCTGCCAGGGCATGGGGGACGGGAGGGAGCAGGTTGCCGGGGCTGCCCTGCACACCCAGGTGGCCTGGACCACAGGCCTCCACAGAAGGCCACGCCTGGATTCCTCCGCCACACCAAAGACAAATGGCTTTCGAGATTCCGGGCTGAGTCGCCCTCACAGGGATCCTCCATTCCTGACTCTGAGAAAGCAGCACCTCATGTCCCGCCTCTCGCTGTCAACTCCTCTAGGAAGACACCTTAAGAACACCACGGGAGCCAGACAACCCAACTCTCCAGGACGACACTGCCAGGCCTCCCCACCGGCCCAGGGACTGTGTGCAGGCCTGTGCCTCCCTTGCACCAGGGACCTTCCACTTAGAATCCCAGGTCTGGGCCACTTCACTGCCCACGAGGCTGAACACAGAGCTCCTGCCCCAACCCCAACAAGTGTCCAGGGCCCTCCAGAGGGAGGCTGCCACCTGAGGCCGGGGCCCACTGACCTTCTTACCCAAGCTTGCCAGGTCGCCTGGACCTGCACACACACGAGGTTACTCTCCCCACACCTGTCCAGCCCTCCAGGGAACACCGCTTGCTTTGCTGAGTTTGCTTGGAGTGAAACACAAGAAAAACCTCCAGCTCTGCAGCCAGGGCTCACGCTGCAGAGAGAAGCAGGGTCCAAGAAGAGGGCTAGGCAGACGCACTAGGTGAGGGCCGCAGCAGGGATAGATGGGAAGGACACTGCGCCCAGACAAGTCCTCCACCGACCCTTCCCAGCTGCAAGAACACCTGAAAGTGACCTAAGGTCCTGAATCCTGGGTTCTTCCTGGGTTAAGAGGAGGACAACACCCTTCCACAGCAGGGCCGTGTCCCATCGGACACACCAGACACCCCCTAGGGGTGACGGCCGTCTGAGGTCAAGCCCACATACTCCAACGCTCTGTCCGCACCCTGGGGCTGCCCCCCACCAGCTGAGTGGCCTGGCCTTTCTCATCCCCTCTCTTCACCTTGCTCTACCTGGGAGGGGTGGGGGGCTGAGTAAGTGATCAAGGAAACCCTGGTGGGCAGGGTGCCCAGACCACGGGAGCAGCCCTGGCAAGGCAGTGTCGTTCACCACGTCAGCCAAGGTCACTGTGTCCTCTCATAAAAGACAAACCCAACACAGTGACCCTGGTTTCCGGAGGACTTCCAGCAGAGGCCAAGAAGACAAAAATGATTTCCCCGTTTTTAACTTGCTAAACAAGAGAGGCCGGGCACCTGCTACTTCCCGGTGAGATGGGCCGAGTTCAACCTTTCAAGAAAAATGACATTTGGAAAACCAATCTGTCTCTGTCTCCTTGGGAAAACCTCCTCCTTCACACCAAGACTCTGGAGACCCAGTCAGTCACACTGGCCGGGGTCAGGGGAGGCAAACAGGGTCAGTGCCAGAGTTTACACACCTTCCCTACAACTCTGAGTTCTAACTGTGGGCACCAGAGTATGGGCACAGCCATGGTGAGCCTGCCTGAGGCAGTCTAGCAGGTCGGGTCTGTTAAACCGTGGACCCTCTGATCACAGGAAGACGTCTGTGCTTGAAGCTATTTAAGCGATCTCAAGGCAGAACCTTAGAACTCGCCTGGGGTTGCCGGGTCCCCCAGGGGACACTCTGCCTACATCCTTCCCACAGCAGACTTCCTGGAAGCTGAGAAGCTGAGCAAAGCCAGGGATCCTGGTGGCCAGGGCTGAGCTTCCAAGGCCTCAGGATGGCCTGTCCTCGGTGCTCCAGAAATGCCCTAAGAGCTGGGCAACCGTGCCAGGCCCTCCAAGTGCTGCAGCCGTTCAGACCAATGCTGATCACTCTGACCCACGGGCAGCACGACATCCTGCCAGGCCACCATCACCCTCCAAGCGCAGGTTGAAGTCCTGGACTCCCTGGCCTCGATATGACATTAGGAGGTCATACTGGCATAAGGTGGTCTAACACAACACGGGGAATGTGGGGACACACACGATGGATGCCACAAGAAGACAAAAGCAGAGATTTCCAAGCCCAGAAAACCACCAGAAGCTGAGAGAGGGGGGGACAGGTTCTCCCTCACAGCCTCAGGGAACCAGAACTGAGCCAGCACACCTCTGTTGTCAAGCCTTCGGCGTGCGGCACCTGCCTGCTGCAGACCGTGCAGACTAACGTGATCTTGCTACCAAGTGCCCTCCTCTATGCACTGGCCTGTGCATGGACACATGCGGTGTCTTCCCCAGCTGCGTAGGCTGTGGCTCCAAATCAGCACTGCAGCCTGACCTTGCACCTGAGCTTCAGCGCAGAGGGACCCTCCTGGTCAGCAGCATCACACTCCAGTGTTTGCAGAAACCTCATCTCAATCCTGACTGGCCGCCCCAACCTCTGGTCAAGGTGGACACACCATGGGGACGCCTACTGTCTACAAGCCACCAGGCTGTGCCCAGGGAACATGGGTGTCTGTCCCCCCACCCACAAGCACAAAGTCCCAAAGCAGGGACTAGAGGCCACAAAGAAGAAAAAGGAGAGTGGACATGCAGGAGTGGGGAGAAGCCTGGCCAAAGGGGCGGTCAGAGAAGGGCCGTAGACTGGAGAGGGCCGAGCGGGCTAGGCCACAGGGCTGGGGGAGGATGGCCTGGAGGACGGCCTGGAGGACAAAGCCAGCAGGTACCTCATCCCTGACTTGCTCTGCATAAGCAATCCCTAGGGTGCCAGCACCAGGGCTCAGGAGTCATCCTGCCCAGTCCACCCCTGCCCGCCTGCCCTGCCCTGAGGAGATGAACAGCTCTGGAGACCCACTGGACTGCCTGAGCCTCCGTGTCCTCTGTAACATGGGCTTTCCTTCTCGGGCGGGCAACCGAGGAAACGCACTCAGAACCTGCGGAGGACCCAGCAGCGGGGGGTCAGCCAGGTCTCCATGCAGAATCCCTCCCCTTCCCTGCTCAGCCCTCAACATCCAGCCTCCAGACCTCTGCAAACCTCCACTGTGGCCTCTCATTCACAGAACAGCCTGTGCTCCTCAGCTGGGTTTCTGCACAAGCTTCCTCCTGCCGGCTTCCAGCCTCAGTGCCCCTCTAGACACTGCACATCCAGAGAGTCCCACCATAGCCCTGTCCTGAGCCCAGCCCACACCCCTCCTCACCCCAGGGCTCAGCCTCCCTGTGCAGCCCCAGCTGGCCCCACCCTCCCAGCTGCTCCCCAAACATTAGGACATGTGGGTCCCCTGCTAGGTCCACCCTCCACCTGGCTTAGCCATCTTGCCTTGCTCAGGCTGACCTCACTGACTAGGGGGCCTCCAAAGCAAAAGGAGGGGAATGGAGTCTGTCCCTGGGGACAATGACATTCCCTGCAATGGCAGCAGCCCCAAGGCCTTCGGCACTCCTCAGCCACCTCCCTGGGGAGCAGGACCACTGGGCATCAGCGCCCAGCTCTTGCAGGGTGCCAGGATGACGCTCCTCCCCACAGGCACATCGGCACTGCCCATGTCTTCAGGTGCCAGGTGAGCGGTACTCCTGGGTGCTGGGTGATCAGTACTTCTAGGTGCCGAGCCTCAGCCAGGAAAGGCTCCCAGGAGGTGCGGAGCTCCCTCCTGAACTCGGCCATGGCTCTGGCTTGGCAACCCCAGGTGAAGGGCTGCAGACCCAACTTCCAGCACCTCCACAAGGAGGGGACTCTGCCCCCATCCGGAAGGCCTCTTCCTGCTCTGAAGTCACTTCCCCCGCCCCTGAAACAGCATGATTCATCTTTCATTTCACCAAACGCTCAGGCACCCAGACTGGGGGGCTGAGAACATGACGCAGGGGCGCTCCCGACACAAGCAGGCTCCACTAGAGTCCATGCTGGCACCTGGAGAGGCAGGCCACAGGGAGCAGGTGCTGGGGGTCAGGTGACAAGCCAGGCTGTGACTCTGTCTTCTCCAGCTTCCCTGAAGGAAAATCCTTGGAGTGAGAGTATCCTTGGTGGCAGGCTGGTCCCTGCAGGTCCTGTTGCCCTTGGTGTGGCCAAGTATCCCTTATCCAAGATGCTGGGGACCACAGTTGCTTCAGAGCCTTCACCAGCTGATCATCCCTAATCCGAAAATCTGAAATGATCCCAAATCTGAAAGTATTTGAGTATCACATTAGTTCTCCAAATGTTTTGGATTTTGGAGCATTTTGGATTCCAGGTTTTTGAAGCACAAATGTTCAAACTGTATTTTAAATTCAAACCTGCCTTCTCATCTCAGTCATTAGATATCTTCCTACCTGAATTTTAGGGAACATACCCAAACTCCATATCCAAGTTCACTTTTTAATGTAGATTTTTAAAATTTGATATTCAATTTTCCAGAGGGTCCTACCAGTTATCACACCACCTTGCCACAGCCCATGCTATAGACTTGTTGCACGAGGGACAGTCAATCTTCTCTGCCTGCCCATTATTATTATGTAACATTATGTTTCATCAGGGACAATTTATTTTCAAAAGTGGCTTCAGTCTCCCCAAACCTGAAAGGAGAAGCATGGCAGGAAAGGAAGGGCGGCGCGGGGCTCTTCCAGCTCTTCCACGTCTCTTCATGACGTCTTATGGGTGTCCCTTACCGTCCAACCTCAGCAGTTCCAGGGTTACGATCCTGAGCCTCACACTGTGGGAACGAGTTCAAGATCTGGGAGGCTAGAGTAAGAACTCGGTTCCTTCTGGCACTTCAATCACACAGCCAAAAGCTACTGCGCTGAGGTCCCTTTTAAATGTCTCATCCATGTTGTCAGTTCTGCTTTAAGAAGGGAAAATAAAGCAACTGCAATTTCCTATTCAAAAAAAAAAAAAAAAAAAAACTCTGTTGGGAGTAAACACGCCGCAGATGTTTGACATTTCTGTTCTATCATTTTCACTAATTGGACTGAAAGCTATTAACGTATCATTAGCAGTTCTGCAAGCAGCAGAGTGACAGCAGTGACAGCCAGCCTCCCAACACTCTGTGCAGGGTTTCTTTCTCCCCAGGACATCTCCATTATGCTCACAGCATCCTGTAACCCCAACACTTCCAGATCCACCAGGGAAAGTTCAGACGCCGACTGCGATGCCCGCAGCCGGCTGCAGAGAGAACCTCATTCCCAGAAGGCCTAGCGGCTCCTTACCCCGCTAGGAGTGCCAAGGCCTAGGGACCGACAGTGGCGCAGTCCCATCTGGAAATGAGACTGTCCAGTGCCCTCTGCTGAGGCTGCAGGGGGTCTCCTTCCCTGGTCCACTGACAGCCGCTGCAGCTGTGAAGCCATCACTGCACTTAGGAAAACCTCGAGGGGGACACACGAGACACCCGCCTGCAGCTTCTTCACTGCTGGTCTCCATCCTTAGATTCTCATGAACAAGCCAAGGCTGGAAATCATTCTTGAGTTAAGGCTGCATTTGAGAGCACACAGTTCCCCTTTTCCTTTAGAACGAGGAGGGGAATTTGAGCATCTGACCCTTAGGTCACTGGGCAGCAGATGCTCTCTGGGGGCTGCAGATGGGCTTGCACTTTCTCAACTGTGACCAGGGGGACGCAGCCCAAGAGGCAGTTCGGGGTCCCCCAGCCATGGCTGACAGGGACTTCCATGAAGATGTTTTGTAATTTTACCTAAAACTTTCTCGTTTGTTATTTCGTGGTATCTTAGATAAAACAGGAAGAATATCAGCAAAGTGGACTGAGAACTCACTGAAAAGGACAGTGAACTCTTGTTTCTCCCTGAGGGAACATAAAACAAATTTAATCATGAATTTGCCTCTGTCTTCCCAGCACAGGGGTTGAGCCCAGGGGCACTCTAGCACTGAGCTGCATCCCCAGCCCCTTCCACCTTTTTGTTGTTGCTTATACTTTACTTAGCAACAGGGTGTCCATGAGTTGCTTAAGACCTCACTTAGTTGCTGAGGTTGGCTCTGAACTCGTGATCCTCCTGAGCCTCTGGGATAAGAGGCATGCACCACCCTGTGCAGCCATTTTTTATCTGGAGACAGGGTTTTGCTAAGTTGTTGAGGCTCGCCTTGACCTCAATTCTCCTTCCTCAGCTTCCGGAGTCAGTGGGATTACAGGCATGCACCACCACACCCAGCTGCCAGATTTAAAAAAAAAAAAAAATCCATCTGGCTTTTTAAACTGGGGGGGAAATACTTAAGTCAGTAACTTATTAACATTGGGGCTTTGAAAAAGGTTTTCATTGTGACATTTAAAAGGAATTTTGGACCGCATGTTATTTTTACACTGTGAAAAATTTATTGGTAAATCATCTTACAAACCTCAACTGAATCAGATTTCACTTGCTCTGACAATTTTTTTTTTTAAACGTAACATTTGGAAATAAAAAGGTACTATTCCAAGGGTGCACCACAGGGGGTAAGGACCTGCAGGACACTCAGGCTCCGACTGGAGAGGAGAAGCTCTGGCCTCCCCTCAGTCCCCAGTGAGACAAAGGGAAGTAGGAAGGAGTCCTGGTCAGCGCGGCAGGCCAGAACGCCCCAAAACTGGACTGCCTTTCCTAACAATCCCTGATGAAACGGGGAGGGGACTAAACACCAGAAGAATGAGAGAAGGGGCCCAGCTAAATATAAAAGCCCGCGCAGGTGGGCACCGGCAAGGGGGCTCTCAGGAGGCTGGGTGGGAGGGGCGTCTGGCTCCTGCCCCACCCCCACCCAGCAACACCCCAGATCACTTTATCCAAAAGAGGAGGGGAGGAGAGGAAGGGCGGCCATGGTCCTGCCCCCTCTGACTCCTGACTAAGGAACAGGACTCATAAGGCACCGAGGTGAGCAGGGGAATGAGCATGCATACCATGCCCAGGACAGGCCCCGACAGGGCGATTCAGAGGGGCAGGCAGAACACAATCACCCATGTGACGCCACCCTCCTCAGGGGCAATGACATCCCTCCCAGGTCCTGCGGTCCAGACAGCAGTCGAAGCCCAGGTGCTCCACTCCCCTGCAGCTGCGGGACACGTGGGGCAGGCGGCAAAGGGGAATGCGGGTGACTGACCAGCCCTTCTGGTCCAGGGCACTCAAGGGACGGCTCTCTTCAACCCCATTTCCCCCACCACAGGAGGCAGGGCAGAGGACGCTTCCAACAGCCCAAGGTGCCTCAGAACAGAGAGAAGCCTTCCCAGGTCGACCACCACAGTCTTCACCCTGGTGAAGTCAGAGCGGCCCGAGGGGGAGACACGCAGGAGGAACGCCAAGGATAGGACTTCATGCAAAGGCCCCCAGGGGAAAGGGGACGGGAGGGAGCAGAGCTGCTGGAGAGAAAACCAACTCAGGGAACCTGGCCACCTCCCACACAGAGCGACCGCACCAAGAACCACCCCAGCGCTCCTAAGGACAGAGGCCTGGCAAGAGCACTGGGACGGAGGAGGGACGGGTGAGAAGACGGGAGCTGAGAGATGTGGCGGGGGGCTCCCGTAGAGGGTTCAGCCCAGAGGGCTGGGGAAAGCGTCCAGGAGAGGACGGACGACCCGCGGGGCCAGTGGGGTCTCTGACGACAGGCCCAGCAAGAGGGGGAGAAAGGTCTTCAAAGATGAAGGACAGTGGGGTTCTCCTGAAATGCAGAAAGACCCGAATGTACAGATCCAAGGGGCCAGCGAAATCCCAGAAAGCCCCAATTCCGGAAAACTAGGGCAGGCCTTCAGCTTTAGAGATGTGCCTCCTGAGCCTGCGGGAAAACCGGGGTGCACACAGCAGGAGCCCCACCAGAGGGGCTGCTGCAAGTGCTTTCACACAGGATTGTTTTGGACACTGTGTTGCAGTAACAACCAACTAAGTGAGGTCAGGGGCAGATGGACAGGCTGTCAGCGATGCCCCCCCCCCCCCAACCAGGAAAGCTGGGAAGCTGCAGCTCCAAACCGCACTTTCAAAAACCTTGTCCTGCATGTGGGCACACCTGAAAGCCCTGTGGAAGAGCACGTGGACGGGAGGCAGCCTGCCTTGTCACAAGGGACAGGCCAGCAGCCTGGTGTGACCTAAATCAGCTGGAGTTCTTAGCGTGGATCTGATGCTTACCTCCAGGTGGGAGGCTTCGATCTGAAACGTCTCTGTCTCTTCTCTCGATTGAGCTTGGCATTTGGAAGTCCCACTCTTCCTAACACGTCAACGCTTTTGGATTTATTTAACTGAAGAGTACTTTGAAGTTGCAAGTAGTTGATAGGTTTAAGAAAAACACAGAGCCGCTCGCTTGAGTAGCTCAAGACTCTTGACGGCAAGTAAACAAAGCGAACATTAACTGGATGGGAAGGCAGATGTGAAACTGAAACGTGGAGAGTCTCGGGTCCTATTTCATGTTCTTGAAAAGAGCTGTATTGTTGTCTTCAATAACAAGGAGTCCAAAATGTATTGATGGACCTGAAATTTTTATTGATGAAATACTCTTAGGTACTAGAAAGCTGCTTTAAGTGTCTTTTAAAAATGTGATTTGCTGCTCAAGAAGATGATGGAAAACTAATGTTCAGAGAGATGGCTTCTTGAATTTCCAAAACTTGGATTCAATTTCTTTACATTTCAGTTTCCAAGAGCTCTGGGTTAAAATACCAACTGGCAAATTCACACACAAATTCACCTATTATGAGCTCTCTTCTCCACATTGCATCTTGTAAAACACTTTGGCCAGGTGGTTAGCGTGGGATATGCAGACCAACCTCCACCATCCACACCCACATTTTGTCAGTTTTTCCCCCTAAAACACCCCATCCAAACGTGCTGACAGCACATCCTCCCAGCAAAACGAGCTCCTGACCTTGCTGCACAGTCGGTCACTGAAGAGAAAGAATGGCATCGTCAGGGACCTTGTGGGGAGGGTGGCCAAGAAGGCCACAGCAGGACTTCACTTTGAAACAGGCCATGGACACAGGAGAAACGGCCCGGAGGGAGGAGCCATATTTGCACAACCAGGCACCTCCTTGGGCAGCAGAGCCTGTCTGGCCCCCAGGAAGATAAGGCAAGGCTCCCCTAGTTCAGGCCCACTCAGCTGCCCCTGCGCCACGCCTGGGACCTTCTTGCAGAGTTGCCACTGGAAGAGATTCTGGACTCCTAAAAGCTCCATGAAAGTCACACTTCTCCCCCAAAACTCAACCTCACACCCAGCTGTGGCCAGCTCATCCCAGTCCGCACAGCAAGCTGATGTCCTGCTGAGCCTCGGGGCCTGTTTGCTGATCCGTAAAATGGGTGAGAGGATCCAACAAGTTTCCTCCGAAGGGTCAACCTCAGGCCACACCTGCAGCTGAACAGCTTTCCAGCTTCTGCAATCTCGGTCTCCGTAGGTGAACGCACAGGTAGAACAGCCGCTGCCTTGTCCTGCCATGGTCAGGAGCGCTCAGGGGCTGGCAGCTCCTGGTAATGTAGCATTACAAATGGCTCAAAAATTCAACTCATCGTGGCAGCTTCACAGTGACGGCATCGTCGTTTCCAAATGGAGCAACACACACACAGTGTCCCAGGACATCCAGTGAAAAGGAGAAGCAGTCTAAAACGATGTTGCAGAGGATGAAAGATGTGTGTTTCGCTCTCAACTTCCCACAGACAAACCAGCCTCTCCCAGGACTGTGGTCGCCCATGCCTTCTGGGGATCCAGGAACTTCCGCGTCCCCCTCACGTCAAAGCAGCTCATGAAGAAAGCAAGTCCTGGACAAGTGCTTCTCCAATGGCTCCGGGAAAAGGATTCCAGAAATCTCAGGACTTATCCATGTGGGTGGCGTGTTTCTAACTCAGATCAGAGCGTCTAGACAAGTATTCTCAACCCACAGCACTCTTTGGTTCTCACTGCTCTTGGGCCAGAGGACTCTAGGCGACCCCTTTCCAACTGACCGGATACAGCCCGTGGCTGGCCTCTGCCCTCCACCTGCGTCAGTCGCGGGAGTCCTGGCGTCTGAAGCACACTCTGAGTCCCACACTGCGCCAGGCTTCGGGTCAGGGCTGGGAGTGCAAAGACAGCGGCAGGCTCTGCACCCTGGACAAGCTTGGTGCCAAGGGAGGGGAGACAAGGAAAGAGGCCACACTTGAAACCGGAAGACTAGTCAGGTGGACTGGGAGGCCACAGGCGGCCAGGCCCGGGCTGACTTTCAGTCATCAGTGAAGGACCCTCGCAGTCAGATTTGACTTACAATCAAACCAGCGACCTTCGGACCACCACTGCTGGGCAGCTAATGCTCGGTGCCTGCAACAGCCCCAGAAAGGGCTCACGGGTTCCACTGAGTGTGTCCACCATGCACGCCAGTCCTTCAGAGGAACAGGCACTTCGGGTTGGTTGCTTCATTTGTAATATTTTGCACACTTAAGTATTTAAACATAAAAAGTAAAGCAAAGGCCTCAGTGGATGAAGAAAAGAAGCCCTACTCTTCACCTAGGCAAAGCTTCCTCACCGAGCAGTGCACCAAGTCTGAACTACGTCCCCCAGTGCCAGGACTGGGTCCATGGGAGCAGTGCAGGGGGCAATGCAGGCAGCCCGGGGGGCTACCCAGCTCCAATGCCACGGCCAACATGTCCTACCTCTCTACACCCTCGGATCACAGCGTTCTAAGCCAGTGCTTGCCGTGGGAAAGTAACTTTATGCTAACAGATGATGTGTTACAAAAACCCTGTTTTTGAATATGCAACTCTGGAAATGAATATGCAGAAGGACTGGTTTACAGTGGTTCATTCACATATAACTCTGAACACAAACAAGGTATCAGGCTACGGGGAGCAACCGTCCCGCTAGGTGGCACTTCATTCCTCAGCCCCATTCCTGTCCGTCCTCAGGAGCACAACAGGAGCAGGGCTGGAAGCTGCTGCGTGGGGAACAGCCAGAGACCAGCACCAAGGCACCGCAGGTTGGATTCTGCTTTGTCTTTTACAATCCCTTTTAAAACCTCTCAAACCCCTTCCTAGCTCACCAGCAGTAACACTCCAGCCAAGGCCCTCCCTACCCTACTGGGGTCTGTCGTGGGATATTTCTTTCTGCAGGTGCTGGGGATGGAGTCAGGGCCTCTCCATGCCAGAAAAGTACTCGACTGCGGAGCTCCACCCCAGCCCTCACCTCCGATATTTCTTTTGCTGATGGTCACATTCCACTTTCCCCATGCCCTCTGGGAAATTGTGTTAAGATCCTCTATCAAGAGTATCATTATGGCTGGGTTGTGGCTCAGCGGTAGAGCGCTCGCCTAGCACGTGCGAGGCCCTGGGTTTGATCCTCAGCACCACATAAAAATACATAAGAAAATAAAGTTACGATACCTTTGGGTCCAACTACAACTAAAAACATAAATGTTAAAAAGAGTGTAGTTACTTTATTAGAAGGAGGTCTCCAGGTCTCTGTCCCTCCTTCAGAGCACCTGCACCCCCACCCCCACCCATAGGACCAGCGTGGTTTGCTGCGAAGCACCAAGACCCCCTGTGGTCTGCCACCCAGAGTGGGTGGAGACCAGATGTCCCTGTGACGTTCTCATGGGAACATAAGCTCCTGGATCTTGGGCTGAGCTCACCCCTGCCAGGCCCAGGTGTTTCCCAGGGGGTCCTGCCCCTGGGACATAGAATAAGCCACATCTGCCACCCATGCTGACGTACCCTCAGGACGAGACCTCTGCCTGAGTGAGAGAACACGCCAGGACACAGCGCTCTGGGCAGCTGGACACACCTGGAGCCAGTTCACCTGAGATGGCTCCTAAGGGGGCATGAGAATTGGGTGCAGAGGATTTGGGGGGCCAGATACCAGCAGCTCACTGCTATCACCTGAGTCAGTTCTGAGGCCAGAGGGGTCTGGAGATCCCTCCTGTTCGTCCCCTGAAGTCTGTCTCAGGGCCAGCCAGCATGACTGCTGTGGCGGTCGGGACACGGGGGCTGGCCCCGCCTTCTTTCCCCCCCCCCCTCCTGGGCTGCCCACACAGCTTCTCCTCCATCCCTGCTGCAGCGAAGACCGTACCGCGGGCCAGTTCCACTTCCAGATGCCGCAGCTGCCCACACTCGGGCTGACCGCTCCTCCTGCAACCCCGGGTCCTGTCCAGGCTCAAGTCCGCTTCTTCGCCCACTTGGGTCCACCCCTTCCTCTGGGCGTGTGGAGTGACACACACTGTGCTGGCTTCCTCACCAAGGCCCTCTGCACAGGACACACTCCCCCTCAACACAGCTGGCTCCTTCCTTTGGCTCAAAGAACAACTCCTGCATGTTTGTTGTCCGCAGTGGTAACGACAGGATGTGTCAGGAGAGGTCCTCCTGAACCTTCATCCCGCCTCAGAATTCTTCCTAACACGGAATGTGCCAGGAGCCAAGGACGGAGAAAGGAACAGACCATGAGTTGAACCTGGTTTCTGTTTCTGGTCTGGGTCAATCATAGGTGAATTTATTAGGTTTAAGTAAATGGATCAGATGAAACTGTCATGTTTTGTACATTACTGGCAGCTGCCTGGGGCTTAATTTGTACTAAGATACTCCTCCCCCGCCACACACACACAGCTGGCCCAGTCCTTCTCAGATCTTACAGCTGGTATCCAAAGCCTCAGCTCCCAGGCCAGTGGTGGCCGAGTCCTCAGAAGCACGCAGGCGGAGGCAGAGCTGGGAACCACATCACCACAAGCAGGTTCTCCTAGAGGGTCTTTCTGGCACCTGTCTTAATTTGCTGTTGGTGTTTCTTGCAATTTCTACCTCCCTGCCTCCATGCCCCCTGCTCCCTGCCCCCAGGCTGGCTTCAGCCCTGACCCAGGACTGCCCAAGTCAAGGAGTATGATCAGCAGAGGTGTCCTCTGAACAGCGAGCCTCTCCCCTCTGCTGGGACCAGCAAGTGCGCAGGGCAGGGAGGAGGTGGTGGGCGAAGGCCACGCAGGATGGTGCGGGGGTGGGGGGGGGGAAGCTTTGTGGACCCCCTTGTCTAAGGTCCAGCAAGGCCCAACAGCCCTCCGTCAGCACTTCCTGCCCTCGAGGATGGAGAGGGAAATACTGCATGAAGAGGTGCGAGGGCCAAGCATAACACCGCCCGCAACCTGTCCCTGTGGGAAAGGCTGCATCAAGCGGCATCTGTCAGTTGACGCTTGAAAGGGCCATGTGTGGCATGTGGACGTGGGATCCGGATCTGCCCCCAGTCCTCTCTGGGGCCCACCTGCTCTCCAACCCTTCTGTAACACGCCTGCCCCACCAACAGTTCAAGGAGGCGACCTCACTGCCCCTGAGGGAGCGGCCAATCAGCATGCCCCCTCAGATCCCAGCAGTGTTGGTTGTTTTAGGGAAAAGCATGTGATACAAGTGAGGCCAACTGCTGCTGACCTTAAATCTGCTGCAGGAGCAACTGAGAAAAACATCCAACCTTCCTCCCCATCGAGTGTGAGCACCAGGGATCACATGGTCAGTGGGTGCCACCAAGTGGGGCACCAACAGTGGCATGAAGCCCAATAGTGGCAACAAGTGGAAAGAGGCTCCTCGGGAACCTAAGTGGATTTAGGATCAGGTTTTTTCTAAATCCCCCAACCTGGCTGCTCTGAAGGCCACCTGATAAGTCCACCACCACAGCACCACCCCTTTCTGCCTGAGTAATCTAAGCTGCTCAACTATCCCTTGCACCGAGGGTGCAGACCATTACCAGGAACCTGGCCCTGGGGCTCCTGGACAGAGTAGGCTGGTCTGCCACCATCCAGCTCCCTGGGACTGCAGATGGGCTACCAGCTTGTCATCCCCGTTAAGGCCAAAGTCCGGAGGAGACACTGCACAGACCCAGGGGAAACGCCTTGTGGCGGTTCAGGTTTGACAGATCCTGTGATGGTCGTCTGCAGGCACATGCGATGCATGCGCAGCTTGAGAACACCTGTGCAGCAAAAAGGGACTTGTGCTTGCAAACGTGAAACTCCAGACCCACCTCCTTCTTCCCGCTGCACAATGTCTTGTTAGAACTTCTGATGTCAGCAGGGTCACAGGAAACCAACAGGTGAGTCACAGCGGGCCTTCTCCCTCTGGGCTCTGGACTCTGGGGGCATAACAGGCCTTTGTGGTGCCTCGAGGAGCCAGACTCTCCCAGACAGTGTGGACCTGCCCTTGCAGGTCCAGGTGTAAATCACTATGGTGAATTAGTTATTCATCTAGAAATTTCTTCTCCCTGGTACTTGCCAACTGCAGGCCCAGTGCTGATTTTGGTAAGTCCTTGATTTCTTGTTGAATTGATGATAAAAATACGGAACGATGTGTTCAGAGTTCCAACAACCAACTGAAGGACACAGTTTGTCCTGCCAGAAGTGTCCATGCCAAAACCATGACGGCCTGCTCCTCCTGGCTTTAGAGCCTTTTTTCTTACTCAAGATGAAAAGGAGCAGGCTTCTCTCCAGCTACTTCTTTGAAGCTCCAGGATCACTTCAGGGCCCTTCACCTGATGCAGGCACCACCTGGCTGTCCTGTGTCTTCCGTGCCAGGGAGGCAGAGCTGCAGACTGCTCTAGACTGCAGAGGAAGACGGGAGGGAGGCACCGAGAGGGACTGCGGAAGACCCCGCACTGCCCTGCACTGCCTCCACTAACCCCGCCCACTGGCAGCTCATGATCTTAAGGCTCACAGATAATTCTCATTAAAAAGTTACCACGCACTTACAGTCACTTGGGTGTAAGTAACATGGTAAAATTCATGTTCAAAACAACTCAAGTCAGAGTCATAAGGACCCCCCACCCCACCCGGCCACCACACACACACACTCTGAACATTAGGCAGGATCCAAGAACTGTTTTAGACATAAGCCCTAACATCTGTGGAGCAGTGGCAGCTGACAACATTTTTTTCCAACTTTATTGGGTTTGGAAAGGGTTTTGGAGCTGACAGCTTAAATGCATCAGTGTCCCAGAAAACCGGCCTGGGTGTTTTCGCTGGGTGTTTCTAGGAGACTAAGTAAACATTCATTAACAAAATATCTGAGGTCCATGTGTTGCTGAGAACGCGTTCACTGCCCCGACTCTGGACACATCTGTGAGGAAACAATTCCCGCCGGGGTCCTGGGGCTTTGGCAAGACTGATACATGGGACACAGGCTTGAGGGCAGCCTGTGGGCCCCAGGGCCAGGACCAAGTGACCCCAGAGTCTTCCTCCCACAGCACGTGGCGTGAGCACTTGAGAAAAAGCATCCTGAACCGAACCCCAGCAGAAACCCTGGCGGTCGTCTCCAGGGACACAGCCTGCCTCTGAGGTCATCAAGAGCTCGTGAGGACCTGCTGGCCCCTGGGCGCCCGCCGACCCCGGGTCCAGAGGCTTTCCCCAGAAGCCAACCCTGCCCTTGGAAGCTGCAGCGCTCCCCAGCTCCCCTGTGGGGAGGACCCCAGAACTCAGCCTGGCTGGAAAGGCCCTAGGGTGTCGGCCACATCAGACCCTGTCCTGTGCTCTGTCCAGGCTGTAGACAAGGTCCCAGGAGCCTGGCATGGGCTCCACGCTCAGTGACCTGGACTTCACGGGGGCAGTGGAGGACCCATGCTGAGCGGAGGGCGGCAGACCTACCTCAGCCTCCCGGGGCAGGGGTCAGGCATGGGCACCTGAGGGCAGAGGGAGGCGAGGGGGCAGCGTCAGTGTAGGGGGCAGGGCGACTGGGGCGGGGAGCTGGGGAGAGAGCAGAGACAGCGTCCCGGCGTACCCGCAGGTGACGGGCCCATGTGGGGACACGGACACTGCCGGGCTGCAGCCGTCCTGATGCACTGCTTGGCTCGGTCCTCACACAAGCCGTGAGGCTGGGAGGAAGGTGGCATTCGGGAGTGGTAACATGCCCAAACTCACAGGAAAACCCAGAGGCCAGGACAGCCCAGGCCTCAGCCAGCGGGACCCCATCTTGGTAACGCATGGCATGGGGGCCAGACACCTCCCTGCTTCTCTCCTGGCACCTGCTCCCTTCCTGGATCATTCAGCTCTGCCACCTGGTGACCCAGTAAGACGTGACCACTATAGAGGACACTGTGTGTTCCAGGTCCTCCCGGACGTGAACTAGTGACCCTTCCAGAGAACCTCCAGGCCTTTACCAAGCCCGGACAGTTTCAACTCAACAAAACACAGCAGCACTTTCCCGACACCTGGGCACAAATCAAAAGAATACTTTAGAATTTTCAATGAGCTGCGGTCACAAAGCCCAGGTTCCCACCTGAGCCGCACGGGTCCCTACTCCGTCTCGGGGCTTTCTCTCATGCAGCCCACCCCTGTGCCCAGCTCCATGAGCTCCACCGGCCAGGTCGGGGAATATTTTTAAAAAGTCTATTCAAAAAAACAAGAACCGCGTCTGCACTGAACACACGGACTCCTCTTCTGTCACTGCTCCCTCAAAACACGGAGTGACAAGGGTTCACACAGCATGCAAAGCCCAGGCCGTCCTCCCTGGGGCCTGGAGTGCCCAGACTTGGGTACCCGAGGGAGTCCTGCCACCAAGCCCCGAGGGCACCAGGACGGCTGTGCCGAGCTGGTCCTTACCTCCGGGTGTACCCACATCTTTCGTTTTCTCCCAAGCTTCTCCCACCTGGAGGACATTCGGGGTTTTCCATCTCCCTCGTCATTTCAGACTCTTCCCCTTACACAGGAAAACACCAGGCCCCTTCTCCACCTGGGGGACACTGTCATCTGTGCCCAGCTCTGGAGAGTCCCCGACTGGGAGATCTGCCCTAATCCAGTCCCTGGATTCCTCCAACTCCCTCAGCTGGACGCAGGCAGGGCCAGCTTCCCAGGGAGAGCCACTGTTCTCCACTGGGGGAGGGGAGGAGCGGGTCCAGGGACCCAGGCTGCTGCTGCACAGATGCAGGGCCGGCCGGGGGGCGTCCTGTGCAGTCACTGCTGGGACAATCAGGACAGCAGAGACAGAGCCTGAGTCACTGCCCTGGAGGGAAGGGCCAGGCCGCTGCGGGCCCACACAGATTCTGGGGTGCCAAGACTTCAACAGCCCAGAATTTGAGCTGGTTAACAGCTAACAAGAAACTAAAGCTTCAGTGACCGAAGAAATGGGTCCCCAATACACTGACTCCTGAGGACCCAGGAAGAGGGCCAGCTGCTCCCATGCCCTGCCTGGCGACAGCCCTTCAGCCAATCCCTGTGGGCAACCACAGCAGGCGAGGTCACCACTGGGCCTTGCCCTGTCCCCTCACAGGGGCTGGCAGGCCCTGTCCTCTTCCCACCACCTTTAAGCCACCTTCGCATCCAGAGGTGGGTTCATTCTAGATTTGCATGAAAAGGCGGCACTAGCAAAGAGCACAGCTTCATTCCAGAAAAAATTCTGATTATTTATGACTGCAGTAGGCTTTATTGAGGCCAGATCAGGTCTCCCAAAGGGTGTCTGGCAGCGATTCCGAGTCTCTGGCCAAGTCACCCCCCAACAGACCTCTTCCTTAGAGGCCACTGATGCCTTCACCCTGTCCTGTCACCTGGACTCCAGTCTCTGACCCAAGGCTTCAACCAGGACTTCAAAGCACAGCCACCAGTTGGAAACGCCTCCAGGCACGGCAGGAACAACGCAGACACGGGTCTGGTAGAGCTCAGCGTCTGGGACCGGGCATGTAGGCCTCTCGCATGTAGGAGACTATCCCGTGCTCCAGGGTTGCAGGTGCTTCTTCCCCAGCCCCACCTGGGCACCTGGGTGCCAGCAGAATTGGTGCTGAGTCCTAAGGATGTTGCCAGCACAAACACCGCGACCTTCTGTTTTCCTGATGCCACTGCGTTTCCCAGGGCTTCCACTGGGCTCCGTGCATCTCTTCCTGGCACTGTGAAATGCCCCCCAGGGGTGTGAAGGTCACAGGCAAACCGATTCCTGTCCTGGTCCTCCTCAAGCTTCTATGGCCAGCAAGAACGGAAGGGAAGGGCCCGGCCTCAGCAGCTCTGAGCGGGGCTCCTGCAGCCAACAGGTGGGCGTGACGGGCCCTCTCAGACCCTGTGTGGAGCACTAGAATCAGTCTTTGCAGCCTAAGGTGCGAGATCGCACTGGAACAGGGTGTGTGGCGGACCACTGCCTCCCAGGAAGGCAGCGCTGTCCGACAGGCAGGGCTGGGCGTGTCTACCAGCCCAGGAGCCCACGGGGTGATGGTCTTCGGCAGCTGGGAGGGGCCTGGACAGTCTCAGGGA
Organism: Ictidomys tridecemlineatus; assembly: GCF_052094955.1. Lineage (NCBI taxonomy): Eukaryota > Metazoa > Chordata > Mammalia > Rodentia > Sciuridae > Ictidomys > Ictidomys tridecemlineatus. The sequence continues at coordinate 194,315,152 of NC_135483.1, read as the reverse complement.
ACAACCTGTCAAAACAGTGATTCTGGATTTCCGGCCTGCAGAACTGACGGAGGATACACCTCTGCTCTTCACCCCATAGCATGTGGCCTGCCACAGAGGCCCCGAGCACTTAAACACACTCGGACACACCAAGAACTGTGCCCCCACAGAGGCTGCTCCCTCCAAGCTCCTGTCTGGGAGTCGCAGACTCCCCACGAAACCCCCACTGTTGCACTCGTCACAGGCAGAACTGCTATTAAGTGTGATATCCCGTACCCTCCCTCGTTCGGACTGTGTCTCTAAAGTTACTAAATCTTGTAAGTCCAGATGATGTCACCTCTGGAATCCAGCTGAGATGGACCGGATGGAAGGCACTCTGGGCCCCGGACATGATTCTGCCCAGTCACACTCCTACCCAGAAAGCTCTCTTCTGCAACTGCCGTGTCCCACCACTCACCTCTCCAGCAATCTCAACATCCCAGGCGCAGGTCAGAATCCCCGCAAAGACAGCAGCGTGTTCTTTACCTCAGAGGAGCCACCGTGGGCCAGCAGGAAGGGCGGAGAACCCCACGAGCGGCGGGGATGGCAGCTCACCCACACCCCACGCAGCACCCCCGGCCGGAGCAGCCATGCAGCTGACTGCTCCAGACTCACAAGAGCTAAGTGGCTGGGTGTCCTGAACGTGGTCTGAGTGTGTCCCCAAATGACTGGCATGTAGGAAGCTGGCTCCCCAGCGCGGTGCTGCTGGGAAGTGGGGAGACCTTTGAGAGCTGGGCTCAGCACCAGGTGACCAGTCCCTGGAGGCACAGCCTGCTGCCCTTGGCAGGGATAATGTGGATCTCAAGACAGGGCCATTAGGAAAGAGCAACACTCGGCCCTGGCCTCTCCATCTTCCTGCCTCACTATGTTATCCCTCTCCCACGTGTTCCCTCCATGATGCCTTCAACCATGAGGCCAAATAAATGGGGCCATCTGATCTAAGACTTTGAGCTCCCCAACAACGAATTTAAAAATCTTTTTTCTTTGTAAAGTACCCAGCCACAAGTATTTTGTTACAGCAAGGAAAAATGGACCAACACAGAGGAAAACTCAGAAGACAACAGTAACACCAAGAAATGGAAAGGTCATACAATTTGGTCCAAACCCACTGCCTCAGCAGGCACAGACCATGCCCACCATGGGGTTATGTAATAGTTTGCTTAGTTCCTGCACATGCCAAGATGACTCACATCACCCTGGGACCCTCCACACACCAAGGTGACAAGGTGACAACACAGTAAATCATATACCCAATCCAGAACATCCTGTCTATGCAGTTTCTTAATTTAAGCAAGCACAGACAACCGACTGACATTAACTCACTGGATAAGAACTGAAACCACTTCAGGCTCCCTGCCAATGTGGAGGGTATGGCAAAACTGGCATGAGGGAAATCACAGTTGATCTCACTCATTTCCTCTCCCTGCTGCCACTCCTCCTAGGCCACAGAGACAGGAAGTGGAAGTCAGTCCACTAGGAGAGGCCAAGATAGTAGCTGCTGCCTGGTTCCAGACAGCAGTGTGTGCCCAGCTCTGGGGAAACACCAGGGCGGAGGGGCTGCCTGGCATCAGAGTTCTTTCAGCATCCAGAGGCCCTGTGCCTCCCTATGGGGGTGCACCTGGGCATGGCGCTGCTCCCAGCTCCCACAGAACACGGCGAATGCAGGTCAAAAGGCAAGCAAAGAGGTGGCCCCGGTGAGCACTAGCCGTGAGCAGAGATCACAGACCACCTCTCCCTGGATCCAGGAGCCCTTGGCACGGGCCCCTGATGAAGAAAGGGATGTCCCCTCACGTGCTCCTACCCTTTAAAATAACCTGTGACTAGAAGCCCAGGCGCCACGATGGAATTCCAGTGCAGCGGCAAGTGCTACCCAGAAAACCAACGAGTGGGGCTGTTAGTGACCACAGTAAGGCCACCAGGCTGGGGACAGCTTTCACTTCTGATGCACAAACATTCAAAAGAAAAGTCTCCTGTTTATCAAAATACAAGGGCCTGTTATGCAGTGCACAAAACAGATCACAGCTGAGCACCGGAATGTCAGGACAAAGCAAGCACCCCCCAAGGAAAGGCACAGAGCATGACCACGACCAAAGCCAGGCAGGCGGGCTCCCGAGAGCGCTGAGGCCCTGGCTGTCCCTCTGTAGAGCTTGCAACTGCCTGCGGACATCTGAGCAAGGCCAGGGTGCGATCAACAAGACCAGGGCTGGACCCAGGACTCCCAGCCACCCCAGACTGGAATGGAGAGCGAGGGGTGCTGGAGGCAGATTCCCTGGAAAAGGTGCACCCCGCTTCCCCAGTCAAGCCAGCCACAGACCCTCAGCACCTGATGCCATTAGCGCTACAACCACAAGGCCGAGAAGTGGAAAGCCAAGACACAAACTCTACACAGCTCTCCTCTGGATAAGCTACCCGGCTATGGCTACCGCTCACCCTAGACTCAAAGGGACAAGTCAAACCCTGGGCCCCAGGGGCACTCAGGAAGGAGGAAGACACCGGTGGGAGCACCCCCTTCCTACTGTCTGGGCCATGCGTGTTCAAGCACCTGCTCTCTCTCCTGGGCCACCAGTCTTTTCCCCTGTGCCCCAGCGCACAAGCCCTCTCTGAGCCTCTGACCGTCCCAGATCACCGTCTAGCAGGGAGGTTTTCAGGGCGGCCTTCCCGAGGACCACCAAGAGGTGTCACAGCACCACCAAGTCCTGCCCCAGGCCGCGGAGACCCAGGCGAAGCCCCAGGGGAGTCTGGCCCTGAAGGTTCCACAGGCCCCGGGAGGAGAGTTAAGGCCAGCACAGGTGTTACAGGGGACACGTGACGCTACTGACAACTACTGCTCAAAACACAGCTAGGGGACAGAACAGGGTGGAATGCCGAACTAAAAAAAAGGTAAAATGAAACGAAACAGGATGGAACACAGGACGAGGAGGGAGGGAACGCTACAGCACAGTCGGGCTCTCCTCGCGCTCCCCACAAGACAAGCTGCCATGGAGGAGACGGTAGTTACCTGCATCCATATCTGCAAAGAATGGAACAGCCGGTGAGAGAGAGAAGGAACCAGAAATTCAGTGTCTCAGAGGTGGAGTCACAGTTACAAGGAGAGAAAATACACAACTTACAAAACTGCCTGCACACTACACCTGACGGGGCGCTAAAGGGCTCCTGCCTTTGCCATTGTCATTTAAAGCAAAGGATAATACGTGGACATGTTAACAGAAGAAGGAAACGTCTAATGGCAGGAGAAATGCCTCGCTCAGTGGGCAATGGCACTCTGCGGGGAGACGCCTGCTCCAGCGCGGGGTGGGGGTCTGGAGAACTCATCTAGAAGCTGGCAGCAAGGCTGAGAGCACCAGGTCAGAGTCGGCAGGGACTCCACCCCCAGAGTGGACCACGTCCAGCCCATATTTAAAGAAGGAGCACTGGACCAGCGCCTCCAAGGACAGGACCGTTAGACGGAAACACATTCAGCAGCTTCTCTCGGTTCTACTCCAGTGCTCCCAAGGCCAGAGAGCGCGTAACCGGCCCTCAGTCCCTACGGGAGGAACTGCATGCGCCAGGGTCTTTACTGCGTGGTGTTTCTTGGCATGTGACAGGTCAAAGCAATGATTTAGAATATGCTAAAGAAAAACATCAAGAGCCTAAACTCCCTAAAGCCTGTAACTAACCACCCGCCCAACGGCATACCTTCCGGAGACTCCTCCTGGACGTATGTGCCCGTCAGGTACCGGTGCACCAGGGCGGACTTGCCGCTGGCCAAGTTCCCCACGATGCCCTGCAGCAAAGACACGACAACCACGAGGGTTATTACATCAGAGGGCTCTGCTGGGCACTCCCCAGACAGGTCGAAACACAGGGACCCCAACAACCACGACCCAGCGGTGGCAGCAAGCCGACGACGACACGCGTCCTGAGGAGGGGGGGCTCTGCTCAGGCTGCTCAGGGCCGCTTGGCCTCCACGGCTCGGGCGTCGGCACTGAGGGAGTCATGCCGGGTCCAGCCCTCTTCCCGGAAGCGAGCCGTCTTCCTCAGGAACATGTGCACTGCCCACGGGGCCATCTACCAGGTCTCTGGCCTCACCACACCAGGGGGGCCAGGTGAAGGAGACAGGGTGGTGTGCAGAGTCACACGGGGACCCAGGTGAAGGAGACAGGGTGGTGTGCAGAGTCTCGCAGAGGAGGGGGGTCCAGGTGACAGGGGACAGGGTGGTGTGCAGTCACACGGGGGACCCAGGTGAGAGGGGACAGGGTGTGCAGAGTCACATGGAGGACCCAGGTGAGAGGAGATAGGGTGGTATGCAGAGTCACATGGGGGACCCAGGTGAGAGGGGACAGGGTGGTGTGCAGTCACATGGGGACCCAGGTGAGAGGGGACAGGGTGATGTGCAGTCACACGGGGGACCGAGGTGAGAGGGGACAGGGTGGTGTGCAGTCACATGGGGACCCAGGTGAGAGGGGACAGGGTGATGTGCAGTCACACGGGGGACCGAGGTGAGAGGGGACAGGGTGGTGTGCAGTCACACGGGGGACCCAGGTGAGAGGGGACAGGGTGGTGTGCAGAGTCATATGGGGACCCAGGTGAGATGGGACAGGGTGGTGTGCAGTCACACGGAGGAGGGGGGTCCAGGTGAGAGGGGACAAGGTAGTGTGCAGAGTCACACGGGGGACCCAGGTGAGAGGGGACAGGGTGGTGTGCAGTCACACGGGGGACCCAGTGTGCAGTCACACGGGGGACCCAGGTGAGAGGGGACAGGGTGGTGTGCAGTCACACGGGGGACCCAGGTGAGAGGGGACAGGGTGGCGTGCAGAGTCACATGGGGACCCAGGTGAGAGGGGACAGGGTGGCGTGCAGAGTCACATGGGGACCCAGGTGAGAGGGGACAGGGTGGCGTGCAGAGTCACATGGGGACCCAGGTGAGAGGGGACAGGGTGGCGTGCAGAGTCACATGGGGACCCAGGTGAGAGGGGACAGGGTGATGTGCACAGTCACATGGGGGACCCAGGTGAGAGGGGACGGGGTGGTGTGTAGTGTCATGGATGGGTCAGTCTGGCACATGCCATCCCAAGGGGATGAGCTTGGGGCAGTTTGGGGTCAGGGACAGGAGAGCAGGACAGCCAATGGGGCATGACTGGGTGGGGAGGCAGCGCCCAGGGAGACAGGAGGTTCAGCCGCAGCAGCCCTTCAGAACGGCCTCCCTGTGGGCGCAGTCAGCCTGGACTCAGTGGACCCTGCAGGAAGCCCTCCTTCCTGCCCCCCACCTGAGCTGGGATCCCTGTCCCCCCCAGAAGCTGCTCATCAGCAGCCTGGTTCTTCTGCCCCAAGACCCTCCCGTTCTTGAAGGAGACAATCCCATGCGACCCAGCCTGCACAAGGCCCCTCTGGAGCTGCCCGGCCAGGCCCGGGCTTTGCCGGGCTCCCCTGAGGTTTCGGACCTTCTCACCTCCACCCACCACCTCGGGCTTGGACTCTATGGCCGCAGGGAGGCTGACCACAAGGTCGCCCACCTCTTCTGTTCAACGCCCTGCCCTACACTCACGGCCTCCAGGGCTCCCTCCTTAGATCCGCAGCTCAGCCTCGGCTCCAGAGTCCCCAGGGGCACCGCCTTCTACCTACAAGCACCGATTCCACCACCCCCGGCCCCAGCTGGCCCCGACTCCAGCTGCTGCCACCAGAGTGAGGCCCACTGAGCTCCAGCTCTTGGTGTGCACCTGCCTACCATGGACGCGGTAGGCAACGCTGCATGCTCCAGCCTCACCTTCCTCTCCTCTCCTGCTGGGGAGGCGGGGAGGCTGGCTAGGTGGACAGTGAAGCCCACACCTGACAGCAGGGACCCAGGCTGGTGTGAGTGTGGTCTGTGAGTGGCTGCAGGCACATCAGCTGTCCGAATGTGGGCATCACCCAGAAGCTCCTGCGACACCCGTCCCCACACTCCCCTCTCCAGACGTCACTGTGGCCTCTCCAGAGCCACGGCCTGCCCTGCCCTCTCCCCCATGCCCACAGCCCTGCAGCCCCTCAGTGCCCTGCTTTGTCCCCTACGTGCTTCAGCTCCCAAACCCCAGAGGTAGGTGTCTCCAGACACCTAGAACTTTCCACATAATCACTGCCCAAAATCCTGCTCCTACTCACTAGTGGACAGCTACTCAGGCCTGACCACCCCTGAGAAAGCTGCCGTGGGCTGGAAACCTGGGTCCCCAAACACCAGATGCTGAAATCCTAGCCCCAAGTGCTGGTGTTGGGGGGCGGGGCCCACGGGAGACAGCAGGGTCTGGGCCTCACGGGTGAGACTGGTGCCCTTATTAAAGGGAACCTGCCTGTCCCCCACCATGAAGACACAGCCAGGACAACGTCACCTACGAAGGTGAACCTAAGGACCTGCCCTTGGTGCTGGACTTCCCACCTCCGGAGCTGTGAGAAAAACCCTGCAGCCCCGAAGTTGCTTGCTCATGGGGTTCTGCCCCAGCAGCAGAGTGACCAGGCCACCTTCCTCACGCCAGGCCAGCAGGCCCTCGGCTCGCTCAGGCCCTCTGCAGAATGCCATGCTCAAGCCTATGGTCTGACTCTCTCCGCTCCAAATGCCCTCCAAGGAGGACCCTCTGCAGCACCCTGCACCCACCCTGCACAGAGCCCTGCCCAGCCCGAGGAAGTCAGCACTGGCTGGGCAGCTGAGCGCATGCCTGACCCAGTGACCCGGGTGGCCAGTGCCAAGGAGACGCTGCACAGCGGGCTCGGAGCCAGGCCCCCTGTGTGCAGACCCCACGCAGGCCGCCTCCCCTCCCGTCAGCGCGAGTCTTCCCTCTACCTTGGGCCTCCGTAATTTGAGAATATCTACCTATTAATTATTCTTTTGCTCAAGGGCACCTGCTGCTTGTCAGCTTCACACTGAGAAAATCCAACCAGTATGCCACAGAATTAAATTTTTAATTAAGATTAGTTTGTCTTCCCTGAGGAGGAAAATGCTCCGAGATCAGGCCCTGTTCAGGCCGCGCCTTCTCTGCACGGCAACACTCCGTTCTCCGTGTGCTCACGGCAAGGCCCGTGCACCCCTGGAAAGGCCTCGCCCATCAACCCTGGGGTGCGGGCACGGGGTCTCACTTGGTTCTCACGGCTGCAGGCACCTCACAGACGGTTGTGAGCATTATTTTAATTTGAAACACCAGTGGAAACTAACGTTGTTCATGGAAAAAAATAAGGAGGAGACTTGGCAGGTCCATGGGGCACTGTGGCCACCAGCCCCTGATGTCAACGGGAAGGAGGGATCAAGCACGTCTGGACTGGCAGGCTTCATGGGGAGCAGCAAGGTGCCCCGCAGGCGGCAGAACTGAGAGCGAGGCAGATCCTCAGGCCTGACCCCGCTGCTCCCGCCTCCCTGCCTCGGCAGGAAGAGAGGCACGCGGCCTCTGACTGCTTCCTCTAGTGCCCGACGCTTTCCTGCCAAACGTGGATTCCCTTACCTGAAAGGGAAATGGAGGCCTTAGCGAAGGTCCCCATTGGGAGTTCAAGGAAAACACGTCAACAGGAATGGCAGACTGCCCACTGAGGCCCTCTGCAGCCAGATGTCCCTGTCACACCCGGGCAGGGGCATGGGCCTGCACCGCCTGGCACCAAGCCACTGTACCGAAGGCAACTGGTCACGGACGATCTGACCACCACACAACCCCAGAAAGCCCGCGGCGTGGAACCACGGCTCTCGAAGAGTCGGCAAACCCTGAGCTGTGTTCTCTGACGGGGTCTCAGAATCCCTGCAAACCTGGCACCGACAGTTCCCTGGAGGCTGCTGTTACGTCACCTCGTGGCTGCGCTTGAGAAGCAGGGCTCCTCGGGCGCTGACCTAAAGGCCACCTGTCCTGGGGTGCTGCACAGGGGCAGGAAACAATGCAGCACTGTGGATACAGAGTGGCCACACAGAACAAAGGGGGCTTCTTTTCCAGGGCCCGTGACAAAGAGCTGGCAGCCCTGCCAGGGTCCCCACATCCATGCACAGCTCCAGGGCTAGAGCCTTCCTCAGGCCGCTGCCGTGGGCCCATCCGTGAGAGGTGGCGACCTGGCAGTGGGCCCACACTAGCCTGAGGAGCTACCCTTGGGGAAGGAGCTGCCCTGCCTGCCCTTCAGTGACGCCGTCTCCAAGCCCGAGCACTGGCCCCAGAAACCACAGGCTTCTTTGGTAGCAAGCACCCCCCTTGGTGGCCTGGTAAGAACCTATACCGCCCTCAATCACCAGGACAGGGCCAAAGGAAGCCACTTCCACCCGACGCACGGCCACCACAGCCATGCAGCTGCTTCAACCAAAATGAACCAAGCGTAAACAAGGCCATCACACACGGCTCCTGAGCCACAGTACAGTCCCTGAAAGGCCACCCAGGGCAGAGGCTGCTTGTCAGTCAGGGCAGACACAGAAGGTTCTTCCAGGCAGTGCTGGGCAGGAGCAGCGACGCCCACATCAAACCCCAGCTTCCCCACTTACGGAGGGCATGTCGTCGTCTTAAAAACTCCCGGAAACACCACTGCCACCCTGTGTCACTCCCTGGACAGGTGTCTCTGGAAGGTCCTCTGTAGGAATGGCACCGTGCTGGGGACAGTGGTTATATAACACACATCTGGTCCCCGTCCCGTGCACAGCTTGGGTGGGCTCACGCCCACCTCTCAAGGGCCCCCACACCTGTGGTCTCCTGGGAAATAAACCACTGAAGCCAGAAAGAGCCACTCACCACTTTGAGCTCTGGCACCGATCGACTCAACGTCCACTCCTGGCTGTTCACGAAGGCATCTGCAAGAGAAGACAGAGGCAAAGTCAGGCTGCGGCCCCCTCCGGCGCGCATCGGTGCCCGGCATGCCAGCTTCCACCAGAGGGACACTGCGGGGCTGCAGACCGGCCTTCCAAGTTACTCCCTCCCACCCCAGGGGGGCCACGGTTTACCCAGCTCAGCCAGGCGCCGGTGGGCGCTTTTACCAGCCAGCGGCTCTGGGGGCCTGCAAGCTGGGCCTGGCTCTCTGCAACAGACCCTCTGCAACAGACCCAGTCTCAGGCAGCTGTGGTTTGCAGACTTTCTGCTAAACAGTCGCTTTTCTGAGATCCCACCCAAAAAGCTTCGAGGATGGTGAGTGTGGAAACCTAGATGCTGCAGACAGGCAGCACTCAGGTCTGGAGCACTCTGCTGGGTGCCGGAGTCTTGGCCAGGGAGAGGAGGGGACCTGGACCTGGGGGGCTCTTTGAAGTGGTGCTTGCTCCCCACCCAGGAAGCTCACTCGGGTAGCTCTCCTGACCTGCCCAGCAGAGATGACCCCACTGGGGGGTCCCCTGGCCTGCCCAGTACAGATGATCCTCCACTGGCCATAACCCGTGGTAAGCAGGATCCCACAGTCGCACCCACGTGGCGGCTCCCTTGGCCACTCAGAGCTGGGGAGGCAGCAGCCGGACGCAGGCCATCTCTTTCAATGGGATGCCCTCTCCAAACGTTTCCCCTAATGTTGAAATCCACTCACCCTGCACTGTCCAAAAGTTGTCAAGTCCTTCAAAAAATGCCCCAAGGGCAAGAAAAGCCATCCCTTTCAACCAGATGTGCCTGGCCTGCAGTCCCCTTAGGAGAAGGATGGAGAAAGGCCAGGCTGGCTTGGCCAGGCAGGCCAGCACCCATGGTCTATGGGGTGTGGGAGGGCACCCACACCACTGCCACTGTCCCCCAGAGCTGAGGGCTAGGACGCCCATCAAAGGGAGACCCTGCTTGTGGGAGGAGCCGATGGAGAAGACAATAGCCTGCCAGGGGCATCTAGTGACTCTCAAGGTCACTGAGCTGGCAGGGCTGAGCTCAACAGCAGAGGCACGGGCTGTGGGGCACAGAGTCCAGCAGGTGGTGGGTGGGCAGAGGTCTGTAAGGAAGCTGGAGAGATGGGATGCCTGGGAGGTGGACTTGTCCCAGCACTGCCTTCAAGATGTCCAGTCCACACTCCCTCCATGGAAGTAGACAGGGTGGGGGCTGACGGTGGGGGGAGCAGTTCAACTGTGCTCTTCCACACCCACTCCATGGTGGCCGCACACCACCGGAGCACGCCCAGGGATCAGCTGGGAACCATGAAGTGTGGACCACGACAGCGCAGGCCTGACCTCAGGGGATGGTAACTAAACATCGGTCACCAACTGCTCTCAGGGAAACGAGAAGGCAGCCTCAGATGACGGGCAGGGAAACAGAAGGTAATGACAAGGACTCTCCGAATGCATGTACCAAGCGTCCAGCTGCTCAGAAAGTCCCCCTGTGGCTCTGCTGTTAAAGACCTCAACAACGGTCAAGTGAACCTGGATGTACTCCTGAGATGGACTACTAATTAAGAAAACAAGACAACTGAGTCCAGCAGGTGGTGGGGGGCAGAGGTCTGTAAGGACTTCCGCATACTGAGGTGGAGTCAGCCCACAATCTCCAGGCTCCACTAGGTGGTGAGAGCAAGACCCACACAGTCTAGTCAGCATTACAGTGTGCGGCGTGTGTGCGCACAACACACACGCCTGAGAAGACACTGGTAAAATCACAGTTGCCCACTTAGGTGAGGGAACTGGTGGCTGGGGAACAAGAATAAGGAGACGACATTCATCGTGACCTCTGGGACTCTGATTCAGATTTTTACGCCATTTGGCATAAACGTTAAGTTACAGTAGGCCATGTGGCCGGCAATTCCGGCTCCTCAGGAGACTGAGGCAGGAGGATCTCAAGTTTGAGGCCAACCTGGGCAACTTAGCAAGACCCTGACTCTAAGTTTGCAAAAGGGTTGGGAACATAGTTCAGTGGTGGAGCACCTCTGGGTTCAATCCCTCTTACAAAACAAACCAAAAAAAACCTGAAATACAATTTTAAAAATGAATCTTAATAGTAGAACAAAGAGGATAAAGGGTGAATTAAAAGAGCTCACTTCATTAATGCACTGCTGATTTTTAAGCATGTACCACCAGATTACATTTATCACAACAAATATTAAATATGCATTATAAATGAAGCGGGGCTCCGTTAAACAAAGACATATGATTATATAAATATTGGAACATGGTGTGGCAAGCTTTTAGTTGCAAATTTACCCTCACTTGAATAGAGTATGTTTTTCTTTGTGGCAACTAGATTAATAAAATAAATGCTTGACTTCATGTTCCCCACCAAAGCCCTCAACTTCCATTAAAATGCCCTTATTTCAAGAACGTGCCTGGCCTCTGTCAGGGCCCACTCAGAGTGGGATGGTGGTGTGAGGCTCAAGGAGAAGCAACCAAAGACCTGGGGAAAGCCCTACATACCAGATGCTTTCTCTGCCTGCTCCTGTGGGGACACTTCCTGGCCAGTCACCACAGGGATTGAGGGTCCCAGGACAAAGGAAGCATGGCCCGGCCCCGAGACTCCATCATGTGGAGGATGAGGCCAGCTGCCCTACTTCACTCTGAGCCCCAAGGTGCAGCTGCACAAAACATGCTTTAGGAACACACCTGGGCGTGTGTGCGTGCATGCACTGTCTGCACACATGTGTCCCTGGTCAGCCAGGCCACAAAGTGACAGAAGCAGCCCTGGTTTTCAGAAGAGGCCATTCCATGCCCCATCAATGGCATGAAATATGAAGAAAGTGGCTCCCAGACTCTGGTCTAAGTACCACTGGACTAGATTCCATTGTAAGGCACAGCAGATGACCTCTGACTGCCTGCTTTGAGCCCTTTGACTCACAGGGAAGCCCAGAGCTGCCGGTGGTGCTGGGCGCCTTGGGCCACAGGCTACCTGGAGGTGCACGGGCTTTCCTGAGCAGTTTAGGACCAGGTACTTGGTCCTTCCATCAGTGTGGCATGACTTCCAATGCACTTTGGGTCTCAGTGCTGGAGATGGAACCCACAGCCTCACGTACACCAGGCCAGTGACCTACCACTGAACTCCATCCCCAGCCTTCCAGTTACGCTTGGTCATTTAAATTCAAACACAAGCTCTTGAACAACTCCAAGAGTACAGAACACGGAATAATACGCCACCCTTATCAGGAGTGAAGTCCTGATCTCCTTGTCCCTTTGGGTCAGAAGCTTGATGGCAGTCAGAGAAAACAAAGAGGTGACGGGTGCACTGAGCCCACAGGGACCCGGCCCAAGGACAGGGGTGGGGACACCTAGGGATGGCCCAGTCGCCAAACGCTGGGGGAAATGTTCTCCGTTAGAGGGAGATGCTCCACCTGATCTGGTGAGCAAGACATCTGATGTCGAAGGAAAGCCCACCAAGGCCCTGTCGGACTGTCCTGGCCACAGAACCCCTCGCAGTGCAGTGCCTGTTCCACGCCTAAGAAAGCCCAGTGACAAGTGCTCAGCCACCAGAAGGGCTCCTTCACAAAGACCCCCACCTGCCACCATGCACCAGGAAACACAGAATTCAAACATCGGGGGGAGGGACTCCCAGGTCTTGAGTAGGTTTTCTTTCTAACTTGTATTTTTTTACAACAAACTTTCATTAGTAAGTTTTGTTTGTTTTTCCTTTTCTATGCTGGAGATGAAACCCAGGTCCTCACACGTGCCAGGCAAGCGTCCTACGCTGAGCTAAGCGTCCACGCCACCCATTGTCCTCCAACCCTGTTTGCAGCCGTCACTCTGTGACCCTTAACGAAGCATCAGTGCTGCAGCCTGTCCTCCTTCTCACTCACTCCAAGCCCCAAGTGAGAATGATGTAGGGACAAACAGGAATCCACTGGGATAAGGAATTTCAGTTGAAGGCTGGCGTTACAATAATAAGGGACATGCTCTACCTCCCTCTGGTCCTGCCCCAACCCGTCCCAGGGACATCGATGCTCCAGACAGGTGTGGAAGGGCGTCCTTAGATAGCCTAAGGAGCACAGTGCAGGAAAGTCTCTGGGCAACTCAGGCGAAAATGTGATACTTCTATCACAATCTGTCTGGTTTATGGACGAAGTAATTAAGCAATGAGAAACCAAAGCCTGCGAGCACCTCAGAAGGAACTGCCTCTGCACATGGCATGCTGGGCGAGGCGCAGAAACAGCAGCGTCCCCTCTTCTGTGGCTGAACATGGTGGTTCTGAGGGTCATTTCCTGAGAGCCACTTTGCCAGGTCCCCAGGCCCCACAGTAGTTCTCAGGGCCACCCCACTGCCCCAGATGGCACAGTCGCCTGGGAAGGGCCCCCAGCAGGGCCAGGTTCTCAGTGCCCCCTCTTCACCTGCCCTGGGCTCCTCTGGACACCTTGCAAAGCCACAGGAGACGTCTGTGAGACTCAGCAATCGGGGCCCTGGAATCTGCATTTCAACAAGCCCCACCGGCCTCCGAGGCTCCTCATTATGACCCTGTGGACCTCACAAACACAGACCAGGGCATCAGGATTTCTCGGGGAACCTAAGAGAGGACAGGCAGACCTGGCAGGTGGCACCACGAGGTGGGAGCCAACGGTCCTGGGTCTTGAACTCTGCCCACCAGGAGAGCCCTGCTTCTCTTGGCTGCCCTGGTCACTGATGCAGAGACACCAGGAGTGGGCAGAGGAGAATCAGTGAGGGAGCAGGGACCAGGAGGCCCAGGCTTGTTGGTGACCTTGGGTGACCTTCCTGGTCTTTCTGAGGCCCAGCTTCTTCGTGCTAGACAGGAATGGTTCTCTCCTGTGAACGCCATGAGGTTTCTCGGAGAGGCGGTGGCCCCCAGAAAGGGCCCGCCTATCCACGGGGAGCGTCACCGACGGCGAGGCTCCTGATGCCTGCTTCCCAAGTGCCCTGGCTGACGGAGACACGGGGGTCCGCACTGCTGGAGCTCCCTGTTGTGGGGGGCCTCACAGGTGGGCCTGACATGCACCACCTGACAACCCTGATGCAGCAATCGCCCTGCAGCTGCGGAAACCGCCCTTCAGTGACTCCCTCCCTCAGAAGAGAGAGACACCCCCCCCAGGCACAGCTGGAGCTGGTCCTCAGCCCAGGCCCGTTTCTCTCCATCAAACCACGTCGAACTGCCGCTTTGTGGGTCACAAGAGGCTGAACGATGGCAATTCCACACAGTTCAACCTACGGTACGTAAGCACACGAGGAGGGCCGTCCTCGGGGCGTGATCACCAACACACTCAGAAAATCCACAGCGTCCCAAAGTCATCCTCCAGGGAGCCTGGAGGGAGCCTGCCCTAGCAGTCGGCCCAAGCAGAACCCCACAGGACCAGCGAGCAGATGAGAGGACTGGGTAGAGACGGGGCCTTTCCAAGGGCTGCAACTGGGCAGACCAGCCCCGCCTGGTGCTCACCTGCCCACCGCCTGGGCCTGGGGAGGAACAGCCATCTCTAATTAGGCCTCCAGTCCTCTGAGCCACTCCTCAGGGCTTGGAAACTCCCGTTAATGCTGATCCTTCATGAGCCCGGGGGCTGGAGCCATGTCTCTGCTACATCCCACCCGCCCTTGCTGGGCTAGGGGACTCACTCCCCAGAAGAGCTGGCTCCCTTCCTCCTGGAGTAAGAACCTGAGCACAGCGTGAGCCACAGTTAGGACAACTTCATGTCACCCCCACCCCGTCTTGTCTGGCTCCAGTGACCACAAATACAAGTTCCAGTAAAAACTCATGAAATTACACACAATGTAAAAGAAACCTGAAATTGCAGGTGATTTTTTTTTTAAAGCACATTATCTTGGGGACTGTGACTCTTCTTTGAAAATGTTGAGTTTCACAAGGATTTAAGGGAAAAAAAAATTATTCTTTTTAGCAACAGGGAAGTGAAGGAACATTTATTTTTACTTTAAAGCACTCATAAAGTCCCCAAATAGAAAACTAAACAATGCAGAAAGCAAGCACATCCCCAGGAACCAGGGCAGTGGGAGACGCGGGCGCCTGGCCACAACACAGCCACATCAGGAAGGAAGTGGACAAATGTGAAGGATAAAGGGCCCACTTGGTGCAGTGGGAAGGTCACATGCAGTGCTGGTCAACATAGAACACGGGTGACGTCTGACGGAAACTCCACGGACGCTCGCCGGCAGGGTCAGTGGCGAGATTTAATTTCTGATTTGAAAATCCTTGAACATCTGTGATAAACTGAGTCTGTGTAAACCCCTGGGATGCCAGATGCGCTTCACACTTCCCTGGAAACCCCGTGGCTTTTCAGGGACCCTGCAGGCTCACAAATGAGACAGTTTCCCATCCCCACATCATAAGCCTTCTCAGTACCGGGGGACAAATGCCAGGTCACCAAGATGCCACTGTGCCCACCCCTGCCGAGGCAGCCACACCCTGTTGCGATCCCAAGCATCCTTCCCCGAGCACTGACGTGACTCGGGACCCTTCTCAACAGGCCAGGGTTTCTCTCCCTGGGGAGGCTCCGAGGCACAATGCCGCCAGCCAGGGGGCTCTGGGGACCTGCAGAAGGCGACTTCTTATAGAACACCTGGTTCCTCCCGGGGTTTTCTTCACCATACCCCTGGCTCCAGGACAATGGCCCTCTAGTGTCAACAATGGCCCAGGGACTCGAGTCTGGGCAGAAGGACAGCAGGAGACGTGGGGACACGAGGACACGGATGGGAAGGAAGGAGAACAGAGGCCTCAGCCCCAGGGGACCAGGGGGCAGGGACCACGGACTCCCGGGCGCAGCTGGGACGTCTGCCCTCTGCGCTTCCTTCAGAATGACGTGGCTCTCCAAGGCTGCTCCGGAATATTCTTCTCAGAAATGATCCCCTGCCGGACCTGGAGCCGACACCCTCCTTCCGATCCGACATCCACTGCACTGTTACAACCCTGGGCATGAGGGGCTCTGCGAGCGTCCTCCCAGCCCAGGCAGGTCCACAGGCAGGTCCACAGGCAGGGTGGCCCCACAGGCAGGGTGGCCCCACAGGCAGGTGACGCAGCCCCGACTCCGATTAGAGCACATGTTACGGGTGCGGATGAGCCGTGGAGCTGTGGCCAACGTGAGGCGCCAGGACCGATGGGCAGGCCTCTGGAACCGCTGCTGCTGCTCTCGGGGCACTGCAGGCCACGCACACCTTCCTGCTGCCTCCCTGCCCGCAGTCTCCCCTCCAGCCTTGATTCCCAAAGCCTGACGTGTGGAGGGCAGACCACCACTGCAAGATGCTGTGTGCCCCCACCAAGCCACCTCTGGCCCAAGTTGTGGGAAGGCTGCGGTGTGTGCCCACCGCGCCATGTGGGTAAAGCACCCTGCGGGGAACTGCTTTCCCATGTGCCTCTGTGGATGGTGGCGACCCTTTGGCGATGGTTTTTGTGGAGGGCATTTTGTAGCTCTGAAGAGTCACTCTGGGCCAGGACATGCTCCAGGGGTTTTAAAGAGAAGAAGGCACTACTGGAGTCTGCTGGAGGTCCCCTAGACTCCAGGCCCGACAGTGCCACTGAGCTTGTCCTCTGTTCCCACACCCTGGCAAGCAGGAGGACGTGGAGGAATGGGGAGGGCAGATATCCAGGTGGAACCCTGGTCCCTGTTCCCTCACCACAGCACTTTGCTTCTTCCCCCTCACCTGCCCTGCCCCTCTCCTGCTGGTCTGATACCCACAGTGATCCAGGCCACCAGTGCCCCCCCCCCAGGCCCCCCACAGCACCAGAGGCCAGCCACAAGGGACAGGTCTCCCTCCCTTCCCCGCCCCTCCCCCCGCCTCCGGGAGCTTGCAGGAAACACATCACAAGGTTGTAACACGCAGGGCTGCCACTCAGCCTACACTCCAGGAACATGCACTGTCCAGCCTTTGGACAGAGCCCACCACTGGAGAGCCAGTGGCCACAGCTGGGGACAGCCACCTCCAACAAGCAGAGAAATACTGTCACTTTACAGCAAGGACAGACTCCTGAAACCTGGAGGAATCATAATTTTAAAGAGACTTTAAGGATTTTTTAAAACATGTTCAAGTGAAACTGCAGAGTCCCTAAAACTATAAGGTTCAAGCCAGGACCTCTGAAGAAAGGCTGCAAGTCAGAAATTGCAAAAGAAAACCAAGTCAGCAGGTTAAATCCACAGCTGTTTTCCTGAGATGGAGCAGTGGAGAGTCAGGGAGGCTGAGGCAGCAGGATCACAAGATAGAGGCCAGCCTCAGCCATTCAGTGAGACCCTGTCTCAAGATTAGGAAAATAATAAAAAGACTTGGGGTACAGCTCAGTGGTGGAGCACCCCTGGGTTCAATCCTAGACCGTACACAAGTGTGGACAGACGTTTGCGGAAGTTTGAATGGAGCATGTCGAAGGCAGGTTCCACCAATCAGGGCTGGGCTGCAGCTCAGTGGCAGTGTTTGCTCTGGGTGTGACCCCAGCACTGCTGGGGAAGGAGGGCAGGGAATCTCTACATGCATCTCAGATGCTGGGGGGATGCAGAGGCCTGCCTCTCCATCCCAGTTAGGTCAAAGGTGAAACATACAAGACCACGTTCACTTGTTAAAACACACACTGGGGAAAAAAATAAAAGGCATTTACGATTCACAGGCTGAGTTTCTGTCGGTGTGTGCTGGGCATATTTGGGTCGGTCAGTTTCATCCCACAAAGAATCGTAAACACAGTTAATGATATTTTTTAATTCTCGGTGCAATTAATGCTTAATAATAAGGGACAGCTTGATAATAGATGAAAATGAGTCCAGAAGATTACTACACAAAGAGCAACTGGAGTTAACCCATCCCCCATGGCCCCGAGTTTTAGCCCAGACAGAGGCTAAGAAGCTGGCAGTGATGTGGGGAGGGAGGCAGAGGGCAGCAGGCCCAGTGACCACTGCTGTCCATCGCACACACAGAAGCATCACTTCACCTGGGACACCAGGAGGCAGAGGCCAGCGCTGCTCGTGGGAGCTGCCTCTGCAGCCCCTGCTGGGGGTGAATACAAGACTGGAGACAGTGGCCGACTGACACCTCCCGGGGCTCGGGGAAGGCACGGGCATGCCTGGCCACTACACACAGCAGGACAGTCACAGCTTCGCCAGGTTTACAGGCCAGCACTGGTCAAAGGGAGACTGCAGGGAACCTGGGTCCTTCACATGCTCTCCACAGCCTCAGGCTAAAGCCACCCAGATCACAGCAAAACAAAGTCAAAGTCAGGACACTCCTCTTCCCGGGGTGGGGCAGGGCTCACTGACAGCCAGCAGCAGTGACCCTTTCCCTTCTGGTAAGTCTGCAGTCTGGGCCCAGGGGAGGACCAGTGGCTTGGGGTGGGGGCCGATAACAGGCTGAGGCTGTGTCACATGATCCACACGGACCCTGCCCATCAGGAAGAAAAGCCAGCAGGCAGGTCCTCCCGGGAAGCCTCCGCTGGGCAGCTGCCAAGCGCCCTGCACCTCTCCTCACAGGCCTGTGTGAGGCCTCGGGCCAAGATCCCCTGAAGCAGGCAGCTCAGAGCAGACCCTGCCTCCACCCTCCTGCTCAAAGGTCCCCAGGGCACCCTATGCTCTATGTATGACTCTTGGGACCCAGTAACCAGCAAGTGTCACAGAAACGGACTGAAACTTCAAAACCAAAACCGGGTGTAGGCTCCTATGAAGGCAGTGCCCATGCCCCCACACCCCTGCCACCCTGCCCATAAAGGGACTGCTGGCCTTCCACCGTTCCCAGTGCACAGTGGCCAGTGGCGTGCGCTGGGGAACTGCTAGTCCACCTTGTGTCACTGTGACCACAAGCCTGACAGGAGCACCTCGGAGGTTTCAGAGGTTTCAGTCCCTGGGTAGCTGGCTCCGCTGGGTTGGGCCTGAGGTGAGCAGGGCATCAGGCAGAGGGGTGTGGCAAAGGGAAGCAGAGAGAAAGGGCCAGGGACCAGGTAGTCCCGAGGGCACAACCCCAGTGACCTACTTCCTCCAAACATGCTTCAGGGCAGACGGTTTCCACCTGCTCCCAGAGTCCACTCAAATCACTAACCCATCACCGGTATTAACCCAATCTCTTCCCACCCTGGGCTGGCTGCGCTGTCACCAAGCCTTCAACACACAAGCTCCATGACTTAGGGGGACATTCCAGATCCCAGCCATGACAGGCATCAAACTCGAGGTCCACCACAGAAGGACCATCCCCGACCACAAACCCACTGCCATCTGCCCCTACAAGGCCACACAGCCCCTGCAGGGGGTCCCTTTAATACACGCCTCACCTGGCCCCTTGGGAAGAGCAGTCACCCTGCTCAGCTCACTGATTCCTGAGCTCACACACACGCACACACACACCTCTGAGTTCTCTGTGCCAACCAGTGCCCTTATGAGCTGCCTCTTGCCTCCCTCCCCCAGCAGGATACCCTGGCTGCACCTGCCCGAGTCCCTTATGGGCTCTGCTGTAACAGTCACACGCCCGGGTGTAGACGTGGCCCCCCAAAAATACTACGCCCTGAAGAAAGCACAGCTTTCGCAGAAGAGATTCTGTGATAAACTAAGTGTAAAACACTGAGCACCAAAACTGGGTCGCAGACCACGTGGAATCCGCAGTCTCGTCTGTTTGGCAAGTGCTGATTCATTAACCAGGCAGCGAAGAGCAAGAAAGGGAGACGGGAGCAGGGGACAACCTGCCACAGCGGCCAGGATGCTGGGCCTCCTCTCTCCACCACCTTCCTCCCTGTTTTGATCCTTGACCTGTGAGTGAGGACCTCTCAGTTCCATGACAAGAAAGCGCAGCCAGGGCCCTCACAGGCAGGCGGCTCCCCTGTGCCTCGAGCAGGGTGCGGCGAGGTGGCTGCCAGCGCTGGGCCTGCAGAGGCGGCCTCACGGCTGACGCGGAAAGGTCCCCACTAATTCTCTCCTAGTTTCTCACACCATGAAGCCGAAGAGTCTCACCTCCTTTATAAGTCACAAGGCCTCTATCAAGAAGAACAGTAGACACAGAATTTCTTCAAAACATATGTTCCCCAGCGACCAGGAGGTGCCCCACATCTCCCACCCACCATGGGCACCCCATGCCCATCAAGCCCAGGTCCACACTGCCTCAGAAATGCAGGCCCAGCCACAGCACAGCCTCCCTGCTCCGGCCACTCAGGCCAGAGTGGAAAGCAGAAAGCTGGGCTGCACGCCTGGCCACCTCTCTATTGTTCCCCAGGCGAGATGTGTCTCCCTTCTCTCAGACCAAACTTCCCGGGGGACAGGAGCACCCCATGTCTACGCACAATCCACGTGGCAGCAGGTGGTGTCCCCTAGGCCTCAGGGAGGGCCTGAGCAAGACTGAGGGGCAAGTGGCCTCGGGAAGCACCAGCTGCCCAAGAGGAGCTCCCTTCCTGGTCCTCTCGGGCCTCACCCTTTTCTCTGAACTTAGGACGGACGGACAGTTGATCCTGCCATTTCCAGAATCAGGCGGAGATTCCTGCCGCTTCTTCTTATACACCATCCATGACAGGCTTTGAGAACCACCAGACCCGGAAGCTGCCACGTTTCCAGCTGGAAAGACCCTGAGTGACTAAGGGCCACCCACGGGAGCGGCACTGACACCAGAGGAATCAAGTGCACCTGCGGAAAACGTGACTTCCTGTGTGAACAAGACCTACTAGGTCCATTCACGCTAACTCCCCCTAATGTCCACACGTCCTACTGAAGGGGAAGCACTGCCAACACTCTGCCAGCACCATCGGGAGATCACGGTGGGCCTCAGCCTGTCCTGTCCTAGGGGGCTGAAGCCCCAGAGCCTGTCTGAGGGGGGCTGCTGTTCCACTCCAGCCTGAGACCCCTCCCTGAGACCACCCTTGGCCAGAGCTTGGTGGTGCCCCAAAACAAGACCCCTGACGGGCAGAAGAGGTCAACAGGTAAAGGCCCTGCCCCCCACCTCAACTGAGAACTCTGAGCCACCCGAGCTCCCGAGTCCCTCCCCACTCCTCCAGTGGCCTGACGCTGGGGTACCCTGCTGGGGCCTAACCCACGGTGGGGGCTCCAGACAGTCCTCAGGAGGCATCCCGCTGGCTGCCTCCTTCCCCAGCTGCTTCCTAGGGAGCTGAGCCCACAGCAGCCCTCCCTGAGGGTGACCGCTGCAGAGCGCCCCAGAGCCCCACCAGGAAGACTCCTGGGCCAGGGGCCCAACCAAAGCCCAACCCAGTAGCATGTGAACCTGACACTCCACGCCGATGCAGGGCCCACAGGTCACCATGCCTCTGCCACTCACAGCAACTCGCCTGCTCCATGGTCACCCTCGCCCACAGCAGGGGCCATCAGCTCACTGACCTCTTATTCCCTGGCTGTTTCTGGAGCCAGGCACCGTACCCCACACTAGAGACACACCTACGAGCAACACAAGCCTGCACAAAACCCACTGCAGCTTTGAGCAGTGCTGGTCCAGAGCCTGGTGACCCCAGGCTGTGACAAGCACTGTGCAGGAAACCAGGTCAGTGCAGGAGGGGGAGTGGCAGAGGCCGCTGGAGGCCCCTCTGAGCTGCCGACAGCTAGGAGCTGGGCCTGGGGTGGGGGCAGCCTGGGGAAGGAGCGGGAGGCAGAGGGCTGGGTGCTGAGGTGAGAAGGAAAGGACTGGCCGGGAGGGCAGCTGTGGGGCAGGCAGGGTGACCTGGGGGCCTGGACTGGAGCAGAGTCTGGCTTTATTAAAAGGGCAGCGGAAAGCCTGGTGGCTCTGCCAGGCAGGAGAGCCGTACGCGCTGGCTGGTGTGGAAGGAGCCCCTGCTCTCCAAGCCAGAGGAGCCGTAGCGTGGATCTGGGTCTCGGAGGGATGGAAGGAGGAGAGTGGAAGGGTGCAGACACAGGGAGGAGGGGCATCCAGGGGACTGCAGAAGGGCCACCATGGCAGAGGCCAGGCGCCCACTGGTGCAGCAGGGCGGAGGGAGGAGGGTGTGTTCTGATATGGGGGCAGGTCAGAGGAGCACGCCAGGGTGGTGGGGTGCGCTGCACACAAGGACATGGGCAGATGGGGACAGGGGGGCCCCTGCTCTGCGTGTCTGCCAGGGAACCCCCTCAGTTTGGGCCTTGCATACATAAAACAAAGAGCCTCTTGGGTGGATATTCAAAGGGAAACTCCACACGCACACGCGGGGCCTGAGCTCATTCCCTTTCCAGGCTCACGTCCCGTTAGGAGCTTTACGATTTTGGGCCGCCCCTCCCCTGGCAGTCCCACCAGGTAACCAGCAACTGGAACACGAGTTGCCGTGTGGGGCTTGCTGCCCTGAGAAGCTCCACAATACGCATCAGGTCTGTGCCCACGGGGACCCTGAGCTCTGCCAGGGGGACGGGGGTGCAATGGGGTGGAGGAGCCAACAGGATAAAGGCCTCATTCAGGACAGAGAAAGAAGGACTAGAGAGCACAAGGACCTCTCCTGCCCTGGGACAGGACAACAAGCGACACACTGAGTCTTCCTTCGGCATCCACTGTCCAGCCCTTGGTCACACATGACCCTGCTGTGTTCATTGCACATGAGACCACGGTCATCTGTTCATCAAGGCCCAGAACACCTGTGGAGAGGCGGGAGGAGAGGGAGGGGAACAGAGGCCAACACTGCTCCTCCTCGGAGGCTGGGGTGGCGGATGGGGACACATCTTAAATGAATATCTCTTGTGAGGTCTTGAGCAGCTGGAGGTGTGTCACCCTTGCTGTGCACACACTAATGTGCAACAACACCCACCTCTGAAAGCACACACTGGCGGCCACCCCACCCTGGTCAACCAGAGAGAGGGCTAGCCTTTCCCTGGATGTGACAGTCCCGTCAAGCACTACCCTAACTATAGGTGCCCACAGGAGAAAGGCCCAGCACCCAGAAAGTGACTCCTGTAGAGAAAGGTCAAGGCCCCAGGAGCACCTGGCCAGAAGTCTCCCCTGGGCCCCGCCCAGGATGCAAGTTCAGAACTGGGGTGGGGTAGGAACGTTCCTGGGGACGCTTCGTGCTCCTACACCCCGCTCCGAGCACTCTGCAACCCAGCTCACAGCCTAAGAAGAGCAGTGGAGAGCAACTTGCTAGAAGGCTTTCAGCATATCTAAAATAGCAGCCCAGAGTCTGCCAAACCCTCAGGCCAGACCGGGAGTGTTTATATGGCTGGATTTAGAACTCCAAAAATAAAACCATTGATTTCGACTTTTCAAAACCAATACTATGAACTGACCAAGAAAAAAACAATCACAAATAAGAAACCTGATGACTACACCCAAAGATAGTGAAAAAGCAAAGAAACATCAAAGCCAATGTGCCCACCCCAAGCAAGCATGAGTCCACCCGTTGCTGGGAAGCTGGCAAATCCTGGGTGAGCTTCGCCAGAGCACTCAGCACCCAGCAGCACCCAGCAGCACCCAGCAGCACCCAGCACCCCCAAGCACAGCTCCCTCACTGTAGCTCTGCTAGAGACCCCGCCTACCTTGAAAATTGACCTGGATAAGACTGCTGGGGCCCATGTGTTTTAAGTTGTCCACCCACCTCTCCAAGAGGCTAAGGCCCAACCATGCTACCTTTGGTCATAACTAAAAGCTAAGTCTATTGTTCCAAACGCAGTGTCCAGTGCCGCTCGGGCTCTGCCCCAGAACAGAATTCAGCCTGAAGAGCTGCCTGCCTCCCTCGGGCTTCTTCTCCACACCACAGCTGTCCTGTTTGCCTCTTTTTTTAGTCTGAAAATGCTATGCTCTCCAGTGCTGTGGAAAACTCGCCAGTCTGCTAATTCCTGCTCATTAGCCAAGGCGCTCGATACTGTGCTGGGAGTTCTAAGGGCCCAGGAAGGGCTGTGAGCTCGGCTAGGGTGACGGCGGTGCAGGGCGTGTGCCTGCAGCACACTCATCTTCCCACTGCTCTGCTCTAGCTCCCAGGTCTACAGGTGCCAGGGAGGAGGCACGCGCCAGGTGGGGGCCACCTACTGAGGGCAGAGTGTGACCAGCCTACGGGCAGCCTGGGCTCAATTCTTAAGCTGTGTGAAAATAAATCTCTAAGTGCCTCCACACAAGTGTCTCTACAGATGACCCATTAACTGTACGGATCGATGGGACAGCCGTCCCCTGCTGCTGGTAGGACCAGCACAGTGATACCTGTAAAGGGGGCCCAGCCCGGCCACTGCAGCTGGCATCATTGTGATGCAGCAACAAGCCAGTCTAAGAACACGCACAGGGGTTCAAGTCCTCCAACAGCTCATCTGGTGGCAAGAGTGCTGGACAGGGGTGGGCAAGGGCCCAGCCTGACACTGCCATTGCTCCCTCCACTCTCTTGAGCTGTCATTCAAGGACTCCAAAGCTCTCTCCTCTGTGCTGAAGGACATGGACAGTAGGTTCTATTCCCTTGTCCCACTGGTCACAGCAAAAAGTCTCCACAAACTAACACCATGGACCAAGAATTCCATCAGGGCCTACAGTTTGATGTGCTGGGATCCAGTACTTTTTGAAAGCAGCCTGCATCTGCAAGGCATCCTAAGGATGCAGGGAGAGGCAGAAAGTTCCAGAAGTGTGTTGGAAGCAGAAGGACTGGCCATGTGAAAGGCAAGTGGAGGGAACAGAAAAGTTCCTTCACACTCTGGTACACACACAGGACGCACATAGAGCACCAGGAGGGGTCGCGCACCCACAACACTGACACCTGTGCCAGGCTACAGAGCAAAAGGAGCAGACAATGGAAGGCCTGACCCAATTACCAAGGTCAGAGCAGAGATCACCATGAAAAGCGCAGGAAGCATCCTTCCAACAGACAGAACAAAGGCCCCTGGGAGAGCTCCTCTCATGACAGACGCCCAGCAGCTTACATCAGCCGGGCACCAGGGAGCAGCTCAGAATGCACCTCTGCCGTTTCCAGTGACGAAGCTCAGTCTGATCTGAATGAAGCCAGCATTCCTGTTTACTGTGGAAACAGACAAAACAAAGAGCCAGCAGGTCTCAGAGACACGGGTCCTGAAAAAAGCCACCTCCTATCATATGACATTTCATCTCCATGCTTTATCAAATTACACCAATATGGATCTAATAAGTCTGCTTGGAAACCTCACCTAAGGCAGGTTTTTAAACTGCTGTTGACGATGACCTTTTCAAGGGTCCATAGGCATCATATACATAAATTGGAATGTCACCCTCACAGGTGTCCCTGATAAATGAAAAGTCAGGTTTCGAAGGCCTGCGCGGGGCTGAAACTGCTAACACAAAGGCAAAGGCTACAGCGGCGTACCTGGCAACCCACCTGGCAACCGAGCACTGAATTCCCTCCCCAAGATCATGGATCTCTGGCTTAAGTCTTTAAAGAAAAGGAAATGCCATTTTGAGACTTTTGGTCTCCGGCAGTGTGGAAAATTAACTGCCTTAGGAAAGTGAATTCATTGGATGGCAAACACCCAGGTTCTGCTGAGTATGATGTTCATTTCTAGAGCCAGGGCTTGTCCCTTCTTCAATGGACACGTGAGGAAACTGAGGCCGAGAGCCTGCCGTCAGCCCCTTCCCATTGATCTTAAACCTGCATGTCCAAGGAGCAAGCTCACATGTCACAAAGCCACAGATTAAACAGGATTGAGGGGGCAGTGCATGGAGACACGGGTGGGGGGGGGGACTGAAGCATCTCAGGAGGGAGGTTGTGATCCAGTTCATGCCCATGACTGGGCTGAGCTGCAAGAGGACGATGTCCCCATGCTATGATGACAGGGGGTCTTGGAATCCGACACTGAGAAGCAAAGAATTTGCAATATACAAGCTGTGCCTTCCTGAGCCATGAAGATGAACTGCACAGATTCCACCACTTCACTCAGCCAGAGGGCGGACCAGAACGCCCATCTGACCTTCGGCTCACCTTGGACACGCCCCCTCCTTCCCCTGTCTGGCACCTGGCCCGGCAGGGGGCTCTGCCCCTGTCAGCTACCACTTGGAAGCTTCTGTTAAACCAGATCATCCATCCTTACAATGTCTGAAAATAGATCTGAGCTAAATAATATTTACGATGAAAGATCAAATGGCGCTAACAACAGGGCTGGATGGTTCTTTTTTTCCAAATGAAAATAAAATGCTCATGGCCTTCAGCTGTCCAGATTCAAACACCTTGTTTAAAGGGGAGGCAGTGAGGCACTCCCCACAGCTGCCTTCTCCCTGGTCAGGTACAGGAGAGCACTGCAGGCCCTTCTGAAGGCCACCACAAACCAGAAGGAAACAGAAAACGCACGGAACTGCTTCTCCATGAGACAGTGCAAGACTCCACCCAAAGGCTCCCGGCATCCTAGGATGCTCTACATGACCGTAAGAAGGTCCCTGTCGCAGGCAGCTTTTTTGCTGCTGTGACCATAAGACCTAACAAAAACAATTTTAGGGGAGAAAACTTTATTTGGGGCTTATGGTTCCAGAGGTCTCAGTCCACAGACCGGGGCTTCACTGCTGTGTGCCTGAGGTGAGGTGGAGCATCGGGACAGAGGGCAGGGTGTCAATGCACTGGCTGGGTTAAGGCTCCCATAACCTGATCGCTTCGCCTCTCAACCATCTTGAATCGCCTCATGACCTCACATCTAAAGCACAGCAGTCCCGATGCTTCAGCTCTAAATGCCTCCGCCATGAAGAAGTGACCCACACGCCATCGGGCTCGGAGGGGCCAGCAGAAGCCATCGGCAAAGGGCAGCTGCTGTCAGAGGAAAGGCAGCAGCTTCTTCTGCACTCTTCAGAGAAGATGTGCACACTGCCTCGTGCCCCAGGAAGCCAGCACGCTGCCCTCATTTCTAAGGCACTGCTCGGAGCCCACGAATGAGCGTGCAGCAAGCTGCTGCAAACAGATGGTTCCTCCAGTGCGGGAGTCGCCGCCGGGCTCTCCGAGGGAGCCTCGGAGAAGCCAGTGCCCGGGTACATTTAGGAACTGACAGGCGGGGCTGGGGTGCAGCCCAGTGGGGCGCAGTGGCCTAGCACGCACCAGGCCCGGCTCCCTCCCAGCATCATGGACATGAGGAAGAGGTGTCTGGGCAAGGATTCTTTCTATCCAGCCAAGAGTGAATCCAGGCAGAGAGGGCTTGAAGAAAGATGCCTAGAAGAAAGGTCATCTTCTGGAAGCAGCAGCCAGGTGGGCTCTAACGCCTGAGCACATGCGCCTGCCAACTCTGAGCTCTCCACCGACCTCAGAGGTCACCCACACATTTCCAAAAATTTTAACAGAAATTAAGTGTTAAAAAATACTTATTTTATCATCTCTGCACTTCACAGATATATGTAATGTGTAAATGTTACATGTAATGCATATTAAATAAGATCTAAAGGGAAACTAGTCTCTGCTTGCTATCCATCCATCTGTCTGTCTGTCTGTCTGTTCACACAAGAGGAGAACTCAGCAGGCCAGGGAAAACGAGTGAAGATGCAGCTCTCAAACCAGCTTTCTGCAACCAACATACACTTGGCTTGTACAAGGAGTGAAGGGATCCTTCTGCTGCAGAGTTACAGCACCGGTTCTCCTCCAGTTAAGGGGGAACTAAGCCAAGGGGGTGGGGGGGAGACTCTGTTCGCCCTGCTTATAATCTTAAGGGAAAACGGTCAATAGTTTTAAAAGAAGTGGTTAAACTGAAGGTCATGAGAAATACCCGGAAAGCAGTGGAAACGAAAGAGAAGGTAAGCTTACACCTGGAGTTACAGGACGCAGGAACTCCACGTGGGCAAGGGTACACTCCAGGTAACCAGAAATCAACTGTGCCCTCTTCCTTTAGGACCTTGGCAAAACGTATCATAGGCACAGCCACCCTGCTGGCCTACAGTTTGGGACGCGCCGTCACCTCCACTTGTTTGCCTTCACGACACCTCCTGGGTGCAGCAGCCAAGACCCACCAAACCCTGGAGCATAGAGGGCTGCTCCGAGTGGCATGGGGCTTGCCAGCATCGCCTTGCTACCCAGAGAGTAGAAGCCAAGACCACACAGCCACTCCTCGACCCCATGCTGGGCCCTCCCCAGGGTGATCTAAATTGCCCTCCATAAGAGAGGAGCCAGGCTTCCTTCCTGCCTGCACAGCTCCCCTCAAGGCCCAGGCTGGCTGTGAGTCCAGGCACCAGAGCAAGCAGCCAGGGGGCAATGCTGAGGGAGAATGGGGAAGAGGCATGCGGCTGACCCCCACCACCTGGGTGCAGAGGACA
Organism: Ictidomys tridecemlineatus; assembly: GCF_052094955.1. NCBI lineage: Eukaryota > Metazoa > Chordata > Mammalia > Rodentia > Sciuridae > Ictidomys > Ictidomys tridecemlineatus. The sequence goes on along the minus strand of NC_135483.1, from coordinate 194,287,260 downwards.
AATGGCATAGGACCTGAGGGGCCTGGGGGGCCAAACCTGCACCTAGCGGGAGTAGCTGCAGGGGAGCCAGCAAGGAGGGCAGGGCAGGCGTCCTGCGGAGTGCCTCCTGGCCGGCAGGCAAGACTCTCAGATGAGCCAGGAGCACCACACAGCAGCCAGAGGCACGGGAGCAGGGTGGGAGCAGGGCAAGCAGGAGAAACTCCTGATGGCTCTCCCTTCCCCCTTCCTCCCTTCCTCCCTTCCTTCACGTCTGAGAGCAAGCCTCTACCTCAGAGGGGCCCGGGGCAAACATCATCGGCATCTGGGAGAATTCTGGGACCATCAACTGTGACCCCAGACAACTGACCTGGAGACCCTCCCCATGCACCTGACGCGGAGCCTGTGCGTGGAGCCCCCCGTGGCAGGCAGGGCCTCTGTGGATGGCCTGGTCCGAGGTGGGATGCTATATTTCTGACAGTGGCTCCGGGTTCCGAGGCAAATCTCCCTCCCTCTGGTTCCACTGATCTGTGCTGACTACCATGTCTTTATGTCTGCTGCTTAAATACTATGCAGACTTCTCCACCTCCCCAAATAACAAGTCCTAGAGCCCGAGATGAATATGGCTTCCAGGCTTCCACGAACCAGGGTGGGAAAGCAGGACGGGCCTTGACTCCTGAATTCCAGAGAGCAAGCTCTCTCAGAAGGTTGGAGTCTTGGTTTGGGAACCAGAAGAACTGGATGCTGGAGCCTCTTGGAGTCATGGATGAGCTGCACGGCACCCGGACAGAAAAGCCAGCAGTACCTGGGGCCAAGAGCATGGTGAGCAACCATCCGTTCCTCAGGAGGCAAGACAGGGGCGTAGGAGAGAGCAAGCTACCTTTTTTTTTTTTTTTTTTTAAAAAAAAAAAAAAAGCTCCTTGGAATACAAAGGCAAAACTAGATGAATAAACCTCTGCCACCCTCGTCCACAGAAGTGCATCTGGGTGCTACTCTGAGAGCTAGAGAGCAGGGCTGTACCAGAAAGGCTGGTGGCATTGTTCAGAGTCAATTCTCAAGTGTCTGGCAGTCAGCAGACCCACTCAAAGAAGCCCTTGCGATGACAGGCACAGAGGGCAAGAGCAAACACAGGTCCTCTTTGACAATCATCACAAACAAATGGACATCCACTCACGGGCCTTGCAGCCCACTGAGCCCACCAGCAATCAGTCCATGGAACAGAGGGAGCCTTCTCACATGCTGACCAGGGAGGAGCATGCTACATCACATAAGATTCTGCACCCAGCATCACGCCAGAAACAGATTCAACACTTCTTATCATTCCCAGCTAAGCACAGAGTTGGGGAGGACCGTTTCCCCTCCACTGAAATTACCTTCACCTGTTAGAAAAGGAGCACCCAAGAGGGTCCTTTCATGAGGCTTCCCCAGGTGCCCAGGGTGCCCCTGCCTCCTGGGCCAGGGAAGTGACCTGTGTGCTGAGCATTTAGGTCTGTTAGCAATGTCATGGCTGGAAAACAGCCGGGAAAATGAAAACAAGAAGAGATTGCAAGAAGACAGAGGGCCAAGACCCATCCTTGAACTAAATCAGTCAAGTGAGCAGATGTGCACCAGTGTTTTTTGTTTTTAATGCTAGGAGCATCTACAGTCAAGTCTCAAGACAGGCTTCTGTTGAAGACAGAGCTGATCAAGGCGAGTGCTTGCTGCAGCCGGCAGAGTGAGGAGCCATCTCCCACAAAGATCAGCAGCCCAGCGACAGTGCCTGGGCAGATGGCTCGTCTCTCAAAACAATAAAAAAAAAAAACAATAATCTCCCCTCTTTTCACTAATCTGTTGACCTTAATACCATTTCTGTTTTTAACCACCTGGCAAAATCACCACAGCGGAACTCTCTCTGACTACCCCAATGATGGAACGGCCTTCAACTAATAAACTCCTCCCACACCCCTTTTGTTTTTTATCATTATTTTATACTAACATCGTTTTAAATTAACATCATTATTCCAAATCATTGCAGAAAAAAGTAACAGCGCAAGGCCCTCGGTTAGAATCCCAGACTGAGTGGGTGGGAAGGAGGGCCTACAGAATTCCTACCAGAAAACAAAACCTTAGGCCAAAAATACAAATGTTTTTCTTAAAAAAGAGTGTACAAACAGTGACGTCCTTTTGTATGCATAGTGTTGGCATTAGTCATAGATATGAGAACTGGACCGAGAGCTTAGGAGTCAACTACAGAAGTGCCAGCCCCCTTGCTGCTGGAGTCCTCTCTACCTGGTAAGCTGGCACTGATCCTGCAAGGTCCAGCTCACCTTACCTATCCGGGGCCTGCACTAACTCAAGGACACACGACCCATCTTCTCTCTTCAATCCCTCCCACAAACGTGCTCCCAACTCTGCAGTCCACAAGGACATACGCTCCATGCCCTGCAGGGTCCTCTACTCAACTGGCACGGAGAGGAAGTCTGGAACCGGGCTCTGATAGAGATGCTGTGCAGAGAAACAGCCCCAGCTCCCCTGCAGCACCCCGTGGGGTTGGGATTCGTGGGAACTCCTCCATCTCCCCCAAGAGGCCACTGACCTCCGGCAACAGGAACTGTGCTGCAGTCAACTCTAGTGCCTGCCGCCTAAAGAACACACCATACACAAGGAAAGCTCAGCAAGTGCCTGTCAATACAGAGCAGGGATGACTTAAAACACCACAGCCAGAGCTTCCTAACAAAGGGTGTTTGTTGACCATATGACCCAGCAGTTTGCTGTGAGGACCTGTGTTAAAAGCAGAATGGCTATAGCACTTTCTGAAAATTCCTTTGGTAGTAGGATACACCAGCCCAGGTTGTCTGAAACTTGGCTCCAGCTGCAATAAACATAGTCTGAGCCCCAAGTAGTTGCCAAAAGGGCTGAGGGGGCTGGGGTGGTGTCTCGGTGGCAGAGCACTTGTCTAGCATGTGTGAGCACTGGGTTCAATTCTCAGCACCACATATAAATAAATAAAATAAAAGTCCATTGACAACTAAAATTATATATCTAAAAAGGCCAGAGGTCCTTGAGGACCTTCAAGGTGATCTTCCCAGCACCCCATGTCAGCTGCTCCATCTCCAGAGAGGCGATCCCAGACTTATCACACACAATGGATCTGACACTGTGTCTGGAAGCATTTATCAAAAGCAAGTGAACTCTATCTAGGAATACTAAAGACTGAGTATATAATCAGTTCAAAATGTTTCAAATGAAAAAGCTTTGAGTTACATAGTTTCATTCCAAACACATGTGATCAGGTTTAAAACAATGTTTCAAGCTATATCAGTGATTTTATTTCATTTAATTGTTGCTTCCTCTTTTTCTCCATTAAAGAGTTTGTTTTAAGTCTATCACCTTACAGTGCCTGAGTGACACAAATCAAGGGGATCAGAAATTAATGAAGCCACTGATAAAATAAGGTGTCAAAAGTCAGTTGTGAATTACTAATTTAAAAAGCTGACCTTAGCCACAGCTTTCAATGAAATCACTTTATTGCTGTAATCAATCCTCCCAGATAGCAAAAGAACACCCTAAAGGCTACTCTGGGCGGGCAGCTGGTTCCAGGGAGTTTTGGCAGGCCCCCTCAAACAGCTTCTTTTGAGATGCAAAGAAGATGGGCTGGAGTGGCAACCTACAATGTCATTAATCACTTATTGTTTGGTTGTTCTCTGTACTGAATCATACTGTGCCAATAGACTCTGCCCTAGTACATGTGCATCAGGTAACAACACTCTCCTGGGTGTGATACCGTGTCCTGAAATGCCTGCTGGTGTGCCAGTCGCTGTGAGCTTGCAAAGGAGCCTCTCTAGGAGCCAATGTCATGCCTGGGGAAGAACAGTGGTGGCATCACAGAGGAGCCCCAGCAGGGTCAGAAAGCACACAGGAACCCACAAGAGCAGGCGTTTCAATCCTGTCCTCCTAAATGCCCTCAGTTAAGGGAAAACCAAAGGTGGCATACACGAGAATGCACGCATGTTGTAAAATAAGACTGACCATCTTGCTTTGCTTTACTAGTAGGAACACCTTATCCAAGACTGACAGCGTTTAGTTTTAAGAAACCAAATAAGCCACTTGATGTAATAACTGCAGTCTTATAAAATTAATTTTCTTCTGACCAATGCAAAAATTGTACAGCTTTTTTTTTTCCTTAAAGAAAGATTCTAACACTAGGTGACGACACCTCTGATTTTCTTTAGGTTTTTGTGAACCCCAAATTTTAACATTATGGTAAAGATTTAAAGACATGCACCTCACGATGCCTATCATGTTTCAGGTCATCAGTAGATGTAATTCTGAAACCAAAAACGCCCAAGAATGGAACTTTTGTTCATAAATACTTGGCAAAGTCTGTGGCAAAGCAGACTTGAGCTGACATGAGGCTATTTTTAATCACTGTTTATTCCACTGAGTGTGATCAGTCTCGGGCTTTGCTACAAAATGACAGCATGTGACTTGAGGGAGCTGTCCCACCTTACAAGTGGTGTTCTACAACATGCACCACTTCACCTTCCTAACAGCCCAAATTGCTGAGTTCTGCAAACCCACTTGGCTGGAGGGTTTGGTCAGGGCTCCGTGGACCTGCCCTCAGCAATGTGTACAAGGAAACTGAGTATAGGCTCCACAGGGTGGAACTTTCTCCTAAATTCCAAACTTCATTAAACAACACCTAAATCGCGAATACTTTTTGTCACAGGAAAACTGAAGAAGTCTAATAAAACAAGAAACCCTGAAAGCTACAGGTTCTGCAAAGTTCACCTGTAACAGGCACAGTAGTGGCAGCTGCACCAAAACCTTGGGCTACTAAGGCTTCAGATGTGGTCACCAAAAGCAAAGATTTTACCCAGCTGCAGCTTTAAAAAAAAAAAAAAAAAACTGTCTAGAACTTCTGAATGAAGCAAGGCCCTAGAATTATTGTGTGCACTGTCACCTAGCTCATTTAAAAATTCAGTTTTTCTGCAAAATCCACAATGCTAGTAGTGTTGTTAGACCTCCAGACCAACATGATTCCATCCAGAAAAAGACTGAGCATAAGGGAGCAACTGAGCATTACTGTAATTATTACTACTGTTAAGTTATACTGCCCTAGGGAAGAAATTCCAATACACTTCACACCTTTACTACTGCAAATCTACTATCAATCCATTTGTTCCAGAAAAGACAACACCAAAACCTCAAATGCTTTTAACTTGTATCAACAGGTACCATGATGAAGCTTGTTCCTTCTAAAATCATGTCTGTGCATCGCTTTCTCTCCCTCTCACACACAGAGATGGGTACTTCTCTGGAACCCAAGCAGCTAATTACTATTTTCTACGAAGTCCACAAGAACAAAGACACAAACCTGGTATTAGAGGGAGAAACAGGACCTTCAGATTTGAACCTCCTCTGAACACAAATAATGGCAATATCAACTCCAAGCAAACCAAGCCTTTCACAACCATGCCATTCTCTAACATTTTAAGAGCATTCAGGGTGAAATGGACTAATAGTCAGAGTCAAACATTGTGTCCCAAGGCACGTTAAAACAAGAAACACGACAAACCAAACAGCCAAGCCTGGCAACAGGTAACTTCCTGTCGTTTCCTTGCTCATAAAATAAACCCGGGGATATAAACACAACTACACATTTATCCACCTGGTTTTGAACATCTCTACACTTGAGGACCATCGGCAGCATTTTAAAACACGGCCATTTTGCCTTCAGTTTACCTTTCAAGGCTTCCGCTAGGCTAGTGACTCCTGTGCTATGGTTGACTTACCTTGCATCTTGGAGCTAACCTGTATACCTGCACACTTAGGAGGAACTCTCTCCAGAGCTGGCTAGGCAGCAGCTGAAATCAGCGAACCAACAGCCACCCTTCATGGCTTTGACCACCTTCACCTGGGCTGGCAGCAGAGCTTGGTAATCAGGGTGCAGGAATGATTAAGGATTTCCTGATAGCAAGATGCATGGCAACACACCTGTGGTTACAGGTATACTTTATCTCACACCCTAGGACAACAATCTAACCCTACACTGTACCCAGCCTTTGCCCTTCAGAGGATGCTGAGATTGGGTCCGTGTTGTGCAGTTTCTGCAGGCTTCTGGTCACTAAATGCTAGCAGGTTAACTAATTCCTGCAGGAGAATATTCTCCTGTCTGCCTCCAACCCTCTCCGCAGGTGTGAGAGCAGGGGGTCAGGGTTCAGCATGGACTGCAGAGCTGCGGCTTTCCTGCTGGTTGCCTCGCACACATTACTAGAAAAAAGAATTCTGCTCCAGACTTGCTTTCCCTTGAGAACACACTTGGCAGAAAAGCTGTGGAGAGGGGCATTTTAAATCCCTTCTCTCCACCTCCCACCCAGCTCTGTCTTTATCAAGAGTTCTGCTAGTGGAGGCAGGCAAATCAGCCAAGGCCACACCCCAGCAGTCACTGGCGGCAGAACCAACAGGCTTTCTGCCCTTGGGAGGGAGCAGTGTGGAATACACCAAGAAGAAGGCTGGTTTCCCTTGGCCGGGCAGTTGCACCTGGGCAGTTACCAAGGCCAAGTCTGGTTCCCTGAAGCAGCCCCACAAGCAGCACAGTCTGCATGGTGTTCAGGAGCCTGTTAATGGCTGAGCCAGCACCTGCAGGCAGCCCAGGTGAGCTTTCCCTGGTCAAGTTCACCAAGGCTCAAGTGATAGACCTCAAAAGAGCTACTACACAAAGCCAGGAGCAAGGGCAGTCAGCTCAGCAACAACCAGACTGCCTCAGTACCCTTGGGGAAACAGCACAGAGTTCATACAGGGTACAGGCGCTCACTAGTCTGTGACCTGAGCCAGCAGATCCCTAAGCTGCTCCCGCCACTCCCCACTTCCCTGGAGCCCTCCGGCCAGGCTGCCCACCTCTACGAGGGGAGCCTTCGATGCTCTCTGCGCTGGACGAGTGTGCATCCGCTGGGGCTCGCCGCAGGCTACTGAAGTAGCCACGGGATCGCGAGGCACCGCTTCGAGGGGAGGGCCCGCTGCCAGGGCCGCCGTCTCTCCGCGCGAAGATGCCACTGAAGAAACGCAGTAGTCGGTGCTCAGAGGCTGCTCCGGGACCCGCAGCCGCGGCCCGCGCGCGCTCCAGCCGCTGCAGGTCGCTGTTGTCCAGCGTGCGGTTCTTGCTCTTACTGCGCTCCCAGCGCTCCAGGTCGGAGAGCGCATCGTTCTTGCTGAGCACCTCGCCGACATCGAGGGTATTGCGTTTCTCCGAGGCTGGCTGTGCAGCGGTGGCGGGTTCCAGGGCGGCCTCAAGGCCAGCCTCGGCCTCGTCGCCCAGCGGCCATGCGAGGCTTCCGGAGCTGCTGTGGCGCCTCCCACTGCTCAGGGCCGGGCTCCGAGGTGCCTCAGACCCGCTCCAGTCCCTGAAGCTAAGACTACGCCGCAGGGGCGCGGCCCGGGGCCCCTCCATATGGGGGCTGCAGGGCTCTGGAGAGCCGGACCCCTCCACGACCTGAGGACTCCCCGCCAGGGCCGCAGACTCGGGGCCGCTTGAGCATGGCCGGAGCCTCCCGAGCTCCAGCTGCCCAGTGCTGCGGGTGCGGAAGGTACGGAAGTCCCAGGCGCGCGACTGGAGCCCCTCCAGGTCTTCAGTGCCCGCAGCCTCCTCGGCCTCTTCCACGAGCCGCCCGGGTGCGTCCGGGGAACGCGCGGGCCGGGGTCGCGGTGCCAGACGCGGGCCGGGGCCACCGCAGCCCGGCTCCGGGAGCTGCTCCTTTCTGACCATGGTCACCGAGATGCGGTAGACAGTCTTCCTGGGGGGCGTCCCGCGCGGCATCGCGTCCGCGGGCGGCGACGCGTGCTCGCCGCTGCCGTCCAGCAGGTACATGTCTCCCGGGGCCGCTGCCGCCGCGCCACCCGCCTGAACCCCGCCGCATCCAGCGCGTCCGCCGGTCTGGACGCGCAGTCGAGGCAGTCGCCGAGTAAGGCGGGGAGAGTATCCAGACGAGATTGGGGCCCACGCCCCCCACTCGCAGCGAGGGCCGCGCTCAGGCCGCGGGGACGGCGCCCCTGGTGCCCGCCAGCCCGTGCGCCGCGCGGCCCAAGTGCTAGGGTCCGGGTCCGGGTCGCCGAGCCATGGGCCGCCGGGGGCCGGATGGGGCGAAGCGGCAGGCGGTCAGGCGCAGGGACGGTCTCGCCAGCAGGTGCGGTCGCGGCGCGCAGGGCCCAGGGCGGGCGGCGGCGCCCGCGGCTTCATTGTCTACAGCGCGGGACCCGTGCGCATCTCCGGGCCTTTCGTGCACAGTTCGGGGACTCCGCAGCCTCCGCCACTCGCTGGGCTCCGGACGCGGGCAGCTGCGCTGGCCGCGGTCGAGGGGCGGGCGGGCGGCGGTTTAAAATGGAAATGCGCGCCGGGGCGGGGCGGACGGGCGGGGGCCGACGTGCAGAGACCGCGGGCCGCGCGCTCAGCCCGGCCGGCAGAGTCCCGGGAGCGCGGCGGCGGAGGCGAGCGCGGCGGGCGGCCAGGGCCAAGCGCCGGCGTGGATCAAGGCTGTGCAGACCGGATCCTCTAGGGCAGCAGCCAGCACGCAGGCGTGAACACTAACTAAATCTACCCGTGCTCCAGGACCTGGTCTGCAAAACCAAAATAAGGTTGATCTCCCACCTGCTGCCGCTTTGTCGGAGGCATCTCTCATAACCAACCACGCAGCTCTGAAAAAGATGCAACTCAAACGACTTTTTAAAAAATATGTATTTTTTTTTAGCTGTTAGTGGACACAAATACCCTTATTTTATTTTTATGTGCTGAGGTGCTGAGGATCGAACCCAGTGCTCCATGAGTGCTGGGCTCTACCACTGAGCCCCAGACCTCAAACTTTTTTAGAAGTATCTTTGGTATTTGTGACCCTGGTACAGGTAGGCTCCCAGGAAGACAAGAACAAAGAGAAGGCAGCACTCCCCTGGTACTGGGCCACTGGCCTCTGGGAGGAGTAACACAGTTTGTCTCCTAAGTAATTTTTAGGGACATTTTAATCCCAAAATGTGGGGGAAGGTTCCTTACACCCAAGTACTTGCTATCCATGCCAACAGGCAAGAGAAAGCTGTGGTCATACAGGAGGGCAAGCCTGGCTTACCCGTTTACTAGTCCTCTCGGATCTTCCATGTTAACATGGAGGTGAAGAAAACAGCATCAAAATCTTGAGCACTCTGGGGAGCAATCTGGGAAGGACACTAGGGCCAGGCATTCTGAGTCACCATGGATATTTAAAGTTGAATTTCCCTTCCATCAAATTCTCCCCCTTGGGGGCTGGGGATGTGGCTCAAGCGGTAGCTCACTTGCCTAGCATGTGTGCGGCCCAGGTTCGATCCTCAGCACCACATACAAATGAAGATGTTGTGTCCGCGGAAAACTAAGAAAAAATAAATGTTAAAATTCTGTGTCCCCCCCTCTCTCTCTCACTCTCTCTTTAAAAAAAAAAAAATTCTCCCCCTTGGCTCCAACTGCTAACGGTCTTGAATCACTTGACAAGGCACAGTATTCTTAAGTAGCTGATCAACAGGTCAGTTCTCTGTATGCACAGATGTACTGTGTCAGAGTTTGTGTTTAAAAGTCCCAGAAGAAAAACACAATGAATGCTAATCCAGCCAGGAGGCCTACCTGGTCTGCCCTAGGCTGGGAAGGCCCTAGGTAAGATGGGGACAGGGAGGCCAAGCACTGCTCGGGGGCTCTGGACCACAGGCACTGTAGGGGGCTGCCCTCCTTCCCCACTTTAACCTTGTAACATTTTGTGACATCTACCGTGTTCATGACACTGGAAGTGACATAAGAATAAATCATGTAAGGTCTTTTCTGAAAGTCTAAGAAACCTGGATGTTTGCCTCAGTGAAATTTTCAAGTTTGATGAAATAAATCAGATGCTAGGTGATTCATTTTACTTTCTTAGAGGACCCTGGAAACGCATCTGACCACCATCAGTGGCCTCTAGCTTCCACGATTTCCACCTTCACAGGGCTGTGGCTTGCTGCACCTGACACTTGAACTCCGGGGCTCTGGAAGTGGTGCTGACATGTCTTCAATGAATGGTGAGGTCCTGGGGGTAGATCCATCTGACCTTTGATTAGACCCAAGAACCACCAACTTCTAGAGTGGTAGCCAAGCAGGAAGCATCTCTCAGAACATTTCTAGAGCCATTGGGCTAGGGGGATGCTCAGAGAGGGAAGGTACATTCCTCCAAGACTGCATAGCTCACTAGTGAGGGTAGAACCTAAGGTCTGCCTGAGCTACTGTTAATTTCTTTGGTCTAAGTACGTATTAGCATTCTCCTTTGGTAACAACAAAAAGCAAAAGAACATGAATATTACCAAACTTGACACTAAACAACAAACAGTAAATGATACCTTGATAAGAACAGGAGACATTCTTATCAGATTTTCACTCATTTGTTTCTCTAGTGGCTCTTTTATTCATTAAATATATACTATTACTGCAGTGCTTCACGATGACAAGGCAGGGTCTCTGTCCTCAAAGATTTCATAAACTTGCAAGAGAATACTACTGCTAAATGATTTTGCCATGAAGAGAGATAAAAACGTGAGTGACAACACAGAGATGGCTGTAGTGCCCTGCATGCTAATGAATCACCACCACTAAGATTCAGCAAGTCCCAAACTTTACAGCTGCAGGGTGCAGACATAAAGGCCAGGGGCTTGTGAGCTGAGAAACTGAAGCTCCATGCTGGCAGGAGGGAGCACTGCTGGGGGGGGGGGCGGCGTGGTGGGACCAGAACCAGAGTTCCCAACTTGGCTGGGACCCCGCCTCACTATCCAAGACTCTGGCAAATTTCAAATTTGGAGCTGAGCTTTAATAGGAAAGTAGCTGGTCCACAATTGACCTGTTGCTTGTTATCTGAGGCATCTGTAGAGCCCAAAGTAAAATAAACAAGTAAATAAAAAAATAGCATTCCTTAAAAGTTCAAATGCTGGACTGTTGGTGTTACCCAATCTGTGCCTTTGTCTGGAATCCACCCCAGGTTTTGTGCTCTGCTGTAGTAGAATGCAGGCTGCAGAGTAGAAGAATCCATTGGCGCCACCTTAGACAGCACCAAATCTTGCAGGAGCCTCCTCCTCCAGTATGCTCCAAAGCCTTCTTCTGCACTACCCCCAGGAACAAGCACGGATTTCCCCAGCCTCAAGGAGTCCACGTCAGGTCTGGCCATCTGGGTAGAAAAGCCTGGTGGCAGAGAACTGCCTCTCCCCGCTGCCCTGGAGACATGGGCTCTCCCGTTGCATAGAGGACATGGGCTCCAGAGCCTGTCACTCTGAAATCTAAATCTCCTTTCACAAAGCCAGACCTGCCTTCTCTAAAAGAAAGAAAATCTTCATGCTGTCCATGTCTGAGTGGCATCTGGCTTTATTTTCCTACAGCTCTTGGACTCCACTAGACCAACATTTCTTGATTTTTCTATGCCATACAGCATATTACCATTTTGACATTAAAAAAAATGTCATGTAGCTGAGCTCACTGCTACACCCAAACCACACAGCAGCCAAGCGGCAGGGACCTGCTGACCTAGAGGGTAGGACGGGTGGCAGAGGGCTGAGAGCCCCTAGGCCCCTTCCTCTCCAGGTCCCAGGTTCATAGATCTTTGGCCACCCTCCACCACTCTGTCCTGGGCCATTCTAGCAGCCATGAATTAAACCCCCTTGATGACAACAGGATCCGGAAATCATCAGGAGGGCTTCCAAGGCTGACTTCAGGGGAACCTCTGGCAATCGGCTTCTGCGAGTGAGCGAGCGTCACAAGCTCACTTTCCAAATGACACCACTTGACAGCTAGTAATCACGTTTACAGTCTCTTAGCAGAACCTCGGCTGCGGGCAAAGGAAACCAGCCAACCACCAAGCATGCCCAGGCCTCAGCATGCCCACTCCAAGACCAACAAAGGCTTCTCAGAGGGGTCCTTAAAGGCTATTTTCTGGTAACCAGATGAGTGACAGACGTTGAAGAAGTAAAGCGAAAGACACTTGCGTTTTGCCAGAGCTTTTATACCTTTCAACATGAGGCTCAAGTCAGATCGTTAAGGCTGGAGGAGTTATGGTCTCAGCTTCGAGGGACTGACCCCTCTGCCACACACGCCCTGTGCCACACATCCCTGTGCTGAACTCCTGAGGGGCCCCAATTTTCTCATTTTGTGAGCTGAAGGTAATAAGTGGAATTGTGTAAGAGATGAGGACTTGACTCTGTCCTGCCAACTGAGGAGGGGCAGGACAGGGGCCTCCTAACCCAGCAAAGAAAACCCACAGGAGGTCCTCCTCCCCAGGCTGCTCCCCAAGACCAGCCACAGATGCAGGCCCTGCCAGCAGGGCCACGGAGATGCCAGCCGTGTGTGAAGTAACCCGGCAGGCGTCACCTGTCCTCTGTCTTCAATAGCACCTGAGGCTCCTCAATGTCACCTCAAGGACAGCATGGTCACAGTTTAGACACTAATGAGGGAGGAGGGTAGGGGCTACTTATCAAAACTGAATTTGGCTTGACCTTAGAAGAAAGGGTTTCCTCAGTCTCCTTCCAGTCAGAAGGCATCTGTGGACCCACCCCAGAGGGGTGCAGAGCTGGGAGTCCTTGTGGGTGGGAAGGGCAGAGAAGGGGGCTTGAACCCAGCTCAGTGTCCTGCCAACACAGGGCTCCTCTGAGCAGCCTTCCCCAGACTCTTGGATGACAGACGAACACAGGATGCTGACCCCCAGCAGGGTCGACCTCTACCTGCAGAGGAGTTCATCTGAGGCCAAGCAGGATCCTCAACCCCGCAGGGCAGTGGACGTGAGCACTTCAGCTAGAGGCCCACCTGCAGGTGAACGGAGGAAGGAAGCACTGGCATGCCCAGAACTCTGAGCAGGGACCAGGGGAACTGGTGGGGACAGGGTGGTGGCTGAGGACTGACAGGTGTCATCCAAAGCCAACAGCAGAAGGAAGGGTTAGATGTGGTAAGAAATAGACAGGAAAGAGAAAGGCAGGAAACAACTGTTCAAACCTAAAACAACAAAAAATGGCTCCAAATGGGAGGTGGTCTGTGGCCTTCGCCCAGGCAGGGTGTCTCCCCTTGGGCACTAATGAGGTTGAACTGGGTGGTTCTTTGTTGAGGGGTGTCCTATGCACCACAGGCGGTGGAGCAGCAGCCCTGGGCTCCACCCACTGGATGCCAGGAGGCCCCTCCCCAGGTGTGCCAGTCAAAAACATCTCCAGACATTGCCAAATGGTCCCTGGGGGCAAAACTGCGGCAGGTGAGTTCTGCTTCAAAGGGACAGGCAGGACGCACTCATGTGGAAATGAAGTGACATTTCCCAGCCTTTTATTTCACTATTTTTTAATCCAGCCATTCTTTCCCACCTCTGCATATATTAGTGAAAAGCTCCAAAGGGTTTCTTATAAAAATAGAAGTGACTATTTGCAGTTTACAGACAGGAAGAAGGGGAAGGGTTGTAGATGAGGTACCTACAGCCCTCACCTGTGACAGATAAGCCATCAGTTTAAATTATTTAAAATGCACAAGTATCATGGGCATCGTTAAAATGCCAGAAGGGTTAAAAAAAATCTAAAAAGTCTACATCTAAGCAACGTTGCACTAGTTTTAATTAAAGCAAGGTGTATCAAGGTCCAACCCGGGGTCCTCACAGAGCCCTGAGATCTGGTGGCCTGCTCTCACTCCCCTCACCTGCACATCTCACACAAATGGGAACCACCAAATGATGGAGGAAGACTGTCATCTGCCCCATGTAAAGGAACACGGAGGGATTCAGACCAATCTTTTCGCTACACAGCCTGTGATGAGACCAAAGGAAGTATCTAACCCCAAGTGAGAGTCCACATCCTCCAACATCTGCCAATGACAAGACTGGTTTATAATGTTCTAGTAAGGGTCCATTATGAGGAGGCTCCCCAACATGGGAAGGTCAGAAATGTCCTGGTGTTTTCTTGCTGTCAGGCACACAGGATTTAAGACATTAAAGTCAAATCTACTAATCACTGCTTTATGGAAACAGCAGCAGCTCCCACGCAGGACAAGGCTGGGTGCAGGCAGGCACAGTCAGCAGACAGGATGATGCTCCTTCCTCCCCAGCCTCCACCTAGCTCTGTGGAGATGCAGCTGAGGAACTGAGAGGGTGTGACCAGGTGAACACATCACTGCTCACCTGACCTTCGACCAATGCAAGGCAGCTCTGAAGCAGGCACACAGAGAGGCTCGGAGGTCCCTGTGCATGACCTCGTCTTCCGGCGTCGTGCGCACGCACAGGCCTATCTGGCACATTTTGCTCTGCAGGATTCACTGCAAGGACTCTTCTAACACCAGATCCACAAGATTGTCTTAAGAAGATGTTCCCAGCAAAGCAAAGCGTGGGGGAGCATCAGATTCGGATTTTCCTACCAGTTTCCCAGATGAAAACAAATACCATGAGCCATTGGAGACTGAAAGCCACCCAAATCCGTCTCATGACATCTGGAACCAAGCTTTCTTTTAGATTTGCTGACCCCAGAGATTTAGAAAATCCGGGACTTACAGGAAAATAAAAAATCCAGGCCACAAATAATGCCCTGGGGTCTTTATCAGTCTCCAGAGCACAGCTCCTGGAGAAGCCTGGTTTTGCATGTTACCACTCCCAGGTGAGGTTTGATTGTAGAGACATTTGTTAATCTTTTATCCATACCAAGGGGTCTTGAAGATACAATTTATTTTTATTTTTTCTGTAAATGCCAAAGCAAAACATCTGAGATGCTGTTCAAAAAGCCCAACCCCCCATGCTCCAGGCACCAGAAAAGACACAGGGACATTCCCTACCTGCATCAGCACAAAGTCTCTGCTCAAGTGTCCCCAAGCGCAGAGGATGAGCCAACTGTAGCAGTGGGTGGCAGTGGCCACCTCCCAAGGTGGTCACAACTAGCACTGGAGCTCTTGGGACAAAACTGGGCCCCAGGATCACTCCTGACACACCAACAGGGTAGAAAATATGGGTCGTCTCCTCCACTTGCCGTACACTAACCACCAGCAGCCAGCAAGAACAGGGCTACGTTTGGGGGCAGGGAGGTGAGGGACATGGGACGCATTCAGAGGACAGACCACTCCAAAGCCACTGAGCCACTTTCCAGGTCCTGAGGCCCACCCTCGAAACCACCAGTGATTCCCGATCAAGAGGGGGTGATGAGCCCAACGGTGCCGGCTGTATGATCCGCAGCACCCTAGTCCTCACACCTTCTTCCTGCCAAGGCCACTCTCCATCCCCAAAAGTGCTGTTGAGGATGCAGACCTGGCTGGCGGTGACCAAGACCAAACTTGGGGAGCCTGGGAAAGGAGCTTCTCAGCTCAGGACAGTGCCAGGGGGTAAGGGCAGCCTGAAAAGGCACTCTGATGAGGGAGCCCCGCCACAGCCCAAGATGCTGCCATTCTGCTGGACAAGGGGGTTACAGGAAGCAGGTTGAAAGGACTCCCAGGTCCCTTTATTCCTGGTGGCTCCCATAAGGCTTCTCCTCCTCAGAGGAGGTGACCAGCTGAGCCCCATCACATCTGGCGCCTCCTCGAGTTCCCTGACCACCTCCTGTGGCCACACGGTGACTGTCCCAGGGCTAACATCTGCCCTGCCCCTTGGCCCCACAGCCTGTCCTCTGCCCACAACCTCCCACACTGACCAGCCTCTCACAGTCTCCCCCGCAGTGACTGGGGCTCGCTTCCAAGCCTCCGTCCCACCTCAGCCCTGCAGACGCACCTCCTGGCTCTTCCTGCTCTATCTACTGAAGGCCAAGGCCCGACGCGACTCCCCTGCCCTGGTACCTCTAAGACCCCACCGTGGGCAGCTCAAACCCCAGCCTCTGAACCAGGGATCCTCAAACATGGTCCTTGGACCACCACAGTGCCATCTTCTGGACACTTAGCCATCTGACTCCATCCCTGGGAGAGTCTGAGGCCTGCGCAGGGGCATCGAATCCGTGTCACCAAGCCCCATGTGACGATCACAGGACAGAGGCTGGCTGCAGGGGCCCTCTCTGCAGCCCTGGCTGCCCACCTCCCACCCCAGCTATTCCCAGCTGTCCTATTCCTTGTCAGGGTAACCTCAGGTCAGGTGTTCAGAGCTGGCCCAGGGACTGCGTGCCATCAATCACCATCACCTCCACTAAATGTTCCATTTAATAAAGGACAGAAACAAAAGCCCCTCCTCCACCTGCATGCCCTCCAGCCCCTGCTGTCTCCTCCCACGTGCCCAGGCCCCCTCCTCTGCACCCACATCTTCCTCCTGGACTCCCAGCCAGGCATCCCGCTTGCCCCACATCAGAATCAGCTCACGCTCACAAAACTGTCCTTAGCCCTGTAATCATGGCACATTTCCACTCAGACCCCTGTGACCTGTCACCTGAGGAACAAAATGCCCACTCTGGGGACAAAGGTGGGGTGCTGGCCCAGCATAGCAAGGGTCCCATCCCTAGTACTGCAAACAACAACAAAACCCACTCTTGACTCCAGGCCTGCCGCCCATGCCACCCCGGCTGCCCTGTGGCTCAGAGGCCAGGCTCCATGGCCACGGTGATCACAGCCCACGTGCACCTGGGGAAACAGGCCTCGAGCCTGCGCGGGTCTTCACCTCTGCAGTGACAGGACGATGGCGCCAGGGGGTTGTGCCTCAGAGGAACGACCTGCCAAGTGCTCACTGCTGCGTGACAGCAAGCCTGCTGCCTACCACATCCTGGCAGTCACCGCTGGACACCACGCCCCCTTGTGTCCCCACTCCTCCCACTCTCACCTGTCTCCTGCTAGGACCAGTAGGAGGAGCTAAATCCTACCTGTCACTGGAGCCTGGGCACAGAAGTCCCTAGCCGGACATTTCCCAGCTGGCCTCACCTGCCCACTCCCCGACCCCTGGGCACTCCTGGATCTGCCACACCTGTACCATCACCACCCCCAAGAGGTGGTGACGCTGTCTCTGGACCCCGGCCCTTATCACACTTCTGAGTAAACACATGCCTCCTGATGTGTGGATGACGTTGTTGTCGGTCCAGGAGTCGGTTCAAGACTGATTCCGGAAGCCAGAGACAAGCCAGCTGACATGGGATGCACCCGGGGGGCTCTGTTTATGCCCCCTCTTCCACAGCGCCCCCCTCCCTACCGCCTGCAAGTTTATCCCTGAAGTCTCCAGTGGTTAGGGAAAGACAGAGAAGAGGGTGATTCATTTCTTCCCCTGACCACAGAATCCTCAGCTGCAGCTGATCTTGGGTGGCCGCCCTGAGAAAGCCTGACCCCTCCCTCGGTGGAAAACATGAAAACATGGTTCCCGTACAGGCTGGGGAGGGTGCCTGCCCGGAGTGCGGCTACCTGGGGAGAGGCCAGGGCTTGCTTCATTTCAGGGAGCGGGTGCTGGTCAGAGGGGAGGCTCAGAGCCTCTAGAAAGTCCCCATGGCGGTCATCAGTGGAACCACTGCTCCCCTGCCCACCCACTGGAAAGGGGTATGCCAGGTTCACTGTGCGAAGGAGGGGGTGCTGCTGACTCACTGGAGAGTCCCCTGCATTCCCAGGACCAGAGGAGGCTGGCTAGTCCACAAGGACTAGCCATTCGAGGGTCAATGTGCAAAAGAACAGGCTGGGCGGAGAAATAAGGAAGCACATGCTCTGACCAGGGGCTCAGGGGTCCACTAAGAAAGAGAAGACCTCGGGAGGTTGAGACAGGAAGGCTGCAAGTCTGATGCTAGGTTCCGCAACCTAGAATCAGAGACCCTGCCCCCAAATTAAAACAAACAAACAAACAAACAAACAAACAAAAAGGCGGGGGATGTCATTCAGTGGCAAAGTGCCCCTGGGTTCTGTCCCAGTACACAGAAAAAGAGACAGAACACCTGGGGTGACTCAGAACTGGACAGAAGAGGCTAACAAGTGAGGGCGCCCACAGGTAATGCACAGCCCGAGAGCACTGAAGAAATTCTCAAAATGACACCTTTGGGGAGTTGCTGGGAGCTGCGCTGGAACCTGGGCAAGGATCTCAGAGGGTGGGGGGACACCACCACACCGTGCCCTGACCCGCAAGGGTTTCCAGAGAAGCATGGCTGTCCCTGGAAATTTCAGCTTGTGAGAAAAGTGACACTAAGTAACAATGTTCATGCAAAAGACCGAAAAGGGGCACGTTTCATCAGGGCCAGCAAGCTACTCAGACCTCTACTCCCGGGGCTCTCTGCTTCCACGGGCTGTCACCAAACACCAGCATGAGTGGGTGTGCCACAGCAGTGCCGGCTCAGCACGACGGATCTGCGGGGCCCACACTCCTGCCGGCCGGCCAGGGACTGGCCCGTGGGGGCACACGGCTGTCTGTTGAAGTGGTACTTTCAGTGGCCCTGTTCCGTTTTGAACAAGATCAAAAAGTATTTTCAACTGAGCAAAGATTCCCAGGGCCAAAGTCTCCAAGCTGGGTGGCTTTGTACCAAACAGCATCTCTGTAAAATGGGGCCACTGCCTACCAGGGAGAGGTCAGTGGGACAACCATCCCCTGCCTGCGCTTCTGCTCAGGGTCCCAGGAAGTTAGGCCCCAGCAGCCTTCCCCAGCAGCCCAGAGTCCCCTCCCCAGGGTGTCCACTGCACTGGGCCGGGTGCAACCTGAGGCACTTCAGGGATGTGAATTCAGCAAAACTCTTTAATTCCCTAGGGCCTGAAGGTGGATACTATTATTATCCCTACTTTACAAATAGAGAAAGGCAGTCACAGGTTACAACGGTGTCCCAGATCTCACAGCAGACGGTGGGGCTGGCCTGGAGCCCAGCAATCCTCCTGTCTGCTCTCTTCCTTCCTCAGATCCAGAGAAGGCAGCCTCTACCCCCAGGCTTGTGCTGGATTCTGCAAAGGGAGGCTAAAGTAGAGGTCAGGTTAGGAGAGACAACAACAAAGGGATTTTGCAAAAGAAAGTATAGTCATCCCTTCAAGTGGCCCTAGAGGCACCCCACCCCATGCCAAATCCAAAGATGCTCAAGCCCCTCACATAAAATGGTATTGTCTCCACATATCACCTAGGCACGTCCTCTGGGTGACTCATGAAACCCAATGCTGTGTGCACACCAGGTGAACAGTCGGTACACGGCTTAGGGGATAATGGTAAGAGAAAGAATCTGGACATGTTCGGTACAGGCGTAATTTTCTTCCCAAACATTTCTGATCTGCAGTTGGTGAAATCCTTGGGTGCAAGACCGACAGACAGAGAGGCCGTGACTCGTCCAGCTCTGCTGCACACACGCGGGAGGGAAGGGGCAGAGGAGCAGGGAGAGGGAAGCAATGGGGAAAAGAGCTTCAACAGGACTGAGCTGGAAGAGTGATCAGAGAGGGCAGGACCAAGAAGAGCCCAGGAGAGAGCCCAGAGCCAGGCTGAGCGCTCAGAGGCCCCCCACTTCATCTGAGCCTCAAAGGCCAAGGCCAGTCCATTACACTCTCCTGGCTCCCCTTTCCCTCCTGGGCTCCGGGTCCTCCAGAGTCGTCCTCCACCTAGAGACTCCGGGGCAGCCCAGGGGTGGCCAGGGCACCACGCCTACCACAGGTCTGTCCTTGGGCCCACCCATCACCTATCCCAGGACACAGGGCCCCCACCCAGCTTCTCCCCCGATCCTGGCCCGGGTGCCAGAAGGCGGCAGGAAAGTCATTCAATTGTAGACTTCCGTTCCCTGAAGTGGAAACTCACTTATAAAGCCACGAATTCTTCCCATCAGAGGCTCCCGGATGTAATTAGACCCGTACGAAGGCCTGGGCACGAGACAGTGCTGACTCCCCAGAAGAGATCCAGGCCTTTTGCAGTCCGCCGTGCAGACCCCCCTGGCTGGCAGTGGGGAAGTCGGAAGGGGAAACTGCCATGAATGTTTAACTGGCCACCAAGTTTAGAAGACATCGACCAGGGATTCAGGGAGTTGCATGTCCTCAGTGACACTCTGAACCACCCTGCCTTAGCTGGCTAGAGCTACCATCACAACGTGCTCCGTGATGATGTGAGCGGGCTCCTCCTGAGGCCCGTCTCCTGGGCCCGTAGGTGGCCTCTTCTGCGGGTCTCACAGGGCCAGCCCTGTGTGTGTCCATGGCCTCCTCTCACAAGGACATGGGTCCCACTGAATTAGATGACATCCTTATTGAGGCCCTCCCTCATTTTAATTTCCTCACTGCTCCCAAGACATCTCCAAATGCAGTCACAGTCAGGGGAACTGGGGGTCTGGATGGCCCTGTGCACACTCTGGGACACAACACAGCCCCCGGCAGTGGCTGCCCCTGTTACCCAACAACATCAGCAGGACATCTGTCTGGGTAACTGAAGCATTCCGTGTGCAACAGGCGCCTGTGGACTCAGCAAGGCCTCTTCCCAGGAAAAGCTCAAGGAATTGGAGGCACTAACAAGGCCTGCTGGGCACAGATGGGCACCTGGGCTCCCCAGCACCCTGCAGCCAGCTCCCAGGAACCTCTGAAAGGGCCGATCTCTCATCTCTGAGGTCCACATCCAGCCTCCTCTGATTGCAAGAAGCAAAGTCCCCAGGACTCCATGTCTCTGTCCTGATGCTGGGGCAGGTAGGAAACAGAACAGTTCATCTGAGCTCTCACCCCCACTTCTCAGGGAATAGAAAAAACCACACATCTTGCCTAAATACTAAGCCACATCCACGGGTTTGGGGTCAACAATTGAAGACCTCAATTCAAAACTGAAGCGGGGGCCTCTCCTTCATGCGGCGCAGTCACATAAATTGATCGGTGTCTTAGGCTTGAACCCTGGTGTTTCCTGTGGCCCTGAAAACAAGCAGGGTGCCTGCCCTTCCCAGGAGCCTCCTCTCCCCATGGTGGCATAAGGCACCAAAACAGATGAAAGCAATATTCCCCACCCTGGAGGCTCGGAATGGGGGCTGCGATCTGCAGGAAGGACAGGACAAGCCCAGGGTCCTCCAGAGGCCGGACAGACCTGCCATGACCTGCTTCCCTGGACAGAATCATTTCCTGGTAGAATCTCAGCAGCCTGTTAGTGACTTAGTTTTGGGAAGTATCAAAGTCCCAGACTGCCTTCCCAGGCCCTGCCTAGCCCCAGCCTCTTTTCTGTAAATGCAGATCAAAAGCCAGGATCACGTTTCAACATAAAACCCCCCACCCAAGGCATCAGAGGCGGCACACCGCACCACTGAAACAAAACGGAATGCCTTGGAAAGCCTCGCTGAACACACCCAAGTATGAACAGATCATACTTGTTGAAATGTGTTTAAAAAGTACACAGGCCTATGGATATCTCCTCACCAAGTAAGGAGTCTTGCTACCAAGGCAGAGCGTGGGATCTGACTCAGAGGCAGCCTTGCCAGAGAAGCACTTTAACTGCTCCTGATTGATGAGAAGAAAGCGCTCAGCACTAGCCTGATGGCCAAACCCACGTTCACTTTGGGCTGCAGCAAAATACAAAATAGGGATCAGAAGTAGCCAAGGAGGAGACCATGACAGAGTTAAGGGCTGGGCCACAGTGTTTCCCTGGTAAGAGGGAGAGATCCCTGCACTCCCCTCACCTTAGAATGAGTCAGGACGCATCACCTTCCAGCTTTGACTCCATTCTCTCCCCCACCTCCCAGGTGTATCAATCCACACCAAGCCATCTCCCCAGGAGGAGGGCCCTTGAGAAAAGAAAAATGGAAGCAACGATGGGCCTTTCTTCCAGCTTCTGTACCCTTAATTAACTCCATATCCCCAATTCCAGCATGGGTAAATTTTCAAAGCTTATGTCTGCTTTTAGATCTTTGCTGACCTTGTACCAAATGCACAAATGTTTCTATTAGCACACAAGTCAAAAAGGGGGGCAGCAGGGGGGCTCACTCTGGATATGGTCATTAATATTCTTTCTTCATGAAGAGCTTTGTTTGAAATGACACGATTCAATCAGAAAGTCAATTCCCTTCCAAGTTTGCTGGGCTTCCCATGTGAATGCAGATCATGGCAGGGGAGACGGCACAGGGAGGAAGAGCATGCTGCTCCCTCCAGCGTGGTTTCCCGTTGGTCCAGACGTGGCTGGGAGGAGCAGCTCAGAGATCCTACCAGACTATCCTGGATATTTTTATTTTAATTTTCTCGAGAGTCTTTGCTTACATAAAAACAGAGCAGAAACCCAAGATGGAGACCTTTCCAGTGGAGTTATTATCAAGCACAGCCATTTGAGAAGCGAAAAGGGGAGTCTTAAAAACTCCATGGGCATGATTAGGAGCGGCTGGGGGACCAGCGACTACTGAAAACTGCTAGTTTCTAGCTCACGTCACTTTGGATGTTTCATGTCTTGAGATCGTGCTACCTCCGGTGAGCCCATGTAGGGACACTGACCTACGGCGTGGGTGAATCTTGCCTTCCTCTTGGGCTCCATGTGGGGACAGCCAAGCACCTGTTAGAGTTTTTCTTGTCTTCATCGTGTCAGTGTCAAGCATGACATGGAATACTGAGCCCTTTTCCAATTCATCGCTTATTAAAATATTCAATTGGAAAACCCGTTTCCTTCATCCTGCTATTGTAGTTACACAGTTAAGTGACCCCAGCTGTCCAGGAAATGCCACGGCAGTTACACAGTACTGAGCTTAGAGCAACCAACTGGGGCTCCTGTCAAAGACTTCCCATGCTAGAGAGAGGCTGGGGGAAAGCACACAGCCATGTTGCATTAAATAGACAGCTGCAAATAAAATCCCTCCACCTTCTACCACCTTATCACAAATCCAAATCGAAATGAGCCATTAACAAAACTGAGGGCCTGAATCTGCCCTGCATGACCCTGTGACCCTGGGGATGTTATCTGGCTCTTCATGTGATGTCCTGTAACAGTACTGCTTTGACCAAGAAGGGCCACTTTTCAATTTTCAAATCTGGCTACAGGCTGGCTTTTTAACAATTTGTTTATGCGCTTTGTTTATGCAAAATATAAATGACTTTTATTTTAAGCCTATCTTTACTTCTAGCTCTGTGGTTTGTCAAATCATCATTTCTAAATACTCATCTTGGAAAGTTTCCCCTTCACTACTCTTAATCCTTCCAATAAGGACGAGGGCTGGAGCCCACCAGGTAGGACAGGCCAGGAGACCCTTCCTCAGCCAGGCTGGCCTGCTCGCAGCAGGGTCCTAGTTCCTTTGTGTGGGGGAAGAAAGGGCTTTGGGGGAGGACAAGTGACTTGCCCAGGGCTGATGAGAAGTGGGAGCCAGGTCCCCCATGCCTGGGCTCTGCTGCCTCCGCCTGCTGGTGCCGCTGAGATCCTTGATGCTCTGCTCAGCTCTAGCTGTGAGCTCTTCAAAAATGGCCCCATGAAGTCCACGGGTCACATGGCTACCCACCCACAGGAGAGCACGGGGTTCGTGACAGGGAAAACAGCATCGTCACCATACAGGTGACCAGGTGACTTGCTGAGGGGGCTCCTCGAGGCCTGAGCAGGGAGAAGACCTCAGGGCTGGGTGGGCACAAGGCTAGAGAATAGACAGGGTGGTGTCCCTCCTGTGACACACAAGCCAGGGCCCTGCCATAGGAGTCCTGGTGGTGCCAGCTGGGCTGCTCCCAGACACATTGAACCCGTGGCCTCGCGTACAACATGTCCCTCAGGAGACGCCTCTAGGTACGTCTTACACCACCTAGAAGCTGTTCGGCTGGACTCTTGCCTAGTCCATGCATCTTTCATAATGAAAGTAAGCCAACCCTCCACTATGGCCTGTGGTCAGTGACCTTCTGTGCTTGTCTCCCAATCAAAGCCCATTAAAAAGGAAGAGTTCCCAAAGCAGAAGGGATGTGCCAACCCAAGAAGTGCACAGAGACGCTTGCTCTAACATACGGCTGCTCTTCATCAACAGACGAGGTCCAGCCAGCCGGCGTTCTGCCCGAACAGGCCTGTCCACCTGTGGCCAGGCTCCCAACTCCTGCAACCAGACAGGGTAGCAATACAAATGAGCACGTCCGTTGCTGAAATCCTGTTGGCCTGTATCTGAGAAACACAATTCCTAAATGTGTGAGCTTTTTAGACATTCACATTCCCAAAGTGACTTTCAGGAAGAGTAAATGTTTTGCATCCTGCCATCATTCTAGGGGCTTCCGGAGCTGCCCCACCATGCCTTCCAGCACACAAGCTGCTCCTGGTCACCTGGTCACCAGCAGGCACCCACACAGCACACTCTGGCCATGGGCCTGGGTATTCCCACGTCATCATCCATGCTATTCTCAATCTCTGCCGATTTATTCCATGATGGCATCTCAGATTAATGGGCTTTTTGTCAATTTGCCTAGGGGAATCTTAATGCTTTAATATCTATTTGATGAGCTCTGTAAGCATCCAGGATAACCATTTGTCTGTAACATTCATTGCAAATGTGTTTCCCCAAAACTTAGCAGAATGGGAATCAGAGCACATGGAAACAACCAAGCATTCTTAGGAAACTGCTATTGCAGAAATGCAGGGCAGAGTCTTCTCAGTGGCACCAGAGCTCCTCCACTGACTGACGTCTGTCACCAGGGTCATTTCCCATCTGTCCAGCGGATCCCTCTGCCTGTGGCTGCTGCCAACACACTGAAAGCTGGTCTGCCTGGTCTGTTCTTCCAGAGCACACACAAGCTCCTTGCACACAACCTTCCTTGCTAAGTCTTTCTAAACTTTTCACATTGTTTAAGTTAAGCTTGCAGGTTTGTAATTTGCAAAACCACATTTTTTCCTACTCTGAAAATTTGTACATTTTTTTCAGTCTTCAGAGAAGTGAGGCAGATGGCAAGCTCACTCAAGACCCCCAGGATCTCAAGGCGCTACACAGCACAGCAAGAGAGAAGTCGCGTGTTTTCTTTCCCTACTCAAGGCCTCAGCTAATGTGAAGGTGCGCAGGGCCAGTGCGGAGATGGAGGAATGGGAGGCAGGATCAGACTGGACTCCCACAGGGCACCAGGGTCTCTGCCCTTCCGCCAGGGCTGACCAAGTCTTATTTTAATCTCTTCCACCCAAAGACACCTTTCAATCAAAAAGATACCTGGAGGACCACGCAGCGTGGCCAACCAGTTTAACTGACCACATTCTATTGCCTCAGGAATTCCTAGGTTAACCTGAGCTGGACAATAAAGTCCTCCGATATCAAAAGTACTGCCTGGGGTAAAAAGAGACGCCAGCTCCCACCAGGAGGGACAGCTATAGCATTTCTAGCTGACTTCATGCTCACCAACACCCCAACACCCCAAGGCCCAGCCCAGACCTTCAGTGGTACCTGGTGCAGCGCATTCTGGGGGACTGTGGAAACCACACAGAAGGCCCCACCCCCGCCAGCCAGGAGCACCAGAAAGGCAGGTCCAGGCCCTGGACAGACCCGTGCATGGGAGCCTCCTGGGGGCCCGGGCATCTGCCTTCACAAGCCCCCAGGGCTTGTCCTGCGTCTCTGCACAACTACGTTCCCGGCGTTTTACAGACACATCACAAATAAACATTTTACTCAAGTGTCTTAAGATGACTGAGTAAAAAGCCACATGTCCTCTTCTGCTACCCTTCCTCCTCCTCCCCCCTCCTTTAGGACAGCGGCTCCTTGTTCAGAGCACTGCTCCAGGACACACCTGACAAGAGACAGGCGGCTGAGGCTGGGCCGGGAGAGGAGCGCAGCCCAGGAGGGCAGACCAGGGAAGTAAACCAGAATGCCCAGGAGGGGCGCCCGCTGCGCCCAGAACACGCCTGGCCTTGGCCCGCCCGTAGTGTAAAAGGGCCACCTCCTCAGGCTCACTCCTGAGTGCAGGTAAGACTCACATCCCCACTACCCCAAAGGCCCACGCCGGAGGGCGCTCTGCGACAGTGCCCTGTCCCCAAGAGCCCCGCCTGTCTCAAGAGCAATGTGACCAACTTCTAATGCAAGTTCCCTTCAAGGAACTCTCAGGTGGGACCTCCAAGACGGTCACTCCCTGAGGACAGCCACAGCTCTGTGGCCTTTGGGATCCCATCAGGAGGCGTCACAGGATGGCTTTGGCAGGGAGCACAGGGAAGTGCCCCACTTCCAAGATCTGGGGGCTGCGGTCACAGTGCACAGACGGTCCCCAGGAGGATGGTGCGCTTTTGGGCTGTGGCTGAGCGAGCGCACAGCATGGAGGAAGAAGGGCGAGGAGGGCGGACCCTCGCTGGCTGCTCTCAGCAGGGGGACGCCATCTGCACCCTCTGTGGGCCTACAGCCACTTCTCCACTGATGGGGGTGCGAGAACACAGCCACCCCATACGGAGCCCGACGCAGGGGTGAGATGTGCTGTCACAGATTCAAGCCCCACCCAACAGCAGGACAAAGAAAAACCATATTACCTCTCCGGGTAAAGAGGGGGCAGAGAGCAGGTGGTGGGGGTGAACTGGAAGTCACCCTGAAGAGGAAAGTAGGGATGGGTGTGATATTGCTCCCGGGTGGCCCCGCAGTGGTCACTCCCACACTAGTTATTTAAAGCCGCAGACTTTTCAATACTAGCTCACAGCTGCCTGCTTGAGGAAGTTTTCAAAGAATAATGGGGGTGGGGTGGTCTCAAGATAAGATCAGGTGCCCTCATCTCAGCCACTCCAGTAACCCAACCTCCTTTTCTGGTTGTATTTGGGGAGACGGGTACATTAGCTAAAGGTCTGAGTTTTTCTGACATCCAGACTGAGGGGGTCTGATGTCTGAGTGATCATGGTCCTTCCCCAAGGTGGACCTCCAGGAGCTCTGGTCCCCACCTGGTCCCTGCACGCTGGACAGTTGTGAGTCCGGATAAAACAAGCCCGAGGTTGGGGTGTGGCTCGGGGCTTGCCTAACACAGGGAGGCCCTGGGTTCCATTCCCAGCACTGCAAAATAATAAAGTAACAATGAGATCCATCTAGACTCCTGGTCAAAGTTCATACAGGACGTAGAAATGTGCCAAGGGAGTACCAGGAGCTCGGAATGTGATTCCTGAGCCGGAAACCTCTGTGCAGCAGGTCTGAAGGCCTCTGTCAGCCTCAGACACACATCACTCAGGGACCAGGTAAATGCCTCTGAAGACCATTGAAAAGTCTTAATGGCAGGGCAGACTGGTACTCAATTATCCAAATGATGATCACAAAACCCATTTACATGCAGTTGTGAGCGGACATTTCACAGGCACCTTAGAAAGCCGCCCTTGTGTTTCTGGGGACACTCATTACCAGGGTGGCTGAGCTTTCATGATGATGAACTTCCTTGTCACCTCCGCCTTCAAGCCCCGCCCCTCCCAGCTGGCCCAGGTTTGTGGGCCTGTGGCTCCCGTGGCCTAAAGGTGGCCTGAGGAAACTGGCTGCCCACAGTTTCAACTGAACCTGGACACATTTCTCCCTGCTGCTCGGGGGTCTGCAAGACAGCGAGGTCAGAGTGAGAGGCAAGTTGGAGAAGAGGCCCAGCATCGAAGAGTTCAGTTAGGAAAAGCTGGCAACCGAAGGGAGAGAAAGACCTGAGAGGAGAGCAAGCTGGGCGCTGTGCATCCAGAGCCACCCCAAGGCACCTCTTAGAATCAGCTGCACTTTGCCCACCTGCGTTGCAAGCTCTGCTAACGTAATTGGTGTGGCCAAAACATCTAGTTACCGTCAGATTACTCTTGGGTCTTAATAACATCTGGACACAATTGTTAGATAAAAATTCAGTATCTGATGATGGGTTCTTTTGTTTGTTCAAGAGAAACTGGACTTCAGTCCCTTCCCTATGTCCACCCCGAAGTTCAACAGCACTTGTGTTTTAGGGGAAGATAGCAAGAGGGACACTGGTCAGACTCTACTGATCTTACCCTGAGCTGTCAATTTTGAAGGAGAATCTCCTTCAAAACTATAAAAGCTCTTAAAACCAGCCAGTCGCCTCTGGGCAGGAGTGTGGCTCAGAGGCAGGGGCCTGCCCAGCACTCCGGAAGCCTGGATTCCACCCCCAGCACTGCACCAAAAAAAAAGAAATGACAATACTAAAAGATGACGTGGTAACAGCACACGTAGCAAACAGATGAGCTGCTCCTGCATCAGGTGCCTGGACCCCTGCACACTCCCACGGGCCCGTTCTCAACCTCCCCCTGCAGTGGGGTGGCCACTCAACTGAGTTCTGATCCTTGGGCATGGGTGGCTCCCAAACCCTACGAGACACAGAGCTCCTACAGCCCTCGGAGCTCTCTCTCCACTCGCCACGCACGGCTGAGCCAAACATGGAGGAATCCCTGCAGCCCAGGGACATCTCTCTTGAACTTCACATGAAAGGCCTGAAGCATCTATCTGGTTGAGCACTGGGATTCGGGGTTTGCCTGTTACTGATAAGAACATCCCGATAGACACAGGCTGGAGTCTTCACTTCTCGTGAATTCTGCCACCAGCCTCCTCCACCCTGGCTGAGTCTGCCTTCTTCAGTGACACTGAACCAGGCACGTCAGCCCACCTGTTATTTCATGTACAGTTACTCTCGACTTTGATTCTCCACTTGCACTACAGCAGGACGTGGGCCTAAGAGCCGGGGGCTTCTACCTTTGCGGGCATTTTCCCATGACATGTCGGTGTGCTCTACCGCAAGCCACCTTAGCAAGAGCAAGTGAGGGACCTCCATGCAGAAAGCCAGGTGTCCAGGGCAGGTGGTGGCACACTGGGGCCTCCCTCTGCAGCTTACATGCTGCACAAGCAGTCTCCCGTCCCACAGCCCTGTACCCAGTCTCCCCCAGTGCCTACGGGTCGGACTCAGCACTTCCTCACGCTTTTCAGTGTGGACATTTGAATGACCCTTCCAGGCCGACTGGCCATGACCGAGCTCCAAGCTCCAACTCCAGGATTAAGAAAGATCCTGCAAGTGAACCGTTTATTCCAGAGCACAGAACGATCATGAGCTACTCTTAGATAAACAGGGGTGCTCCTCTGAGGTCTCAGGGTACGGACACCTTGGACACACACATGTTAAGCAAAGAGATAAACATCAGACACGACAAGTCCCCACGGACAGACACACATCCGTGCACATGCCACGTGATGGGGAAGTGGGAAGGAGTCTCTTGCCTGCTTCCCACTCCGCCTCTGTATTATCTAATCAGGAAGAAATCTCACTCTCCTCCAGACTCTTCCCCCATCCTTCCCTGGGGCCTCCAAGGATTCCATCCAGTTTGTTCCAACCACCTGTAGCAGAAGGGCTCAAATCACCCCATGAGGTCTGCAAGTCTGCCCTTTTGTGGCTAAAGATGGCCCCCACACCCAAACGGGGAAGGCTGCTTGGCAGTGCAGAGACCCGCTCCACGGCCGGGGAGCCATCCTTCTCCTGTTCCAGACCTTCTCCACGTCACAGCCACACACACAGAGGACAGCACACATCATGGGCTCTGTCATCTACTTCCTTTGATTAGATAATCAGTCTTCTCTCAGGGGAAGATCAGAGGACGCAGAAGAACCCGTGTGTGAGCAGGCTCAGATGGCAGGGACCTTATTAAGAGAGCACGTGATGGGAAGGAGAAGCCAAGCTTCAACAGTGTGCTGCTCGGCTTTGGCTTCCTATTCCAAGAAAGGGAAACAAGGCCATGCTCAGATGGATATGGAAGATGACCTTCTCCCACGGACCCCGAGGATGGAGACGGCAAATTCCCCACGACGTTCACAATGAAGATGGTCCTGGTCTTACCTGGAAGCACTGAACAGCCAGGCTCGTTCCTTATGTCACACCAAGAGAGTTTCCCAGTTTCTTCCATCTCCCCAAAGGTACTAAGCTGGGTTGTAGCTCGGTGGTCCAGAATGCACTTCACATGCAGGAGGACGTCTTCCACCCGCAGCTCCAAACATCCTCAAGACAAGGTGGGGCAATCCGTGGTGGCCTTTCAACTTCCAAGAACCTTGCCTTCATGGCCGTCTGCCTCTGGGACCCGTTTCCTGCTCTGTGGTAGAGAGCAGCTGTCTCAGGTCTGGTCCGCCATCTCCACATCCTCCAGAGAACCTGCTGCAGAGCTGAGCATGACGCGGAGTTTCCCTTCCACATGCAGCACCTCCTCAGGTCCCCACTGCTGTGCTTTGTCCCGAGCCCATGGCAGTTAGGACCACAAGAGATGCCACCAAGCCCAGAAGCCTGGGATTCGCCTGGTGTTTGCAAAGCAAAATGATTTTATTCTCACTGATGAGTAATGCTCTAAGAGCTTCCTGGGCTTTCGCCCCTTCTGAACACAAAGAGTACATCTGTGCTTCTCTGGGGGACAGGGTCCTCTACTGTTACTGTAACCTCTGGAAGCAAAAGGACCTGGGGAAGCCACAGCCAGAGCACCCACAGGCGCTCCACCAGCTGGCCGGCTCCAGGGGAGGTCTACCTCTGAGAGCTGGCCCTGTGGGTGCCTGTAGACAGGGCTCAGAACAAAAGGAGGTGGGAGGACCCATCCAGGACCCACCATCCATTGCAAATCGCTGCGAAACCTCGGCCTGAATCTTCACCCAGACACCTGCTACTGCTGCAAGGGTCTCCTGAACATGCAGGGACAGTCCCTCTAAACCAACATAGAGGGCTCACCAGGACTTCTGCCCAACTGACCTCAGCTGCAAAACTTTCCTCCAATCTTGCCACTGGTCACAACCCAAAGGTCTAAAGAGGTGGTGCAGCAACCCCTGAGTCTCAATCTTCTTGGTAAATCCTTCCCAATAAAAGCTCTCAACCTCGATAACATACATGCACAAGCTAGCAAGACTCACAGGATGAATCCCTACTCTCAGGCAGGTCACATGGAGCAGGTGAGCCTGGGTGGGCACCTTCTGGAAAGCAACCGACAGACACAGGAATGTGCATCACCTTGGACGCCAAGAAAATACCTTAGGGCCTTACGCCAAATCAAAAACCAAGATGTCAGAAGATACACGAAGAAATGGACATCCCCAAAGGGCACAAAGACAGATAAAGGAGCCCTCCAGGGAATCTTGAACCACAGTTACATTACAGCTGCAGAAGCCAGGCAGGAGCACAGAAAACATGCCTGGTATTTTCTAAGGAGTGATGTACTCAGGTCATCCATGCACTCCAAAACAATAAAGGGGCAGGACACGGAATAAAGAATACAGATGATTAATTAGATAGATGAAATTAGATGGGGGGAGTCACTTTGAATGCTTACTTCCTAATAGTGCTATAAAGATAACAAAAGATGAAATAAAATGTATGTGTATATATTTTAATAGTGGGGACATTGTCACTAAAGGTATCTGAGAGACAAAGACAGGAGAAGCAGGTTTCTGAGTTGCCACAGGGGCAAAAGAAAAGTCCGGCAGGCACAAGCAGACAGGGCGCATAAAACCTCAAGCTCCAACTTCTTGACATTTACCAAGTACTGCTTGAATTATGCCCTGGAATGCAAGGAAGGCAGCTGGCCCGACAGGGTTGGTGGAGACATTTCCAACCCTAAGCTCCCCTGAAACACAACACAAACACATCAGGAAGAAGAATTCTATTCAATGGGGACTTCTGCACAGGTCTGCCTGCCTGAATGATAGGATAAGAGTATCTTTTTAAGAGCTGAACTTCCATTGCACGTCCTTTCAGATGACGTGCAAGTGTGCCCAGCTGCATTTCCATCCCTGTTCGGGTGACTTACGCCAAAGACCCTCCAACGGTAACGTGAATCACACTTTCAGAGAACTACCCAGGCAAAAGCTCAAGGTGAGGCCTTAGGAAACAGCAGCTCCTGCCCATTGTTGCAAGGGGAAAGCACACAGAGGTGGACAGCACTGCTGGGCAGCTGGCCTCAACCAAGCCCAAGGGGCAGGGCTGCTGGACATCTCTCTGAAATTATCCCCACCTGTCAAGCTTCAGGCACTCTCCTTCAAGGGGGAAGAGAAAAGATCTGCCTCTTAGACTCACTCCCAGCGGGAAGTTCAAAGGTCTGCTACCACTATTCTTTAGAGTCCACACCCCCACCTCCCCCAAGACACTCTTAAAAGATGACAGGAGGACGCAAATGGTGGCAGGTTAGCAGTGAGCAGACAAATGGGTTAAAGAGAAGGAGCCAGCCCGTCCCACTCAGGGTCCTTCCTGCAGTGGCTCCAAATTAGACAGCTTAATGACAGACTTGGGCTGTTTATGGACAGGGCAGCAGTAAACAGCCAGGAAACACAGCTCCACAGGCTCTCTAATTAAGCCCAGCCTGTCGGTGGGGAAAATGGTACTTTGAGTTTCAGGATTTCCTTGTTCCTGAGTTCTGAGATGGGGACTCATGATTCGAGAGGTGAGGCACAGTTCATTCCTTTTTGGGAACACAATTATGCTGTCCTGCACTGAGCCAGCCTCTCAGGACCCTTGAACTTTGGGGGAAGGAACAGCATCTTCCCTCCTGGCCTGGGGCCATAATGACCATTAGTAATCATTTCTCTTTTCTAACTGGCCGGTAGAGCAGCCAGGGACTAAGGGAGCTGAGCCGGTAATGAACCTGAGGGCAGGATCCGCTGTGGTGCTTCAAGTTTGCAGGACACCTGGGAATCCAGGGGCCGCCTTCTCTAACCATGCTGGCAGCATTAGTGCCTGACGATGGTCTGCATCGGAGAGACAGAGGAAAGTGCTGTAAACAGAGATGTTGCTGAGTTGCCCTGGAGGTGATCAGCATCTTCCAAGGGGAAACCAAAAACCAGTGGAGATCACAGCCTGCAGGAAGCAAGAGGGCTTGAGAGCATCTGTGGCTCTCTGAATCTCTCTGCGGACCAATCACAATCATCAAGATGCTGAATTCCCAAAGGGGGAAAGCATCTACTCCTGATGACAGTGTCAACCCCTGGGTCCCTCAAGACCTAGCAAATAACCCTGAAACTCAAGAACAGCTTAACCTGTCTGAAAGCGTTCTTTCCACCTCCTCAAACAGAAAGGGATGGCCCAGCCCACGGCATGACTCTCACTGACTTGGGTTTGCAGAATCAAGTGCAGCGAGCCAAGCACTGCTTCTTTCCAGGAGAGAGATTCCCTAGAGATGCTGGTCAGAGTGCTCCTCTTATACCCCGAGAAACACACCGGAAAAGGCCAGGCTGACGGATCTCTGGGTGAAGGAGGGGACAAGCCCCACCCAGCATGAGCTCACCACCATGACACATCTGTTCAGTGCTTGGGAGCTGCCTCCAGTCTTGGCCAGAGATATGTACTCCCTTCCCAGCCTCCTCTTCCTCTGCCCACCCTGGAAACACTGTGATTCCCTGAGTGCTTTCCCAGGCCAGCAGCATCTCAGGCCACACAAGGGCCCCAAGTGAGTCCATCCTCCCTCGCAGCTGCTTCCCTTCTTCCTATACCTTCAAATGCACACCCCACCGCTCACCCCACGGCCTCCACCGCCCCACCCAGCGAGCCCACGGAAGCCTCACGTTTAACCACAGCAAGGCCATGCTGACCCTTCATTCCTCCTGCACCCGAGTACCCCATTACCCCTCCAGTTCCCCAGCCCCAAACGCGCCCCCAGTTTTGCCTCTTAACAAATCCAATTGACCACCAAGCCCTCTCAAAACTTATGAGAGTGTGTTCCCTGCTCCCTATCCCTGCTGCCACTGCCTCAGGCCAGAGGTGCAACAGACCATCTAGCCCCCCAAGGGACACGCTCCCTACACCGTCTGAAGACGTTTGTCACCACCACGAGAGGGATGCTCCTGGCATGGAGTTGGTGGAGGCCAGAGAGCTGGACATCCTGTAAAGTTGCAGACAAGTTCTTCCTCTCCACAAGGAAGAGAATGTCACTATGTGCAGAGCTGGAAGGACCATTCCTCTCCAATATTACCACCAGCTTCCCCCGTTCTCTCCCAGGAAGCCAGAGCTGTCATCTGACCCCAGAGGCCATGTTATTCTTCCCCCAATCCTGGAACGCAGTCAGAGACTCCAGGGGCACCCACCTAGCCCTCACACTCACGTAACAGGGCTGCCATGGTCCCTCCCCATGTTCCAGAAAGGTCCCTGTGGCCCAGTGAGATGGGAGGAGCAGACCCAGGCCATATAGCCATTTGGTGACAGAACCAATTAGAACCTGCCTGCCTCTTTCCCCGATGATGACTGGTTTTATCTGTCAACCATGCAGGTGGGTGTCACCCAATCCACGGAGCACCCTCAGAAGGTGGAGGAGGGGACTTGCTCTTGGAACTGCGATGTGTCTCCTGCCCTCAGTGCTCTTGGTCCCTGAACCTCCGAACGCAGATGGAATCACACCACCAGCTTGCTCGGCTCTCTAGTGTGGATGTGGCCAGCCAACTGCGTGAACCCGTTCCCTTGGCAGGGCTCCTCCAGCCACTGCATACAGCCGGCACGGGCTCTGACTCCTCTGGAGAACCCTGCTGCAACATGCAATTTTCAGGGTATCAGGACACTTCTTCCAGGTGGTCACCTGTGCCCTCAGGCCCAGAAATTCCTAGCTTTGGTTTCCTCCTAAGAATCAGCTCTAATGAAGTGCGGGCACACCTTCACAGCCACCACGTGAGGGTCTGATCCCCGTTCACAGACGAAGGCGCTGGGATGGGGCACTCGCCACGAGGGGTGCTCAGGGGCAGTGAGCTTCCAAGGACGTGTGATCAGTACCAGGTCGCAAACGGCTAGCAAACACAACAAGCTCTTACAGCTGCGGAGGCCGGAGGTCCAGAGCCAAGGTCCAAGGGCTGCTCCGGGCCTCCCCCAGCACCTGGGGCTTGCTGGCGGTCTCTGGGCTCCTCCCAGGGGTGGTGTCTGTGCCCAGATTTCCTCTCTCATGGTAAAGACACCAACCACGTTGGACGAGGCCTGCTCTGCGCCCAGTCAGCCGGGTCCTAACTCACTCCATCTGCAACAACCCGACGTCCATCCAGGGAATCACACCCCAGGGTCACCTTCTGAGGCAGTGAGTCGGGACCACAAGACATGGACTGTGACTCACTGAGGACTGGGTCAGGTGGCTCCCCTCCAAGCTGGCAGAGCCCCAGAAGAGCCAGCCTGGCCTGAAGTCTCCAGCAGCCCACACGGAGGACCCTCGGGAGGACAGGCATCTAGGAGTGGGTGCGGGGATCCCCGAAAGGGCAAGGCTGGTTTCTGCCCCAATCCTCTGCCACCACTTGTCCCGAGAGGCTCCACTGCCCCGGCCACAGCCGACCATGTCCACAGTGGAAGAGCTTCCCCTTCAGCGTGATTCAAGTCCAGTGAGCCCTCGAAAACTTGGGGCGGCAGCAGATCTGTTATTTGGTACAGTCAACTCAAAACATCACAGTGTGGGATGTCACCTGCCTCTCTGCACACGGCCAGACAGACTCCCGGAAAGGCGCCCCAAGAAAAAAACAACTCGAAACACCCGGAGGAAAAGAGACCAAGAACTGAGATGGAGCGTTCAGGAGCAGGCTCACGGTGCAGACCCGGGGCTCCAGACCCACCAGCCGGTCACCCTCAAGGCCAGCACCCTCCGACCTTCCCCACCCCACACTATCACACCTCTCAGCCACCAGGGTTCCCCAGGCACAGCTTTGGAGAAGGGGTGGGAGAGCTCAGAGAAAGGCCAAGGGCCAATTAAGGACTACCCCAGAAAGGTCACAGTCTGGTAGAGTCCTTCCAAAATAACCCCAAGGGCATGCCTCTGCCTGTGTCCCCGGTCTCCAGGCCATGCTGCGCTGAACACTGTGACCGTGTGAAGGCGGACAGAAGAGGACGCGCCCTCTGACATAGCTTCAGATGAACCAGCTCGTTTTCCAGGTGGGCCTGTCACCAGGCAAGATGAAGATCGACTCCAGGGGCAGAGGACAAACAGAAGATGCATGTGGCACTCTCCAAGTCTGGTAGAGTGCAGGGCCCTCGGGGACCTGTGTCACCTCCTTCCCTGAGGCACCCGGGGCAGGTGTCCCACCATCACCTAGAGATGGGAGGCAGGGGCTGGGATGACCCACCCACCATCTCAAGCAGGGGAAGGCAAGGCTGGCACTGCACGGGGCCGCTGGTCTCCAAGCCCAGGCTGCTCCTGTGTGCGGCAGGGGGCGCCGGGCCACCAGCTCCTCCTTGGCAGCACACTATGAGTCTCTTGCTGGAGGAAGATCATCCGAGCTTAGGAAAACTAGTCCTGCAGCTGAGGAAGCACCGCAAACCCTCACACAGGTCTGATGCGTGCCATCACTCATTCATCCAACAGGAGACTGAGCTGACAGCCGGCCTGAATGTGTCTTTGAACAAAACAAAGCCTCCTTCGTGGTGTAGAAACCACTCTCTCTGAAAACTAAATTCCAACACTGAAATGATTTGATTTTGACTAAAATAAAAGCCAGCATTCTCAGTTTGTCCTAGATAACTCAAGTGGGGATGTGGGAAACAGTCATGGGCGGAAAGCCACCAGACCCAGGAGCCAGGCTCACTCAGAAGCAGAACGCTGAGGAGAGCTGGCGGGGTCTCCGGCCCCCGAGGCACAGCCCTCCTCCACGGATTCCCAGTGTCTTGTGCGCAGCTGGTCCACAATCCAAGGAAGAGGAATTGATTGGCAATGGGCTTTGTTCAAAGCCCGAGACTCAGTTTTGATACAAGTCATTCTGATCCAGTTTTGGGGTTCCAGCTCCTGGGAGAATGCGGAAGAGCCGCTGGGGTGGGACCAGTCCCACTTCAGGGATGCCTGGGAAGCCCTCCAGGGTCCTGCCTCTCACCTGAGACACAGAGCCATCTGCGAGGGTCTGATCCTCCCTGTGACGCTGCTGATGTCTGCCCTGGAGACTCCTGAGGACGCGTGGGTGAGACAGCCACTCACTCAGGATGACTTGTCCAAACAGAGCTCTCTGAAGCAGTGATCATCTGTCAGCACACCACACAAGCCCACGCTGCCGATCTGGAGTCCGCATGGTAAAGGAGGATCAGGACTCCAAGAAGAAATCAGAGCGGGACCTCTGTGGGAACACCAAGGGAAAGGGCCCACAACGCGCCTCGGAGCCAGGGCCGCAGAGGCTCCACCTGCTCAGGACACCTGATGGAGCTTTTAGGGGAGGGACCCAGCCTAGCCAGACCCAGAAGCCCACAAGGCCACCAGGCGAGCTGAAGGACTGCATCCCAGGCCTCAGGTTTTCAAGGAACCTGAGAGGGGCCCCTTGGCCTTCCCAAGAGGAGGCCTCTTTTTTCCTGGACCCGGCAGGCAGCTCCTGCTTCTTCCTAGAAAACAAGGGTGTCCATCTGAGCAGGAGAGCCACAGCAGCGCACAGGTTTCATGAACCACACTCCACCAGACTGCTCACAAGAGGGACTGGGCAGGTGAGCAGGGAGGCCAGCTCTGCTGCCTGTGGACGAGAGCAGCCTGTGCTTTCTACACGAGAAACACACCACCTGAAGGGCAGCGGGGAGGGCCGGCGTCCCCAGAGAGAAGCCAGGTAGAACTCAGAAGACCCCTCCCCTCAGCCACCGCCTGCATATGGCTGCTGCACTGTGGCTCAGAAGGGGAGCCCTCTCAGACCCAGCCATGGCAGATGGTCACCAGGGGAACACAGGGGCGCTTCAGCTCACCAAGGTCCACAGTGACCATGTGCAAAGTTCACCTCTGACACTTCATGGAGACGGCTCAAGGGGGTCCACAGAGGGGGGCACAGAGCAAAAGCCCGTGTCCCCAGGCCCGCAAGGGCTCTGCCCAAGTGACTCTGGGCCCCAGTGCCTCAGGCCCAGCACTGGCCTCAGCTGCTGGCCAGGAGTGCCCGGGAGCACTGCTCAGGGGCTGAGGTGGACAGCAGCCAGCAGGTCGATTCCCCAGACAGAAGCCCGCTGGCCGAGCTCCCGGTCCTCTCCAAGTTACCTCACTCTCACCTTGCAAGGGAACTAGAATCCGGGGGCAACATGACCAGAACCCAAGACAGGAAGGTTATGTCCCACTCACTAATGCAACCCTGGGGCCGGCTATCCCAGGAGGCTGGTGGCTCCCTCAACCCAGATCTCTCCCTGTCCTGGGCGGAGACGGGGCCGCCTCCACACTGGCATGCAGGTATCGGAGGAGAGCGCGCAGCGGACCCCTGCGTTCTCTCCAGGAGGTCTCCAGAGGCCTCCAAACCCCACCTCCCACTGCTCACAGGAGGGCTGCTGGAGTCTTCTATTCTGAGCCACCCAGGGGGACTGCAGTGACGACAACTGGATCTGATCACCACGGGCCACAGGCCTTTGTTCCTAGGCTTTTCCACCTCACTGAATTTTCACCACGACCACGTGACGTGTCACCATCCTCCTCTTCCAGCTGAGGTGGAAGAGGTGGCACCATGGCACAGTGAAGTGACCTGCCTAGGCTCACACACAAGCCAGGCCCAGGGAGGCTGGCCACAGAAGGCCTAGGGTGAGCCTAGATTGCTGCCCATCCTGGGCAGGGGCAAGGGAAAGAATGCCATGGGCAAGCGGGTCCTCCAGAGAGGATGTCCCGGGACCCCCTCAAAGAGCGGCCTTTGCAGAAGACTTCAGTGGGCAGAGCAGTCACAGTGGACATAGGCAGGACCATTAGTGTGGGCCTTGGGTACAGCTCCAGCAACAGAGGCTGGCCAGCCCAGACAGCCCCCTCCCGGTGATTTCACACAGCCTGGCCAGGCACGGCTGGCCCATGCATCACCCTTTCTTGTGACACACTGCGATGTGAATTTCTGCTTAACTCTCCTAAATTAGCAGCCCTTCCAAGTCCTCAGGGGACAGCCTGCATTGCCCCAGCGATCTGGCAGCATGATCATCATCGAGTTTGCTATTTATTTACACACTGCAAAGAAAACACTGGGAGCATTTTCAACATGTTTATTTGCCGGAGTAATGAACCCTGATAACATCGGTCTCCAGGTCCTGTGGATTTTCCTTGCGTTTGTTGCCTGGGCATCTGGGCATCGCTGAGACATTTGCATATGAAGGAGTTCCACTGCGGACCTGTCAAAATATTTTTTGACAGGCTAAAGACGCGTTTTACGACACGATTCACAGTTACCAGAGAATGTGTTCACAATGTGTTTCCGCAATCTGCCCGCCACGCAGAGGCGGCTCTTTGTTTTGCTCAGGCTGCGGCCGGCTGTCACTCGGCGTTCATACATTATGCAGACCCGCAACAGCAGGGCCAGCACACAGACCTCCCTTCAAATAATTAGGAGAAGGCTGCGGGGCTGAGCGTTGCCATGGCGGCACAAGGGACGGTGGTCACATTCCACCAAGGACGAATGTGCCCGCGCTGCGCAGGCAGGCAGAGGAGCAGCCAATGACAGGGAATAAGCACAGCTGCTTAGCGTGAGGGCTGGAGCACAGATCATCCCAGGCCCGTCCCCTCGTCCTGAACCAGATACGGTTTAGGAAGAGCAAGGATCTGCTGTTACATGACACGGAAAAATGCTTATACTGCAAGGTCACAAACCCTGTCACGTCTTTAAAAACAGTGCACAGAAAGAACAGTGAGGAGGAGTTCCACCAAAATAATAACAGTGATGTGTGATAAGCCTCCAGGTTCTCAAAAAAATAACTTTTCTTTCAACGTGTGTTTTATTTGGCACAAAATCTTTCCATGGATCTGTATTTTGAAGTCTCATATTCACACACAGCCATCCTGCTGGGAAAATCACAGGCGATGAGACACTTCCCACGGAGCCATGAAGGAGCTATTACCTGCTGTGGGTGACGCTGCACGGAAGGCCTTCTTCCCTGCCTTCCAGGAAGTCTACTCACCCGGATCCAACACTCATCCCTCACTCCTGAACCCCAGCATGGTCCCCATGCCAGACACTTGGTCTCCAGGATGGGCACTTGGTCTCCAGGATCAGTTGGTCTCCATGGTGGACAGTTGGTCCTCATGCCAAATCCTTATTTCCAGGATGGCACTTGGCCCCCAGGGTGGGCACTTGGTGCTCATGTTGGACCACTTGGTCCCCATGACGGAAACTTGGTCCTTATGCCAGATACTTGATCCTAGGATGGATTCTTGATCCTCAGGCTGGGCACTTGGTGCTCATGATGAATACCTGGTCCTGAAGATAGACACTTGGTCCCCAGGATGGACATTTGGTCCTCATGCTAACCTATGTGTCTCTTCCCCGTCCTCCTCCCATGGTCTAGACCACCTAGCTGAGGCCACAGCACTCCTGCTGCCCACCCTCCTCCCCATCTCCTGGGGTCTGATCACACTCACCTCCCCATCTTTCTAGAGCAGCAAAGCCCCCCACCCCCGCCCCGCATCCGTGTTTCCCCAAAGATGCCACCATGCTCTGGAACTCCAGGCCTCTGAGCACTAACACCTGCTTGTTCCTCATCCCCCAAAGCCACACACAGCTTCTCTTTTTGTCCCCATCCTTTCCCCAGCTGTGTCTGGCTCCCTGCAGGGTGTCCCTGGGCACTTCTGGCTCTCCTCCCCAGAATCTTGGGCTCAAACACAGAGCCGTGAACAGGCATGGCATCCTCTGCTTCAACAGCGCTCAGCCACGCTCAGCCACCCCAAGACCAGAAGGACCACAGGGACAGCACATCAGTGCCCAGCATGGTACCTGTCCCTACCCGCCTACCACCTGAACTGCCCTGGGCAGTCAGTGCGTCTGACTCCTCTCATTCCCCTCTCCTCCACCGGCCACAGACCGCTCTGATGTGTCCAGTAAGTGAGCAGAGGGCTGGGACCCTCCCCCCAGTGCCAGACAAGGACCCCAGGTGCTCCCCTCATCTCCTGCTTTCTGTCCACCAAACACATCTTTCCCTTCCTGAGTTCTGGCACCTGGTCATCTGTTCCTCCTCCCACCAGCTGAGAAGACCCCAAGAGATGCTTTTCTAGTCTTGACCTGGTCCCCATTTCCCTTTGGCCAGCACTCAAAGCCAACATTCAAATCACTGAGGAAAAGCATTAAGATACACCATTTCCCCAATCTCAGCAACGGGCGGGCGCCCAGCAACAGGATACCAGAGCTCAGCGGGGGACAAGGTCTGGGCTGGGGACAGAGCATTCTCCTGGGACGATGCTGGGAACTCTGGTGTGGGAACCACAGAGCAGTGAGTGCCGCTGCCTCCCTCGCAGCCCATAGGAGACCCTCCAGCACTGGACAGGCCTCGCAGCACACGGCCCTGCCACCACAGGGGCCAGGAGAGGCACAACTCGGGTCTCCTCACTCCTGCCACCAGGCCTTGTCCCTGGGTGGGCGCTGAGCTCGCGCCTGGAGTCTGTGAAGAGTGGACCCACCAAGAGCGTCTTGGAGGGCAGGGAGGGAAGTGTGGCCAGAACTCTCAGCCAGGCGCTTCACGATTCCCAGAGTCCTCCCTGTGAAGGGCGCCTGCTGCAACGCGGGCTCCACGCTCCCCCGCGGGACCTGGCTTCCCTACATCCTGCCCACGACACGCGCACAGACACCACTACCGTTCTCACTAACACACACGGCAAAAAAATAAATATTAAACATTAGGAGTTATCAATGGACGTTGCGGAGCAGAAAAATTAAAGAGTCATTTTTTTCAATCCAAACTGCAGAAGGACAGCTTCGGCTTGGCACCGCGGTTCTCAACAGGCTCCAGGGAAACGAGGATGGGGACAGCAGGCTTCAGCAGAGGGAGCAGGGCGCAGGCCTGTGGCATCTCCTCCCCAAACCAGCACGAGAGGCCCAGAAAGCAAGCGCTGGCCTGAGCCGGGGGTGCGAGACACCGCCCTGACCCTGCTCCTGCGAGCGGGGTTGAACATCTCACATGCTCCATGATTAGACGCCTGGCAAACCACTGCTTGGGAGGCTGCAGAGCCGACGCTGGCCCCAGCTCCTCTGGACCCCACCTGGGAGCAGGGGGGCCACACTGGGTGCTCTTCTGGGGGGGTTAGCCATGACAGACCCAAGGCTGCTGACAGACACGCTGGTGGGCTCTAACCCGCTGCGAGGCGGCTCAGATGGGAACCGTCTTCAGAGCAGAAACAGAACACCTCTCTTGGGCACTAGACCTTATTGAACATGACCTTCTGCTACACTGCAAATACTGAGTGTTCTGTAAACTCTGAAAAACACCATAACACACAGGAAAAACCTGATGTGGCACTAACGACGCAGTGGCTGGGAGCAGAGACGTGTCATTCACTCCGAGAAAATGAAAGGAGGACCCAAGGTTCCAAAGTCAGGAAACACACCAGGCCCTGCCACTGTCCTGCAGCCGGGACTCCCCCCTGGCCCGGGAGGACCAGCCCGAGAGGACCCCGCAGCACAGGAAGAGAGGGGACAGAGCCCGGGAGGCAATGAGCAAGGGTGAGACAAGGGCCAGAACCAAACGCTTGCGTCATGCAGAATGGCTGAAGCTGCAGATTTCGGAACTGCCGCTGCAGAACAAGGGGAGTCTAACCAATCTGCCGTTTCCAAATTACCTGAATCTCTGTCCCAGAGCACACCTGCTCACGTGCACAACTCGGAGGGGAGTCTGCATGTGCATCCATCACCAGTAGGTGCCTCTGCTGAGCTCCACACGCTCCGTGGCCAGCAGACGCCAGCTACGGAACATGCAATCCAAAGCAGCCAGCTTGCACAGCACCTGCGGAGTCCTGCACGAGGGGACAGGCCCAATGGGTTGAAAACTCTGTGTCACAGCTGCCCAGAGAATTCGGGCAACTTCCAGGAAGATGAACTAAATCAACTCTCCAGCATAGGACACCCAGACTGGCTACTAACCTCTTCCACACTCTCACATCTGGCCACCTCTGCATGAGAGGTAGGGTGTGTCCCAACAGCTGGTCACCAATAACAACATCCAACATGGAACCTGTGGATACAAGCATTGACTGTACCAGGAAGGCAGGGCCAGGGCTCCTCGATCCTAGACGGGATTCTGTCACCAGTATCAGGAACAGTGACCAGCCTCTGGCACCAAGAGCTTCAATATGGCAAGTATCGTCCAGGGGAATAGGGGCAGGAGCTGCAGAGGCCCAGGAAGGCAGGCCACACCTGGAGGCACAAGTGGCCTGGCAGAGTATCACATGGCTCTCCTTGTCATACAGCCAGGACCCCGAGCCCAGCAGCCACCCAGGTTCAGGAAAGCCCAGGCCTGGCCTCAGGCCGTGCACCCTGCACAAAGCCCCAGAGAAGCAGCTGCACACCTGCGCTCTGCACAGAAGCCCCCCATCCACATTCCAGGAGCAGCAGCGGGGGCTGTCCTACTGCCCTCCTGCACAGCCAGCTAAGGACACCATGGATTCAGAGTGGGCGTGGGAGAGGACTGCACCACGGTGAGTCCTGGCCTTGTCCAGGCCTAGAGCAGAGGGGGTAAGAGTGAGCTCTGGACCCCGGGTCAGCTCCAGTTGTAAACCAGCTGTGGGACCTGGGCAAATCACTTATTCTCTGAGTGTTGATTTATTTTACTATGAAAAGGGGATACTACCTATGTTTATTCTAGTAGTTCCCCAAGGCTACTCTAACAAACTACCTCAGACTCGGTGACTAAAAACAACACCAAGCTTCTATGTCACATCCAAAGTCAGTTCCAGCCACAGGCTAAGTGCCACCGCCCGCTCCCCGCCGCTAGGCTCTCGGAGGGTTGGCGTCCTCCTACCCCTCATCCCTTGGCC
The DNA here is from genome assembly GCF_052094955.1 of Ictidomys tridecemlineatus. NCBI lineage: Eukaryota > Metazoa > Chordata > Mammalia > Rodentia > Sciuridae > Ictidomys > Ictidomys tridecemlineatus. The sequence continues at coordinate 194,243,938 of NC_135483.1, read as the reverse complement.
TGTCCCCCAACCATGCCAGCCTCCACTTCCAGGCTCACATCCTCCTCTGACTGACCAGGCGGAGGCCTCGCTGCCTCCCTGGGCCACCCAGAGACAGTCCAGGGAGGCTCCACAGGTGCTCAGCTCAGTCCCCTGCCACGGGCTGTGACCCTTCCCAGCTGCAGGGTCCAGGACGAGGACAGTCCTGGGGCTGCCCTTCTCTGCCATATCTCCCTGCCAGGCTCTATCTGTTTTGTAGATTAAATGAGATCACACATGCCCCCAACAAGAGGCCCAGGCCGTTCGAATACCCCTGTCCAGTGCCTGTTAATAACGGTGATTAAGAGTCACCATTAAAACGTAAAGCCTCCTAATGTGAAGGGGTTATGGTACATTATCTAAGTGTAACCTTAATAGCAGAGTGTATTAAAGAAAAGAGAGAATAATTAAAGCCTTTTTAATCCATAGAGGCTTCATGTCCGATTTGTGCCTGAGATCTTTGCATGAAAGGAAAATGGGTCCATAGGAAACTAAAGATGACAGGAGAAAAGATGGACAGGAGGCCACCTGGACTGGACAGCCCCGGGCTCCACACTCTGGAACAGGCCAGGTGCCCCAAGATAAGGAGTGGACTCAGCGGCCTGCAGAGGTGGAGGCCACAAAAGCCACTGTTCCCAAAACCACCCACACAGCCCCAGTGTTTAAGAGCAATGAGACCAACGACGGGCAGCCCGTCCTGAGCTGAGTCCCAACCCGACAGTCCAGGATCCCACGGTAACCGCCGTGAAGAGCCTCACTGCGGCGACAGAGAGGAGCGAGAGCCCTGCGGGACGACTTCAGCCCTCCAGCGAGTGCAGGTGCAGACAGACCTGACCCCTGGGTTGACCGCCAGGAGCCCTCAGCCAGCTTGCTTACTGTCACTCACCCCCAACCCAAGCCACCACAAGGACACTGGTTCCCAAGTCCCAGCCCGGCATCGAAATTCAAAAGTAAGCGCACCCACACCCTAACTTCTCAGCTGCGCTTGCTTACAAAGCAAGAACCTGATGTGAGAGTGCTTGAAAACAAAGCAAACGGACCAAAGTGCTGCTGAAGACACCTGGCCCCAAACGGCCACCGAGGCCCGCAGACGGAGCGCCCAGCCCACTCCCCAGGGCAGACTTGCTGTGCTTAGGAGGGAACAGAATCGGACTCTCTGGACAGTCTCAGCTAGTTTTTAAAGACTACTACTATCTTAACGGCTGTTCCTTCTCTGTGCACAAGTTAATTGTCCTAAGATTTCTTTTTTCCTACGATACAATTAATCCTTAAAATTACACTCCCTGGTAAGGCACTCAGCAAGCCAAAAAGAAAGCAAATGTTTCCCTTCTTTGCAAATCCACAAAGTGTGGGCCTGCCCAATCCCCTGAGAGCTGCCGTGACTCTGAATTTTCAATTCATTTGAAGTTTAAAACAAAAAAATTAAAGATTCACATTTGTTCATTTTACAAGCATCTCTGGGAAAGTTAAAAATGGCTCTTAGAAGCTGCACAGTACACCCCCTCCCCAACACACTTCAATGATGCAACAAAAGGGCATCTTTCCCAAGCTGTCGTTAAGTTACAAGTGGTTTTAAAAGTTACATGCTCAGAATTCTCTTACTACTAATTTATAAAAGTCTGTTTAAAGCAAAAACATTTATTAATGGTCCTCTCTATGCTAGGCACTGCGTTACTTCAAGCTGAACATAGCTGTTCAGGGTGAGACCAAAGGAAGAACTGAAAGACACAGATTTTCTATGTATGCGCATATGGGTTTATCTAACAGCTAAATGGGTAGAAATGGAGTTGCTAGGTCAAAGGCCACATACACCTTTAAGGCTTTTATTAGTTTACCAAATTTTCCTTCAAAGAGTTACTTTGGCTTACCTTCCTCCCCTTAAAGTAAAAAGGGAACCATTTCCATGTACCTTTGGTAGCTCAATATTGCACTTGAGGAGAACTGGGTAAAAAAAAAAAAAAAAAAGTCCCTTTATTTTAATTGTGCCTTTTTAATTAACAAGGTAAATATATCTATCTGCTCCTTTATTTCAACTCCCTTTGATGGGAAATTATTCTTATTGCTTCCTAAGAACTGTTTACATGTAAAAGACCATTCTTTATCATATGTTGCTACATATGCTTTACGTGTCCATGATGTTTAGGAACTGATCAATTGTTCAGATATTGTCAAAGCAAGTCTACCACATGAACCATCAGGTATTTATTTGTTTTGAGGAAAGGATTCTATGTTTGGAATAGCCATAGGGAAAAAGAGAAAAACAGTGGTCTGACCCAGTTTCACAACAGCCCAGCTCCCCAGGCACATAGCTATGCTGTGAGGTCAGGAAACAGGCGACCATCGACCCCACTGCCTTAAAATACTTGACATAAAAAAAAATAGGCTCCAACCACCGAGAGATGAGGACGAGCACAGTGCCAAACGGACACTTGATCCACATTTACAGATAAATTTAAGCAAAACGTAATAAAGGCTCTGCCCAGAAACACTAGCAAGACAATGCTTTGGAAAAACCATCTCCAGCTGTGAGTAAAGAATGGGCGCACTCAGCCTGGGCCATCTGGGGTCACTCCCACTTTAACAGTGCTGGTGCGCTGGGCGTGGCTCATGGCCACAGGGTGGACTCTGTGGTCAGGTGCCCTTTCAAGTCGGGTCTCCGACTCCCAGCCATGTGACCTCAGATGACCCAGCCGAAGCCACAACACCGCTGGGCCGTGGAAACAGGTGGTGGAAGCAGCAGCACCCACCTGCGCAGGCCGTCCACGTGGGCATCAGGGAGAGAGGAATGGCACCTGCCCTGTAGGTGGCCGCTGGACACACACTTCACCTCAAGCCACAAGCAACAAGAGAGCACCTGCAGATGGCACCGCAGAGTGTCGGCTCCCGCAGCGGGCCCTGCCATGGCAGCAGAGAAGCCAGCCCCGGTGACTGGCGCCCAGCGAACCCAGAACGCAGGCAACGTGCTCCAGGAGGGAACCCAGCGCCCAGCCCGGGTGGGCAGAGCCACGTCAGTTCCCCAGACAGCAGGGGCGTGGAGTACTGCTCTGTCCACACAGAGCTGATGGTGAACACCCAGCTGACCCCAAAGAGTCTCCCCAGTCACCAAGGTGACCTCCCAGGGAGGGAGCACTGCCTCAGGGGCCCGCGGTGCTCTAGAAGCAGGTCAAACAATTGAAAGGACAGATAGGAGCTGGAGAGCGCACCCCCTGCTTCTTGGTTCTCTCCCCAGCAACACCCTCCTGCCCACCACGAACCTCTGCCGGAGCCGCAACCCTCCAAGAGACCCGAGGGAGAGCTGCTGGCAGACAACCCCTGTGACCCCAGGCCAGCTGCGGTAGGGACTGGCCCATGCCACCTTCCCTTCTAGAATCCAAGTCAAAGAGCTCACGTGGGGTTGCTAATGAGCCTGAAGGTGCGAGCACATTCACAGATGTTCAGTAAACATCTGACACACGAATGAAGAAACAGCCACCAACAGAGGCGGCTCAGGTGTTTCCCAGAGTACTTGGCCAGAGGACGGGAGGACACACACACAAAAGAGCTCACCAAGGACTCTGACTCACCCACAACGCTCCCAATTAACAAGGGCTTCTTGCAGGCCACTGCTAGCCAGGTGTCACCCAAGTCCCCTCACAGCAGACGGACAAGGCCATCTGCAGAGGGCACTGCCCGGCCGTATGATAACTCCTGCAGGGAGGGCTGCATCCATGGGGCATCACCAGGAGGTCTCCAGCAGAGGAAGTAACAGGCGGCTCTACTGACCTGCAGCACACAGTGCCCCTTTACCCTTCCCACTGAGTCTGCAGCCGCATTCTAGGAGGTCATGAACAAACAGGGCAGGTCGGAGGCAGGAGCTGCAGACTCTCCCCAGCCTGCAGGGTCTTAAGGAGAAGAGGGGGCTCTGGAGTCTGAACAGGTGGCTGTCTGGACTCAGTGCTGCTTGCTAAAACAGAGCAGAGGCTGGGTGGCAGGCCTCCACAGGCGCACTAAGGCACGCGGTGTAGACACAGGGGAGGAACCCACCAGAAGGGTAAGCCGCCAGGTCCTTAGACCCCTAGGGCCACCGACCTCAAAGCCTCACAGAACAACACTAAGTGCAAAACGCTTTCATCGCCATCTGCATTGCTGGCTCATCTCACCCTGGGAGACCAAGTCAACGTCACACCCAAACCGTTCCTGGAGCCAGAATCAGAGACACCCAAGGTTAGGCTGGAAAGGTGGAAGGCCCCAAAGATGACCTCAAAACATCCCAGGTGGGGGCACGATGAGCCAGAGGCTAGGCTGTGTGTGCCCAGGACCATGGTGTCAGCTGGCTGGACAACCCAGATCAGGAGCCCATGTGTCCCAGAATGCAAGCCCAAGGGATGCCCGGCACCAGCTGTCTGCCACGCCATTTGTAAGGGCCACAAATGCACAGGCTGGCCCCCAAATCCTACCCACAGGCCCACTGCTCTCCGTACACGAACCTCGTGCCTCCACAGGGCAGAGTGGAGGGAGACCCACACAGTCACGCTGGCTCCCTTGGTACCCGCCCACCACGAGCTCTTCAGTATGTATCTGTCAGCATGAATAAGCACCCAGGCTAAGACCAATCCATGCTCCTCTGGAAGGATCCAGGCACGCAGCACTGCCCCCGAGATCTCATTACCACGGCAGCAACCCCAGGTGACATGGATCACTGACAGCAGTGCTGGCCTCTGATTACGCACATGCACTACAGGCTGCGGAGGGGCACCTGGGCCCCACTTTAACAGCTACCACCCAGAGGCACCACCTCCGCACCATGAGAGGTACAGTCAACAAGGGAGCACCTGCTGAGAAGGGTGCTGGGTGAGGCCTGCAAAGCCCTCCTGGGGCACAGCCCGGAGCAGACTCCCTGCCCTCCCTGGGAAAAGAGGATGTGTGGGCCAAGGAGCACCCTGGGAAACAAAGTCCTGAAGCTGCACTCAGATTACAACAGGAAGAAAGCACGTGTGACTGTTCTCCAGGGAGGGGGTCCGCAGACATGAGTGGTTAACGTAGTTATTAACATCAATATCGACGCAGAGTTGCTGCCTACCAGGGAGCTCATGGAGCCTGGTTCCGACCAGTGGCGTGAGCTGCGGCATCGCCCCTCCTGGGCTGTACCCAAAACACGTGAAATGCAACACTTCCAAGCACAGAGCACCGACGGCAGGTTCTGAAACTGGGACGGATGGGGAGGGCTGGTCTCTACTTTTGTAAACATGGTCACGTGAAAACTCCCAAAAAGCTAACCGTATTTATAATTCGGGCATGCTCTTTAAAGAAGTGAAGGCATTTACACCAAGCTTAGATGTCAGCAGAAACTCAAGCTTGTATTTTGTACTCTTAACTGTAATGTACACGTGGCCTGGCTCAATCCGCAACAGAGACCCAGGCCCCTTGGCCTCCTCGTTCAGAGAACACACACGAAGAGGAGCCTCTAATCACACCCAAGTCCGTCTCTGCAGGCTTGGGCACGTAGCTAAGTGCAGTGGCACCCGATGGCAGCGTGGAGGAGCCAGCCCACCCCACGCTCAGCCCCTTAGAGGTCAGTCTTCATCACCACAGTCGCGGCTGCGCTGAGGACAGCCTTGACCCTGAAATACCCGCCAGCTACGCTCTGGACGTTCGCCGCAGCACCCTGACCTCAGAGGACTTGCAGTCACGGAGCATCTGTCTCCTAACAAAGTGTCACGCAGTTCACAAAACCACCAACCAAGACCTCCTTACTAAGGCCGCCAAGATGTCCCAGCAAGAGGGCACAGCAGAGGTGAGCCAGGTCTGGGAACACTGCCACTGCAAAGGGACTTGAAGAGGGAGGTGCAGGCCGGGCAGGTCCTCCCCTAGGAGCGGGGGTCAGTGCACCAGGCTGGGGGAGACAACCCACGGCGACGAGGCTGCAGCACACAGGGCTGGGTGGGCTCCCCGAGACCGAGCCTGGGGAGAAATCCCTGCTGACCTCAGTGGACCTGGAGCACCCCACTGAGCGGCTAGCAGGAGGACCCTGGGCAGCAGCAGGCTGAGAAGAAACCGGCCCCGAGGTGGCATGAGAGCTGAGGGAGAAAGGCAGACCTGGGGCTGGAAGTGGGCTGCAGAGGCTTCTCTGTGCCAGCCAGGCCCAGCGCCAGGGCAGGGGCACATTGCACATGAGGTTAATCCACTTGGGTGAACACGGGGCGGGGCAGGTAGTGCACTGAACAGAGCCCACCTAAATCTCAGGTGTGGAAGCCCTTGGGATGGGTTTTCGGGATGTGAGTGGTTACATGAGACCAGGGGGATAGAGCCCTTGATGGGATGGCGCCTTCGTGACACACCAGAGAGCTGTGTGCACACTAACTCGCTTGCCCTCGCTCCCCAACCCCCGCAACCCGAGAGGACCAGCAGCCGGGAAGCAGGCCCTCCCCAGGACCCTACCATGCACCCCCAGAACGTGGAAGATAAATTCCTACTCTGTAATCTTCCCCCAGGTGCTTTATTACAGCAGACTAAGACACAGCGGCTCAGGGGGGTGGGGCACGGGGCACTGCTGACCTTGCTGGACCAACAAAGAAGCCCAGTTTTAGGTGGGGACAGCACTGACCCCGGCAGGGCACAGAGGGTCACTGTGGTTCCATCAGGAAGCTCATCTAAACAGATCAGAAGCCGGAACTGGGTCAGAGCTTATTCCAACAGTGGAGACAAGCTCAGCACCCCATCTGCCTGTCTGTCATCTGTCCATGACTGACAGCCCCCTGGCCTCAGGCTCAGGAGGGCAGGGCTGACTCAGCGAAGGCCACACTGCCGTCTCAGTCATCCCCCAGTGGCCCAGAGGGCTGGGTCCCATTTGCCCGTCTTAAGTTCAGTTATGTAGCATCTCATAACAAGAGGGGAACACACCTCTGAGGTACAGCTGCAGTAGCAAGAGTGGGCACCAAGAGCCACCAAGACCACCAAAGGAGTGCAGGTGGGCCACACTGCAACAGCCCTCCAATGGCAGAGATGAAGCCAAAGGGCTGTGTCCCCCAAAAGAGACCCTGAGAGCTCCCTCCCCCCTCACCCATGGGAGCACAGCAAGGTGGCACCATCTGTGAGCCAGGAAGGTGGCCCTCACCAGACACAGCATCTGTTGGCACCTTGACCTTGCAGCCTCCAGAACCGCGAACAGGAAACGTCTGTTGTGTCTAAGTCCCCAGTCTAGGAGGCCATACTGTACAGCAGCTCAAACAGATCAAGACACAAACACGATCTGTATGATTCAGGAGCAAGGTGGGCACAGGGCAGTGTCCAAAGTGACTCTCCACAGGGACCCCGGAGTATCCCTTCCATACATGCCTCTTCCTCCTGCCAGTGCACCTGGCCCTCACGGGAGTCACTGATCTGTGAGCTCCTTGTGGCTCTGAACTGTAAGGCTGCAGAACCCACAAACAGGCGCAGGGGCCATAACCAGACATGTAGATGTCACCCGGCTGCCCCTGCACCAAGTCTCACCTGTCAGCTCTGTGAGCAAGGCTGGCAGTTCCTGCTGCCATTATACCTCAAGGTCCAGCACCATGGCAGCAGGATGTTCAAATGCTGGGAGATGAGTGGGTGACTGGAGGGCCACTAGCAGCTGCAGGATTATTCTAACCTGTCTTTAGCCAACAACTTCAGGATGCTCTGAGAGGATTTTCTGGGAAGCGGAGAGCCCACAAAGCAGTTCAAGGCCTGTTCCGGTCACCTGGCAAGTCCCCTGCTGTACAGCACTGGTCAGGTAACAAGGGGATGAGAAGGGCTCAGATGACTTCCAAGGCTCGTTCACCATGCCAAGGTCAGCACCATCAAGGCCCAGAGTGCCTGCAGCAATCTGCCAAGCACGAGAGGTCACCGGTATTCTGAACACCCTACCTCAAAAGTTCCCTGTCAACACTGCACAAAAGGCCCAGTGTGGGACACGTCCCAGTGTCCTAAGGTGGTCAGCAGGCCCACTGTTCCCCGTCCTCAGCCAAGTGACAAACCTCCTGCAACTAGCAGGCAATCTCTGTTCACCAGCCTCAGAACACAGAGCCAAGACCACCTTCAGCCCGCTGTGCACACCTCCAGGCCCCACACCGCTTCCTGGGTGCCTTGGGTGTGCAAAGAAACCGCCAGTCCTGGCCAGTGACTATGAGCATCAGTGACCTGCGACTGTTGAGCAGACATGTGGTCCTCCAGGGTGACCGTCCCCAGGTACAGAATCAGGAATACTTAACACAGGGTGCCCCACACAGCCTGACACCCTAAGGCTGAGAGCAGAAGCCCTCGGCTGTCCCTGGTGCACATGCAGACCGGGCGCCGCCCCAGAACCGACTCTCGCTGCTTGACACACAGGACTGCCATCCGAGGGCCCGGCCTGGCCTGGCCTTCCTCGTGCCCCGCATGTCCCTGCTGCTCCGTGGCCCTCCCTGCCCAGCCCCTCTTCATTTTCACCTCTAAGCCTTAATCTTCTTTCCACCTGCTGTCGGGGCTTCCTGCCCCCTCCCCAGCCCTCTGCCCCCAGGTCCCAATCCCCCATCACTTCAGGGTGGCTTTCCCACTGTGGGTCACAGGGTCACCATGTCCCTCCAAGTGCTGCTGGTCACTGGAGCTCCAGTTTTCCCTTCCCTCCTCCATCAACCCCCTGATGGGCCCAGTCAGTAATCATGAAGAAGTGCTCAGAGCCGCCCCACTGCCCGCTCACAACTCTCCCTGCCCAGCCAGAAAGCAAGCTGCCAGGGAAAGACAGAGACCAAGGAGCCCTCCGCCATCGGCACCTTCAGAACAGCCAGCCTGGGTGCCGGGTCCCTCCTAGGCGGGACGTACCACTGCCACCCTCCTCCGTGGCCTCTGAGCTTGCTCTTCTGTGTTGCTACCATTATTGCTACTACTTCTCGTACTGCAGTTATTACTACCATCACCACACAGCCCAGGGATTGAGGATGGAGGGACAGGAAAGGACAGGAGAAAGGTCTGGGGACGAGGGTGGGATGCACCAGTGAAACCTGTTCTCACAGTCTCAGTTTTGTCCTTGTCTTGTTTCTTCTGACCTCCAAGACACGGACTTGGACTTCAAGGCCTCCTGTCATTCATGTGTCATGGAAAATGGCTTCTCCCTCCCACTAAAAACGTAAGTTCAAGAACAATTCTTTGGTTGAGGGTCAAGCAGGAGCAGGGCCTCGGGAATCAGGAGACCCCCTCCAGCCCTGGCTCCAGTGCTTCCTGGATCCTGGATGAGTCATCTCACCATGCGACCTCCCTGAGCATCCCTAGCTCCTCCAAGTGCCCCTGTTTCAAGAAGGCGGGCTGGCCACATGGGCACAGGCACCAGGAGGCCCAGGCCAACACTGGACAGGGAGGTCGCTGCCACCATGGTGGGACCCAGGACCTGGCTGCCCCCTTTTCAGACACCTCCAGGTCCCTGGCCTGGGACAGCTCCACTTACTGAGGGCCCCACCCATGGAACCCCGGCCAAGCCCTCCCAGCTGGCAGCTGTGATCAGCAGCGCTCTGTCCAGCGCCAGATGACGAGGGGAAGACACAGTGGAATTTTACAGCCTCCGGCGTGGCTCCCCCTGCTCTGACCAACAGCCTCCACACCGGGTGCCAACATCCCTTCCCAAGAGAATGACAGTCTCCTGCGTTACAGGGAGCAGATGCCCACAGAGGCTCCCCTGGGGACACTCAGCGAAATCAGCCTGTGACGCCCAACACAACCGGTGAGCACCGCTCAGGACCGTGTGGTCTTGCAGGGGAGACTCGAACACCCGACCTCTCTGCTCACGCGATAACAGGGCTCCTGCAAAGTGTCCCTGCAAGCTCCATGGGCTGCGGTGTGTGGGAGGCGGCCAGCATCCACTGGACTCATTTATAAGTCAAAATAAGCCTGATGAGGAGCATTTTTTTTTTTTGTCTAACATGTTTCAAAGGAGAAATAACCGTTTTGGTAGAATATAACATCTAAAAAGTCTAGAATACTAATAAAACCTTAAAGAATGTTCCCACCCCAGCTCCAGGGGCCTGGGAACTGGCCTTCCAATGCACAGCAGCCCCCTCCCATCTCCAGAAAGCAGCCCTGGAGGCCACCTGCGGCTTCCCCTGCACAAGTGGCATCCCATCCCGAGTGGAGACTTCAAACTGTCGGCACCTGCCTGCCAGCTGAAGGGCTTGGAAGCCTGGGGGTCCAACCCCCAGGTGACAGCAGAAGCAAAGGCTGTGAGAGGGCCTGGGGGAGCAGCCAAGGGGCTTCGGGTGTCCTCCCGCCCTGGGCTCGGCTCGCTCTGAGCTGTGGGAGCCCTCAACCCTTGTCGCAGCCGCATCTCCAGCCAGACCGCAGGAGCAGGGACAGCAGGCACCCCGCTCTACAAAGCCTGCGTGTCCCACCTAGGACTGTCACCGCATGGTGTGGTGGCAGCCCCAGGTCCAGGCAGGGAGCAAGGTCTCTGGACTCAGAGACACAAAAACTCACTTTGGCTCCAACTCTGCTACACTCGTGTCTAGAAACATTCCTCCCTCATGTGACCCTGGTGACCCCGCTCTGTTCACAGAATGGAAACAAAAATACCCTCTCCCCTGCCAGGCTCAGGGCCAGATGAGGGTGCGGAACAGGTTCCTAAACAAGCCACAGCGGGCGGGGCTGGCCTGGACGCCTGGCGCCCAAGGCCTCTGCCCTTCAGGGCTGGCAGGGGACGGGGTTGTGGAAGCTGGACTCACTGTGACGCCACCTTCTGGGAAAGGGGCTCGTTGTGGGTGCAAGAGCTAGACAGAAACCGCTATGGTTGGACGAGGCAGGTCGGGGCATGGGTCACGGGGAGGCCACCCCTGCAGCTACCCGCCCCAACCCCACCAGAGGCCAGGGGAGGGTGGACTGTGTCACCTCACAGGTGCTGCCAGGTCCCAGATGCCTGGCCCGCACTTGGGGCAAAGAGCAGCCCCCAACTCAGAGTCACCATGACATTACAACAGGGAGCTGGCCAGGCAGCCACAGCACATCTGGATGACCATGCACCCAAGTGAGCAGCAAGCAGGTCACCAGCCCACAGAAGCCACACACCTGCGTCACACCCACGAGTCTGGGAAACAGCCAATGGTGGGAGACAGTGGATATTAGGAGCAGCCGCAAAGCCTCCCCTGCAGATAAACACGGCTTGTTTGTCGTCTTCTGACAAAACATACCTATGAAGTCCAGGAAATGCTTACAAGTAGAAGGAAACCACACTCCCACAGGACTCGGGCCTGCGTCTGCAGGCAGCAAGAACACCAGGCCGTCCACCATCACCAGGGAGAGCCAAAGGAGAAGGACCTGTGCCGTGACCATGGGAACACGGCAGCAGGGTGTCCACACTTCCTCTTTTCCTCGGCTCTGTGCCTGGAATCCTCGAGTCGCTAAATGCTGGCCAAGGAGAAATGCCGACGACAAGCATGCGCTGACCAGGCAGAGCTGGCCACAGAGCAGCAGGACCTCACAGACCTCCGTTCTGGGTGGAGACGGAGTCCAAACGTGGAAGACAGCGTACGTGGGCTCTCGCTCTGAGATGCCCTTTCCTTTTGCAGTGTCCTGAAGACCTGGCATGCTCGCTTCACCTGGTTCACGTTCCCGGGGAGAACACGGACACCCCGGGACAAGTGATCTGGTGCCAGGTGACACCTGCTCAGTGAGAAGCCACAAGGGATGGACTGGGTTAAGGACAGATCTGGGGTTGGCCTGGGAGCTCAGACGCGGCTCTGCCAGGCTTCAGTGGGCAGACCTGGGATTGCTGCGGACTCCCTGGGACTGACTTTCCTCATCTGTGAGGCTGGGACAATAATAATGATGTCAGTGTAAGTGACAGACAGGAAACAGCGCAGCACCAGGACCCTGGAGAGCACACGTGTTTGCCCACCTTCGCTTTAACGCTACTGAATATTCCCCACCAGGAGAAATGGCAAGAGCATAAAGTGACAAGGGATTGGGCTCAGGGTGCTCTCCCACTGAGCCTCACCCAGCCCTTGTTACTTTTTAGTCTGAGACAGTCACTAGCCTGCTTTGGGCCAGCCCTGAACCTGCGATCCTCCCGCCTCAGCCTCTCCAGGCACTGGGATCACAGGCGTGTGCCGCCAGAACCGCTGCAGTGTTCCTTTTGTACTTATCAGAGAAGGAATGATAAATTTGAACTAAAACAACATCTTTAAATCTATTCCTAATGCCAAGCTCTGGAAGTTGCATCCATTCCTAGGGCAACAATTATATTTCTCTTAAAAGAAAAAACAAAATGAACAAACTAATTGTTAACTAGACAGCTGCGGACACGGTCACCCGCTCTGCCACGGCTCTTCACCTGAGCTCCTAGATGAGGGGCCTGTCGACAGCAGGCCTTCCTCAGGGGAAGGAGCACCAGACAAGCCTCCGTCCTGCACGTCGGAAGAGCCTAGAAGGAGCACAGCGTTGCTCCAGTGCCTTTCCTGACAGAAGAGGACGAACCGACCTGGTCGCCTGGGGAAACACTCCACGCCACAGGACTCCCGAGCAGGGCAGCAGAGAGCACAGCGCATGCCGCACAGTCCCTGTGAAGAGGAAAGGCTGAAAGCCTCTTCCTTAGGGGGACACCAGAGGCCAGGAGGGGGAGAGGACGGAGGACACCTGGACACTGCATGACCAGAAGGGAGGAAGGGACTCTAGCGATCCAGGGCACCGTGGCATCAAGTCTAGAGCTACTTGTCTTCTCACAGCAGCTACCAGAGAGATTTTTTTAATGTTTCTAACACAAGGAAATGATAACAATGCCAGGAGCCCGGAGTCAATGACCACACGTGGTACACAGCACCGGATACCACGACGTGCCCCCAAATCTGCACAACTGTGTGGATTAAAAGTAAAATGCACTTTTGACTTGCATTTCTCTAATTGCTAGAGATGTTGAACATCTTTTCATATATTTGTTGATGGATAGTTCTTCATCTGTGAAGTGTCTGCTCAGTTCCTTGGCGCATTTATTGGTTGGGTTTTTGTTGTTGTTGGTGGTGGTGGTGGTGGTGGTGTTAAGTTTTTTGAGTTCTTTGATATCCTGGAGATTAATGCTCTAAAATCTTATCTCACTCCAGTCAGAATAGCAATCATCAAGAATACAAGCAAAAATGAATGTTGGCAAGGAAGTGGGGGGAAAAGGCACACTCATACCTCAATAGTGGGACTGCGAACTGGTGCTATAGACATTCCTGGGAAGACTTGGAATGGACCACTATTTGACCCAGCTATCCTATACCCAAAGGACTTAAAAATCTGCATACTACAGTGACACAGCCACACCTAACTCATCCCAAGGCTCTTTCTCTGTATGAAATTCTGTTGCTCTAAAATCATCCCAGCCACCTGCACATATGTACAATCCATCCAACATAGCCACATAGTGAGAGCCAGGAGCCTTGGGGGTCTCTCCAGCATCCCTGTGTCTCCCTGGCCGGGACCAGCTGCAGGGTGCAGCCAGGATCCATCAGAAACCCCGGTTCTCAGCCCCACAGGACCTGGCCACACCAACTTAGCACAAAAAGAGGTCCGAAGGACTGAGACACCTGGAGGCCAGTGGAGCAGCCTGGAGTGGATGCACTGCAAGGGGGGGGGAGGTCTTGCCCCCAAGGGCCCCAGGGTTCCAATGGGAATTGCAGACCCTCACGCTCTCCTGGGTCTCACACTGGGTCTCTCCTGCATCTGCATGGACCCCTACCTCCTCGGTTTGAGCATCTGATAACCAAGAGTGGAGGGCCTGCCTCTGTGGCTAGGTTCTCTGGCTTCCTGGCAAACTGCCTTGCTCCAAGTGCTGATGGGCAGCAGTGGAAGCTCGAGTCAAGGTGGCACTTAAAGCTGTTATAGCACACACACACTTCTTACATGACCAGGAACACACTGGGTAGCTGAAAAATGCACCCTCCCACGGACGGCACACAAGCTGCCCGAAACTGCCCCCTCTCAAGACCAGACAGCTGTCCCTGTGCTCCCGGTGACGTTCCCAAGGCTACCCTGGTGGATGCCGATTTAGTCTTGAACTGTTCTTAGCAAAACAAATAAACGTGCAAATTTGCCTTGATTTTCAAAGACCAATGAAACTTTCTTAAATAGCATTTGCGAACTCATATTGCTGTCAACTGCTAGTTTTGTTAATTTCATATAAATCACCAGCTATAAATATTTGAGCCGCATCAGCTGGGGATTTATTAGTGCTAGCTCTTGGGATGCATTTACACCAACACCAAGCAGAAGGGAGGGTCATGTCTCACTCCCTCCATCTACTGGCAGCTCCTGGGAATGAGTCGCCAAAAAGTCCAGCTCAGGGTCATACTGGCCCTGACAAACCCACACAGAGTTGTGTTAGAATAAAGTGCCACACTCACCTATGAAAGTCAAATAACATGAACAGGCACATCAAGGAAACAGAACTAGTGTGAAAAGATGGCCTCCGGACCTCGGTAACACTTCTTTTCTGCATGTATTTCTATGCAGTCTGGCCAGGGCTGCTGGGTTCACCTCCACATTTCTGGCCCTTGGCGGGAGGTCTGGAGCAGCCTGCTTCCCAGGGTCAGCTCTGCGGTTTCCAGGGGCTGAACCACACTGGCTATCCCTGGTTTCCCAGCCCCTCCCAGGAGAAACAGAGCAGGTTTTCCAGACCCAAAAGGGACAACGCCCCTAGCACTGCCCATCAACCGGGTCACGCTACCATGTCCTGGAGGCCCAGATGTGCAGGGTCCCTGTCTCCTGGGGGCCTGCCTCTAGCAGCCATTTCTGAATTAGGGTGAGATTAAATTTAAAAATAAAAAATAAAGTTTTTTGGATGTTCTTGTGTTGTTTCTATAATTAAAAAATAGCAATCTGGAAAACCACACATCACTTCATTAATTCTCTTTAAAACAGACAAACTGTTAGATCTCAAGAAACCCCAACTGCTCCTGTTTCCAAAGAGCTGAAAAAGGGCAGAGAAAAGACACAGCAAAAGGAATATGTTACCATTTAACAAGTCAGGGCAGGGAGTCCAGAAAGGCATCCCCGTGTCTCAGGGAGCAAAGGAAGAGAGCCCACTTCTGATCTCGTCCTCCTTCTCAGGTATGAAAAACCCCCAACGCCCATGTGCTACTGGAACGGATGGTACCGAAGTGGAGCTCTACACATCCCCAGCAGAGGGCAGCATCTGAAAGACCAAGTGAGAATTCCCCGCAAGGCTAAAGCCCAGGCACTGACTGGGAGGGAGACCAAGACCCACCGCCTCCCATGCAGACCCTGGGCTCCACTTCCTTTCTATGATCACTGCACAGCAAAAATGTCAATACACAGACGTATACTCCTAAATTCCCCCTCAGAACTTCATCATCTTTTTTCCTACATGATCTGAATGCAGTTTGGAAAACCTCAAAGCCAAAACATATGATATCTGTACCTGTAAGTGTATGTCTATATGCACAGCAATGCATTTATTTTATACAGCAGACATCATTTGCTTAAATGAAGCAAAACTCTTCACTATTTTCCCAAACAAAGTTCATTAGAAATATTTAACAAGGAAATCAAGGAGGTAAAATGTCTATGATTGAAAACAATAAAATCGCCCCCCATCATTAAAAATCACTGCCACTCATTCTAAAATAACTTTCAAGCCACTGCTTTTGAAGTCAGGCTGTGGTTTGTTGCAAGATGGATTTCTACAGCGCCATCCATCCATGCACAAGGAAAGCCTGTCCGTCCATCCAGTCAGTTCCCATCGGCTGGGTGACAGAATCTCCTAGAGAGTTGGGGTAAAGCCGTGGTCTGGATGCCACTGTAGGAGCATACGAGGATTCCCACGCCCACCATGGGGCGAGGCTGGCTGGTATCAACAGAGGACCACAGGTACAGCCTATCCCTTCCCAGCCACCTCACACGAGGTCAGATGAGAGCTGGCAGCAGGATGGGGTCACCTGGGGCTTATCCTAGAAGCTCCGTGGCCCTAAGGCCAAATCCCTGCCATAGACCCAAGAGCTGTTCGTTTGATCATCCTTGACAGAAGCTGTCGGAGAGCTTCTTCCTGTTTTGATACAGAACATGCCTCACTGGGATACCAATGCTCTTGGGAGTAGTGCAGGTCCCCACCCACCCCATCAACTATTTCTCTTGCCCAGGTCAAAAGCCCACTCAGCGCCTTCAGCAGAAGAAAATTGGCTTCTCCAGTCATCGCGTCTTGGAGCAACCTTGGCCAAGCGCAGGCTTCTGGACTGTTCTAGACTCTTCTCCCTCAAAGGCCTGGCATCCAGGTGGCAATACAACTTCCAGTGGCCCAGCTGCAGAGCACAGGCCCCCTCTGCTCCAGAGCAGGTGCTGGGCACAGCTCCTGGCCTGCCACCAGTCCTTCCTGCCCATAGCCTCCCCCGCAACGGCTCTGTCCTGTGGAGCCTGGGCCCCTGGACCCAGAGCCACTTCACTGGATGACAGCCAGCCTGAACACTGTCCTCCCACCTCCCAGCTGGTCCAACACAGAGTCCACCTGGGCATATGTGGTTTTGGGGAATCACATGACACCACGAAAAACAGAGGCCGACTTTCTAAACCCATTCCTGTCCTGCTAGGGGCTAATGGACTCCAGACGAAGGGCCAACTGCTACTCCATTCCAGCTCACAGAGTCAACTCATTCCCATCGCTGTGCACAGACATAAAACACACGACCAACAGTGATGCCTCCTTGTCAATCCCAAATCTCTCCCACGGTCAGGGTCTCCCCTCCGAGCACTCTGCCCTCGGCCTTCATCTTCTCTGAGTGTGCCTCTTTCTCCCCGGGCACAGAAACATTAAAAAATGATGGCCGTTTTCTATGTCATTCTAAAATAACGTTGAAATATAAAGGTGGACTTCCCAAAGGGTACATCTACTGGAGTGGGCGTGGTCTCCTGCCCAGGAAGGACCACAGACAGCTGAAATGCCCAACAAGGCCACTGGGGGACCACTCCAGGCCTGGCCTGTGCTTCCAAATGCATGAGCACGCCCAGAGACTCCCCAGAGGCCTCCGGAGAGGGCAGCCCCCGTGAACCCGGCAGGGTGTTCAAGGAGACAGGCTGTATTTCCGCAGGAAAACAAGCAAGCAAGCTCGAAGCAGGAGGAACATCAGAAGACCAACTGCTGACAAACCTGGGGGCTGGGCCAAGTTCTGGAACCCCCAGGAAAATGTGCCATTGGGACCCCTCTCCTCGGCTGGAAGACTCTTTAAAGAAGTCTCCTCAGTGGTGACAACTCCACCGATTGTGTGAAGGGGGTCTGGTGGGTGTGCAGAGCCCACCTGTCAATCTCGGCTACCAAAACACTCCCGGCATTCCTTCAGCTGAGACTCTAGAGGAACAGAAAAGCCACGAGCTGCCTCACTCTGGAAATTTAAGGAAATCCAAAACTGTCCCCAAATGAATACAGCACAGCTTCCTAGTACCTTGGCTATGGAGACCGTTGGGAGCTCTGGGAAAGCCAGTGACAACTTTCTATCAGATTTTACTACTTGGGGATGTCACTCATCAGGGGCAAATAGGCACATGCATCAGCAGTCTGGGTTCTAGGGAGACGCCAGCACCTCAGCACCCAGAGTGGGAAGGAGCCGGTGAGGGTGGGAAGGGCGTGGGTGAGCAGAGACAAGGTGGGAGAAGAAGAAATGAATTCTGAGAATTGCCTTCAGGGTCCCCGCCCCCCCCCCCTCAAGCCCAGAGGCCCCTCCACAGTAAAATGGATCCCTATGAGACTTCAACGGAAATGGTCCATCTCCATGCACATGAAGAACCCCCGCCCCCACAGGCCAGCTCAGAATTCCAACCCTACTCTGGTGGTCACTGTGCAGCAGAAGGAGCACAGCTCAAGGACAGTCACCACTGCTGATCCCCTTCTCTCCCCAGTTGTCCCCTGCTGTCTGCTTCAAGGAAGACTCCTTGGACCTTCCAGTGGAAACCCTCCTATTTCCCACCCACGATGCTCTGCCTGTGACGAGGAGTGCTCGCTCAGTTGGCAAGGCAAGGGAAGTGGTTCTATTATTATGGCCATGTTTACATTTGGGAAATACCTTCTCCCGACAAACAGCTCAGAAGTGATTTCATTCAAGACACTGACTCAGCCATTCAAAGATCTGGAGAGCATTTCCACACTACACTGCACGCGGATTAACCAAGGATGCAGCTCAAAAGAGTAACGAGTCTGTCTCATGGGATCAAGCTGGCGCCCTGTGACTCTGCCCCCTGCCCATGGAGCTCACTCAAGCTGTCCACAGACAAGCTGCGTGTTGCACGTGAACCATGTTCCAGCAACCTGTGTCCCCAGGAAAACCGCCACCCCTAGGTCATTACTGGCTACCTGTTCTTTAGCTTCCTATTAAGGACGGAAGGATCCACCACCCGCACACCACAGGTGATTCACGCCAAAGCCAAAAGTCCACTAAAATGCTCCCAGGCACTGTTTTGCCCAAAAGGCACCTCCTCGGCCACCCAGCCAACCTGCACTTGCCATGCTGACCTCCTTCTGGCTCGAGCCCCACACCAATCTGTCCTCAGAGCCTGTCTAGATACTCCTGAGTGACAGGTGCCACCCTACAACCCGAGGATGTACCTGGCCGCTCTAGCAGCACTGCAGCCTCCTGACCACACCTCCAGACAACCTCCACTTAGAGGGAAAGGACCAGGGGGCTTCATTTGGGGTCTCCACCAGTGAGCCAACTCAGCAGTGGAACACAAGACCGTGTGGACGTTAAAAGCTGGTACCTGACAGCTGAACGCCCGCTGCACTGCCCGGGTCCTGGAAAGGTGAACTCCAATTCCTGTAGACCCATTTCAAGTCCTCCTCCTCACCCCAGGCTGAAAATCACCCACCTACTATGGAAAGGTGATGGCCTAAGAATCAAAGCCACTGTGGAAAGAGAGACAGCAGGCCAAAGCCACTGCGCGCAGCTGGCGGGAGGCTCCAGGAAGGCCCCCCAGATGCCCACGTCCTGTCCCTGGAACCTAAGAACCCACGAAGCGTGCACAGTGAGGGTGTCTTGAACGTGTGACCGCGTGAGGCTTCTGAGCTGGCTCTGGGGGACCCAGGCGGGCTGATGGAGGCAGGGAGGGCTGAGGAGGCGGGGTCAGGGTGCCGCGGGGCCCCTGGCCAGAGAGTGCAGGAGGCCACAGGAAGCTGGGAAGGTGGGCGACGGGCTCTTCCCCAGAGCCTCCTGATGGACTCAGGACACTTAGCCATAAGATCCGTTTTGGACTCTGGACCTCTAGAACTTTAAGGTAACAGGTCTGGGCTGTGCTAAAGTGTGCAGTTTGTTTCCACATCAACAGCTAAAGGAGAGGAAGACCCGAACCAAGGGGGAACACTCGCAGAAGGCTCCACCGGAGGACAGGAGAGGGTTCCAGGAGGGAGGAGAGCGGCGCTGGACCGCAGGGAAAGGACAGGCACGCAGAGCATAACAGGGAATGAAAACCCAAAGTCCTGCCTCAGCCAGCCAGTCAACGACCTCAGAGTCACCCTGAGAAGGTGAGGAAGGCAGAGGCCAGTCAGAGGGAGGAGGAGGAGTGGCAAAGAGAAGAGGACTTGGAGGCAGTGGGTCCCTGCTGGCGAGCTGAGGACACAAACCAGGAGGCTGACAGCAGCAGCAGCACCTCGTTCTCACCGTTCCTAAGGCCACAAGGTCCAAATCCAGGTGGCTGAAGAGCCATGCTCCTTAGGAAGGCTCAGGGGCGTCCTGCCTGACTCTTCCCAGCTCCGTGGACAGCTGGCACCCTCAGCTCCAGCCTCCGCCTCATCCCCACACGGCCCCTTCCCTGTGCGTCCAAGTTTCCCTCTTCTCATAAGGACACCAATCCCCGGGTTCAAACCCACCTCATCTAGTATGGCCTCCTCTAGCCAGGATTCCATTTCCAGGTACGGTCACGTGCACCAGGGCCAGGCACCAGGACGGTCTGCACCCTGTTCAAGCGCAGCGGACAGAGGCACGTCGTTCTGGGGTCCATTAAGCCCAGACATGGCCTCTACAACTGGCAGGCGCTCCCCAGCTCCTGGGTCCCACTGGCAGGGGCCGGGGACAGCCGGTGCACTTCCGCCCCTTCAAGGACCAGAAGCTGACAAGATGTCACCCGCCATGCTCCTGTGGCAGACAGCATGGCCTGTAACCATTCAGGACACACACCTGCCTCCAGTGAGTGGCCCTGGCCAGGGTCTTGTGACTGTGGGACTCAGAAAAGCATCTGGAATCCAGCCTGGAGGACTGGCCAGACCTCGGAGCACCTGGAACTGCCCAGAGCCCCCACTCTGCCTTTCACCTCCATGAATCAAGCACCAAGGAGGATGACTTTGGAAAATGCCAAGTGTGTGTGTGAGACGGCCACTCACCAGGGAACCTTCAACTTCTCAACACGGGGCTCCCAGGAGAGGCAGAGCCGAGTCCTACCTACGACTTCACGTGAATGGAAATCCACTTAAACGCTTCCTTCCAGTTCCAGAACTAACCCTTGCCAGAGCTGCCTCAGGGTCACTCAGGGTCAGCAGCAAACCTAGGAGGGGGGTCGGAACAGAATGCTGAGGCCCTGGGAAGCAGGAGGAAAGGGCACACACACCACCTCCTGTTGGCAGAACTGGCAGGGACAGTCACCTCCTTTCTACTCTCCAGGGTGCCCTGGGCCACGACTCCACAGCCAGAACCCGGCCTTCCCTGGCCAGCCTGCTGAGGACACCCCCACACAGGCCCGAGGATCGACAGGCCCTCCCGCGACCTCTCCCACAGCCCAGGCCTCTGCTGTCCACCAATCCCTGTCCTGGTCCAGGAGGTCCACAAGACACCGGTGGCTTCTTTCTAAATGTGGCCTCCACTAACGTATCTCCCTCCATCCACTAAAAGCAGAAGGAAAAATAAGAAAACAAAATTTAGATATTAAAAAAATAAAACCAGAACAATGTAGACCATTTTCTTATTCAAGACCAAATCTGGGTCAAAGAACAAGGTCAAGGCCCAGTTCCTCCGTGTGGAGGGCACTCCTCAGTCCACACCTCTGGGGGAACTGTCTCTAAAAGGACCCTCTCTCCACACCTCCACGGGTGACCCGAGGATCAGATGTCACAGCAGGATGTACAAAAGTGGGAGGTCCTGGTGTCACCGTGCAGGTAGTAGCTGTGGTCCACTGGACAAGCAGCTGGGCCACAATCCTGCTCAAGGAATTCAGCAAAGCACCCGCAGCTCAGAATAATCACCTCTCAACCAGAGTTCAGTCTCAGCTGCTCACCCCATGGCTGACACTGTGACACATGGGGTGTCATCCTTGTTACAACTCGGCTGTCACCTGAGTACCACCGTAAAATATTCAAAGTCAAAGAAGTCAAAAAGATGTGCATATGGGAAGAGAGCCAGTGGCCATTAATAAACAGTCAACTGAACAACAGAACAACTGAACAACTCAGCCAAATGATTTCTGCACCCGAGGATGCCCAGAAACACGAGCTCACGGATGTCTGCTTTTTAAAAACCAGGAATCATTTACTCTAATAGGGCCCACGGGGAAGTACACCCTGTCCACCCACCAAGGCAAGCCAGATTAAACTAGGCACTTTCTGTTTGTTTTTGCAACACTGAAGATCAGACTCCAGGCCTCACACAAGGCCAGCAAGTGCTCCACTGTATCTCCAGCACTTCGGTGGGCACCACTCAACTCTAATCAGTAGTAATAAACCCCTGAAATATTCTAAGACTTAGACTATCAAAGAAAAACAAATCATTTGATCATCCTTGGAACTGACAGGCAGGCAGATATGCTGATAGATAAATGTCACAGATAAGTAACTTTGATCCTAAACACTAATAAAAACTATAGGGCTATAACACAAATATTTATTCGAATAGCTTACTATGATTTTATAAATCAGGGTACATACATCAATATGAAACAAAACATACCATTTAACCACTGTTCAGTCGCCCACAGCGCATTAATACCTTGTATTTACTGTAGTTTTCCAAAGTCTTAATCATACTTGGCTTCCCCTCAAACGCCCGGGCAGGAGAGGGCGACAGACATCACTGTTTCAGAAGAAGTCCCTTCCATGTCCAGGAAGGCGTGGGGCATGGCAGGCAGCAGGAGATGGGCACTGCAACGTGTCACAGGCTCTGAAAGTGGCAGCTGTGTGACCGGGGCCTCAGTTCCCACACAAGTACAGCAAAAGTCCTTGCTGGACAACCTGTCCTTTACAGCTCCACCAACTGACGGCCGAGCAGGTCCCAGAGCCAGGCTTCCTCCGGGGGCTTTGCTCCGCTCCCGTCATGTGTGAGCCCTTGGACCTCCCATCAAGACCATGGTGGCAACCTGCTTCTCCAAGACCAGTGCTGACTGGAGTCACCTGCAGAGGCCAGCACCTGGGTGGGTCTCAGGGGCAGCCCAGGTCCCCTGACCTGCACAGCCTCCACACTAGGGCACTCTGCGGGCAGCCCTGTCCGGATCAGGCTACTTTCTGTTTCTTCATCAGTACAAAGGCCATCTATCAGGTCCCAGCCTGCAGACATGGGGCTTTTGTGCACCGTTGAAAGAGGGATTAAATATCAGAAATAGCGAACCTACTCTCTTTCCTGGAGGAGGGCTGCGGACTGGCGTGGTGAATGCAGTTTTTGTTCACTGGCTCCACTAGCAGGGCCACGGGAGATGAGGCCATGCACCCTCCCTTTGTTGAATGCTCAGCCAAACAGAAGTAGCCAGGGAAGGAAGGGACAGTAGTCGCCCGCCTGCCCACCAGACACACGCCCATGCTCCAGGCTGCAAGAGACTCAGCCACCATCAGCCCAGGCAAGTTCCAAGGACATGGGAATCCCGGGTGAGCCCTGAACCCCCCCACTCTCAGCAGGCCTCAGCGAGAAGCAGCATCTCAGCTGGCAAGAGCTCCGGCCAGAAGGTCAAGTGAACCGGGTTTAAAACAAAACTCTCCAGAACAGTGGCTGCAGTCTCGAGTAGCTCCTGAGCACTTAGAGCATGGCTGGTTCTACTGAGATGTGCTGTGAGCATGCCTTACACATCACAGTCCAAACAGTCCCAAAAAGAACAGAACCAGCAGCATCTGCACCTCCTTAATAAACCCGTTAACTGCAACTGAAAGGATAGTATTGGGGTTATGTTGGATTAAACAGGTTTTTTAAATTAATTTCAGCCCTTTCATTTTACTTTTTTTAATGAAACTAGTAGAAAACAGAATGAGCTCTGGCTTGCACTCCATTTCCCTCAGGAAAGAAGCTGGGAGGCTAAAGAGAGTCCAGTATTTCGGGACAATACAAATTCTTTTCTGGGTGAAGATGCAGAGGTGGAGTTTGGTATTCGGGCATGAGCTGAAGATAACATCTGTGGGCGGAGGGGCAGAAGCAGGACAGATGCCTCCACCAGCCCTCGGAGCTCTGGAGCCTGAGCAGCCATCAGAACTGCCCGTGAGGGGCAGAAGGGGCCGGACTTTCACACTTTCATGCCTGGCAGGATCAGCTAGAGGAGGGCCTGGAAGGATGTGCTCCATGCTGGGCACCTCCCCCTGAAAATGCTGGGGCAAAGGCACTCCCAGCAGCAGGGCAACACTGGCAGGGGCCAGTATGTCCCTCTCCTCAATATTTCCCCCTCACCGTCTGCAGTACTCAGCCTGCCCTCTACGGGCCTCTGAGGTTCCTGGGTCTTAAGCACATAGCATGACCATTGGTGAATGTTGTGGACGATAATACACCCAATTAAGTACTGATTCAGCTCATTAAAATTAGGCAATGCACAGGACGTGGTGGTGCATGCCTAAAATCCCAGCAGCTTGGGAAGCAGGCAGATCATGGGTTCAAAGCCAGCCTCAGCAACTTGGTGAGGACCCAGGCAGCTCAGCAAGAACTTGTCTCAAAATAATACATATATGGCGGGGCTGGGGATGTGGCTCAGTGGTGAAGTGCCCCTACGTTCAATCCTCGGTACTAAGCACTATCTAACTCCATGACCAGGACATGCCATCCTAAGCCTCGCAGGAAATGGTAAAGGAAGATGCCATACCCTCAGAAGCCCCCATACGAAAATCATAAAGGCATAAACTCACGTGGAGCCGGGTTGCCCTCCCAGCCCCCACACAGCAGATTTAGTATAATACAGGAGAACCAAGTGTCCTGTAGGTGGAGCCACAGGACTCAGAGGACGTCTGGAGGACTTTTCTTCAACAGCTCAGACTCAGACGGGCCTTCATAATATAATACAGGACAGCAACAGAGGACAGAGGTGACAGACGCCCAACCCTGCCTTTGCCAGTGAGGAGACTGAGGCCCAGTGTCATGCGAGCTATCAACGTGGCCTCCAGGTCCCAGCCCAGGGCTCGGCCTGGCTTAACAAGGCTCTGAGAAGCCACAGGTCACGGCAGACTCTACCACGAAAGTGGCTTCTCTCAGGCTGGCACAGGGGCAACCAGAGAAGGTCGGGTGCTCAGAACAAAGGAAAGGTACCCGAGAAGTCCTGCGGGGTACATTGCGTCTTATAAAAACATGTCACTGTGGTGGTCTTTTCTTCTGAAAACACCACAAACAGGAAGAAGAGAATGTTTTACCTGATGTCAGCATTCAAAGACCGACCTTCCTCCTGAATCCCAGAAAGAAAAAGGATACCAGACACAGAAGAACAATGAGACAGATCTGCATCTGAAAAGAAAAAGCTAAACAGGATCTCTTCAACAGAAAAATCGCCTATCATTTTAGACCGCAAACCTGCGCACGGAGAGCATCCTCCGGGTTCTGGGAACAGATCCAAGCGTGTGTCTGTGTCTGTGTGCAGGCCACTCACAGCAGACACCTGGGCCACTGAATGCACCCTCACTGCTCGCTGAATCAGAGGCCATGGGGCAGGGGGAGCTGAGGACACAGAGGACGTCTGGAGGAGTTTCCTTCCACAGCTCGGACTCAGAGCGGCCTCCACAGGCGGGCCTCCATCAGGCTCCGGGGTCTGCCTCCCCGGCTGCAGGCGTCCAGGACCAACTCAGGATTTCTGGCACATTGGAACGCCACCCCACCGCCTCCTTCAGCTCTCAAGTCAACGTTCAGCTCTTGTACATCTCGTCACTGATGAGCTCAGGGCCTCGATGCCTTCTCAATCAGGTTAAAAATGAGAGTCGCCCGAAGCACAAGGGACACCAGCTCAGGAACACCCCACTACACCAAGCTGCCCCCTCACGACCACCGGGGGCCCGGGCCACAACCACCGTCACTGCTTCATCTTCTTCCTTTTTTTTTAAATGATTTTATTTTAAATACATGACAGTGGAATGCGTTATAATTCTTACTTCACATATAGAGCACAATTTTTCACATCTCTGGATGGACTCAAACTAAAAAGCTGCTTCTCAGCAAAAGAAACAATCTGTGAGGTGAATAGGGAACCTACATCTTGGGAAAAATCTTGACCCTTCACACTTCAGATAGAGCACTAATCTCGAGGGCACATAAAGAACTCAAAAACTAAGCACCAAAAAAACAAATGACCCAATCAATAAATGGGCCAAGGGTCTGAACAGACACTTCTCAGAAGAGGGTATAAAATCAATAAACAAACATATGAAAAAAATGTTCATCATCTCTAGCAATTAGAGAAATGCAAATCAAAACTACTCTAAGATACCATCTCACTCCAGTCAGAATGGCGGCTATTATGAAGACAAACAACAATAAGTGTTGGCGAGGATGTGGGGAAAAGGCACACTCATACACTGCTGGTGGGACTGAAAGTCAGTGCAGCCAATATGGAAGGCAGTATGGAGATTCCTTGGAAAACTGGGAATGGAACCACCATTTTACCCAGCTATTCCTCTCCTCGAACTATACCCAAAGAGCTTAAAAACAGCACACTACAGGGACAAAGCCACATCAAGGTTTATAGCAGCACAATTCACAATAGCCAAACTGTGGAACCAATCTAGACGTCTTCATTTTCTAATCACCATCTGAAGTTTAGGTTCCAAACCAAGACCTCAAAAACATCCACCATTAGACCCCGGTCTGACTGGAGCCTCTCCGTCCTCGTCCATCCTCCTGTGTTCCAAGCCCACTGCAGCTCCTGGTTAGGTCTCTGGGAGCAAAAGACCTTCCTTTTAGCGGCCAGGTGCAGCGCCACTCAGAACCATGGCCCTGAGCCAAAAAGGACCCAAAGGGTATGGCAAGATTTCCCAAAAGCCAATGAGAACTTTCCAACCAAGGAAACAGGCAACTTCAGAGGTGGGTGGTCATGAATGAGACTGAAGTCACAATGTGATCATTCTGGTGAAAACCAGACACCTCACCCTTCAGCACCTCTCTACCCATTGCAACTTACTTTCTCTAGCAGATAGTGCACCTTGACTAACTGTATTTTGTTACACATTTAATGTGTTTAGCAAAGCAGAAGCTAAAAAAAAATAATAACAAAAAAAAAAGCTTGACACATACAATCAACTCAACCCATTTATGCTTTTCCATCAGGGTACAGGAGTTTGTAGCTTTTCTTCTCAGAAGATTCTAATGCCTGATACAGGAGTCGGGGTGGACCTAACAGATGCTTTTGCAATGATTTTCTAAATGCTGAATTCACCAGTTACATTTAAGAAGTACCTCAAAGAGTCCATCCAGCCCCAAAGGCCTTGGGTCTCAGAATGCACTCATGAACTGAACACCCAGCGTGGGTCCGGTGCTGTGTAGCTGAGGGCAAACCATGTCCCTGCAATGGGACATGCCTCAGCTCCATATGCCAAAACCCAAGACAGTGAGCCCAGGTCTCATGAAGAGCCTCCCATGAGCACCCAGTAAAGCCAAAGGGCCCCTCGCCAACACAGGAAGGGCTGGGCCAGGGAGGAGGCTGTGCCAGCACCAGGGGAGGCTGAACGGAATGGCAACTGGCCACCAGCTCCCACTGGAGCTGGCCCATCCCTGGGAACATGTGGGGTCTCAACCTCCCAGCAGACTGGACTCAGCAAGAGGAAAGGGCAGAGTGTGGACTCAGAAATGCAAACTCCACACAGTCACAGCCATGGCGCCAGCCACCCCGACATGAGTCCAGATCAACAGGGGCTCTTTCCCCCAAAACACATCTGCCAAGCCTGCCCAGGCTGGGGCTGGTGGCTGCTCCCCCACACCCTTCCACACCGCCAGTGGAGGCTCATTCCTCAAGGACAACAGTGTCCTTTCCAAACTCCTTTGGTCCACTTGCTTCCAATGGTAAATTGCGTCATTTAATTAAACATCCCACAAATCGATTGAGTTTTAATAAGTGTAACTGTAATTACATCATCTGATGAAACATTACAAACACTAATTAAGAATTTCAATAAGAGGGTTTTTACCTATGGAAGTCAAGTTGAATGTTTTGAAAAGACTCAATGAAGACAAGTTGCTTTAAAAATAAACATTTAAGGAAACATGGGCAAGACATTCTAAAGAAGGGATAAAATTAGGCATGGTGGTGCACACCTTTAATCCCAGATATTCAGGAGTCTGAGGCATGAGTACCACAAATTCAAGGTCAGCCTGGGCAACTCAACAAGACCTTATCTCAAAATAAAATCATAAAGGCAGAGGATGTAGTTCACAGCTGGCCTAGCAAGCTCCAGACCCTGCTTCAATCCCTGGTAACACAGAGTGGCGAGATATGGGCTGGGGCAAGAGCTCAGGTGCAGAGAAGCAGCAGGAAGTCTCCAGGGGAAGGAGTTATGCACATGCACAGAGCTGAGCATCAGGGATGACGGGCAGGAGTGGTAGGCACACGGCACGGCACGTACAAGGTGAAGGGCAGGAAATGCAGGACAAGGGAGGGTGGACAGCGATACCAGGGAGGAGGGGTGGACAGCAGTCCCCACCACAGCAAGCAGGACACATGGAGCTGCTGCTGATGGGGCTCAGGAGGGAGGCTACCAGGCTGGGGTCCCTGCGGGAGTTCACCACAGGCCAAATGCCATTCCTGGGATTAAAGCAGCTCAGAAGCCCCTGAGTCATGCAGCACAGCTGGGGTGGGGTGGCTGTCAGGAAGGGCCAGCTGACGTGGGGGCGTGGCACATTCTCCCCTCACCCTTGGGGCTTCTCAGGGATGCGGTGTGGTTCATGCCTTCTTTGCTACAGTTGTTGGGCAAAATGCAATCAAGTTCAAGCCCAAACAGGAACTAATCCCCACTAAGCCAGCAGCAGAGCCCAGCACAGAACTCAGACCCTCGGGCTCCCACCACAGGGGGAAGTCACCTTTTCTGCACACAGCAGGTACAAGGTGAAGGGCAGGAAACGCAGGACAGGGGCACGGTGTTGCTTCTTTGAGAGGCTATCTTCTAGAAAAGCTGACTTTAAAATAAAAATCCGCTATGTCCCTACAACACAGAGTGATCCAGGTACACTGCACACGGGGAAAGTGCCGAGGCAGGGGTGCTAGGTGCCGAGGACGTGCAGGCCAGGAGTCCACCACAGAGACGGAGATGGTCCAAACCTGCACTGCCACGTCAGGCACCCCCAATAACACATGGCTATCGCACACTGAAAATGTGGCAAACGCGGAGCTGGGGTTGTGGCTCAGAGGTAGAGCACTCTCGCCTAAGTACACAGTGAGGCACTGGGCTCAATCCTCAGCACTACATAAAAATACAGATACTGTGTCCACCTATAACTAAAAAATAAATATTAAAAAATGTGGCAAAAGCAACTAAGGAACTGAATTTTTAATTTAAATGTGAATGGCCATGGGCAGCTGGGGGTTAGCGTACTAGAAGATAGGAGCTAGACGATACATGATTACTGTGTTTAAATGTCTCACTATGTGACATAAGATGCCTGAGATTCCCTGAGTGCCTCCAGGCCACGGGCCTGTGTACATCATCACACCTCGCCCCCACGGCTGTCACCTGAGGCTGCCACTACCTCCACCTACAGATGCAGAAGCTGAGGCTCCATGGCACTGGAACCTAAGCGATCTAGGACACTTCAAGAAAATTTAAACACCTTGTTTCTAAGGCAGTGGCCAGAGGTCAGACCAGCACGTGCTTCCCAGGGCTGGAAGGAGAAGAAAAGAACTGTCAACAAGTGCGGCCCTACGAGGCAGGAAGCAGACTGCAGCAAGTCTCAGTCCCTCTCCAAGAAGGGACCGTCTCATTCACTGAAGAGGAAGACCTGGGGTGAACACAGGGGACCAGCCCTAGGGAAAGCTGCTGTTCCAGGTCCTGCCCCACAACACCCTGCAAACATGCCACCACAGGGCAGGAGCGTGGTCAGTGACGGCTGCCAGCCAGAAGCAACGGGCCTCCTCCATGTCACTCAGGATGAAGGCAAATGAGACAACTTTTTAAATCATCTAATTAGCTTATGTATTTACTCAGGTGGTGCTTTTCGCTTGTTTCTTTTTTGATGCTGGGGATGGAACCCAGGGTCTCACGCATGCTAGGCAAGCGCTCTACCACTGAGCTATACCCTCAGCCCTTCGTATTCTGAGAAAGAGTCTGGATAACTTACTGAAGTTGACCTCAAACTTGTGAGCCTCCCACCTGGGCCTCCTGAACAGCTGGACTACAGGTGTGCACCACCATGCCTGGCTTGTCAAACCTCTTCTAAGCAAGCTCAGTCCAGCAGGAAAAGCTAATCCTGCACGAAGGAAAGCATGGAATCTCATCTGGACAAAATAGAAACTAGCTTCCCATTGGCCTTCTCTATAAAAAGCAAAAACAACCCAAAAGGGAGAGGAGGGAGGAAAAGGGGGCTTCGAGAGGCAAGGCGAAGAGGACAGACTAGCCAAACAGCTTTAATCACAGGCTTCTGGGATATACAATTCTCGATCTAAAGCCCAATTCTATAAACATCTTAAATGCATGCTTTTTTGTTATTAAGGAAGTGAAGAGATCATGAATCTGAAATAAATGATGGCAGCTATTTGCAGCTACTGATTAACAATTCTGGATGGAGGAGGACAGGCTCCCAAGAAGGCCTGCAGAACCTGGACCCATGAACACCAGGCTCCAAAGCTACGTTCCAGAATTTCTTCGGTTCCAGCCCCAGCAGCCCCTCTGAATAGAGAATGTGCACCGCTCCTGTTCATACTTGAAACTTCTTTCCCTAAACTCCAGCCTTGCCCTCCCCCTCCCCTTCCCCTGTCCCTCCCCACCCAGACCCTTGGGCTTCCTCAGCCATCCCCCTCCTTAAGCAGCAGCCCTGAGCCCTCCAGGCAGCTTTCCCCTTGGCCACCACCTCCCCTGCTGCCCCTCCCCAACCCACCCTAGACCCTGGGGTGAGGATTAAGAAGCTGACAGTCCCACAGTGAGGGTGGGCTGGGAAGCAGGTTGTCTGCACACCCCACCTCTGAGCACCCCTCTGCCCACAGCAGCCCACAGGCCGGGCACATGGGAAGGATGGACCCAGAGAGGTGGTCCCTGCCACCCCGTAACCAGGATGCAGTCTGCATATACCAGGTAGGTATAAAATGTGCTCTGCCAAACAAAGCTGTGGAAAGGCACTGAAAAGACGAGCTTTTAAAAATACCTCCTTAAAACAGATACCACCAGGCTAAGTCAGAACCCTCCACCCTGGCTTAAAATGGGCACACCACTTAGCATGGCAGGGTGCTAACGCCAGGCTCCCAGCCAGCCCCGGGTGAGGGACCAGGCTCCCAGTTGGCTCTGGGTGGTGGTCCAGGCTCCCAGCTGACCCTTCATGGTGGATTAAGTTCACAGCTGGCCCTGGTTGGTGGTCCAGGCCCACAGCTGGCTCTAGGCCTGGCTCCAGACAGCCACCCCCTCAATCACATGCTAAATGACTGCTCGGTGAAAGACGCTGAAGTCGGAAGCAGCACCAGACAGTATACCTGAAGTATCCACACCTACGTGGAATTCGCACAAAGCTGGAAGCCGGTCTCAGGTATCTGGCCTGAGCAATTAGGCTACAACTGCCCCCACTGGAGGCACCTGGAGGCCTCCTCGGCCTTCTGTCTGTCAGAGGAAATTGATTCTGTGGGAAATAATGCTCAGTAACAGTAGCTGGGTCCCTGGGGAGTCAGGCTACTCACAAGCAAGGCTCAGGGCTGTAATTTAAATCTCCTTTATGGTTCTAAGGAAAGCATCATGTGATGTCACATCTCAGTCATTAGTAGTTGGACCATTTTAAGATCCAATAGACAAAGGCCAAGATGGTGATCAAAAATAGAGTTTTAAAAGGTGTGTGGGCAGAAAAGCATGTGATGAGGAAACGAGGTGGCTGCAGAGGAAAACCCTGGGAGTCTCCAGAAGCTTCCTCCAGGGAGACCCGCACCCCGGGAGCAGGCCCTCAGCTGTCATTCGGAGGGCCCGGGAGGTACCTAGAGCCATGGCTGGGGGGGTCAGAACCCCTCCCGTCCCCTAGCTTCCTTTCCTAGTGAGAGCCACAGACCTGGAGCGCGGCTCCTAACCTGCTCATCCGGCCGGCGGGGCCCCGCTGTGAGAGGGTGACAGTATCCATGTCACAGAGGTTCCTACGAGGGTTTAATCTACACCACCACTGAGTGCTGGCCAGACACCCCCCAAATGCTGGTCTCCTCTTACCCATCCAGGAGCCCTTCCAGAGCCACAGCAAAGTTAATTACAACAAATTCCTAGAACTTACCCAGAAATCAAAACTCACCCAACCCAAAAGCAAACTGCTCACTGTATTATAATGGAAGGGTCTCAGGGCCACAGTCCACACACGGGATAGGTCTAAAATCACAGCTTCTGGTTGTCAGAAGAGACCCGTGTGTGTTGAAGACCCTGGATCTAATCAATGCTTATTTACTCTGGAGGAAGATCTGAAGCATCTTAGCTCTGCCTGTGTGAAGAAATCAGGGCTTCTTAGAGGACCCCAGAAGCTTCCTGGGTGCCTACAGTCCACGTCAGGCCACACAGCCATTATAAAGAAAGCCACGTCCCAGGAAAGGGGCAGGGGCAGCTTCAGAGGGGGAAAAGGACAGAAGGAGGGCACAAAAGAGTCCAGTTGCGCTGGGCTGAGTGGGTCTGGGCCCTGGAAGCTCGCCCAGGCCAAAAGGCTCCACGGCGCAGCCTGGAGTTGGCAGGAGACGCCTGGGCCCACGAACTCCACCTCCAGAAGAGACAGCACTTCCTGTCCCAGACACAGACGGCTCACTCAGACGTGCCCACGACAAGCCCAGAGGCAAGCGAGCAGGTAAGCAGGCCCTTACCATCCTGCCTCAGTGGGGACGGGGCTGCTCAGCTGCCGGCAGCAGAGCGAGGACAGAGCCTGCGCAGTCTGAAGGGAGGCCTTGCTCTAGCAGCCCAGGGCCCTCCACGTAGGAGGCCGGGGAGGAGGGTGAAGACAGCCCAGGGCCCGGCCACGGGGGCAAGGGGGAGCAGGCAGGAGTGCCGCACAGACCACAGTGGGTCTGCAGAGGCATGGGGAGGGGACCCTGGCTTCTGCCGTGTGGAGGCTACCAGGCCTGCAGTCCACACTGCTCCAGAACCGGGCGCTCTGCTCCAAACCCACACGGGGAGCAGGCCCTCCCCAGGCTCAGCGCTGAGCGGCACCAGGAGACCCAATGCTTCCCGCTCCTCAGCCCTGCGGCTGCAAGAAGCACCACTGCACACTATAATCACTCGATTACAGTCATAATACGTTATGATTCGACGACGCTGCCTGCTTATTATGGCATAAGAAAATAGAGGAACAGTTTCAATTACACTTACATGTAACAGACGAATAAAAGGAACCACTTTCAATCCTGAGGAACAGCCATAAAAGCTCATCAAACACTGACTTCCTCTAAGAAGACGGCTCGAGATGATCCTTTACATCCAAATATTTAATGCTGTACCCACCCAATCTCTCAACTCCACATCTTTTGTTGAGATTAACATTTTTGCTCCTTTCCACAATGTCTAGGTCTTAACTAGTTTGCTCTGGAGAAAAGCCTCCAACTGGTCCATGGAAGAGCCACAAATGTTACGTTAAAATTAAAAGCCTTATGTTTCGTAAAATATGACAAGAGGCAAACTTGGGAGGGCTAAAGGAAGTCATGTTTCAACTCGACTGGAAGCCAGAGGCTTTCCTCTGCAAATAGAAGCGGCTTAGGCTCAAATCTGTCAACAGTTTTTAAATCAAAGGCCTTAGTTTCTGCCTTAAATGTTAAGTCAATTACAGTTCTAATCCAAAAAGGGTATTTAATAGGCCTTTTATTTAAGTTCACAAATGCTATTTCTAAATACTGAATTAGCTGTTCAATCCTCTCTCCGTCCTCAGGTAGGAAGGTAGCTGTGAGTCTTCAGGACACTGGCCTGCCCGGCCGTCACTATGTGGGGTCAGGCCTGAGCATCACAGGAGAGCCAGGTGTGTCACCCTAGCACTGACCCTGCTCTCCTGGTGGCATCCCTCCAGTCAGCAGCCACCGAAAGCAGCAGGAGATACAGGGTGTCACCGGGTATAGTACACATGCAGTCAACGGCAGGGATTAAGAACAACTCTATCCATGGGAAACCCCTCCCACCTTGACCCTGCCCCATATCCGTGGAGGGCTTCGCAGCTGTCCTGACCCTCCACACACACCCAGGCAACCATCGATCTGCACAAGCCTGGACGTCCATAAGTTCAACCCTTGGGGATGATTTAGACTTGGAGACACGTTTCCCCAGGAAACAACCTTGGAGACATGGCGAGGTCCCCAGGCCATTTGCTAAAGCCCACAGCGATGCCAGAATGCTGTGTTCACATGGAGACTGCAAAAGCCACACACACACATACACACACACACACACACACACACACACACACACACACACACCTGCCCGGGGAGACGGTGGCTGCACTCTGGCCTCCATGAGCCACCTTTTCCTCCACACACCCAGCATCAGGCCACAGGCACACTTTGAAGGACACTCTTGTCATGTCTGTGTGACAGTATGGTCAATGTCTTTTACTACCTTTTAAAAGGACACATGAAACTTGAGATTTCCCACTGCATCACTTGGCCAGTAGAAAATGTGGCTCCTGAAGTTCTCAGGCCCGTGCGGCCCTAGTACACACTTCCTCTGGCTGCAGTACCAGGCACCGAACTCCTGGCAGAACATTCACTTGCTCTGCCTCAGTTTGGGGGTGAAAAGCCCAGCCTAGTGTTGCTACGGGAAATGAGGCATCCGTGGGGCACAGTCCTCCCTGAAGGCTCCTGGGAGAACCCGTTTCCCTGTTTTCCTAAGGCATTCTTCAGTGCACAGTCCCCTGTCAGTAAAGCCAGCAGGGCTGCCCCATCTGACCCTCCCAGTCAAGCCTCCTGCCCTTCCTTGTTCCTCTTCTACCTTTATGTACCCTTTGGTTACACGGGCCCATGAGGTCGTCCACCCCAAAGCTCCTAGCCTTATCTCTATCTACAAAGTCCCTTTCCCATGTAAGGTAACATTTCACAGGTTCCGGGGACTAGGGTGTAGATACCCTCAGGGGCCATCAGTGCCCACCAGGAGGGGAAGGGGAGGGGAGACAGCTAGCTGGTCAACCCCAGAACTGCAAATGCAGGGTAACCTTGCCCAAGCAGGACCCCTGCAGCACGGCTCACAGCTGGGAAGCGAGAACCAAGGAGCACCGCACAGTGCTCTGGGCCAACAAACAGCAGCGCAGCAGCTTGGTGGCAAGGCCAGGGTCCTGCCAAAAAGGACAGGTGCAAAGGCTGACCCAGAACACGTGAGCCCGTGCAGGGGAAAGCAACCTGAGGACCGCACTGATGGTGGATTTCATTCCAAGCAGACACTCGGGTACATCAAAGAACAACGTCAAGAACGTGAAAAGACAAGCCAAAGAATCTATGTGCAAATCACGTAACAGATGAGGGCCAGATATCCAGACCACAGAAGGAGCTCTTTCAGCTCAATGAAGAGATAAATAACTCAATGCAAAAATGGACAGAGATTTGAATAGGCATCTCTTCTAAGAAGATATACAAACCGGGCAACGCACCCAAGAAAAGTCATTCAACACCATTATCTATCAGGGAATGCAGATCAAACCACAATAAAACACCACTCCACACCCACGTAGATACCTATACAGAAAAGAAGACAGACAGAACCACCATGGCAAGGACACGGAGCAGCAAGCACCCTCAGAATTTGCCACTGGGATCCGACTGACAGCAGCACCCATCCACAGACCAGTGGGCAAGCAGGATGAGGCCAGGCAGGAGGCGGAACGCGAGCCACGCAGCCTTACAAGGGGGGATTTCTGACACGGCAAGTCACAGGTGAACCCGGCAGACACCATGCTACACACGCAGTGTGACCTGTGTACAGGGAAGGCCAGGACCAGCAGATCCAGAGACACAAGCCTCAGGCTTCGGGGCTGGAGGAGGGACGAGCCCAGTGGGAGAATGGGGGGTGGGGGATAACAAAATATCCTCGAATTAAAGAGTGATTATGGTTATACTACTATGAAAAGAATCAACATACTGAATTGACATGCTGAAAATCATCTTAAAGGTGAATTTTATAGTACATTAACTGTATTTCAACAAAGCTATTTTTAAAAAGCAAAACTATATGCTTGGTTTCATGGGTGCTACAGTTGGATCTTGAATGTTCCCAAAGACTGAGCCCAGGGAGGTACCATGAGGAGGGGGAGAACCCCTAGGAGGTGGGGCCCAGAGAGAGGTCATAGGTCACTGGGGGCATGCCCCATCTCTCACCTCCTGGACACAGAGTGAGGGTTCTGCTCTGCGGCATGCTTCTGTCATGACCGGCTGCCGCACCACAGTCTAAAGCTAGGGGGGCCACTCTATCACCCACTGAACCCTCCGAAACTAGGAGGCACAATCAACTTTTTCTCTTGATAAGCTGATTATCTCAGGCACTGGTTACAGTGACAGAAAGCCAACCAGAGGGCATGCAGCATTCCTGGAAGGATCTGACGCAACAGGAACAGGGTCACACCTGAGAGGAAGGACTACAGGGGTACCTCCTGCTCTCTGTCATCTGCGCTAGCTAGTTCTTCCTTTCTCCAGAGGATACACACTTCTCTCTCAATCAAATGCTGGTGTAGAAGCTTAGTGAATGAGGTTTATGATGAGAGGGACACTGCTCTGTTGCAATCAACCCTCGGCAGAAGCAGTCCCTGCCTGGCCCCCCAAGACCAGGTTAGCTTGGCACAAGGACACACAGGGACACAAGACACCAGCACTTGCTTCCCCAGACCCCCACACTGTCCTTTTCTTATGACATCTAAGTTGGCAAATAAGAAAAGCTTTAATGAAATGTATACTAAACTGTTTTTTCCTTATTAAAAACAGCTGTTGGAGGCTCTGGCCATGGCCTCACAGGCTCAGGTCAGTGCATGTTCACATCTACCCAAGGGTCCTTGCGCGATCAGTCTGCACAGGACATGTGCAGCTGCACTGCCACAGGTCATGGGGCTGTGCAGCTGCCCCCTGCTAGGTGCACGTTTGCTGAGGAAAGCAGCCCCATCTCACCCTAACCCTGCTCCTCTGGGAGCGCCAGACCCAGCTTCCTGGAACTCCATGTGAGGCAAAGTAGGCTGGCCTCTCTGGAGTCCTCCTACTTCTCCTGAAGGCTAAGACGGGAGGAAAAGGAAATGGATGAAAACTTCTTGTGAGAACATTCAGGAGGACTCTGAGTACTTCCAAGAGGTCAAGAGGTCAGATGCAAAACATGGCTTTCCTGGTCATGCTCGACTCTCTGAATCAATCATCCACATCAGAGGTAGAGAAAGCTGGGAAACGGAGACCAAGGGAAGACACAGACCAGAGAGCGCAAAAACTTCATCAGAGAGGAGGGCAGCAAGAAAAAGAGAAAGACTCTTCAGGGGCAAGGATGGAGGTGTTTTGTTGAAGGACGGGACAGTGCTGCCCTGATATCAACACACAGTGCCTAAGTCATGCTCACACTCTCCGCAGGCCAGGCTCAGAGGAGACCTTCTACAGAGAGGCCACCAGCCTCGATCCACCGTCCGTGGTCAGGGACAACCCACTCCTCCTCCCCTTGTAGACCTGAGGCTCAGGCAGGCTGAGCACCAAGTCCAGGGTCACCAACAAGGTGAGGCTGGGCTCTGCCCCAGGCACATGGCCTGTAAGAGCCAGCAGTGAGCCCAGACCTATCCGGAGGCCTCTGGAGGTACACTCGCCTGTCCAGACCACCAATGTCAGACACATGAGGAGAGGCCCAAGGAAGCACCAACAGGCACCTCAGGTGTCACTTAAGCATCAATGAGCTAGCCATAGTCAACAACTCCTTCCATCCCAGCTTTGAAATGTGGCTCCCGTCCTTTTCAGAAGGCCCAACCTCAATGAGCATCAGGAGCTGCGCACGATGGGGAGCTGAATCTACATGCCTACCCCAGGTGGGGCTGTCTGGGTGGGCCCTGGCCCTGCCCCCTCTGCTGTGACCATGGCAAGTGGGGGGACACCTGGGCCTCCGCCTCCTCATCAGGACAACAGGGGAAGTTCTAGAATGCGATGCTAGGAAGATGAAGGAGCTCCTTTGGGTTAAGCACCTGCAACACTTGGCACTGAGAAAAGGCCAATAAAGTCTCACTAGTACCCCAGATCCCACTTCCCATGAGTCCTCAAAAGCCAGAATCTTGGGCTGGGGCTGGGGCTCAGTGGTAGAGCACTTGCCCGGCATTTGTGAGGCACTGGGTTCGATTCTCAGCACCACATAGAAATAAATAAAAAATAAAGGTCTATCAAAACTAAAAAAAAAAATTTAAAAAAAAGGCCAGAGTCTCTGGAATGAATTTAGAAACCACCCAGCTCTCGGAAGCACCACTGTCTTCAGAGACATTTCCTAATGCCCATGGCTCCGTAGGTGCTCTTCCCTGCTGGAGTCCCAGAGGACGGTGCTCCAGACCTAAACAAAATCAACCCAGGTGAATGGCAGCTTCCAGGAGGAAAGACATAGTGCACCACAGGGAGGGGCTGAGGGTTGGTGGGATCTGGGGATCCGGGAGGCTGGCCTGGCTGGGTCTCTCCTCCCCAGTGAGGGGTACTCAGGCCGTCCAGGCAGCCCTCGGCTCCATGGCCCGCACTGCCCCTAGCCTGCACTCTGAAAACAGGCGGAAGCAGACCTGTCTGGCGAGGCAAGCAGATCTCCAGGATCCAGGCAGACTGATCCAGGGCCAAGCAGCAGCCAGAGGACCATGCACCTCCAATTTCACCCTGAGCAACAGGAAACCTGCTTAAAGTTAAGTGTCCTGGGCCAATGATCAAGCCCAGATCCAGAATAATGCAAGCCTCAGTTTAACCCTGACTGCTGCATTCCCAGTAGAAAGAGGCAAAGGGCCACACAAGCCTGTGTAGGGCTGAAACCAAGCTCCAGGGCCCATTCACCTAGGGCAAGTGAGTGCATGTTCACCTGGAAGGGCAGGAAGGGCTGCCACTCAGCCACGGGACAGGACGCAACTTCTAGACTCAAGGCCTTGTTGTCTGGTGGGGAAAACGCTGCACTCAGCTGACTGTTGTAAGGCAAAGTACACTGTGAATCGTCTTTGTAACTGACCCATGTTGGGCGGTACTGATTTTTATATGGCAGTTCCTTACCTATACACAGGGAGGTGGACACATGAACACTGCCACCAAAACCACCCCCGCTGAGGGGAGCAGGAGGCAGGGCTCTACAGAACCTGGTGCCCAGGCTGAACAGAGGGGGCCGGGCACTTCGGCATGCCTGGCCTCGCAAGCTCTTCTCTGGCCTGCATCTCTCAGTTTCCCTGAGACTCACCTGCAGAAGGGGAATGGGCTGCCACACCCCATCCTAAGGGGCCTGGGCTAGAAAGCAGGACAAGCTGGGGTAGGGCCTTGGGGCCAGTGCCCCTCCTCTCTTCTGTGGCCACTGGAAAAGTGGATGGTGAGGCCATAGACAAGGTGGACCCAGAGCGTCACAGGCTTGTTTTTGGATGCAGTCTCAGCCTTGATCAGTAGTCTAGACAGAGGAGTTGCCTGTGATCTTCCAAGCTGACCCAGAGGCAGCTCCAAGGAACTGGTCAGTAGTGGGTACCCAGGTGCAGCCCACCTGGCTCTCCCCACCCACATGCACACCCCCTGGGTGTCCCTCCCCCTGCCCACCCACACCCCTTGGGTCCTCCTGCACCTTCTCCCAGAAGCTTCCAGAATGCAGCCTGTCACCCACTGCTCTCCTGCTGCACGCCCTTCTCCCTCATGGCTATGAGGGAGCCCACAGAGACTCGGGGATGCAGCAGCCAGGTCTACCATGTTCTGCTTTTCAGAACACAGAAGTGCCCCTAGTGCTCCTTCACATAACCAAGCGACCAAGCACTCTCTGTCCCAAACCTGCCCATGCTGACCCTCAGATGAGAGGCACACGCCTAGCCCCGTGGCTGTTGAACTCCAGTAACTCGGAAACACACAATGGCCCCCAACCCTGGCTTTACTGCGGATGAACAGAAGGGGGGGGGCTGCCAGGGGCAATGCAGACGTACACAATCCTGGTTTGGGTCAACTTCCACATACTTTGCCAAAAGTAATCTGATGAAAAGACACAGGACCCAATGGCTCATGCAGAGCCCAGCTCCACCCAGGGCTCTTCCTGCTGGTGGGGGCACACAGCACAGACTTCCTTCATGTGTAGTGGGCCAGCCTTCCAGCTCTAGTCCAGCCCTGTGCAATGTCCCTGGGCTCCTCCCACCCACTGTTTGGTGTCCATGTGCCACTGCAGAGATGGAGCTGGGGTTGCCATATCCAGACACTAGACATGGAAATGGTGTGCACAAAGTTAAAAGGGAGCCCAGGTGCCAGGACAGCAGGGTCTCTCTGTACCACAGGAGGGCATAGGCACAGCAAGAAGGATAGCATTGGGCAAGAAAACTCCATCTACAGAAGATGGTCTCAGAATCCTATGTGGTTCTGCTGGGGGCACTTCAGATGGCTGGGCTGCAGCCTTGGGTCCCATGGTCCCTGCTTCATGCTCTGCCTGGCTCTATGTCATCTGACCTAGCCAGGGCTCCTCTGGAGCCAGGTATAAAATACTGAGACAGCAGCACCTGATGCTACCTCCAGAACCCTTCTACGATTCTATTAGCAAGGAAAAAGGCTTTCTTTGGCAAAACCTCAGAAAAAGGTTCTCCACATGGTATCAAGGTTTTATGGGCACTAAGAACACCCAACCACAGGCCTTCCTGGTGGTCTCACCAAAGGTCTGGAAAGCAGAGCCCAGGTGCAGAGGGGATACTGGCTAAAGGGCTGCTACATGGCAGCCTGGCCAGCAGTGACATTTTTTTCTTTCCCTAAAAGGTTCCAAGGGCTCCCAGTAGACCCCAGAGATGGTGCTGAGCCCCATCCCAGGGCTATAATCAAGAGCTCAGTTCTGGGTTTCCAACATGGCCTGTCCAAGCGATGGGCCCCCAAACAAATGCTGGGTCCCTCTGTCCCAAGCAAACTTTCTGCGTAAGATACCCAAATACATGGGAGGAGTATGTACTGCCTGGGCGTGAGCATGGCATGTGGACGAACCTGGGCCTGCTCACTAGAGCAAGGGCTGAAGAGCAGGGTCCTCCGTACCCACCAAGTTAATGTGCTCTCACGGGCCTCCTTCTTTCCCCAAAGCTCTCCCTGCAGCAAACCCTTCTGTTTATGAAAACAGCTTTCCCTGGAGCCCTTCTCCAGGTCTCCTGCAGCGACTCAGCAAGCGTTACAAATAAGCTCCATGGAATTTCTGACCAGATAACACAGAGAAGGGGCTGTGTCCACCCAGCAAGAGGCTCCAGAGGGCTGACCTCCAGCCCACCAGGAGGGGTGGGATGCGGGGGAGGTGGTGGTGCTCAGATCCTGGGGCTGAGTCACAACCAAGAGGAAGCACTACTTCCCAGCTCAGCCGGGAGCTGCTCTCCCTGGGCCAGTCAGTGTGTGCACAGGTGCCCACATGGCTCCCCACCCGCAACCCTGCCCACACCTGAAGGGGTCTTGTCCTTAGTGTCTCCAAAATCCTGGAGGAGACTGGCCCACCAACAGCCCCGCTGTCCAGATGTAAACTGGTAACCAGTGCCACTGGAGACCAGACTCCACATGGAGATGCCACTGTCCCCAAATGTCATCCAACCAGGCAGGGAGGCACAACAAAAGCACACAGGTCTAGACCTGCCTTTCTAACAGAATATGAGGACTCCAGCAGCAGCCGCCATTTCCTAAGCACTGAGCAAGCGCTAATGACCTCAGACCAGCTCTTCTCAGCTAAGCCCAACACTGCAGGTCAGGGATTAATGCTCCTGCAGGTAAAATAAACAGAAGCTCAGAGGAGCCCCACAGCTAGGAGGCTGATGAAACAGGAAGCCCAGCCCTGGGCTGCACAACTGTCACTGTGTTACACACACCATCAGATGCTATGTGTGCAGTCAGGCTCTATCTGTGCACCCACCACAGGGACACCTCCCAACGCAGAACCCAGCTCAGGGGAGAGGGACAGGGCCCATCACATACAAAGTCTGTAGCTGTGTTCCTGAATCAACTCTTCACCCAGCCCCCGCTCTCCATCTTCCCTGCCTCTCTGAATGCTCCTCCCCCACTCCCAGGATTGTGCCTCTGCTTCAGCACCAAGTGTGTGCCCAGTCCCCTGCTGTCCACACCCGGCCCCACTGCCTGAAGTTTCTGGTAAGCAAATGACTATGAATGAAGGAGTGATGGGAAGAGCCCACACTTTCTGGGAAGCCCACTGCACCCAGAAGCCAAT
The DNA here is from genome assembly GCF_052094955.1 of Ictidomys tridecemlineatus. Classification (NCBI taxonomy): domain Eukaryota; kingdom Metazoa; phylum Chordata; class Mammalia; order Rodentia; family Sciuridae; genus Ictidomys; species Ictidomys tridecemlineatus. Next base: position 194,202,342 of record NC_135483.1, on the reverse strand, counting down.
GGCTCCACTCCTCGCAGTTGGTCTTCCTGGCCTCTGACAATGCCCAGCCTCAAGCACAGGATGAAATCACACTGCCGAGTCCCGACACTGGGGAAGTATTCTAGGTCTGGTCCACTAAGCCATCGCCACCTGCAAGATTCCCCCAGACAGTGCCGACTTCTCTCTTCACCAACTATGCGCATCCCAGGGATGTGGGGAGTTACCAGTGGATCCAGGGAGACCCATTCAGAAGGACATGGCCAGAGCCAGAAACAGCCACTCAAATTCACGATTCCCTACTCGCTTCAAGGACCCTGCAGACTTCCCACCTCTCTCCAGCAGAGGATCAAATAAGCCCAGAGAAGGCTGGCCTGTGCCCCTTTGCTCCTCACAGGTTAAGGATGCACAGCCCCCCAGAAGTGACCAAAGGCCCCTGAGGCCCGGTGATGCCCACTAAGTGTTCTGCAGAGCTCTACTCTTCACCTCCCAGACCCAAGAGTCGGGTGAAAGTGAAGGTGAGCCCTTCCTCAAAGAATCAGAGCTACCCAGAAAGCCCCACAGGGAAGCATCCGCACTCCCCGGGGAATAAAGAGCAGCCCACCTGGCCTTGGAAAGGGATCGGCTTAACTCACTCACCAGAGGGCCTCCATCTCCCAGGCACCCCCCTCCAGAGACAGAAAAGACTGAGACACCAGGACAGCAGGGCTCAACCTTTCCTGGTGGTCCCACCTCAGATGACATCCCGCGTAACCGACTCACGCCTCAGAGGGGCAGTGGGGCTGTGAGGCTTCCTACCCATGGGGCGCAAGTGCAGCCCTGTCCACTCGGCAGTCACATCCTTTCCCAGGTGGCCAGCTTTTAAGAAACACGACTCATCAGTAGTCTCAGAGCCTGTCCTTGGGCTGCAGGAGGGCCGGTGGGCTGGGTAGGTCTGTGGCCACGGGTAGTCCGCAGCACTCCATTTGCAAAGTCTGCCTCATGCCAGGCTGGGAGTGGGCCGCACTGAGGCCAGTATGCTGGTCGTGCCCCCTGCAGGGCCTGACTAGAGGAGGACATGCCATCAGAGCTCTGAAGGAGCAACCTACCAGTTCTCACTAAGAAGTCACTTAGCATCATCCTAAGGACAAATTCAAGGACATTCATCGTTTCGGCAGCTAGCACAGTCCGTGAGCAGAGGGCCAGTCCCAGGTGCTCCTCCACCATGAGGCCACCTCACCCCTGCTGTCATAATTACAACATTCAAGTATCCGTTAGAACTTTCAAAACAAAAAAGCATTCATGTTATATAAAAGGAGGACAGTTCTACGTGGTCTGAATGTTCTCCCGAGTAGAACAGGAACTGCTGAGGGCATCCACAAAACGGACTCAGGTGGGCACTCAGAAGTATCAGTACCATTAGTGTTATCCCAAGCCCCGTGAGGCTCCCTTTTGTAAGTTAGAAGAAGAAATAGGGCATACACACAGGTGTACACACACACACACACACACACACACACACACACACACACACACACACACTCTAATCCAAAGGAACCAAAGCTGTCCCACAGCTCGCAGGAGGTTAACCAGCCATGCAACCACCAGTGACAGGCCTGCAAACTAAGGCAGACAGGTAGAGCTGAACACAGGGTGTGTGCCGGCCTCCCTCTAAACCTCCAGGTGGCCAGGAGTGATGGGCAAGAGGCTGACACAGTTTGCAAAAGCTTTCAGGAGGCAGGCAGGACCCCATGGCATTCAGACTGCACACAGAGCTTTCCCCAGATGCATCCTCCTGCATCACTATCCCCAGGAGCCAGCCTCTCCCAAGCCACACACCTGAAGTCTAGGAAGTGCCAATCATGGAGTCCACCACTCCCCAGAACCATGCAGCTTAAAATGCAAGAAAAGCCTTGAAACAACCAGTCACTAGCATGAGCTCCAAGAGCCCTGAGCTGCTTCCCACAGAGGCAAGTCCCAGGAGCTGCAGGATGCCAGCACCCACCCAGACTCAGCGCCCACACACCAGCAGGGCAGCAGCTCCAGAATCCAGGCACCTCTCCTGCAAAGGGCCCCAAGGAGGCAGATCACCGCCACAGTAACAAGGGGCTCCGCAGGACGGCCAGGGCTCCTGGGGGCCTCATCACACACACTGATGCTCCTGTCCTGCACACCACGCACCTGCACATCCCCAGACCACCAACACAGCCTCCCTGCCACTCACTTCAGGCTCCATCTCAAGGACAGTGTGCAAGAAACTGAGTGGCACTGGGGTTTCCAGATGCCAGCAAGGGGCCGTGGACTGAGCGTCCCCAGTGTTCCTCAAAGCAAGCCGGGGAGACAAGCCTGGGGAAAGCAAGGAGCACGCAGTCCACTCAGCCCCTCATTCTGCTGGACACCAAGACCACGGGGAAGGTGGCCCGCCTGGGGGCAGCAGCACCGGCAGGAGCCAGTCCACAGAGCCATGTGGAGTCGGTCAGCTCAGAGTCCAGTCGGTGCCCCAGGGGAGGCTCTGCCCTGCTCAGGGCCAACAGAGCTTCATGGCATCCGAGCTGCCTGCTTGCCGTAAGACGGACTCAAGACTGTTTCTCAGGACCTGGGGACAGGAATGCCGGCAGAGGCCGACCTCCCCGACGCCTGGAACACCGACAGCGACCGTGCTGTCCACAGCACCCAGCTGCGGCCCTCTGGGGCCCGGGCCCACAGCCTCGGCCTCCTTCACCAACCGCCAGGGCCATGCGGCTGGTTTCTCCTGTTGTTTTACAGACATGTTCAGAGAACCAGGACCAAGAAGCCAGAAGGGAGCCCAGAGATGTCCTCTCAGCTGCCAGAGGCTGGAAAAACACTGGAAAAGTCGCTGTGAGTCGGTTACTGCCTGGAAGGTCACTCGGGTGTTATAAAACGTGATGCAAAGACCTGCAAGGTGTTTGGGGGGTGGGAGATGGTGGCAGGGATACGAGGTATTGAGCCCACAGGCTCTTTTACCATCAAGCCCATCTCCAGCCCTTTTTATGTTGAGTCGGGGTCTCACTAGTTACTGAGGGCCTAAGTCACTGAGGCTGGCCTCAAACTTGCAGTCCTCCTATCTCAGCCTCCTGAGCTGCTGGGATTACAGATGTGCACCACGGTACCCGGCAAAATTTCTTAGTCTTTGAGCATCACAAAACAAAAGGATCTAGAAATGGGAACCAGCTGGCCAAGGCAGCTGGGCCTCAAGGCGAGAACAGCTCTCTGCAGCAGGCTTGACTCCACCATCCTGAGTGGCTGCCCACTGCAGGGAGGGCTCCCAGATCGTGGAGGCAAAGCCTCTTTCTCTTCTCAGTGTTTTGCCTCAATGCAGTTTTGTGACCAGTGCAGCCAGTTCGTGTGGATTGAGTTGCAGACTGCACAAGGGCTACTGTCTTTGCTCTATACATGGCGTGGTTTTCTTTACCCCTCTTTTAATGGGCTCCAAGATTCACAGCAGCATTGACAGCATCTTTCCATCTTGCCAGGTAAGTTAAGGACCCAGGCAGCAACCTGCTAGCCAAGAAAGAGCACACTGAGCAGTGGCCAGCCAGCTCCCTCCTGGTTCCCGTCTGCCCTGTGTCACTCACATGGCTCTGGACTTAGGGGCTGGTGCCAAGGGACAAGCCATCGCCACTCCCAGGACCCCCCACCACCACACTGCCTGTCACCCTCGGCTGAGGAACCAGAACCTTAGGTGGAAACCAGAGTCGTTGGAAGGGCTCCAGCCGCTTCCTGGAAGGCCCTGGAGCACAGGTGTGGGTGCCAGGCCCGGCTCTGGGGCCGGCCGCCACTGCCCTCCCAGCGGGAGCCAGGAGCCGTCGGAATAAACCTAATGATCCTAAGTCAGGCCACTTCCAGACCCCGGCCTCCGCTTTTCTTGTTCCTCTACCTCTTTACCTCTTAAAAAGACGTTCCCTTTTCTTTGTCAGCTAGTGAAGGCCAAGAGGCAGGGGTGGCTGGGGGCCTGCAGGCACTGGGACAGGGGGTCTTACAGCAAGAAGTCGTCAACCGAGTTCCCGCAGAGCAACCTGAACGGTCTGTGCTGTTTGGGTGACAGCTGTTCCCATGTCCCTGAACTTCCATTTCATGACCCCTCCCTCACAGACAGGCATCTACAGTCCATGTGCAAAGCATGTGGCAGAGCTGGGCACAGGCAAGACCTGGCTCATGTCCTCCAGAAGGTAAAGCTGGGCTGAACCCTGAACTAGGAGGGCCTGACCCAGTGCCCTGGATGAGGGCAGAGCTGGCCACCAGACAGAGGTGGCCATGAACCAGGTCCTGAGGACTGCCCATTATCCCCACCGCCCCTACAGGAGCTCTCCAGACTTCTTCCTGACCCTGCTGCAGTAGCACGGTGCCAGACATACCTGAGGCTTTGGGTGGCCACGCACCAATGCAGTACTAGGACCTGTTCATCCTCCCCTGGCAAGCATCAAGCTTCACTCCTAGGGGCCGCAGGGCCGGTAAGAACACCTGCAGGAAAGGGGTGATGGCAGGTGGCAGCAGCAGGCACAGGCTCACTCTGCCAAGGGGGTGCCTTCCTCCTGGGGCCTGTCCACCCTCCAGGCCAGAGGTCTCCCTCTGGGCCCTGCCTGCGTCTCCTCCCTCACTTCATGCTGGGCCATCAACCACCCAAGCGTCTACAAGTGCCAACCTGCACTTGGAAATCTGACAAAACCAGGAGGTCTGAGCCTCAGGAACTGGAGCCAAACGGTGCAGCTCCATCCACAGGAAGCCCATCCAGAGGGTCAGTGCAGCCCTGCGGGGAGAGGGACAGGCGACTGGGACTGGGAGCCGGCGTGCAGGGCAAGGAGCAGCTCAGAGCAGGTCAGCTGCCAGGGGCAGGTTCCGCAGGGAGAGGCAAGGTTCCCAGCAGGGACACCACCTCTGGTGACCTAGGCCTCCACAGACAAACAGCAGCTTCCGGGAAGCAATGGCTTCAGAACACAAGGAGCACAGCTACTCTATCAGACCACGTGTGGGAAGCAGAGACCCCACCAGCCGCGTCCTCGGCTTCATGCCTGAAGACCCTGGCAGGGCCCAGCTCCAGCTGCGGTTTCCTCCAGACCCGCCTGCAGCTGAGACTCCCATGCCGGGCCTGAGGGGTCAGCAGGACAAGCGCACTCTTCTCTGGGACCCTTCAGCCCTGCGAGACCGTCCCCTCCTCTTGGCAGCCAGGTTTAGGCTCACTTCCAGGCTGTGTGGCTGAACCTAGTCTTCCTGGGTAGTTACGCTGTTTTCAACATGAGCAGGAAGAGACAGCTAAATGGCACTGTGACGTACAAGTCCTTGAACCTGGGCACTGTCACTCAGGATCATGATGCCTGGGGTCACATTTCCCCCCAACCATCTGATCTGACATCAGCCTGGCGATCACAGGGTAAGGATGGCAGTCTAGAGGACAGTCCAGCTGTGCCACCGGGGCGTAAAGCAGAGCTGTTGTGGCAGGAGGACCGCATGTCCTTAGACTGTGGCCTAATTCAAGCCAAACTTAAAAACTACTGAGACCTTCCACCCACAGAGAGAGAACCGGACCACTGAGAAGACTGCGTTGTGACACTGGACCAGGCTCCGCCAGGAGCAAACAAAGTAGTTCTGAAATCTAAGACCAAGGTTTCCTCCAAGAACATTCTGAGAGAAAGACCGATATTTCCCACTAGACCAACTGGAAATGCAAGTTTGACAGTTACGCATGGAGGGCCTTCCACAAAGGGCTGCTATGTCAGGTTTCCAAAGACCTGCAATCCAGGAGAGGGGTGTCCAGCAGGCCTGTCCACCTCCACCAGACCCACGATGCACAGAGCCCCTCCTGGGCTACAAACAGGTGCACACCTGGGCTCCTGGGCCAACAGGAAAGACTCCCAAGATCTGCAGGGTGGGCTGCACATGGAGCTGAGTTTCCAGAGAGGGCATGTGCCCACCACAGGACTGGGGCAGGAGCTTATGGTCATCCTGAACAGCAGCCCTTCCTTCCAACTGAAACAGCAGGAGCCACACATAGAAACTTCTAGAGGAAGATGGCCAGCCCAGGAACTCTAGACCTCATGCTCCACACCAGGCAGCACGCAGCCCAGGGGCTTCGGCACTTTCACACAAGAAATGGCACAGAACATGGCCGTGTGACATCTGCTGGCTCCGTCCCACCTGCCACGCTGCCAAGTCCTCCCTCTTGGGATGGCTGGACAGGAGCAGATCCCTCTCAAAACCCAGCAAAAATACCATCTGAGATTGCTCCCACTCCGAAGGAAGGTGGCCTTCAGAGAGACGAGGCCCTTTCAGCCTCTGAGCATTTCCAGACCTGACACAGCTGCCGCGCCCCTGCCACTCAGCATTCAGACGTGCGTCCTCCAAGGGGCATGGGTGGCTCCTGCACCAGCACTCCAGGTGCGGGGCAGGCGCGGGGCAGGCGCGGGGCAGGCACAGGCCCAGCCAGTGTAGGCACAAGAGTGCCAGGGCCCGTGCAGCCAGCCCGTGACCGTTCTGTTTCCAGAAGCCCATGGTCAGATACATCTCACCAAGTCCCTCGTGTGCTTGGAGACAGCACATCTGTCACCAGCCTCCCCAGGCTCACCTACCAAGGCTGTGCAGGACAGGGCTCTGGGGCACCAGGGACCCCAGGGCCTGGCCCCGACACTGACAACCCATCTACTAATTCTGCGTCCTCTGTTATCAGGCCCCTGGGACACAGGCGCAGACCAGGTGAGGCCCAGGAAACACACCCCTGGTCCCAGCGCCTTCCTGTGTGACCAAAAAGACCCCCATCACTACTTGTATATGTGGGTGCTGTGACATGTCCTTTTTTCCTGGCTCAGATTCAAAGCAAGTAATTTTTTCCCAGTGACAGAGGACATCAGCCAATTCCAGTCCAGGATCTAACCCCAATAAAGCATGCTCCCCGCTCACAAGGGGACACCTGTGGACAAAGAAACAAATGCCCTTCATCCTGAAGGACAACTGCACTGAACTGCAGACCCTCCTCACTGAGCTCCAGCTAGGGCTCCCTGGCCCAGGCAAGGCCTCTCTCAGAACCTGCAAGTGACACTGAGCTACACTGGCAGGACAAGCAGCCTTCCAGTCTGCCCCTCCCCCACAGCACCCCATCTGCAGGAGGCAACTGCCAGGGGCTCCCCAAGGTAAGGCCAGACCAGGTACTGATGAGCTCAAGTGGCCCCACAGGTCCCAGCCCTTGGTCAGCAGGAAGTCCCCAAGCACAGCAAGGACTCCACTGGAACATCCCCACATCTGCAAACTGCAAGCTGACCTCTACTTTGGTGGTCCAGGTCACACAGGGGAAATCAAAATCAAGTTCAAGAGTCCTTTCACAAGCCACTGGGTCCACTACAAGGAGAACTGGGGGGAGTAAAGACGAGAGAGTGGCGCAGGATGGGCAGTGCACATCAGTGGCCACGGGAGGTCCTGTTCTAGGGATGCGCGCGCGGCAGTACCCGAAGCTGCAGGTCCCCACAGCTCACCTGGAGACTTCACCAGTGAAAACACACCCACGTACACAGACAGGGAGCTCAACCACGTCTCAGGGAAGACCAGCTTTCTCCCTGGATCACCCGGAACCCTCCGAGCAGAACATCTTTAAATGACTGCCAGTGTGAACCTATAGAGAGTTTTGCAAGTATTTTTTTAAATCTGCACATGCCAGTATGGGTCAGCTCAGGAGGACTTCCAGGGTGGGATCTTTCCTGTCCCGTTGCTGGGGCTTGTTTAACACCGAACACGATCCACCAGCAAGGGCATGATGTGGCTGTCTCTGGAGCAGCCCCAGCCCAGTGAGCTTTCCCTGTGGTGCTGCTGAGACTGCAGGCGGTAGCCAGCCCGCTGACGGCTTCCTTTTCATCTAAGTACTCTATTCTGTAGGTCCACACAAGGAAAGGCTCCCTGAGGGCCATGGTCAAGACCCCAGCCCTGGCCTTGAGCTCAGAATGGGCCTCTGCTTGCTGGCCTCAAACACCGACCCCAGGTTCCAAGACAGTGGGCCCCACCAGAACACTCTGTGTGCACTGCTTTTTGCCCTGGGGTTCCTGCTCTGAAACTTGCTACAATAAATGAAAGAGCAAGATACAAAGCACACAAACAGCTCTCCCCTTAAGAGCAAACATTCTGTTTGCACAAAAAATATCCACTTTATTCCTGGGACAAAGTGATCATTCACAAGTTAGGTTTCTAGCCATTTAAAATGACAAATACTAGCCAGAGTTAAAAGAAAAACAACGTAGCCATTTGAAATAAGACAGAGCCACACCTTGGGCATACATACTATGCAATTCAAAATGGAATACTACACGGCCAGGAAAGTGGATCATGGCTACACACATCATCCTAACTGACGACCCAAAATCATGCTTGGCCAATGAAGAGAAACACACACAGGTAATTACATTTGTGGAAAGTCTATAAAACAGGCAAAAGTAAGAAAGGAAATTGTGAACAGAAGATTAGGAAGGTGGATCAGGAAGGGGAAGTGACAAATCCAATCAAGAAGGGGCACAAGGTATACAGGACAGGCTCCTGAAATGCTCCTCAGCAAGATGCCCAGAGGCAGCTGTTGGGTATCACCCCTTATTCCTCACCTCCTGGTGTGTCTGTTCCCGCCACTTGAGGCAGGACCACGTCCAACAGCTGTTACCAAAAAGAACCCCCAGTTAAGCACTTTAGAGTAGGTGATACACAGGTATATAAAAATAGAACGTCAGAGCCAGGCATTGTGATGCACACCTATAGTCCCAGCTCCACAGCAGGCTGGACATAGGCTCAGGAGTGTGTGGCCAGCCCGGACAGCTTAGCAAGAGCGCATCACACAACACAAAAGGGAAACAAAGAAGGTTTCTGGAAAATGCCAAAGAAAATCATGACCTGTTACTGCTGATACTGATACTGTCTTGTACTATGAGCACAAACAGTACCTTTACTTTAAAATGAGTCAGCTATCTGCAAGTCTGGGTCAACGCTTTGTTCATAGAGCTGAACAGCATGTGGCAAGAGCGGCTACAACTCCTGTGCTCCTGGTGAAAACACTGACGTTCACAGAGGCACACCTCTGCAGATGCCCCACACCCCGCTCAGAGACTCGCTCACCCCCACTCTCCCTGCACTGCGGGAAGACTTCGCACAGCTTCCCAGCATCTTTTAAAACATGCAGTCTTCTGTATTTCTGATAACCTGGCTCTTTCTGATCCTAATAAATAAAGAAGATGTTCCCATCTCATCAAAAATAAAGAAACGGACTGAGCGCAGACAAGAGGGAAGTGCCCCTGCCTGCCAGCATCGTCACCTGCCTGCTCCTCAGAAGGAGGACCCTGAAGGGGCACGGCCCCCAGTGGGAAGTGAGGGGCACATTCCTGCGGACCTAAGACTGACACGAGATCAGAGTGGCCCCAGACACAGGTGCTACGTGCTTCCTGGCCCCAACTCAAGAGCTGAATGCCCCAAGCCCCCGACACGAGTGGGAAGGAGACCTGCATCCCCCAGTGGCTCCTGATGTCCACTCACATCCGCTGTCTCCTGTCCCCGGCACTGGTACCTAGCTCCCCCTGAAACACCTTCCGGGAAATCCTCTCTCCTGGAGAAGCAGAACAGAGGTGTGAAGCTGATGAGCCAACCCAGGGGCGACCCTGGGCACCTGCACCACCCCGCACCTGAGCCTCCCCTCCACGTTACAGGAGGAACCTCCACGTTACAGAGGAGCTCCCAAAACACAGAAGTCACCAGGCAGCAAGAGGAAGGAAGCACAGCACACCCACAGACAGAACCCCACAGCTGGGCCGGAGCCCCTTACGAGGCGGCCCTGGGCAGGCACAGCACACGTGGCCATCCACGTCCCTCAAGAATAAATCAGAGGGTTGGGGCTGGGGCTCAGTGGTGGAGCGCTCGCCTGGCATGTAGAAAACACTGGGTTCCATCCTCAGCACCACATAAAAATACAATAAAGGTATTGTGTCCATCTACTACTAAAAAATACTAAAAAAGAATAAATCAGAAAAGCCCCCTCGAGGCCAGCTCCCTGCACTTTTGAGGATCCCAAACACCATCACCGCTCTCTGCACCTGTGTCTTGACACAGAGACAATCCAAGCTCAGCCCCAGAACCTAACATGGCCAATGCATATTTTTCCTGGCAGTGGTTACACAAAAAGTAGTATTTAGGCCTCTGGGAAGTCTGCATGCCAACTGCTGCACACTGCAAGGGCTTCCGGAGCCGCACAGATCGACCTGGGAGTCGGGAAAAGGCAGGCGCTGGTTCTCGGCACTTCCTGACAATCTGCAAGGCTGAATGTCAGGACACAGCTGCTCCTCTGCTGCAAACAATGGAGCACAAAACCTCGCTTTAAAAGCAGTCAATGAGCCGGGCATGGTGGCACACACCTGTGATCCCAGCTACTCGGAGGCTGAGGAAGGAGGGGCTCAGGCTCCCGGCCAGCCCCAGCAACTTGGTGAGACCCAGTCTCAAAATAAAATGAAAAGGACTGGGCAAGTAGCTCAGTGGCGAAGCACCGTGGGTTCAAACCCCAGCACCACAAATAAACCAACAAATAGCAGCAAATGAGACATGACCAAGTGTTTTCTTTCTGCTTCCCACCAGGGGAAAAAATGGTTTTCAAACTCTATGATCAAATAATCATAGTTCAGAAATATTTTCCAGTTATTTGAAGAAATGGCTCTTAAATGCTATAATAAAGCACTGGCTCGTTTTAAGAGTCTCTTTCCTCTTATTTTTTCCTGTGGGCAACCTGACCTCCCACACTTGGACTCCAGGGCCAGGTCTGGAACACTCGATGTGATCTGGGACAATTCTCTTCACAGAGGCCCTGGAAAGGAAAGAAGGCGACTCTGCTGGGGAGGCAGGTCTCCCCCGGGGGAAGGACCCCAGCCCTCCACCAGGACACAGCGAGACACAGGGAAACCCAGGCAGAGAAGGGGCAGTGGGAGGCCACGGCCCTCCCACCAGTGCTGCGAGGTTCTCCTCCATCCCCAGAGGCACGTGCGCCCTCACAGTGGGAGCTGGATCCAACAGACTCGGGTCCCGCAATGAAACTCACACAAAGTGAGATGCTCTGTTCCTTCCACAGCCCCACAGACAGGACATGCCACAGCCAGCGCCAACCTCGCCCTGCTCTGGAGTCGGTTCTGTCCTGTAGGGAGAAGCGCCCAGTCTTCACGGCCACAGACCCCAAGGCACCACAGCAGAACTCTGACCTCCTGCCACAGCACAGTGGGGATCAGATGGCCCAGGACTCCCTGGATTCATCCTGGGACAGCAGGACGTAAACCGTGAGCCCTTTTGTCTTGAGTATGCAACAGTTATGATCATATTAGGCATGTTAGCAGCCACAGAAAATATGAATTAACAGGCAGCCACAGAAAATATGAATTAACAGCTGACACAATGCCACTCAGTGTGGTTGGTACAAAATATTAGTAAAAGACCTCAAGCCTGCTATTTAGGGGAAAGCATACCAGCTTTTCTGATGATAGAAGCAAAAAATATAAAATGTGGCTAAGCTGACATAATACAGTAACGAAGAAAACTCACTCCGCTACTTTAGCCTTGACACACCCATGACACACAGCCAGCGGCATCTCAGTGGCTGCGATAATTACTAATTACAGGGCTGGATTCAGAGTTCAACAATGTGAACTGGAAAGCCCCACGATCCGCCATGCTAATATCAGTAACAATAAGAGAATTATATTGGCAGATTTTATGTGAAGTGCTTCAAGTTCCTAAGCCTCCTTTTTTTCAAGTGGCCAGCAATGGGGGAGCTGGGGCATGAGCCCAGGTGTGCAGGGACCTCAGGGCTACCCTCTCCAGGAGGCCCATTATCTGGCCCCAGGCCTCTGGGCTGCTCCTCCCTCTCCCTCCACTCCCTGGGCACCTCCAGACTTCTGCCTTTCCCTTCCTTGGCCTGGAGCTGCAACCATCCCCCCCACCCCCAAGGCAGCTGTATCCCTGGCGCCCTAAGCATCTGATTGATGTCCTGCACCCACCCACATGCACATTCCCACCCCTCCCCCACTAAGTTGGCTCCATGTCCCTTTTACCAGTCACTGCGGGCGTACACTTGCGGAACCTCCTCTACTGTCTGCATCCTCCTCCTGACCCCCTAAATACATGCACCCTGCAGGCAGGTGTGCCTCCCCAGCACCCAGCCTGGGACCCAGCACTCAGCAGCCACTCACCTGTGATGGAGTGAACAAATAAACAGATAGAAGAACTAGGCCCCACAGCTGGCAGCCGAGAGTTGGGGCTGTCCATCTGTCAGACTGGAGGAGTGGTATGGAAGAAGCAGGATAAGAAGGAAAAGAACCACTTGGTGGGAGCTCAGAAGAGAGGACACTTAACCTCTGTAACCAGCCAGTCTGCAGACACCTGCACGGGAAGCTCAGGAGAACATGCTGCTCACCCCAGGGCCCGCTCGGCCCTGAGCCCAGCCCACCATGCACTGCGGGCAGCAGCACCCAGGAGTGCATGGTGAGGGGTCAGCAGGACCACAGGCACACACCAGAGAGACCAAAACAGGAGGCTGTTTCCATGGAAAACTGAACAGCTAACAGACTCTCACCTGATGGAAAAGGAGACTGCGCTGGTCGGGGGAAATGTTAAAGCGGTGAAACCAAACTTAGAGTGTCAGCCAGGCCGGAGAGGCAGCTCGGGGCCAGCAAGCAACAGAGATGGAGGCGAAAGCCACTGCGTCCAGCAAAGCAAGGCAGCAAGGCCACCATGGCCACACTGCCAAGCTTCGAGGCCAGTCCTGCCTGGGGCTTGCACCCCAAACCCCATGCCTCCCACTACCAGAAGGTTCTGGAAGGTGGAGGCTGCCTCCCGGGATATGCAGACTCTCCAGGCCCATTGTGTGCCACACTCGCACTTATTAGGCATGAAAATACAAGTTTTGTTCAAGGCGGCAGAAAGGCTTTTCTCTAGAAAATGAAAGTGAGCGGCTGTCGGCAGAGAGCATGAAAGGGCTGCGGCAGGCGCCCGCCTCGCTCGGCCGCACCCCGGGGTCTTTGAGGAAACCTTTGCCAGGACGCCACTCCTTACTGCCTGCCGCGCAGAACAGAGAGAGGGGAGGATAAAGAGGACGGGACTTCATTTCATGTGTTTTTCACATCCAAAATACTACCCTAAGATCAATTCCTCTGCGCCCCAACGGGGGAAGCGGGCAGTGAAGTTCTAATTTCATTTAGTAGTGACTGACAATAACGAGGGTCAGGCGCGCGACCTCACACCCTCTTCAATACACTCGCCCATCGCGCACACTACTTCATTTTCTTTACTCAGTTCCCCTGGAAGTTCACGCGCGCACTTGCACACGTTGAAAAGCGGCACAGATGAAATGCAGGCGGCGGCCAGGGCCACTAAGCCAGCACTCTCCCGCCAAGGGCCAAGGGCGAGCCAGCAGGGCAGCCCCTGCCCTCTGTGACGGCACCTTCCAGGCCTCCAGACAAGCCAGCTGGACCCTAGGAGGACAGGAGGGCCAGAGGCACGTGCGAGTGGAAGCGGCTCTGGGCTCCACAGGGCTGTGGTCTGCTAGAGGTCCACTGGCTGTGCCCGAGAAGGTGTCAGAAGGACGACGCACAGTTCATCCCGGGGTTCTGAAGGCCCAGAGTGAGGCTACAACAAGATGCCCCGACAAGGGCCAGCCCCGCACTCGCCCAAGTGTGGCGTGTCCACAGGTTTCTGCTTGTGAGTTTCACAGCGCTGCTCTGAAGAGGTGCTGCCACTGTCCCTGCACTACTGGGTGGGGAAACCGAGTCACAGTGTAACTCAGGTACCAGGATGTGATGAATGGTGGACATACACCAGGACTGAACTAATAACATAACATGTACAGTGTGTGCAGACAACCCCTGCTAGACGGGGCCTCCGTTCTCCAAACGAGACAGCCCTGAAGCCGCCCTGGCTCTGCAGAAGCAGCGTCAGCCCAACCTTCACAGATGTGTCACCAGCGTAGTTGGGCACTGCAGGCAGACACCACATTATCTTCAGGTGTACACGTAGCCAGCACCCAGCCCTCAGAGCACACCAAGACAACGGAAATATCTTGCTGAACTCCCACAACCTCACAGCAGCCGCCTTTTGTTGGACACTTACAGATGCACCTGTAACAGGATGGCAGGCACTTTACCTCCCACGTCTTCAGCTCAGCCCCAGGAGTTGCATGTGACTAGCTATTTTGCAAAGAGCAACACGGAGCACACACTAAGCCTTCTGCCCAAGCCACCAGGGGCCAGTGGGAGAGCAGGGTCTGGACACCATGCCACTTCTTGAAAGAGGACAGAACACCAAGGGCATGCTGGCCCTGCAGGCCACCAGTGACGGCATCACCTGAGGCTGTCTGCAGAAGTCTCAGTGTCCCACCAGGTGCTACAGAAATGCTGGTCGGGCCCATCCCATCCACCCTACAGCCCCCATCAGAGTTCTCTGCCTGAGGTACAGAGAAGGTCAGAACTGCTTTAGTTCTGTGCACAAGAGCCCAGTCAGCTAGCACTCACCCAGCCCAAACCAGCCACCTCTCAACACCAACCACCTCCCGGCCCAGCAGGATGCTTCCGGCAGAGGAACGGGCAGGGAAGGGCCAGCCCTGTGAGCTGGCTGAGGAGTGACCCCAGGGCACAGAGCAGTGACAGCTTCCCACACATGAGAAAACCCCAGTACCAGTCCCCTTGCCAGCCTCCCAGTGCCAAAGTCCCAGGCATGGCCTCTCATTAGGGCAAAGACCAAAGGAATCCAGTGAAGCCCAGCCAAGAATCTCCAAACAGGAGGGGACGCTTGCCACATGCTTCATGCCGGCCAGAGTGCAGTTCACCCAACATTCCTAGCAAGATCTTTGTTTTGATCCTTAGCACAAAATGCCACCCAGTTCTAATTATCTGACATGTTTCTAGACAATGTAATTATAATATAGAAAACTAATGAGTAATGGATGTACACATTTCCCTAAAACCATTCTCTACAAATCTCATCCAGAAAAATTAGTCATTAAGCTTTCTTACAGCTTCCCATTCAAATGTGCTTGATTTCCTGCCTGCCACAAACACTTGGATCATCATTAAATTTAAAAAGAAGAAAGTAAAAACCTCTCCCATCAGAACATGGATGATTGTGAACCTGACCATTTCTGGATTTTAATGGATAATCATTAGATTAGGAAAAAAAAATTTTTTTTGTTTGTTTTTCTTAAAAACACAGCAGGACTGAAACTCCACATATCCTGGATGCTCCCGGCTGCACAAGGCTGTGACTTGGCCTCATCGACTCACTCCCACCAAACCTAGCAACCAGACATGCTTGTGGGTTTGTGTCTTCTTTCTAAAGATCAATGGCAATTTCTTAGTAATTATTTTTTTCTCTTCAAACAACAGCATAAGGAGCATTAAACACCAGGAACAGGCTGGTGCTTAGGAAAGGACCCTGTGCTTCCTGACTTACAAAAGCAGCAGCAGCAGGCTCCCTGTTAACCCTGGACCACCCCAGCCCTCGGTGCTCAGGAGGAGGCAGCCGCACCCAGCCGGCACCCAGCCAGCACACAGCAGTACTAAAGAAAGGGGTGCCTGAGGCAGGGGGTCTTAGTTTCCTTTTCCTTACTTTTAACACATTAACTTTCATCAATATCTATTTAAAGTATTCAGAAAGTTCTTTAAAAGTTGGTTTAGGAAGGTCAGTCCCAACACATCCACATGATTAAATGTTATGCAATTATAAAAATGGGGGGAATTTGATGAAAAAGTGAAGATACAGAAAAACGTCACCAAAGATTGTGTAGGGGAACACCTAGGCACATCACCATATGTGAGACAGTCTCAATGCTCCTGATCACAAAGGTGGGAAACAGAAAGCACCCCAAGAGCAGCGGCCGGGGCCTCCTGGTGGAGGAAGGCCAGGTCCTCCTCCTCTTCATGGGGTCCTGTATTTTCCATATTAGCATAAAACTCACATTTATGATCAATAAAAGGAAGATTTATTCCCTACAAATTCTACTATGATCAACTCTTCCTTTTCTCCTACATTCTCCTTTTTACAGTTCTAAAACCTGGACAAGCACCTCCGGAGTCCCCAGACTCCCCTTCCCGCTGTGGATATGTCATCAAAGGACCCTGCGTGAACTGCCACTGAATCTCAAGGCAGTAAGTGACAGGCGACATGGACAGGGTCAGCTCAGGAGCGCTGGGGCTGAGAAGACTGGGGGACGAGGACAGCCAGCCCCTGGCAGCACTGAAGGAGAGAGTCCCCACAGGTATATGAGTCGGCTCTGCTGGCAGAGCTGCGGGGGGAGAGCAAGGCACCTCATGCAGACGAGCCCTCAGTACAGCTGGCTGCAAAGGCCACGGGATGAAGCCCTGCCTCCCAGCAGACAGGGGATCCCTCCTCAGGGAAGGCAGAGCCCAGAGCGCCATGCTGAGCAGCTGTGATTCCCAAGTCCGAGTCCTTGAGCGGAGCCAGCTGCATGTGCACACACGTTGGCCAGTTGGCGCTGAACACCCCAAAATGGGACTCGGCTACCTGCTTCCTGATGTGCTTCCTAAGCTGAAGTGGAAGTCTAAGGACACCAGAGAGCCCTGAGATCACCTCCCAGTGACAAGAGGGTACAGAGTCTGTGTCTCCCACAGTGAGAAAAGCCAGCTCTCAGGAGAGAGAGAGTAAGGGGACTGAGGCGGGCAGAACACGGTGACCCCGAAGATGCCTGCATCCAAATCCCCACAGCAAAGGAGGCTTTGTGAGCTGAAGGGTCTAGGATGGAGACCCTGCTGGTCTACCCAGAGGGTAAACACATGGCCACCGGATCTGTAAAGACGGAAGGAAAGTGAAAGAGCAGAGAGGAGGAAAGCAGACCAGAGGGAGACGGGAGGATGCTGCACTGCTGGCTTGAGGAGGCAAAGGGGCCAGGGCCAGCGCGGGCAGGCGGCCTCCGGGAGCTGGAAAGGGCAGGGAATGGAGGCTGCAGAAAGGCCGGGGAGGGCGCTGCAGCTGCTCGCTCCAGCTGCTCACTGACCTGCTGCCGGGAGGCCAGGCGAAGGGCATCCCCCATGGGCACCTACAGTGCAAAGCCGGGGCCTACTGTCACTGCAAGGCTTATCAGTGCTCTCAGGACAGTGGCTGGTGACCGGCCACCACCTTCTCAGTACTCGGGGCTCAATCCTGCCTCCCCAGTCCTACTCCTACCCCAAAACTACGTGAGGCTTGAGATTGAAAAGGCTCCAACAGCCTTAGTTTGACCTTCCAATCCCACAGAACAGGTACTTCTACACCTGTCACCCTATTAAGATGGGCACAACCTTTGCCCAGCCCCACTCCCTCCTAGCAGCTCCCCTGGGGAGCTCTGGGAACCAGATCTTTGCCCACCCAGCTTCACTTGCTCTTAATTGTCCAAAGGCTACTTCCAACAGCCTGACCTGTGGGCCACACCAAGGGGACAAGGTCCTTGACGGTCTCCATGAAGGTTCACATGCAGACAAGGTATGCAACTCACTGGGATCATCTACTTGGAGACAGATGGACACAGTAAGGAAAATGACCAGAAGGCAGGTTTCTGCATTCCCTTCCACATCCCGGGCTCCATGACATGAGGAGCTGAGCTCTCCAACGCCCTGCATTAACTCCGCAGAAGCACCAGACTGGTGCTGGCTACCACCTGTCCTGGACCCAGGCACACTCCACACGCCCACACCAACGGCAGCTCCTGCCAGTTCCTCCCGGGCCCACGCGGACACCACACCTGACCTGACTGGTAAGAGGTGGCCAGCCTACACCACACTCAGCACACGGCGCACGCACCCTCAGGCGCAGTCTTATGACCAGCAGGCTGGAGGACTCCACACCTAAAGGATCAAAATCCTAACTGTGCCAAGGCCGTGCACGCCGCAGAGGCCTCCCCACAAATCAGCTGAAGAGCGACTAGACAGCAAACCGTGAGAGGACCAGGCATTTTGGGACCCTCCAAAGCCTCTGGCACTGGCTGCAGACCATGGGGAAAAGAGGAGAAGAACAATAACCACGGGCAGGGATCACAGACCTTGATCGCACTGGGCCCACAGAGGAGGCCGGGGCCTGCCCTCCAACACGGAGGCATGGAAGCATGGTCACAGCAGATCCGCAGAGGCCCATCTGTCACCAGACAAGCGGAGGACGATCTCTCGGGCACCTCGCCATGCTCAACCCCACACAGCACGTCAGCTCTCCGGGGTTGTCACTTCTCCTTCTCACTGATTCTGGGCCTGAAATCAGCCTGGAGTTCACCATCAAAACCCCGGTGAAGCCTAAGAAATTATGGGCAGAAGAAACAGCAGAAGGAAAGGGGGGTGGCAGGTGGCCTGAGTGTGCAAGTGGCCACTGGGCCAGCCGAGCTCTTGGGCAGAGGGGAAGAAGATGCCCCTGCAGGCTGGTGAGGCCGATGCCGGCCCCTCAGCCACTCTTATCAGAAGGCGACGGTCCTGCCAGGGGTAGGGTCTGCCTCCTGGTTGGAAAGTGAACTGGTGCAGAAGTTCTGCAGCAAATGCACAGCATGTTATTTTTATGTTTTAAATTCTGTCAAAACGGTGTTACCCCTGAGGATAACTTCACAAAGATAAGCTCAGAGAGACTATTACACAAACGTCCTTTATATTGGCTTCTCAGAGCAGTAAAACTCAGAAGCAACTTAAATACCCAACCAAGGGTGGCTAATCACGAAACATCCGTTCATTCAAGAGGACGAGCTGGACAGATGCTGGTGAGGGCGCTCCAGCAGCTCCCCTGCTGGGTGTGGAACGGGGGTGCCAGGCCTGCGCAGTCTCCACTCACAGACATGACGGAAAGCAAGGAGGACCCTGGGAGTCTCGGGACCCAAGGCTTCAGCCATGTTCTCCTCTTCTCCGCAAGCCACACAAATGCAGATGCTTAAGATGATAATCATCTGTTTAAAATCACAGGATGGTTCACGCAGGCCTATTTTCCATGATCAATGACTTCATGATTTAGGTCAATTTAGACATCTACCAGCCTCACCTTGACACCGAGAATCTGGCTGGTGGATGCTTCCCTCAGAATGGTCCTCCTCCCACACATCTCTCCCCACGTCCCGTGGCCAAGGGATTTTCCAATACCCCATCCTTGCAGATGACCGCCTGTCGGGAAGGCAACACCCACCTGCCACACAGTGAGCACTGTTTCATTTCACTCCTCCAGTTCCAGGGGAGGCCAAGCTTGACACTGATTCCATGTGAAAGAAAAACTAGGCGGCAGTCCTACCAAGCAGCTGATAAAAGCTTCCTGTAAAGAGAGCTGCATCCAGTCCACGGGTGGCAGCGGGCCTGTGGACACAACTCACCCATATTTATGCACAATTTAGGAGGAAGGATGTGGCGCCTTGACTTCTACGCTTAGGATAAACCCCAAGTCTTCTCAACCTATAGCAAGAAGCTACCGAAGCCTCAACCTCCACCTGGCGACAGCCGTGGCCGGCTCCCTGCCATCCCCCGACCTTAGGTCATAAACAACAATCTTGTAGCATTCCTGGCTTATAAGACTTCTTTTCAAATATTTTTAAAGTTTCTTTTCTCGTTTTGCAAATAATTCACTCCTCGGCTCTCTAACTTATTCACAGGAGGCTTGTTAGACTTCTTTATATAAAGGGGTTGCAAGAGGGATATTCTGCATTTTCAAATTATTTTCTTGTTCAAAAACAAAATCCAATTTGCAGTCTCCAAGTAAGCAAGGATGAGTCATGAACAAAGGCAAAAGTCACACCTCAGCCTTGTCACAGCAGAGATTAGGCCTGGGCGGCTGGGACCCACCGAAGCCCTTCCTGCATGCCCACCGTGGAGGGCCGCACTGGTGCCCATCAGCCCAGGGAAGCGGTGGGTTTCTGCACTCATCTGGCTGAGCAGCCCTGACTTTGAAATGGCCATGCAGCTATGACCGCCTCCCAGTCCACCTGCTAATAAACTAGTCCTCTCAGTCTCCACAGGAGAGTCCAACAGTACCTTGGCTTTCAAAAGAGGCACTGGCATAGAATACAAATTCAACATGAAACAGTTACCACCTCCAAACAGGAAGTAAACGAAAGTAATCAACCTCAATTTTCTTTGCTAAATTTCATGCCTGTCCCATCTATAAGCCGTAAGAAATCCAACCCTGACATTTTGAGGTAGCATTCACATTCTGTAGACTAAGAATGACATTTTAAATATAGAACATTTTAAAGCTTTCTTTTTAGTTGTAGTTGGACACAATACTTTTTTTAATTTTACTTTTTTTTTTTTCTTTTTTTTTGGTGCTGAGGATCGAACCCAGAGCCTCACACATGCTAGGCGAGAGCTCTACTGCTGAGCTACAACCCCAGCCCTAAGGCTTTTTTTGTTTTTTTAAATGAAAAATCCTATCTTGCAAAGAGAGACATTTTACCTAGCACTTGTGCAAAGAATCATGTTTGCTAGGTTTTTAATAACTGGTTGGCAGCAGTATCCTCCAAGCAAACCAAGAAGACGGGTGCTCTGCAGAGTCCCACCAGCCAGTTACTTTTGGGTCTGAGACGGGCCACCCCAGAAGGCAGGGGCCCGCATCTGTCCTGCAACATGCAGTCCCTCCTCCAGGCACAAGGGCATTGCTGGGGCTCCCTCTCCAAGGACAGTGCTCTCCTTCCCACCGCAGGCAAGCAGAACCCGTTGCCAGGGATGGTGCAGCTGAGCCGCCCCTTGGGCAGGAGGAAGGCTGTAGGGAGGGTGGTAACTGGGTCCCACTGGAACTGCCTGGCGCCCGGGGCTCAGTCCTACACAGCGACCCTGACAACTGCCCCTGCACTATGTGCCCTGTTCCTGCAGCGCCTGGGCTCCAAGGCTCAGCACTTCCTGCCGCCTGGTGCGGCCATGCCGATACCAACACGCACTCCCACAGAGCGCGCGCGGCCTGAGGACACGGCACTTCTCCTGCCAGACAGGAGAGTGGCGCAGGACTGAGTCACATCTGCCACGCTGCTCCTGTGCGTCCCACGGCTCACCCCCGGTGTGACTTCACGGGGTCTGGGCAGCACTCCCAACCACAGCCAAGTCCCGGGGTGTTACTAGGTCCAGGGTCTGCCGCATACACCACGGGAACCAGAAGTTCAGCCAGACGCTGGGTGACAAAGCTGCTGCACTAGGAGCAGTGACGATGCTGAAGGGTCAGAGCACGTCTCGCCCTCAGCCTCACTACAGAGGAGACGGCACCACCACGCTCCTGCACGGACGGGGAGCAGAGCACGACCCATGCGCTGGCTGGACCACACAGTAGCCGTGGTGGATCCACTCAAGCCGCCTGACCGCTGGCCGCTGCCTCCCAGTCCACACCACACGGTGCATCCCGGGACGCTTCTTTACAGCTGGTGGACGCAGTGTCTCCTGTGAGTGGAACAGGCACCCCGGTGGGCATACTCGAGGGTCACTGGAGGCTGGCAGGGAGCTTATGGGACAGGTGCCCCAGCAGTGGGCATGGGAACCTGTGCCAAGGACTCACCCCAGCGAGATGCCATCCATCAACAACAGTGGGCACTGGCAAACCCTGCTGTTTGGAAAAGCAATCCTCTCCTGAAACACCCTGACCATCACTTTGTCCCCATGACCCAGCGCTGCACTAGACAGGACTGACACAGCAAAGAAGAGGTGCCTTCGGAGCACCAACTGAGGCACAGGCAAAAGACATCAGCCACCAGGTGCTCACCCTGCCACCGAATGGAAGCTGTGTCGCCTCCCCCCCAGGTGACAATGTTAGGTGGGGCCTCTGGGAGGGGAGGAGATTCAGACAAGGTCACAGGGACTGTGTCCCGTATAAAGGACAGTGCCCCCTCTCCCTGCCCTGCATGTGAGGACACAGAAGAAGGAGGCCATCCACAAGCCAGGAAAAGACCCTTCCCAGGAACTGAATCTCCCGGCCCTGATCTTGGTCTTCCAGGCTCCAGAGCTGTGAGAATAAATGTCTGTTAAGCCACCCAAGGCTGGGGCGTATCTTCCACAGCAGCCCACTAGGACGACAAACAGGCCCACGTCACATCCTCCATGCCAATCGCCAAAATGGAAACGATGCCCACCCTCTTCCCCCTGCCAACTGCCCAGGGATACAAGACCCATCTCTCCAACAGCACTTAACAGACATACCCATGAACTTCAGCCTTCCTGCCAGGCTGTACCCTCAGCACAGCTCTGCAGAGGACACGGGCTAAGGCACAAACACCAAGGCTTCATCTCCCCCTGCACACGCCTGCTTCCCATCCTGCCACCTTCACACTCCCACACAGCTGGGGACAGACATTCAGCTCCTCAGGCCCCCACACGGCTCACTGCACTGCCACCCCCATCTCTGCAGCCTCCCTCCCTCCCTCCCTCCCTCCAGGGCCAGATCCACCAAGCACCCCTCTGGCTCACACCTCCTCCCCGCTTGAAACCCAGCCTTCCCCGCCTCCCCAGCGGTCCTGGGTTGCTCCTGTGGCCTCGACTTCCTGCCCTCACAACCACAATGCCATGGGCCACAGGCAGGATGGCTCTGTGAGCTCAGAGGCTACGCTGGCCAGGGCAAGGACGCGTAGCTGGACACATCAGACACAGCCCAGGCAGCTGGACTCCAACCCCACTCCTCAGCCCTGCACCATGCCCTGTGCCCATCAACCCTGCCCAGTTGATGTCTGCCCCCAAAACCACTGGGACTGCCTTGGTGAGGCCGCTTATGAGGACCGCCCTTTCACCAAGCCTCCAGCCTGACCTTCACAGCCCCATCTCCAGCCCCTGCCAGCAGCCAGTACAAGCTGCCTGTCCCCATGCAGACCCTAAGCTCCCTCCAGGACACCTCAGGGCCTTGCCTACCTCAAGGAACTGAAGAGATGGTGCACCCTGATCACACCCAGGGCCTTCAAATACCTCTAAGAAAAATCAAGAAATAAGAAAGATAAATCCTACTCTACAGCATTTTTTTTTTCTACAGCATTTTTTAAATAGGAAAGAAAAGGTAGATCCCAATGCCCATGAGCAGGGGCCTGGCTACCCGGCTGGAAGGAGCCTCACAGGAGGCCAGTTCTGGAGGCCGCAGACTGAGCAGTCCCCAGAATGTGGCCTGAAGTACAGAAGGGCACCTGCACCTGCCTAAGGAGGACATGATGTGTTCACACGCCCCCACCTTGAGGGCACACCACATGCCACATATTCCTATTTGCTTATATTTAGAAAGTATAAACAATACTTTTTTAATATTTAATTTTTGGCTGGAGGTGTAGCTCTGTGGTAGAGCATGTGCTTAGCATGCACGAGGCCCTGGGCTTAACTCTTAACGCACTCTGCACATGTACATACACTAATTTAGTTATTAGAGGAGAAAATTAAAATGGAAAGGTGACAAACTTGAATTCATCTTTTTTAAAAAAAAATAATAATAATAATAATGGTACTAGGGACTGAACTCTGGGGGGCTTTTAAAACTGAGTTACAGCCCCAGCCCTTTTTCTTTTTATTTTGAGATAAACTCTAGCTAAATTGCCCAAAACAGCCTTGAATTTGTGATCCTCCTACCTCAGCCTCCCTAGTAGCTGGGGATTACAGGTGTGCACCACCACGCCCAGCTTGAATTCATCTTTAAGAATTGAAGTCAGGCTGAGCATGGTGGTACACACCTATAATCCCAACTACTCAGGATGCTGAAGCAGGAAGATAGCAAGTTCAAGGCCAACCTAAGCAACTTAAGACCCTGTCTCAAAATCAAAAATAAAAAAGGCTGGGGACCTACATGGCTCAGTGGTATAGCGTACCTTGATTCAACTCCCAGTAGCAGAAGAAAAAGAAAGAAAAAATCAAAGTCAGAATTCTTAGGATTTGTTTTGATGATGTGACACTGATTCATATAAGTATTTTACCTATTTATATAACTATTTTTAAAACAGTCCTCAAAACTGAAAATAAACTAAGAAATGAACCTGAGGGGTAGCATGACCTTAGAGAAGACCATTTCCAAGTGAGCTCAAACACAGGAAGCAGGTGATAGCCCCAAAGTGAGGTGTGTCCCAAGGATGAAAAGATATGAAAATGTGAAAAAAAAAAAAAACATTTGAACTGTCGCATTTATCATTCTGCTGGCGGCTCTGCAGGCATTACAGTTCTGAGACCTTCCTGTGGGGAAGGCCAACGCAAGGGAGCACTGGCATTCCTGCCCTTGAACACCCTGACCTCTAAAGACAGAGGCCAGTGAGCCACATCAGCTGGACCATCAGAAGCAAAGACACTCCCAGTGTCACTCAAAATAACACTGGAAGGGCTGGGTGGGGGTGTAGCTCAGTCGGTAGAGTGCTTGCCTTGCATGCACAAGGCCCTGAGTTCAATCCCAGCACCACAAAAAGAATAAATAACCCTGGAGCCTTCTTAAGGGCCTTCGCCAGCGAAGATGGGACCATCCAAGCAGCCGTGAGGACGGTAGCCTCACAGAGATGCATGGAATATGCTTGATTCCATCAGCTCACGATGGCACCTTCAGTGGGATTCCATTAAGCCAAAACTTGTTATTTTTTAAATTAGCAGATAAAGGGAGTTTCCTTGTCTTCCCCGTGTGCCCTGACAGGTACTGTTTACAGAAGTCTTCATCTTAACAAACCATGAACAATTTAAGGACAGCCATTCTGCCACCTGACTGCCTTAACCGGCGACCCATCGCCAGCAGGTGCCCCCTTACAGGGACAAACGCAAGGTCTGTTCTTCCCAAAGAGCAAGGAGAAAACCAAGCCAAACCAACAGAGCTGGATCTACGCACACACCCCTCAATAACCACCATGGGAACCGCTTAGGGGAAAAGAGGACCAGCTGCACAGGGAGGCAATCCAGAACCAACCCCAGCCTGCAGGAGCAGGGCCCAGCCAGCCGGCAGCAGGCGGGAAAGGAGCTGGCTGTGTACCTGCAAGCCAGGGACAGGAGAAGGCATCACCGGATCCGCCAACACAAGCTCAAGAGAAACAATCCCAATGTCCATGAGGCAAGTGGCAAGCAGGACTTGGCTGCGTGAGGTGGCCTGGGAACTGCTGATTTGTTCACCTGTGACAACGGCAGCATGGTCGTGTGTGCCTGTTTTAACATTTTCTTTACAAAAAGACTGAAATATTTATGGATGGAGTGTCCGAGATTCTCTTCTAAAATAACACTGAAGGTGCTGGGCACAGAGGACACAAACATGGCCGCGGGCTGAGCACAGCTAAGGCCGGCTGGGAGGCTAGGGAGCCCATCAGCTGCTCCATACATTCAAGTGCTCAAGGTTTTTGCTGAGTTTTAGAAAACAATTAGCTCAAAAAAATGCAAGCATCATGTTTCCTCTGCCTCCAGTTACTGTACTACACACTACCCGTGCGCACACCTGAGAACAGACCTCCACACCAACGCCACAGCTTCTCTGCTCATCACTGGACCCCCCGGAGGGGCAAAGAATGAATCATCACTCAACACTCTTTGTCTCAGATTCTGACACCTATAAATCAGGAACAGTGTCTCTGAACTGCTGTGAGGATTAAAACAATTAATAAGCTAATTAACATGATCCTTGTCACATACCCCACAAATTGATGTCATTAACAGTACCAGATTCAAATGTGTCAAGATGGCTCTGACGACTTTGCTGTCCAGAACCGTGTAGGGCCAGCGGGCCAGGCACACAGTGGCAGGCACTCGGGAAACACACCCAAAGGGCAGCTTTCTCCTGGGGTGGAGGTGCAGGTTCACTGACAGCAAAGGTGACTGAGGACTACAAAGGCTGACGGTGCACTTGCTTCCTGGTCCATCTTCTGGGAAACCTCAAGCCTCCTCTTGCTCTTTGCACCACAGCAAAAAACACCAGCTGCAGAGCCATCTCAGGCTCAGCACCACACCTGTGGCTGACTGTAGGGACAGCTGACACAAGCTGACCTGCAACTGCCATGCAGGCTCCCGGGTCACAAAAAGAGGACATCCAAGCGAATTCCCCAAAGCCAAGGCCAGGAGGGGCAGAGGCACAGAACCACATAAGCTCTTGCAAGGCGTAATTTGGCGGGGGGGGGATTTGGTAGATAGACAATATTATTTCTGTCACTTTCTTAAGTCTTTGTCTAAAAACTTTTAAAGTCGTCAGAGATCACCATCAGGGTGAAAGAGGAGCCAGTCACAGGGATTCCCAGAGCTGGGTTCTAAGTGAGTTCTAAGACTCTTGATCCTATTCCATCAATCCACCGAGCGGCGTAAGCACTCACACGGATCCACGTGGATTAAATACCCGAGTTTCACAGTGAAATGAACCAAGTGAAAGGAAGGCAGAAGAGTCACCTCAGGCAAAGGGAGATGGTCCCTGTCCTCCTCCTCCAACAGCATGCAGGCCAGCTGGTGGCCGGGTCCTCCCTCTGTGCCTCCCACAGTCCAGACCGGCTGAACTTCCACCTCCTCTTCTGTGAACTGGGGCAATAACCAAGTGAGGGGCAAGGGAAGCCCTGGGACAAGAGCCTCCATTCTTCAACCAGACTTCACGTTGTTTCCATATTCCATTTGATCTTTTTAAAACATCTAAACATACATTCTTTTAAATTTTTTATAAAATGGTAACCTCACAACTATTACTTTTCCCCAGGAAAAATTCAATCCCTGCAACCTCAATTAAAGTAAAAGTGTAAGATATAAAATTTAGAGATCACAAAATAAAGATATCATGAATAAATCAATGTAAGCATATGTACAATCAAGAGAGAAAATCATTCCACTCAGGGGGAGAAATCACCATTTCTGGTCTGGTCCACTGTGGAAGTCAACGGCAGCACCCCCACCCCACACCCCTACCAGCCCCATGACACAGCCCCAGGGGCGAAGCCTCCATCTGAGTCATAGCAAAACCTCAGACCTCAGAGGGGGCAGAGGGCGGGAGGGCACCGTTACAGACCCAAAGCAGCTCCCTCCAGACCCACACTGCAGTCCCAACACTGATGGAGACTGTCATCACAGACAGGGCCGTCAAGGAGGCCTTAAGGATAAATGAGGTCACAGGGTGGGCCTGATCCGACGTAACTGTGTCCTTGTGAGAGTCCAGGATTCACACCAGGAAGAAGCCACCTGGTAAGAAGGTGCCATCCTCACACCAAGGCGAGAGGCCCTGGAAGAGCCAAGCCCGCTGCACCCTGACCAGGGACTTGTGGCCTCCAGAACTGTGAGAAGTACGTCCTGTGGTCTGAGCCCCCGTGTGCGGCGGCAGGCTGCTGCAGCTGCCCAAGAGACTCACGTGGACACCAGCTCCGCCAGCGCCCCACGACCTCCTTGGCCAGTCTTCATGTGGCGCCCTCTACCCTGCAGGATGAGAATGCTGCTACCTGCCCTGTCCATGGTGACCTTGGGGTAACCGAATTAGGAAAGTTCAGTCCACGCAGTGGGTGGCTGATGGAGGAGCCACAAGCTCCCCCCAACTTCCAGAAGATCCAGTCCACACATCTGTCCGCCTGCTAAACACCTGTCCCCTTCACTCCACGTGTGATGTGAGGCCAGGGGCACAAGTCAAGAAGTAACACAGGCTCAGCCCTGCAGGGCCTGAGATGCAGGGAAGTCAGCGGCCACACAGCAGGTCTGACGGGACACAGTGCCCATCTAAGTGAATTCACTTCCTCTGAATTCAGGTAGTTGGAAACTGAGGCTCAGCACTGAGCTACTTCTCCAAAGGCATGTGGCCAAGAAGAAGCTTCATTCCACTGTGAGAAGTGACACTAGGGTCCCAACCAGCAGCTACGCAAGGAAGCACACACCCACCACCAGGGACTTCAGGGCAGCATCCGTTCGTCAGTCCACACATCTGTTGGAAAGTGCGGTAGGACACTCAGGAAAGGCACCTGATCCACAAACATTTACTGGGCACTTATTACTGCCAAGCACTGATGGGAAAGGGGCGCCACATACCAGAGGGATGGGAGAACAGGCTGTGACCAAAATGCCTGGGACGAAAAGGGAGAGTGCCGAGGTGGAGGCATGGGAGGCAGCACACCAGGGCCACATGGCAAGGTCCAGGGCGGAAGCAAGCACCCACACCTGGGCAGAGGCAGCTCTCACCTGCCACCACTGAACGGGCACTGAGGGCCGCACACTCGGCCCAGCAAAGCCTCTACTTCCAGCAGACCTTCTAAGTCCTTCCTGTCACATAGCTACACCCACTGGGAAAACCATCTCACACCTGGCGCAGCGGTGCACACCTGGGATCCCATCTCCTCGGCAGGCGAAGGCAGGAGGATTCCAAGTTCAAGGCCAGCCTTACAACTTAACAAAGACCACGTCTCAAATAAATTCATTCATAGGGCTGGGGACATAGCTTAGTGGTAGAGCACCCCTGGGTTCAATTCCCAGGGCCATGAGAAAAGAAAGAAAAAACACCCCATTTCCATTAGGACCCCAGAGCCAACACCACCCTCCTGCATCTTCCCGGCTTTCAGTGCACTTCATTCTCATCCTGAATATTCACAAGGACTAATTCCAAATGTTTGAAGGATCTTATTAGTTCGCATATACTGGCACAATATGTCAAAAGTCACCAATGCAGGGACTGGGGTTGCGGCTCAGTGGTAGAGTGGATGGGAGCCACTAGGTTTGATTCTCAGCACCATAGGTAAATAAGTAAAATAAAGGTCCATTGACAACTAAAAAAAAAAAAAGTGTGTGTGTGTGTGTGTATTATAAATAAATATATATATATATATATATATAAAATGTGTGTGTGTATAAAAGTCGGGCTGGTGTTGTGGCTCAGTGATACAGCACTCACCTACCATGCATGAGGCACCACATAAAAATAAAATAAAGATATTGCATCCACCTACAACTAAAAAATAAATATTAAAAAAAAATAAAAGTCACCGAAGCACACATCACCCTCTCGCCCCGACACATACACACACTCTCTTTTAAATACTGCAAAATGTCTGGCTCAAGAACAACCAGATGTCTTTGTGCAGAAACACAAGAAAACACTGAACCTGGGTAGATGCACAAAACGATGCCCCCTCATGATGAAAGCCCCCTGTCCACAGGACGGCCGTGAGCCTTCGCCACCACGGGGGGCCCACACTGCTCCCGCCTGCTCAGCACCTACACACCTCTCTTTGGAAGAACCCTCTTCTCTCTGCTGCTTTCCTGCTCTAGCTGTCAATCAAGGCCACCTGCCCTCTCCAGGCAAGCGGCAGCAGAGTCCAAGCCCATGGGACATTATCCAGGAAAGCCAAAGGGTGCCAGAAAGACACAGGAACTTGGGCCTGAGTCCCCTTGGTCCCGAGGTTCAGTCCATCTCAGGGCCCCAGCCACATCCTTCTGATCAATTCCATGTCTGCTTGAGTTACCCAGAAGGAGACTCTAATGAGCGCATCCATGGACACAAGCAGCCCCCAGCTGGAAGAGTAAACAAATTCTGACAACTTTAAAAGTCAAGGACCACATGCTTATGACAAAGATTATCTGCATTTAAGAACCCTTTCTTTCCTCCTAGTGGTAGCTTCCAAAGACTCCCCAAATCGCAGCCTATAACCTCAACGGCCTGAGTACAGGGCCTCACCAATTGGTTCCTGGAAAATGGGAGTCCCTGAATGTCTGAATGGAGCATCCAGCGTGCTCCTGCTGCTACACGCCCACCTGTTCACAGGAAGACCCCCCTGAGGCCAGAGCTGCCCTCCTCCCTCCTGCAGTCGAGCTCCGCGCAACACTCAACACACCTGGTCCTGGGAGCAATACTGGGACTCGGCCCAGGACCACAGTCCCTGGGCACCCGAGCCCATGTAGGAAGACACGTGTGCCCACTGAGACCAAAGTGCCACATGGGGAAGGAGGCCCAGCTCTGGAGCCACCATCAGGAGCCATCTGCACGACCTTGGAGAAGTAGCAGCTCCAGAGCAGGGCTGAGGACGTGACTGTCAGGCCCACCAAGAGGCAGGGCCCAGATGACCCAGAGCCCCTCATACAGCTCAGAGCCAAGTCCAAGGCACATCAGGAGCCAGCCAGGGACCAGAACAGGTGGTGCCAGCACCATCTGCAGTGACAGCGCCTGCAGGCAGCAGGCAAGACGGGGCTGGAGCGCAGGCAGGCGGTCGCAAAGCCCTGGGTGCCGGGCCCGGCAACCCCATTTCCCTTCACTTAACCCGTGACTTATTCTGAAAAGGGTGAGGCCGAAGAATGTCAACTTCATTCTGAAAGCCCTGGTGAGCTCTGCACAGGCCTGGGCAGGGCAAGGCCTGGCCAGATTTCTACTTTGGGATCTATTTATGGGTGAAGCAAGCTGTCGCACCACCTCCAAGGAGATCCGTCTGTGCAGCCACACTGCACACACCACGTGGGGCTGGCTGACTCACCTGTGCTTAGTCACAAACATAAACACAAGCTTGTGAAACACACAACCAGGAGGGCTGCCGTGACCCGTCTCACAGGGTCCTGGGGTCAGCAAGCTAAAACACGAAAGCCACAAACCCGCCATGTCGGGAAAGCCCACCACGTGCAAGGAGGGTGAGTGCGGTACAGATGACCTTGGGCCTCTGGTTTCTAAAGCCAAAGGAGGATCCAAACTCCAGGCAAACCTGACAGCGCCTCAGGATCAGGGCTCCTCAGCCCGTCAGGCGCGAGGCTGTGGTCGGCCGTCCCCTGAGAAGACGCGCATCCAGGAGTCACCCATTCCAGGACCCAGTTCACTCGCTCCTCTTCATGCCATAACACCTGCACTGGGAGACCCCAGAGACATGGTGGTCCGCCGCACGCTGCCATGAACAGAAGAGGGGCCCCCGACCTGCACGCCAGCACACAGCACTCACAGCAGCCTCCGGAGCCCCACGGTGGAGAGGTAAGAAAATGAACCATGATCCAGTTTTTCATTTCCTGGTCTTACACCTTTGGGATGATCTTATATCAAAAGCAAGCTAGAAAAGCCGCATTTGAACGAAAAAGTCAGCAATGGGACCAGCAAAACTGCAAACTAGACTGTCTGAACAGTGACGAGGACTGACATGAAATGACCCAAGGAATGACTAGACGAGGACGGCCCATCTTGCAAGCGCTGCCCACAGGAACTCACCTCCACGTGGGCAGAAGGGCCCAGCCGGGCAGGAGCCCTGGCTCTCACAAAGGCCCGCTGGTTAACACCCAAGCTCACAAGACTGATCCTTTCAGTCATGTGTCTCAATTTCCTGGAGAGGAAGGCAAAAGCAGGTTCTCCAGCTGGTGCAAAGGTCACCAGCTCACAAGGCACAAAGGGGCCGCTGGGCAGGAGCTGGCAGGAAGGAGAACCAGGAAGGCCATGGTTGGCCAGCAGCTGCACACACCACGGAGAGTCCTACTGGGGAAGGGAGGTGGAAATCAGGGAGGAGGCGCACAGGTTATTTTCTTGCTCTTATGTAAATAAAACCAGTGTTTCCCAGCT
The DNA here is from genome assembly GCF_052094955.1 of Ictidomys tridecemlineatus. Lineage (NCBI taxonomy): Eukaryota > Metazoa > Chordata > Mammalia > Rodentia > Sciuridae > Ictidomys > Ictidomys tridecemlineatus. The sequence goes on along the minus strand of NC_135483.1, from coordinate 194,171,010 downwards.
CAGGTTATTCTCCAGAGTGAAAACAAAGTCCAGCTCAACAGGGTACAGTCAGCTCTGCAGCACTCTGCCAACGCAGCGTCATCCAAGGAGTGACCACTGATGCAGCCGGAACCCCAGCCACCATTCCCACACACCAAACCCCATCACAAGCACTTCTGGGAAAAGCTCAGAGGACCAAAAGCCAGAATTTGGGAAATTATACAGGTTTTCTCCCCACCCTGTAAGAGAACTGCCCAGGAAATGTGAATAGTTGAAAAGATCTACATATGCAAGTTCCCAGGAGGAGGGAGGGATGCCCAGCTCAGCCAAGGCTGAAAATCACAAGTTTGTTAAGAACTGTCCTGCACTCACTGGTGCCAGGTGTCAGCCCTGAGCAGCCGGTGGACCGTGCCTACTGGGGCAACTGGAGGAGGCAGGAGAGGGGGCTGCATCCCACAGAGAAGGTTTTCTAGAAACTGCAGGGGACCAGGAGTCCTGGTAGCTCACGCCTCCCTGGCGGCCCTCCCGTGCGCCTGGAGGGGACCTGGGGAGGAAGGGGCTCAGTTCCTCTAGGCGCTCAGGGCACCTGCCTCCTAGAAAACGCCAGCACCTCCCTGAAGCAGAAGAGAGTGAGCCCTGGTGGGCACAGGGCTGGGTGCTGCAGCGCAGAGGCCGCGAGAGCAGACAGGTTCCCCGCCTGCAAAGGTGGCGAGTCTAGGCTGTCCTGGGCACTGCAGGATGGCCCTGGCCTCTGCCCACCATACACCAGGGGCAACCCCCCTCAGAGCTGTGACAAAACAAAAGTATCTCCAGAGGTTGCCAGATGTCCTCTGTGAGATGGGGGCGTGGCTTTACCACCCCACACCCTCAGCTGAAAACAGCTCTTGCCAAACACTCCCCTGCAGCAGGGAAACTGAGTCACACAGAGAGGTTCTCCCTAGGGCTTTCTGACCTCTGAAGCAGGCACTGTCTTCATGAGGTGCTGCCTCCGGCCCTCCTTGGCCTCCCCCGCCCAGCAGTACAAGATACCTCTCGGCCCATGAGACCAGCCCATCCTCTCCCAGCACCACGGTGGTCACCAGTCATTGCTAGGAACCTGCTGAACCTAAACCAAAGCAGAGACTCCAATCCACTGCTGGTGAGGGTGTAAACCTCAACCACTGTTCAAGAAATCCACTCAGCAGTTTTCTTAAAAAGTAAACAAAGAAAGTCGGACACATGCCTGTAATCCCAGCTACCTGGGAGGCTGAGGCAGGAAGATTGCAAGTTTGAGGCCAGCCTCACAGTTTAGCAGGACCCAAGGCGGCACCAAGAGCATGAAGGAACCCACACTAAGGAGCATCACTCGGTAATAGCTGTTGGATGGATCTAGCATCTCCTTGCTCAGTGAGTGAAGCCAGACAGAAGGGGTCCTGTACTGCATGATGTCACTTTTATTTAATTTTGCAAAATGCGAACTAATCCACAGTGACAGAAAGCAGATACGTGCAAACAGACAGAGCAGGAGGAGGGTGGCTGCAAGGGACCTGAAGAGGCAGGGGTGATGGGCACACTCTGTGCTGTGAGTATGTACATCTGTCAAGGCTCATCAAACTGTGAGCTTTCGATAATCGGAGTTTACCTGACACAAATCACACCACTAAAGTCACGGGGGAAACTAGGTAAGTGCAGAAACAGCATCGCAGCTGCAGAATCTACACGCTCTGATGGTATCAGCCAGCAACTGGTATCAGACATGTTCACGCCACCTTCCGGGGAGTCCTGCGTGGACAAGACCATCAGGACCCTCTGCATCCGGCCACTTCCAACTCGGCCACCTTCCTTTGGTGACGTCAGGCACATCATTTTGATTTCAGGGCACAGATTTCTTTCTTTTATGCTAATTATAGCTGAGAGGAAACACAACCTCTGTTTATACACATATAAAGTTAACTGCTTGCTAGCATCTTTAGTATCGACATGTCAGAGAATCCACATGGCTTAGATTCAAGAAGGTATTTTCTACCAACTAGGATTAAAGGTGCTGCAGTTTTTCTGAAACCGGGTGAATTTTCAGAGGCAGGCTGTTTGGAAATCCCCCTCCTCCCAGACTGTGGAACCTGCCATCGCAGGGAGCCAGGCTGCCACTGTGCTGCCTCCTGCCATCAGAACCGTCCCTCAGCATCCCAGCTGCCACCACACCTCAGCAACAGAGTAAGAAAAGTGAACAAGAAGCTGCTCGTTCCTTTAAAACCTCACAGGTGAAAAGAGTGTGTGCACATGGGTTCCAAATCACAAACCAAAACCTGCAGGAACGCTGCAGACAGCAGCGAATTCCAAGTCCTCCCGCAGACTCGGGCTGAGCAGACGGGGCTCCTGTGTGCTTTTCTAAAATGTCAACATTGTGGGTGGCTAGGCCAGGGCTGAGTTGAGATCCTTCCTCTGCTGCTTCAGGAATGGGGTGACCGGGGCCAGGCTTCACCTCCCTGGGCTGCTGGCTGCTGACCTGCAGAATGGGGCTTCCACCACCTCTGTCCTGGGGTGACCAGGATGAAGTGTGTCCGCCCTTGACACAGGGTCCTGTAGACAGCACTCAATAGATGGTTACCATGGGTCTAAGAAGCAAGGGGAAGGGATGGAAAGAGAAGGGAGGCTCAGGAAGCCTCTAATAGAAATTTCTGGAATCCGGAGCAGGAGCAGCTGTTGGAGACACCTGCAGGCAAGGGTGTCGTTTACCAAACCGTTCTTGCTGCCCATGGGGCCAGTCCCCTACGCCCTGCCAGCCCTCCACTACAGGCCTCCCCCGACTCGAGCTCTCTTCCTACACAAGAATGCAGAATTCTGAATGGAACCTCTGGGAGGGCGGGCACGGCCCAGGTGCAGTGCCGGGCCACATGACCACTTGGTAACTGTCACCTGTGGATGGCAGGACAGGTGCAGGGCAGTGTCTCCTACCAGAGCTTTGCAGTACCGCAGCTCACCTAGAAAGATGGCCATTCATGGCTGCAAAACCATCCCCCAGGAACAGGGCCCATGTCCTCAGGAAGGGTCTGTCCTGCATGACAGCTATCATCTGTCCACAGGCTCCAGGGAGGCAGAATCTCCCTGGTGGTCCCAGCTCACTCCAGGCCCAGAGTGGAGTTGGAACGGCTTGAGTGCAGCCAGAGACCGAGGCACGGCGGAGGATGGAGAGGAGAGCAGACACCCAGCAAACAGGCTGGGGTCTCTGAGGTGTGCGCTGTCCCTCGTCCTCGCTGCCACCCAGCCTCGTTCCTCCTCACGACTGTGCGCTGTATGTGGAGGAGCGAGGAGCAGGAACCCGGGCTGAGGAACACGACGTGAGCCCAGCGGCCGGAGCCTCGGCACCCACACAGGCAGGCACAGCTTCTGAGGCTCCGAACCAGGAACGCTCATGACGTCCTGTTCTCAAACCCAGGGAGACTCTTGCCAGCACTCAGGTGTCTAAAGAAAATTCCTGGGTCTGTGTCCAGAAAGCTCCCCTAAAACACAATATCCAAGTCATGGTGGCTTAAATGATATTTTATATATATATATATGCTGTAACTCAAGCCTTAAAAGCCCAGTTTCTGTATCTAATGGGAAATGGGCCAGAGTGATGGTGGCTGAGGAGGATGGATCTTCTGAACTCTCAGCTCTGGGACAGTTCACTTCGACTGGCTCTGCAGGGTGTCCTCCTACTGAACTCCCAGGCATGGCTGCTGCTGCACCCATGTGAGGTGGCCGCAGGACGGAGGATGCTGCCCTCTGATTCCTGAAGGCCAAATCCCAGCCAAGGTGGTCTGAACAGCCTTTATCCCTGTACCACCATGGCACCTGCCAGAGCTGCCCCAGCGGGCTCTGGGAGCACACAGGCAGGACAGATATGCCCTGCCCTTGGAGGAAAGAGCTTTGCAGCAGATCCACGCGGCACAGCGTGCGTCAGCTCCCAGGCTTGGGGAGAGGAAATGGGACTGAACAGGGAGGCTGCTAGGCGGGGGCCACAACGCTCCCGCCTGGGGAGGAGGAGAGGCCCTGTCGTTCTGGGAGAGGGAGAACTGTTGCTGAAATCATCTGATGGTCGTCTGTCACTCCTCCCACATGGTGCGGGAGTGAGGCTGGAGCCTCCTCTACAACTCCACCAGCAGCATGAGGTGCCGGCTCAGCAGCTAAGCTTTTCCACTAGAAAGGGGACCATGAGAAAGCAAGAGGAGCATGCAGGAGAGGGGCCCCTTGAGGTACCCACCATGCAGAGCCTGAACCCCTGTTGTGATTAAAGAGGCGACAGCTAAAGTGCAGCTGGCACAGATGCCCCTCAGTTAAAAGCCATGCTGGACTCTGAAGGGACACAATGCAAATTAACAGCTGCACCCTGGCTGGAGACTCACACTCAGCCCCAGTCAGGGAAACATGGGGTCCACACCAAAGCAGCTTCACGTCCAAACTTCCCCATCTGGACAGCAGAGCCTGGGTACACTGCTTGAGGTCCCCAGGAAGTGCACTGTGATGTGCAGAGACCCGGAGCAGTCGGTGCCAGTCAGCACGGCCAATCAGTTCCCCAGGACGGCACCACCATCCTCAGGGAACAGGAGCCCTGGGGGTGAGACTGGGGGCTCCTAGGCAGCTGTGAGGCCAGCACCAGCTCTTGCACCACCCCAAGTCTGGGAAGCAGGAACTGGAATCTCATTAGGCTCCCCATTCACACTGCAATTAGCAATGCAGAGACAGAGGTCAGCCCCAATTTTGGAGGCTGAGCCTGTAAAATTCATGATCAGAGAAGAGATCAGGAGGTGATCACGCCAGCCCTGCACATGCACTCACACAGGTCCCCGGCTCCACTTGCAGGACTCACAGGAGCTCATTACAATGATAAGCACACACATCCTTACCGGGCCACAGGGGCCACCTAGCGAAGTCTGAGGCCAGGCATCCTGGCCATGTCTCCGACCATCCTGGAGAGGTTCCTGCAGACCCAGTGCACATGCCGAGGCATCCCAGCGAGGCCTTCTGAGCATGCACGGTACCTGAGACACAGAAGCACCACACTAGCTACAGGCCCTGCACATCACATGTACACACAACCTGCCTCCCTCCTTTCTAGACATTACACTGTTGAGTGGAATTCCACTATGTTTTTAGGATTCAAGGCAAAACGGCTTAAAAAATACCAGGACTACAGGGCCTCCCTTAACCATACCAGGGCCCAAGTTCAGGAACTAAGGAGTAATGGATGGGGCATTGGCAGTCACTTCATAGCCAAAAGGACCCCTAAGACCAAAGTGCACCCTCTGAAACTGCAGCCCAGAGGGACAAGCAGTTTTCCCCCAAGGGTCTATGGTGGGGCATATGGTAGGGCAGGAGCCTACCCCTTCTGTCACCTAGAAGCCAAACTGAACCACCTAGGGTGGGAAGGAGTTCATTCTGCTTCCAGTAATCACAGACCAACAAGAAAACACTCATCCCACAGTAGTGCCTCCACTGCTCCGAACACAACGGCCTAGGGCACAGGCTTTGGGCCCACCCCGCGGCAAGACCACCCAGGCCCAAGTGAGAGGCTGCCCTCCCAAGCACGCACACTTGGGCCAAGAAAATCAAGCCAGGCATCTCCTTGGGTTGCCCTGCAAACTGTACCAAGGTTGAGGTGACCAGAGCCGTCCTTCACGGTGAGGCCTCTCACTCCACCCACACCTGAGGAGCAGCCTGCCTCAAGTGACCCACTCCTGGAACCTGGTGCAAACCCTGGGCCGCCCTGGCTCGAGAACCCTTCAAACGTCAGGGCAGAACCAGGTGGCACTCGACAGCCAGCACTCACGAAACAACCCTCTGGGTGGGCAGAGAGGGACAGGACGTGACAAGCAGGCTCCAGGTGGCAGGCACACGGCTCACTCTGCACATCCTTCTGTGTGTCTGAAATCAGTCTCCTTTAGTGGGAAACCATTTGACCACAGGGTCTCAAGCCCCTGTGAGCGGGCATGCCTCCCCTGGGCGGACCAGGAGGGGCTGGAAAAGGTCTGCGGGTGGGTGAGGCCTGCCCTGGCTCTGAAGGGCACTCAGAACAGCCCCCAGCCCCAACAGCACAGAGCACCCAGTGTCCTACAGTGGTGGAGGGGTGCCCGAGCTTCCCGGGTGAGCAGGTGTGCTCCACCCAGGGCTCTCTCCAGCCAGGCAGCCCACAGACCTAAAGAGCTGACTGTGCCCCCCGCAGCCTGCGTTCCGTCAGAAGGAGGTTCAGGCCCTGGAGACAGCTGGGCTCCAGGTCCCAGCCCAGTCCCACAGGGGTTTCAGGAGAAGCAGGGCAGCTGTGGCCCCAGGCTGAGCCCAGCTCACATACAGCTTTTTTCCCGCTGAGCGTCCCCATGCCAGTGGCACCCAGGGACCCTCACCGTTGGGGGAACCCTCTAGATCCGGACCATCAGCAGAGAGAAACACTCTTTATTCTCCAGCATAAAATGGCCAGTAAGGTAAGAGTGAACCTCTGTGAGCAGCTGCCCTTGATGGGCGAGGGCTGCAGGCCTGCCTTGCCGAGTTCCAAGCCCCCTACTGTGGGCCAGGGCATGGTGCTGGCCCCACAAGGTCACAGCTTCCCACCTTCGGAGCTCGACAGGGCTTCCTCCTGGAGCACCTGCTCTCTCCACTGCCCACCGTCCACTGTCCTCGCCCACTACACACCAGCCAGAAGCAAGTACCTGCCCTGTCTTTCCTGGCAAAGGGCCTCTATGGTCCAAACGCCTGGTTCTACAATTCTCTAAAGCCATGATGTGAAAAAATACACGTATGCACGTGGCTAGGACATGCGAGTCAAGCACTGTGGTGAGCCGTGTCAGCAGACCGTGGTCGCCATTACAAGACGGCGCTGATAAGCGCCGTGGCCTGTGATAAACAACTCCTTATTTTGGGAGACATGGCACGTAGCTGTAAAACACCCTATGAGAAAGGTCCACGTGGCGGCATGCCGCACCATGCGGCACATGTTCTGCACATCTAGCCAGGAGACCACCTGGCTCTATAAGCAGGACCTCAGGGGCCATGGCCATCCAGGGTCTGCACAGAGAATCTCAATCGTGTAAGTCCCCTTACCCAGGCTGACTCAGTCAGTCCCTAGAAATGGATCCAAACTAGTCACCCTCACCAGAGACCGACTATCGAGCCAGCACCGCAGAGAGGAGGAAGCTGCAGTTCTGCCCCCAACGTGCCCGCCTGCCACCCGCTGCCTGCTCTCCCTCCATTCTCATAAAAGCCCGAACGGTTCCTGGTGCTGAACTCCACTCTCCACCACCTCGCAGCCACCGCCATTCCCGTCCTGCTGGCCGCAGTGAGCATGGCCGCAGGCCCCTCTGCGGGTATGGCGGGGGGAGGTCGTCCACAGTGCCACTGCCCAGTGACAGTGAGTACTGGCTGGCAGCCTGTCCTTGGAAGTTCTCAAGGCCCTCCCCACAGCCCTGGCCCGTCCTCCTCAGGAGGAGAGATTCTGCTCTGGGGGCTCCCGCTATCCCAGAAGCCCATCCTCACCTGACTCGCTCCTGAGGCCCCCCTGTCCTCCGCCCCCTGGCTAGCCCCACCCCAAGACTGCCCCGCACTGCCCATGTGGTGGCTCAGCTCTTGTTGCTGTCACCTCCTGGGCCAGCGGTGAGGGTCCTGAGAGGAGGGCTACTGCCCTACCTGCCTGCCCCACCAACGAGAGGCGGCGCTCCACCCTCCGCAGGGCCGCGGCGGACCTGCCTGCGATCCTCACGTTAGCCACTTCCCATTCCAAACCAAGTGGGCACAAGCGTGGCCTGCCCACCACCGTCCCTCAAAATCAATATTTGTCTCTGCCCAGGGACACGCAGAGCCCTGATCCAGGGCCTGCCAGGGCTTCCAGGGTTGGCCTCCATTAGCACTGGCCTGAAAGGGGGGATGGGCAGTCCCAAGACACCGCGCAAACAAAGAAAACCACTTGGAGAATCAGAGCTGGCAACGCTGTCCTTCTCTCCTTTTGTGTCTTCCTTGTAATTGTACAAACAACACAAACTGGACTTGCTGATGTGTGACTGTTAAGACCACAAAGAGCTGGGGCCCTGCTGCACAGGGAGTCTCCTTTCAGCAGAGGACAGCGCGTATCAGAGGATCAAGCTGATCATGCCTTGGAAGGCCTGGGCAGAGCCAAGGAGCTGGACAGTGTAAAGCCAGGACTTCCTGGGGAGGGTCCCACACAGCGTCATTCACAGAGCTGGTCATCCATCTAACACGGAAGAAGAGTCAGGGATGACCCTAAAGTTCAGGACCTAAGACAGGCCCAGAGCTTGGTTCATGGGCCAAGGACTGAAGGGTGAAAGCCTGAAGCAGGAGTCACACCATGACCTGGGCCACCGGTGGCATCCTGAGCACCAGGTCCAGCTCGGGGAGAGAGAGAAGCCAGACTGGGCAGCTTCTGCCCAACCTGGACCTGACAGAAATGAGGACGTGGGCACCAAGCAACACACCCCGGAGTGTGTCAGGCACTGGTTGTAACAGTCCAAACTAGGAAACCACCCATGGGTTTTCAGACCCACGAAGAAGGTGACAGTCAAACCTCTCACCTCCAACCCTTGGCTGAGCTTCACCTGGGCCACCCACGTCTGTCTCCTGATCTGGGCGCTGTGCAGAAACTGCCTCTTTCCTTGGGCCTCTCTGCACTACGGGAAAGGAAAGGGCTCTCCAAAACGAGGGAATGTGGTCTCAATCCCACCAGCCCCAACCCAAACTCCAAATGACACAGGGTCCTTCGAGGGCCGACTCATCAGTGCTAAGACCAGCATCAGATGGTAGCAGGAAGGCTCAGCAATGCCAGGTGGGCAGAGGCTGCCGACAGCGTCCTCCCTGGAGAACACACGACTTCTCCCCCAACGGCAACGAAGTCCAGGGCTGGGGCTGTTTCCCAACCAACTTCGCTTTCATTATAAAGCCACCAAGTGGTCACTGATAATACCAAATCAAGATGACGGCCATCAACACAGAGACCATAGCCCCCCTGCCCCCAGCTCAGTGGCAGAGCTCTTGCCCAGCCCAGGGCAGGATGGAACCCAGCTCTGGGTTCCATCCCCAACACCAACTTAAAGGAAAAAGGGAAAACACTCACGAAACTAAAGTAGGTGGGGCCGGAGTTGTGGCTCAGTGATAGAGCGCCTGCTGCATGAGGCACTGGGTTCAATCCCCGGCAACACATAAAAATAAGAACTAATAAAATAAAAGTATTACTCCACCTACAACCAAAAAATATTTTAAAAAGCTAAAGTAGGTGTTGTTATTTGTTCCAAGTATTCATTTAAAAAAATTTCTTCAAGTTTCAACACCGTAAGAATGAAACTATTAAGTAAAACCAAACCCCATGCATTAAAACTAAATTCTCCTAAAGGGCTGCTCTCCCTTTAAGTCTATTATCTGAGAATGCAGTGACAGTAAAGGCCAGCGTCCCACGCTGGAAATCAACACAGTTCTATTTGCTAGAGGCTGTTGAATGTTGACATTTCTAAGACCAAACATAAATCGTTTGTGAACATGGCCGGTAATTATTTGGAATTCTTCTCCCAGAACCATGAAAAGTGTTTCACATCCTCTAAAAGAGAAAGAGAGAGAGAGAGGAAAGAGAGAGAGAAGCAGCAGCTTCTAACCAGGATGCTAATGACAACCAGCCGGCATGAGCCGTTTTAGGGATGAGACAGTTGCTTGTGTGGAAACACTGTACAAATACTCCAACACTGCAGCCCAAAAAAGACAAGCCCCATCAAACAGCGGGAGAAGTGTGAAATTTGCAAATGAGCCCCTGGTTAAACAAAAACACCAATCTGTTCCCAGAGAGCTCAGGGTGGCCACCTGTTCGGGACTGGGGAGTGCAGATCACCAAGGGAAGAAACAATACCACAGGGATGACAGCCCCCTCCCTGGTCCCCACCCTCGGGCCTATATTTAGTCTGCTCTCTATGGAAAATGTCCCGACCTTGCACACAAACAAGCTGTTTGGCTGGTTATTCAAAGGATCCATTAACAACCTCTTCTGCACCACGTGGTACTTCTCTTTCTCTTTCCCTCCCGGCTGCAGAAGTGACCAAGAAACCCCCTCTGGCATCGGTCAGTTGTAAGCACAGAGCACTGGAAGATGAAGGGATCAGACCCAAAACACAATGCTGGCCTGCCCCACCTGGGGCACCTCTGCCTAGCAGGCAAGGCGAGCTGTCCACGCTGCAGAATGGAAACCAAAACTCCCTCCCAGGCCCTCAGAGGCACCGGAAGGCCAGGGCTCCTATGGCGCACACAAAGCCTTGCCCAGACAAAAATAACAGATGCTGCAAAGATTAGAGATTAACATCTGTAGAGTGCACTTTGTTTCTTAGAGAAAGGTACTTAACAAAGGGAAGGAATTATGTAGCTAAGCACAGATCAGAACCCCAAACCCTGGATTTTAAAAATAACTAAGCCTCATCCGGCTTTGCCAGACTCAATCACTTAAGCTAAGGACACAAAGATTCTGGAGCACTGGGAAGGGAACAGGGAAGGGGCACTGATCTGTTCCACTGTTGAGAAACATGAGACAAAACCAAAGCAGTAGCTGAAAAAAAAAAAAAAGCCACAGTGAGACTCACAAACTATAAACACCTGCAGGGTATCGGGAAAGAGCTCACAAAACAAGGGAGTAGTCACAACAAAGCAAAAGTCTGGCTTGGACACAAACAGACGGGGCAATAAGGCCACAGGTTTTGCTCTGAAGGTTCCTGGGCTGCTGAAGCCACCCCCATCACCTCCCACAGGCGCCTCCTCAGCCCCTCTGACAGCTGATAACACAGGGCTCCCCTCTTACAGAAGGCTCTTGCCACTTGGAAACTGCGGTAACAAAATGTATCATCCGCCAGATTATCATAATAACTGAATATGGAAGGACTGCATCTAAATATGCAGAGGATTACAGCAAAAATCAACACTCCCAAAAGACAGGAAGGAAAACCCACTGAACCACTGTGGGGGGCGGGGGGCACAGGAAGACAGCTGGTTCCACCTCCCCTGGAGGGTCTGGCACAGGTCTGAGCTCCAGCTGACCACAGCCCAGGAACTCAGCACCTCCCAAGAAACATGCCTTCTCTTCTGTCAGCACTTGGAAGTCGGACCTGAAACCATAAATCCCTCCTCCATCCACTACCCCTAACCTCAGTGACACAGGGAACTCCCTGAGCCCTGGTGTCTTCATGGTAACTGCCAGGGAACCCTCGCCCTGAATGTGAGTGCCCCAAGCAAGAGTGAGTGCCAGCCCAGGGAAGGTGCCCAGCCAGCGGGGGCATCCTCCCCTCCACAGCAAGGCTTCACAAAGCCAGCCCCACACCACAGGGCCACACATCCGGCCCACTCCAGACCTACAGGAGAGGGGTGCCTGCTGTCAGTATTCACGAGCTCCCGAGCCCTCCCTCGCATCCACATCTGAGACCACTGTTGTTCACGTGCTGTGAGTGCTGCATTATGTTCAGCAATGCAGGCTGTCCTTTGATTGTCCCTCTCGGTGACACTGATTCTGTCTGAAATCCTCTCCATCCAGCATAAAGCAACATCAAACTTTCGTAGACTATTGATCTGAAAAAGTTACAACATTTAACAAGCAGATCTTTTTCTTCCCCTACCTACGCTAAAGAAAATTTCATTGTCACCCCAAATGCCACATGACATTTCACTTCCAAGCCAATTGAGCAAATCCAAAAGGCACCGGCCCTAACTTCTGTGCCCTGAGGACGGGTTTCAAAATGCCCTCACTTCTGTAGGAGGACAGACACTGCTTACGCCACCAAGGAGCAAAAGGACCCACATTTCAAAGAAAACACTAGCTCACTGGCAAGTAAGCCAGTCAAGGAACACCCCTGCATACTGTCAACTCAACCAGTGAGGACAGAAAAATGAGCAAGACCTGACTTCTGCACTAACAGAGCTCTCAGTCCTACAAGCTAGATGAGGAGGAGGTGAGCCAAAGAGGACTGGGGACGCAAAGCAAGAGGACCTCAACTCTAATGAGGTGAAGCCAACTATGGGTGACACAGACAGGGCCTAGTAGGATGTACGGCAGGAAAGAAGTATCTCAGAACATGTCCCTGTGCCACATCTAAGAGCATGAAGCTCAACTCCCAAGGGACACCTAGGTTACTCAGGACCTCAGAGAGCACAGTTGTGAGTAAGCCGCCAGGTTCCCCCAGAAGCAACTAAGAGCCAACAGAGCATTGTTTTTATGAAAGAGGTGCAACCTGCAACCTCTGATTCCACGTGAAATACTAGCAACTTGGCAGATAGTGAAAAAGAAAAACAACACTCTCCACGGCAGGAAGAAGAAATGTGTTTCCCTAAACATAACACCTGTGACAACCAACCAAATAAATTTCTATATAAAACAAACTCTTACAAAAAACCTTGCTGCAACAAGCGACTTTCAGGGAACATGATCCTTGGGGTTATTTGGGGCGTTCTCAAACCCTTCATCAAGGGTCAAGGCCGCACAAGCTTGGGATGGTATGCACAGACAGCTGTGGGAACTATGAACAGCAGGCGCTCCATTCCCAGCTCAGCAGACACCAGACACCAGCACTGAAGTTACAGGGTGGCCAAGGAAGGGCTCAAGATGCAAGTCAAACACGCAGCCAGCGGCTCTGCAGGGAACAGATGCTCCATGACACACTGTACCACAGGCTTTGGTGGACCCTCTGCCCCTATCGTCCCAGGTCCCCTGAATGCTGGGGCTCAGGCACTACTACGAAGCCCTGACCCCTGTGAGATGCTCTTCAAGGCAGTTCTCCTGCCACAGGCTGGGCCAGGCCAGGCGGGTGCGTGGGTGTTGCTGACGGGCCACGCAGGAGGGGTAGAGGCAATGCTGTCAGCCAGGCCCTCGACTTCAGAGCACAGCCGAGTTTCCCAGCAGCATCTGGGAACCTGGGAAGTAGGGCCCTGGCTGGGTGAGCCACTGGACTGTCACCTGCTCCAACATGCAACCCAACAGAGGCTTAAAACAGCAACAAACTTTACTTAACAAGAAAGGCCCTTGACTCATCTCCCCAACCCCATCCACGCACCTCAGACAGGGAGACCTATCAAGTGGCTCAAACTTGAGGCCAGGCGGGTCCCAGGCACACTTCTAGGCATGGTGGCAGGAAAGGCTCAGGAGATGACAGCTGCATGCCACGTGTCCCCATGGGACACCCCAAAATCTGATCAGCTAAATGTGAAAATGATCAGCAACGGGGCCTTCAACTCTAGGAGCTTGTGGGATATAGATTCCCAAGGTAGGAAATAAGGATTAAAGAAAACACTTCTCTCCTGACAGATTAATGTTTTAAAACAAGAAAGAGGTCAAAAGCCTATGTTTTCCACACCTACAAACAGGATTACTGACCTATTTTTACTTGGGAATCTTGGTGAGCTCTTTCTGCTAAAATGTATTAAATTCAGTCCACAGTTAGGTTTTCCAATCAGACCCATTTCAACTGTCTTTGATACATGCACTAGCCAAAGTATTCCCTTTCACAGGGAAGCATGCCTCAGGCCCACCACAGAAATTCCTGAAGACACCAGAAAGCTGGAAATTTTTAAATAAATTAGAGCAAAGCCAAATGCTTACCAACAAGAGGAATTATATCTTCAAGTGTTTTTCAGAACTTCAAAAAGGGCTCATGTTATGGTAACCAAAAAGCTTTGTACAATTGGGGTCAAGTGGCACACGTCTGCAATCCCAGCTACATCGGAGGCTAAGGCAGGATGGCCATAGCCAGACCCTGTCTCAAAATAAAAATTACAGAAAGGGGCTGGGATGTAGCTCAGTGGTACAGCACCCCTGGGTTCAATCCCCAGTACAAAAAAAAAAAAAAAAAAATCTTTATATATAGAACCTAATTGTGTACATTTAGACAGGAAAAAAGACTAACTGGATCTCCTTTAAAATTAAGAGATTTCCCTTTTGCAGGACAAGTGATTTTTAAATCGTTTGCTATGGTATGCATTTACTTTCCTGGTTGGAAATGGTTATACTTTAAAACTCAAAAAGATTTACACTTTGCTGCTGTACCATAAAACCTCAAGGTTCACCTGCAGGCAGGGGCTAATGTGGTATGTCTCCAGGGCTGGGGTCCACTGCAGTCACTGTGGTGCTCTGGGTACCCACTCAGTTTCCGTTCCTCCAGGCATGTGCCTCTGAATCCCCTGCAGCAGTGCCCTGACTCTGTCAGTACACACAGCTACACATAACTGTATCTACATAGCTCTCTTCTCTCCCAAAAATGCTGTCCTGCCACAATTATAAACAGCAACGAAGTATACGCTTAAGTCCCTCCCACATCCTAAAATTGAAAGAGAGAGGAGAACATCTCACTATAACCAACAAGCCTAGATTAAATCAGAAAGGGCAGGGAGAGGTCCTCAAAGAGCTCTGTTTGGGGTAGCCCCAAATGATCCCTTGGTTCATACGAGACTTAGAACTGCCTCTGTCAATCAAGGGTCATCACTCCTCCCAGAACCTCCATGCTCCTTTACAAAACCTGGATAAGGAAGCTGGCCATCTCTCTCTCAGGGCTGGCACCAACAGGGAGATCACGAATGCCAGCGCATTTGTGCTAAGTTCTATACAAATGAACAGTGGCACCATTGTTGATAAGATCAGAGGCATACCTGACTGCTTCTTAACCTCACTAAATTAACTACAGCCATGGCACAATACGGACAGTCCTACCTCTAACAGAAAAATAGCAGTATTATCAAAGCCCCAAACAGAATCTATCCATTAATTGTGAGCCTTATTAATTGACAATATTTCCAGCCAAGAAGGAATCTAAATCTCCTATTGTACAGGTAGGCAACAAGCTATCAAAAAACCATCATTTCAGAATCACATAGGAGGAAAAAGGGAAGGAGACGGGAAGAGAAAAGAAAACTGCAACTGCATCCTCTTGCTAGAAAGTCCAACTGCTGCACTGGAAGTGCTGAGAACCCAGAGTGCGGCTTCAGAAATGGGAAAAGGAGAAGGACTGAAAGGGGGTGAGTCATGCTCAGCTGGAGGCCTTCCTGCTCACTGCAGCCAGGTGCACTCAATGCCTCACCCCAGCTTTCCATGTGCTTCAGCAAACTTCTGCAAACGCATCCAGAAGGTAAAGAAGAGGCACCTGAAATAAGCACCATGCACCTTCCACCGCTACCCAAACACACCCAGACCTCAAGTTCTGGAGGAACCCATCTGTAACATCTCTCAATCCACCAGATGGGTGCGGGTACCAGGATCTCCTGCCACAAGCCTAGAGACACACAGGGGTCCTGCCTCTTTAAGAGTCTAGAAGCACCTTAAGTTGCCAACAGGGCAGCCAGGGGCACTCAGGGACAAAAGGTGCACTGAGAAGCAGGCCTCCTAAGGCTGGAAATGCTGGGACCCTTCTGTGAAATCATCCAGTCTCCTACGGATACAGTCAGCCAGCCATGGGATGGGGTTCAAGTTTTTGAGGCTGCCAAATGTCAAGAGGATCAGCCACACAAAATCCACCTTCTCCACCTAACAAAGTTCCAAACCAAAACACTCTGGGGTTAGCAGTTCAGAATGCACAGTGCCAAAACAGAGCCCTCCTGAGGGCCACTGCTTCTCACTCCCAAAAGGCAGGGAATGGGGTAATGGTCGCACCTGCTTCCCAACACACTCCTACCGGCAGGAAGCTCCCAATGTTCTACAACAGAGGTCTTACAGCCTCTGGGCAGGACACTCTGCAGCACTGACAGGGCACCCTGTAAGCCTTTTACAGTGACCAACAGCAATGAGAGAGGACAGACCACTGATAAACTGTGGCTGAGACATAGCTCCACAGTTACCTATATGCCACCTGCTCCCCCAGGTGAGTCTTGGCAGGACCAAAGGAACAAAGCAAGGAAACAATCCAGAAGCCCAGTAGCAGAGAAATGAGAGCCACTGGCAGTTCAGAGGGAACACAAACCCAGAAAAGGCAGACTGCTTCCTGCTGCCACCTCACTTGCAGGACTACTGCCCTGCCTGACAGGCAGGGGAAGGTGAGAGTGTTCTATCCAGCCCCTTCCCTCTCCACTGGCTTACAATCTACAGCATCCTCCACTTATTTCCCCCCCTCCCAGTGCCAGAAGTGTCAAAGTGAGAGCCTCAGTAACCTGGCCTCCTACAGTGCTCTTCTGATTTGATCCAGGACTTGTGATATAAAACACACTAGGGAAGCTAACATTTACACAGGGCAGGTGAGGTGGACCTGCACATGGACAGGCTACTGCCTGGTCTGGATTTCTGCACGGGCTAAGTTTGACGGCCTTCCTTCCCAGAAATCCCAAAATGTGCAGACACGGGGCCCTGGGAGCACCACAGCACCTCAACAAGATAGCCGGGCCAGCATCATATCTTCAACGTCCTCCTGGACTCTCAGGCCTGGCCCGGTAACCTATCACTGGTCGGGTGGCGCCAACCCCTCCAGTTGCCCCCAGGCGTCTGGCGGAGTCGGGACACTCTGGCGGCCCAGGACGCGGGGCACCGAGCCACTTTCTCACAGGAGAGACTCCATTGTCCATTATCAAATTAACGCTGATGATCCATCTTCCCTGGAAGGCTCACGGCGCACCCGGCCTTGCAGGGCAAGAAGCACCGCAGTGCTCCCTCGGCGGGGCAGCCGCGTGCCTTGGCCCCGCGCGAGTGTACACACGCACGCACACACGCGCGCGCACACCCCCGGCGAGCCGGGGGCGCCCGCTCCCCCGTGCTTTCCAGAAGCCCCGGTGGGCCCGGCCCTCACCTTCGATAGCGATGACGTGCTCCCGGATCTGGTTCTGCAGCACCGGCTCCTCCACGCGCTCCAAAAGCTCGTAGATGGAATAGATGTTCGGGTGGACCGATTCGAAGCGCTGGATCTCGGCCCGGATGGCAGCCGAGTTGGCCAGCTGCTGCTGGTAGTTCATGGTGCAGGCGCCGCGCCCGGAGCCGCGCGCCCCCCGCCGCCGCCGCCCCGCTCCCCGGGGCCCGCGGGCCGCCGAGCCCGGGGCGCCGCAGCCCCGGGGGAGCCCGGCCCGCCGGCGGCGGGCGGAGGAGGCGCGAGAAGAAAGGCGCAAGCAGAGCAGGCGCCGGGTCGGCCCGTAAGCTCAGTTCATGGCCGGGACGCGCAGCCGGCGAGCGAGCGGGCCCCCGCGTCCCGGTCAGCGGGCCGTCCGGGGGAAGCGCGCCCCCATGGAGCGCGCCGCGTCAGGCGCGGCCAGCCCCGGAGGAGGCTCGATCGGGCGCCTTCCTGCGCCGCAGCCGCTTCCACTCCTAGACGCTGCCCCGCCGTGCAGCCATTAAAGCCCAGGCAGCCGCCGCGCTCCGAGCGCCGGGGCCGAGGGCCGGCCCCGGGCAATGGCCGCGCCGCTCCGGGCGCCCGGCCGCGGCGTGGGTCCGTGCGCTGCGTGCTGCGCTGCCGGGCGCACCGGGGCCCCAGCGTCGAGCCCGCCGTGCGCCGCCCGCCGAGCCGGACCAAGCCGCAGGCGCCGTGCAAGCCGCGGAGCCCGCTCCGAGCACCGCCCGCCGCCTGCCCGGCCAGCCCCCTCCCCGGCACGCAGGGCCCCGGCCCACGTCGGCCCCGCCCCCGCCCGCGCCCCGCCTGCGCCCCGCCCGCGCGCTCGCTGCCCTCCGGCCGCCGCCGCTGCGTCCTCCGCGGCGCTTCCCAGCGCGCCGGATCCCCGGGAATTGCGCCAGGCCCCGCCCTGCGCTGCCTCTGGGCTTCCTGGGACTTGTAGTCCGCACGATGTGGCGCCCCCCCACACCTCCCCCGGGACCGCGCACAGGGGGTGCGCTCCGCGATCGCGGCCTCGCGCGCGGGCGGGCAGGCGCGCGGTGGCGCGGAATCCTCCCATCCCCTGGACCTGCTCGGCCAGCTGCTGTCCGGGCCCTCTCGGCTGGCCCGAAGCTGCCGGTGCTGGAGGAACTAAGAGAGCCCGCCCGCGCTTTTGTTTGTTTCCAAGCGACTGGCCCAAGGAGCCGTGTCCCAGGACGTCCCTCGGTTGGCAGTCCCCTCTTCTATTTAACTTTCTACCTCCTTTTCTGAACGCCTCACGAGTGCTTCCTCTTAAGCGAATTCTCTCTCCAAAGGCGAAAAAACCCCTGATCCCATTCGGCGTATGGGTCTACACTCCACGAGTGCACTTAAGTTTAAGCAGGGGTGTGAGATGAGATGAAATACCACGGAGTTTTCCTAGGCATCCTCTTCCACTAAAAAAGCATTTTAATTGTGCTCTGTGTCTCCATCGGCAGCCTCCTGCGTGCCGCCTGCTCGGCAGGGCTCCCCAGTCCTTACCGGTTTACCCCACCTCAATCCCAAGTAAGTGCAGCCCCCGGACCTGCCGAGCTGGACCGCATTGCAGTAGCTGCCCCTACGTGCAGAGGGATAGTCCCGCAGGCTTAAAGCGAATGGGAGTTGCAGTTTTGCGGAAGTACTAGGACCGACTGCAGGCCCCTAGGCTGGGCACCGCGGCTGAGTTCTGCCCCAGCGGTCCGTGGTCTTGTCGGGGCCCCACCCTGTGTAAAGCCTCCTGTGCCTGCTGACAATGGCCTGAGCACACTCGTATCCAGACTCAGGTTAATCTCCCGGGGTTCCATGATGTCCCAGACAGTTGTGCTGACTCTTTTTAGCCCTCTGGGACTGCACCCATGCCTTCCTTGCCCCCGCCCTTCAGCAGAGCCCATGGATCCCTCTGTGATACGCCTCTGATTGAACCGAGGAGGCCAGTGGCTTCGTTTTACTATTAGCAATGATCCATGGCTCCCCACCTCCAGGTGGCTGGGGTAGTCTCTCACCAGGCTTCCTACTGCATTTCTGGCTTCTCAATCCTTTTTTGTGGTCTATTTTTACTTCTCTGACCTCTAAATATGGAGGGCACTGGGACTCCTTTCTATTTATGTGATCTCCCCTGTCTTATGGCTTTAATGTCCCACTAATGAACCTCAGACTTTTACCTCAGTCCAAGACCTTGCCCCCAAATAAATCCATATCTACCTACCTCCTCATCTTCTCTTGGATGCCCAACTGGCAGATCTAATCCAGCTCATCTCAAGGCGAACTCCTGCCTCCCCTCCCCTGCTCCTTTGGAAAACCTCCATGTGAGTCAGGGCGCTTCAGGCCTGCCTTGCCAGGTGAAGGATCTGCAGCCACCTTTTGTGCCTCTTGTTCTCACATATCCCAAAGTGTCAGCTCCACCTTCCAAATATCTGTAATCCCACAACTGCCCAACACCCTGCTAAGGCCAGGGTCTGTCCAACCCCTAGGTTATTGCTAGGTAATTGATCTAGCAATTGTTTTCCCTGATTCTTACCTCTCCCCATCTGTTCTCAAGAAGATAGCGTTGGTGAACCTCACTAAACCCAAGTGAGGGCCCATCATGCCTCTCCTCAAAACCCTCCAATGACCCTCTTTCCATCAGGCCTCCAAGGCCCTCTAGGCTTGAGCGCCTATGAAGATCTGAGAGGGTCTCAGCTTCCCCACCCCCCCACCCCCCGTAAGCTAACAAGGTGGCCAGCCACAATCTCAAAGATGCTGATGGAAGGCAAAAGACTCTCAGGTTGGAACCAAAGGACTTTATGATTTATAACAGTAGCAACAGTCATAGTATTAGCATTTTTGTGTGCCAGATTACTGAGTTCTGGGTCTTACAGGGTGATTAAGGGACCCTGTGGAGCCTGTACTCGTAGTCAATTGCCCAATAGAAGAGGAACCCTGGGCTTAGAGTGGACACATCTTCCATAGGAGTACTCAGCATGTCTGCCCTTCACTCCTGAGGGAGAGACTATCTTCATGATGGTGGACAAGAAGCCCATCTGCCCTTGACATGACAGGGGACACTCTGTCTCCCAAAGTTGTCTGCTCTGCAGCATCCTTGGGTGGACAATCCAGAGCAAAGGTGGCCACTGGCTCTGCTCACAGATGTGCAAAAGTACAAGACACCAATGAAGGATGGTGGCCCACAGCACCCTGGTACCTGTGTGGTCTGCTCAGACCACTGCAACACAGTGCTGCCAACTGTTCCACTTAACAGAAATGCATTCTCTCCCAGTTCTGGAGGCTGGAACCCCACGATCAAGGTGCTGGCAGGGTTGGCTTCTCCTGAGGACTCTCTCCCTGGCTGTAGATGGCATCTTCTCACTGCAGCCTCACAAAGGTTTCCCCTCTGTGCATGTCTGTCCTAGTATCCTCTCCTTACAGGGACACTGGTCATATTGACCTCATTTTAATTTAATCCCCTCTTTAAAGACCCTGTCTCCTAATACAGTCACATTCTGAGTTCTCAGAGGTCAGGACTTCTACCAATGAATTTCAGGGGGTGCAATTCAGCCCATGACAGTGCCTGCATTGGCAGAGCATCTCTGGTGGCTCCCTGTCTTCTCCTCGACAGCCACACCCTCTTGCACACCAGGCACCCTGCCATCTCAGGTTCATCATCGCCAATCCCTGTCAGGAGTGCTCTCCCAGCAGCTTCGCCAGCCCCGTCACTTCCTTCTTGTGCCTACCCCACACTCTTTGCAAGACCCTCTCTGACACCTTTTCTAAGACAGCCTCCTTGCTGTGGTGGAAGGAATCATGGTCCCTAATGGTCCCATATCTTAATCCTTGAAAACCACAAATGTGTTACCTGCAATGAAATAAGGGCTCCGCAGCTGTGCTTAAGTTAAGGCTCTCGAGTGGGAGAGATTATCCAGGATCACCCAGGTGGACCTGACATCTCCACAAGGGTCCTTGTAAGAGGCCAGCCTGAGGGAAGGAGATGTGAAGACAGATGCCAGGGAGGGGGTGGAGAGAGCCTGGAGGAGGCTGCTCTGCAGGCCTTGAGGATGGAGGAAGAAGGGAAGGTGCCCTCTAGAAGGAAAGGTAAGAGGACAAATTTTTTCCCAGAGGTTCCAGAAAGAACACAGCCCTGTGGACCCTTTGGGGACTTCTGCCCTTCAGGACAGTTAGAAATCGTGCTTACATGGTTTAAACCACATAAGCTGTGCCGATTTGCTGTAGCAGCAACAGGAAACGAATGCACTAGTTTGTTTTTTTCCCAGCACTCATCCCTGCTGACCCAGGTAGGCTTTACTCATTTGTCTTGAGTTTACTCTGTGCTCCTACTAGAACGGAAGCTCCAGGAGGGCCAGGACGCTGCTTTGCTCTGCGTTCTGTCCTCAGCCCTATGACAGTGCTTGGCACATGGTAGGTGCCCAACAAGGGTTTGTCAAATAAGAATTTCCCCATGAAGCGGCCACTGCCATGAGCACCAGGCCACGTGTCCCGCAGTGCTTGGTACACCTGTGCACTGTGGAGGGAACACACCCCCCTCTTGCTGCAGGGGCTCCCCTTCATCTCACACGCCCCCAAGCTCCGCCCAGGTTAGCTGAGTGACAGTGGGAGCTTTCCTAACAACACAGTGCCCGGAGTTATCCCCCAGGACATGACTAAAGACTCATCCTCTATACGTCCAGTCAAGAACTGTGGCCATTCCTCATGTGACGGTCCATCCAGGCACTTGTGTCAGCTTTTCATTCCTGTGACAAAGTATCGGGGATAATCCATTTAGAGAAGGAAGGACTTCTTTGGGCTCACGTTTTCAGCTTTGGGGTGTATGGCAAGACAGAGCATCGTGGAGAGTGTGTGGTGGAGGAAGCCGCTCAACACAGGGTGGTTGGGAAGTAGAGTGAGAGAGTGAAAGGATCCAGGGACAAGAAAACCTCTTCCAGGCTGTCCACTCCCTCACTGGCTCTGCTTGGCCTCTCCTGGCAGCCTGTATCTGATGGACATGGTTCATTTTCTGAAATGGCATTGTTACTTTCTTTGCCATCCACATGCATTATCCCAAGTTTTGGGGCTCAGAAGTGGACACAGGCTCTGGGTGTGGACAGTGCTGCATCCCTTCTCTAGGCTCCAGTTAGATCCGTTTCCTTAACTCTCTGTCTTCCGGAGGCCACCTGCCTGCCTGGGCTTGTAACCTCTCCTCTGCCTCTGTCAAAGCTGGCATGAGAAGTTGATCTTCCCCTAACGTTACGTTGCTCCGGTCCCCTCCTTGACCTTCCTCTCCCACCTTTTAGGACCCTTGGGAGCATGTAGAGCTCACCTGGATAATTCCCCCATTTAGAGGTCATCTGATTGGTGGTCAGTGCCATCTACAACCTCAGTTCTCCTTTGCCACGTAGGGTAACACACCTGCAGATTCCAGGATGATAACGAGAACCTCTGTGGTGGTGAGGACACTATTCTGCCTATGACACATTAATAGAGTACCACCGCTGTCCAGTGTGTCTACTGTTTACTACTGAATTTGGGTTTGTTGCTCATAACTGAGGTTGCATTTGAAGCCACATCTATTCATAACCAGGAGGATGTTCAGATGAAACTCTGGGCCTTGACTCACCCACAGCCCTCTGTACCAGGTAACCACGCAGAACTCAGGAGTTTTATGTAACCTGATGGGTCGCCTACCACTAACTTGTTTAGAATCCCACCGGAGGACCTCGTGGCCTGCCCCTAAGTGATGGGAGACAGCGCACGGGTGGACACAATGGATGTTTAAAGTTTCTGCGCCTTGATTCCTTTTGCTTTGGTACTTTTAGGGCTTGCTTATTTATAGTTATGAGGAATATCTCCCTGATATGGGACATGAGCAAAGCCAGCAGCAACACTCTTTAGCTTGAGTGACTGTTTAAATGATTTCTACAATGATTGGACATCCTTAAAATCAGCTTCATGG
Source organism: Ictidomys tridecemlineatus (assembly GCF_052094955.1). Taxonomy (NCBI): domain Eukaryota; kingdom Metazoa; phylum Chordata; class Mammalia; order Rodentia; family Sciuridae; genus Ictidomys; species Ictidomys tridecemlineatus. The sequence continues at coordinate 194,148,345 of NC_135483.1, read as the reverse complement.
ATCACACACATTGGAGCACCCCTAACTCATGGAACCCGAAACCCAAAATTCTCCAAAGTCCAAAACCTTTGGCGCTCTGACATGATGCCACGAGTGGAAGATTTCACGTTTCATGTACAAATTTATTTAAAGTATTGTATTATATAACCTTCAGCCTCCAAGTACGGGTGCAGGTCCCTTCGTCCCTTGTGGTGGATTTTCCCAGGTTCTGAGCATTAGGATATGGGCATCTTTGGGAAGCTTTGATTCTGCCTTCCTATCATGCTGAGAATCATGTGGAAATAGACAAGAGCCACCCTCTGGGGTTTTATTTATTTATTTAATAGAGACAAACAACAAATATTTAGTGATAAGCTGATGAGCAGCCAGCCTGTCTGTGGAACACCCAAGCTCTGTGGGCTTTCCCATGTGAGTGTATATGTGTGCGTGTGAGCCTGTGTGTGTGCTCAGTGTGCTGGGGATTGAACCCTGCTGAGAGCCATAGCCTAGTCAGAATGACGCCTGGCATTTTTGCCAGAATGGAGTGGTTGAGAGGTGACCAGCAAGCCATTGAGATGATGATGGTTATGTTAAGCTGTGTATTCAATTGTATATTAGACCCCTGCTGTCTGCCCAGCCTGCTACTTTGGAGTTCTCCTGGGGATTCCTGGAGAGTTCCCATTGGTTGGGGACATGCCGGAGGAGGGATTTCCGGTTGGTGTGTGGTGTATCCCTGAAGAAGGCTGCTTGCAGTGGCGTTCTCGGGAGTTCGGAGAATAAAGGAGTTCCTGTTTTGAACCTACAAGGCAGTGTGGCGGCTCAGTTATTTTGTGCCCAGCCACACTGCGGCAAACCCAGCTCTTTTTATTATTTATTTTGAGATAGGGTCTCACTAAGTTGCTCAGGCTGGCCTCCAACTTGCCATCCTCCTGTCTTAGCCTCCTGAGTTGCTGGGATTACAGGTGTGCACCACCGTGTCCAAACCTCATTTTCATTCAAAGCAGACAATTTAACATTTCAAAATTCATTTTATAAAATATTTAACAGTTATGTTAAAATGCAGTTATCAAAAGCTACAGTTGTAGCTCAGTGGTAGAGTGCTTGCTTAGTATGGGTAAGGTACTGGATTTGATCCGCAGCACCACATAAAAATAAATAAATATGTCCATCTGCAGCTAAAAATAAAATGCTGTTGTCAAAATACTTAACAGTTTACAATACAGGAATATGTGTGCTTCTTTATTAACTTGTTAATTAACAAGATATAGCAACTGGTCTAATAACTCCCATAACTTTAAATTACAGAAGAGTTTCAAACATATGTTTAGATTTTTTGGTATTTGAATGCGATGGGGAAAACCCATTTCTCTGGTGACAGTTGCAGAGAGCTGTCTGTGTGTGTGACTGCACTCTTGCTGGAAGGAGTGGCTGCATTTCAGTCTGGGGGTGAAATCAGAGCTGTTCTTTTCCCATTGAGTTCATAGACCACCTGCTTTATGGCCATGCCAGGGTGGCCAGGGCTGAGGGGAGGGTGCAGGCCCAGACAAGGGTTAGGGCCTTCTAATTGGGATCAAATGCACACAATGTCAAGTGCGCTGTGTTAACCAGTTTTAAGTGCACAGTTTTGCATCATTGAGCTCATTGCCACTGCTGTGCCTCCAGCCTTGCAGAACTGCAACTCTGTCCACGCTACTTGACACGCCTGTGCCCTGCTCCTATAGCCTCTGGCACCCACCATTCTGTGTGAGCCTGTGTGGAAGCGTGCGGTGCTATAGGCCTTTCTGTGACTGGCTGACTTGGCTCCAGGTTCCTCCCTGCTGTAGCATGTCAGAATTTCCTTTCTTTGGAAAGCTGAGTGACATGCCATCATTTGTAGATGCCACATCTTGTTTATTCAGTCGTCTGTCAAAGGACCTTGGGTTGCCTCCACCTTTTGGCTATTGTGGGTTCGCTGTTTATGAACCCTTCAAGGTCCTGCTTGCAATGCGCTGGGGTATGTATCTAGAAGAGGCACTAATGGGTAAGTCAATAATGTTACCTCACAGCTCAGCTTGACCAGGTTCAGACCAGGTACAGGCCAGGCTAACAGCTGTTAAGATTTGTGCCTGAGAGAGGTAGAAGGATGCACTGTCACCTAAAGAGTGTCCACGCTATGAAAGGGACCACAATGTCCTTTCCACACACTGATGAGACACTGAGGCCCTGCAGGTGAAATGACTCACTCAGCCTCCCACTGTGGCTGAGAAACCCACCCAGAAGCCGATCCGAGCTGGGGAAGCTGCTGAACGCTGGACCAGGTCTAAGGCAGAGATCAGCTACCACCCCCAAAGTCTTGTGGGGTTGGACAACAGAGATTGGAGGAGGAAAAACTCTATTGAGGAAACTCTGCTGCAGAGTGGACATGCTGCCCCTGGCCTGATAGGAACACAGGGCACGCAAGAGCTGTCTCCCTGCAGTGCTCCACAGAGCCAACAGCTGTTGTTTTTGTTTTCCAAATGAGGGCATTGGGCAAAGATGCCTTGTTCTTCCGACAACCTCCTCACCCCATGTCATAAAAACTGTGGTCCATGTTGGTACCAACTCCTGGGGGTGTTCAAACCCAACTGTAATTTGCACAACCACTTTGGATTTTCAGCAGTATTTAAAGTGGCTATTTACAGAGACCCATGCTAACACAATCACGCAGATCCTTACTCTGTGCATCAAGTGCAAACTACATGATAATCCTCAGTGTATGAATTCTTTTCTCGTAAAATGGAAGATTAATTTGCTTATACACATTCTGTGAACTGATTAAAAAGCTGGTTTTATACACATAGCTTGGCTGATGAACAAATTAGACATTGAGAAATCAGATGCAAATGAGTAGTTTACAGACACTTTTGAAATTGTATAATCGTCTTCTCAGATTGTGTGAAAAGCAAGAAGCTGATTTAGAATGGATCTATTGAGGCAGCTAAAAGGGGGTTTGTGTAATGTTTATCAATGTTATTTTTTCTCATTGCATTTGTCATATATTTCTGTAAGCATCTTCCCAACTCAGCCATTGTTTGTCTTATGTAGTATCTGCTACAGTATCTTTGGGGCTTGCTAAATTTTAGAGTTTAATATGTTTTGGTAACTGTTCTTTTAAATGTTTGCATATGCCCTCTGAGTAGAATATATGCAAACTGACAACAACCAAAAAAGATTGCTCGTACGTTTTCAATTTTCACTTTAAAATGTAGATTCCAAATATAGGTTCCAAGTTACAGATTCAGAGTGAATGGTACTGAACTGCCACTAAATACTATACCTGGCCCCTTTCCTCCTTATCTCATTCAGCATTCTGAGACTACAGTCCACAGATGACCCACCCCCCCTGGGCCAGGAGGTAGTGACTTACTTATGGCTACAACCAGAGGTAACACACCCAGAATGTAAAACCAGCTTTCCCAGTGCGAGGACATGTGCCTTTGCCCTGACCAGTGTCTCTCCTAATCTTGCAAATACAGGGGAACACTCCATCAGCGTGATCCAGAGACATTTTTGGTTACACGGAAGATGAGTGTGTTAAATACCACGTTTTGATCTATGGGCATGGATGGTGGGCAGTCCCTGTGTAAGTAAGAGCACTTTACTGCCCTAACCAGGGTCTCTTCCAAAGGCAATGTCGGGTGACCTACCCAGCTCAACCAATAGAATCCCTCCCATGCAGATCATGAGTATGCAGGGCAGGCACCTGCCAGCGTACAGCAAGCACGCTGGCTGACTTTTGTCTATACAGTACTCAAGACCGATTGGTTGTAGGCCCCAAGGATACCAGAATCACCCACTGGTGCTCCAGTTCCTCATATAAAATGGCGACATATTTGGGTCTGACCTATGGGTGTTCCCCTGTATCCCATAAATCATCTCTAGATTACTTACCATACTCAAAGTAAATGCTGTGTAAATATTGTTCTGCTGTATTGTGTCGGGAACAATGATGAGACAAGTCCACGTGATGAGTCCAGACACGGCCATCAGAGGTGTCCACACAGTCCACGCACAAGACCTGAGGCAGACGGTGCTCAAGCGAGGAGCGCTGGACAGAGGCCACCGGAGCGAGCCTACACGTCCTGCATTCCTGCAGTGTGGCGTCATGCTCAGGGTGCAGCAAATTCAAGTTTTACTTTCTGGAATTTTTTTTTCTCCAAATATGTTTGGTCTGTGATTGGTTGTATCCCAGATGTAGGACTCATGGATACAGAGGGCCAACTGTGTTTGGATGTTTCCTAGCTCCGTGACAGTTCCTCCTCCTCATCAGTGGGCATTATCCTTTTGGGTCATTTTTGCTGTTCCGGTAACTTAAGGGGCTAGAGCCCAGGGAAGGCACAGGCAGAGGGGTACTGGTGAGGAACACAGAATCCCCCTCCTTGTTTTCTCCTTTAATTCTTCCATCCCATTCTATTTGACTCCCCTCCTACCTCCACCTGGGGATCCCTGTGCTCTGCAGCCACCTGGTCAGGCCAAGCACCATCCCTCTGGGCCCTGTCCAGCAATGCTGCAAGTCCAGCTAACAGTGTTTGTGACCCTTGCAGACCCCTGATCTAGAATCTGCCCAGCGGGCCTCCACCCAGCTCTGGATCTACAGGAAGAAGAGTCTCTTAACTGTGGAGAAGGCAGCACTGGAAGCAGGTGAGGGCGAGGGGCTACCGCCGCCCAGCAGTAACTTCCACTCAGAGTAAAGGACTTCCTCTCCTGGCCTCAGTTGTCCTCACTTGAAAAGCGTCAGCTGGGCCAGAGGACTGTAGGCCATGCTTCCAGGCATCAGTACACACACAAGGCACCTAGAGGCTTGCAACAGTGCAGGTTCCAACTCCACAGGTCTGCAGGAAGGCCCCAGAACCCAGGCTTCTTCAATTCCAGGTGAGGCGGTGGTTGCCAGTCTGTGGCACTGGCTTAGTCGGGCTGCAGCTCAACTGTTCATATGAAGCCCCCATCAGGAAGCATGGCCCAGGAGGAACATGCATGGCTAGCCCAGATCAGGCTTCTCGGGGTCCTATTTCTTGGTATTCAATTTTACTCTGGTAGACAGCTTGCCTAGCATGCATGAGATTGCCTATTTTGGATTCCCAGTAACACATACTCAAAAACAAAACAAAACAAAGAGACCACTTTAAAATGCTTTGAATCATAGCCCTGTTTGAGGAAGCCCACATATGTCCCAGCCCACCAAGTCCATTCCTGGAAGTTTCTTAGAAATGAACACAGTCCCTGTTTCTTTACCTCAAGAGACATTTCTCTGGAGCTGGGCCCAGTGGTGCATGCCTGTAATCTCAGCAATTGGGGAGGCTGAGGCCGGAGGATAACAAGTTCTAGACCAGCCTCAGCAATTTAGTGAGAACCTGTCTCATAAAAAAAAGGCATGAAGATGTAACTTAGTAGTCAAAACACCATGGCTTCAATCCCTAGTACAAAAAAAAAAAAAAAAAAAAGTCATTTCTCTGGGATGTAGTGACTTACTTATGGCCACAACCGGAGGAAACACACCCAGAATATAAACCAGCTTTGCCAGTGTGAGGACATGTGCCTTTGCCCTGACCATGTCTCTCCTAATCTTGCAAATACAGGGGAACACTCCATGATCCAGAGACATTTTTGGTGACATGGAAGATGAGTGTGTTAAATGCACATTTTGATCTATGGGCACAGATGGTGGGAAGGTCATGACTAAGGTCATGACTGTGCCATTTTCCCAAGGTGTGTCTGCTGGTTACTGGAGGCAGAAAGTCACTCTCAGATTTGTAAGATCAATTGTCCGCACTGGGGTAAGGTAGGGGATCTAGCCAGTTCTCTACCTTGTATTCCTTGACATCTGGCAGGGATGCTGGCCCTGGCCAGGTCACCTGCCTTCCACCTGCCAGCAGCCTGAACCTCAGCACTCTCCACCCAACTTCTCTTCCCTGATATGATGTCCAGCCAACAGGTCTTGCTTGTGGTGCTCACCATAGCCAAAAAGTACACAGCTCCTCCAGATGGCTCTTACTTGTGGATCCGGACAGGCTTCCAGCTAGCCTCAAGTCACCCAAAGGTCAATGGGGGAGGTAGGACCAGTGTCCTCTTTGGATAACTACTGAATCAGTGGCACACATCTTTAATCCCAGTGACTTAGGAAGCTGAGGTGGGAGAATTGCAAGTTTGCGACCAGCTGGGGCAACTCAGTGAGACCATATCTCAAAACAAAGTAAAAGGGACTGGGACATAGCTACTAAATCTAACCACAAACAGAACAGGGCATGCACCAGCCCACCTGTTTCCAATTCTGGCTCTGCCACAATTAGCTGTGTGACTTGGGGTGAATTCAATTTCTTTTTCAGATCATGATTTCCTCATCTGTAAAATGGAGCCACTGAAATTTCTACCTTATCCAACACTGTTTTAATGTTTCCAGGAATTGATCCCATCCACAATCTTATTAGTGACATTAGTAACTCTAATTTACATGTATGCAATTACAATGTTTTAATGTATGTTATGGTTTGGATATGAGGTGTCCCCCGAAAGCTGGAATTTTCAGAGGAAAAAGACTATATGATGACAGCTGTAACCTAATCAGTCCCTTCTACTTTGAATGGACTGACTGGGTGGTAACTGTACCTGGTGGGAACTTCTCCTGATGACTGGAGAAGATAGGCCACTAGGTGCTGCCCCCGAAGGTTTTGTCTTCCCTGAAACCCCTTCCCCCAACCCATGCTTCTTTCCTACCATGATGGGGGCACTTCCTTCTGCCACTTCCTTCCACCATGATGTCCAGCCTCATCTTGGGCCCACAGCAATGGAGTTGACTGTTTAAGGACTGAGACCTCTGAAACTGTGAGCCCCAAATAAACTTTTCCTCCTTTAATTATTTTTTTTGGGGGGTATTTTGGTCACAGCAAAGAAAAAACTAACTAAACAAAGTCCTTTTGCATTTTCCCCAAATTCAAAGTAATCTAAGAGAATGTAGGTTACATGCTCCTTCTGCAATCTCATATTGTTGTTCAAGACATTCACCTTCATAGGCTGGGTTGGGGCCAGCCTAGTAATGGGGCCATCAACCAGTCCACAGACGTGCCCAGAGCACATGGTTTGCATGAGATAGTACACTAGAGATTCAGGTTACATGGTAAAAGAAATGGAAACACTTCCTTCTCAGAGCTGTGGACCAAGACTAAGTCCATACTTTCTCATCACTAATTAACTAACTTCAAGGGTGCTTCCCAGTGGACTGAGGTTACTCAAACATTACACTGGCCTGGGTATCTGCAGCCCGAGGGTCTAGGCCAGATTTCCCTTTTCCCATTTCCCAGGTTTATGGACACTTTACTCTGTGGCACTTGAACTTCCTTTGACCGTGACCTTCATAGGCGTGATGAGTTGAAGCTCCAGAGACATGCTCCAGAACCACAGGTTGGTCAAGTTTTGGCAGATGAAAGGGTTTTTATTTTTATTGTCTGTTTGTTTGCAGAAGAATAGAACTGAAAAGCCTTGAATGATAAGAGATGAGTTTCTTGCTCACTGTGAAGAAAAGGGGAGAGGAGGAGAGGCCAGCAGTGGGGTCAGGCCTGTAGCAAGAACCAATGGGACTGTTGTCCAAGTTCCATTCAGCTTTTCCTGTGTGATCCCTGGAGCAGTGATCTGGTGTTCTTTATGTGCCACAGAAGATGAGCAGAACCGGCAGGACTCAGGGGTGTTGAATCTAGGCATGGAGTTCTCTCTTTGGTGGAAGGAGTACTGGGGTAGGGGGGGGGCAGCAAGATTAATGGGTTCCTGCCTCCCACAGGTATAGGCGTGTGGGCCAGCTGGCACATGCTTGCTGGAGCAGCCTCTGTGTGGGCTTTCCACAGCATCCCTATGACCAAAGGGTATCCCGCCACACACACATTCTGCAGCTACTAAGGACGAGGTGTGGGCGGGGACATGGGTACAGGCACCCTTCCCCCTTCCTTGAAGCTGCCCTGGCTGGATACGGATTGGTTGGTGGTGATGAGAGGGTGGGGACTGACCTGGGGGCAGCTGGGGATGGGTGATGCAATGCCAACCAGCTTTGGGCAGCTGGTGCCCGTGAGCTCAGCCTCGGCGATTACATCACCCATCTCCAAGGTGCTGGAGATGTCAGGAGGCCAGTCACGCTCTCTGAGAGATTCTTTAAAGAAACACATCTGTCTTCATCATGCCACCTCAGGATCCCAGGGAAGCCGACAAGGTCCTGGTGGTAGTTTCGGGTCAACCTAAGATCTAAACAAATTGGAATCGGCAGGATCTGACAGATGACTGTTGAGTGGCATATTTGGGTCTTGAATATAACTGCCTCTTTTCCAATGTGCTCAGCTGGCGCGCATCCAGTGATCATTGACTTCAAACCAACCAGGCTGGACTCAGTCTCGGGTCCCCGTGTGGAAGTCCAGGCTTTCCCACCCTCTGTTTGGTCCCTCCCCTGAACTCTGTTAAATGTGCAGAGCTCATGCTCCCTCTTGACACACCACACTGCCTTTTCTACAGAGAGGGGGCTGGCGCGGTGCTGTCCTGCTTCTGTTGGGAGCAGGGTTACCATCCTGGCCTGAATTTTGTCTCTCCCCAAATTCAAATGTTAAAGCCCAAATTCTCAAAGTCCCTGTATTTAGATACAGGATCTAATTAAGATTAAATAAATTCATTAAAGGAGGTAAGTAAGGTTAAATAGGGTCCTAATCGGATAGGACTGGAGAGACCAGGTGGAGGCATATCAAGAGGGCATCCATCTGGAAGCCAGGAAGAGTCCTTACCAGAACGTGACCACCGTTGGCACCTGGTGTGGGACTTCCAACCTTCAGGAGGGAGCAGTAAGTTTCTGTTTTGTAAAACACTCAGTCTGTGGTACTGACTACCCTGGCTTCCTGCTCCTTCCTCGCCAGCCATTCCTCCCAGCAGCTCCTAGATACCCGTCACCGTCATCATGTGGCTAGAAAGCAATGTGGCATGTAAAACTGTTTATGCCGTTGGCCTTGTAATTCTAGTTCTGAGCATTTTTAGGAAGTAATTTAATAGCAGGGAAAAAACCGTGGCCAGCAGTAATGCTCACTGGAGTGGTGTCTGCCACTGGGGTGGAAGATGGTGTCATCCGGCTAGGAACAGGGGCCTTGTGTAGAGATGTGGGAGACCTATTTCTTGTTATAGGGTCTAAAAAGGCAACAATGTTACCTTTTGGGAATATTTTAACTAGAAATGTGAAAAATCTGTACCCACTAAAGGAAGACAGGAAGAGAAGATGGTGAACTCTATTAAACCAACGTGGTGTGGTGGGCTGTTGGGGAATTTTAAACATTTCCCCTTCTCACTGAAGCCTCGCTGTCTCTGCAGAGAACACAGCAGGGCTCTTGCAGGTTGCACCTTTCTCCACAGCCTGTTTGTCTTCTGAGCTTCCAACCCACAGGAGGCCTTGGGTGCCACAGTCCCAGGAGCTCCATTTTCCAATAGAGGAGAAGAGCCACCTGCCACAGGGTTGTGTGAGCAGGCGCAGCGGCCTCCTCCGCACCTTCCCATTATGGGGGCACCTGAGCTCACTCCTGCTTAGTGAAAACCCTCTGGGAAGCCCCTGCCGAGACCCAGGGCACTTTCCACAGCTCACTCCAGCGGCCTTCCCCTCCCTGAGGTGTCACAAAAATTCCTGGGAACCAGGAATTTTCACATGGAGACCTCGGGCTGCGGGAGGCTTCTGCTCGTGCTGGCCTGAGCTTCCTCTCGACTTCAGAGCTTGCGTGGTCTCTTGACCTCCGTGACTCGCGGGCACACTATCCTTTTGGAATTAAGCTTATGCAGGAAGGGATGAGTACTTCCTACTTATGCAGCATCTTTATTCATCTTGAAGCCATTTTCTTTTTAATGTAAACAAATAAATGCACATAGTAGAAAATCCAGAGAGCACAAAAAGATCTGAAGAGGAAACCAAAAGTTTGCTAAATTGTATTTTTTCAAAATTGCAAATGTTTGCTCTTCGAAAGACTGTTAAGCATATTGATTATGAGAGTACATACAAAAACCTACATGTTATAAAATCATATCGATTTCACACACACAGGAGTGCATTTGAAACTGATGTAATCTGAATAAAGTGTATGTATTGTGCTAATAAATAAATAAAGAGAAAACCAAAACTATCTCCCACCCACCAGTTCTACTCATTGGGAGAAATCGTTAGCAGATTCTCACATCCTCAGATTTGCATATATGAAGAATATATATGAATATTCTGTAACATTAAAAACAAATAAGACCAAGTTAGGATCCTGCTACACTTTACGTTTTTCACTTTTATGCCTTGGGGATCCTACCGATGAGATCAGGCATTTTTAGTGGGTGTGTAGTATCTTACTGCATGACGGTAGCATGATTTATTTAAATTAGCCCTTTAATAGGCTTTCCAGAGTTTTTCCTTGGTGCTTGCTTTGCTTAACAAGTGATGCTGCAAGTGGCTCTTTTGTGCATCTTTGCAAACATATTTGTAGGGTAGACATTTACAGACAGAAAGCTGGGTCAAAGGTCACATACATAAAAAGTTTTGAGTTCTGCTGACAAATCTCCCCCCAAAAGCTGCTCCAGTTTATTCTACCAACAATGTATGGCCTACCAGTCTTTCCACATTCTGGCTATTTATGGGTGCAATTTTAAATTTTGCCCATGAGAGTTGAAAAGTGACCTCATTCATCATTTAATGGTGGTACCATCATATTTAATTTTCATTTTCTTAATGGTGAGGGAGGTTAAACATCATTTAATATATTTGTGAACCATTTATATCTTTCCATCCATGAAGGTTTTTGTCTTTATTATTTTATTAGGGAAATTATCTCAAATAGGTGGTAGATCTTTCCTGGTTTTTCACTATTTGGAACTTTGTTTATTAGATTATTTTTCATACAGCAAACATTTTAAATGTTTACTTAATGAAGTTTCCCGGTTTCTAGTTTCCTGCATTATTTTTAGAGACTTTTCCATTCCAAGACTTTAAAATCCGTGCTCATTTTTCTTCTAGTGGTTTAGCAGGGTAAGTTTTTATGTTTAAACACTAGAACCTTTTACAGCAGCCTCATTGAGATGCCTGACCGTTGTTCTCATGTCACCTGCGGAGCCACCTTCCCTCTGGCCTTGGAAGGTCCCACTATCACATGCTCATTTCCCAGGGGCACTTGAGTCTATTTCTGGACACCCGCTGGGATCCACTGTTAGAGGGAAGCTTGACACCTGCAGAGTTTTCAGGGCGCTTCCCAAGCCCCAGCATCCCAGACCTTAGGGCTGCTCAGGAAGTGTCCCCTCCTTAGCCATGGCACAGGAGGCGGCCATTCCTCCCTGTTATTTCCCGTTCTGGTGCTGACCTAAGTAACTAGCCTAAACCAACACTGGTGGTGGGAACGTAGAAAACAGGAGTGATGTGTGATTTTTAAGAACTGAAGAGACCCACACAGACTTTCCAAAGGTTCATGGGGGCCAGCTCCAGGCAAAGGGGCGGGGTGAGGTCAGCTTCCGCACGCACAGCTGTTCTTGGCCTCCCATCCCGCTCTGCGGTTCTTCTCACCCGCCCTGAGCCTCCCTCACTTTCAGGGCGGCACTGGGCACCCCTTCTCACGAGAAAGCCCAAGGTGCGCCCCAGAGAGACCTGCGTTTTCAAGGGGAGAAGATCTCCGGCTTCATAGTGACAATCAAGGCCACTTGCTTGGGATTCCAGGGACCCTGAAATGGGAGAGGAGAGCCCCGGCTGGGGCAGTAAGGGCCTCCGAGGCCACCTGACCCTTACATTTGTCACCAGTGGGTTGGACGGGTGAGCCCCAGAGGGAGGAGTCAGGAGTTGGCTGTTCTCATTCCCAGCCCCACTCTGGTGCGCCCCCTTCCCTGCCTCCCTGGATGACTCCTCTGGGCACGGCCACAGCCTCCTGGTCATCCAGCACCACGGCCTCATGGAGAGAATACTGACTCCTTCCCAGGATTAAGGGACCCAGGACACTGCAATATCCACACTGCCACCTCAAGCCTGTGCCTCAGCTCAAACCCGCCCTGGGAGAGGTGTGCCTGCCCTCCCACTCTCTCCTCCAGTCTCTTCTGTCTGAGCCTTCCAGGGTCAGGGTTGGGGGAGACGGAGCCAGCAGAACGCAGCGAAGTCCTTCTACTGGTGGGTGTTCTTGGTAGTTCTCACGTGGCTCTCCGAGCTCTAGGCCATGGACATGCCCAGGGTGGGCTCCCTTGTCAGGCTCCAGGATCAGCTCTGGGGAGGGACTGTGCTCTGCTGACTTATTATAGTGTTCCTGCCCCAGGGGACGCCCCAAGCCTCTCAAAACCGAAGCCCCCATATCCTCACAGCTGCCCCTCTTGGTTCCCCTTAACAGATTACGTTTGCGGCCTCCACGTGGCCCCTCCCAACCCTCACCTACTGCTGGGGTTCCACGCAGCCATACAGCTGCCCTGTCCCCTAGTCCTACTGCATAGCCAGCCCCCCACCAGCAGAACCCTCCCTGGGGAGCAGTCTCCAGCTCTCCAGGCCCTGCCACCTCAGCCCTGAGTCTCCTTGGCTCAGGCCCTACTCCGTGGGAGGAAGGCACCTGTGTCAACGCCTCTCCAGAGGTTCTCCTGGAGACTTCTGGGCTTTGAGGTGGAAGTGGGGGGAAAGCACTTTGGTATCCTCCCCAGCTGCGGCTGAACTATTCCGTCTGTTCAGCTGACCATCTCCAATAACCTCTAGTCCTTGCTAGACGACCTGCTCGTGGTAGTGGGGCTGGGGCTGCAGGGCCTGCTACCAACTCAGGCTAAGTCCAGGATACATCAGGGAGCCGTGCTGCAGAGCCTGGGGCTCCCGATCGCCTGCTGTCCTGAGTTTATCCACTTCTCTAAACCAAGTGTCTGAGTGCTCTCTCCAGGGCAGCACTTGCTGCATGTGAGCCAGTCCCTTGAGAAGTGCAGGGGTGGGACCATCCCCAAAATCCCCGGGCAACACAGGCAGGAGAGCCACGTGGACGGCACCTCCTTCCACTCCTGGAGTGAGGCTGCTCGGCCTTCCCTAATCTCCTTTCCCTTCTTCCTATAACCCTTCTAACACAGCCTAGTTCTTGCCCCAGAGCTTCTGAGATTATTTTAGAACAAAATACTAGGGCAACGGTTAATTAAATAAAGAGAGAAATTAATAACTGTTGGCAGATACTAAGACCCAGTTCAGGTCCGTTCTTTCTCTTTGCAGTGCTGGTGGGATGAGCACAGGCTTTGTTATGCCAGGTTCCAGCGAGCAGGGAGCACAGCAGCAGGACTCCTCTTACCTGGCCCAGCTGCTGGGCAGCGTCAGCCAGAGGCACCCAGCCCCAGCCACAGGGTCTTCTCCTGGGAGCAGGCGGAAATAGCACTGCTCAGATAAGAGCAGCTAATTAATAAGAAACCTAAAGAAGACCCAGTTTGTGCTCCACAGTGAGTCTCCTTTTACAAATGCCACAGACCGGTGGCCATTCAGGGACCACATGGCCACAATGGGCCTAATTGTGCTTTATGGCAGAACAGTGGAGAGTCGGAATGGCTGTGGGAAACAGGTATCACCCAGCCCCACATTCTTTCTTTTCTACTGTTGTGAGCAGAGAAATTTCCCTCACGTACGAAACCCAAAGGATCATTTTCCTTGGTGCCAGTATTGATTTTGAAAGTCGGGCTGCAGGCCTCGTGCCTTCGTATTGAAGTGCTGGTAAGAGAAACCTGTGACCAGAGCTGCGTGACCACGCGGTGCCTGCTGGGCCGCCTGCGTGGGGCTCCATTTTTATCTAGTTCTCTAAACCTAGGTGCCCCAGCTCTTTCTCAAGGGGGCACTTGCTTTGTGGGCCCATCTCCCTAGAGGAGCGTGGGTACCGCCAGCTCCTGAGTGGGTGCAGGCAGGAGGGGGCCAGGAGAGTGGAGTCCAACCCTGATCTCTTCCCGTTAGTCTCCCTGGGCTGCCGTGATAGGTCCACAGACTGAGTGGCCTGAAACACAGAAACAATGACCTGATGACAGAGGTCAGAAGCTCAAGGTGTGACAGAGCTGGGTCCATCTTGGGGCTCAGAGGCTGAATCTGTTCCTGGTGTCTCGCTCAGCTTTGCTGGCAATCGGTGATGCTCCTTGCTTTGAGGACACTTTGCTCCAAGGAGAGCCCTGTGCCTGTCCCTGTGTCTCTTCCTCCTCCCACAGGACACCTGTCACACTGGATTAAAGGTCCATCCTAGTGCAGCACGACCTCGTCTGACACCGTCCTTACAGTAGGGAAGACCCCATTTCCACTTAAACCCACATTCCGGAGTGTAGGGAGCAGGACTGTCACCTGTTTTTTGGTGGGCACAATTTAACTCCTAACATCTTCTGCTGTTTGAACACCACAGTGGGGGTCAATTTCTGGAATCCTCCGTACCTAGCTAGCCCTTTCGGTGTCTTCTCCAGTGCTTGGAAAATGCGTTCCTGGGATTCCAATGGGGGAGTGATGTGTGTAACGCAGGTCACACCAAACCCACGCTGACGATGAAAGGCGGATGGAGAGCATCACCATCAAATGATAACTGAACTAGCAAGATATTTACCAGATCTCTTCTCCACAGATCTCAGATTCTTTCTATCCACTGGCCTTGGGTGCAACGGAGTCGTGATGCCTGTGAATCTTCTCCTGAGCTCCTGAGATCTCCCCGTGAAAGCACACACTTGCCGCGTCCTTCTGACTTCTGGTCCCTTTAATTCTACTCCTTTGTCACCAACGCCCATCCTGTTTCCTGTGCCAACAGACCAACGGCTTTGCTCTTATCTTTGCTCCCTGGCAGCGTGACTCTGAGCTGTGTTCCTGGAGAGGGTGTCATTTCCACCAGCGAGCATGGAACATTCCATCCGTCCCATCCCTCCATCTGACTCCACGCTCAGCTTGAGAACTTCACACTGGCCAGTGCTGGTGGCCAGGACCCGGGGTAGCCTTCCCTCCAGGGCCACCTCTTCTTCCCTTTCCCATCTCTCAATCCCAACCTCCCAATAGGGCCGATCCCTTCAGCTCTTGCAGCAGCTGGGCTGTGTGGTGGGAAGTCTGGGCTGATATCCTGGGTCCTTTCCAGAGAAGCCTCTAGCGCCCTGCCTGGGGATGAGCGCTTTGGTTGGTGCCCAGCACCGAGGGCACAGGCACACTCCCTGTCCGTGGGGCACTTGCTCTAGACATCCTAGTGCACCTGGCCAGAGGGTCCACTCATGGCTTTGCAGGGGCGGGAAGAGGTATTTTCGCAGCTGATGAAGGCTGAATGCAGCCTGCCGGAAACTCCTTGGTCTAGCTCTGTACCTGCCACCCACGTGCTCTCCTTGGGGGGTTGTGTCCCTGGATCTGAGCCTTCTCATTGCTTGCTTGAGGCCTGGTCTCTGTCACTGCTGCTTTCCAACCACCCAACCCTATAACTCTTGCTTCATCTTCTGTTTTCTTACTTGTGTGGCTTAAAAAAGTCCTCGCTACTGTCTGACTCTGTTACGGTGCAGTGACTACAGTTTAGGATACTTATCCTGGTTTCGTTTTCACTGTATTACAATGAACCTGCGTTGAACAGACTTGTACGTATCTGTTTATGCAGCTTTCTGTTTCTCAAAATTAATTCTTCTAAGAGAAATTTCTATTGACAGAAGCATGCATGGTATATACATGTATATACATATATCAAGAGACTCGAAGGTACATGTCATGTACATGATATATGTGGTAGATGTGAGACATTTGATACATATCACCAAAAATTGCCCTTGATGCTATCCAAGTACGCTTTTCTTGCACTGTCTTTAGGGCTTGGTTGTCAGACTGCTGGGGTTCAGATCTCAGCTCTCTCAGCTCTCTCGGGGCCTCAGCCGGCTCATCTGTGAAAAGCCTCGTGACCTGGCAGGATTGGAGGTTCAGTACAATAGTGCCTTGCTGTCCCTGGCCCAGAGCCTGGCACCCATCCAGCTCTCAGCGAGGGTCCATAGTGTTGGCTTTCAGGATCAACTGACTTCAGAACAATGGCAAAGTGAGTCAGAAAAGCAGTGGACAGAGACCTCAGGATCACCTGCACTGCTGACATCCTGGGTTCAAGAATGGCCTGCTAGCTCCCTGCCCACAGTGTAGACCTAGCACAGGACTCAGAGGGGAGCTGGACTTCCCCCCGCTGATGCACTGTGCCCTGTCCCTGCTTTGTTCTGGGCTAAGTGGAGGCAGAAGGGGAAGGACTGATGGATGATCTGAGGCTTTCCTAAGGTTAGTTTCCTGCAGCGGAGCACAGGGCTGGTTTGCAGCCGGCAGAGAGCCTGTGGGGTGCAGGGACTAATGCCGCCCTCAACATACTCCAGATATTAGAGACAATGAGAAGTCACCTCAAAGTTAAATATAAACCCTCTCTTCATTATGAAGTTCCTGGGGACAAAATAAAACCAGAAGATTAAGGACCCTTGACACTTAAACCTCAAAGAAGTTAAAGTCCAAGGGAACCAAAGTTGGAATTAAATCATTTTTAACTTTGTGAGTTAAAAGTCAAGGAAATCAAAGACTAAAATCCGGCTCCCTGGCTTTTAATTCATCTCTATTTGAGCCAAAAACTGTGTGTGTGTGTGTGTGTGTGAGAGAGAGAGAGAGAGAGAGAGAGAGAGAGAGAGAGAGAGAGAGAGAGAGAGAGAGAGCGCTTGTGTGGCTGGGGATCAGCCCAGGGCCTCGCACAGGCTAAGTGAGGGCCCTGTCACCGAGTGCACCCCAGCACCCCCAGGTGCTCCTGATGGGAGGTGCTGGTGGAATGGGGGCTCCTCCTGCAGTGGGGCTCTCCTCTGTTGGACAGGGCAGGGCTGCCCATCTCAGCCCCACAGGGCATGGGGACTGTATTGGTTTCCAGGGCTGCCGTAACCAAGGACCACAAATGGGGTGGATTTAAACAGCTCATTATCCTCTCATAGCCACGAAGTTCCCAGCCAAACTGTCATCAGGTGGGTTGCTCCTGCCAGCTCTGGGGCAGAACCATACAGGCCTCTCTGCAGCTGGTGGTGGTTGCTGGTGACGGCTGGTGCCCTTGGCTTGCAGATGCATCTCTCCACTCTCTGCCTCTCAGCTCCAAGTGGCCTTCATTGCATCTTTCTGTGTCCTTCACTAAGACACTTTCTTTGGACTTAGGGCCCATCCAAATTCCAATTACCCTCATCTTGATCCTCAATTGGGTATGTCTGAAAAGACCCTAAATCTAAATAGGGCCACAGTCTGACCTTCTGGACAGACTCACCACCTTTAGGGAGTGTTCCAGTCTCCCAGACTCAGGCCTTGTCCCACACTGGGCGGTTTGGAATCTGTAGGGTGAAGCCTGGACATCGGGACTTTCCCAAAGCTCTGCAGGCGATTGTGACGTGTAGCCATGACTCGGAAGCTGGCCTAGGCCTTGGAAGGCGAAGGCGTCCCTCATGTGAGCCTCTTTCCAAAGCCTCCAGGACTGGAGAGGACAGGACAACGGAATCCAGTCACAGCAGCACCTCAGAGGGCAGACAGTGCCAGCCTCAGCCACCGGGGGTGTCAGAGTAAGAGGTGGAGAGGGCGGGTCCTTCTCTCACATCCGAGGACGCCCTTTGGTCTACAGCTCTTGATTCAAGGCCTCTATCTCAGGGTCGAACTCCCGTGGGGGAAGCCTGCCTCCTGCCTCTCTGGGGAGCACCCACCTGCTCCTGGTGCCTTCTTAGATCTCTGAGGTCTAAAGCCTGCTGCAGGGGGGCAGCCCGTTCTGGGGCTCCCTGGAGACAGCTCTTCCCTATTTTGCTCAAGGCTCCTCTGCTCTTGCGGTTTCCCTTGAGCCAAGCCCCGAGTGTGCCCTGCAGGGCGTGCCCTCTGGCCCGTGTGGCTGGCTGCTGGGAGCTTCCTGCTGCTGTCCTAAGTCAGCTGCTTTCTCCATTAAGCATGTGCTCTTTCTTAATTTTTTCTTTTTTATTAATTAATTTTTTTCCTCTTTCTCTTAATTACTAAAAAACGGATGTGGGCCTGCCCCCTTGGCCTAGTCTGAGCCTTTCCTCCTACTATTCCTCATGCTTTGGTTTTTCTCACGTGTGTCTCCATCATCTCTCTTGTGAGGCTTCCCTGGTGAGAACAGGGAATAGAAGTGTCCTGGGTGTGTTTCCACCGTCCCTGTCTACGGGCGCTCGGTCCCTGGGGCTCCCTCCTGGTGGGTCAGCATCAGGCAGAGTTCTCCCAGGACGATTGGGGCAGGCCTGCTTGCTGCTGTCCCTGCTCCCAGTGTCCTTGTCCTGAGGCTTGTCCCCCCGGCACAGAGGCACTCAGCCATGCCCTCCGTGCCACCTGACATTTGCCTGAGTGTGCTGCTTAGGTGGTTCCCGCTCATCTTGGGGCTTTCTCTGGAATCTGTGCAGATTTTCTGTAATCCCTTCAGATTCCCGTTGATCTTGCCCAAAGTGGTTCCCCTTCCCCTGAGAAAGCAGGTCCTCCCAGGGTCACTCCTGAGAATGCAGACCTGCCAGACTCCCTGGGACAGGGCCCCTGCTTCTGACCTGCTCCCGTGAAGGCCCTGCTGTGGACATATCGTGCCTGTTTCCCCTGTAGGCGCTGGCCTGCCTGCATCCCCCTTCCGTTCAGTCGCCTCTCCTGGGCTTCTCCTGGAGCCCACTGTCTCCTCTGATTCTTTCTGGATGTTGGTGGAGATCCCACCCTTCCTCCCACCCCTCAGTGAAATCTTTCTCCAGCGGATCCTCCTAGTCTGACTTATTTTTACTTTCTCCAATGCTGCTGTTCTGACTTTAAGCTTAAAGCCCTTTTCCCTGCCTTTCTTTATTAAATGTCACTCTGATGTCTCCTTGATTTCTGAGCAAATATGATTCCTAGAGACAACACATAACACGATCAGGACTTCATAGCTTTGGTTGATAGCAGATTGTTTCTCTACTTTAATCCCAAATGAAGCACTTAAAAATAAATAAAAGATACCCTGTTTCTTTTTATATGTTTATTACTAAAAATCTACCACCTACTGAGGTCAGTTTGGATCTCTGAGGTCTAAAGCCAAGAACAGAGCTTTTGCACTGAACACATCGAGAGCTGACTTGAGACCCTGTGGGGTTTTCAGTGTAGTCCCTCTAGCTTTGGCCTTGCCCATGTTGTGTGAAGTAGAATGGGAGACCACCCCATTACTTTCCATCTCCCCAGGCTTGTCCCCTCACCCCAAAGCCAGAACTGTCCTTCTGCAGTTGCCTCACAGTTTAGAAGCTATAGCCTTACCTGAACTACTGGTGCCTATCCCCAGGTGTCCCCGTGGCGTGGCTCAAGGTCAAGCTTCAGCAGTTGGCAGCACACCAGGGCCACCCACGCAGCTCCTGTTTGCTTCCTGCACCTGCTTGGCCTCTGTGGCACAGGCCTTTGCTAAGGCCCAGGGTCTGTGCAGCTTCCTTGTGACTGCTACCACCTGCCCATGGTTGCTTAGATTGTCGCAGTCTAAGAGCATTTGCTAAGGTGTGCAGAGCCTATGCTTGGTCAAGGTCAGGACCTGCTGCCCTCCCACTGTAAAATAAAACTACCCAAAGGGGCAATGACTCACCAAAGTCAAATCCTTCCCAGATTGTCTTAAATCTGCTTATTCAGCCTGTAGAAGTTAAAAGAGAAACCATCAGTATTCCAAATCTGCAAGGTCTTATTATAGCCTCAATTAAACAGTGTCTGGTGAAATTCCAAAGGGAATCCTAGGTCAGATGGTGGCATAGGTGTGTAGAGACACCAGGACTAAAATTAGACCTACCTACTGAACCACAGGCAAAGATAACAGCTCCCAGGATGCTCGGGGCCAGGTGCTCCAGACCAGGACATCTGCTCTTTGCTGGCAGAAGGGGCATGGGGCCTATTATTCTTGATCTCTTTCCTTGCCTTTCAATCAGGTCATTGACCCCAATTTTCTTAGGAAAAGCGAGGAACTGGGGTGTTTAGGGAAAACCCTTTTCGTGGAAATCAGTCTAACAAGGAGAATCTCTACATGCTGTATTATGACTAAGGAGGAGCTGGCTGCCTTGTGGAGTTTAGCCCTATTTTGGGTTGTCACTGACAGGTCTTGTGTCAGCTTGCAAGTGGTTGACATCACACAAGAATCTAAACCTTGTGTTTCCATCTGCCCTTCTTCAAGTGTTAACTTAATTTACCCTGGACTCTTTCACCTGAAATCCAATTAGTATCTGTGGTTGGGAGAGTTCCAATGTTCACAGAAAGTTTCAATCTAGACATAAATTTCGGCATGATACTGGTATCGTAATTTGTCTGAATCCTTGCCAGTCATAATATTTGCAGAATTGGCTCTTGTGAGATCATTTCAGTTCTCCTCCGTGTCCTTGGCCCTAGGATGCAAACAAAGGGCAAAGGTGGCTTCTCTGTTTCCAGTGGAGCCTGAGCCCCTACAGCTTTTTAGGTTAAGGCAGAGCTCAAGTGAGGTGCACACCTCGGGGCGGCCACAAGCCCCTGGGGCTACAGGGTGGGCCTGGGGGATGGAGCATTGCTTCTGCTGTCACTTCCTTGGCTCTTGACTCTCCCCCACGTGCTCCCCTAGAGAAGGCTAGAATGAATGCTCGGGATTGGATTGAATCAGAGGTATCAGCAGAGACTCATCATTCATGAAGTTTGATGGAGCAATGATAGGAAGTAGAGATGTGTGCGTTCTCACTGGTTAGTGCATGTACATGTATTTCTAGGTTGTGCCTACTGAGAAAGCCTAGAATCAATGAACTTCCAGTCCCACTGAGCACACCCGCTGGCCACATAATGGTCTCTAAGCACCATTCTCCAAATAGAGGAAGCGGGAGACACCATGCTGTTGCAGGGAAAATGAAAGATGAGCTGAGAACTACCTGTGACACCATGGAGTAAGGACCTGCTCAAGAAGGCGTGGGGGCCTGTGGAAAGAACACAGGCATCCTGTAATCTCAACGGCTTGGGAGGAGGAGGCAGGAGGATCACGAATTCAAAGCCAGCAACTTAGCAAGACCCTGAGTGTCTCTAAGTAAAAATAAAAAATAAAGCAGGCTGAGGGGTGTGGCTCAGTGGTTAAGCACCCCTGGGTTCAATCCCCAGTACCCAAAACAAAGCAAAACACGAGCATCAGCTGGAAGGAATTCATGGTGGAAGGATAAACAGCCGGAGCCACTGCCTGTTCATCAACAAAATATATGATGGCAGTATTGGATTTTTTTTTTTTTAGAGAGAGAGAGAGAGAATTTTTATTTTATTTTAGTTTTATTCGGCGGACACAACATCTTTGTTTGTATGTGGTGCTGAGAACCGAACCCGGGCCGCACGTATGCCAAGCGAGCGCGCTACTGCTTGAGCCACATCCCCAGCCCTAGTATTGGATTTAAAAAAATATATATCTTTAGTTGTAGGTGGACACAATACCTTCATTTAGTTATTTATTTTATGTGGTGCTGAGAATCGAACCCAGTGCCTCACAAGTGCTAGGCAAGAGCGCTTCCACTGAGTCACAACCCCAGCCCTGATAGTATTGAATTTTAATATAAAGAATGAAACAAAAGGCCTCCATGAGTTCATGCTGGTATAAATAAATAAACAAACAAGGGAGAAATAGAATCTTGATGACTAAATAAAGAGGAAAAGCGGGACCTGGAGGAAGACCACATGCAGCTGTTTCGCACACTCCTTCCAGGACATGAGGGCCGCTCTAGCTTCTCCTCCGTGAGCTCGCAGTTCTCAGCTTATAACTCACAGGTTAGTAGTTAGGAGAATTCTCCGTAGACTAGCTACTTCATCTCACGTTCACTCTTCTGCCTGCATCCTGGTGGTGCTGGGAGCTGGGGGAAACCTTCAGGTCACAAGGGGTCACCGGGTCAGGGCACTAGCTGAGTCCCAGAATGGGTGACAGGATGATTTCGGGAAGCAGCTCCTTCCCCGAGATGGCTTCCCCGAGATGGCTAGAAATACCGCCACTGTTCAAAAGTGGCCACCGGCAGGTAACACATCCGTTAAGCCCCAGCTGAGCTCATCACGGAGGTGGCTTCCTTCCACCAGACCCCAGCTGCCCTCACCTCTTCGGCCACGGGCATGAGGAAGAAGAGTTGGGAAGGCGGGCGGGGGAGAGGGTCAAGACCGCTGCCGTGGAGGCAGGCCAGTGTCGCCATGGCGCTGGACCCCTCCCAGGCTCTGGCAAGGACCCCTTCAAGCCCAGAAGTTTAGGTGCCATTAGCTTCGCACCGTCAGCCTCTGGCTTGCTCTGCCCAAGTGAAAGCTGACACGGCTTGAAACCAAGGTTCACTAGCACACTCAGTTGCTGCCCCCAGTCTGGACCTTCCTGACGTTTGGCTAGCAGACCTTTTCTAGCCGACACCCTCTTTCCTTACCCTGTGTTATGTGGTGACCTCTGACTCCTGGCCTTAAGTCAGTGCCAACAAGCATCATTCCATTCAGGAAGGTGGAGAGGGAAGCTGGGCATGAGCCCACACTCCTACTGTCCGTCTGGGTTCCACACAGATAGGTTAGGTACCATGGCGATGGCAGGTGGGTTACCTGTCCCAGCGCCAGGTGGTGCTTAGTCCCAATGGCTCCACTGGACACACAAGAGTGGAACTCAAATTGCTCACCTGGTTTGGACATAAGCATTGATGGATCAAAAGTGACCCTGGCTGAGGAGGTCATGAGGGAACTTGACCCTGCTGGTGACCAGTGTGAACCCCTCAGCTGCCTGATGGTGAGGAAATAACAGAGAGTCCTGGCCCTACCAGAGTCAATGGCCAAATCCCATTCCTGAAGATAGATTGGGTCCTCATTCTGCAAGTGGAGAAAGGGGTTGACCAAGGTCAGGTAACTTGCTCAGACTCACCCAGTCACAGCTGTGGAGGTGGGAGTCAGTGACCACTCCCACAACCCTTGGCCTTGGAGTCTCTAGGTGGAGGCAAGGTCTGCATCCTCCACCTCTTCATGCTGCTGTGTGTATGATGAGAACCTCGGGCCCACGCCTCAAAGAAGCCTTAGCAATGTGACAGTGTCTTACTGGCAACCCTCTGGGCCCAGGAACAGGTCATGGCACCTGGGAGGAACTTCTCCCAAGAGGGACACTGCCCGTGACCCCCTGAGAAGCTGGATCATTGAAGGCTAAACCCAACTTTGCACCATGGTCTCTAAAAATAAGAAGGCACAGAAAAGTCAAGATCAGTCTGACCAGATCAGCCGTGGAACGCCTTAACCAGGCACCCGCAGTATGGGAATACCTTTTCCCAGTTGCTCACAGATGCTGATCATTCTCCAGCCATTTAATCGCTGGCATTTGGCAGGTGGGAAATAGCACAGCACTCTTGTTGCTTTCTAGTGTGTATGACAAACTGTGGTGGTGTGCACGGCGGCTCAGACTTGCACTCGTGTGAGTGAGCTGAACATCTCCAGAGGAAGTGTGAGGAAGTCAGTTTGACTGTTTACCAAAACACCTATACTCCTTTATGTGTGAATTTTACTTACAGAAAAGGATCATTTCTTGTAATAGGATGCAAAGGCACAGAGGACACTCCACGCAGAGCGTTCACGGTGCACGTCAGAGCAGGCGCTGTCGGGTGCTCAGCCTTATTTCTCATTCCCTGCTCACAACCATCGGGAGGCACAGATGAGAGCACCGTGGCAGAGAGGGATGAGTGGCGCACGCTCAAGTCACGGAGCTGATTTGTCACGGCACTGCTGCATTTGCAACATCTGGAAATAACTGACATGGCTGTCGGTGAGGGAACTGGCTAAAGCGATGTTAGGACAGACGAGCAGGGGCACACTGGACAGCTGCTTGGAAGGACGTGCTGCATGGGTGCTGACTGCCTGCGAAGGAAGATGTCTGACATGAGGTCTTAGGTGAAAGAATCAGTGGAAAATAGGGTCAGCCATTCAGCCACGTTAACATGTTCTAAATGGAACCATGTACATATCTGCTTCTGTGCAGACATTATCTAGAAAAGTATGTAAGGAACTTACACAGGGCCAGACGCCGTGGCACCCAGCTACTCTGGAGGCAGGAAGATGGCAAGTTCAAGGCCAGCCTGGGCAACCCTGTTTCAGAATTAAAAAAAAAAAAAAGGCTGAGGATGAAGTTCAGATGTAGAATGCTCCTGGGTTCAATTCCCAGTACGAGAGAGAGAGAGGAGAGAGAGAGAGAGAGAGAGAGAGAGAGAGAGAGAATCCCTGTAGGATATATAACTTACTTGTTGTTAACATGGAACATAGGAATGGGGATGGGGGAAGGGAGACTTATATATATAATTTATACACAGTGAAGGGAGTGTAGGTACTTGGTAAACAGACTGACCTTCTCACGGCTCCTCTGCAGATCTTCAGCTCGCTCACATGAGTGCAAGTCAGAGCAGCAGGGCTCACACTGCGGCTTGTCAGTCCACTAGAAAGCCTTCCACTGGCAGCTGAGAGCTGGACCTCAGTGGATGTTAGTGCTGAGCCTAGGGAGAAGCCTGGCCCTGCACACACAACCCTCACTAATGATTGACGAGCAAGGGCCGAGGGCAGCTGTGAACTGAGGCCTGGGTTCTTTCAGAAAGTCCCCTGACTGCTCCAGACCCATGTTTATTTTCCATTAAAGCGCCAAGAGAATCAGCATCTTATGGGGTAACTCATGGGAAGCCACAAGGATAAGTATGTTGTGAGACAATAATCCCAGGCCTGAGCTCCGCACGGGCAGGTGTGCGGCCCTGGAGCCCAGGGCCAGGTGTTCAAGGGAGAGCCTCATGCACCTTGTAAAATGCCACTTGGAACGCTGGACTCGGGTTTGAGGTGAGTGAAGGCATCATGGGATGTGAACCCCCAAGTGCTGTCTGATGCATCCAAACCCAAACCAACCAAAATAACCCAGGGAGCGCTCACGGAAATGCACCCTGCTGAACCCTTTTAATCAACTCTGTATTCTTTTCAGAAAAAGGTGGCAGGTTTCCAGGCTCTGCTCAGGATGTAGCAAGGGCGAGGGTGCTGCTCTCTCCTGACAGCCACACACTCACACAAGTGAACCCACCAGGCCGCTGAGGTCAAAAGGAGAGTCTGAAATCCAAGGGCAAACTCCTAGAAGAGCCTGGCCTCCTGAACCCCATAGGGAGGAAGACGGGCCAACGCAGGAGGAGGGAAGGTCTCTGCCTACACGTGGCGTGCCGCTTCCGGCCCCCAATTACCAGACACACAGGGTGGAAAGGGAAAGCCTGAGACTCACCAGGAAAGCCAGGGGAAGAAGGACCTCCCAAGTTGGGCCTTTCAGACAGGCCATTGAAAATAGAACAGTTAATAAAAGTTCAAATGGAAAAGATTCACAGTGCTCATGAGCAGGTGTGGCATTTAGCACAGAGCTGGAGATGGTAAGGGAGAATCAAGTGAAAATATGAGGAAAAAGACCAAGAAAGACAACCATGGTAACAGAGGTGGAGAGCCTTTGACAGGTCCATCAGCCACCTGGCTAACAGAGGGACAAAACAGCACCGTGAAGATGGGCTAATGAGAACGCACCCCCTAAAATACAGACACACACACAGACACACACACACTCACACACACAATCACACACACACTTACACACACAGAGACACACACACTCACACACACTCTCACACACACTCTCACTCTCTCACACACACTCTCTCACACACTCACACACACTCTCTCACACACACACTCACACACACTCACACACACACTCTCACATACAGAGACACACACACTCACACACACTCACACTCTCTCACACTCACACTCACACACACTCACACACACTCACTCACACACACACTCACACTCTCTCACACACACTCACACACACACTCACATACACAGAGACACACACTCACACACACACTCACACACACTCTCTTACACACAGAGACACACACACTCACACACACACTCACACACACACTCTCACACACACTCTCACACACACTCACACATACACACTCACACACACTTACACACACTCACACACACTCACACACACACTCACACACACACTCACACACACACACACACAGCGGGAGGAAGGCCAAACAGAAGAGGGCGTCCAGGACCGGGGCCAGCACTGCACGGTCCGACTACCTGTCACCATGGAGGTCTGAGGAGGTCTCTCTGGGGCAGAGGAGGCTTCCCTGAGAACTTCAGGCTCTCGCACGTCACAGAAAAGAATTTAAAGGGGTGTCAGATTTTAGCAAAGATAAAGAGCTTTACGATAAGACGAAGGTGAAGATGTGCACCCTGAGAGTGTGGCCCACCTCAGGAGAGAGAGCACTTCTGGGGTCCTGGGCTCTTCTTTTAAAAGAAGCCTCACCAGGGGTGGACATGGGAAGGATCAGGGACGGCATCTGTCAGTGATCACGAGACGGTTTGTGGTGGTCTGGCTATTTTCAGGATCCCAAGATAGCATCTGGAATATGCCCTAGATTATAGGGTTTTAAAAATATTATATCTCCCTTTGCTTAATCTCTTCTAAAACTGCCTGCATTTGTACATGGCTCAGGGCAATGTACAAGTGAGTGAGTTTCCAGTAACTTGAAGACTGTGAGTGAGCATTTGTGGATTTCCCAGAGATTTGGGAGTGACGGGCCTGGGAGAGAACTGGCTTGCGGAACTTTGCACAAGATTAAAGCCACAGTCTCCTGGTCCTTCCCTTGGTCTCTTCCTACCTAGCTTTTATTTCCTTTTCTATCTCCACTCAGTATGTGTAATTGGACTCCCAGGAAGAGAAGACAGGAGAGGACCAAGAAGCCCAGAGAGGACCAAGAGGGAGAAGTGGCAACAGAGCAGACCTGGCCTCACCCGGAGCACTGTGCTGGCACACAAACCCACAGAGTGAAGGGCGGACGGAGGGTGTGGACGTGGAGCGGCACTTGAGCTCACCTGTGCTGGAGCTGGCTGCGCTTCTTCCCAGCCCCGGGTGCTGCCCCCCCCCCCCCCCGCCCCGGGGTCTTCTTGTGATGTGCTTGTTTTCCTCATGCACCAGCAGCTCCGGCCTCCCTGGAATCGCCCGCCGCCCTGGTGTGGCCGGCTTGCAGTTGTTCTCCATGCTGCTCTATAAGCCCTCAGCACGGGGCTTTCCTGTGAGCAGGGCCCCTCCCCTGCCCCCAGTGCAGAAGCTGCTATCTGTGAGTCACGGTGTTGGCCTGGGTGGGGGGTGGAGGGTGTTCTTGGTTGCGTTACTTCATCTAATCTCAGGCAGGCCCTGTGCCCCTAGGTCTTGGGGTGGCGTTTCTGTGCCCTGCCTTGCCCCCACCCCTGCTATAGATCTCTGGGTCCAGGATGGCTCCCTGTCTGCCGGCAGGAGTGGGGGGACTTCCTTTTCCTGCTCTTCACCTCTGGACAAGTGGCCTTTGCCTGTGCCCAGGAGGCAGCTGGCTTAGTCCCCTGCCAGCAGCTGAAGGCTCTGCCCCCCACGAGAAGGGACAAGCCTCTGGGTCTTCCCTGCACGGCTGCCGACCCTCCCCAGGCCCACTCCATCGGGGAGCTTATCTTTCTACCCCGGTCCCTAACCTTCCTTGTGAGCAGGAGGGAGTCTGCAGAGAAGAGCCCAGAGTGAGGCCAACACCTCTGTCCTGAGGCTCCCGGGGCTCTGCCATCTGGGAGTGGCTGCCCTCAGCCTGGGACTGTCGGTCAAGTTTGAGCCTAAATCTTTCCTGCTTGTCTGTGGGATCCATGAATGAAGAAGACAGAAAGCTTTTTTTTTTTTTCTCCCAGAAAAACAAAAATGAAGAGAACTCATTATCAAGACACCTGCACCCAGAAAAATTTCAAGCAAGATTATGAAACCAGAGAGAAGCTCAAATCAATGAAGAATGTTGAAATGTTAAACCTGAAAGTAAAGACGACATCCCTCTTTCTTTCCCAGTTTTAATCACCCCAGAAGATAAGCGACTGCTCCAGCAAAAATAGTAGCAGTGCCACCGTATTTACAGCACATGGAAAAGCTCTAGGAAGGACAGGAATAGCGCAGGGCCCCGAGGGGAGCTGGGGTTGTGGGGCCGTCGTCCTTCCTCTGTGCAGGAAGCTGTGGACCTCACTGCAGGGTGAGCTGTGGTTCCGTCCCAGGGTCTGCACTCCTGTGGGATTTGCCCTTCCCTGCTCTTCAGCAGCCTCTTGGCAAGATCCTAGGTGTCCGAGCCCCTTGGATATGAAAAACTTGTGTGGCCCCCTTAACGCTGCAGCCTCACCCCCAGCACCCACGGCGAGCTGTCTAGGAACCTGAGAGGGGAAGTTCCTTCTTACTTCCTGCTCTCCCAGGTCCCCTTTGTCTTCCAGGAGGGATGGGGGGATGGAGGAAAGAGACCAGGTCTCTGTATTCTCCTGGTGCCCTGCGGTCCATCCTGGGCAGCCACGGCAGCTGCTGACCTGCAGGCATGTCCACGAGCCCCTGCTCCCTTGGGCCACACACTGAGGTTCCCAGGCTTGTTGGGGGCAGGTGTCCCTGCTGGTCCTGAAGGCCTCCACTTGCCTTGTCCAGCTCAGATTCCCCCCTGAGCTCTATGCCTCACACTTCCTCCTCTCCACGACCCGAGGTGCCTGACGGTCAGCCTGGGCCTCAGGAAACTCAGGCGTCCCTGCCAGGACTAGGGTGGGAGAACGGCTGCTCCCAGAGTGTCCCACCCCTCTGTCCTGCCCCTGACACCGGCCTCCTTCCCTAGTGCTAAGAGAGGCAGGCGAGGCCTCCATATGCTTCATCAGAAGACGTCCAAGTGGGGAGTGAGCCTTCCTTTCTCCAGGGACCCTCAGTCTCCGTGGGGACACTCTTAGGGCTCCTCCTCAGCCCCTGCAGGTGGAAGACTCTTGGCCCAGATGTCCCTCAGCTTCCCTCTGCTTCTCAGGGGAGTTTCCCGCCTTTGGCCCGGACGGCATGCGCGGGGACTCACGCCAACGTCTCTTCTCCACCTCTGAAAACGAGTCTCCTCCGCGAGAGCCCAGAGGCCAAAGCCAGGGGTGCCCAGGGGAGATCTGTTAAAGACTGGTAATACTTGCACTTTGATCTCTATAACTAGGTCGGTTGGTCAGTTCTCTGCAGCGTGGTATAAAACGGATGGGTGTAAGTAGTTTACAAATATCACTTTAAAAACATCATTTCAGTGGCCGGAATGGGCCTCCCTAGTAAAGCTCCTCGCCTAGCATGGGTGAGGCCCTGGGTTTGCTCCCCAGCACTGGAAAAAAATTCATTTTATTCTTACAAAAAAGAGAGAAAAGATGTGTTGGTGCCTCCTCTGTTTTAAAAACTTATTTTCTTTCTTCCTTAAACACAAACACAATCTATGTGTATTGTCAAAGATGGGGAAAGCCGGGCCAGGAGAGAGAAGGACAGGATGATGGGAGGCAGCCACCGAGAGGGACCGCTTCCTGGTGCCTTTCCTCTGAGCCTCTGCCTAGGAGAGCCCCTTCCTGCCAAGGACTTTAGACTTTCCACCAAAACACCAGCACTTGGGTCTGCATTTTTCCAAACTCTCCCACATAGACGTGCTTATGTAACGCCAATGTGCTACTTTGATGAAAGCTTTTGGTAGAAAAACTCAGCCAAGCCTCCGTTTCCCAACAGAAATAGAGGTGGCAGACGTGGGTATTTCAGACAACTGGGAAGAAGCAGAGCACCGGCCCCAGCACCCAGCCCCAGCACCCAGCCCCGGGGGAGGGTGGGGAGGGGAAGGGAAGCAACTCTGCAAACCAACGCTTGCTCTTCAGAGGAGTGGGGGGGGGATGCCTAGGGTCCTTTACCTTAGCTGTTATTTTTAAAATGATTACTTGGAAGGAGAGAGATTTCTTTATCCTCCTGCTCATTTACCCTGGGTCAAACTTTTAAAATTCTCTTCATTTTTTTCCTTACCTTGAAACTTTTGAAAAGCTATTATTATTATTATTATTAAAAAATCAAGTTGGATCCTTCCCATTCACTTAGTAGGCTCAGAAGCCACTCTGGTACCTTCTAGATCTTACTGTCTTCTCTTTCATTTCACATTGTGCTTCTTTTGCAACCAAAAAGATAACATGGAGTTTTACAATTAACAAGGCCAAGAGGCAAAGAGCTTTTATTGCTAATTTCTAACCTATAAACTGGAATGATATTTCCCGAACACTCTTCTATGGGACACTAGTCCTGGGAGGTATTCACAGCTGTTCTGTGGGGAGGGCACTCTGGCAAAGAAAAATATGGGAACATTGACAGTTCATTCACGGTGAGTCTTGCAATTTGAAGGGCATCTTAAGCTTCGTCACAGGGAAGTCCATTTAACAATAGGAAGCCTGGAGCTCTCTAAACTTATTTGACTCTAGGAAAGAACTGCTGTTCGATTTGAAGAACTCTGAATCCCACTGAATAAGTAAAAGTAGGTCAATCCGTGCCAACTCCTTATAAGCTGTAGAGATGTTAAGTCGGAGTCGCTGCTGCAAGAAGAAACTCTAAGCCTCTATCTGAAGTCTTCCTGAGGGCACCTTCTCCTAATGTGCCGGAACCCCGGATGGTTTGCTCCTTAGATCATGCATTCCTCGTTCATCCCTCCATTTGCCAAGTACTCAGGGAATCCAAAATATGTCCTCGCAGAGTTCCTTCAGGAGCCACAGTCTCGATGGCAGAGTAACAGTGATATCGCCCAATCAACTATGTGCCTACGGTGCACATTCAACCAACAGGTGCCTGGGAGGAAGCCAGTGACCAAGCCAGGGTCCCCGCCCTCATGGACTGGCATCTGCTCAGGAAAGACAGGCCACAGACAGATACCCACATGAAGCTCTAGCACGTCAGCTGGTGGCAAGAGCTGAAGGAGGGAGGGGGTGGGCTAGGCTAGGAGGGGCGGTCAGAAAAGGCCTCACTGAGGAGTGACTGGCCAAAGGAATAAAGGAGGTGAGGGAGGTTCGCTGTTATAGGTACAGCCTTGCTGGGGAAGAGGAGCCCGGGCAATGGCTGCAAGCAGGACTGGGCCTGGTGGGTTATCTTTCCAGTAGTTGGAATTCAGTACTTCTGCCTTTCCTGGTGTCTTACCTGTTCCCAAGGTTGGTTTCTATTGGATGAGACCTCACCCATCACAGGTCAGATCCCCAACATACTCTGGGTGTTCCTGGTCTCTTTCTAAACTTGTTCCCTTGAACTGGCGCAGTGGAACGACGTGGCCTGATTGCATGCAACTCAGCTACCTGCTTTGAAGGGAACACTGTGCTCAGTAGTCACAGCCTAGGATATCCGGGTGCATGGCATCCACGTCCTTGACCCCGTGGTCACCTCCAACTTGAACTGTCCCCAGGTCATGCCTCTCCACCTTGTACTTGTGGAGATGACTTGAAAACTCCCAGTTGCACATTTCTGAGGGCCCAGGTCTGAGAAGGATTGGTTGGTGGCATGGCCAGGGATTCAAAATTATTACAGTGAACCGGAACAAAGGGTGAAACTCACAAAATTCAGGAGAGATGGATGGAAAACCCCACATTTAGGGTTGAAACAGACCGTCTGGCTCCAAGATAAAGCACTGTGCTCTAAGAAGTCGATTTATTATATTGGCTGCACGAATCTCCTGTCCCAATTCCAAGAGCAGTCTGGGGAAAATGCCACAGTGCTGGGTCTGTGGCTAAGGACTGTCTCCTCACCTTAAAACCCGGGGAGATGACATACAGTGGAGTTTGGGTGTGCACAGTGTGTGTAGAGCAAGGTGTCCTTCTATGAGGGCTTTTCTAGTCCTGTGGGGCTCCCCTCCTCACGGGGGACTGGTCCTCGCCTCCATACCATGATAAAGTCCTGATGGTCCTGCCGATAGCCACAGAAGGCAGCTGGGGACCTCGGGAGGTGACAGACCTGTGATTCAGGATGGAGGCCGGAGGGTGACTGGCCATGCCTGAGGCCAGGAGATTCAGGTGCAGGGTGAAAGGCCAGCTCTCCCCCAGGGTGCTTGCCTGAGGCGTTGTCCCTTCGTGGAATCAGGTCCTTGCCGGTGAGATTCTGCTTTCTCTGATGACTTTCTATCAGCAACAAGTCCTGCTTGATGGAGCCAACAGGTTCCACACAAGCTTGGAACACTCCCTTCAGGTGGAAAAGGAGAATGCTTTCTATTTAAAGGATAGTGGGATATTTAGGGCTGAATTATATGATTGAATAATTTTTTTTTGTAATTACAAAATTATTTGCCTTATAATCATTTAAACCTGCACCAAGGTCATGAATGTGCAACAAAGCATTTTAAGGTCACACTGGTGTCCCCAGCCTCTGCTTGGAGTTTTCTTTCTTTCTTTTTTTTTTTTTTTTTATTAGCTACACATGACATTACAGTGATCTTGGCAATTCATACATTTGATTCATTGGGGTATAATTTCTCTTTCTCATTTTTCTAATTGTACAGATTGCAGAATCACACTGGTCCTAGAGTCACCTACATTCATACAGCAATCATAATGGATGTGCTTGGAGTTTCTATTGGGAGGAGGATGTGAATTTAAAGTAATTCCCCTTCTAACTTTGGGGGAGCTATTTTTGTGAGTCCCAGGAAAGTCTCAGTGGTACTTTTCTCAGTTCTCTAAAGGCCTGCGACCTTGGGTCAAGTCTGGTCCAGTGAAGTCAGAGTGGCACAATGTTGTTCTTGGCCCAACTTCTGTACCCTCACCCCTGTGGTCTTTCCCTTGGGCCCCTTCCAACAGGACAGTGTGGGGCATGCGGGTGCCAAATGACCTAGAAACAGGCGGCAAGCTGAGCAGAGTGGAAAACTACCCTGCATCCTCACGGCCGACCCAACGGCCCCCCTCCACCCGCAGCTGGCTTAGAACGTGGCAGAGGTGAGACCCTGCCTCTGCTGCCTCACGGAGCAGCGTGAGCTCATTTTCACAGCTGGATTTTCTCGCTCTAGGATTTTCCTTCATGGCAGGAAACAGTTGCAGGTCGCTAATACAGCACTGATCTTTTTTCCTCCAGAAATCCACACACCTAGGAGCGGATCTGCTGGAATGACTCAGAAGCGGCCTGACACTTGCTGAAATACATTAATGGAGAACAGCACAGTCGTGCCTGAGACGGGCACAGGAGCCGACGGCCTCACCTCATCAGAGCTCTTCTGGGAATCCTGCATTTCTCTCTTTCTTTTTTTTTTAATTTTTAAATTTGTTTAATTAGTTATACAAGACAGTAGAATGCATTTATGCACTTTGATAACTCATACATAAATGGGGTGTAATTTCTCACTTTTCTGATTGTACGCGTGGTAGAATCACATGGATCATGCAGTCACGCGTGTACATAAGGTAGCAATGTCTGTTTCATTCTGCTATCCTTCCTATCCCATATCCCCTTTCTTCCCTTCACTATCCATGTTCATTGCTAAGCATCAGAAGGTATTGGTGTTAGAAATATTGGGGTGCCTTAAGAAATCAGGCATGTGCTTAAGTTATTCAGCAAGGCAGACTTCACTTGTGCAAAGAATGTGCCACTGAACAAAGTCTGACAAAGAAGCACACCTGAGCAGGCAGACCACTTGTTTTAGCTGTAATGCAGCACTGCCCCTTGCTCTGATAGCAGGAGCTCTGGGTTACAATCTACATGACTGGCTGATCTTAAGACTGGGAGGGCAAAGAGGAGGGTTGAGATTGGACACAGGGGGAAGCTCAAAATGGCTACAAGTGGATCTTTCACCCCAGTTTTACATAGAAGGATAAATACAATACTCTGAAAATGGACCACCCAGACTTTCTATTTCCCACAGGCCCCCCTTTTTCTTTTTAGATCTTTTGGTCTCATTTTTAATTTGTTTTTGTACCCTTTGATATTGCCATCCATCCTAGACATATTAGTTTTTTGAGGTGGAAATCACCCGTGGCATTGAGTTGGCCCCCTTTTTAGCAGTTTCGATAGCCATCCTGGTGGTCAGGAGCACCTGGTAAGCCCTTGCCAGCTTGCTTGAAGCTTGTCTTGTTTCCAGGCCTTGATTAAAAGCAGGTCACCAGATTCCAAGTCATGAACTGCAAACTCCAGAGGTGGGGTCTGAGCAAGGACTTTCTTTAGCCTGGGCGAAGATAAACTAGAGGATACAACCAGTTTATATTTTCCTAGAAACTGGCCTTTAGTTCCCATGGTAGGGAATTCCACAAATTTTCCTCCCAAGTAAGGGAGCCCGTTGGCAGCTCATAATAATCATAGCTGCAAAAGCCAAAACAAAATGATAACACAGATCAAGTTTGCCTATGCAGGAGGTTAGGAAGATTTGTAGGTTCCATATCGACTCGGAGCAAACTTGTGATGCTGACAGAGCTTTTTGTGATATTTATCAAGCATTCCTTTATAAAAACCCTTTCCCATTTTACTTACTTTTGGGAGGACTGATACAAATGTACATCTCCAGAAAAAACCCATTGTCTTATTTTATAAATGTCCACATATGTCTGTTTTCGTAATACTTTTTTTTTTTAAATATTTATTTTCTAGTTCTCGGCGGACACAACATCTTTGTTGGTATGTGGTGCTGAGGATCGAACCCGGGCCGCATGCATGCCAGGCGAGCGCGCTACTGCTTGAGCCACATCCCCAGCCCCTCGTAATACTCTTTTAGCCAGTGTCTAAGACCACATTGGTCAACATTGACCTTTTTCCTACTGTTAAGAGTCAGCTGAGATTTGTCAGAGATCATTCTTGGGAACATGTGAGAAGTCTTTTGGCTCCTTTACCTTTCCTCTACTAGTTGTGCCATCTGCCAGAACAAGTAAGGGTCTTGCTGACCACAAGTGACTGCCCTTGGAAGCATCAGGGACATTTCCCTCTCCCGTGGTCTGCCTCCTTGCAGCATGTGCACTGGTTGGCTCCCTGGTCTCTAGGGTCCTCTTAATCTCCCTGATTGGGACTCACCAGAGTCACAGGGCCCTTCGAGGGTTCCTGTGGTTCTCTGGGTCCTGGCTGGCCTTAGAGAGCAAGGGCCAAAATCTTGGCTTCTTTTCCCTTGGACCTTTTACTTCCTTGCCTTTGGTCTCCAGATGTTTGTTTTAAACATCCAGCAGGCAGGTTTCCCAGTCTTGAAGTAGGAGTACTGGGCTTTAACTTCAATGTCTGTAATTTTGTAGTAATCTCTTCCATTTAACTGGGGTCAGTATTAGTGCTGGACGTTAGCTTCATATCCGGCCTGTCCTTTAGTTGATAGCTTATTATCTCAAATCAACTCAGGCTGTTCCACTAGAAGGAACATGTCTACAAAACACTAATAGGCAACAGATATAAAGGTTTACAAGGAAAACACAAAATGAAGTTAATAAGAGCAAAAACATATTCAGTTTGTATAATATCTATGAGCCAAGAAACATGATTTTTATAATGACACTAATACATCTTTGGTATTTATTTGCTTCTAAAAGACCCATAAATTTATCAACTCAATCACAGAGGAGATCCTTTATAAATTTTACTTTCTTTTAAAACTCTTTTACAACCTTAAGTACCTTTTATAATTTACCCAAACCCTTACTAGTTTGTATTATATCCCTCATTTATTTTTGAGATCACAGTAATCTTTATAACAAAAGTCTACTCTTTGAACATAATTTTAACAAGCTTAAGTCTCGCCTACTTTGGAGTCATCCTAATGGTGGAGGAGGGTGAGGGGCAGAACCCTATCTCAGGGGAGGTGGGGCTCTTGACAAACAATGCATACCATCTTACATCTGAAGGGCTGGGGATACAGCTCAGTTGGCAGAGTGTTTGCCTCACAATCTTACATCTGAAACATAAATTTTAAAAAAGGTAAGAGAGCTCCTTTCTTTTACATTTTTTTTTTTTGGTGTGGAAAAAGTGGCAAAATGTTTCCATGTTCCACATGGTCAATCTTTAAATAAATCAGGCTCTCCTTATCATTTTTCAAAAACACATTTAAATTTCCATCCCAGTGTAAAAAGTAACACAGCATTCTATATTTAACTTATTGATAAGAGGTGACCTTTCTCTAGTTACAGAACATTAAATGACACATCCAACTGCTACAGCCAATTGTAGTTTGGAGAACATTAGCTTGGTAAAGTGTTCTCTTAAGCTAGTCTTAAATCTCTTATGCATGTAGGAAACAGTGTTAATGATTAGAAATAGATTTAATCAAATAAAACAGAGATAAGCCAGTTTTTTAAAATGATAGTGTGGTCTTTCTATGTCAGATAAATGTATAAAAGAGAGCACTTTGGGCTACCTTGCCTGTAAACCTATGTAAACTTTTATTTTAAAAACTTTTATATAACACTTAGACAAGGCTCAAATAGTTCCCAGCTGTACACCTATCTGGTCACATATTTAGGGTATCAAATATATTGTAGTAACATAAAATAACAGTTATTTAATTAACCAGCTGCAAAATAATCATTTAAAAGACTTTAAAAACAGATACAAACCCTAATTTCTTTAAAACTTAGTTTTCCTGAGTATTAAAACCTAACAGACACAGAAATTATCTTGATAGGTAACTGCTTTTAAGGATCTCTGTTGTTTCTAAACACAGAGAATTAGCACATTGAAGGTCAATGAAGGTCAACCTTAAGAAAGAAACCTTTGAGGGTTGGGGTTGTGGCTCAGTGATAGAGCACTTGCTTAGCACGTGCAAGGCCCTGGGTTTGATCTCAGCACCACATAAACATAAATAAATAAAATAAGGGTATTGTGTCCAACTACAATTAAAAAATAAATATTTTTAAAGAAAAAGAAAAGAAAGAAACCTTTGAATGACAAAGTGATTGCTGATTATAGCCAACTTAATCACATACACAAACATTTGGGATTTCTTTCCACAAACCTTTTGCGACTCTCTTAGACACTCTACAGCCTGTTTCCATCCTCAGCTTGTCCCCCTTGGGCTTCACATGACAAGATGACTTTCCCATTCCTTCTAAGTCTTATTATTTTATTTCCATTTTCTTGGTTTTTTTAATTTTTTTTTTTTTTAGTAACTTTAAGAGGAAAGAGAACTACAGGCCCCTTTCTCCAACCTAGAGCATATTTGTCTCTTCCTGACCACCAGGGCTTTTATCATTCACACATTCTATGAATAATTGACATATCCAATCTTTATCTGCTCCAAACTTTGGCCAAAATACTGAAGGCTTTGAGATAGGTTCTTGAGTCCAAATAAAAGTATATTATTATTTTTTTCCCTTTCATCCTAGGACTATCTTTCCAACTTTTTTTTCACTATGAATCTTTTCTTAAATATTTTTTTTTAGTTGTTGATGAACCTTTATTTTATTTATTTATATGTGGTGCTGAGAATTGAACCCAGGGCCTCACATGTGCTAGGCGAGCAGTCTATCACTGAGCCACAAACCCGCCCCTCACTATGAATCTTTATTATTTAAAAAAAATTAAAATTTGTTTTAATTAGTTATACATGACAGTAGAACACATTTATGCACTTTGATATATCATACATAGATAGGATATAATTTCTCATTTTTCTAAGTATACATGTAGAATCACATTGGTCATCATGCAGTCACATATATACATAGAGTAACCATGTCTGTTTCATTCTACAATCCTTCCTATCCCCACACCAGCTGAGCCACAAACCCAGTATTTGAGTTACTGTATGCATTTTTCAATTTGCCTTGGTTTTCCATTTGCACGATGGACCGGGTGTTTCCAAAGGTGATTATCCCCTTTGTTCCTGGGGCGTGTTCAGCGTGTGAAGGCACCAAGTGTCCTGCATCTGTTAATCCTGGTGCTGGGCTTCTAGGTGACGCCAGCCCTGTGCTGCTTTACCTAGTGCTGCCGGCACATCCTCCTACATAGTCAGGGGCCCAGGATGAGCGTCTCTCCGGGGAATATTCTTGGAGTTTCTGGGGTAATTTATGTACAGGTGATGATGATGATGATGGTGATGATGATGATAATTTTCAGTACTATGGATTGAACCCGGGGATGCTCTACCACTGAGCTACATCCCCGGTCCTTCTTATTTTTTATTTTAAGTCAGGGTCATGCTAAGTTGCCAAGGCTGGCCTCAAACTTGAGGTCCTCCAGCCTCAGCCTCCAGTACCTCTGGGATTACAGGTGTGTGCCCTGTGCCCAGCTGTACAGATTAATTTTAATGAATATTTCCAATTTATTCTCCAAAAGAGCTTTGGCAGTTTATATCCCCTCTAATGGGGCCTGAGAATTCTTGTTTCTTGAGTATCACCCCCTCCCCATAATTTCATTTTATTTATTTGTTGATTTTTAAATTTTTTTCATATTTTTATTGGTACATTATAATGATAGGTAATGGTGAGATTATATATCTAGGCTCAGTGTGACCTGTGAGGAAGATTTGGAATGAAGGGCAAGAAGAAAATAACACCAAGTATGTACATATTTGTACATACACCCAAAATAACAATATAATTGGGTCAATATCATTTCTCAGTATTTTCTCTTTTTCTCTTATTTCATCTTAAATTTGGGTCAATCTAATAGCGCAAAGTGACTATTTTTGTTGATTTAATTTTTCCTAATGAGGGCATTTCATTATCTTTTATTAGCTATTTGGCTTTATCCGTCTCTGAATAAACTCTTCATATCTTTTTTAACATCTTCTGTATTTTACATGTAATTTATTTATTTATTTTTTTTTGGTGGTTGTTATAGGTGTTGAAAATCATCTTCCGGTCATTTGCTTGTTGTCTTTATCTGTGAATGTCATCTTTATCTCTCAGCTGGTTGTAAATCATAAATATCACTGTAGGCTTTGGTCATTCAGGACCTTGTGTAAGAAATCGTTTCTCATTCCCATATTGCCAAGTCCCGTCTTAAACAGCCATTTCTGTAGGGCGTGCTATGTAGAGATGGTATTGCTGGGACAAGGACGACATACCCTGATCCTCCCCTTTCCCCGGCACCTGGCCGTAGTTTATAGGGTCATCTCTTACGTAGGAGTCATTCTGAATTTGCATCTCTTACATCTTCACAGGGATGGGATGTGGTCCAGGCCTGGTTTTGAACTAGAAGGGGGATGCTTTTAGATCTTAGAGTCAAATGACGTTCCCCTCCTGCTCAGCCCCTCTGATGGCAGGAGCACGGGAGAGACTTCTAGAGCCAGGCACACCTGCCCTTCACAGGTCACTCCCAAGGCCACCAGCCCTTGTCTCTTCTTGATGGCCCTGTACTGCCCTGTGCCACGAGCCTGTTCCGGAGGCTTCTGACAGCGTTTCCTGTACAACAGCATTTTCCTGCACATGAGCCCTCTCTCCTGTCCACTGCCAGCCGCCCGCCTGCCTGCTTCCTCTTTGGCCCTGAGGCAGCCACTCTGGTGAGGTCCAGCTGGATACTTGCCCATCTGGCTCCCTCGTTCTGTCCAGGATCTACTTTCTTACCAGAGACAGATGGGTCCCTGCGTCAGCAGCGTGTGAATGGCCAACTTCTCTGC
Source organism: Ictidomys tridecemlineatus (assembly GCF_052094955.1). Lineage (NCBI taxonomy): Eukaryota > Metazoa > Chordata > Mammalia > Rodentia > Sciuridae > Ictidomys > Ictidomys tridecemlineatus. The sequence continues at coordinate 194,109,054 of NC_135483.1, read as the reverse complement.
GCTCACTGAGAGCTTTCCTCCTTTCACAAAACAGTGCCTTCAGCAACACTGAAGTCAAAACGTCCACCACAGCCTCTCCAGAGCGGCTCTCTTTCTTTGTAAGAGACTAGTTCATGCCAATATAAAAGAAACAATGGAACACACTTAATTGAACCAACTCCCCCAAACCTTAGAAACCCTCGTGTTCTCTCAGTCCTTGTCGAGTCCACTCTGGGATTGACGTAGCAGTACAGGAAGAGGTCCCTTCCCCTGGGGAGTGTGCAGCAGCTGTGGCAGGGTGGGGGCCATGCATGGATGAGAACACACCTGGTTGGTGCCTGAATCAGGGCCAGAGGGAGCTGTCCTGGTGACTCCGTCCAACTCGGAGGACCCTCCTACCTGGCTCCTCCAGGTCCTGCCTCCGGGAGCCAGCCCATGTGGGGAAAGAGACTTGCAGTTTCCTGAGGTCCTCATGGCTCCTAAATTTTAGGTCTAATTTTTATTAAGGTCTAATGTACTTTTTATTAAGGTTTAATTTACATATAATAAGATGCATCCGATTTTGGTGTGTAATCTGATGACCTTGATAAGCATATCGCCTACATAATGGCTCTTATGCCAGTAGAGCTCCAGATATTTCCTTTCTTCTTTGCAGTTAACTCTGACATCCCACCCTTTCAGGTAACCACTGAGCTGGTTAGTTTTGCTGCTCTAGATTTCATTTGCATGGAGGCACCTGTGCATATGCCTTCAGCCTGCTACGCTGGGAGCTCCCTAGTTTTCCCTGCAGATACAGCCACCCTGGCTTTGGAGCTGCACACTTGTTACATGGGTTAATCCTTCCATCGTCAGGAAGTCGTGGGTTGTCCTTACTCTTCTGTGGAGCGTTATGTATTTCTTTAGTCAGTCTCTTTAGCATACATTTTCCAATAGTTTTAAACATGCATGTATTGCAGTAAATGTGACTGTCCCTACCCACCCTATAACCAAGCCAGCAGCATTCATATTCTGCAATATTCATGGATTTGTGATATTTTAATAATTTTAAATACAAAGTGGACACACTAAAACTCCTGTTATTTTTAGTTTGTAGGCCATTATCTTATAATGGAGAGTCATGTGAAAGGGTCCATGTGCTTCTCTTGCTCAGTGACAGTGACCTGCTCTTCTGACTGTTACTTTCTTGTAGGTGGAGATGGCAGTGGGAGAGCTGTCACTCTTGCTTGCTTCCTGAGCTCGCAGGAGCCCATGCACTGTGAAAGCCGTCTGTGACCTTAGCTGCCTTTGGGCCCACAGCCCCTTTACCTCCAGATGGACGTCAACCTTGGGTTCTCCCTCTCCAGGAGGCACCAGCCTGTGCTTGTGTGCTATAAGTCACGACCTCTAGGGGGTCATGAAATCGACTTGGAGGGTGATGGTCTGCATTCCAAAAAATGGAAGAAGAAAAATATCAGAGTACATAGTATGAATTAAGAGCTGTGTGTGTGTGTGTTTAAATTGTATTTTTTATTGTAAATCATGGAAAAAAAATGATGTTTGAGAAACACTGGTCTGGAAGAGACCCCAGAGCTCTCTTTCTCTTGAGCTGAGGCCAGTCTGGTTGCAGAAATAGGTTGTGGCTTGTCTTCAGCTCTCCTAGGAAGAGTCCCCAGTGTTGCCCAGCCCCTAGGGATGTCCTAGCTTCCCCCCTCCCCAGGAGAGGCTGGCCAGCACCTGCCCTGCTCTGGTGAGTCCTGTCACTCATTGCCGCAGTCTGGCTGGGCACAAATCACGAGCCACTGAAACAGGAACGAACTTTATTTCTGAACTCCACCAGCACACTCCACACACGCTCCTGGGAACTCCCCCGAACGCCAAGCGGCTCCTCCAGGAACCAGCAACCGGAAAATCCCTCCTCCAGCACTTCCCCAACCAATGGGAACTCTCAGGGAATCCCCGCGAGAGCTCAAGCGGAACTCAACGGGAACTCCGCCAGAGCTCAAAAGTCATCATCTTAATGGCTCGCTGGAGTCACGTCTCAACCACTACTTCTGGCAAAAATGCCATGCGTCATCCCGACTCGGCTGTGGCCCTCAACAACTCATATCCTGAATGTACCCCTCATTCAGACCTTGACACCCCATTGCCATGGTGGCTGACCTAGGGCCCCTGGGGCTCCCTTCTGTTCTTTCTATACTGTGATCTCCACACCTGGCTGGCCCTTTCTTCAGTTCCAGCTGCCTACTCCATAACTGCTGGTCTGCCCAGCTCGAGACTGGAATGTGAAGTCTTCAGCATCCAGGGAGGTGTTTGTAGGGGTGGGACCTGGGACCAGACTGGGTAGGAACCATGCAGGGTGTCCAGGGGGCACTTCCATGGGCACCTGAATGATGAGGGTGTCACCAGGACTCAGATCAGGGCAGGGGGCGGATGGAGAAAGGACTTGTGCCTGGCACGGTGGCACATGCCTGTCATCCCAACAGTTTGGGAGGCTGAGGCAGGAGGATCACAAGTTCAAAGCCAGCCTCAGCAATTGCGAGGCCCTAAGCAAATCAGTGAGACCCTGTCTCTAAATAAAATACAAAACTGGGCTGGAGTGTGGCTCAGTGGTAAAGTGCCCCTGAGTTCAATACCTGGTATGAGAGAGAGAGAGAGAGAGAGAGAGAGAGAGAGAGAGAGAGAGAGAGAGAGAGGGAGAGGGAGATGAGTCACAAGATAGATGGGTAGAAGATGGCAGGAGAATTTGCAGCAAGATGGGTGTGTGCCATGCAAATCAGCTCAGGAGGGATAAAGATGGGGTACGTGGCTGGAGGGCGCAGCAGAGGCCCATTCAGTGTGACAGTGAGCACAGTGGGTGTGGGCGGATGAGGGAGACGGCAGGCATGGGCTGCTTCTGGGCTCCTGCCTCCCCACAGCTAGATCCCCTGACCCCTCCTTGGCTCCAGGTGAGGTCCCCTCTCTCCAAGGGTCCTGCCCAGGATGGCTGTGAGGTTCCCTCTCCTCCTGCTGCGGTCAGGACTGTCTCAACCTCCATGCAGGCAATGTAGCCTGAGCCCCAAATCCTTCTCAAAGGCCCGCTTCACGGAATTCTGGGCTTCCCAAGCAAACGGGGTTTCAGGACATCTCAGTGTCCCAGAACCTGACCCCGAAGTTGAGTCTCAACATATTCCCATACTCTTCCCAAATAATCAAATAGGAAAAACAGACAAGTAGAATAATTAGGATTCCTTGCTGTCCCCGTGCCTGGCACCTCAATGTGCGTCTTAGCCAGAGTGGAAGTGGATGTAAGAAAACAGGAGCTGTGACAGTGCTGGTGGGAGGTGCCCAGGCTCAGCGTGCCCTGTGGACTTTGTGTCCCAGAGGCTCAGGAGTCTTATCTGTACAGAAGTGGATCTGCTGCCTTAAGATGAAACTTTGTCTCCACGCTGGGCTTAATTGTAGTGTACTTCTTGGCTTAGGCTGATAATTAGTATACTTTAATCAATCAATTAACCAAACACACTATATTTGGATATACATGTCATGAACAAGCTATGCCATTGATCTTTGTATGTCAGAATGTACATATGTACAGAATGTACACAAATTCCCAGGCTGTGCCACCGTCAGTGCACCAGCTCACGGAACCCTCGAGACTCGGCTGACAGTCAGAGGCTGGGCAAGTTCTTCCATTCCAGCCTTGCTTTCTAATATCTCCAGTACTCAAGTTGCACAACACACTTTATGCAAAGAGATATATGGGCCACAGAAGGACTAAGAAGAATAGTTTAAGGTAGCCACAAGGTCACAGGATGCTGACCAAGAGCACAGGCAGAGAGAGACCAAGGCAGGTGCTTAGATGGGGTTTTAACCAACCAGTTCTGCAGAGTCGCCAAGGCAGAAGGTCCAGACTGAGGGCAGTTTCAGCCTCAGTATCAGCCTGTAGAGAAGCGTGCAGCGGGCCCTGCTTTTTGTTATGGGTGGGAGAAGCCACACTCCGCTGCAGCTTGACGGGACAGGAAAGTGGAGGCTCAACACTGCTCTTCCACACACCGTGGAGTCACCAGGGCAGGCACAGCCTGAGGACTGCTGTTCTGCACACCATGGAGTCACTAGGCAGTCACAACCTGCTCTCCACGTACGTTTTCTTCCTGTTCAAAACTATGTGGTCTTTTGAAGCCAGAGATAATACTTCTTCCTTCGTCTTTTCTGTCCCCGGCACGGCCAGGGACTTGAACACGGTAGGTGCTAATCATGTGCTGAATTGGACTGGAGAGCACAGTGCCTGGCTGTCCTTGCTCACAATGGCAGCTCCTTGCGCTTTTGAAATCCCATTCAGGAGCCGCAGTGACAGGCTGCACGACTCACTGTCCAGATCTGGGTTCTCCTGGCCTCTTTGGAGGCAGCGAAAGCCGGTTTTGAATGGCTGCGCCTCTCCTTCTGCCTTACTGGAAGGCAGCTCCAGGCTGCACAGTGTTCCCAGCTGGAGGGGAGGGTGTGGGTGTTGGGCGGGGCAGGGAGGGAGGTCTTCAAACACCAGGAAGGGGATGTGTCACCGTAATTGAAGGGCCAGGGTGGCAGCTGCTCCTTCCTGTTCACTTAAGTGACTGCTGCAGTTAGTAGTGAAATGAACTTCATGGGGAGGACGTGCTGACCTGGGCCAGCTGCAACAGAAGGTGACAGGAACCAGAACGTTGGAATAGCGAGAACAGCTGTCACCCTGACTGTGCCAGGCCACAAAGGGGGAGAGGCAGGTGACTACAAGGCCACTTCGCGGCAGGAGAGAGGACAGTAGGCTGAAGCCAGGAGATGCACTAAGTCTCGGACCCTAAGTCACAGAACTACGATGGCAGGTCACTTGACATCTCCGCAATTCAGTGTCTTCACCATCCAAGCTTTGGACGATGACCCCCAAGGTATTTCCTTTTTTTTTTCACCCAAATTTAATTTTTAAAAATTTTTTATTGAAATCAATTCACATAAAGTAAAAAAAAAAACATAAGTGTACAGTTTAATGAATTTTTACCCATGTACCTAACTATGTAACCAATAAGAAAATCAAAATTTAAATATTTGTGTAAATCCATCAAGTTCCTTTGTGCTCTTTCCTAGGAAAAATAATCCCCAATTCTGGCTACTATGATTCTAAAGTCAAGTATCATAGGTTAATTCTGACTGTTGAATATTATACAGACTACTTAAGTGATAAACTCTCTTGAATCTGGTTTCTTTTGCTTAAGAAAATGTTTTTGACATTCATCTGTGTTGTGAATATCAGAGTTTGCTCTCTTTATTGTTATATAGTATTCTACTGCATAAATAAAACACAATGTATTTGTTCTAGTCAGCTTTTTCACCTCTGTGACCAAAAGACCTGACAAGAACAATTTTAGAAGAGGAAAATTTATTTGGGGCTTACGGTTTCTGAGGTCTCGGTCCATAGACATCTGATTCCATTCCTTGGTGTTCGAGATGAGACAGAATATCATGGAGGAAGGGTGTGGTGGATGAAAGTAGCTCAGGACATCGAACCAGGAAGGAGAGAGAGAGAGAGAGAGAGAGAGAGCACTCTGCTCCACAAGGACAAAATGTAAACCCCAAAGGCACACCCCTGGGGCCCACCCCTGCAGCCACACCACCCTGCCTGCAGTTACTGCCAAGTTCATCCCCATCAGGGGGTTAATACACGGATTAGGTTAAACCTCCCCTAACCCAGGCCCTTCACCTCTGAACCTTCCTGCATTGCCTCACACCTGAGTTTCGAGGGCCACCGCGTGTCTAAACCATAGCCGCGTTTGTCCCCTCTCCAGCCGGCGTCAGAGTTCCCCGGCGAGGCTTCTCTCGTGTCATCCGTGGGGAGTCCCGGGTGTCCTTGGGGCTCTGACAGCCTGTGGCTGGGAGGGCAGTGCAAGATTCAGATCTGAAGCTGTGTCGCAGGCTGGGTGGCCTGGCGTGGCTCAGCCAGGCGGACGTTAGTGAGATGGCTTGGACACAGCGCCAGGGTGCAAATGGGTGGCCGACCGGTCCCTCTGCACTCGAAAATTCTCAAGCCATCGGGTGGTTAACGGTGTCGTCTTCCCAGTTTTGAAGGCAGCGGTGACGATCTCCTTTACACAGAAGCCACGGGCAGTGGAGGCTCAGCTCTGCCGTCTTTCCGCAGAAGCCCACCCGCCTCCTGAGGCAGCTCTGCCTTGGGGAAGCGCAGTGTATCCTGGAGAGCAAATGCCCGTGGGACGATGAGGTGGCCTGCTGTCAAACAGAGCCAAAGAGTGAGTTCTGTCCGATGTAGGCAAATAATATCACTCACGTTTGAATAGTATGCAGCACTGGGGAAATGATACTTTACATAAATGGCTTCAGAGAAGGACATTTAGTTCCACCGCCTTCTGGTCCCACCCAATCATGTTTCCCCTACAAGGGGCGAGAGCCAAGCGGCTCTTCAGCTCAACCTCTCTTGGGCTTCCTGGACAGCAGCCAGATTGCCTGGAGAACATTCAAGAGACTCGAAAATGTATGTCACTTGGAATAACGCATGTCCCCAAATTATGAAATTAGCATTTGGGGCTGAGTTTAAAGTTGAAAAATAGCACAATGAAAAGTACTAACCATGGAAGTCCTCTCCTGGAATAGCACAAGCCAGCGCTCCACACGGGAGCTAGTGCGTCCAGGAGCTGCTGTAGGGCGTCTGTGCTTCTCAGGAACCTAGGAGGCCTGGAACAGTCCCGGAGCAGAGCACGGTAATGACCACATATGAACTAACTTCATCAGAGCCGCCCTCTCAGGAGACCCCTTTATAATGTGGTGGGCACACTTACTTCTTGAAAAGCAACTTAAATATTGATGGTTACTTTAAAAGCTGATAAACTATTTATAAGGAGAAAGAGCTTTTTTGCAGGCCTACAACAGAAGAAACCTTTAAGAGTTTTTCCAGGAAGCAGACATTCTTGTGTAAAGATGCTCTTTGATTGACGATGGGTCATGTCCTGAAAATCTCTCGTAACTTGGAAACTATCTAAGGGGAAAGTGTCCCCACCCCGGCCTCACCTACCTTGGAAGAGCTCACAGCACCAGGGGGGTGGAGGCGCCCAACAGAGTCCCCTTCAGGATCAAGTGTGGCTGGCTGGGAGCTGTGTCTCGCTGCTGCAACCCAGCACCACGAGAGAATGCTCTAGGTATTACTAGCCTTGGAAAAGATCAAGACCCAATTTTGAAGAAGTTTCTACTGAACATGTGTCACTTTTACACCGCTGACAAGTTGAAAAATCCTGCCAAGCCACCGTGAGTTGGGGGCTGTATCTCAGTTAGCTGGGATGGCTTAAAGAAGTCCACTTCTGACAGTCCGAGAGGCTGGGAAGTCCAAGACCAAGGTGCTGGTCGGCAGTTTTCACTGCATGGCTCTTCTGTTGCCTGTGGGCAGCCACCATCTTGCTGTGAACTCTCTGTGTGCACTCAGAGAGCATGTAAACTCTCTGGTCCCTCTTCCTCTTATAAGGGCAACATGAGGGCCGCTGTCTCCTGACCTCATGGAACCCCAATCTCCAGACACCATCACATTGGAGGTAAGGGCTTGAATTCAGCTCGTGAATTTGGGGGAGGACACAGTTCCTAACACCTGTTTTGTATGACTGGCTCTACTTCCATATGAATCAACACAAAGGCTATACACATTTCAGATCTGCCCTGAAAGCCAGCAGGAAGGCCAGGCCAGTACAAGGGGCTAAGGAAGGAGTGAGGGGATCATAAGGAGAGATAAGGGGTCAGTAGGGAGCCTTTCCCCACCCCCCACCTCTAGCACTGGGCACTGGGCCAAGTTTGAGGGCCTCTGCCTTACTCCATGTCTGGGCAGGGGAGGCGAAAATGGCATTGGCAAGATAGCACTCTTCTACCTGTCCTTGAGTTGACTATCAGGAGAAGATCACACCGGCCACCAGGTGGTCATTGGGAAGGTAACAGCAGCCACCCAAAGCCTCCAGCAACCATACTTCAGTCATGAAATCCCCCATAAGGAATAGCAGGGTTCTGAGAGGCAGCTTCTCCCTCTCCATTCCATATGGATTCTACTCCACCAGTCTTTGATCACTTCCCCCAACTCCCTGGGACTTCCCAAGCCCAGGCCTTGTTTTTTTTGGAGGGGGAAGTAATGCCCAGAGCTCTTCAGCTGTGGCTCTTCCTTCTCTTCCTGCCCTTGGCCCAGGACCAACCTCTCCACCCACTTCCTGGAAAGTTGGCCTCCAGGGATCCCTCCCCTGAGCAGGCAGCATGCACCCTCTGCAGCAGGTGAACCATCTCGCCAATTCCTGGTGTTGTTAACCCAGATTTTTAAGGTCTTTGACGTCGGGGTAAACACAAGCAGACCCTCTTTTGAACTTGCCCAGCTGCTGAATTCAGGCTCCAAGGAGGCTCTGGAGTGGGTGCTGATGGGCTTTGGCCCCGGATGGTCAGCCTTTGCCAAGGGAAATGGTAAGGACCAGGGAGAATTTTGTTGTTAGGAGATCTGCAAAAAACATGAAATTCATAGCAATGTACTGCAGACAAGCTGCCCTCTGTCAAATATTCCAAGAAAGAGCCACGATTCATTAAGTAATCACCAAGTTCTTTTAATGCATTATTAATTTAATTTACATAGCAAGCCTGGGTGTTTCTTTTTATTACAGAAGAGGAAGCTGAGCCTTATGGATATCATGTAACCAGAGCCACGCCATCATCAAGTGGCATGATATTCAAGCTGGTCATTTGAAGGCTGTGTTCTCGTCCTTCATTAAAGAGCCTTCCACTGTGTGACACATGTACATATTTAATCCTGGTAGATTCCTGATTTAAAATGCCTTCCTTAATCCCAGGAATTGAACACACTAGAGGGTTCTTAGAACTCCCTCCTTTATGCTGCACAGTAACTTTTTAGAGCGTGATACTTGTGACCAATGCATTTGTTGGGTCTGGGTGAAGACAGTTATCTAGCCAGCCTTACGAGATGGTCCTCCGCTCCTTTATGTTACTTCTCAAGTCAAGAAGTCAAGCATTACCTGGGTGGGATGGCCCACGCGGGTCAACACAACCACTCAGAAGGCTCAGGGCAGGAGGATGGCATGTTTGTGGCCAGGCTGGGCAAGTTAGCATGATCCTGTCTCAAAACAAAGGACTGGAGATGTAGCTCAGTGGTAGAGCACTTGCCTAGCATGAATGAAGCCCTGAGTTCAATCTCTTGTACCTCAAAGATGAAAAAAAGAGTCAGGCATTTATTGAAATATAATGAAGGGCTTTTCAAAAAGAAAGAACATATGAAAAGAAGCTTTATGTTATTAGTCACCAGGGAAATGCAAATAAAACCACAGTAAGCTGTCACTTCACGCCCTGTAGTACAGACATCGTCATCACCATCACCGTCTAGGAATACATTAAGTGTCGGCAAAAGTGTGGAGAAACTGGAACCTTCATCCCTGCTGATGGGAAGGTACATGGTGCCCTCCCTTCAGAAAGCCGTGTGGCCATTTCTAAAGATGTTGAAGACAGAGTTATTACACGACAAAGCAGTTCTACTGCCAGGAATGTACCCAAGGGAAACAAAGCCAATGTCCACACACACCCATGCCCCCATGTCCACGGCAGGTTTAGTCAACAGCCAGGAGGCAGAGGCCTCCATCGGCCCGCAGAGGAGAAGCAAGCTGTGGTCTGTGTGCACGAAGGGGCACATGGACACAGGCTGCAGTGCGAATGGATTCTGAAACCCCCTTCATGTGAGTGACAGATGCCAGTCACAAAAGACCAGACTGCAGAATTCCATTCATATGAAATGTCCAAAACAGGCAAGTCTAGAGAGATCTGGGAAGTAGGTAAATGATCTTCAGGGCTGAGGAGTGGGAATGGATCTTCTTTTTCTTGTGATGGGTTTTAAATTAGTGGTGATGATCGCACAGCATTGTGAATGAACTGGAGACTCACGAGTTGAGTTGTGAGTTTCCAGTTCATTCACGACTGGATTTCTGTGGGCTGTGAATCGTATCTCCCCAAACTGCTATTAAACAAAACAAGGAAGAAAGAAGGAGGGAAGGGAGGAAGGCAGGTGGACGTTTTTACCTCCTGTCCCTCCAGGGCCCACACACCTTGGCCCCAGGCCTCTGCTCTCCTTCTGTCCACCCTGTTCATCTTCAGGACTTTGTGTACTTCTGTGTGCCTGGCAGACCCCTGGTCCACCATCAGGGTCCAGCTTCTCTGACCTTCTTCCATGGTTTCTGTGGATCCCATGGGTCTACTTGGTAGGCTGCCCCACTCCCTTCCCCGTGTGCCCAAAGACTGCTCTCCCTTGGGCTGTCACATGGTGCCGTGGTTCCTGGCCACCTGTCTAACTCCCTGATGATGGGGAGGCTCCTGCCTGGCTGAGACACTTGCATTGGTCTTGAGGACCTGGCAGCTGGCACAGGGCCTGGCATTCACAGGGGTGAGGAGTGAAGCTGTGCACACCCACTCTAACATGTCCCTGGACACATGTCCCTGGGAAGGGCCACTCAGAGCTCACCCAGTCTATTTAGGGTTTCCTCCTTCCTTTGGATTTCAGGAAAGTGACTGGGTGCGCATGTTCCTAGCCTGATGAAGAGTGCCTAGCTTTGAAATTCAGGAAACGAGAACTCTACTAACCAGGGCTGAGAAAGACTGGAGGCTTCTGCTAGAAATTCAGAATGCCAAAAAAAAATGTCAAAAGCAATTACCTTAAAGATAGCAGCTTACCTGTGCTAATGATGTATTTTGCCTTGTGTACAATAAGCAAAATTGAATTGACTTAATAATTTGTCTGCCAATTCCCAGAAAGTGTGGTTAAAAAAAACTAAATACTTGTGTAGAAGATCAATATTTACTTCTAGAATGCCAAATTATTTTGTTCACAGTTTAGACACAGGCTATAAATGTTCCCAAGGGTATTGGTGGAAAATTCTGATTGCTGATTGATCAGTGGTTGTCCTCAGTTCCTCAAATTAGGGATTTTGGCTGCAAAGCACAGAAAGTCAAGTAAACTGCTTAAGCAAGAAGAGAAATTCATCTTAAAGGCCCCGGAGGCCCTGAACCTGAGGCCAAGGGTCTACTCAACTGCAGGGTGAACGGAGCCAGGACCTGGAGCGGCGGGGAGCTGGAGGGAGACGCCGCTGGGCTGGTTGGGGCTTCCCTCGGGCTTGCTGTCAGCCTCCTCTGCTGTGGAAATGCCACTTCTGCCTTTGGGTCACCACAATTCAAAATGGTGCCCCCAACAGCTCCCAAGTCCACATTGACTCCTTCCCAGACCAGAGTGACCTGGAAAAGGGCCCACAGAGGTAGGCACGTGCAGATAGACTTGACTTTGGCAAGTTTCACATTAACAGATCCTCTGTAATTCCAGGAATTAAGTACAGGAATTCAGTACCCTAACAGGTCCTTAGACCCTTCCTCCATACCAAATCTTTGGGTCGGGTGCCCAGGGACGTTAGGTATGACAGTGGGCCCTGTAGATGGACCAAGCCGGGGAGGGCTGGGCCCCCAGAAGGAAGGACTGCCAGGGGGACAAATAGCAATGTCCTCGCAGGGACGGAGCTCTTGACTCTCGTTGGCCATCGCCTGGCCACGTCCCACGAGCATGCTGGGATTCCGTGAAGCTCCTTGACAGAGCTCAATGGCAGTAAATAATCATTTGCTCTCATTGACCACATTTTCTTCAACTCTTTTGTCATTCTATTCTCAAAAAGAAAGAAAAGAAAAGAAAAGGTGCTTTGTTTCCCAGAAATCATAAATGTCTGCATTGCAAATTGGGATATTTTAAGGCAGCCCTCGGAGGAGCTGAGGTTCCTGGAGACCCCGTGCGGGGCTCTGGCTCCACGGCCGTTTCACCCACATAGTCACCTCCGGGTGGACACAGGCTGCCTCTATCCTCCTGCCGCTGTGAACATGGGTGTACAAATGCCTCTTTGAGACCCTGGTCTCTATTCTGTGAGGTATTTACCCCGAGGTGGAATTGCTGGATCACATGACAATTCTGTTTAGTTTTGGGGGAAACTGGGCACTATTTTCCATAGGGGCTGCACAATTGTTTGTTCCCACCAACAGGGCACAAGCGTTCCGATACCTGCATCTTCTTGCCAACCTTGTGGTCTTCTGGTTTTATTTCATTTCATTTTATTTTTTTAATAGCAGTCATTCTACTGGGTGTGAGGTGGTGTCTCCTTGTAGTCTGGATTTGCAATTCCCTAAAATTGGTGATGCTGAACATCTCTTCAGGCTTGTTGTCTATTTGCAAATCTTCTTTGGACAAGTGTCTATTCAAATCCTTTGCCAATGTTTTAATCAGATTGTTTTTATATATTTTTTTTCCTTCTTAAGATAAGCATATGCAGAAGCGAATCTGAAAGGCGCCATTGAGCTTTTATTCTAGAATGACAGGCTTGGCTCCTGGCCCTGGGAAACTCTTTCAAACCTACTGGGAATGCTTCCTGCTTGAAGTTCAAGGTCTTCAGCACACATGATGCTGTTCTCAGAGCGAGGTCCTCATGCCAAAGGGCATCCCATCCCTTCCGCGATGGTGAACTGAGCTTTCTGCAGGGCATCTTTCCTGGGGGGGAGACTGGAAGAGGACATCGAGCCACCTCCCCATGTCACACACGGGACAGTGTGCTCTTCTGATCTTGGGTCTTCTGAAGGTCCCTGTCACAATCCCACTCCCCAAGCCACCTGGTCTCAAGTCTTCCTTTCTTCCTTAGAGTGCTTCAGAGCAGCTTCCTAGGGACTTGGTCCCCCAGGGCATCCCTAGTTCTCACTGTTCCCTGGCCTCTGGTTTAGGGGAGCTGTGGGGTCACTTTGGAACTAGAGGCCCTTAAGCTGTGCCCCCAGGTGTCAGAGCAATTGACCTTCACAATCTTCACTTGCAGCCCCTGGGTTATGACTTCAACCTGGAAAGGCAACTAGGGTTAATTCAGAACCAGACGAAAACCCAACCTCAGGCTGACCGTGCACACGTGGAGGGTGGAACGTGGCCTTCACCCAGGAGTCCCTGCGGCCGCCTGGAGCTGGGCCCCTTCTCTTCTCCCCCCCGCCCTCACTGCAACGACGTTTGGTCCTTCAGGTCTCAGGGTCCCTGGGAGAAACTCCAGGTCGTTAGATTTTGTAGATAAACGTATTTCCCAGGCAAACAATCCTTTCTCATATGGGTATCGCCCAACTCCCAGAGCACAACTGCCACCCAGTGAATTGGGGCAACACCCATGAGTTTCCGGGATCTTCCCAGAAGGGGGAGCTGGAGGAGAGAAGGGTGGGGCGCCAGGGAGCGCGTCCTTCGCAGGAAGTGTCTGCGGGCCTAAATGAAGGGAAGAAGGAGGGGAGGATAGGAGGAAAGAGAGGAGAAGGGAGGGAAGAGGAAGGAAGGGGTGAAAGAGGGGGAAGGGAGGAGGGAAGGAGGGGAAGGGGGGGAGGGAGGGAGGGAGGGAGAGAGGGAGAGAGGGAGGGAAGGATGGATGAAGGAAGGGAGGAGAAGTGCAACAAAAACAGTGCTGACACCACCTGTTGCCCGGGGCCAGCAGATGCAGCTGGGAGCTGAGGCCCAGGCTCTGCCTGGTGCTGATTCTGCTCTTCCTCCTGGAGGCCCCAGTGAGTATGGAGGCTGGAGGCTTCTTCTTCTTCTTCTTTTTTTTTTTTTTGAATATTTTTTAGGTGTTGATGGACCTTTATTTTATTCATTTATTTATATGTGGTGCTGAGACTCGAACCCAGTGCCTCACATGTCAGGCAAGTGCTCTGCCCTGAGCCCCTGCGGCAGCCCAGGAGGCCTCTTGACAGGATGCTCCCTCTTAGGGCCCCTCTGCCTGCCTGGTGAGTGCAGCACAGGTTTCTACTTAATTTCAGCACGAGCACCCAGACGCTGGGACAGGGGAGGACTCCAGCCTCCAGGGCTCCGCCTCAGAGTGTGGAGTCCCCGCTGTGGCCCCTCGCATGACCCACCCCTGCACCCACACCAAAGGACCTGCCCTGTCTCAGGCTGTCAGGGCCTGTAGAAGAGGCAGCAGGGCCTAGAGGTTGCCTGTGGCCTCACCTGGAGCTCTGTGGTCACATCAGGGAGGGCAGCGTGGGCTTTTAGCAGCCCCCAGCCCCCAGGGAGGAAGTCACGTGTTGCTTGAAGACGTCAGTTGGTGGCCACATCTAGTTATTAAAAACAGTCCTGTAGGGCTGGGGATGTGGCTCAAGCGGTAGCGCGCTCGCCTAGCATGCGTGCGGCCCGGGTTCGATCCTCAGCAGCACCACATACCAACAAAGATGTTGTGTCCGCCGAGAACTAAGAAAAAATAAATAAATGTTAAAATTCTCTCTCTCTCTCTCTCTCTGTCCCCCTCTCTCACTCTCTCTTAAAAAAAAAAAAAAAACAGTCCTGTATTCAGGGTGGGGTGAGAACTGGCCACCGTCTGTCCCACCCTACTGGAGGTTAGAGTGGGCATGTGCAGTGTTCTTTTCCACACAGCCTTGAGGAGAGCCTCAACAGGAGGGTTATTTCCATCCCAGGAAGGAACCCACCATTTCCCACTGCGGTGCAGGTGGCCTGCCAGGAACAGCACCCCATTCTGCCCGTGCTGCAGACAGACTGCAAGGTACGTGAGGTTTCCTCTATTCTTGCTCATAAAAGTACACGACGGTTAAACTGTGCTTCCAAGACTCAGAGCACTTGACCCGCTTTCTGCTCACCCCCAGGGTTCACTAGTCACAGATCATTTTTCTCATTTAGGGTTGAGGAAACTGAGGCCCAAAGAGATTGGAGCAAATCATTTGCCCCAATGGAGTGCCAGAACGAGGTCCCACTTGTCCTCTTCCACACCAGGGACTCACGGGCTCTCACCTGCTTTCAGTAAGAGCAGGCCTGTTCCTAGGTTCGCAGGTTAGAATCTGAACCAGAAGACTTTGTCTGATCCTCTGTCTCAGTCCCTCCGGTCACATTCCTTGAGGGCCTGTGGGGTTCTGAGCCTCGCAGAGTCCTTCCTAAGGCTAGAGATTGCTATCACAGGGCTTTCACCCAGGAGGGTTCCAAATTCCAACCGTCTTTATGATTCAGAGGAAAGAGACCTCAGCTATGATAAGTTTCCATTTCTAAGACTGGGTAGGTGCTAGGGTAGGGACCGGGCTCCCGGTGCTCCGTCTCCTGGAGAGCCACGCTGCAGGCCTACTCGGCTCTCCCAAGCATCTCCTCACCCAGTCGTCTGTGTATGGCCGTCTCAATGTCAATTGAAAACAAGCACTTCCTTCTGCACAGGTCCATGTCGCTCCAGGTGAACAGTGCAACCCAAACCTGTGTCCCCAGGGCCTGTAGATGGGACTTTACTTGGAAATAGAGTCTTTGCAGATATAACCAAGCTTAGTTCACACTTCATTCAATATGAGTACGATCTTTTAAGAAGAGGGACATTTGGACCCAGAGACAGACAAATAGCAGAGAGGCCATGTGAAGCTGGGGGCCAAGACTAGAGGAAGGATCTCCAATCCAAGGGTCATACTGGATTGCTGGCAACCACACAAACCAGAAGAGGCAAAGATACGTCTTCCCAGGAGCCTCTGGGAGAGCGTGGCCCACAGCACACCTTGATCCTGGACTTTGATCTTTCAGAACCGTGAGAGAATAAATTACCCTTGCTTCCAGTCACTCGGTTTATAGTAATTTATTACAGCGTCCCAGGAAAGAAATAGACAAACCCAGTCCCTTCTCCCTTTTTAAAACAAAAAGCTGCTAATGTTTTGAGAGGAATTTGTAGCTATTCCCAACGGCAAGCTACACTGGGATATAGTTTTGGAGGTCTGTGCATGACTCCTTTACTTGCTGCCTCTGGGAAGCTCACTGACAGCAGCCCGCGCTTACGGTGGCACCATTTGTCTGTGTCTCTTCTTATCAAGTTTGGAGTCTTCAAAGACTAGTGAAGGGTCTGATCAAGAATTTATTCTTAATAATATCTGTGGAGCGAGTGAGTGGCAGTAAGAACGCAGCTTCTTCTCTTTGTCACTCCTGTGACAATCTCAGCAGGCTCTCCCCCTGGCCTCCATGCGCACAGGGCAGAAGACCTTAATATCGACTTATTCAGGCACAAAGAATGGCTCGGCTTTTCTAAGGGCCCAGAGGCCAGCCCCACTACGTTAAGCCAGCCCTGCATGCCCATTCCTGGGAGCTTCTTGGGCTCCGTCCCCCTGAGGAGGAAGGGACGTGCTGGGCTGCTTTAGGGAGCACGTGGGGTTCTGATAACTTGTTTCCCTCCAGCACGATTGCACCCGTTCAGACTTGCAGCGGGCTTTGGAGAGAGCCCTGTGGATACTTCACCTTACTGGCCTGATGGCTGCTGAGGCTCTGTCCTCTCTGTCCCTCACACGTGTTCACCACGGTCCTGACACTCACGCTCCAGCACACCTACTTGAGGGGACGGAGGTGGTCAGACTCCTGAGTCGACCCTGCCTCCTTGAATCTCTTCTGACCTATGTCTAGAAACAATTTCTGGTGGGCAGAAAGGTGAAATTCAGAATCAAGAACATATTTATTGTCTAGGAAAGAGAGGAAAATAATAACCACAACAAAACGAGGCAGAACCCAGGCATTCTGGGAGAAAGGTCCTTGGGAAGAAAGGCTAATGGTTGGTCCTGTTTTTTTTTTTTTTATATATATTTATTTTTTAGTTGTAGTTGGACACAATACCTTTATTTTATTTTTTAATTTTATGTGGTGATGAGGATGGAACCCAGGGCCTTGCATGTGCTAGGCAGGTGCTCTACCACCGCTGAGCCACAATCCCAGCCCTGGTCCTGTTTTTGACACCCAAAAAGTTTTGTTAGGTATTTTTCATGAAAATAGCAAACTTTATTTTAAAAAGCCAAAAGCAAACAATTTCTCCCTCAAAATACCTTGTTTAATAGTTTTATTGGGAGATTCTGCATGGGGTGTGGTGGGTGCCCTGGGAGAGAACTGTCAACCAGGAAAATTTCCTTCCTGTGTCTGTTTATTGCTTGACTTTTCTAAAGCAAGTTTGTATTACTTTTGTGATCAGGAAAAGCAATAAAGAGAAATTATTTCCTTGGGGTAAAAAAGGTTGGGAAGGAACGAATCCTTTTAGAAAGCAATATCTGGAGAAACTTCCAATGTCTCAGATGTCTCCGGTTGCTAGGGCGTTGCTAAGGAGCTTCAGGTTTCTGATAGAGGCTCCTGGATGTGACTGTGGGTGGAAGCACCTTGCACCTTGCACCTTGATGGGGTGGGAGAACGTGCTTTCTTTGGACTGGAGGTGGCCCAGGGACAGTTCAGGGTGAGCATGCCAGGGTCTACTTTGTCCTTTGGAAGGACAGTAATACAGATTTGGACCACGAGAGGTGGGGAATGAGCTTGCGGCCCTGTGCAAACACTGGTGGCGAGAGCCTGCTCCAGCGCAGGATCTCACCTATGCTGGACTCTTACCACATCCTGACAGAGAGGTCATGGGTCCCCATGGACAGCAAGGAAGCCGGGAGACCCTGGTGTACTTCCCTAAGCCCTGCAGCTCCTAACTGCAGACCTGAGGTTCAGCTTCAGTCCATCTGACTCCAAAGTCCTCCTCTGAAAGAGGTTAGGAAACTGGTGGAGGATGACTTCCAGTAGAATGTTGGCTGCAGAAGTGACTGGCACACCCACCGTCAGCAAGTGTCTGCGTTTTTTGCCGTTCATCAGTTCTGATGTTGCAAAACCAGGTTTAGCTGTGGAACAGGGGATTAACTACTGTAAATCACAGAGATATATGTTCTTAAACCTTATTTTATTTATTTATTCATTTTTATTTTTAAAAAATATTTATTTTTTAGTTGTAGTTGTATATAATACCTTTATTTTATTTATTCACTTTTATGTGGTGCTGAGGATCAAACCTCAGGGCCTCGAATGCACTAGGTGAGCGCTCTACCACTGAGCCACAACCCCAGCCCTATTTATTTATTTTATAATGTGGTGCTGAGGATTGAACTCAGTGCCTCAAAGGTGCTAGGCAGGCGCCCTACCCCTGAGCCACAACCCCGGCTCAATAAATATGTATTTTAATCTGTTTCTGCATAATAGGGTTGAATAGGTCACATGAGTCAGGAAATACCAATTAATGTATCACATTAGAATTAGACATTTGAATTCTGTCTGCCTTTGCTGGAGAAGGAGAGTTGTGGACTGTTTTGAATTCGGGGGGATTTTTTCCCATTGCTTCCAATGGCATTAGGAGTCAAGTGAGTAGTGAGCCCCTGGGTCCAACCCTGCCCATTTCTCCAGATCCCCATTTGATGGGAGAGCTGGCTTGCCTGGCTGGGGCCCAGTCTGTAGACTGAGGACAGGGAATGGCATTGGGGAGGGGAGAGGTTCTCCCTGAGCCACCCTGGAGTGAGCCAAGATTCAGATGAGGGGCGGCCGGTATTCAAGGTCATGCATGAATGTTGAGACTACAGCAGCGTGGCCTGAGATCAGGGTCGCGGAAGGCACAGCAAGTCAGGGCGGGGCCGTCCTCACCTTGGAGGGCCGCAGTCTTCCTTTGAGCTATGTGCACGTCCCGTGGAGCCGGGCAGATTCAGTGGGGACATGTAAGGGGAGAGCGCCCCCAGGTTCTTAGTCTGAGGTCAGACTGGCTTCAGGAAAGTCTCTGTGGGAACCCCGGAGACGAGGTTCCTGAGGTGGCTTCAGTGCACTGGGTCTATGCACTTGCTCCAGTTCCTCCCTGTTCTCCTCTGGCTCCCGCCTGGAGGCTCCTGCTGCTTGTGAGGGCTCAGCTCCGTGGCTGATGGTTTTCACTGTGGTTAGAGACCTGCCCAAGCCCACGCTGCTGCCTCCAGATGTTCCAGAGCAGATGGCCCTGGGTGCCAGGAGTAGCACGGGGCTGAAGTAGCAGTAGGGAGCAGGACCTTCCCCAGGCCCATGCCCATGTGTCCCATGCCCCCCCCCTGCTCCGTGGGGCCTGGTGTCTCCAGGTTCTTCCACGAGGACGGTTCTGTCAGCTCCAGGCCTGAAACCCTCTAGACACAGGTTCCTCACCTAGCTCAAGGGACAGGTGCTGTGGCAAGGGCCCGTTACCCATCCTCGCCTTCTGTGCTTGACGCACCCAACTCGAGACCCCAAAAGGGTCTTCCCTTTATAAAGCCACTGCTGTGTGTGTTAGTTTTCTATTTTTTAATTAACAAAAATCATGCACACATGGTATCGTTTTCCGTATCGTTTTCTGTGGCTGCTGTAACAAATCATCACAAACTCAGTGGCTTAAAACAATAAAAATTCACCATCTTCCCATCCTGGGGGTTGGGATTTATGCAGAGGGATTCCAGAGTGGCTGTCCCTGGCTGGCTTCGAGCTGCAGGGAGCACTGCACTGCTGCTGAAGTCCCAAGGAGACTTCTGTTTTGGCCTTTCCCAGCTCCTGCGCTCCCTGCCCTGTGGACTCCATCTCTAAAGCCAGCCAGGTCCAGCACCCCTTTGTCAGGCCACATCATGTTGGCCCCACTCTCCTGCCCCTCTTGCCTCTGTTGTTCTTATGTAAGGACCCCCCGGTTAGCTCTGCCCCAGCCCAGGGGCCCTCTTCACTGTAAGGTCGCGTGAGCAGCTTTAATCCCCTGGCCATGTAACAGATCACATTTCCAGGTCCCACAGATGAGGACGTGGACATCTTTGGGGTCTTAAACTCTGGCCGTGTTCCTATACAAGATTCTCTACACATGATTCTCGATGCAGACGGTGCTGGGAGCTCTTGTCTGCACTAGCAATCTGGCCCACCCCAGCCAGCGACATCCCCAGCACTGGCCAGGTCATGCCACCCACAGTCCTGTCCAGGGTTATGCTAGCTGACTGGCCGCAGGGTGTGGCCCTATAGGATCCTTAGCTGCCCCTACGAGCCACGGTGCCCGAAGCTGTGCCTGGCAGTGTGTGCAGAGCTCCTTCCTTCTGATGTTTATTGCCTTTTGATTTTCTCTGTTTTGATTCCGTGGATCCCAGGTGACCTCATCCAGCCCTTGGCCTTCCACAGGTGAAGGGCCTCATTTTCGTAGAGGAAAGCGCTCTTAGGGACCAGTATTTCGTTTCCATGGTGGCGAGAGCACAGCTGGGGGGAGGAGGGACGGGTGTGCTGCTCCTGCAAGGCCAGGGAAGAAAACTTTAAGGGACATAGGCCCACAGGTGGCCCTGGCCAGGGCCAGGGGTTAGCACAGGACACCACCCAGCAGTGGGAGATGGGTTCCAGGTGCTCTCCAGTGGGTCATGCCATCTTTACAGGCTGCTGTTGACTGTCACACAGATGGCCGTGGCACTGCTGTGCAGGGGACTGTCAGATGCACACGAGCATCTTTGCTCCATCCCCTTCCCCTGGGAGCCCGTGCTACTGGGGTGCGGCTGTCATTGTCGGCTGAGCTCTTCCTCCGGCAGATGCCTGTCTGGCTTCCCCACGGGTAAATTTGCCGCGTCTCAGGAGAGAAGACTGTCGCATGAGGGTACCATTTGCTTCATGAGCTCCATCAGCTTTTATCATAGTTGTCCATGCAAAGATGTCCACGCAAAGATGTCCACGCAAAACCCCAAGTAAGTGTGACTGTTGCCCCCGCCCCCACCTGGGAGAAACCTGCACAACAGAGCTGGGACGCAGGGTCGTGGACTGCATTTCCTTACTCGGTAGAATCCAGCCTTGAATCATGTGTACCCAGGGAAACCCAGGATGTATTTATGCACGAGGGTGCCGTCTCTTCACACTATTTCATATTTACGGAAAACAAACATATGGCTCAGTGGTGTGGAATATATCTTGCCTATCTCCAGCCATGTATTTCTTTCTCTGTCTGTGTCTGAAATCCTAGATGGTGGAAGGTGACATAGATGGTGGAAGGTGACCTAGATGGTGGAAGACAGCGTTTAATAGACCTCACTTCTGCAGTGCAGTTTGAATGAGGAAAATAAAAACCTGAAGGGGAAAACCTGGAAAGAGTAAATGGCTTCCTCTGTCACAGAGAGGTGACACTGTGAGCGGACACAGCCAGGCCAGAGGGCAGGAGCGGCCTGTTCTTGGTCATGTCCTCCTCTGCAGGAGCCAGTCCTGCCCTTCCTGCTTCCTGCCCTCCCTGCACCCGCAGACCGAGCCCTAGAACAGCACTTCCTGGGCTCCCTTTTTGGGCGGGGTCTGGTTGATTTTGGCCCATGGGAGGCGCTGGTGTAAGACAAGAGGGCTGCAGGGAGGGGTGGGTGTTTCTTCCTGGCCACTCCCGTTGTGACAAGTCTCTGAAGGTAGCCCTGGCCCTTCCTGGCAGCAGCTCCCTCCTCCAGGGCTGGCTCCTGTCATCTGCATCCCTTGTCCCATCCTTAGCGCTACCATGGTGGCCAGCCCCTGGGTGCTCCTCTATCTCCTGTGTGATCCCCTTGCCCTGCCCACACCGCTACACAGGATCCTGCTTGAGATCCTCATTTGACCTTTCTCCTGCCAGGTCCCTAGTGGAGACCCTGGCTGTCCTGGATCCTCATCCAGTTTTTCCCGACTTTTTCTGTTGATTTGGGGGCATCTCTGCAATGGATGCCCAGCACAGTGCCCGCCTGGTACACTGGCCAAACCCTCGTGGAGTGAATTGATGGATGGGTCCATCCTCTGCTCAATGCCGGCAGGAGGGAATTAGGACTGTCCAAGCAGGGAGTGTGGACTGATATTGGAGTAGAACACATCCACCGGAAGTTTTTCTAAACTCTGGAAATAAAGTTGAGGAGTAGAAGTGTTGGTGCAGAGCATCCTAAGAAAGTACAAAGACACTTTAGGGAAAGACTGTGACCTCACAGAGCTGTAACCTCATTTGTGCTCTGAGCTGGTGAAGCCCAGCTGGTAGGTGGCATGTGCAAGGGAGGCAAATCGGAAATTGCTCTGTGAGCTCGGCTAACCACAAGCCACAGCGGGAGAAAGTCGGTGGGGGGCCTCACAGATCTTCTCCCACTTCCCCTTCTTGCAGAAGATCTGTGGTCTAGGGGAGATAAGTGAAGGTGGGCAGCTGAGTCGGGGTCCCACGGGGGTCCACCCTCTCTTTCCTGGTACCCACAAACACACCCTCTAAAGGGGAAAAAGAGCCTGCTTGGGGAACCAGACTAAGGCTCTGGAATGAAGATCTGCCCCTGGGTTACCAGGGCCCAGAGCAGTCCCCTGGCCCTCGGGCAGGAAGGCAGGACAGAGTAGGCAGCAGGAGGGCTGGTGTTTGGGAGAGTTTGGAGCCATGCCAGGAGAGGGCTCCGAGCCAGGGGGTGTGGGCAGCCCCTAGAAGCTGATGAGGCAAGTAAATGGATTCCATGGGGAGCCTGGAGAGGGAACAGCCCTGTGGACACCTTGATGTTAGACTTTGGCCCTCCAGGACTTGGGAGGGTGACTTTGTGTCATTTCAACCCACCCAGTTGGTGGTAATTAGTTCCACCATCACTATGGAATAATTGTGTCCCCTGCCCCCAAATTCACACGTGAAAGCCCTACCCCACAGTGCAAGCATATTTGGAAATAAGGTCTTTAGGAGATGATTGAGGTTACATGAGGTCATAGGGGTGGGGCCCCGACTCAATGAGATTAGTGTCCTTATAGGAACAGGCCCCAGAGACAGCCGCCACACCCACAATCAGAGGAAAGACCGAAGTCATCCTCTGCAAGTGAGGAGCCGGTGCCTCTGGGCCTGGACCTGGAACTCCAGCCTCCCAACAGTGAGGAGCAAGTTCTGTGATGTCTTCTTATGGCAGCTGGAGCTGTGTGATGAGTCACAGTGAAGGTCAGGCGCTGAGGTCTCTGTTGAGTTCTGCCTGTTACTCATGGCCGGGGGTGGGGGGGGGGCACAGGCAGCTATATACCACCTCTGCACTTGAGTTTTTCCTCCTTTAGAATGGAGATAGCCATATGGGCCCTGGAGTGCATCCCAGCAGGTACTGAGGGCCTAGTGTAATAAGAAGAGATGCTCCTTTAATCACAAATGAAAGACAACTGAGGTCTAAGAGGTGGGGAGCTAAGGGAAATGCCCTTCCTGTACTGCTCAGGGCCCCAGTATCTCATCCACAAAGGCAGCTGAGGACCCGTCCCAATGCACACCATGTGCCCTGAGCTGCTCCTTCTGATCCATAGTCCGGGGGCCCAGGAGCCTGGAGCTCAGTGCAGTGTGCTACCTGGGGAGACGGCTCTGGGTTGTAACTGACTAGTTCTGGGATTCTGATGCAGGTGGCCTTCGGACCATCTAGGAAGCTGATCCAAGAAGACCTCAGTTCCCTCCCTAGGTTGGAGGTTGGGGAGAGTGGCCATCTCAAGGCACTAGTTATAAAGCCATGCTTTACAGAAGTGCCTCAAAATGACTCAGGTGGTAGCCCAGGTGAAGACAGGTGTCGCTTATTAAAGCGATCATCTCAGGGCTCTTAATGGCAGAGCACTGGGCACAAATTCAAAGTTCCTCTCTTTGGCTTATCCTAGAGATGGGGACCCAGGAAGATCAAGAGCACCAAGGACCGAGGTCTTGCAGGAACTTTGTTACAGAGGCACGGACCAGGAGGAGCAACCTCCCTCGGACCGGAGGAGCACTCCCCAAGACCGAGAGGGGCCTCAGAGAAGAAGGCCCTAGTCGGCTAAGACAGTGTGGGAAGGGTGCAGGAGCAGACAGACAGAAGGAGCAGAACAGGCCAAAGAAATCCGACAAAGAGCTCAGAGTCAGGCACATGTGTATATGGAAACCTGACATATGGAATCAGCGTGGGAGGGCAGATTGTCTTGTAAATAGTGCTGGGAAAACTGGCCGTGTGTATGGAGAAGAGCGAAGCCAGAGGGCATCCAGCATCACGTGCAGAGGCTGAGGGTGAAAGGCGGACCACAGAGTGTGTGCCTCTGCCCTGTGGCCTAGGGAGGGAAAGGCACATCTAAGCAAAATCCCAACATCACGAACCGTGAGGCAGAACAAAGCAAAGCGGGTACTGTGACATCAAATTAGGAATTTTATCTTTAGTTTAAAAGTACACTGAATTCTTACAACTTGATAATAAAAATAAATCATCCAACCTAAGAATGGATAAAGGATCTGAGTAGACATTTTAATAGGGAAGATTCGCAAGTGGCTGACAAGAACATGGAAAGACGCTCAACACCCTTAGCCCCTGGGAAATGTGAGTCAAGGTGTAGCGAGGTGCCACTGCACATCCACTTGGTTGGCACATGTGGGCAACAAGGCAGATGCATGCAGCAAACAGGGTGAGACGCTGGAGGACGCAGAACCCGCAGGCATTGCTGGTGGGATGGTAAAGTAGTGCAGCCACCAGGGAAAGAGTTCAGGAGTTCCTGAAGAAAACATGGAGCTACAGCACAATTCCAGTCCTTGGTACATATGCCCAAGTGTGGATGGTACCTGTCCACAGGTAGTTGGAATACAAGAATGTCCACAGCAAGTCAGAATAGCCAGGAACTGGAAACCACCAAATGTCCACCAACTAATGAACGGATTAACAAGCGTGCACTGTTCAATGGGATATAATTTGGCGATAAAGATCAAAGCACTGATAAATTCTATACAAGTGGACCTGAGAAGCATTATGCTAAATGAAAGACCACAAGTTGCATAACTCCATATTTACAAAATGTCCAGAATGAGCAAATCTACCAAGTGTCCACAGAGAACTGGGGTCCTGGAAAGGGAGAGGTAATGGGAAGTGGCTATTAGTGAGTAGGTGCTTTTCTGGGGGATGATAGAAATGTTTTTAAACCGATCGTGGTAATGGTTGTGCAACTCTGTGAATATACCACTGACCATTGAATTGTACAATATGTGAATTTTATCTCAAGCTGTTTAAAAAGTAAACAATAAAGATAAGAAGAATACATCAAAGAGGGAGAAGGCATTTACTTATAACTGAGAAGGAAGTCCTGTTTAGAATATGTAAGGAAACTCTACAAATCAACCAAGAAAAGATATGAATATTCAATTAATAGAAAACTCAAAGAATAACAATCACATGAAGAGATCCTCCAACTCTTTTGTGAAAACAGAAACAAATTAAAGTTGTAATGAGACCTCACTTCAAATCTATTGGTCTGGAAAAAAATGAGAAAAATAGAGCTAGATGGTGCAAAGGCTCTCAGGGATGGGGACATGGGGACCCCAATGCATGACTTTGGGGGAGGACCATGGCATCTGGGAGGACATCTGGCAGAGCTTACGTCGGCTTGCAGGGGCACTCTGGGCACATGCCCCAGGTCCAACACTCTCCTCCCCGCCCGTGAGGCATCCTGGAGGGTGTGAGCCCTGGGTGGTGGGGGATGCGCTCAGTGGACCATCCACCTCTGCAGGGTGGGCAGATAGAGTGTGGCAGACACGCACCAAAGAGAGCTGGGCAGGGCTTAAAAGTGGTGGGGAGCTGGACACTTGGCACGGCGAGTGTCTCAGGACTAAGCAGCCGCTCTGTGAGGAGCCTTGCTGATGGAAGCCGGACAAGCACCCCACGAAATGTGCACTTGCTAATGCAGGCCAGGTCACCCATCAGCACTGCTGGAACAGGGTGCAGAGAGGGCTACATAAAGCACTAAGAGAAGAGAGATTTTTAAAACACTTTACGTGCTTCTGGTCTCTCCAAGACACAGAGTAAGCCCCCAGGGCCTTCTTTCAACTCACGTGCTTAGATCTACATTTAATGTGCTCCCAGTCTTTCCAGGGCTCTTTCTCTGTGCTGGCTCTTGGGCCAGAGCTGTGAGGCTTCTTCTTCGGCCGGCCTGGGGTGGCCACCAGGACTGTTTCAGCAGCCTCACTCAGGGACTCTGTCCTAGTCCCTTGGACAGCAGCTCCAGGGAGCCTGAGTCCCTCCCTCCCTGGCCCACTGTTGGTGGTTGTCTGTGGATTCCGTCTTGCCCTCTGGGACCTGCTGTCGGCCCTGTGCTAACTCGATAGCTGGCCTGATCCCCACCCAGTCTCTTCTTGGTAGATATGACATTGCTCATGTCTAAGTCCATTTTCCACTGCTCTAGCTGAGAAAATGAATGATTTATAGCCGACAGATATTTATTTGGCTCATGGGCCTGGAGGCTGGGCAGCCGGGGAGCATGGCTCCAGCATCTGCAGGCGCCTTGGGGCTGCGTTGTCCCTCAGTGGAAGGGGACATGCATAGGGGAGGAGCAGGAGGGGCTGGCAGGAGCTCACTCCTGCCGTAGCTAGCTGGCTACAGGGTAGTGGCACTAGTCCATTGCTAATCAGCCAGTCACCTCTTAAAATCCTCCCTTTTCAACACGGAGGACTTATTCTAATATGTGAATCTGGGGGTTCACAATCACGCCACAGCAGCCCCTGGCCGTTGGCCTCACTGTCTGCAGATGGACTGCACCCGTCCTAGCTCACGGCCTCACCCCCGAGAGCCGAGGTGGGGTAGCATGCTGGGGCTCACTGCAGGGGAGATGGTGTCCCTGGATGGAGCGAGAGCACCGTGGACCCGCCCAGCCGCTAGGAGCCTCTCTGCCCAGGGCGGACATCCGCTGTGACCTGGCTTGCGGTGACTCGGGGGAAAGCACAAATCGGGGCTTTTCTTTCTGGGTGGCTCACACCATCCTGGAAGAAAGGCAGCGGGTCATCGTGTGGCCACACAGTCCCAGAGCCATTCAGAGGGCACGAGGGGACGCACAGTGGGAATGAAACGCTGCCTCTCAGAGCTGCCAGGCCAGATGACATGCCACACAGTTGCGACTTTATCTGGGGGGACCAGAGCTGCCTGATGCACATCCCGGAACCGAGCCCCGTCACCCGGGGAGACAGAGGCCTTTTCTTTTGCAGGCTGGTGACTTCATTACAGATTCCCCGCCTGTGGGCAGCGTGGGGAAGCCCCTCTTCCGCAGGCCCCGGACAATGCTGGGAAAGTAGAGAAGAGAGAGGGCCTGGGCGAGATCCAGCAAGGCACTGGGCGAGCGAGGCCCCGATTGCCACGCTGTCCCTGTGGAGCCCAGGCTGGCCACAAACACCCTCTGTGTGTGGGATCGAGGGCGGGCACTGGTTTCCTTCCACACCTCCCTATGGGAGAGGTAGGGATGGAGCTCGGGTGAAGATGAAGTCAGGGGCGCGGACACGGCATCAATGCCGACTGCCCCGCGGCTTGGCTGGGAATTCACATGCATGAGTTCCTGACGCTCTGGGACCCTCTCCAACTGCAAAAGGAGTCCACAACGTCCACCTCCTGGGGTGGTTGCAGGATCAAGTTGCATCAGGTCCATGGAGTCCTGGCCAAATAAGAGTTAGGGACCCTTCAAACAATGTTTCCCAAAATGCTAGCCTGGCCCAGACAAGCAGACCTTAATGTCAATGGATACGACCTGAGAGTAGTTTACAAAAGCACTTACTTCACCTAACACCGGCAGGTAGGCACCACCCACCCTTTGTACACTCAGGAGGTCAGGTGACCGGCCACCAACCCAGTTATTGGCAGATCCTTTATCTCCAAGACCACCAATGATCCTTGCCCGCATCCACCCGAGCATCTCTAGGTCCCAGCAGTTTAGCCAGTTGAATATTCTGCCCCTTTCTGGGGAAACCGAGCCTCGGCTGGCACAGAGGTGGTTCCTGTTCTGAGCTTCACACTCAGCCTGGCCTGGCGTCCTTCACCCCCCTCTCCTCAGGGCAGAAAAGTGACCTTTCCTCCCAGCTGTGGCTCCTCTTTGAGATGGCCCACCACGGCTCCAATGGCCATCTGTGACCCTCCTGCACTCGTCAGCCAAGTAGCCAGGGGGCCAGCCCTGAGCATGGAGTTGGACCAGCAGCTGGTCACTCCTGGAGTTGGACCGTCAGAGGAAGGACAGGTGCCAGCATTTTCTCACCTGGGGACCCCGTGGAGACTGATTCTCAGTGACCGCTCTTGGCATGTGGCAGGATGAGCTGCTGGCCTTCTCCATGGGCCTCAGTGTGATGGATTTTGCACAGGTCCCCGTGATGGAAGAAATCCTAGCCACTCCTCAAGACTTCAGAGCCTTTCCTTTTTGACTTAACTGCCCAGTGCTTGGTGGACAGCTGTTGCTTGATGGACCGCACAGACCCCCAGCAGAGGAAGACGTGGGAGGCAGGTATCTGTGTGAGGAAGGCCGTAACCTGCCTGTGATCCCCCGGGAGCCCAGAGCCACACACGTAGGCTGACTCCTCCCAGGTGGCACGAGGACCCTGCCAGGTGCGAGGAGCTGCTGGCACCTGGAGCACATCGGGGTGTGTCCAGATGTGGGGCACCTTTTGCCATTAAAGAAATCTACCCTCTCTAGCTGGGCCTGCTGTGGTCTTTAGTGGGTCACTTCCAATGACCATCTTACCTCCAATGAGGGGATGATGGCCACGTGGCGTGGTGAGAGAGCACAGAGGTACCTGTGCCCTCTAGAGGTCTGCTCCCCACACGAACAGCGCCAGCTTTGCCCACCCTTCTCTACTCACAGTCCTCTTCCCCATAAGACGAGCGTGTCCGTTTTCTGCTGCTGCTTGTGTCTGTGAGGTTCTTCAGGGACAGAATCAACAGGTGGTCCAAGCACACACAGAAATCAAGTGCTAGTTATTTAAGGGACAAGCTCATGCCATCGTGGAGTCTGACAAGTCCCGTGATCTGCTGTCAGCAAGTTGGTGCCCGGGAGGGTGCAGGGGGTGGTGCCAGTCCAAAGGCCAGTGGGCTTGAGACCCAGGAGGAGCTGAGGCTTCAGTGTGAGTCCCAAGGCAGGAGGAGCCAATGTCCAGCTCACAGGCCGTGGGGACAGAGGACCCCAACCTCACCCGGGGGAGAGGCAGTCTTTTGGTCTATTTGGGTTGCGGGCAGGCTGGGCGAGGCCCACTGACTCAAGTGCTACTCTGGTCAGGAAACCCCTCACGGACACACCCCGGGGTGATGTTCGGCCTAATGTCCTGCAGGCCATGGTCTACCCAAGCTGACAGGTGACACCATCGCCACACCTGTGCCCAAGGGGTGTTCTTCCTGCAAGAGCTCTCACCCTCGGTCAAGTTCTGAGGAATGTCAACCGAGGGCGGAGGACTTGACCTTTGGTAACTCAGGAGAGGGGTCTGAGGAGGACTCAAGGGAAAGACGGCAGGGGACTCTGCCCTGCGTCAACCTGTCCAGGACTGATTCTCATGGGAAGGACGGGGTGGGTCGGGGAAGTCACCGAGGAGAACTCCAGCATCTGTCAAGGAGAGCAAGAGACAAAGAGGGAGGAGAAGACAAAAGTCCCGGTCACTGTTTTGAGAAAACAAACATCCTGGTCAACAAGCCAACCCACCCCCGGCCTGCCAGCTGTCCCCCCCAGCCTGACTGCTGCTGAGCAGCTGTTGCTGATCACCTGACAGGTGATCAATAGTCCTCGCGTTCTCTCCAATCATTCCTACGTAAGCCTGACTCTTCCGGGCTGTTTGCTGAAGCCACAGGACTTGAAGCCCTGCGCCGTTCTCTGAGGGTCAGTGCTGCTGAGTGAGGGGTCCCCAGGGGTCCTGAGGCCGAGTGTGCCATGTGCTGCAGGCAGAGAAGGTTTCCCTGAGCTTCACTTTCCCATTTTGAAATAAGTAGAAGGGACTTTCTCTCCCCTCCCCCCTCATTCATCGCTAACTCAAGGGAGAAGTTGTACAGGGCTGTGTCTGAATGGCTGCTGCCATGTCTTTCCTGGACACTGGGGGCATAAAAGCACAAGGGATCCACCCCACATGTGGGTTGTGTCCTGGCTGGTTCTCCAGGACTGCCAGGTCTTCGTGTGGCTCTGTCCAGACTCTCGACATTCCAGTTTTGTGGATCTGTGTTGTTCGTCCTTCCCAGTCTCCACCCCGCACAGTGCTAGCTAGGATTCAACTATCCCTCTCAGTACTGATGGGAGCTGGCTTCTGGCCTCTGCTGTTGCCGACGATGCCGAGTGAGAGTCTTTGCACACGGCGTCCCTAGGATTCAGAATCACAAGTTCAATAGCTGCATTGTCCAGCGTGTGCATTTTCCATGAGAGTAGGTGGAACACACTCCCCTCGGAGACGCTGGGCTCTCTTGTTCCCCACGGCAGCTTTGCCAAGGCTACGCACACTGCCTGATCCTTGTCAGCCTGATTCGTGGGGACGAAGCCTGGCTGCTGTTTGAATTTTAACAGTTCACTAGTAATTGTGGAGATCGAGCATATTTTATGGTGAGTATATTTTTGGTGAGTGAAGTACCAGAGATTATAGATTAAGGAGAATTTGTAAGAGATGAATAGTTTAGACGTCTATTTCCACACAAAATAGTGAATACTCACTTAAGAAAGTAAGACTCTACAGATTTAAATTAAGTAAAAGATGAAATCCCCTGCTCTGCTCACTCAGTTCCTACAAGTTTTGTGACCATGTGACCTGCCATCATGAAGGGCCACCCTTAAGAGAAAAGTGATACTATTCAGGATGAGCGTGGGGGGCTGCAGAGTCCTGGGCAGTAGCTATGGTCTGTGGCATCTCCCTGGACATCACCCCAGGTGGATTCCCAGATGTTTCTGAAACTTAGCAACATATTAGGTGAGTAATTCCCTGTCAGTATGTAACAATGCACTTCATTTCTCTTCCCTTTTTATTCTGAAAAATACTTATTGAAAAATAACCCCACATTGATTTTCTGTGTGCCTTTGGCCCGGGTCCAGCCCTGCCTCCTGTTACATTTCACATCCAGGACTGTGGGTCTCTTCACTCCTACTCTTTCCCTCTCACGTACACCCTCAGTTGCTATGGTTCCAGACACATTTGGGAACAACTTAGAGACTGTGACAGTCAGATTTTTACTGTTGTGACCATTACACCCAATGAGAACAACTTAGAGGAGGCCAAGTTCATTTTGGCTCCTGGTTTCAGAGGGTCAGTCCGTGGACTCCTGACTCCATTACTCTGGGCCTGAGGAGAGGCAAAGCATCATGGTGGAAGGGCGCAGCGGACCGGAGCGCTGCTCTGCTCATGGCAGCCAGGAAGCAGAGAGAAAGGAAGGGAAGGGCCACAGGAAGATGAATCCTTCCAGGGCACGCCTCCAGTGACCACCTCCTCCAGCCATGCCCCCCTACCCACAGCTCCTCCCCAGCCAGTCCATTCAAACCAGGATGGACTGATCTCAGATTCCAGTCATTTCACCTCTGAATATTCCTACATTAACACAGGAACTTTTGGGGACACTTCACATCCAAACCATAGCAAGGACATTGTCATCTTTTACCACTAAATGTTTCAGTGTGTCTCTCCAGAGAACAAGGGCGTTCTCTTACACATGCACAGTAGAAGTCATTTTCAGGGATCCACCCGATATCATTATCTAACATCAACCACGTTCACACTCTGTCAGTTGTCCCAATAATATCCCAATTGAAGTTTGTTTTTTGAGTCAGGATCTGCTCATTGTGACTGGTCATCGGGTCTCTTTGGACCTTTTTGTCTGGAGTCGTTGACACCCGTCTCTCTGTGATTCAGAACGTTGACGTCTTTGGGGCACTCAGGCTAGTGGTTCTGTAGAAGGCTCCTCCATCCGTGTTCGTCTGCACATTTCCGAGTTTCTGGAGTCAGGCGGAGTTTTTGGCAGGCTATAAGCGATGTTGTTTTGCCCAGGGCCTCGCATTAGGAGGCTCCTGACGTCAGTGTCTTTTAACCTCCTTCTCCCCAACAACTGCATGACCGTCGCATTCCATGCTGTGGGTGTCATGCAGTTACTCCAGCCCTGCCCTGTCGATGGGCACTTAGCTTGCTCCCGACATTTCGTTTGCAAAGCAATGCTGCACTGAGCCTGACCAGGAGGATTGCAGATGCTGGAGGAGCCAGAATGAATGTGGTCAAGGAAGTAAGGAAGGAGGCGCAGCGGAGGAAGGAGTTTTAATTCGAGGGCACTTAGGCATAAGGCTCATGGGCGGTGGTTGGCGGTGTGGTGGGAAATGACATTCGGCTGCAGTAGGGAGACTGTGGGAGGGTGAAGACTCGGGGGAGGGAGACCACTTGGGGGCTCCTCCTGCAGCAAGGAAAGAGGGAGGGATTGAAGGCCTGAAGGACAAAGAGCAGTAGGGGGTGGAAATAAGGGGGCGACCACAAACTCAGAAGCACTGCTGCTCGTCCACAGCTCAAGGGCATCGTGCCAGGAGGAAGAAGTGGGGTTGCATGGCTTTTAAAGGAAGCACCCAGAATGAGACAGGAAATGTAATGGGACCAGTTTATGACAACAAATGAGATCATTAAAATAGTAGAAATAAGCGTCAGCCATGCCGACCACCTGAATGAAGAGAGCTCGGAGACCCTCCTGGGGAAGACACAGTGCCGACTTCAGGAAAGGGGCAGGCGACATGAGCCTGCACTGGACAGCCAAAGGCTTGAAGGTGAAGATCCTGCTTATTGATTTGTACATTTCCTGTAATCCCAGTGAAAGTATCCCCCCCCTCCCCCCGCAGCCAGGCCCTGAGTTAGCCTAGGTGATGATAAAGGTTCAGAACGCCAAGAAGAACAAATAAGTAAGCACACTGATGGCTTAGTCTTGGTGATGTCCTCCTTGAGGCCTGTGGATTGGAGGCCAGTAGGAAGGTCGGGAGGTCTAGACGTCCTGAAGGGTCCACGCAGCTGGAGTCCAACCAGGAGGAGCCGGGCTTTGCAGCAGCAGCGCGGGTTGAAGCCCGAGGAAAGAGCAGCACTTAAGACTGGTGTCAGTGCCTGGGTGGGGGTGAGGGAGGGGAGGGAAGCGGAAGGAGAGGAAGAGGGAGCCGAGGAAGGGCACGAGGGGCTCCCAGAGGTGGAGACGGTGCCAGGCAGCTGAGGTCCTGGGGGTCACCACGGGACATTTCCTCTGGGTCTGGCAGTGGGATCAGTGGCAGTGGGGTTTGCAGGCCGAGGTGTGAGTGGGCTTCCTGGAGACAGCTGGGGAAACACGGTTTCTGTGACTCTCCTCCCAGAGGACGCCTGGTGGCTGTACGCAGGTAGCCTCCATGTGCACACTCTGCCAATGATGGGTCTGGCGGAGCCGAGCTGCTTGCCCCCTCCCGCCCGCAGGGTTGTGCAATCCCGCAGGCTCCTCTTAGTCATCTCTCTAAGTCTGACCTAACAAGCATCGACTCTGTGGAAGTGGACTGAATCAGATTCTCTCCTTCACTTAAGTCGTTAACGAGTGCGTCCCTTACGTCAGGTGTGGTTCTGGATGCTTGGGGTGCAAAACCATGTTGTGTGAAGGGAGCGTCTGGTCCATTGTGTGCCTTCGAAGACTCAACACCATGTGGGCAAGTGCTCAGGAACAGAGGTCCTCTTCGTCTTCTGGATCTGAAGTGCAAGGTCAAGGGGTCACATCTGGTGACAAGCTTCTTTCTGGAGGAGTCCTGGGCAGGGTAGGCTTTCCCATGGGAAGGGACCTGGGAAGCACAGCTGCACCCGCTTTCCCTGCTCTTACGAGGTCACCAGTACTCAGTCCCGGGCTCCACCCACGACCTTACCGAGTCCTGACCTCTCCCACAGGCCCCGCCTCTAAACACATGGCGGGATGACGTTTCCCTCCTCTTACACCTCGCCCTGGGGATGAAACCCCTACAGAGCTTCAGAGAAGACAATCCAATTCTAACTCTAGCACAGATCTTCCATTTTGCCAGACCAGCTAGAGCAGAGGTAAAGAACAGGTGAATTCCTAGAAGACGGGAGGATCCATAGGGGGAAGAGGCAGGGCAAAGGGGACTAGGGAAGGGGTGGTCGGTGGCAGTTGAAGTTTTAAAAACCGCGAGGGGGCAGGACTCACGGGAAGGTGAGCCTCCTGGTGGCGCCACTCATGGAGAAAGTGATGGTGGTGGGGGGGGAGGGTGCAGGGAGGGCCGCAGGAACAGAATGGAATTATTCCCACAGGTCGAGGTCAGAAACAGGAGATGTTCTAATAAACTCTCCTAAAGGGGAGTTTAATTTGTGGATCTGAACTCAAGAGGGATATTTGAAAAGGTTTGGAGGTTTGGATGAGACATGTGGAGTCATGGTTTCGAAACTTGAGCCTGCTGGGCCCTCGGCCTGAGCAGTAGTTTTGGGTGGGGCCTGAGAATTTGCATTTCTCATCAGTTTCCTTTGCTGTTGGCCCAGGGACCACATTTTGAGGACCACCAGGGCAGAGCAAAGGAAGCCGAGCTGGGAATCCATGGATATAACGGAAATGGGTGAAGTGGCAAGAGTGACGCGGGTAAGCAGAAACAGCCGGCCACAAGATCCCCGGGAGGGGAGTCCAGGAGCTGGGAGAGAGCCACGGAGTCAGAGACCTGCTGGCTGAGCTGGGCCGTTGGAAAGCAATTCCAGTGTCTGGGAATTGAGAACGGGAGGAACTTGTTCTCGGTGAGGAAGCGAAGGAGGGCCTACTCTGAAGCCGGGCCAGGGGCTCAGGCTTGAGCCACAGAATCCACACCCCACTGTAGCCTCTTGATTTCTGGGGGCTGGGAAACAAGCAGTGACCACACTTCTGCAAGACTCAGTTACAGAAGGAACAAGAAGGCTCTGTCAGACTGACCGCTTCCCGTCTGTTCTTTAATGACAGTGGCTGTAGCTATCAGGACATTTGACTTCAACCCCGTTTGTAAGGTAGAAATGTTTGTCACACTTGTAGGACGATTGATTCCTTCATGCAAGCAGGGAAAAAAATCGGCAGTGACAAGTTTTGATGCACTGAAATGGCCCAGTAAAGACAGATTTAATCAATATTTAACTACAATGGATACTTATAGGAGATAAAATGTGGGGCACAGCAGCAGAAGCAGTTTACTGCAAAGAAGTTTAAAAATGTAAGTTAGCATCAAGGTACTGCCTAGCAAGGCAGAAATCACAAGGCAAAGAACTGGTAGGTTTTACTACACAAGAAAAGACTTTAACATCCTAAAACATACTGTGTACAAAAGTAAAAAGTAAATGGCAAATTTTTAAAAGTTAAAAAAAACATCTATGTGCAATAAGGGGTCAATATCTTTATAAGATTAAAAAAACTCTTTGAAATCAGCAAGAGGCAAATATTGCAACAAACAAATCATCTAGACGAATTCTCAGATGAAGAAGTAAGAGCTGCCTGTATTTCTGAAGTGACATCAATATTCAAAATTCCACCCTTCAAATTGATACAGGTTACCGGTATTAAAATCCAGTATTCTGACCTGGTAGCTGTGTGTTCTGGAATACATGCAAAATATTTTTAATTCTGAAAGACAGCAAAGGATTTAGAATAGAAAAATAGGCTGTCAGATGCAACCTAAATATGCAACAACAGGAAATCGATTTTCTAAACTGTGAGACAGTCTGACAATGGCCT
Source organism: Ictidomys tridecemlineatus (assembly GCF_052094955.1). Classification (NCBI taxonomy): domain Eukaryota; kingdom Metazoa; phylum Chordata; class Mammalia; order Rodentia; family Sciuridae; genus Ictidomys; species Ictidomys tridecemlineatus. The sequence goes on along the minus strand of NC_135483.1, from coordinate 194,073,912 downwards.
CCCTCACATCCCGAATGCTGGCAGGATGGGAGAAAGTGGGTGGCTAAGTGGGTGACTCCTGTGTTTAGCCTGCTTGTCCTTCAAGATGCTCTTGTGGGCAGCCACCTTTGACCTCTGGGCAGAGTTAGCCTTTCCTTTGCACAGCACCCGGGGGACGCTGAGAATCGAGTTAATGGAGACCTGCTCACTGTGCCCAGTGATGATTGATTTGTATTTCTGCTCCTTGTCTTTCATGGTGAGCTTTTTCAAAGCAGAGACACTGTCCACTAATTTCTCCCCCCCACCCCCTCCTCTCCCTGGTACAGCGGGGGACCACGGAAGACACCAGTCCATCCGTGTACGTTGAGGAATGAGGGTGCAGAGACTAGGAGCCCAAGTGCAGGGTGGGCCGGGCTCACAGCCACCTGCAGGTGGAGGCAGCTGGGGCTCTTTTGAAGGACACAGTTCCGAGGACCCAATGCCTACCACTCATGGCTCTGGGAATCTGCGTGTTGCGCTCCGTCCACAGCCTGAGAATGACGCTACCAAGCCAGGCCAGGCTCACACACTGCCTCTGGGAGGGACTGGGGGAGCAGGCTCCAGGCGGAGCTGGGTAGGGGTGGCGCTGCCCGGGCAGCAGTGGTGGCTGTAGGAGGGTGCGGGTGAGCAGCTGGTAAGCTCTGCATGGGGGCTGCTTTGACCTACCTGCCCTTGTGCTCTGAGCCCCGTGGAGGGAGGCACCCATCCTCCCTCGTGGCGGACTGAGTGAGACAAGAGGAAACAGAAGTCTGGAAGTAGCATGACCCACATTGTGGGGTAGACATGGGGCGAGTGCTCGAAGAGGGTCCGCCTGGTGGCACTGGACCACACTCGTGCCTCAGGGTGACCATGGTGCCTATCACACGCTCAATGGCTGCTTCCAGCCTTTGGGTTTCATTTAAGTGACAATCACAGCCACAGCAATTGCAATACTTAACATAACTGCAACATAATATCTGAATGCCTCTTCTGCTCTCCTGGTCACTCTGGTCCAGTGTCACAGGTTACTTGAGTCTGCTGTTATGAAGGTAAGTGGATCCCTTACCCTGTCTCTGTTCCCATTCTAGGGGTGAATCCTGGGAAACCAGGAGGGCATGGGGTGCCCACAGCTAGAGGCCCGCAGTTTTGAGAGGATGTGCAATTATTGGGCAGTCCATACCTTTCAATATGGTCTGATACTTAGACACAGAAGGCCAAAGGACTTGGGACCGCTCCGCATATGACGTGTCTATGGCCTTTGGAGGAGAGGTTGACTTCTTGCAAAGAGCAGCTCCGTGGGGTCAGGAGAGGCCCGGCTGTGTGGTGATTCTGCCCCCCGGGAGGGTCTCAGGATTCTCTGGGGAGAGGATTCTGAGGTGCTCAGACGGTGGCCTCAGGGTGAGGGTCTTGCGTGGTGTTCAGGTTCCCGGCCTCGTGCCCTTCCAGGGGTCTCCACTCCACACAGCGCCCAGCAGCCGGCCCCACCACACTGCCCCCCAAGTGCTTTCCCACCCCTCTTCACAGCTGCTGGCCTGTCCCCAGAAGCCCCCCTCTCCTCTGACAGTCAGGAGCCAAGGCCTAGTGCAAATGCCACCTTCCTCTGTCCCTGCACCAGGGACCTCCCCTCCCCCCAAACCCTGTGTTCCAGCTGCTGCTTGCCCACCTCTCTGCCAGGAGGGGCAGGCTTGTCCTGACTGTTCCTGGACCAGGGTGGTGAGACCTCTGCCTGGAGAGTCCTCACCTTGCATCCTTTGGGGGATGCTGTCACCTGCGTGGTGGCTGGGGCGCCCTGCCTGGGGTGTGGCAGGGGCTGAAGGCACTGGCTGCAGCCTGGCCTGGGGAGGAGGAGCTGCCACCGGTGAGGCGGGCCGCATGGGGAGGCGAGAGATGGTGGGAAAGGCCTGGGCCTCTGAAGGGAGGTGTGGGGGAGAGTCCAGACTTTCACCCCGCCTGTGGACCTGGGCTCCTCTGCCCCAAGATTTCATCTCCCCTTTTCCTGTGCGATCTCCTGGTAGAGGCGGCTGCTCATCCTGTTCCAGCCACTCAGCTGCCTCAGCGCTCCTCTCCTTGCCCTTCGCCATGACTCTTGATGGAACACGGGACCCTTGCTCTGCGGTGGGCTCACACATTGAGCAGCGGTGTGCTGCAGCTGAGGTTGGGGCTCTTCGTAGGAACACTCTTCCTCGTTGATGAAGTGAGCAAGGACCTGCGTCAGTCAAACGTGCGGATTCTTCCAGGCTTCTTTGCTGCTCTTTTCCATTGTGCGAGTGTAGCTCACATCGGGTGACGAAGGTGGGAAGTGCACCCACCAGGAGCTGCGGGAATCCAAACAGGGGTTTCCAATTAGCCGTGGAAACTGACAGGTGCTTCTCCTTGCAGCATTCTCCAGATTTTCCGAGGTGTTTCTCCGACAGGTAATAAAACCCGCTTTCCTTATTCCAAGCCATGAGGGACAACTGCAGCCATCGTCAAGGTGCCAACTGTCTTGTCCTGGTCCACTGTCCAGCAGACGTGTGAATAGAAGAATGGCCTCCCGGTGGCCTAGGGTCACACCTCAGTCACCTTTGTAAGTAAGGAATGCCCACGTGTCACCACGGACTTGTCACTAGCAGATCCCCCTAGAGCCAGAACACTTGGGGTCCATCTGTCCTCTCTGCTGGCTACTTGACCTACTGCTTTTGGAGGGACAGGACATAAGCAAGCAGGGTCAAGCTTGCGAGATTCAGAGATGAAGGACCAAAGTGGGAAAGTCAAACATGATGATCTTTGAGCCTGGAAGGAGCATGAGGTCCTGAAGTTGAAAACGGGGTATGGCGGGCAGAGCAGGAAGGTGACTGGGAGAGGCCGGGGCCTCGGAGGGGTGTGCTGGTGCAGGGTGAGAGGTGGTCGGATTCTGGATCTGTCCGGGGGCAGTGCTGGCATCATCTGCAGATGGACTGACTGAAGGGAGGGAAAGAAAAGGGAGGAGGCCAGAAGGAGGCCTTGGCTCTGGCCTGAGGAAGGTGGGGCAGGAGTCTGTCCCCTGTAGTCGGGTCTGTGCTGGTGGAGGAGCAGGGGCGTAGTTCAATACGAGCTGCGTTCTGGAGAGGGCAGGTTGGTGCCAAGGGACATGGGGAGTGGGCTGTTGGGCACATTGTGCGGAAGTCCAGGGAGAGACTGGGGCAGGACGAAGGCCTTTAGGAGTCAGTTGAGGTTGGGCTTGGCCACACAGAGGTCTCGGTGACCTTGGCCAGGTTGGACTTGGTGGAGAGGTGGTGAGAGGGAGCAGAGGGCGAGGACATGGGGACGTGTGTGAAGAGCTTCATGGTGACTGTGAGGTGGCAGCAGGGGTGGAAGCGGGTTGATTGATAGGTCATCATGCGTGTTTGTCTGGTTTCTGTGGTCTCAGCTCTCCCCTGCCCTGCCTGCTGCCCATTTCCCTAGTGACCCACGGTGGCTGTGCCCAGGGAGACCTGGCCTGGGAAGGTGTGAGTTGGCATTGTTGGGCGTAAACAAGAGGCACTCACACATCCTACCGCAGCGATGTGACCCACCCAGACACAAAGCCCCTGGGCTGAAATGACAGCCCCGCAAGCCCAGCAGAGCTGACCCGCACCTGGCCAGCTCATCAGCACAGTCCTGCCCCTTAATGACCTGATGGATGTGCCCCACCTCAGCGAGGCCACTCCCAGGTAAGAAAGGGCAGAGGCCCAGGTCGCAGGCCAGGGGAACTGGATTTGCCAAGCCAGGTCCCAGCCCTCCATTCCTAACTTGCGGATGTCCCTCAGCCACTGAATGGCCCTTGTCCCTGTTCTGTTTCTGGCGGGGCTCTTGGGAAGCTCTCCTGACTGGAGAAGCAAGTGGGTGCTTCAACACGTCGGGGCAGAGTTGAAGGAGATGGGCCCAGGCTGTGGTTGGAGCTGTGAAAATTGTTGGGGGCTTGTTCTGCAGGACGGCAGGTGGAGTTCGGATGGCGTCTGCTGCAAGCTGGGAATTGTGAGAGCACTGTGCTGCATTCCAGTGCCCCCACCCCAGTCCTTCCCTGTTCCCACCCAAGCCATTGCTTTCTAATAAGACTCCGGTTGAGCCCAGTTACTGTTTTTAAAAATGCACGCCTGTAACCCCAGTGGCTCAGGAGGCTGAAGCAGGAGGATTGCGAGTTCAAAGCCAGCCTCGGCAAGTTAGCGAGGCCCTAAGCCACTCAGTGAGACCTATTCTAAATAAAATATTAAAAAGGGCTGGGGATATGGCCCAGTGGTTAAGTGCCCCCGGTTTCAATCCACAGTGGAAAAAAAAAATCGAATACTCATTTGCTTTTTCACCTTGTTTTAAAAAAAAAGTATCCTAAGGGATGTGTTTGTGTGGCATTCCAGTGTTGTGCTGGAGGGCCAGGCCATCCCACTGATGTTCCAGGCAGATGGCAGAGAGGTGGTGGCCAGAGGTACGCAGGCCTGGCCTTCGCCAGAGCAGCTTGGTCGACTTCCTGATCCCAAGGCCATCACTGCAGCTCAGGGACAGGAAAATGCTGGTGCCACCATTGAGCCAAGAGCTCCCTGCTCCCACTGGGCTACTGGCCGGTGAGAGAAGAGGACATTTGGGAAGAAAGTGGATGCTGTCCCACTCTTCTGCGGGGAGACCTCCCGGGAATAAAGGGGAGCCTCGAGGTTTCCAGGAAACGTAATGAATGGAAAATATTATAGCCCTACTTGCCTTGAAGCCAGAGATGGGGGTCCTCACGTGAACGGAGAGTGGCTGGTGCCTGGGGAACCTGCTCAGGATCCTGGGGCTCCTCCTGCTGAGTGGCCAGTTCTGCTCTAACACTCCTGGGGGAGGGCAGCTGGGGATCTCTGTCCTGCTCCAACCTGGTTTTGGCCGCCAACACTCCTGCCCCTGCACAGCTGGCGGAGGCAGCAGCCCTGGCTCGTGTGGTATGTGGCCTGGTACAAGGGCCCGCGCTGTCCCCAGCCCCGTGCGGCTTGGGCTGGCCCCTGGGCTGGGCTCCAGCCTTCTTCACTCCACACCGCCTTCCTGTCCCGAGGCTGTGGGGGCCTCGGCTCCTCCCTCCAGGCCCCTCACCTCGTGGAGGGCCTGGGGGGGTGGGAAGGAGGCCTCAGGAAGGACCTGGGATGGGAAAGCTGCCCTCAAGCGCATTGGTGCCAGGGCTTTGTCAGACCGCCTGCTCTAGAGGCAGCTGAGGAAAAGTGGGTACATCCCAGACATCTTCAAACCCCCTCCCATCCCCCCTTCTTTGCTTTCTTCCGTTTCTCTGGATGCTTCCGCCAATGGGTCATGAAGAGCCTTATCTTTTGCATCCCAAAGGGGCAAAGGGAGTTACAGTTGGACTCTTATTACAGCCCTGTGACTTTTGTTCTAGGGGTGGATGACCGCATGCTGGGAGGGACACTTGTCCCTGCAGGGCTCTGGTCTGTGTGGGCCATCTCAGTCGCTGAGTGGCCCCCTCTGGGCTCTTGGGGACACTCTGTGTCTCAGGCCACCCCAGTGACTCCAGGCAGAGCTTGACATCTTCAGAGGAGTGGACGGTAGAGAAAGCCTGGATTGGTCTCCGTCCACACCGTCACACCATCTAGAAAGGTTTGTTTCACAGCCTCAAAACCACACAGGAGGCCATGCTTCAGGCCCACGACCAGAGACCATCTCAATGTCTCAGGGAGAAGAGGACCAGGAAGAGGGTCTCAGGACTTTTCTCCTTGGTGTCAACTCAGCCACCTCTTCTCCCGGGACCCTGGCTGGTTGATGTCACTATTTCTGTGGGATGCAATGGCCACGGTGGCTGCCATCCATCAAGACAGGGGAAACAGATGGTGACCAAGGGCAGTCATCTTGTCAATCACTTTGAAGTCCCTCCCCACAACTGGTCCTCGATAAATAAACAGCATCCGAGGTGGCTGAGACTAGCTGTCCTGCATGGACTGTCAATTTGACAGCGATGAGAGCTTTACAAACCATTTGTATCACAGACCCTCCCTCTGCATGTGCCAGAGCAGCCGATGGCCCCCAAAGGCAGACAGGACTTTGGCAAATTAGGGAACAGTCATGGTTTCAGACCAGGTGACCACGGAGATGCATGCTATGGGCACAGAGCATTTTATGCTCACTGCGCTCACTTGTCACAAAGGAATCTTGCAGCCCGTGAAAAACAGGTTCTGCTGAAGATACCACAAGGAGCTAGTGGGTGACACAAGGTTGAGCTTCTGACCTGTGCCCATCAATCCTGCACAGACACTCATTCTGTCTTGGGTGTCCCCTGCGCCCCTCCCAGAGCCACACCAACTCTGCACCAGGATCTTCACTCCTAAGTGGCCACATTCCCCACAGGGATGAGGGACGCCCTGGGGAGCTCACCTTCTTAGGAATGTATTCGAGGAAATGCTGTCAGAAAGGGAATGAGTGGGTCTTGGAGCCCCTCCAGCCAGCGCTGTCCAAGAGCAGTGTGCTGTGAGTCACACGTGCAAGTCACATCGTGACCAACTTCCCAGTAGCCACAGTAAAAAACAAAATAGTTGGGATTGATCTTAATAATTATTTTATTACTTATTATAATATACAATAGAAAGTTACTTCATATGTCATCATTTTATATAATATATCCAGGTATATGTTATACATACAAAATATTACTATATCCAAAGTATTTTTGTATCAAAATGTAATCAGTATGAAATATTAAGATGGCCATGTGCCGCAGGCCATGTTTTGGACAATGACAGACTGTGCAGACACGGCAATCCCGTCAGGTGACACCGCCCAGTGATGTCTCACAGTTTGCCTGAGTTCACTATGATGTTTGCACAATGAGACACTCACCTACTGCCGTGTCTCAGAGTGTGTCCTGCTGTTAAGCAGTGCATGATTGTATTTCTATTGTTTTCTTCCTGCCAAATCATCAAAATCCAGTATATATTGGACTCGGGTGCATACCTGGGATGAGCTACCTGCATATTCACTAGGCACTGGGAGCTCCTGGCTGCCATCTTGGGCACTGCAGTTCTATCTAATCCTGGCCAGGCCAGCCGCCCCCCCATGTGACACCCGGTCAGAGGCCATGCAGATGTGGCCAGACCCTTTTAGAGGCAGTGATGGGGCTCCCTGCTGCTACTGGTGGTTTCTGGCACACCCCCTCCATCTGCTGAAGACCCCACCCAGACCTGGGGGATCCACCGTGAGATTGCAGTTACCAAATATGTTGTACATCTTTTTTTTTTTTTTTAATATTTATTTTTTAGTATTTGGCAGACACAACATCTTTGTTTATATGTGGTGCTGAGGATCGAACCCGGGCCGCACACGCATGCCAGGCGAGCGCGCTACTACTTGAGCCACACCCCCAGCCCTACATCTTGTGATATAGCAGGTTTTGGTCCAGAAATGGGTTTCCTGTCTTGGCTGGTAGAGGCCACCTGACAAGCCAGAGGAAAGCCCAGCAGAAATGCCCCCTGTGCCCAGGACCTGGCGCCCGGGGCCAGCCCAGCTCAGCCCGCTGCCTCTTTCCCCTTCGTCTGTCTCTCCCTCCCTTTCCCCTGAAGATGCCCTGCTCACTCTGCAGAGTCCTGGACTTGTCACAGCCTTGCCCCTGGAGGGAGGTCCAGGGAGAGAGAAGGGGAAGGGGACTTGCCGTCCATTCCCATCCCCCACCTGGAGGCTTCACCTGGGAGGTCCTGGGAGTGTGCACCTCTGTCCCCACCACAGCCATCCCTTCTTCTGTGTCTGCTCTGGCACACTGTGGCTGGTGACAGGCCTCTGAGCAGGGTGCGCAGAGCCTGGGGTCACCTTATTTGCAGTGTGTCTGAGCCGAGGGGCCTCTGTGGGGCTGCTGGTGTCTATTCAGGGTCTTAGCAGGTGCTGAGGCCTCAGCTGGGAAGCTTCACTTAGTCCTTCCACTGTCACTCCCCCTTGCAGACAAAGTCACTGAGGGCCAAGGAAATGGCCCAGGGCCATGGCTGTGCCCACTGACTCTGTGCCAACCTGGAAACATCTTCCCCCTTTACCTCTCTGCCTCCTGGGGCCTGCAGGCCAGGGAAGGCCCTGGCCAAGGTAAGCCTTTGAGCATTTGGACCCACCCCCCAAACTCTCCAGCATTTCTTCTTATGCACAGCCCTGGCAGCCCTGTGTCTGCAGAGAGAAAGAGCACGTGAAGATCCACCTGCTGGTGACCTCTTCCCTACCCGTGATTTCTTTGGAGCTGATCATGGCAGCCATGATACCCAGAGCTGAGATGGGGACAGAAAGCCCATTAGCACGTGGGGAACATTTCTTGGACTCCTGGTCCAAGGCAGCATGGCAGTGGCTGACCGAGTGTGTGTTTCTTGAGCAGGTGCCCAGCAGTGGAGCTGGTGCAGGGCACTGGTTTTCTGCTTCTGGTGACCAGGGACTCTCTGCTCTCAAAGGCTGGTGTGTCCTTGATGTAAAATGCATGGACATATCTGTCTCAATCTATAAAGAACTCTCCCGCTGGGGTAGAGGAGAGTAACTAAGGTCACTCCATGTGCTGGCCAAGAACTCCTGGAGGGCATGGGTAGGGCTGCCTGTGTCCTCAGCTGTGGTGCCAGGAGCAGGCATTTGCTCACACACCTGTTGATCAGAACTCATGGCCAAGTAGCTGGGGCTTTGCAAGGCCAGGCGTCTCATCTCATCTAGAAACACCGATAGCTTAATGTGCTTGATTTTACAAACACTGGAACCCCAGGGGGTGCCAGAAATGGTGGCTAGTACTGAACCTAGCATAGGCTAGGCTTGCCCTGTACACATGTACCTATGCTGAAGCTAGATTTATAAAGTAGGCATGATAAAGTAGAATAATTGAACAATACGATGAAATGACAGTTATATGAATGTGACCTCACTCTCTCAAAATAGCTTACTGTACTGAACTCACCCTTCTGCTTGTGTCGATGTGAACTGATACAATATACTGGAGGTGAGGTGAAAGATATAGGCATCATGGCAAGGCATTAAGATGCTATTCAAGGGTTACTTGAACATAGGCACTACAAAGCAGAGGCAGTTGATCTGATAACTGAGATAGTTACCAAGTGATAAACAGGTGGGTAGTGTATACAGTGTGGATACGCTGGGCAGAGGGATGATTCATGACCCAGGCAGACAGGAGTGAGAGAGTATAAAATGTCATCATGCTACTCAGAACTGTGTGCAATTTAAAACTTATAACTTGTTTATTTCTGGAATGCTCCATTTAATATTTTTGGATTGTAGTTTCTTGTGGGAAATTGAAATGTCAGAAAGCAAATCTTTAGATAAGGGAGGGTTGCGGAAATTGGTTGTCCTCATTTGTTCCTTTTGACTTTTCCCCAAACCTTCAGTTTTCAGAGCATTTCCTGGGACCAGCAACATCTGCATTGCCTAGGAGCTTCTTACATATTCAGATCCTCAGGGCCTGGAGACTCCCAGGTGGGACCTAGCCGTTTTAAAAAGCCTGCTGGGCCTGCATTGTCCTGTGTGGCAGCGGCTTGTCACTGTGGTCCCTGAGCACTTCAAATGTGGCTGGTAAGACATGTCTCAATTTTGCAACCTAGTATGAAACAAAGTGTGTTCAATACTGCATTCAGTTTTTTATACTGCTGACATGTTGAAACAATTAAATTTTGAATATATTGTGTTAACTAAACTTATTAGTAAAATGACCTTGACATGCTTGTTTTTACTTTTTAAAAGCATGGCTGCTAGAAATTTTAAGTTCAATGGTGTGAGTTGCTCTGGGGGAGTCAGATTCACAGAAGGGAATGAACTGCTGTCCTGAAGTCTAAGGCTCGGAGGAGCCTAATAAACACCAGGATTCATTTCTAGGAGAGGTGGGCATACCCAAGGCCAGGAGAATGAGGGGGAGCTACTTACCTACCAGAACCAGCTTGGTGGGCTGGGAACTCAAGATTTTCGTTTTATATTCTTTGGTATTTGTTTTTTATCATTATACTCTTGCATATCTAAACAAAACCAGCCCCAACTAAACAAATACCAAGACAAAATGAAACCAAAAACCTTGGTTAAAACAAGGAAACCTGAGCAGAATTAGGTTGAACGGAAGGAGAGTGGAGACAATGCACTTTCCTCACTGCTGACTCGATGGCAGATGCTCCTGGGAGCTTGCAAATCCACATGGGGATGTAGTGAATGCAAATGTCATGCTCCTGCAACGCAAATTGGCTCTCTCTCTAGGATGAACGCCTTTGGAGCCTGCTTAAAAAGAAGGTAACTTTGGGCAGCCCGAGCTTCCTTTCAGTCCCATCCTATCAGCTCTAAACATCTCTTTACACGGAATCCCATAAAACAGGTTTCTCAGGAAGCAGAAAGAAGTACAAGGTAAAAAAAAGAAGAGTCAGGCAAGTTTTGGTAGCTAAGGATCTGGAGCATTTGCTGGGCATTTCAGGGGACAGCTCTGCACTGAGAGGCAGAGCCGGGCTGGACAGGCAAATCAACCTAAGCCTGGGCTGGCTGTGTGCACCGTGGCAGCACAGGGCAAAGGCTTTGTGCAACTGTGTTCCTGGCTCTGGGGCCCCAGCCATCAATGAAGCAGGACTGTAGTTGTGGGGATGGAGAGTCAGGGAAGAGGCTGGTCTTTACCAAGATTCGAAGAGCTTTGTTGCTTTGTTTTGTTTGTTGGTGTTTTTATTTTCTTGCATTTGTGGGCAAACCAAATGAGAAGGAGGGCACACGTGGCTAAGGCTGGTGGCCATTGTCAGTAAACGGATGGGATCCTGGTGTGGAAGGGAGCAATAGGTGATGGTGGTCTCTGTCTCTAAGTCCCTCTTGCAGATGCACAGAATTCAAGAGCAAGTCCTTCAAGTTTTAGAAGAAAGAAATGTGGGTTTTTCTTTTTTTTGAACTTCTCAGCATCTGTGTCTCCTGCAAGTCCTCGATGGAGATGCACGAGGGCCAGCCCAGGGACAGCCTGCTTTTCTCTTGATCGCTGCCTATTTACTTTTTTTTTTTTTTTTCTAAGCTTCTGGCTGGTAACATGATATTTTCAAAGAACAGCAAATGGGGATGAAGCAGTTGAATAGAAAACCAAATGCTTTGAGGTCTGAGGCTCTGTCTCTTGTGAGCTTGGTAATGACATTGACATGCCCAGCTAAGCTAAGCCTGCAGTGCTGGAGGGTCGCCTGTGTTTGTGTTCTCTGAAGCCAGGCGTATTAGTCAGGGTTCTACAGGAAACACGACCAAGCGTGTGTGTGTGTGTGTGTGTGTGTGTGTGTGTGTGTGTGTGTGCGCGCGTATATAAAGAAATTTACTTTAAGGAATTGGCGCACATGACTGTGGAGGCTGGCTAGTTCTGCAGGGTGGGCGGTGAGGCTGAAGACCCAGCAGAGAGCTGCTGCTGCCCAAGTCCAGACGCTGTCTCCTGCAAAATCCCTTTTTGCTGAGAGGAAGGTGGAGTCTTTGTTCTATTCAGGCCTTGACAGGTTGGATGAGATCTGCCCATATTAGGGATAATCCGCTTCACTCCAAGTCCACTGATTTAAATGTCAATCTTACCCCCAAGCAGTCTCACAGGTCCACCTTGAACAATGTTTGGGCCCTGCCTGGGCGCTGTCGGCTAGCCAGCGAACACATAATGAACCTTCCCTCCCCATGGCCCGATGCCCCACAGGAGGGCCTCTTCCAGCCATACCTTATTAATCCCTTTATGTCCAAGGAAACAGGCACTCGGCACATGCAAGCCACTCGCCCAAGTGCTGTCAGCATAGACCCCCAAATCCAGTGCCCCCTACATGTTGAGGGCCACCTCTAGTGACCAGTCTCCCATACTGTGGGAAGGCTGCGTGAGCAAGAGGCACTGCTTCTGAGGAGGCAGAAGGAAGCCCTGGGGTCCTCTCTGCTCTTGGAAAGCGGGGTGTCAGCGCACTGTGCTGCTCCAATCGTCAGCATAGTCTGAGCTTAAGTTCTGGGAGTGCTTTGGGGCCTGCCTCCTCTCTTCTGCTAGTGGGTGCTAACAGGCCGTGTGTCCACGCCGAGCCCAACCCACACGCTCCCTCCTTCCCTGGAACTGAGCTGGAACTGGCCTCGCTGCCTTCTGAACCTGTGACCCTGGACAAGTTGCTTAACCCACTGTGCTTTCCTCTCCTCACCCATAAAAGGGCCCCCTTCAGAGGGCTGTTGGCAGGAGCCAGCGCCTTAGGACACACTGTCCAGCTCAGCCGGGAGCCCTCCATGCTATGCTTGTGCCCCCCTTTCTGGCCAGCGAGTCCAGCACAGGCTTGCGATGGAGACAGGTGGTGAGAAGCTCCTGCAGTGATGGCTGACCCCAGTCCCTCGGGCTGCAGGCAGGCAGGGCCTGACTGTGCCTCTTTTTCCGGCCAGGCCCCAGCTGCCTGTGTCACCCCACGCCCCCTGTTGCCACCATGGTGCCAGAACCCACCCATGTGGCAGGAGGGCCTTCCGTCACTGGGTGGACAGGAAGTGCACAGGAGAGGGGCCACTGGCATTTCTGAGAAGTTGGGGGGCTGTCCTCTTTGGTTAGGTGGGCTCAGAAGGGCTCCTGCAGAAGTGGCTCCCTGGGGAGAACAGAGTCGGGGGGACAGGCTGCAGGTTGCCTCAGTGACGGGCACCAGGCCCCACAGGCAAGCAGAGCTCTTTGGCCTTGGGGATGTGGTAGACAGGGCCGGTTGAGCACTCCCCGTTTGAAATTCTGAAATGCAAAAAGCTCAGCGGTCTGAACCTTTTCAGTGTTACAGTTCCACATGTGGAAAATTCCATGAAACAAATGAGTTGATTTTGTGTTTAGACATGGGTTTCATCCCCAAGGCATCTCACCAATATGTCTTTGCAAATATTCCAGAACTAGAAAAGATCAGCAGCACACCTGGTTCTCAGCACCCTAGCTAAGGAGCTAAGGTCTGCTCAGGCTGAGATACAGAACGTGCTTTTCTGGGGGTGAGACGTGAACAGCCAGTCAGAGCTGTGGCTTGATTTCCAAGACAAATAGTGTGAATGGAACTGTGTCCTCCAAAATGGTAGGTGGGAGCCCGTGTCCTGGTCCCTGTGAGGGTGACCTTATCTGGAACGAGTCTTTGCAGAGGTGACCAAGTTAGGGTGAAGTCATCCTGGGTTAGGGTTGGTCCTAAGTCCACTGACTGGTGACCTTGTCAGGAGGGGAGATTTGGACACATGGACACAGGGGAGTGGTGCTCACAGTGGGGGTTGGGGAGCATGAGACTAAGGGATGGCGCTGGAGTTCTGCAGCTGCAGCCAGGGGACAACAGGACGCCTCCCTGTGAGCAGGAGGCAGGAAGGACCCCTCCTGGGGGTTCAGAGAGGCTGTGCTCTGCAGGCAGCTGGAGTTTGGGTTTCAAGTGTCCAGAACCTGGAAAGAATAGACGCCTGCTGTTTTTAGCTGCCCGCCTGGTGGTGACTGGATGCCGGGGCCCTAGGAAGCTAACAAGCAGCCAAACTGGAGGACAGAAGGCTGCTGCCTGCCGCTCCTCTGGGGAAGTACACCCCGGCCCAGCCACCAAGCCTGAGCCAGTTCCAGTGGGGCTGGGGTGGCTGATGCACCCTGGTGTCACTTCCTCTTAGTACGTGGCCAGAGTCGGCAGGCCCACAAGCTGGTGGAGCTGCGTGTGCTGCTCTTTGACATGTACGATCAAGCCGTGACTGTGAGGTGCCACGTGGAGGTCCTAGAACGGCCTGGACTCAGGGTGGCCGCCACCCCAGTGCCCTGCAGTGCCATGGGCTGTGCGGCAGCGGGGCTCCCGTGGCACTTGGTCTGCTCTGGTCCCCCACTGGCAGGCAAAGCCCGGGGTGTCTTTCTTCTTGCTTCTGTGCTGTGCCTGAGGGCATGAGCCCTGGCCCTCACCGCCTGACGCCTGGGCCTTGGGGCATGCAGGAAGGTGAAGCCTGTACCAGCAGGAGACAGGCAGGTAGGTACACCACTTCTCTCCTCCCAACCCGCAGGTACTGGTCCTTGGAAGGTCTTAAGAAATGCATCATTATACAAAGTACCTGTATGAAGACTTGGATTGGGTGTCAACATACCTTATATACACACAGAGATATGAAAAAATGTGGTATATATGTGTATCAAGAAGTGAAATGCGGGGCCGGGGCTGTGGCTCAGTGGTCGAGCACTTGCCTTGCATGCGTGAGGCACTGGGTTCGATCCTCAGCATCACATACAAAAAATAAATAAATAAAATAAAGAGACTGTATTCATCTACAACTAAAAAAAATATTTAAAAAAAGAATTGTAATGCAAAAAAAAGGACAAGTATAATGGCATACATTGACGTGAACATGCTTTATATCCAGAGATATGGATAATTGTGCTCTATATGTGTAATAAGGACTGTAACGCATTCCACTGTTGTGCATTTAAAAAATAATAATAAAATAAAATAAAAAAATAAAGAAAGAAATGCGTGACGGGCCTTGGAACCCTTTGGTCTTCACAGGGCAGCCCTGGCTCGGCCTCTTCCCAGCCGTGGTCCTGTTTTCATTCTGAGTCTCTCTGGGCCTCAGGGTCCTCCTTCAGTGACAGCGCCCACCCCACTGGGGCTCTGGCGGTGTGTCGGAGGGAGGAGGTTCTGCCAGGTGTCTGATCTGGGCTCTGCACCCTGGTACCATGGCAGCCCTTTGTCCTCCCTCCCCACCGCCCTGTGCCAAGGAGGAGATGTCCAGTGTCCCTGTCCCTCGCCTGCACACGCAGGGCCCTTCACAAGGTCACAGTAGTAGGTTCGTCTTGTGCGTTCCTTACCAGCCCGTTGGTCTGAAGCGCCCGGGTGATGCCTCTGTACCTTCTGCCCTCTGGAGGCCCAGCTGGTTTCCTCGGCCACAGCAGACCTTTCTGGTTGGGGGTGACGCAGAGGGGCCTGTCACTCGGGGCTCATAGGCACAGCTTTCCCAGCACTATCTCAATGGGGTGACTCTTTCCCAGCCTGGCTAGTGTCACACACACCTGAAGGGGCTAAGGGGACTCCTGGTGGGACCTCCCTACAGCTTCTCCGTGAGAGAGAGCCTACCTTTGGTGACACCAAGGCCGTGGACAATGAGCTCACTAAACCAGTGCTGTCAGAGACAGGGCGCGGGGGCCAGCAACGCCCGAGGAAGGCTTTCCTTTACGCCTGTGTTTGGGTTGTTTCTGAGGCTTCCAAAACCCAAAGACAAAACCCAACACGCACAACCCACAGACCTGGAGATCCGCGCACCGCCAGGCGTGTGGCCCGACCCTCAGCGGGCACGCAGACCAGGGCACCTGCGCAGGAGGTGAGCCGAGGGACCCTCCTGGTCTCTCACCACAGAGCTGCTCTGGAACACTGAGGCAGTTTTCGTGCAAACCCCCCTTGGACGCCGCATTGCTGGGAACACGGCCTTCCAGGGACTTCAGCGCTGGGAAAGCCGGACGTGGCCACTTCTCCATCCACTGCTCTGGGTGAGACGGGAGCCCGGCTTGCCTAACCCGTTAGCGTGTTGCTGGCCAGCTTCCGTCCCCTTTTCCTCTTGGACACCCTCCAGGTGCCCGTCCTGGGCAGCATCTGGGCTCTGGGATCAGAGTCACTCTGGGTCCCGGTGTACGATGAGATGAGACGGAGGTGGATGAGGCTGGAGGGGAACTCAGCCGCCTGCGGTGTACCGTCTTTGGTCTTCCCTTCACCCCGACCTGCTTTCCCAGGGTCCTGTGTCGTCAGGGTGGAAGGGAGTCAGAGCGCAGGGGCCAGCCTTAGTAACCATAGAATTGTTCAAAATGGTAAATTAGTACACCCTGGGTTTGCAAACTAGCATACACTTGAGCGCTTCCCAGGGCTGCTATGCATTTGTCCCGATCACCCCACATTACACAGTTTTCTCTCTCTGGACCCAGGCTCCCCGTCCCTGGCCCTGTGTGCATGTGGGCTAGGTTTCCGGGCTGTCCTTTCCCTGTAGGCTGTGGAGCAGCACCCTGGCCCCGACCCTCGGCCCCAGGTGAGATCATCATGTCTCTGGACCTCTGTAGACAATGTCCGTGTGGGCGGAGGGCTGTGTGTGGAGAACTTGGGCTGCAGTGGCTGGGTTGCTCTTGGGAATCTCCTCACCTCCCCTTGAGGAGGCAGGCTTCAAGGTCAATGGGGCCGTGGCACCGGCTCTGATTTTCAGGATTGGCTGGGAGAAGTGGGGGAAGAAGGGCCCAGACAGAGTCAGGGGGTGTGACACTCCTTCCCTCCCACAATGGCATGGATGTGGCTCGTCCCCTCTGAAGCCCTTGCCGTATGTGGCTTACTCTGTGCTTGGAGGACTCTGAGGGTGGGCACCCCGTGACTCTGCGGTCTGCAGGGGCTGTGGGAAGGGATTAGCCTTAGATCAGGCAGCGGGTGAGCCCTGTGATGATGTGAATCCTGGTGGCTGTGTAAGAAGGGAGGCCACACACACACACACACACACACACCAGGGCTCCCTGACTCTTGCCACGCAGTGCCCTGTGCCACCTGGGGACTCCACCATCAAGGAGGCCATCACCAGAGGTACCTCGTTGACTTGGAACAAGAACCGAGAGCCACAATAAGCCCCCTGTCTTCATACCTTACCGCGGTGGGTGGTGCCTGAGTCCATTTTCTGTAGCCAATAACACAGCTCCACAGTTATCAGTCGGACTGACTCCTCAGAGAAGCTCTCACAGGTCACAGTGAAGCCAGCTTGGAGCCGTTGGCGTGGGCCAGCGTGGTTGCCTTCAGCCTTGACAGCCCACACTGTTTCTGGCACACGGCGGCTGCTCAGAAGTTGGGCCCTCCACTGAGCCTGTGCAGCCCTGTGGACTTCCACCTGGAACACCTCGTTACCTGAGAGTGATGGCGTCCACCTGACCTCACCACAGCACCATTTGCATCGATTAGCAGAAGGGACTGGAGAAACTCTGATGTTGAGGGCAAAACCCCACCTGGTGGGTAGTGTGTCTTTTGGACAACTTGACCGGAGTGTTCCGCTTTACTGCCGTCCTTCCCACTTAGGATATTTTTGATGCTCTTCTTCACCCTCACCAGCAGGGGTATTTCTTCTGAGGTTTTCTTCCGCAGCATCGATAAACGGTTTGCTCTGCTGCCAGGGAATCACTGAGTGCTGACCGAGTGCTTTTCCTGGTGTTTCCGCTGCTCTACATGTGGATTGAGGATGCAAGTTTAGGTGGGTGGATCACAGCCGCCACTCTGGCAGTGAGGGGATGCTTGAGCACTGAAAACATTTCGCAGGGTACACAATTGGTCTTTGTACGTGCCCAGGTCAAAGGAAACTGCAAATCCAAACCCAAAAGCACAATATTGGTGTGACTTGTGTGTGTTGTGTTGTGACCAAAGAGAATGTTGTCATGTAACCCAATGCTTGACTCAGGCCAGTGGCTCAGAGGCCCAGATTTATCTTCAGCCTCGACCCTCCCCCTGGGATGTCCAGCAGAACTGTGGACTCCCTGTCTCACTGACCTCCGCTGCTTTCCCAGGCCTTCTCCACCAGCACTCGCCCACTCAGTCGACTTAACGCTTCTGGTAGCTTCTGCCAAAACCTTCTCTTTCTGCCCCCTCTCCCCTTCAAAGCGGTCAGGAAATCCTATGGGCAGGGAACTGGCTTCAGATTAGACCCAGAAACTGACCACATCTCCTCACTCCCGAGCTGCGGGCCCATTTCCTGCTCCTTCTCCTCTGTCCCTGGACGGGCCTCCCTCCCCCGACCCCTGCACCGTCTCCTCCCCTCCCTCAGTCTTTCTCCCTGCGCTAGAGAGAGGGATCTTTCAAAATCAAACATGATCAGGTCACTCCCCTGCTCCAACACTTGCCGCAGTGCTTCCCCTGTCACCCCCAGGCCCAGCACCAGGCTGCCAACCTCCCAAGCTCCCGAGTCCCCGGGCCTGGTCAGCTGCCGCTCTCTGCGTTTCCAGCCCCTTGGGTGCCTTGACATTCCTGGATGGTGCCGGGTGCTCCTGCTCTGGATCCTTGCCTCCACGGGCCTCTCTGCCTGGAATGCTCTTGCCCAGAAGCCCCCATGCTACCCCAGCCTTCGTGCGATAGCATCTTCTCAGCTGGACCCTGCTACAGTTTGGAGTTGAATGTCCCCCCAGGTCCCTGTGTTGGAGGCTTGGTCCCCAGGTGGTGCAACCGGGAGGTAGTGGAATCTTTAGTAGAGGGGCCTGGTGGGAGGCCCTTAGGTCACTGGGAATGGGGACTCAGAGAAGACTGTGAGACCCTGACCCCTTCCTCTTCCTTTGCTCCCTGGTCACAAGGTGGTGGCTTGCTCTGCCATGAGTTCCCTGCCATTGTCATCCAGTGCTTTCCCCAGAGGCCCAGAGTGATGCAGCTGCCTGGTCCTGGGTGGAACCTCCGAAACTGTGAGCTGAATCGGCCTCTTCTCTTTATAAGTTACTTGCCTCGGGCATTTGATGATGGTGATGGACAGCTGACTGATGTGACCCACTCTGGTCTTCCTGTTTATAGCCTCCCCCGCCTTCCTCCACCCAGGACTCCGATCCCCTTACCTGCCTTCACCCAGCAGCAGCAGCGTCTTATCCCGTACGGTGGCTCCAGCTGGACTGTGGGGCCCTGGAGGCAGGGATCCTGGCCTCACTGCGCACCGGTGCCGCAGCACCCAGCAAGCCTGGGGCCAGCGGGTACCCCTGGTGAGGGTGCCACCCACGTGGGCCTGCACGAGGAACCGGCATCTCTCCCTCTAGACCCCCACTTCCTTTTTCCGTCGGCTTCTGGAAGTGTTTCTCAGCTGTTCTTTCAGGTCCCTTTCCGCAGTCCGCCGTGGGCCTCGGCTCTGAAGTGCACGCGGCCCCTGGTTATTTGTCGTGGGGCCTATTTTTGATATGAGGTAGCTCCTTTTTTTTTTTTTTTCTTTAAAGTAGTCTGCTTTGATTTTAAGGACGTAGAATCCCTTTGGATCACATTGAGAATAAAAGAAGTTTTTTAAAACGTGCTTATCTACTGGGCTTGCATTGGGTGGACTTGACCTTCCCTTTGGAACAGGCCAGTCTTTGAATGTGTTCGTCGCCTCCTTCTCTCTGTTGGTACTTGCTGGGGATTAGTGGCTGAGAGGGGCCTCGGTGGCTGCCGAGGTCACTGCTCTCATTTTCAGTCCCTGGTGGGGGGCGTTCACACCGATTGCACTTCTTCTCGGTTGTTGAAACAGACAATCGTTTTTTTTCTAAAGCGGGACACGGAGGCGGCTGGGTGCTGGGGTCCTGCCCTTCCAGGCAGGAGAAGGTGGAGCTCCCCAGCAGCCCCCCCAGCAGTCCCCCAGCAGCCCCCTTTCTCTGCTCCCTTCCTGGTCTCCCGCAGCCGTAGGGAGCAGGCTGAGGCTGCCGGACCCTCGTCCCCCTCGCTCAGACCCTCAGGATTTCGGGGGACTCCTGGGAACAGTGTGGGTAGAAGGGGATGGCCTGGGAACTCCTCCTGCGAGACCCCTTCCCTTGCTGGGATGGGAAAAGGGGAGCATCCCCCTCGCCTGGCCTCGGCCACTCCCAGGGGACCTGCTGGCTGCACGGGCCCGTGAGGCTTCTCCCGATCAGCAGTGCTGAGGATTTCTTCCGTGATGCTGAGCGGCTGGGAGAAGAGAGGCGAATGGCTGGGCTTCTAGATTGGGTGGATGGCGGGTGCAGGGCACTGGGGACACCAAGCACGGTTCCTACACTCGGACACCAGGACCTGGCTGGTGCAGGAAGCGCGTCTCGCAGAGGCCACAGCCCGTGCTGGGCTCTCAGCTTCTCCCCCCTCCACAGGACTGGACCCGGCTCCCAGCCCCTGTCCTGGCCCCTGTGACAGGCTCAGTGCTTGTCCCTGCACCTTCTCATGGAGCCTTCCTGTTGTCCCATGTGCTGTGCCCTCCCTCTGTCCCCATCCGTGGACCTCCCAGTTACCTTTCTGGTTTTTGCACCACTGCCATCAGGCCCTTGTTGAGATGGGATGGCCGTCCTGTCCCCTCTTTCTACGACCCCCACTCCCTGTCGTCCCCATCTCAGACGTCCAAGGTCAGCTCGGGGCACTCTTCCCCAGAGGGCTCAGGCTCCCACCCTTGCATCATCCCTCAGATTCGTAGCGGCCCCCTAGAGTGGGCACCACACCATGGCCCAAACGACCCATCAATCCCTCCCCCACTGGAATGCCGGGGGCATTTTCTGTTACTGAGCCCGCTCTGGTGGCCCTGGAGTCCTTGTGAAGTGCCTTCCTGGCTTGACCCTCCACGCAGCGTGGGAGCTGGCCCCTGAGGTGCCGCACAGTGGTCATTTCAGGGCCGCCTGTTGGGAGCCGCAGAGCCTGGGGATCCTGATCAAGTTTCCCATGAAATAAGAAGGGAAACTAGACTTAAGACAGACTGCAGTGTGCAGTGACGTCATGGGGTGAGAGAGACGGCTGAGGTCAGCTTTCAGGAGGGGACGTCAGACTTGGGCCTCAGGTGTGCGGCTTGGGCCTGGGTGCTGGTGGGGCTGGGCGAGCAGCGGTTGGGAAGCGGCCGTGGAGACCCGGCACCCACACTCCCTGGTGCTCTGGGGGACGAGACCACACCCTGGAGAGTGTAACAAGTGCAGCGACCGCCGTGTGGGGGACCGGGTTTCACCACAGCCAGGGGTGGTAGGAGGATCCTGTGAACAACGGTGACGTCAGAGTTTGGAAGAGCCCCTCATCCACAGTTTCATTTTATGCTGTTTACCCACAGTCAACCATGGTCCAAAAATACTATGTGGAAAATTCCAGAAATCGAGAATCCATGTTTTAAACCGTATACCCTGTTCTGAGTGGGGTGATGGAGGCCTTCACTGTCTCCTCTGTCCCCCACCATGTGAATCATCTGTGTCCTGCGTCAACACATTGTTTACACTGCCCGCCCACCAGTCACTAGCTCCTGTTTCGTCACCAGGTCAATCGCCACGGTAGCACAATGCTCCTGACCACGGGGGATTGATGGTAGTAGTGATGCAGGGGCTTCAAAGATGCCCAGGAGAAGCTGTAAAGTGCTTCCTTTGAGTGGAAAGGTGAAAGCTCTCTACTTAACAACAAGAAAAAAACAAAAAACAAAAAACGGCCTGCAGAGGTGGCTTAGATCTACAGGAAGTTGTTGTTGATCTTTCTATGCCTAATTTATAAATAAAACTTTCTCTCAGGTGTAGATGTACACTGTTGGAAAAAACACACCGTCTAGGCTGGGTTTGACACTGCCAGTGCTTATAGCATCCACTGAGGGTCTTGGAACATCCCCCCAAAGGAAAAGGGGGGCTCTGTATATGTGCTCCTAGGATCGCTTCAGTAAGCCGGCTTTCCCCGAGGCCTGGGCAGACTGGAGACATAAAGATGGGAGAGCGAGAGAGGAGGTACCTGCCCAACTCAGCTGCGTTGGGAGGGTCCCAGAGAGACAGTGAGGGTGTCCTCAGGTTGGCATTTGAGGACAGTCTGCTGAGGGCTGTTGGCAGAGGCGTGAGAGGGATGTGGGGACAGGGTGCTCGCGCTGTAGCGCACTGTCAATCTCTGCCATGACTGAACGTTTGCATCCCCCAACTCTCCAGTCACGGTCTTACCCCAAACGGGGGCCTCCTTGGGAGGTGAGCAGGCCCTGAGGGAGGAGCTCTGGATTGGAGACTGAGGAGAGCTAGCTAGTCCCTCTTCCACAGGAGGACAGCCAGAGGTCACCACTGGTAAGGAACACACCTTACCAGACACCAAGTCTGCTGGCACCTTGGTTTTGGATTTTCTGGCCTTCAGAACATGAGGAATCAGTGTCTATTCTTTATAAACATCCCAATCTGTGATGCAGACACTCCCAGGCTTATGATAGGTCATGTTTTAATAAATAAGTTGTAAATATCCTAATTTAAAAATGCACTTAATATGCCTAATCAACCGAGCAACCTGGCTCACACTGTGAGCTGTCCCAGCATCCAGAGCATGGATTGGACTGCATAGCACTAGCCCAGGAAAAGACCCAAGTTCAAAGGCTGAATGCAGATTGCTCTTGCATCATCAGGATCAAAAGCCACACTTTGGACCCTGCTGTGGAGGGTCACCTATATTTTGTTACCAGCAGCCTGACCCAACACACTGAGCTCAGTCAGCTGATGAGAAGGTGGCCAGTCAGTGGTGGGACCACCCAAGGGAGCAGATGCAGTAGGTACCCCCTGCTCTGCTCCCTGCTTCCCTCCATGGTAGGCTCCTGCTGGGTCGACCCCTCCAGAATCCAGGGTCCAAGGCCCCCATTAATGTGGTGCTTGCGTCTCTGGCTCCAGGAGCAGACAGTGGCCATCTGGGCACAAACGGGGAGGAGGCCTGGGACTACCTGCTGGGCTGCTTAGTGCAGCCACCACGGCCCTCTTCCTCCTCTTCCCTCCATTCTTCCTGCTCCCCCTCCCCGACTCCTCCCAGGACACTTGGCCTGGAGACAGCCGGCTTTGCCTTTTGAGGCTGGCTGCTACTTCTGGAGAGGGACCCTCCCTGGTGTCCACCTGCCCTCTCCCTCACTCTGTCCTCAGGGAGCTGGTGTGGAATGAGAGAGAAGCCAGTGCGGGCAGCTCTGCTGTCCACCTGGCCCCCACTCTGCTGCCCAATGTCAGTGACCTGCCTGGTGCTCCCTGGCGATCTGCACAGTGAATGTGGCCTCTGCACTTTTGAGTGTCCTTTGCAGAGGTATTCGGCAAGAGGTCTGCCGAGATGCGCCTGGTGAGGAAGCCGACCTTGCCGCGGAGGAGGAAAGCTCTGGACTGGCCCTGGTCAGCCTGCAGGAAGGCCTGCAGGAAGCAGGTCCGATGCCCACCGCCTTCTTCAACAGGCCCAACCTGGAAACTCCTCTCCAGCAGAGGCAAGGAGCTGCTTCCGGGGTATGGTCTGTTTGGAATTGCACATTCCCGGGTGTTCCTTCAGGTTGATGGGAAAATCTGAACTTTAATCTGCCCTTAAATTGCATTTGCTGATGTTGCTCAGAAGTGTATTGATTAGAGAATTTCTATTTCCAGAAAAGAAACTTACCTTTGAGTTAGGGCCAAGCTGGGAAATTGACATTAAGAAAATTTGAGAAACTGGGAAAACCTGGGAAAGAAGGCTTAGGAAGAATTCTCCTTCTAGAATTCCTTGGGCACTGCTGCTCTGAATGCTGTTGATTTTGTGCACACCCCGCCACCTCTCCACACTCCCCCACACACCAAACCCCCACAAGACACACCACAGACAACCCCCAGCCCGCCCGGCTTCTCCCTCAGGTTCTCCACCCAGACAGGAGCCAGACTAGGGCACAGCCAGCCACCTCCTGCCCTGGAGGAGGGGAGACCATGGAGGGCCATCCTGAGCAGCCCGATGAGTCAGTGCTGACCACAGAAGCTGCAGGGGGCCATCTTTGCTGTGTGCAGTGGCAGCCTGACCTTCAACCCCTTGGGCTCCTACTCCTGTGTGTGTGTTTGTGTGTGACTGGTATCTGTGAATGTGTGTGACTGAATCTGTGACAAGTGTGTGAGCACACGAGCTTGTGTGTGTGCTTGTGAATGAGTGTGCTCATGTGAGTGCATGTGTGTGTGTTCGTTTGTGTGCGTGTATGTGTGAGGTTCGTGCTGGTATGTGCAGGTGCTTTAGTGTGCGTGTGTGCTTCTGGGCATGTGTGTGTTCATATGTGCCTGTGCATGCTCATGGGGAGCTGATGGGGCAGACAGTGATGGCACGTGGGGACACAGTGATGGCACGTGGGGACAGAGCAGGGTCCAGTCAGCCTGGTGATGGAGGAGCTGAAGCCGCCTTCCAGGAGCGGGGGAGCCAGTGCTGTGGTCCTTTCCCTTTGCAGATCTGGGTTTCCAGCCCCAGAAGCAACAGATATCCAATGTCCAGATAATGGTCTTGCAGCTGGGTCTTGAGCTCCCTGCCAGCTGTGATCTGTGTGTGGTGACCCCGTCCAGTCTCCACACTGTCCGTGGGGGAGTCACAAACCCCAGCCACCTACGGTCCTGGGATGTAAGAAACTGTGCCCCTGCAAGGGTGCGCCCCGGGAGAGCCCAGGGTCACTGCCACTGCCCCGGGGAAGGAAGGACTTGGTGCTGGTTGAAAAGCCTGGGGAAGCCCCGGGTCCCCAGGGCTTTCCTCCCAGGGCAGAGGGCGCCTCCTTCAGCCCTGGCACCTTGAGGATAAGGAAGGTGACTCCAGGCTGGGCGAGTGTGAACAGCGGGGCCGGCCGGCTGGGAGAGCAGCCCGTGCCAGCCCTTTCCAGGATGTGCACACTCAAGCTTTCCCGCAGTGGACCCAGCACAGCTAGTCCCAGCAGTTCCCCGTGGGAGGGTGAGACCGGCATGAGTCCAGCCTGAGGTCTGTGGCTGGCCAGCTCACTAGGGGAGCACCAGGGGAGGCACCTGGGGACTTGGGGCAGGAGCTCCGCCCTACAGGCTTGCTGTGCCCATTCACTTCTCTGTGACCTCAGTGGGAGACCCTCCCTGCAAACCACTCCTTATTCTACCCTTCTTTAGGTCTCAGTTTGTGCCCTGTCACCTTCTCTGACCCCACAGTGGGGTCAGGTGTCCCTTCATAGCAGGCTGGCATTTTCTAGAATAGTCCCTGACTCACTGAATCATTATTTTTTGTTAATTTATCCACGGCTCTCAGTAGCCATGAAGAGGGCACAGATATTATATTGTTTGCAAGATATTCCTAAGACCTGGCAGAGGAGTACTCAAGGAAGGTTTTCCAGGGTGCGCTGACCCCAGACCAAGGGCTAGAGAGGTAGTAGGTGCGTGGAAATACGGCAATCAGGACACATGGTTGACACCCAGAAGTTTTGCCTTGTTTAGATTTTGACTCTGAATAACCCCTTGGTTGGCCATGACACAGTGACACTGTGCAATGAGCCAGCCCAGAGTGCAGCCACTTAAAGCAACAATCCTCCACACACACTCATGGAGACGGCAACCCTGCAATGCTAGGCTGGGTTTTGGCTTCAGATTGCAGCTGGGCTTGGTCCATGTGGGTAGTAGCTACCTTGGCCCTCCACCGGGTGGGCAACACAGGTCCCCTGAGACCATGCCACACTATGGACCTGCTCTCAAAGCCTCTCCGTGCATCTCTCCCACACCCCAACACTGACTGACTAAAGGAAGCCGCACAGCGAGTTCAGTCTCAGTAGGCAGGTGGCCACCACATCCGCAGCATGACGGGGTGAGCGAGAACAATGGTTCAAACTATCAAAGAACTTAGTTCCATTGTCTTAATATTTTGATCGTGGTCTGCTAAGGCGATAACAATACTGTGTTTATCGAGTCCTTATTAAGCCAGCACAGTGTTATGGGACTTGCAGGCTGGAAGGAGCAGGATGTGACCTTGGCTCATCTGAGCCCCACTCCCAACACTACTCATTAGTGTCCTCTCTTTTCTTTCCCACAACTGAGGTTGGTTAAGGCTTTAAATTGTTCCCAGTGCTTTATCCTTGGTCCAAGTGACCTGGAGAAGTTAGGGTGAGACTGGGGGGTGGCCTGATCCTTCCCCTTTGTGTGGCTCTAATGGAATACCTGAGGCCAGCAGGGCAGAAAGCTGGAGAGCCAGAAGGGCATGGCAGCACCTGCTGAGGGCCCCCTGGCTGTGTCACGAGGCAGAGGTCATCACATGGCAGGCAGCATGCAAGAGAGCTCCTGTGGTGGGGGAGGGAGCAAGAGAGTGGGCTGGGAAGCTGAACTCAGCTTATGACAACCTGCTCCCACGGCCGGGCCAGTCCTGGGAGGCTCCCGTGATGGGCAGCTGTCCTTTCCCAGGGTGGTGCCCCATGACCTAATCACCTCCCTCAAAGGCTCTGCCACTTCAAAACTGTTATGCAGGGCAATCATGAGTTTTGGAAGGAGAAACCCATTCAAACCAGAGGGCGTGATGGAACACCTTTATAATCCCATGGCTCAGGCAGCAGGATTTCGAATTCAAGGCCAGCCTCAGCAACTTAGCAAGACCCTGTTTTAAAAAATAAAAAGCCGGGGAGGCAGCTCAGTGGTTAAGTGCTCCTGGATTCTATCCCTGGTAACAAACAAAAAACCCACACCAAACCAAACCAAAAAACAGCAGCAGAGCACAGACCAGGGGCCAGGAAGAAGGACAAGCTTTCCTCATTTCAGTACCTGGCTTGCAGGAACCATGCACAGCTGCAAAACAGCACTGGCTAATTACCACAAACTAAGATGTGGCAGGTGGTGGTACCCAGAGGCCTCGATAGTCCCACCTCCTCATTTTACAGAGGAGGAATGGGAGCCTGAGGACAGGGAAGTCACTGGCCCAGGACATATGGCTCGTTAATGGCAGACCTAGGTGGAGACTAATTTGTAATTCCCAATCCAGTGCTCGGTGCCCACTGCTCTGTGGGAGCCATGAGGGTGGAGTGGGCACCACGGCCCTGGAGGGGTCCTGGGTGACGGGCAGGGCAGGACGCTGCGAGGTGCCACAGAGGTAGGCAGAGCCCTGTGCAGGTTTGCCTGACGGAGCGAACAGACAACAGCTCTCACTTGACCGCTGATTGCTGGCACCGCGGGCCCTGCCTGGAGCTTTATCTGACATGCGGCCACCTGGCATTTCTGCAGTCCTACAGATTGTTTAGTGGTGAATATGAGTCAATATGAATTGTCTGCTGATCTATTATATTTAAGAGTGAAGGAACAAAACCAAGCAAATGCTAGGTTTGGAGAGGCAAGATCATCTAGAAGTAGGCTTCACTGCGAGGATTTGTATGTATTTTCTGTTGTGTTCACTGGCTGTCTGAATAGGATGAGTGAGTCGTCAGATAGCTGAGTTGGCTTTAGTTGTGATTTTTTAAAAAATTTTTTAGTTGTAGGTGAACACATACTTTTATTTTATTTTTAGGTGGTGCTGAGTGTCGAACCCAGTGCCTCACGCATGCTAGGCAAGCGCTCTACCTCCGAGCCCCAACCCAGCCCTAGTTGTGATTTCTAAAGGTAAAGAGGATACAGGGAAAATAAGCTCACATAAAAATAGGTGAAAAGGAAAGAAACAATGAAAAGGGCCTCAGTGTGCCCTTCCAACACCAGCCAGGCGAGTGGGCTCATGGGGACCCGGGAGCCCCGCTTCTTGTCCGCTGTCCTCAGGTGCCTGGACACACTGCTCCGACCCTAATGTTCCCGTCCACAGGGCTGGTGACCGCTCTTGTCCACTGCTGTGTCCTGAGCGACGGGCGCAGGGGCTGGACGTGACAATCAGCCAGGAGGTGTCTGTGGAGTGGGAGCTTCTTCCTCAGACCGAGATGCTGAAGATCACAACCAACTCTCACATGCGCCACAGAAACTAGCAAAAACCGATGAATTTTTAAAAGTAGACTATTTTTAAAAGGTCATTTAAGAGACTGCAAAGTCTGAAGAAACAGGATTCCAGAGACAAATCACTTCTAGGGGAATTGAGACCAGCAAGTGCTTTTCTGCTCCGAGGGGAATTGGTAGTTCTGTGGAAGAGCGGAGGATTGTTGGGGTAGGAAAAAGCCAGAGGCATCTGCATGGCCCTGTGACCACATGCATGGAAATGAGGCCACTGTCCTCACCCAGTCTTCATGCACATAGCACTGTGGGAGCACCGTGGTACCCAGAACGGAGGGGAGAGTTGGGAAGGAAAGAAAGAGACAGAAGGAGGGAGGAGAAGGGGGCAGGGGGGAGAGAGGGAGAAGAAGAGGAGAGAGGGAGGGGAAAGGGAGAGAAATGGGGGGAAGAGGGAGGAAGTTGGGGGAGAGGAAGAGAGAAGAGAGGGAGGGGGAGGGAGCGGGAGGAAGGGGAGGAGAGATGGAGGCTTACAGGGAAGTTCATAGCTTTAAATATAAGCAAATAAGGAATCCAAAATCAATGTTCTAAGCTTTTCTCAAGAAAATATAAAAGAGAAAATGAAAGGAAGGAGTGTGAAGGGAGAATGAGGGTAACACAGACATCAGTGAAACAGAAGACAGGTGCATAGTTGAGGACACGGTGGAGTCAAATGTCGGTCTACTGGGAACATTCATAAATGGATACACATCCAGCAAGGCAGAGCGTGGAAAGAAAGAGGCAACGTGACCCCAGGATTAGGAATGGAAAGGGGGGATTACTATAGATCTCCACCCTAGTAGGCCATCATGATACTACATTTTAATAACTTTTATAAATAATACTTTTGACAGTTTAGATGAAATGAACGAATTATTGAAAAATACAACCTGACACAGGAAAAATAGAAAATGCCAGGTGCGTGTCTGGAGTTTTGACCCAGCCTTTCCTAGTCTGAGACTAATGTCTTTTACCCTTGAATTTCCTTTATGCTCTCTTCATGCTTCACCCAAAGCCATGCCTAACTTTCAGGAATTCCCAGAGACAGTTGTGGACACTCCTGGTGCATGTGCTGGGGGCTGGTTATCTGACCTAACACTTGAGCATCACACACCCTCTCCGTGAATGCACCAGGGGCTTATGGGAGAGGAGTGATGCTCTCTAATATTCCTGGGTCTGGGTTCAAGTCTTTATTCTTAGAAAATTCTCAGCTGTTTTCTCTCCACACGTTTCTTTTGCTTTATTTTCTCTTCCACATTTCCAGGACTGCAGATATCTGGGTGTAGGGCCCCTGGGCTATTTCACAATTCTTCCATGATCTGTTATTTTTTATTTCCTCCTCATTCCCCCTTGTCGTGAGCTGGGTAGTTTCTATTGATCTACCTTCAAATTCAATGATTCTTTCTTCAGAGGTTTCAGATCTACTAAAGAGACTAGAAAAGGCATTCTTCATTTCTTTTCTTTAAAGAGAAAGTGAGGGGGGGGAGAGAGAGAGAGAGAGAGAGAGAGAGAGAGAATTTTTTTAATATTTATTTTTTAGTTCTCGGCGGACACAACATCTTTGTTGGTATGTGGTGCTGAGGATCGAACCCGGGCCGCACGCATGCCAGGTGAGCGCACTACCGCTTGAGCCACATCCCCAGCCCGGCATTCTTCATTTCTGATTCCATGGATTTACTTTTTAATTTCCAGTGTTTTCTTTAAGTTTTTTAAATTTCCAACTTTAGATTGAAATCTCCCCTCGTTCATGCACTAAAGGTCGGACTCATCAGTCTTATTTATTTTAAACTTGCCATTGGATAATAACAGTATCTGGACCACGTCTCAGTCTGATTTTGTTGATTTCCTTGACTTTTGGAAAGTGATTACTTTGTCTTACTTTTTCATGTCTCAAAATTTCTGTGCTCATGTTGGTCATTGTGTGGAGACAGTGGGGACGGAGGCAGACCACACGCCTGGAGTGGGCGCAGACTCCCCCTGGGGGCTGCTGGTGTGGGCTGAGCTGCTCTGGGCAGGGGTGGGCTGGGGCTGGGTGTTCTTGTTCAGTGGCTGTGTCCAGTGCAGTGCCACCCTTGCTGAACCCTCTGTCATTGTGTGCATCTGGAGGCTGGGGTGCCGGAGGGAGGGGTGGTTTCAACGTCCCATTTCCCCACTCAGCTGTAGGCTCCTGTGTGTTTCTGTCGCAGGTGGGTTCCCCCATGTGCTTCTCCCCTCTCAGTGGAGTCTCTTGTTTGTTGGTAGCTTGGGGATTGGATCCTAGTGTAGGACAACCAGTCCCAGGGTACCATGACACCAAAGTAATTAACAGTTAATAATAACAACAACAATAATAATAAAAATGAAGAGATCCAGGATTGCACAGTGTATGATTTATGGGGGACTTCATGACAGAAGCATGGTTCTGGGTGACAATAAGACCAGTGGCCCCCCGTAGTTTGGGTCAGAAGAAGGGGCTTGTAAAGTGGTCAGACAGAAGTAACTTTGTCAGAGTCAGTACCGAGTTTACCTCAGATTAATATTGGAGAGTCAGACACATTTGGTGCCGGGGTCTGGACATGACGTTCCACATACACAGTAAGGGATCTGTCTACTTCTCACAGGCTGGAGACTGCTCAGGAGAAGCTGACGAGGTCACTTGGGGCCACCAATGGCAGTTGGCCCAGGGGCCCTGGTCCACTCTCAGCAAAGGCAGGCCCAGGTGCCAGAGTCATGAGTTTGGGACTTTCAAAGTGATGTTGGCTCTCCTCCTTGTGGGGACCAGACTCTCCCTGGACCTTTGGTGGGACATTGTGAGAGGACCACAGCCAGCACTGCTCTCCTCCTCAGCCTGGGTGTGGGGTCTCGGGGTTCCTTTTCCTAGCTCCCGGGGGTCACTTCTTGTTCTCTGTGGGACACAGCCTTGTTTCCCGGTGGCATGGGGTCTCTGCGGGGCCACATGTCCTTCCTGCTCTGGTGGAAGCTCCTCTCTCCAGGCCACACCGCAGCGCGGCTCCGCCCTGTGCGGCCCACCCCTCGCCCTCTTGATTCCTTCCTGAGCTGGTCTTCAACCAGGGGAGGTGGTCTCTGTTCGCAAGGCTGGGGCCAATGGAGTTGGCGGGGTGACTTCACTTTTGCAGGCTCTCTGAGTCTCTGTGCTGAAGAGAGAGGTCCTCGTGATGGGGTTTAGGTTTTTAAAGTTTATAGCACATTTAGCCTTGTAGTAAACGACCTTAGAATGACCCCAGATTTCTTTTAAACCCTATTTATTGGCTTGAGCTGTTTTATTGCCTCATCATGGCAAAGTCTGTAACAGATCTCTGAAGTTATCCTCCTCCATGCCATTGCCCAGATGAGACCACATAGTCCTTTTATTTTATAAACATGTCCTCTTGGAACTATAGATGTTCTGGGAAACCTAGATCAAGATTAGCTACCCGGAAATCACAATCCAGTGAGGCCTCATTGACCTGGCTGTTCCAGATCCCAGAGCTTTGGTTCCTGCTCTTTAAGAGAACACTCCTTCTCCCGTGGTTCTCTCTGTGTGGGGTTCTCTGTTGTTAAAGTGCAGGTCACTTCACTGCATCTCCAAGTTTGGGGAACAGTCCCAGCCACATCCTTGTTCCATGAGCCTCGCTGAAGAATTGATTTAGTGGCCATTGGAGTCATTTCCACAACTATTTAGGATGGCAATTAATTTGTGGTTAATTACCTCTGGTGTCAGCCCCCCAAGCTTAGGCTGGGCAATGACACTTTTAGTTTAAAGAGGGTCAGAAAGGCCTGGAGTGCTGGCTCTCACCTGTGATCACAGCAGCTGGGGAGGCTGAGGCAGGAGGATCGAAAGTTCAAAACCAGCCTCAGCAACTTAGGAAGGCCTCAGCAACTTAGTGAGACCCTGTTTCAAAATTTAAAAAGGGCTGGGGGTGTGGCTCAGTGGTTAAGCACCTCTGGGCCCTGGTACAAAAAAAAGGGTGAAAAGGAAGGGAGAGGAGGGGAAGGGGGAAGGGGAGGAGGAAGAGGGGAAGGAGGGGAGGGGAGGAAGGAGAGGGGGAGGGGGAGGGGAGGAGGGGGAGGAGGAGGAGAAAGAGGAGGAGGGGAGGGGAGGAGGGGGAGGAGGAGAAGGGGGAAGGGGAGGAGGAGGGGGAGGAGGAGGAGGAGGGGAAGGAGGGAGGAGGTGGGGAGGGGGAGGAGGAGGAGGAGAAGGGCTTATTCAGGCCAATGACAAAATCC
Source organism: Ictidomys tridecemlineatus (assembly GCF_052094955.1). NCBI lineage: Eukaryota > Metazoa > Chordata > Mammalia > Rodentia > Sciuridae > Ictidomys > Ictidomys tridecemlineatus. Next base: position 194,042,513 of record NC_135483.1, on the reverse strand, counting down.
TGGATGGAGGACTGGGCAGAGGTGACTATGAGGAGTTGTGCAGGAGCATCTTATATCACCCTTCTGCACCAGGGTCCTTCACCTAGATTAATGCCAACACTGAGAGCAAAGTAGTAAAACAAGCTTCTGTGCCTGTGCCATGGGCTTTAATTAGCAGTAGTGTTAAGGGCTGGACAGAGCTCTTCCCCAGGCAGGGGACTGGCCTGTTCCTTGCTCTGGGCTTCCTGGGGGAGGGGTGGACTTGCAGCCCTGTATATTCTCATCCCAGCCTCTCCTGAGGACCCCAGATGGCCTGGCAGAGCTGGACTGGAAGGAGGTCCAGGGCAGAGAGGGGAGCCTGCAGACCTTACCTCAGCTGCTGTGGAGCGTAGGGGGACAGGAAGGGGACAGCTGAGGCCCTGCACCTCTCCAAGATCCGAGGCCACGATGGATCTTTACCCATCTGACGTCACAGTCAGTGAGGAGCCCGACAGCATGAATGGTATCCAGGGGAAATATAACCCGGTCACATGTGGTCTTTGTTTTAAGGTGAGAATACAGGATAATAATTGCACTTGCAAAGAAATGCAGCAGCCGCAGCCCTGGGGTGGGGACGTGCATCGCCACTGGCCAGCAGTCCTGAGCACAGGCTCTGTGCGGCCCGGGTAGTCTGGAGCCATCCTGTGGTCTTATTTTGCTTGCTTTAGTGTTTACTTTCTTGCTCGCAGGCTCCTTGCATTGATTCTTCCTGCTGTCACTGATGCCTGACTCCAGTGTCTAATTTGATGCTGCTGACCACAGCTGTTGAAGAAAGCAAGCCAACCCTCTTGTGGGAGATGCACCCGAGGTAAGTGTGAAGCGCTGCTTCTCGCTCCTCTGCCCCAGCCCCCACATGCTCCCTCATTGACCCCCTGGCCAGTGCTGATGGAGGGTGACCCCTGCAGGGCCTGCTCTGCTCTCATCCATCAGAGGAGCCATGCTGGTGAGTCTTGAATGCAGACAGAGGAGCAACTCTGATGGGGGCATAACAGGCATCTCCTGGAGCCCTCTCTGCTAGAAGAGAGCTGGATGGCCTCAGGAAGGTGGCCTGGTCACTGCAGCCCCCCAGGGAGCCTCGCCAGACAGGATGTCGGGGTTTGTGTTGTCAGCGTGGGCTGCTGTAATGAGTCCCACAGACGGGGTTGCTCGGCAGAAATGAGTTTCCTCACAGATCTGGAGGAGGGAGGTCCCAGGTCACGGTGGAGGCAGAACTGGTTCCTACCGAGGCCTCTCCTGGGCCTGGAGAGAGCTGTGCTCTCCTGTCTTCATGCAGATTCCCTGTGCCCAGGTGGCCCCTTCTTCCAAGGGGAGGCCGTCATGCTGGACTAGAGTCCACCGGATAACCTTATTTAACTTTACCTCTTTAGGCTCCGTCCCCAGGTAGGATTCTGTTCTGAGGAACCGGGCCTTAGGACTTTAGAGTATGAATTCCTGGGGACACCAGTGAGCCTGCACCTGGAGCGAATCCCAGACACAACCATGCCTGTCCTAAAAACATCCAGGGTTTTCCTCCTCCCAGTGCCGTGTCTGTGTTTAAGCCCCCCATGTTGCACCTGAGCCTACCCGTGCTTACTGCACACCAGTCACCCGCCACCCTGCCTTCCGTGGGTTTCTTCAGTGGGTCTCCCCGCGTCTGCCACACTTGAGCAAGCTCTGGCTTGTTCTCACAGATGGCTGATCACACCCGTGTGTGAGAGTTGGACTAATGGGGCTCAGAGAGGGGGGTGTGTGCATGTTCTTTGGGGGTTCCTTCCTGTCCTTCCTACCTCTCTCCACAAACTGCCAACAGACGGGACTGTACTTCTTGTGAATAAGACGAGGATTGAAGAATCACTGGACTAGAGCTGTGGAAATTGCAGAGAGAGAGACCTGAGTAGAGGAAATATCCACTTCTGTGGGTGACACAATGTTGAGGGAACCCAAAAATACCTTGACAGCTAGGGGCAGCCGGCCGACTCAATGAGATGAAGTCTAATCGGAGATAATTGTTCAGCCTGGTGCTCTCCTTGAGATGGCTTAGCTGCAAAACACAAGACCCAGGAGACGTGGTATTGGCTGGGTTGACAGTGAGTCTGCGTGAGTCCCGTGAGTCTCGGCTCCCTGGGCCTGTACGAGCTTCGTCTCTGCAGTGATGGGGTTTTGTCTAAGGCCAGGGAGGAAAGAGTCTCATTTTTCTTGGGGCAGAGCAGTGTCCTCCAGGGCTAAGTCTTCAGATGAAGCACCACACTTTAAAGAGATGATGGCAAATGAAGCAATGAAGTATATCCTGGGGAGAAAGGGCTGGAAGACTGGAGGGTGTTGCAAAGAGAATTCTCAGGAGAGAAGGAGCATGCTGGATGCACAGAATCCTCGCCAAGTTGCCAGGTAGACATTACATTCTATGGGGATGCAGCATGACCAACAGTAGGTGGAAATGAAGGGGAACCTGATTATGCACCCGTACATTACACAGTGGATACGTGGGGAAGTGGTGCCTAAATACTGAAACAGAAATCAGGCTTGGAGAGAAATTTGGAGAGGTTGTGGAGGTGACTAATTATTGAGAATAATGATAACAGAAGAAAAAATGGAGAACAATATGGAAGAAACAAGTCAAAATATATCCATAATTACACAAACGCAAACGTGTGAAGGCAACTATAAAAGATGTATAATTCAAGTACACGTTTACAAGAGAAAAACACAAGCCGACACAATAAGGTTGAAGTTAAAGAGGTAAAAGGGATACATCAGATAAATATTAATGGAAAGAAAGCGAGTAGCCTGTAGCTTGAAAGTAACAATGCTGATACTGAAAAAAAATATAATCCAAGGTAATGTTTATTTTCCCATCTTAGCCCTCAGCATCATTTCTCTCTCCTCTGCTTCATGCTGGAGTATAAATTCCAGGAGAACAGAGAACTTGTTTGTCCTATTCACTGCTGAGTCTTGAGTGCCTGAAACATTTGTGGATCATGGTGAGTGCTCAGTACTGTTTGTTGAATAAAGAAAGTGACTGCTAAGCCTTCTTGGAGTACTGAGGCTCTGACTGGGAGGTGTGGTATCAGCCCTTCCTTTGGTTCTTCAATGCTGCGTGACAAAGGCCAACTTCCTATTATCTACTGTGGTTCTGTGGGCAACCGGGGCTCAGCTGGGTGGTTCTCCTTTGGGAATCTCTAATACAGTTGCCGCCTTCATGACTAGAGCTGGAATCTCTAATGGCTCAACTATACTGGACATCCAAGATGGCGCACTTGCATGGCTGGTGGTTGGTACTGGTTGTTAGCTGGGAGCTCAGCTGGGGCTGTTGACCAGAGTGTCCATACGTGGCCTCTCCAGATGCCTTAGGCTTATCATGGACAGGTTGCAAGATGTTGTATGGGACAGGAAATGGAAGCTTCTGGAGTGCTGAGCCTGGAAACGAGAAAGTGTCCTTATATCACATTTGATTGGTCAAGCAGCCGTGGAGCCCAACTAGATGCAAGAGAGGGGACAGGGATCCCTTCCTCGATCCCTTTCTGCATGGAGAAGCATCAGAGAATTTGTGTTCATCTTTAGTTTACCACAGACATCCAGGTGAGGGGGGTGGTCTCTGTTTTTTATCTTGAGAAGTGACAGATGTGACTCCTTGAGTCCAGGCACATCTCTTCCCAGGGAAGACAAAGCCCCTTGTGGAAAGAGTGCTGTTCTAGAATGTCCGCAGGATGTGGGGGCTGGACAAGATGCTCCTGAGATCTCTTCCTAGAGCCAACTTCTGGGTGGGACCTTCAGGAAAGAAGCCCTGTAATTGCATGAACCCTCTGAAGGTCGCAGGTTTCCCTGAGGGCAAGACTTTGAGGCCTGCCCAAAGGGTGCGAACTTGCTCCTCCCCATTCCTGCCTCTCTGATGCCTAGAGCAGTGCTGTCAGCCACGCCACCTGTCCTGGGGACTGTGCACCCGCAGAGAGGTGCCCTAAGCCTCTTGCAAATGCTGGCACCCATCTGTCCCCTGAGTGATGGGGAGGGCATCTGTGACTCACGGTACTTTTCCTCTCCGATGGCAATGTGTGGTGGTGCACACCTGTAATCCCAGTGGCTCAGAAAGCCGAGGCAGGAAGATTGCGAGTTCAAAGCCAGCCTCAGCAAAGGCGAGGTGCTAAACAACTCAGCGAGACCCTGTCTCTAAATAAAATACAAAATAGGGCTGGGGATGTGGCTCAGTGGGTGAGTGCCCCTGAGTTTAATCCCTGTACCCACCCCCACCCTCAAAAAAAAAAAAAGTGAAGGTGGAGTTGTTGGTGCTTTGGTGTGGTCAGTTTTAAAATGTGGGCCGTATTTGGGAGAAGGCTCATTAATTTCTCTTGCTTTCTTACCTCCTTTTCCAAGGCGGTGCCAGCGCTCTCCTGTCGCGTGTCCACACTTCACCTGGGTGTTCACAGGAGGGGCCCTCAGTTCCTGAGTGGGATTGCAACCTCCTGGCCAGGTCACGGCAGACGAGGGACAGTTGCTCTGTGACCTTGACCCACATTCTATTGCCTTGAAGGAAAACCCTGGAGCCTTTTAGAACCTCATGCTCCGTTTCACGCTATTTGCTCTTCTGTTCCCCAGAACCTCCCATGACATCGGACAATGACAGGGACAGCACACGGCACTGCCGGAGGCCTGGAGAGGCTCAAAGCACCAACGTGGGGGCTCCCTTTGCTCCAAGCACAAGTCTGCCTTCTGCCATCACTGGGTCCTTGTGAGGTGCTACAGCTGGCAGAACTGTTTCTCTAAACCATTCCACAAATGTTCATGGGTCCCCCCCCAACCCCACCTCAAACCAGTTTGCAGAGGTAATCTGTGCTGTATTAGTTCCTAGGGCTGCTGTAACAAAGTCAGCACACTGAGTGGCTTAGGACAACAGAAAATTATGTGGTCCCAGTTTGGGAGGCCGAGTGTCCAAAATCAAGGGTCGGCAGGGCTGCATCCCGCTGGCAGCTTTCAGGGAGAATCTCTCCAGCAACGTTGGCAGTTGCCAGCAGCCTTTGGCATCCCTTGGCTTGGAGATGAACCCCTCTAATCTCTGTCTCCAATTTCGGGAGGCCTTCCTACCTGTGTGTGTTTTGTGAGTCTTCTCCTCCTGTGAGGACACCAGTGGATTTTGTCCCCACTCCTCAGTATGAACTCAACTAGTGACTACTGCAATGACCCTGTCCCCAAATACGGTCTCACTCTGAAGTTCCAAGTGGACCTGGTTCTTTGAGGGACAGACACAACTCAGCCCACTGCTCATGCCTTGGTGCAAGTGCTCCGGAAAAGCAGAGCGGAGACTGCACAAGCAAGAATGTGTCAGGCACGTTTTGTGACAGTGGGTCTGGAGAGAGGACGTGTTTCTGAATGGGAAAGGAAGGAAGAGGAGAAAGGGCTTGCAGAGAAGCCAGAGTCCTCTTGCTGCTCCAGGGCCTGGGCATGCGAGAGTCTCTCTGGACAGCTCTGCTGGGTGTGCCCAGGAGCAAGGGTGAGGGAGTGGGTCACTTCGTAAAATAAGGCTCCAAGAGCAACTAGGAGCAGGAGGTGGGAGGCCTGGGAGGCAGCTGGGCTGGACTCCTCCCCATGACATGCAGACAGGACCACCTCCCCATCCCAGGGCTGTGCCACAGCCCGGCTCTGCTCCAGCAGATATTCCCTGTCCCCAGAGGGCAGCGGGGCAAGGGCAGACAGGTCACTAGTGGAAGGCAACAGGCGATGGTGGGCATGTGAACCAGAAGCCGCTCCCTCAACCATGGGCACTGGGCCCACCCCGAGCTCCCAGCCAGGGATGGGGTTCCCCCCTTGACCCCTCCACCCAGACCAGCCCCAGCCGCAGTTTCCTCCCGGCTGGGAGAGGGTGTGAAATTACTCCACGTTGGCGTTTTGTCAGAAGCCAAATTGCGACTCTGTTTCAAAAAATGGTGGATCTGGCCACATATTGAATAACAAAGATGCGAATTTTCTTAGCCACCCAAAACCTCATAGCTCTCAGCTTACAGCCCACAGACAGCAGAGTCATTAAGTTTCAAACCAGTAGCTTAAAACCAAGGTGAATCAAAATGAAAGACTCCAGCAGAACATGCAGGAAAACAGCCGTTGCCCAGAGAGTGCGCTTTTAGAGATTGCTGTCCCTCAAAAGGCATTTTTTCATTCTCAGTACCTGTCCTGATTTACCCTATTGTTGTTAATCAGTTGAACTTCTGACAGCAGGGACCTCCCCTGGCTTCAGAGAAGGGAGGACAGGTCGAAGCTGGGGCCTCCTGGCCTGTACTCCCTCAGCCCTGGCTCCTCCTCCCTCTGTGGAAACCACCCCGTGGACCCCTGCCCTGGACGGCTGGAAGTGGGAGGATGCCCTGCTGCCTGCTCACCCACCCAACAGTCAGAGGGCCGTGGCTCTGCCTGCTCTGTCCTGTGGCACCCAGTCCTGGGCCTCCTTCAGGATGGAGCTGGGTCCGGGTGTGGATGCTAGAGTTGCTCATGGGACTTCGGACTCGCTCATCTACGCCTCCACTCACCCGAGGGAGAGAGGTAGGTGTCCATTTTCACAGAAGGCCAACATCACAGTTCCAGAACCCCCGGGCAGCACAGGCATGGCTTCCCACCCTCAGCCCTGGAGAGTCAATCAAGGGTGCGTTCCATAATGAGACAAGCCACATCCTGCCCACTGTTCTGCACAAGCACAAGAGGCAAAGCAAACTGCCTTCGCTGTGCCATACAGGGCACAGGCTTCGGAAGATGGAAGCTTCCGTTTGAAAGGGTAACCCCAGAGTGATGGTTTAAGAGAAGGCTTCTCCACCAGGGAGAATCGCAGAACTACTTGGTGGACCTGGTAACTGCAGACAAGTCCCGAGTCAGACTCGATGGAGGGCATGCAGATGACTGCACGGTTGGCAGTGCACCTCGTGTCTTTTTGGAACTTTTCTAAATACATGTAACTAATGCTCATGGGAAAAAAAAGCCACTAAACAATAAAGGGCATGGTGGCGCACAGGAGGCTGAAGCAGGGGGATCTCAAGTTGAAAGGCAGCCTCAGCAACTCAGTGAGACCCGAACTCCAAAGAAATAAAAAATAAAAAGGGCCAGGGATGTGGCTCAGTGGTTAAGCACCCCTGGGTTCAATTCTCAGTGCTAAAACAAAAAAAAGAAAAGAAAGAATAAAGCTATGAAACACAAAGGAGGACATTACAGTAAATTATCGACATAAATGCTGATGTCCACCGGACTTCTCTGTAGGAGAACACGGCATTGGAAAGCACAGGACGTAGAACAGGAAGCCCTGCCCCAGCCCTGGAGTGGACATTGCAGTCATCAGGAAAGAGATAAATTCTCAGAAGTGCAGGAAATTGCACAGTATAAGACAGATTTATTTTTGCTGAAGACTTATAAAAACTTTTACAAAGGGAGTTCCATTGGGATAGGAGACACACCCCACTCCTCCCGTGCCCAAGTTGTCACCTCTCCCCAGGTGTTTGAGCGTGATCCTACAGAATGTGGATACTTAGGAAACTTAAATTAAGAGTATGCAGAGTGTGCCATTTTATCACCTGCTTTTCTCACTAAAATGCAAATTCTGAACATTGTCCCCTGTCATTACAAATTCTTCCAATAGCTGAATAGTAAGGATTAGGAGAAGAAGCTGGTAAATCAAATTGACGAGGTCTAAATCCCAGTTCTTAGAATTGCTAGCAATGTGTCCTTAGGCCCATTCCTTGGCATTGCTCGCCTTACTCTCTTGTCAGAAAAGACTGATAGCGGTATATACCTGCAGGGGTGCTGTGGAGATTAAATAAGCTGAAACTACGTGCCATGTTCTTCTCTCCAATAAATTCAACTATTACAATTTTTCTTTTAATGCAAATGTTAATGGTTCCACAACGGTTCTCCATATGGCTGTTCTATGAATTATTCACCTTATCTGTGAATTTTTGGTTTCAATTTCTTTGCCACTATAAAAGCAATGTAATGAATATCTTTGGGCCTACCACTTAGAATCCTAGGAGTGGAATTTCTGGAGCACATTTTCTACTGTCTGATGCAGTCTAGATGAAGTTTGAAGTGGTCCATGGGTGGGCAAAGCCACTCATCCCTGTACCTCATCAGGACCACGCTGTGTGTTAGTGGTGACACCCAGTGTCGTCAGAGGACCTGCTGAGAAGGGGTGACTTGGGAACCCCTTCTGCTACTGGGGTCACACACCTGGATTGCCAGGATTTCTCCTCACTCCTCATTTCTTCCAAGTCCTGAGCATTAAATCTTGGGTTTGGGGCTGCATATGATCATCTTCCTGGCTGTCTGGCTCCCCAGGCACCGCCATGTCTCTCTGGCCCGCGTAGCACACCACTTAACCAAGCTCCCCTCCCACCCCATGTTTGGAGACCCGTGATTTCCTCCTTCTCCGCTCATGCCAGCTCCTCCCCCACCCGGCTCCAACCTTGGCAGTGAGCCACTGGACTTGTCACCTCCTGTTTCTAGGATAAGTGTATTTTTCATCCCTTCCCCCGGTGACCTTGACTCCATTCATCTCCTACTTGCTCTGTATCGACGCGGTGGCAAAATGACGGATTAATCAACCACACACGGGCTGGCATTTAAAACCAGCCTCCCATGTAACAAGGGTTTTATTCCTATAGGGAGAGGCGAGCTGCTATTCGATGCGAACTCCAAAGGGGAGGGAGGCCTGGGCTTTTCACAGACTCTCCCTGCCACTTCTTACTGAGCCAGTGAACAGAAGGCTTTCACAAATCCCTGCTCATTAACTGAGCGGCCTCCTTGGCCATCTCTGAAGTCACCTCCTGTACCTGGAGATCCCCTCCCTCCCAGCCCCTGGGTTTGCTGTCTACTCTGCCTGAAACCTGTTCCTCTAGTCATTCATACCTGGTTTCTTTTCATCTTCTGGCTTCGGCTCGGAAGCCACCTCCTCAGGGAATCCCCCTCACTGCTCACTGGAGCCACCCTGAGGTCCCCAGAGGTCACTCTACTTGCTGTGAAGGAAGTCATCTGAAACAGTTGTTTTCCGATTGGTCTCCCCCCACGGACTGTGAGCTCAGCAGTGGCAGGAATTGTGTCTCTCGTGTTCTCCCTTTAAATAAACATCTGCGAGTGAATGCCTGAGCCCACCCCGCGGCCCCGAGTGGAGTGATAGCAAGATGACACTTTCCTATTGCCGCAGTCTTTGCATAAACAACACCAACTCATCATCTGACAGAGCTGGAGGTCAGAAGTCAACGCGGTGCTGTGTTTTGGATGTGAGGTATCTTCCGAAAGCTTCTGTGTAAATGCAGGAGGAGAAATGATTGGAACAGGAGAGCTGTGGCCTAATCAGTGGTCAGTCCACGTGCTGGGTTAGTAATGTGGAGGACCACGGTGCCGGGCGGTGGCTGAAGGCAGGTGGGGTGCAGCTGGAGGAGGTGGGAGCACTTGGCATTGTATCTTGTCCCTGGCTCTTCCCTCTCTGCTTCCCAAATGCCATGAACTGAGTAGCTTTCCTCTGCCACACTCTCCCACCACGAGGTCCTGCCTCAACCTGGGCCCACAGCAATCGCCAGCTGCCATGGACTGGTCTCTGAAACCATGATGTCAGAATAACCTCCTCCTCTTAGCTGTTCTGGTCAGGTACTTGGTCGCAGCCGTGGAAATCGTCAAGAGCAGGACCAGTTCCTCCTGGAGGCAGAGGATGGAATTGCTCCTCCCCTTTCCAGTGTCTGGAGGCAGCCAGCCCTCCTGAGCTCATGGCCACCTCTAGCAATGGGGCCCCACCTCTGCTTCTCTTGCCACCCTGATGTTAGGTCGCACAGTATGGTCCTCCCAGCTCTCTGTCCTCTCCCCCACTTCTCCCAACCAGGCTTTCCCTAGGGTAGGAAGGAGGGGGGGCCCAGAAACGTTGGTGATCTCTAATCAGAGCCCACAGCCCCAAGGCTCACCATGCCATTCCCTGGCTCTCGTAATGCTGACTTGCTTTCTCTGGGAGCAGCTCTGTGGGTCTGCTTCCCATGCCCCAAGCCCACTCTTTCTGGGTGAGCAGCGTCCGGGTGGTCAATCGATTTTCAGGCTGCACCCAGCTCACAGCCTGCCTGGTCAATGGGGCGCCCAGGGGCAGCTGGGTAGAAGGCCCGCCCACTGCCATGGAGCACCTAGCTCTCTCCAGTCTCCCTTGGTGCTGTCAGAGGCTGGGTGTCCACCTAGGACCCTTGTTGCATAATTTCCATAGCAATGCGAAACACCACCCTACGCCCAGGTTATTATTTACATCAAGATGACAAAAATATATCATGAGTAGCTTTGAAGACCTGAAGGCCAACAAGGAAGACAGCAGGGAGTGTGTGCCTCTGTCGGGAATTTACAACCAGAAGGCCTTGGCAGAGCTCTCCTCACCCCAAGAAGAGCAGGGCAAGGACATCTGTTTATGTCCTCTGCTGGCCATTATCAACATGCCGTGTGATTTACTTGGTTAATGTGATTTACTTATTACCTTATGATAAGGCAGGTTCTGAGTTAGGCCCCCTACCCCAGGGATTAATTCCAAGCACTCAGAAGAGTAGTGACAGTGCACAATAAGTACACTGGTACTGCAAGTGTTGGTGGGTGAGGCTCTCAGGAACCATCAGGGGACATGGATTCAAAGGCAATGAAGCCCTTACCATCTCTCTGAGTCTCATGAAGGTGTGGCTTATTCCAGAAAGAGCTGAGGCAGGATGCTAGGAGGCGATCCTATGGAGGAATCCTCATTAGGATGTCAAATGCAACTGTATCCAATTGTATTGATGCAAATTCCCTTGCTGGGGAATCCTCCTTAGGACACCAGATACAGCCCCATACCCTCCGTTATTCTGTTGCACATATTACTGATCCAGAGTCCTAGAAAGGAAGCCTGGGGACTTGCACAGGGCAGGTGTGCAGTTTGTGGTTCATCAGGCTTGGTGTTAGGCTTATCTATTTCTCCTCCCTACCCCTCTCTGTGCTGGGGCTGGAACCAGAGCCTCACCCCTGCTAGGCAAGGGCTCCACTGCTGAGCCTCACCTCCAGAGTGTCCAGTTTATTTCCACAGATGGTCACCATTGGCCCCACAGCAACACTCTCCTCCTATTAAATTATTTCCGTGATAAAGTAAATTGCCACTGAACTTTGACCTGCTGTAATTGGCTCAGATGTGAGGCTCTTCTGCTGGATTGAATCTGCTTCTGCACTCCTTCTTGGAGTTTTGATTCTCAGAAACAATGTGGTTAAGTCCTAGGAGTTCAGTTCTTTCTCAGACCTGTGCTTTTATATTGCAGGGCCTTGTTCTTTCCTGTGTGTTGGATCTCTCTGGCTGTTTATCATTTCTGTGGTTGAGGGGAGAGATTGAAACGCCCATCTGCTGAGTTTTCGTCATGGTAGACTGCTTTGTATTTTTCGGATTCCAAACTCAGTTTTGGTGTTTTGTTTATTCCTGTTGACTCTCCCTCACCCCTTGGATTTATGAGGTGTAATTGACAAGGAAAATAGGATCTATTTAAGGTGTCCAACCCGACGGCTGGATACATGCACACTGCAGTGATTCCCCCATCCAGTGGGTCACACAGCCATGGCCTTGGTGGTACCCTGTGTGTGCACCAGCCACTGTACACACACACACACACACACACACACACACACACACACACACACACACACACACGGCGTCACCTCGAGCCACAGTCTCCCTGCTGCACAGTAAGTCCCGGAACTGGAAGTTTGTGCCCTCTGCCCCGCGTCTCCCCAATCCATCCACCCGCAGCCCCTGGCAGCTGGGAGTTTTCTGTTAACTCTCCCCGCACCTGCTGCCCGGCTATGTCTGCAGCCAGACTATTTCCTCGTGAGCTTCACGGTTTCCTGTGACTGTGACGCCTAACTGCAGACAGTAGGAGGCAAGGCCACGTTTTCTTCCTGATGGGACCTCTGTCTCTGCCCAGGTTCTCTTGGTCCTGCCCCTCCCCACCCTTTCTGGGGGCCAGGTGCCATGTCTTTTGCAGCCCCACATCAGGAGCCTGACCTCTCATGGGGATCCCAGGCTCAGTTCTCCTCCCTGAGGCCTCGCCAAGGTGTCCTCTGCCTCTGGGTCTGTGGTGCCCCCTCGCCCTGCCTGGCCCAGGGCCTCGAGTCAGCTGGCTGTTCCTGTCCTTCCCTTGTGTCCTGCATTTCTAGAGAGAGTGTTTCCACCTTCTTTACATCAGCCCGCAGCCCGCAGCCCTCCACCACCTCCCTGGATGCAGTAACTGAGGAACAGCGTGGGCTCAACTGAGTCTTTTTTGTTGCTCTGGGCTGGGCCTCTGAAGTCCTGGGGGCCTTGTTTTGCAGCTGGGGATACGTTTGTCCCCCAGGGGCAACTGGCAATGCCTGGGACAGTTTCAGTGCCATCCAGGATGGGCATGGATGCAACAGCATCTAGCCCCCAGGATGCTGCTGACCATCTTGCAATGCCCAGAAGAGCCCTCACCGCCAAGCGCCTGGCTCTGTTCACAGGGCCCTCCTGGGCTGCCTTCTCCTGCAGCATGGCTCTTTGTTAGCTAAACGTTAGTTTGCACCAGGTGTGGCTGTTCTCCTCCTCTACCACCTGGAGGCTCCTCCTGCCTGTGCCTTGTCCCACCTGTCATCTGGTAATGAGGTCAAAGCCCCTGCCCATTGCTTTTGGCATTTGGGAGGCGTAACTGGGCAGGGAGAGGAGGTTGCTCCCTGCCTCCCCTGGGCTGCAAGGTCACGGCTCCTTTTGGCAGCCTTTCCTCTAGGCTAACTGGGCCCTGGTTGGCCATCACTGATGGCCTGGGCCATTTCTCCCCTGGTTCCAGCCCCACTTGCTGGACTCTTGCTGTGTCTGCTCACCCTGCCCACAGCTCTGTAAACAAGAACTTCATTAATTTTGCTTTTGCACCATCTGTGTTGGACAGTGTTCTGCCAGGGTTGTGACTGTTGCAGCCACCCTGGTTTCCGCAGCTGCAGGCTTGGTAACCTCACTATTGCTCAGGTTTGTTGTCGTCTCCATCCTGGGTCTCCAGTAAACAAGGCTCAGGTGGGCTGCTCGGCCAGCCAGGAGACCTCTGACGTCTGTCAGCCCCATACTTGTGCGAAGAACTAGGGAGATGGAATGAAGGCTGACTGTCACTCTCTGGGTGTCCACTGGAAGCCTTGTGCTCAGCTGTGAAGACTGCCTCCTCCATCCAACTGAGCCTTGGAGCAGAGTTTTATATTCCGCTGACTCAGAGCTTGGTTGGGACCTAGTAGGGGTGACCCCAAGCAACAGAGGCATTTGAGATGTGCAAAGCTGGGCAGATTCTCTCCTCTGAAACATCCATCCTGGTTTTAATAGACTCTGGGCAAAAAGCCCAGCACATCTGCAGAAGAAGCTCAGTCCCTCTCCGAGTGTGACCCTGGACACTCTTCAGAGTGGCTCTTCAACTTCCTGATGTTAACACTGTAGAGAGGGAGCCACAGAGTAACTGCACCTGAGTGAGGGGGAGAGGGTCCCATTGCAGCCACCACTTGGTGCAAGCAAGTTCAAATGAACACGTGGGAACACTCTGGATGGCCCTGGGTGGGGAGGGGATGCCCCCTGCTCACCTTCCCCTGGGTCCTGTGCTGTTCAGGAGTGACTACTGCATGTCAACGAACTAAGAGTGACTGTATTGCTGTCTCACACCCTGGACACTGACCAAGTTCTGCTTTCTTAGGGTGCTGGGTCAAGTTGGGTGCTGGATCTTTCTCTCTCACTGTCTGTGGAAGTCCTGGTCCAGGTCTCCCTGTGGTCAGAATTAGGCATAGTCGATAATAATTGTTCTGAGCTCCAGGGAGTCCTAGGTCCTACAGGAGAATTTTGATACCAAAGTAAGAAGTGTGTGGGGACTGCAGCTGCTAGATGCCTGGGCAGGGGTCAAGTCTGGGTGAGGCAGCTAGACACCCCTGCCAGGACTCCAGGGTCCCCTAGGGCTGGGTGACTGTCTTGGGAAGCCCAGACCTGCTGGCCCTTGGCTGTGTGTGAGTGCTATGGCTTCTTGTTCCCCGAGCCTGGCCTCAGACAAAAGCTGCCTGTGGGAGAGCTCCGAGCTCTACAGGAGAGCCTGCTCCGCTGCAGAGGCAATTTGAAGCAGCAATCGGTGAGAGAGCGAGGGATGGGCTCAGGCCAGGCTCTCTCCTGCCGCAAAGCTTCCTCACCTCTCTCACTCCTGCATCTCAGATTTCAACCACCTTAGCCTCCCGTGGCCTCTGGGTGTTTTCTATGGTTTGTTTCACTGATGTTTAAAGGTTTTGATTAGACTGTAATGTTTGCTTCACTCAGAGTTAAGAAGTTTTAATAGTTGCTATTCTTCTCTTTAAAGTGGTCCTCCATTTAAACTTTAAGAATTTCTTTTGTTTTCTATTGTCATTTTTGGTAACTTGAGTTTCAAAAGTTGCCTTTTAGATTGTTATATATTGCTCTTTAGCATATTTTATACCTGGTTTTTATCATTCCATAATACATATTTTTATAATGGCTGGTAAAACATTTAAACCTATTTTGCAACCTTGCCATTTACCTCTGACCTAAACCTTCTTATCTTCACTTTAAATCAATTCTTACTTTATTTCTCTCTAGTGCCCTTTTACATTTTTTTCAAGTTGGCAGATATTTTAGATAATCCCTTAAAACTGCATTTTTTTTTTTAGAGCCCATCTGCTTTAACTTTGTGAAAACTCAACTTTGTCTACAAGTTTGAAGACATTGAAGGAAAAGAGAATACGTATGAGCAACAGTAGGTTGTATTCATTTTCCATGTTCCACAACATCTTGCCACACACAGCAGCTTAAACAGCACACATGAGCTGGGCATGCTGGCCCACGTATATTGTCCCAGCACTCCAGAGGCTGAGGCAGGAGGGTCACTCAAGCCCAGAGATTCAAGGCTACCTGGGCAACAAATTTTGAGACCTGGTTCCAAAACCAAAAACATCTATTGATTCCATGTGTTGAACCAAACTTGCATCCCTGGAATGAAACCCACTTGATCATCGTGCACTGTCTCTCAAATGTGTTTCTGTGTGCAATTTGCCAGTATTTTATTAAAAATTTTTGCAGGCTGGGATTTGTGGCTCAGCAGTAGAGCGCTTGCCTAGCATGGGCGGGACCCGGGATCGATTCTCAGCACCACATAAAAATAAAGGCATTGTGTTGTGTCCATCTACAAAAAAGATTCATATTCTCTCCCTCTCTCTCTCTTTCTCTCTCTCTCTCTCTCTCTCCTCCTCTCCGTCTCCCTCCCTCCCTCTCTCTCTCTCTTTAAAAAAATGTTTGCATCTATGTTTATCAAGGATATTGGTCTAAAATTGTCTTTCTTTGATGTGATTTTGGTTTTGGTATCAGGGTGATACTGGCTTCATAGAATGAGTTTGGAAAGGTTTCCTCCTTTTCTATTTTGTGGAATAATTAGATTTTATGATTTTAGCTCTTACATCTTAGTCTATGGTCTATTTTGGCTTACTTTTTGCCTATGGCATGAGATAGGGGTCCAACTTTATTCTTTTTTGCGGGGGAGGGTACTGGGGATTGAACTCAGAGGTACTCGACCACTGAGCCACATCCTCAACCCTATTTTGTATTTTATTTAGTGACAGGGTCTCACTTAGTTGCTTAGCCTCTTTCTTTTGCTGAGACTGGCTCTGAACTCACGATACTCCTGCCTCAGCCTTTTAAGCCACTGGGATTACAGGCTTGGTGTGTCATGGTGCCCAGACCAACGATATTCTTTTGCATGTAGATATCCAGTTGTCCCAGCACCACTAGTTAAAATGATAACTTCCCACTAAATATTTGGCACCCTTATCAAAAGTCAGTGGGAGGGGTTTATTTCCGGACTCTTAATTCCATTGATTTTTGTGTCTAGCTTTACACAAGTAGCCCACTATTTTGACTACTATCCTTCTGTCGCAAATTTTTAAAATAGAAAGTGTGAGTTCTTCAATTTGGTTGTTACTTTTAAATATTATTTGGGTATTCTGAATTCTTGCATTTTCAGATGAATTTAGTACCAACTTTTCTACTTCTGTATAAAAGGAAACTATTATTGTGATAAGAATTGCATTGAATCTGTAGATAATTTTTAGGAGTATTGCATTTAAACAATATTAATGAATCCAGGAATATAAGTAATCTTTTAATTAATTTAAATCTTCTTTAATTTTTGCAATCATTTTATAGTTTTTGGTGTTCAAGTCTTATATTCTTTTGATGAATTTATTCTTGAATATTTTGTAATTTTATGCTATTGTAAATGGAATTGTCTTACTTTCAGATAAGGATTGTTTATTGCCAATTTAGAAAAATGTGATTCATCTTTTAATATTGGTCTTGTATCCTAAAACCTTGCTGAATTCATTTATTAATTCCATGTTTTTAGTAAATTCCTTAGAATTTCCTATATATAATATTGTACCATCTATAAGTACAGATGGCTTCACTTTCTTTTTCATCTAAGCTGGATGATTTCTGTTTCCTTTTCTTGTCTGATTGCTTTGGACAGACCCTCTAGCACTATGTCAAAAATAAGTGTCAGGAGCAGACACCCTTGTCTTGTTCTGAGGGGAACTTTTCCTCTTTCAACATTTAGTGTGATGTTTAGCAGTGTGTTTTGATAGATACTTTGGTATTGTTACCTTTAGGAGAACTTATCTTGGAGATAAAATTTACTTTTGATGATGTTACTTTCATCAAAAAGAAAGCAGGGGAGATAGAGTTAAAAGGGTTATCTCTATGCTGATAACTCTTCCAGGTGGGTGAAGACAACATAAGGGTTCATGGTAGTTTTCACTCTAATTTTGTACATACGTGGAAATTCCCATAAAACTTTTTACAAATTCCATCAGACACACATTCTCTATTCAATTCTCAGGCTTAGAAATGAATGTGATTACACGTTATACGGAACCAACATTCATCTCCAGGTTCCCATATAAGAAAAGCATCTCTGGTTTGCATATGCAGTGGCCAGGTCTCAGTGCAGGCCGGGTTCCTTTATAAGAAGGTGCACACGATCAGGTGCGGGGTGGGCAGATTTCTCTGCAATAGAGGACAGCCTTAGTGCACTGTCTCTGGATTCAGGCTCAATGGGGTAAGGTTCCAGCTCAGGAGTTTACTGAGGGTAACCCTAGGAAACACTAGAGAATGGAGAAGGGAGGAAATCTAATGAGGAGTCCACAGTCCAGCCACTGACCACATGGGACACTGGACCTTCAGCTGCTGAGGGACAGCAGAATGGTGCATGCCTCAGAGATACCCTGACCACACACCAACTCCTGTCAGCCTCTGGTTGAGGGCTGCTCCCTGAGGGCCCTGATTTTCTCCTGGAAAACCCACAGGCCAAGAGGAGCAGCTGCTGGGCTGGGAGGCAGGATGGGCCCTCACTGCAAAGGGCAGGCCAGAGTTGTGGGGGGCACCCACCTTTAACATGTTTCCACCATCCTCTTGTTCTGTAGCTGACCTCAGGTGTCATTGAAGCCCTCACCTAGAACGTCTGTTTCCCAGGAAATGGAATGCAGAGGGCCTTGCTGGACACTGACTTCCACGTCACCTTTGCTCCAAGGCCATCCCATAGATTGTCAGAGAAGCAGTGTTGGAAATAAAAGAAAACTAAGGCACGGGCTTTCAAGTGGTCCCAGACAGCTAGTGTGCGGTGTGACTCCATGAAAGGCAGCAGAAGTGATGTGTGTCCCCAAGTGCCACCTGGAGGAACTACCTCTGGGGCCCCTGCCATCAGTCACACTTTCTTCTGGGAAGCCTGAGCTCCTTCAGCACCATCTTCTGGGTCTCTCCAGAGGACTGAGGAGCGGTTAGGGCTACTCATCAGGTGCTCCTGGCAGCTAGAGATACCCCAGCCCCATTAGTGTGCCGACAAAAGTTCAACAGTTGCTTAATGATGATTTCTCTGAAAACAACAACAAATGAATGAATGAAACCTCCCAAGCTCCAAGCCCTGATTCTTAGCATTTGCTGACTTTGGAGGTAGAAATGCTCCCGCCATGGCTGATTTCTAGCTTGCGAAGTCCCTGACAGCTGTCTGCTCTCCTGAGTTGCATCAGCTGCTCCGCCCAGCCCATCCCCACCATGGGGGCCCCTCCTCTCCTGCACCTGGTGGTTCGGAGCCAGGCCTCTGCAGGTCCTGCCAGCAGCTTCAATTGCAGGACAAGCTGCTTCCCTGGCCTGCACTCTACTGCCCAGGAGCCCAGCCCTTCCCTGGCCCTCGTCAGCTCTGAACCAAGGTGGGGGTGTGCAGGACAACAGCAGGAAAGACGGCTGTGACAGGCCAGCAAAGGAGAGAAGGCAGAGGCCCCAGGCAAGTGGACAGCCTGCAGGTGGAAGGCAGTTCACGGACGGCTCAGCGTGGGTTGTGGGGTCCGCGCCGTCCTGCTGTCCGTGCAGTCCTGCTGTCCATCCCAACGACACACCCCAGGCCTGGTCATCAGAGTCCACTGCCCTGGCATAGCTGCCGAGGAACCTAGTGACCAGGCGGCCACTCTTTGTGGCTCTTCTTTTGAGACAGGGAAAAAAGTTAGGTGGGCAGCGTAGGTGAGAATGAGAGGTCTGGTAGAGAGAAGAAGCTAGGACTGCTCTCCAGGTCAGTGGTCAGCAGGGGGAATAATGAGGGTCTCCAAGAGGACATCTCTTTTTAAAGAAAGAACAAAAGGTTGCCGGTGGTGATTTTTCAAGAAAAATCAAACACTTCCGCGTTCCTGTTCTCAGGCACATATCTATAGGAAAGAAAGGAAAGGGTTGGGGTTAATGAGAGAAGATCTGGGGGCTGTGGAAAGGCCACGGCACCCCTCCCACAGGCGTTTTGTCTGGGAAAGTCCCTCTTCAGGGGAGTCTGTCCCCTGTCACTTTCTTGAATAAATCCTCTGTGCTGCCTGGCTGTTCTCGAGTTCATTCTTTGACTCTGTGGAACACTCTGGGTCCCCACCACTGATCAGACAGTGTCACTTTCCCTTTTTAAGAGAAGCCAACTAACTTTTGAGCATTGGACAGAGCCCTCGCCTGGTGGATGGGCAGCGAGTGGAGATGGGAAGTTCCTCAGTGCAAGTGACGGGCCCTTGTGCCCAAGAGGACCAGAATGCCAGACCCTGGAAAAGTTCTCGTTCAACCTAATCACACTGGTCGACTGATCATATTCATACTAGTTAGCTATTCTTCTAAACCGATGTTTCACCAGAACTCCAGGAAAATGGAGATTGAGAAGGAAAGATATTTTTAAAATATCCAAATTTAGGATAATTTGGGAAATTATTTTTGGAGAGTCTTTAGAAAAATTTTACAATTAGAGAATATGGCTCTTCATGGGTAACTATGTTACTTTACTTTTCATTAACATATGTTAATTGTATGTATTGCTGAGATTTCCACACACACAAACGGCATGCACTGGTGTCTTTGTAGGAGACAGTGTGTTCCTGTCTCATTGCATTGACAGAGCACTCGGGGTTTCTTCTGAATGCTAAAGGAGCTCCAGGCGACAGGTAAAAATCTGTTGCAGCTTCGTCCCTCCAGGTTGAGGACGGTGGCCGCGGCTAGTCCACCCCCGGGCTCCTGGTGTCTCCCCTACAGAGTGGAGAGATTGCCATCTTATCAGTGGGTTTTCTCCTTAGAAACGAGCGAGCATTCTTATTTGTTTTTCATGTGTGATACAATATCTCAGTGCTTACAGACTAGAACAAAAACAATACACAGTCAAAGAGAAAGGTAGGCATTCACTTTCCTACCAACTTCCTGGAGAGGGCAGTTTTATAGCTGGCATCCCATGAACCATGGGTGAAGGACTGGGGAGTGAACACAGCCTGGGGGAAACCTGCTTAGTTGACCTGTTCCACTAAATCAACGTGTAAAACGTCTTCTGCCGCTCGGTCCCCTTTGCACACGGGTTCTGCCTTATCAATGTTTGCATTACTGCGAACCAAGGGGACCTGCCTGCCGTGGGGAGCTGACCACCACGCTTTCTCTCCAAAGCCCTTGGATCCACCCCTGAACATGTGTATTGAGAGACTGTGGAGCGAGGCAGACGGGGAGGCTAGGGTCTTGAAGGCTTGCAGAGGCGGAGTGCCTTTGGGGTGCTCTTTGGGGAAATGGGGTTGGCAGTTGTGTGCCGTCCCACGCTGGCAGCAGTGGGCTGGGAGACTGGTGATGTGCAGCTGATCTCTCTGAAACCAGATTCTGCTCCCCAGAATGTTATCTCCATCTTCCAGCTGTCTGGAGCCGGCGGAGAGCTGTGGAACCAGGGGGAAGGTGTCATTGGGAGACAGGTTTCCTTCCTCTTTTCTTTCTTTTCCAGGGCTGGGGAGGGAACCCAGGGCCCCGCCCACGCTGGGCTGGAGTTCTCTCACTGAGCTGCCCCCAGCCCTGGGAGACAGGTTTGGAAGGAAGAGGATGGATGTCAGGGAGGAGAAAGGGAGGGTGGAGGGAGCTGGGTTCCTCCTTACGCCAGGACTAGACCAGCTGCCCCTGCTGCTAACTGGGCCCGGCCACCTCCCCTGCCTGTCCCAACAGCCAATTGGAACTGGAACTCGAGCTGTACCTGGTTGCTGCCCCTCAGAGCCTCCCCTTTGCCTGAGGGCAGCCTGCAAGGTGTCCCTGCTACCTGCTACCTTCATCTCATGGCAACTCTGTCCATCCTGCACCTCATCTGGCTCCCTTTACCTGCCCGTTTCTCCCCACCCGACAGTGCTCAGCCACTCCCTCAGATGCCCTCTTTGCCCTCTCAGCTGCCTCTCTCCTTCCTGCCCCGCAGAGCCCTGCCTGACGTCACCCCTGGAGATAGGCTTTGGGACCAGGAGCTTCCTGTCACCCCTTCAGCTCCTGGATTGCGGGCACACTCCACCTGCAGTGCCGCCGCGGTGAGAGCAGCCCCTGGTCTTTCTCCTGTTAGAAGGAAGTGTGCCACGCCTGTGATGGCGGCTCATTGCCAGGGCCTGCCGTGGGGCCTGGACGGAGCTGGCACTCTGCGGATTTTTAGAATGAGTCAACAGGGAGAGATGAGGTTTTTGCAAACGAGGATACTGGGTAGAGTCAGAGGGAGGAGACTGGTTTTGAACAAAGTGTGGGCCTGGACTGTGACACTCACACACACCAGCTGGGTAGCTTCCCTCCGTCCCGCTGCTGCAGAAGGAAACGGAGGCTCAGAACGATGTGAGCTTGGCCAGCGGAAGTGGGGACTGAGTGACAGGTGACGTGGTTGCCCCCCATCCCCCCCCAGGCTCCCCACAGCTGGCCTGCTCCAGCTCCACCTCACCCTGAGGTACGGGAAACCCCTGACTCCCAGCATGGACGAGGTCCAGGCTCCAATCTACCCACCTGGAAGCCGAAGTTGAGTCCATGGGGTCGATGGGAATGCTCTGGTACAGATGGTAAAGATGCCAGAGTTCCTTGGGCTCAGCGTCCACCTTCCCGCCTCCCTGAGAGGGGACGTGGTGGCTGGGTCCTCATTTCCTGTTGGAGAACCACCGCCATAGCTTGTGTGTTCGGTACTTTATGGTTTGGACACGGAACATTCCTCAAAAGCTCATGTGTGGCGAGTTTGCTGCGAGGTTCAGAGGTGGGGCTCCTGGGAAATGATGGCATCGTGAGGCCTCTGACCATCAGGGGATGGATCTACTTGATGGATTTGTGGTAGCTTGATGTGATGGATTTAGGTGACTTAGTGATTAGTAGTGGACTATTGGGTGATAACAGGTGGATGTGGTCAGAGGAAAAGGCCGCCAGGGCTATGTCCTTGAGGCTATATCTTGTCCCTGGCTTCTCTCTGTCTGACACCCTGGCTGCCTCCCAGGAGCTAAGTGACTTTCCTCTGCCATGCCCTCCACCATGATATTGAGGACTTGGAGCCACCAACTGTGAACTGAATCCTCTGAGACCATGAACCAAAAAAACCTTTCTTCTAAGATGCTCTTGTCAGGTCTTTTGGTCACAGTGACAAAGACTAACACATGGTGTGTCTCCCTCCTCTGGCCTTGGCTTGCAGAATAAAGTCAACAGATGTGGATGGGATGGTGTGGTTTTTGCTCTTTCTAGAAATCAGCCACTTGGCCAGCGGTGATCCTTCTTGGGGATCACTTTGAGAACCCAGTGAAAGTGGAGAACATCCTAGAGAAGCACACACGGGTTTTTAGACATAATGACAGCAGTGTTCTGGCTCAGCCGAGCACCACTTGGAGCCTCTTGGGGCAGATGATGCCAATTTAGGAACTACTGCTCTAGAAGGTCTTTCCCAGCAGGATGCGAGAGGAGCTACCTGCAGAACTCTCTTTTGTTCTGTGTTCTCCAGGAAATCAAAGATAAATGGTGATTGTCTTGGCCTCTCAGATTTTCTAGATCAGAAGTTGGCACTGAATATGCTTTTGTCTTTAGAGAGTCTTTAGAGAGACGGGTATATGGCGTTTGGAGGGGCATAATGGCTTGGGCTGTGTGCTTTGGGGCAGTAACTGGATCGTGAGGGTGACATGACCTTCTGAGCATGGGAAAGTTCCAGGAACACTCTATGGATGGAAATTTCTCAGTGTCCCCTGTGCCTCTGTTTCCTTCATTGACTTGTGAATTCCTCCATTCCCATGTTAATAAAATTTGCCAAATTTCTGCTTCCAGGTGAGAACTGAGCTGGGGGATTGGGAGTGGGCTAAGGTAGCAGAGCCCTTTTGGGGGGCCATCGCAGAAGATGACATTCCTAGGAAGAAGTATATAAACCTAAATTTTCCTTTTGGTGCCTAGTAGGCAGTCTGTATGAAGATGTCCTAGTTGGGAAAGTTTGGGGACACCAAGCCTCTCCCAAGATACTGACGTCACTGTTAGCAAACGAGGTCTTGGAGAGCTTTGGGCTGTGAGGCTGGAACCTGGAGAAGAGGAGGAGGGAGGGTTTTTTCCATCCAGTGCCTTCCCCACCTGTGTCTGGGACCTGGCTCACCTGTCCCGTGTCCTATTTCTTCCTTCTTGTGCCAGCTGCCATGATGGTACCCTGTGACCCCACCTGCTGGCTACAGGGGGCTGGGTCTTCTGTGGGCATTGGACTCAAGGTGGACAAGACTGCGCGGTGGGCCTTTGGGACTTGGGTTGAGAAGGAGAAGCCAGGTCTTCAGATGCCCAGGTTCTAGCCTGCAGCGGTGGTGTCCGCCATGGCTGAGGCAGTGAGGGGAGCTGGGAGGTGAGAGACGGAGAGTGACGTCTTAGAGGGGGTTTTCTGAGCTAACTTTGCTTTTGAGCTCTAAATGGATTCTTGCTGCTGCGTTCTTGAGATACCCCAGGACTCTTTTGATATATCCCTCTTTGGGCTTGTGCTTCTTTGAGTTGAGCTGCTGTTGCTTGAAGCTCAAAGGATTTGTACTGTTGAAACTTCCAAAGACTCGGGGTCAGATGTGTCCAAGCATGACCAGGCCTCATCAGCGCACATGGTGGGGTGGGCTCGCAGTGGGGCTGTTCTGTGAGGTCTCTGAGTCACGGAGGTGAGAATGCTGGAGGCCGGTTGTCTGGCACAGAGGGCGGTTAGGAGACCGTATCGCAGGAGTCCTGCCAGTGAGGGCAGCCTCCACCCGGAGCCCAGCTCTCAGAAGTGAGTGCTTGGCTTTGATACAAGAGGGCTGGATGGCACACGTGGCTTTGTGAATGGAGGCGCCCTGTGTGGTCTGCTGAAAGGAGTTCTACTGCTCTACATGAATGGATGTGAAGCCACGGGCTGGAACTTTCTCCAGCAGGTGTCCTGAGGAGTCGTGGAGTTCAGTAAGGACTCAGTAACAGCCCCAGAGCAGACATCAGCAGAGCAGCCGTGGAATTCACGTAAACGTGGCGGCCCGTGGACATAAATTATAGGGAAGAAGTCCAAGCTCACATCAGGAGAAAGGAACAAAGCTGTTAGCCAAGGGCATGTGCGTGGCCTCAGAGAACAATGCCAGGAATGCCTAGCATCTGGCCATACCCCTGCCTCCTGCATTGAGCTGGTTCTTTTCTGCACAAGTTTGTACTTAAATGAGACCCAGGAGATGATGAAAGAGCAGGCTGCACTTCAGGGGAAGCTGGTGGCCGGGTGCCTCTCCATTTCTTCCTCTCCTCCAAAAAGACATCTTCATTGTGGAATTACAAAACTGAAGAGCTGGGAGAGACTTCAGTGGTTGTCTGGGGTGCTTTGGCGAGAGCCTGGAAGGGGGCGCCCTGGTTCCCCAGCTCCCTTGATGGTGCGTGGAACGCTGTGTGCCACGTGTTTCCTGGGAGACGGTCTTGGCTGTCATCAGGTAGCCCCAGGACTTGAACCTTGAACGGGTCAAAACCCACTCTCTGGCCCATTCACTGAGGAGGAAGAGACCTGGGCCCAGGGAGAGGATGGAGGTGGAAGGGCTCTGTGGGCAGGTGAGAGCGGAGCCTGGATGGAGGACGAGATCTCCTAAGTCCCACATTGCTCTCCCCCATCCTTGTGCTTTTAAAACCTCCTAATGGAAGGTTCCCAAGGAAACTTGATTTGCCCTGGAGGAGCGTGACAGCCGTAACCGTGTTTTCCTTAACTGGGAATTAACAAGTAGGTAAGAGCATGCCAGCTTCCAGAGTGGAGGAGGATGTTGTAACACTTGTGACTATGACTCTGGGTTAAAAAAATGCCTCTCACCCACATTCTCCATGGAAGTATCAACTCATTAATCTTCACGTTCATTCCACAGGACAGGATTGCTCTTTCTCTTGAGAATTCAGAGTTAAAGCACGCACAGCACAGCAAAGTACCTAGAAATAAACCAGAAAGTTCTCTAACAGGAGAAGGATCTAGAATGAACCACTTACTACAGCACTAGAAAGTGGAGTTTGTCATTAAGATTCCCAGCCATGAAAGCAGAGAGGAGTGAGTGTTCATTTTCCCTAATCTCCCAGGGCAAACTGGAACTGTGTCCTGGTTGCCACAGGAGAAACGGGCCGGATTTACTGAGTCCCGTGGTCACTGAGTCCCAGGGGGGCCTGAGGCAGGGTGAGTGAAACCTCTTCCCCGGGAGGCGGAGACAAGACCGGAAGAGGGTCACAGCCTGTAGACAGGCCCTCGGGAGAGGCCAGAGGAGGCGAGAACCTGGGGTCCAGGGCAACAGCGATTCTTCCCAACAGCTCAGATTGCTTCTGTCTTTCTAAAGACCCCGCGGAGGGGCCCCCAGCCAATCTCCATCGCTCTTGGACTCAGCTCTGTTTCTGAGCTTGCCCTTTTGAAATTTCCTTGAGTAGATAACTCCTTGCTAGTGCTCCAGTCCCCTCTTGTCCTGGGCCTGAAGACCGGGCCCCACGTTGCAAACCTACCACATGGCAGTCCGGACCACGGAAGGTGGGGTGTCTCATGGGGTCATCATTAGATGGCTCTATGAGAGGGCATCTATGTGGCCATGTTACTACGCAAGGCATTGATACCCAAGGCTTAATCTGCTCCTATCTATCTATCTATCTATCTATCTATCTATCTATCTATCTGTCTATCTATCTATCTATCTATCTATCTATCTATCTATCTATCTATCTATCTATCAGTATATCTATCTGTCTGTATATCTATCTATCTATCTATCTATCTATCTATCTATCTATCTATCTATCTATCTATCTGTCAGTATATCTATCTATTTGTCTGTATATCTATCTATCTATCTATCTATCTATCTATCTATCTATCTATCTATCTATCTATCTATCTATCCATCCATCCATCCATTCATCCTAGGGATTGAACCCCTAGGCACTTAATCACTGAGCTACATCTCTGGCTCTTTTAAAAAATTTTTTTTGAGAGGGTCTCAGTAGATTTCTTACAGTGTTGCTAAATTACTGCGTCTGGCTTTGAATCTGTGATCCTCCTGCCCCAGCCCCACAAGCCTTGGTATCACAGGCATGTGCCAGGGCACCTGGCTTGATTCTGAAAACTCCGCCTTCTCAAAGATAGAGTGTGAGATGTGCCAAACCTGTCAATTTATTTTTATAAAATGCATTTCTAGGTTTTGTGCCTACAAGAGAAACACACATTCTTAGAGGAAGCCTGAGAAAGAGTATAGATAATTTTAAAAATACCTTCAATTACACCAGATATGTGGCAACCCTGAAGGTTCGCTGTTCTCATCCTCCTTCAGGAAGAACCTGCTACTGAGGTCTAATAGCTGAGCTCCTCCGGCATCAGTGCCTTTAGGACCTTCCTCTACACAGGAGGAGAGGCCATGTCCTCCCTGGGCAGTCCTCAGCCAGTGATTGTGCACAAAGGGCCAGGACCTGTGCTTTTCTTCCCAATGTAGAATTCTTCTAATGGGAATCATCTCTCTAGAGTTCTCCGTTGGGTTGGCAGTGACCAGAGGTCTCACTGCAGTGTCTCCCTCCCCATTGCAGGGGGAGGCTGGGGTCCACTCTTCACCAAGGCCCTTGGAGCGCAGGCGGAGGCCTCCAGCGTTACAGAGAAGTTCCAAGGAGTCCTCCCACTTTGCCCTGTGCAGCACATTCTCGCTCCTGGGCCTTTTAATCCCTCCATGGCCATCTGCCTCCATGACTGGGACATTCCCATCTCATTCCACGCAGGTCTGGGTGTTTCCGTGGAGCTGCCCTAGGGCAGGTTGAACATAGAAGAGGCTGAACAGTGCCAGTGTCCCTGATAGTGACTGGGACATTGGGGCCCCTGAGTAAGTAGAGACCACCCCAAACTAGGTTGTCACCGTGCTCAAAACAATCAGAAAACTTGGAGAGGCATCCAGGAGGCATAGCCTGCACAAAACTGGGAAGACACTGAACAGAGCCCAGCACCCCAGGGAACACGACGGGCCTCCCACCATGCTGGGCAAATGCACATCAGAGGAGACCAGGAATGGTGAGCAGAGGGCTGGAGGGGTTACCCCCAGAAGCTGAGTTCTGAGCCTGAGCTGGTGCCCATCGATTGCCGAGGTCCCCAATTCCCAGATTTTTTTTGATGTTATCACAACTGTATGCTGTAACAGTTCCCTGAGTCTTTCCTCAAAGGGACTTACAGCCATTGACTCAGTGTCCACTGGTGGAAAGGAAAGTGCCCAGACTTTTTGAATACTATTAGCAATAGAGTCTGTTGACAATGACAGTCAGAGATCCAAAGTGTCATCATGGTCCTGGTTGGAATAGGGACAGGTGGGGGCCAGGTACTGAGTGAAATCCTAGCCAAAGTCCAACTTAGAGTGTGTCCAGTGGCTTGGCAAATCCATCTGGTGCCTTTTATTTCCTCAGTTCCTCATTATTTAATTGGGACTGATCTTCTTCACAGTTGGAAGAGCCTCCACAGGGGTTCCTTGGTCTCTAGGGTAAGAGCTGTCACTCCTGCCCAAGAAAATAAATAAGAACAATATTGCATGCTACAGGGGTGATGAGTGCCCTCATCAAAGGTTCGCATGATACAGAGATGGTGGCCTCAACTGTAATCCTGTTTAATTTGTAGACAGTCTCCTGTGGGAACCAGAGGACCTGGACGCTAACTCTTAACTTCTGCAGTTTCAACCAAGAGTGGCCCCTCTGCAGCTGCTGCACTTGATGTGACCTTGTCGTGGGGCAGGTTAATATGCCAAGTACAGGCCCTGCAGCCATGCATTTGGAGACTATATGTTTTCTTTTCTATTTAAGTCAGAAAAAAAAAAGACCTAGAGACCATTAACTAATTAAACCTGTTACAGACAACAGTGCACATTTGTCATCTTTCCAAGGGGCCATGGAACTCTTCCTGACTTCTCTCAAGATGTGGGTCAAAGAGTTTTGGACTCTTGTGGACCTGCTGGGGCACTGTGCATGCCTAGATGACACCATGTAGTGATGAGTGAGGTGGGCTGTATGCCGGAGGCCCACGGTGAGGGCCAGGGAGAGGTTACTTCAGAGCAGGTGCTGGGGCCCAGGATTTAGGATCCCATTAGAAATTCCCTCCAAAGGATAAGGCAAATTGCTACATTCTGCATTCTTTATTTAAAAAAAGAGGGCCGGGAGCATCTGCCTGGTGAACCTCAGCTTCTGCAGGCATTGCGCTGTACACCAGAGATCCAGCTTTGGTCCGTATGCCTGGTGACATGGAAGGCTGCCCAAACGGCAGGGGCTCAGAGTGACCAAGGGACCTTCAGCAGATGCAGCACCCATGCCACTGCACTAGAGGTCTGTGGACCCTGTGGAGGTGTCAGGGGCGGGACAACAGATTGTTCTAAGTGTCCTAGAGGCAAGTCCTGGTGGGAGAATCACAGAGCCTGCCCTCAGGGTTCAGGAGCAATGTCAGGCCACCAGCAGCCACAGGCTCTGTGGAAAGCTGCTGGTGAGCCCTGGGGGTGATGGATCCCTTGACCACAGAGCACTGTGGCGCCACCTGTCCCAGTTCTCAGGATGGAGGGGGTTCCCAGAACAGAAGACGAAGCTAAAAATGTCCTGTGAACATGTGGACAACCTGGTCACCCCTGCAGTTGACTGTGCAGCTGGAACTCCCATCGTGTGCTGGTTCTGATGGACCCAACAAGTCACATGGTTGGGCAGGCCCAGAGCAATCCAGCGTTGGGTGGTGATGGTTCATTCAAGACTGAGTGTTGGAGCAGGACTTAAAGGCAAAGCCAACTGGGAGCAGGGACCTGGGCTCCATGCCACCCCAGGAGGACAGCAGTGTTCCTTCTAAAGCTCTCACTGCAGTGTGGGCGGGGTCCTGTACAACCAGCTGAAGGAGGGAGCAGTAACCAAGTGGATGAAAGGACTCATCCAGGTGCCCTTGCCAGCCTTCCTTGTTGATATCTGACCCTGGCATGGTGGGTACTTGTGCTAAATGGCCATGGGCAGAGAAGCCTGTGCAGTGTCCGACACCATAGACCCCGTTGTAGCTGTTCTGCTGCCTCTGAGTGGCCCCCCTGGCAGTACTGACCCACGCCGGGCCCTCACGGTGTCCTCTTCCTCAAGCAGACCAACGACCACTTGGTAGCAATCTGAGTATGGGGTCTGGTCTCTTCCTTCCTGGAGGGGCCAGCAGTTTGTCATCCCGCCTGCAGAGCTTCCACCACCTCTACTCTCTGGGTGCTTTTGCGGTGCCTGAACCACAGCGTAGAACCCCACAGCATGGCATCCCACAGCATGACACTCACCTGGGACAGTCAACAGGAAGAGCAGTGAGCCGTGAGTGCAAGACCACACTGCCCAGAAGCCCCCTGGCCAGGTGCAGGAGAGCCACAGCTTGTCCAAGTCGGCACCCTCCAGGGAGTCCTGAGACTGTCCTGGGACCCAGGTGCAGCAGGAGTGTCCTCTCTTACCCAACGCCACCGTTGCCCCCCACTCCAGGTGACTAGGTGACTCCCATCCCTGCGACCTGGAGCTCTGTGGGTGCTGCGACACTCGGTTAATTCAGTCAGGGTCACTCCAGGTGAGTTGGGCTGGCATTAAGTAGTCACACAGACACAGAAAGAACTTTTTTCTTGGGGTTCATTGGTGGCTCCTCAGCCCCAGCTCCTCCAAGGGAGGCAAGAGAGGCAGGCAAGAGAGAGCGCACCTGAAACCCTCCTATTTACTGGGGGAAAGACATTCGAAAAGGTTCAACCCAAATCAGTCAAGGGATGGGGTTTCAGGGGGTTGCTTGGTGATGTCCTGCGGTCAGCAGATTGACTGACATCTTGGGAGGCCACAGCCATCTCAGGTGCCGGGTGGGGTCAAAGGTAGAGCAAGGGGAAAGGACACATAGGTGGCACAGCCCAGCCAGAGCAGCAAGGTCAGCCAGTCCTCTCGTGGGCTCAAAAGCTCATGGCTCACACACAGCCCAGGGTGGCTCGCCACACGTGGGGTTGGACATTGTGGTCCTAAAGCCATGTGCTCTTGCCAGGGGACATGACTGTCCCATTGAACAACAGGGTGCTTTGGGCTCCTGTGTCCAGGGGTCAGTGAGAGGAGTCACCACCTGGCAAGAGTACCTGACCCGACCTGGACTTTGAGGCAGGGGGGAGGGGCCTGTGTGCACCTGGGGCTCACCTGGAAGCTCTGGGTGCTTCTGAGGGGAGAAGCACACCCTTCACCAAGAAATTTCTCAAGGGATAAAAGAATTGAACACACCGGAAACTAGATAAAATGTAAGGCATTTATAAGAAATTAAAATTGACTTGTGTAGGGGATTAATAATTTTTTATGCATAAAAGTGATATATGAACAAATAAAATGAAAAACCATGAATATAAAAAAAGTTTAAAAATCAAAAGGTGAACCACAGACCCGGGCCAGGCAGAGTGAGCCAACACCAAGCACTTGTCTGGACAGTGGGCTGGATGGTATTTTCTCTTTCCCGTGTGTTCTCTAATGTGGTTGCGAGACTCTTCCAAGAAACCCGTGCAGTCATTGTAAAGAGCGGAAGCGTTTGCAGAACTTCACCTCTCACACCGTCTCTTCGCTCTGTGGATCGCTTCCTTACTGTGCAGAGGCTTCTTCCTTTGATCCCGTCTATTTGTCTATTTGTGTTTTTGTTTCCTGTGCTCTGGGGGTCTTACTCAAACATGTGCACAATCAAAATAGTAATATAGAAAATAAAAAAAAATTAAAGGAATCAAATTATTTTTGCTTTATGAAATAAATCTTATGAAACTGACAGTTTACAGAAACAGCAAGAGAAATGACTTTAGGACATTAGATAAAAGAGAATGTGCGAACCACCATGTGCAGGTTCAATTAAGACGCATTCTAGTCAAAGTGCTTTTCTTGCAGCTGTTCAGGAAGCACGAGCTGCTGACAGGCAGAGCAGATCCAGCTTTCCTCTCCTCTCAAAGCGGAAGAAAAACTCCTTCAGCAGATTCACAAGGGTCCCCAAAACCAAACACAGGGTTAGAGTTTCCCTTGTCCTATCACCAAGCTGGTGGTGACCAGCAAATAGATGAGAATAGACATTTCAATTTAATAAATAAACCAAAGCCACACCTCCATCCTTGTTATGAGAGGCAAAGGGGTCAGGTGGAAACCTACAATATCGTTTCTCTCTGCTGCGAATCTGTGTTCCCTGTGTGAGCACTGAGGGAATTATTTCGCCAGGGTGGGTCATTAATGGAATTCCCTACTTGGCTGACTTGGGGAACAGGAAACCTAGAGCTGGGATTAGCAGCAGGGACGCCCATGGTTTATGGGATTAGGATGATTTAGTCAGGTCTGGTAGAACGTCTTTATGCCCCTTAGTGTCATTCAGGAGGGTTGTCCGAGACAGAAGCCAACCTCACGGCACCCGCCCCAGGAAGGTACGTTAGAACAGCGACAGTGATCATCCACTGTCTTAAAAAATACAGCAAGTCACAGGAGACCCTCCACCTGCAGGACGAGAAGCCTGTGATTTGAGAATGAGTGTTGAGGGCTTTCTAAGAGGCAGGGTTTTGGTGCTAAGGAGTCCTAACTGCAACTTCCAAGAGAAGTGTCTGGGGACTGGCTTAGCACCATGATCCTCAGGCTGGCAGAACACCACCTTCCTCCCTGTCACTTGCCACCTAGGCTGTCCTTGAAGAGGGGCCAAGCAGTTAGACTGGTCTGGCAGCGGCTGGGTGAACACATCCCTCCCTGTAGCTCTCCAGACTCGTCTGGACGCCCTGTCCCAAGTGCCTGGCTAGATGGACTCACAGTCAGGGCACATCACTCCTTTGATCTGAGCCGCCTGGGGCCTATGCTCTACCCCAGCCTGGGTTTTCCCAGTGGAAGAGACGGTTCTGATGTCATGATCACATCCTGAATCTGTGTTTATCATGCTGGACGCTGAACGAGCTCTCCTCACTGCAGGGCTCCTTTGACATGAGTTGGCTGCCGTTCTCCTAGAGGACTTTCCGCTTCTGCCTCTGTTGGCTTGTTATGTCGGTGTTTTGCATTCTTGGTGTTGATGGTCAAATGGGCCCAGATTGGCTGGTGAGAGAACCTGTACGATGGCTGATGGCCCGTGTCCCCTCACCATGTTCCCATGTTCTTCTTTACCTTCAGGCACAAGGTGTTCCAGACTTATCTTGTAGTTTCCCACTTTTAGATCTGAAATCAGTCATTTCTCCAAGAAGTCCTGGTTATTTTTTGGTGAGGAATGGTGTTTAGAAGCCAAGTGCTGGGGGCCACATTAGCCCATTCCCACTTGGTGTCATTGCTTCTGGGCCCACTCAGCAGACAGAGTAAAAGGAATATTTACGCCAATGGCTAGCTATCATCACGTGTCAATCTTCTATCTCTACATATCCATGTCATCTATCAATATCTCTATCACCTATCTCTGTGTCTGTTATATATCTACACATCTATCTGCATATCAGTCCATCTCTAATCTCTGTATCTGTCATTTAGTCTTTACCTCTCCACCCACCCTAAAAGCCATACTGATACCTGTATTGAAATATTTTACTTATGGGTTCATTCTACCTCCCCTTTCTCCATATTTGTAGTATTTTTCTCCAATATTGAGAAATGCGTCCTGCACGACACACAGTATCTTTAGCTATTTCTTCAGTGCTAGCGTGCATATCAGCTCAGTGCTGACCTTTGACACTGGGAACAGAGCCAGGGAACTCAGGGTGTGTGCATTGTTCTTTCTGCTTCTAGCCTGGGGACGGATGTCAAAATACCAGGTCCGTGTGGCTTTCCACCTGTCCTTCCTCCCCATCTTTCAGCATGGTTATGTTACTCATTTGAAACCCCACGACAGTCAAGTTGGTTGGTTTGTGTCTGTGTTTTGTTGTCATCTTTCTTTTTCTTACTGATTTTGAGCATAGGAGACTCGTGCTTCAGTGTGGTTCCACGAGTCCGCACCAAGCTCAGGGAGCTCTCTTCTCCCCCGTCCTTCTCACTCATTCTCTGGAGGTAGTCAATTCCAGCAGTTCTGCTTTATTCTTCCTGAGCTTCTTTTTGCACAAATGAACAGAGACACGTGTATTTTTTTTAATCTCACTTTTCACCTTTTGACCTCTTTTTAACTTTGACTTTTGTAAAATCCAGGGATGCTTTCTGGAAATCTCCCCATATCTGCCTGCTACCCACTGCCACTCCATGGTGTGGGTAGACCTTGGCGTCTTCACCCACAATCTAGGTAAAGGCCTCTGGGGAGTAATATTTGGTCATTATGAGCAATTCTGCAGTGAAAAACCTTGACTTCACATCAATGAATCAAAAGGCAAACTCATATGTGTTTTTGTTAGAAATAGTCAAATTCTCCTTCATAACTGTAAACCCATTTGCATTCTTTTTAGTGTGATTTGGGTGTAGAATATTATATTTACAATCTTTTGTCAATTGATCTGTGAGGAATGGGATCCCAGTGTGTTTCATTTATTTACATTTTTTGGGAAGTGTATACCTCCATCTGTTTTTGACTTTAGTTTCTCACAGCAAAGTTTTATATTCTGGAGTGGACAACTTTTGCACATATTTCGTTAACCATAGCACTGAGCTTTTATCTCTTTCTCTTTATGTTTGGGAAATTTCCGTTTCTCTCCTGTTTATGAGCTTCAGGAGGTTTAGTTCAGTGCTTTGGAGAGAGGCTAACAGCTTTCCTGTCAGCCTCCCTCAGGACCATACAGGTAATCAATCTGTTTTTCTCCCAAATCCAAAGTGTTTTCCCCCAGATATTCCTTTCAGTTGTACATGCAAGATCGTGGGGCACCACTCCTAATTCTCAAATTGACTACTTATTGCTTTCCAATTTAACCTTGGTTTTCATGATGTGATATCACTGTTTTACCAAAACATTTAATTTCTATGTTTACTATCCATATCGACAACTTGAGGAATTTCATATTTACCAGAAAAGTCATTCCTTGGGTCCCGTGCTCTTTTAAAATTATTTTATTTCACATGTATTTGCATTGAATCTGCAGACCAACAGAGGTATAATGAACATGTAAAACCTGAAATTCCTTAAATATCATGTCTATTTATGTTTTCCTAAATACCTTTCTATACAGTTTCAACGTTTTATGGCCGAATTTGAAGGTAATTAAGACTTTCTGTGTTGGGCTTTCAGTGTATCATAAGGAAACATCCCTCTACTAATTAAATAATTTTAAAAATTCAGGTAAAACTTGTTTTCTTTTTAAAAAATATTTTTATGCATATGTTTTAGTTGTAAATGAACAC
The DNA here is from genome assembly GCF_052094955.1 of Ictidomys tridecemlineatus. Classification (NCBI taxonomy): domain Eukaryota; kingdom Metazoa; phylum Chordata; class Mammalia; order Rodentia; family Sciuridae; genus Ictidomys; species Ictidomys tridecemlineatus. The sequence continues at coordinate 194,008,483 of NC_135483.1, read as the reverse complement.
ACAGTATCTTTATTTTTATGTGGTTCTGAGGATCAAACTCAGTGCCTCCTGCATACGAGGAAAGCGCTTTACCACTGAGTACAGCCTCAGCCCATAAATCTTATTGTATTTAATTGATATAAAAAGTGTACCTATCAAATGAACACCTTTTGATGAATTTGAACATGTATAAAGCACCCTGATACCATCTCAGTATAGTTCAAATTGCATTTCTTCTATTATGAGAATGAAAATATTCTCATGTTTGTGGGTCATTTTTATATCTTTCTAATTGTTCATGCCTCTGGCTCACTCTTCTGTCAAGTTTTCAGAGATTTTCCTTTCAATTTCAAGGAATCATTTATGTTAGAAATATCATCTATTGTCTCTGATATTGTGAGGATATTTTCCTCTATCTTTGGACTTTATTCATGATAACTTTGCTATGCAAATGACTTTTTTGTACTTACCGGCTCAAATTTACCACTCCTGACATTTGTCACTCTTCTGATTGTGTCACGGTTTGAGAGACTTTCTCTGTACCTGTGGGGAACTAGAAGGAAATTCTCCTTCAAAGATTAGCCTGACAGCCCCCTGGGAGACATTCTGCCCTGAAGGCATCCTGCAGCTACCTATCTCCCTGGAACACCCTGCAGTTATCAGGATCATCAGACATTTTACAGCTGGCAGTTTTACCCACCCACATCCAGCAATTGTGAAGAGCTTCCCCATCCCCAGCATATAAATACCCCTGTGTGAACAATAAAAGTTTGCAGCTTGATCAGAACTTTTGTCTTGCTGTCACCTTTCGTGTCTCTTGTCCCTTCATTCCTCCCCATCTAGGTTCGCTGCCCACGTTGATGTGTCCTGCCGGACGGGACATGTACCAAGGCCAAAGAAGGGTTCACCTGTGCCGTGTGTGTGGTTCGTGTGCGGCTTCAGATCTCTGATCCCCCTGGATTGATCCCTGCGTATGGTGAGAGGTGTGGATCTGACTCTGTCATCTTCCCAGTGGCTCCCTGGTGGCCTAGCACCATTTATTAAAAAGTTCACCTTTGCTCTGGGAACTTGAAGTGCTACCTTTACTGTGCACTGCATTTCAACCTGGGCTTGGGTCTTTTCTGGGTTTTCAATTCCATGCCACCTGCCTGGCTGCCTGTTCCTGTCCCAGCCTACGCTGTCACCTCAGGAGGCCTGGGAGGTGCTCGTGTATTGTAAGACTTTTTTCTTTTTCCTCTGTTTTTTTTTTTTTTTCCTAGCATATCCAACTTCCCACATGAATTTCACGGTCAACTCTTCTAGCTACTTGAAGCTCCTTGGTCTTTTAGTGGGAATTTTGTTGAGTTTACAGGTTAATTGGGGAAGGGGAACTGAGATCTTTAGAACACTGAATCATCGTGTCCAGAGCTCTGCCTGCTTCTCAGGTACCTCTGGGCCCACTGTTAGTTGGGTCCTTGGGAAGGGGATACTGAGGCAGAACGAGCAGGTGGAATGGGGAGGGAAGAGGGTGATGGGGTCATGCTGTGAAGTGGGAAAACCAGTGAGACGATGGAGGGAGGCAGGGTGGTGGCATGAGACACAGCAGAACAGAAGGCTGCAAAGCACAACTGTGAGGCATGTGCTCCTCTTGGAGGTAGATGGGGGGCATCGGGGGAAATGCAGGGTTGAGTTGGAGCAGAGCGCAGGACAGGACTCAGAGGAGGAGTACAGGGCTTCCTTTATTACTCTTGCAGAACTTTTTGAATTTGTTTAAAATCATTTTTTAAATGATGAATTAGTTAAAGACATAAATCTCTATTCAGGTTCATAATGGCCAGAAACAATCATTTGAAAGATGACCCACCGAGTCCTGCAGGAGAGCCCTGCTGGAACTAATGCAGAAATGCTAGGAGAGCCCCGGCCTCGACAGGGACAGAAGAGGAAGGAAACGGTTAATTGGGAAGCTGATTCCAACACCAAGAGCCAAATATATTCGGTGCATCAGTATTCCATCAGCGAGCAGGGATTTGTCAGGCCCCTCAGCCGGCTTCCTAATTACATCCTTGCCAGGCCAAGACCTCGGAGGTGTCAGTCACCCTTCTCCATGGGGTCAGTCCCCGCACAGATGTCCATTATGTAACCCAGATCCTTTATTGGCCAATGCTCTCCCTAGAATGTCAGTGGATAAAATGAACTCACGGATAAAACACAGTTGTGTTATGTTTATGGTTGTAATCTATAATTCTTTGAGTGGTGGGTCAGTTTGATGGCAGTGGCTCTGGTCTCAGAATCCTTGATGGTTGGAAGTCAAGTGGTGTCAGTGGAGCTTGGCAGCAGCAGCTGGTGCTGTGGGAAAAGGAGGCTCCCCACGGGGGTGACAGCAATCAAGGGGACTCAGACGTAACCCAGAAGGACACTGTGCAGTGGCCACAAGGGCCATCTAATAACACCTTCTTTCCTGACCATGTCAATCTTCTTGCAATTTGCTCCAGAAAAAAACTTACATGGAAGTTCACACAGATTGGAGGGCGCTAATTAGCCAAACACCCCCCCCTCTGCATCCCCAGCATGTCCAGTAGAGTTCCTTTCCAGTGCCCGCGTCGTCATCTGATGTACTGTGATCTCCTGGAGCACACTTTGCACAGCATTTGGATTTAGTGTGTGACATGCAGAACAACAGCTCCTAAGATGTCCACACTTTGTCACCTGGAATTTGTGGTGGTAAGATCTGACATGGCAAAAGGGACTTTGCCGGTAGATTAAGGGTAAGGGCTTTGAGAGGGAGGGAGGGATTGTCCTGGATTATTCAGGTGTCTCAAACTAATTGCACGAGTCCCTACAAGTAGGAGAGGAGGAAAAGGAAATCAGAATGGCATCGTGAGGAAGGTGAGACACCCGTCGCCAAGATGTAGGTGGTTGTGTGCAGGGGCCTGAGAGAGGCCTCTGGTTTGCCAATGGCAGCCCCCCGCCTCCAGCCAGCAAGGAATGGACACTCTGGTCTCGCGGCAGCACCACATCAAGTTCTGCCAACAGCCAGGATAAGGCTGCAAGTCTCCAGAGAGGGATGAAGCTCTGACACCTAAATTGTAGCCCAGCAAGGCCCTCCCTGGGCCTCAGACCTGCAGAAGCCTAGGTGGACACGTTTATGCTGTTGGAGCTGTTAAGTTCGTGGTAATTCATTACCACAGTAGCAGAAAACGAGTTCAGCCAGGGCCAGAGTCAGACATACAGGCAGTAGTTGGTGGGTGATGTCCGCCACGGGCCGTGAGCTGGAGAGCTCACAGGGCGAGGGCCTGCCTGACAGGTCAGGGTGCAGCTCAGGGCCGCCAGTGAGGGGCACCCGGCCTGTGGCCACGTGGGACGGTGAAGCAGGCGAGAGGTTCAGCAGGTGACTGGCTCCACGTCTCCCTCCACAGCCCCCATCCTCTTGTGCTAATTTCACATGGAGGTTTGCTCTGTCGGGGGAGGGAGGCAGGGCTTCGCCAGGGGACTCTGATAAGGAGATACGTAGGAGGGCTTGGTGGTCGCACTGACCAAGGTTTCAGAAACCAGACACGGAGCAGCACAGTGCAGCCCGGGGCAGCGTCTTAGCCCTGGAGGATGGGGTTCTAACCTCGCCAGTGGAGGCTGAAGGAGGACCTGGACGGCTGTGGTCAGCCAGGACTGGGAAGCCTCTCTGGGGCCCACGAAACCTGTGCAGAAAAGCCACTGATGGAAACCTTTGTGACTTCCTTGTGGATCACAGGTGGTGCTGCTGTGGTTCAGGTCTGTGTTGTCCCCAAAGCCCCAGGGGTTGAATGCATGGCCACCAGCCTGTGGCACTCCTGGGAGCTGGTGGAACCCTCAGGAGGTGCAGCCTAGAGGGAGGAGGCAGGTCACCAGGCGTGTGCCCCGATGGGGGCTAGGGACCCCAGCCTTTCTCCCCACCCCCCATCCTCTGTTCTCTCTGCCGCAGACTGGCTGGGCACAAACGGGAACTCAAGGAGTAGGTGGGGCACCTGAGGCAGCAGGATATGCCCTATTCCCAGCTGGATGCGCCCTATTCCCAGCAGGATACACCTGGAACCGCCCTAAACCCAAGGAGAGCCCTAAACCCTGATCCGCCCTAAACCGGGATCTGCCCTGGTCCTTGAGCAAGGTCACCTTTCAAGCAATGTCACCGCAAATGACCTGGGTCATGCCATGGGTCATTCCTATTTGGCAATGGCTCTCAGCACTCTCTTTGGCCACCAGGAAATGAAGAGGCTCCTCCTCTGTGCATTTGCACCGTGACGTTCTGTGCCACCACAGGCCCAAAGCCACAGGGCCACGTGGCCACGGACAACAGGCTCTAAAGCTGGGAGCTTTCCTCTAGAAGTCGGCCATCCTGGGCATTCCGCACAGCAGAGGGAGGCTGGCCGACTGGCAGGCGGTACTCTAGGGGAGCTGGGGCCTGACCCGAAGCCCCTCCCCAGACACCTCCTCTTTGCACAGTGGTGGGTTCCCACGTTCTCTTGTAGGCCACCGACCTGCTGCTGGAAGGTAAGCTTTCTCTGGGCCCATCTCTTCCAACTCACCACATTCAGTGTGTCCCTCGGGGATGGCACAGCCACCTGCCCTGCAGCTGGGCACAGCTGCACACTGATCACTGAGATGATGTCACCGATCCAGTCTCCACTGGGGCAGAGGAGAACACAATGAGTGCGAGCTGGATCGCTGGTCAGTGAAGTGGCGGCTCAGAAGAAGGCCCTTCCTGCCGTGGACACGTCTCAGGAAAGAGCACCAACTGGGAGGCCATGTGCCGACCCCAAGCAAGGATGCCAAGGGCAGGAGGAGAAACCTCCTAACACATAGATCATGGAAGGTAAAAGCACAAAAACCATCAAAGAAAGATCGAATAGCAAGAGGAGGCTGGTGGCGGTGCCTGTGGAGACGTCTGCAGTGAGGGATATCGAAAGCGGCAGCCTCTGGGCCACGTTCTGGTGACGAATCTGCATTTCCAGTACACAGCACAATCCCACGTGGTCTCAGTAAGTGAGATTTTGAGAGTGAAAGACATTGAAAATTATTTTTGTTGTTAAGCTTCTCATTGACACAGAAATGGAAAGCCATGATTTCTATCAGGCTCTGAGGAAAAGACGGGGACCTTGGAACTCTGTTCCTAACCTATTCGTTGTTCATGTGGAAGGCCCAGGGGGGCTTCAACTATGAAGCGCTCAGAAAATACGGTTGCTCTCCTTAGGAACAGGTTATTCAAGAGAGTGGAAAAGCAGAAACAGAAGCAACTCATAGTAAAGGTGTCACCAGAGGGGCGTCAGGACGTGCAGGGAACGGTGGGCGCGAGTATGATAATGCGATTCTAGAGGGAGAGTCCTTGGCGAGGAAGGCCGGTCTGCAGGTGACGGTCAGATATCTCTCAGATTCTGGGAGCAGGGCAGGCAGCATGAGGAAGTGAGAGAGCACAGAGACCTTGTCTTCCCAAGACGCGGTTTAAGTAGAAAGATGGGCTTCGTTGTAACTAAGTCGTAACAGACAGATAAAGGATGGTGTTAGGCAGTTTGGTGTTGTGCGGCCAAAATGTCTGCCAAGAGCAACCGGGAGAAGGAGAGATTTATTTTGGCTCGTGGTTTCAGGGTCAAGCCCATGTCAGTTGGCTCCATTGCTCTGGCCTAAGGTGAGGAGGAAGGGCAGGGTGGAGGAAAGCCGTCAGATCTCGGCAGAGAGAGAGAGAGACAGACAGACAGACAGAGGAGATACACCCTTGGAGGCACGCCCCAGTGACCGACTTCCTCCAACTAGGTCCCCACTCTAGCTCTCCACTCAGACACTGACAGCTCACAGCCCTGGGATCCATCCACCTCCTAAAAGCCCAGCTCTCAGCTCATGAGACTCTGAGAGACACTCTAGATCAAAACTCTAACAAGGATGGAATGTTTTTATAAAACCCTAGGAATAAACAAGCAAAGCTCTATATTAAAAAACAAAACAAATCAACAACTTTGTAATTCATTAAAAGTTAAGAAAGGGTAAAAAAAAGTGATAAAGAAGTACTCAAAGCTGTACCCATAATAAATGCAAATTAGATGTTGTCTCATTTAAAGAAAAAGATTTTCATCCTGGTTACAAAAAACTAAAAGTTCCAGCTATTTGTCTAGACTATTAGAGACCCATCCAAAGCACAAGAAGTTGCCCATAAAGCGTGGGCAAAAGTGTGAGTCAAAGGTATACATAGGTGTGTATGCGTGTATTAGTGTGTGCATTCTCTTTGGAATTTAAGGCAAAAATCATTAAAAGGGATAGAAATGTATTTTTATGTTATTAGAATCTGGGGTCCAAAAGCATTTTACACATTGATCTTCATATCCTGAATATAGCTGTCTAATGTAGGAAGTGCAATGAAAACTAAAAAAAACTTGGTGAAATCTTGTCATCACGCTCTGCACTGACCCCTTGTTCTCAGGATTGGCTGCACTAAGTGCAAGAAATGATGCAAGCACTTGACAGACCATTAGCAAGCACACGGAAACAGGGTGTGTGGGATTTAGTTAATTAATTCTATCAGGTTCCACTGAGCACCTGCTCTTTGTTCTGTACAGTGAGTGGTTAATAGTGAGTGAGACAGGACCATCTCCGGCTCTTGGGGAGCTCTGTCCGGCAGTGGGCTGTGTCGGCCAGATCCATCACATGGCTGCCTGGCACTTGCAGGGAAGGTGGGATGTGGAATTTCTGGGGCTGTGGGTGGGGCTGGCTGTGTAATTCTCAGGACTGATGCCCAGTGGAAACTCCAGGTCCTCTTGCTCAAAAGGCAAGGGAAAATTTTCCTTCCTTCTCTGGTCCCCTTCTCACCTGCCATTGAGTTTTTGAGTTTTTTATTTTCTGATTAATGCCATTCATGCTGCCTTGGATTGGATGCTCGTGAGGTCGGTACAGACGCAGGTGCTGGGCTCTTCCACCTGACTCTGCACAGGGGGCGCCTGCCCAAACCTTACTGCGCCTGTGCCTCGGTGCTTGGTGGAGGTGGCTGGGTGGAGGAGGCATAGGGGAGAAGGTGCTGAGAATCGGTGCTGGGGTGCATGGGGTGCGTGGGGTGATGAGGGAAAGCCGGCTAGCAGGTGGGCAGGGGCTCTGCACCCCGCACAGTCCCACTGAACTCATGACCCACCACTGAGAATTTTCAGACACCAGCCACAGAGGATGGAGCTAGGACTGGGCCTCATGCTGGGCTTTAGAGTCTCCCTAGTGCAGCCTGAGGACAGGGAGGGAACTGGAAATAGTTGTCAGATCTGCCAACCCGATGCCGACACGTGGAACAGAGGAGAGGCATTTTATCACCGAGTTTCCAACAGGAAGCACAGCTGCTAAGCGGAGCACTGCAGGGAGCTCCAGATTTGTTCACTCTGGCGCTAACCCAGAGGCTCCACGAACCCAGGCGTCGGCCCCACATTGAGCAGATGGCGCCAGCAATGTCGTCACACTGCTCTGTGATTTCTGCCTTTCCCGTCCCATTTGCAGTCACAACTGAGGGGTAGATGGAAGGTTAATTTTGCACAGTCAATTTAGGAGGAAACACAAACAAGCACACAAAACCTTCCTATTGATATGATATCTGGAAATTTCTTGCACTAGCAAAAATGCAATTGTGGTCAATCCAAAAGTATTTTTAAGAAAATATTCATGTGTGTGAGCAAGTCCTTTCAAAATCGCCCAGTGTAACTCCACCTCTGACATGCAGTCCCCTCCAAGTCTCCATTCCTGTGACTGCTGTCATTCTGGGATTTCATCGATGTTTTTGGTTTATTTTTTTCCTGACTTACTGATATTTCCCCAGTACCTAGAACAGAGCCTGATACATAATAAAGTTAATAAGTATTTGCTGAATGCATACCTAAATTTAATGAGAATGATTACTCAGATTTTATAAGGTAACATATTCCTAGTAAGTAAAATCAAAATAGTGGGGTTGATGTCTCAGATAACTCATTTACGATTTGTAGAATTGTTTTTCTTTCCCCTTCTGTTTTGTAATGGGTGAGATTCATTTATTTTTCAAGTTGCTTAAACATGGAATTTATTATGAATTTTTGTTGGTTTCCATACAGGGCTGGGATGACAATGCCACTTCCAGTAGTGAAGGGTGTCAGGTCAGGCCTCTCTGACATTGTTCAAAGGCCCTGGTTTGGGTTCCAGCTGAGAGCTGGAGGCTGCGCTGCAGTCTGAGGCTCAGGTACCTTTGCTCCAGCCCCCAACAGTGCCTCTCCTAGAGGGTGGCTGGCAGGTCACCAGGAAGAACGTGGGCCACACACTCTTCTCAGCATGTCATCTGAGATTAATATGAGTAAGAGAATGGGTTCATTGCTAAGCCTAGGGTGCTATCTGTTAGCCCAAAGCCAACCACAGATGCCACTGCAAACATTCCATCCAGGGTGCACAACATGGGGGTGCAGACAAAGCCACCCTTATGGAGAAACCCTAGATGCTGTGCCAAGGACCTCCCGTCCCTGCTATGGCTAATAGAGACACATTCATCCTGAGGTCCGGTCTGCTTTGTCCACTGCTGCCCATGGGTCTCTGGATGCATGTAACGGGCCTCCTCTGGACCCGGTGGGTGGAACAATTCCTCTTCCCTTTAGTGACACTCAGATCCAACTGCATCAAGCCCCAAATGTCCTGGCATCTAAATATGAATCCTGATCTTGCTTTCTCTTTCAGATCCCTGTGTTGGTTCTGACCTCCAAGAAGCAAGTTCAAGGTGGCCTTAGCATGCAAAAGATTCACTAGAAGAAACACCTGTGAAGAATAAGGGATAAGGCCAAGAGCCAGGAAGGGGAGCTTTGAAGACCTGACCTATGGAAGGAGAGAAGGAAGGGAGGAAGGAGGCAAGGGGAGGAGTGTCTGGCCCCAGGGCCAATCTGGCGATGGCTTGTCCAGACCAATGGACTCTGGACCCAAATCTGTGTAAAAGTTGCAAATCTGGCGGGAACGGCCCTGCATTGATAACACCAGAGGTTCTCAGGCCTTGACAGCAGCCTGTAGCAAACGTGGCCTCTTTAAGAATACTGCGTGGATCCAGAGAGGCGGTGTCCAATGCTGCAAGCAGGCTGTGCTCCCTGCAGCAGGAGGTCTCGGGGCTCATTTCTGTGTCTGCCACAACCCTCTTGCATCCTGACCTCGATAGAGCCATCTCAGTCCACAGGCAGCTTTGAGATCTTGGAAGCCTGCAGGTTCCTTATAAAGAGGCTGTATAGATACATACACTTTTGGAAGGCATAGTGGGCAGATGCCAAGTGGGGCTGGTACGACCCCACCTCCTGGTATTCACACTATCGCGTGATCTCCTCTGGGGTGTAGGCTAGACTTACTTCTGCCTGGTAAAATTCGGCTAAAGTGATAGGATGCCACTTTGGGTACTAGTTTAGTAGGGATTGTAACTTTTGTCTTGCTGTCAATAATGCTCTAATAAAATCTTCCTTGCTGGCTTTGAGGAAAAGCCCTATGCAAAGAGCCATGTAACCAGGATCTGAAGCAGATTCCAGCCAATAGCCAGTGAGAAACAGAGCTCCCAACAGCAAGGAGTTGATCCTGCCAGCGATGTGCCCCCTTGAGTGGGTCCTGCACCATCCAGACTTCTGATGAAGCCCCAGCCCTGGTCAGCACCTGGCTGAAGACGTGTAATACCTTGTGCAGAGGATGCAGCAAAGCTTTCCCCAGACCTTTGACCACAGGAGCTCATAAATGCATGTTGCTTTAAACTACTAAATCTGTGATCATTTGTTACACAGCAATGGAGGACTAGAGAGGGGCTGAGTCTCCCTGTGACCATGAGCGTTTAGACCCTGCATTCCCTGGACAGATTGGAGAGGGATTATCAGACCTTCTGTCTTTAAAAGTAGGAGGCCCAGGCCTGATCTAACAAGCACGTTAGTAGGCAGCACAGAGTTAACTGCTGACTGTGTGAGCTGCAGGTGCAGAACACCTTGGAGTTCAAGGAGCAAATGCATGATGCAACCAGGAGTCAGTTAAGTCCTGTGTGGACTCTGCATTCGTTAGTCATGCACACGTTCAGTGAAGGAGGACAGGCCTCCCCTCCAGTAAGTGCACGGAGACAGCGAAGTTGACGGTGGTCAGCAAAGCTAAAGAAACAGAACAAGCCAGACTCCTTGTGATCTGAGTCAGGGAAAGAGACTCACAGAATTGATTCACACACACAGGAACCAGAGGCACAGGGCTTTCAGGTGAGGATTTAAAAAGAAATGTGCTGAGCTATTGAAGTTAGGGTGGGAGGTGGAAATCCGGTTAAAGACATCAAGCAGAGTGATCAGATTGGAGAAGCAGACCACCATAATACACAGTGTTGATCACTGGCTGAGACTAGAGGGGACTGGTATTATTTGTAAAGTGGTATTTTGATTTTTATCAAAGTCCTTTACTCACTGAAGGTAAACTAAAAATGAAGAAGGATAATTAGGGGAAACCAGGTTAAAAATGTAAAAAAATTTTTTTTTTCGGTTGAAATGGAGTCTTAAAGGAAATTTTAATCAGAAAAATATCCATTTCTCAGTTCATAAAGGCAAAGGAAGGCTGGACATAAATAATGGTGGTAAATAAAACTTTGCTAAGTGACAATATGTTAATTACAGATCCATATTTAGCCAAGAGAAGAAGAAAAAACTGAAAATATAGAAAATCACCTTAAAAATAGAAGCTGAGAGAAGGGAAGGCAGGAAAAACCACTGGAAGGCATCTCCGTAACCCTTTAGTGACTTCAGAGGAGACAAGAAATTTTGGTATCAAATTTTGTGTAACAAGAAGTAAAAATTAACACCTGTATTTACCTGTTTAGACCCAGAATGGAACAGGTTCCTGGACAAAGCAGAGAGCACAACCTCCTTGGGAGCCCCCTGTTCTGGGAGGCGTGGGCCCTGGGACCCCTGGCTGCATGCAGTGACCACTCCCCAACGGGCTGCCGACAGGCCCCCAGGGAGGCAATGCTTCCCTGCATGTGGAAGACTTGGGTGCAAGGTCCTGGCAGGTGAAGGAATCTGCCCTGTGATTCACAGTGAGAAAATGGCACAGCCAGTGTGTGCAGCCCGGTGGAGAAGGGCACCAGGTCTTCCCAGGCTGGCCTGTGCCCTGCCCAAATTCACACGTGGAAACCCCATCCTCCAGGACTTCAGAATGTGACTCTCTTTGAAGATGGGTCTTGACAAAGGTGGGTAGGTTAAAGGAGGCCACTAGGGTGGGTCCTGATCCAATATGACTGCTGTCCTTATGAGAAGAGAGAGTTTGGACACACCTGAAGACAGCCAGGGTGTGCGTACACAGAGAAGGGCCGGGTGTGGACACAGCAAGAAGGCAGCTGCCTGCAAGCTGAGGAGATTCCAGGGGAATCGAACCTTCAGCACCTTGATCTTGGACTTCCTGCATAGGGAACTGTGAGAAAATAAATTTCTGTTGTTTAAGCCACTCAGTCTGGGGTTTGTTGTTATAGCAACCCAAGCAAACTCATACAGTATTCTCTGTTGAAAAAAAGAAATGTATCACTAGGTATTCATTTAATGTCCCTGTTGATGGAAGATGACTGGCACAGCAGTTTGGGAATTAGACAGTTCTCCAGGAGACTCACAGAAGATCTGCAGAGATCAGGGGCTGCCCCGGGGCCGAGCATGTCTGAGGTTCCTCTTCTCCACCCTTCTCCACTCCCAGCTTCCCCACAGCCTCCCCCTACAAAGGTGATGCCAATGCAGAGGGATGTTTGATGTGTAAGTGGGTTAGGTCACACTGCAGCCTGAGATTGGTTTAGGCAGGGTTGGAAATTTTTTAATGGTTAATTCTGTTGGCCAAAACAGAATAATTTGATTCTATAGAATCAGAAAATCCACACTGATGAGCAGATAAATGTCTGTGTCAGGCTGATACTTGGACATGCAAAGATGGCACAGAGGAAGAGACTCAGATTTGATGGTGAGAGGGTGGGGCCTGGGGGGAGATGGAAAATTTCTAGAAAGTCAGGGTGGGGATCCTGGGGAAGGGCGCAGGATAGGAATAGGGGTGCATGGGTCTTCCTGTGTGAGCACTGTCCCTCATGCGGCTGCCTGCCTGTGCTCTGATTGTAAAGTGACGTGGGGGGGGCCTGGCGGGCGTGCTTTGTTCTGCCCATGGGACAAGTGCCCACGTGTGCCTCACGTGTCCTGTGTCTTTGGCACGGAGGAACCACAGACCCAAGAAACCCAGGAGCGGGCAGCTTGGACACTTAAGCTGTCCTTCAGGGAGTGCCGAGCCCTCCAGAGGCCACGAGGGTGAATCTGCAGGTGTCAGCCTTCCCAGCAGGGCTCAGCTCAGATTCTGCAGACTCCAGATCAGGGAGAAGTTATGTCTTTTATTATTAATTTGAGGTCTCTTTAGAATAAGGCTGTGGCTTTGGTTTAAAACAAGACACTGCGGCCTGTCTAGACTGTTCCAGGTCTCCCAGGAAACGCGAGCTTGTGCCAGTGACGCATGCGCAGCCACACCACACTCCGCCTGGTGTCCCTGGCCAGGAGAGAATGCAGTTGATGTTCTGCCATCCCAAGCATGGACGTGGGGTCTCTTTCCTAATAACCGTGGCAGGTTACCCTGATCCGTGTGGAAGCATCTGTTCCCTGTTGAGCATCAGGGGCTGTGTCTTATGGGCGGGGCCACTGTGCCCATAGAATGACTAGTGGGGGGACCTGGCAAGGGTGCAGAATTCCTCTCAGGGAGAAAACTGCTCTTTGATTAGGCAAAGAGCCACAGCAGGCATGAGCTGAGGGTCCCCGTGCTTTGCCTCAAGGTGAGAGGGTTACGTACAGTGAGAAGAGCCTGCTTGGGCAGCTGGGGCTCAGGCAGGAGTGTGGCTCCAGGTGGGACAGTAGAGGTGCAGGGACAGAAGACGTCTCCCCACACCTGCAGGACCTCCAGGTGGGGAGCAGCAGAGGTGCGGGGACGGAGGAGGCCTCCCCACACCTGCAGGACCTCTAGGTGGGGAGCAGCAGAGGCACAGGGACGGAGGAGGCCCCCACACCTGCAGGACCTCCAGGTGGGGAGCAGCAGAGGCACAGGGATGGAGGAGGCCTCCCCACACCTGCAGGACCTCCAGGTGGGGAGCAGCAGGGGGCACGGGGACGGAGGAGGCCCCCCACACCTGCAGGACCTCCAGGTGAGGAGCAGCAGAGGCACAGGGACGGAGGAGGCCCCCCACACCAGCAGGACTCGGCTGTGAGAAACTTGTGAAGAGGAGCGAGACTCCTGCAGTGTTGGGGTCTGGCGTCCAACTTGAAGGTTTTCTCCTGTGCCTGAAGCACCTCTGAGCCTTGGGTGGCCACTGGCCCTTTGGCAGAATGGAGTTGGGGGTGAAGGGTAGCAGGATGCCAGGTGATGACCAGAGCGAGGCCTCAGCAGGGAGCAGCTTAGGTGGCTGAGGAGGGCACATGAGCCTCCAGCTCTGCCAACCGCTGCAGATCTGTGGTCTCGCGGGATCCTGTGCATGGGCTGGACTGGAGCCATGTGGACATCCAGGGCAGATGAGCCCTGGAAGGCTGGAGGGACTTGGGCCAGCAGAGCAGAACAGCCAGGCTCGGGCGTGTTCTTGTGGAGACATACAGAGGACAGGGGACATTCAGAAAATGGGTCACAAAGGGCACCAGCTAGGGGAAGAACGGGAGGAAGGGTGTTTCAGGCAGAGGGTGGAGCAAAGGTGAAGGGCCCGGGCAAGAAAGCCTGGTAATTTAGGGACTAGAAAAGGGGAGGCAGGGAAGGCAGAGGCTGGGAGGCTGGGAGGCTGGCTGGAGAGGCCGGGATGGAGGGAAGTGAGACTGGAGCAGGAGTGGGGTCTGTGTGTGCTGTAGAGGGTGGTGGGCAGGACACAGCATGGGGAGGTCACTCTGGAGCAGGAAGGCAGGAGGAGCAAAGGCAGGGTGGGGCAGGAGGCTTCGGGGTGCAGCAGGAAGCAGAAGGAGGTCTGGCCCTGTGTTTCTCTCTTCCGTGGAGTGGGAGGTGAGGCGTCTGTGGAGGACAAGCAGAGGAGGCAATGGAGGAGAGACCCAGAGAGGTAAGGGACAGGGCGTCCCGGCCATGTGGAGGTCAGAGTCAACCACTGCCAATGCAGAATGAGGGAGAGAGGGCTGCGGAGCCCTGCTGCTCCCCGAGGTGCCCCTTCCAACCTCTGGCAGTGAGCAGGCGGAGGAAGAGGCAGGAGGGCCAAGGCTGGTGAGTCAAGGAGAGAGGGCTCAGGAGCCAGGTCTGCACCCGGAGAAGGGGTTCTGGGGCACTGGACCGCACCCTCCAGACGTGCCTGGAGAGATGGCCCAGGGAAGGGAAGCCACAGGAAGGAAGCGGCACCCAGGACATTCCTGGGTTGGCTCCCCAGGGGCTGAAGGTGGAGGAGCTCTGGGGTCCAGTTTGGCATGGGCTGATGGGGCTGGGAAGTGGGAGACTCCCTGCGCAGAGTGAGAACCTGTAGCGAGAAGCCAGAGGAGGGTGGAGGGGAGTGCTAGCCGGGCAGACTCCCGCCCAGGGGGGCCCCTGACCGGCAGCTGCAGCCTCCCTCGGTTCAGGTGTCCAGCACAGGTGAACGTGCCCTTTGCAGTGCCCCAGGCCCCAGGTGGGAGGGCTAGCAGGGCTCCCAGTGGCATGCCCCTGCTCCTGAGTGGAGGGGTGGCTAGCCAGGAAAGGGGCTTGGCGAGGGTCAGGGTGCAGGCCCCATCTGCTCCCCCTTGCCCCTGGCAATGGGCATAACCAGTGTCAGGCTCCTGTTTCCCTGGGGTTCGCTGCTGACCAGCACCGATAAGTCACAGACTGGATATCTGTTTTCCAGGGACTGGTGCACGCTGGGCCATCCCTCCCCAGCACACAAGGTGTATCTTTTATGTTTTAATTAGCTTTTTCACTGCTTTGACCAAAAAATCAGACAAAAACAATTTTAGAAGAGTTAAAGTTTATTTGGTATTTGCTGTTGCAGGGGTCTCCGTCCATAGGTGGCTGGCTCCATTGCTCTGGGCTGAAGGTGAAAAGCATCACAGTGGAAAGATGTGCTGGAGGACAGCAGCACAGGACGTGGCCACCAGGAAGCAGAGAGAGATGCACCTCTTCACCGACAATGTATATACCCCGAAGCCACTGTCCCACCTCCTCCAGCCCCAACGCACTTGCCTCCAATCACCACTCAATTAATCCCATCAGGTAATCAATCCACTGATTGGTTTAAGGTTCTCGTAACTGATCATCTCACTCTAAGTCCTCTTGCACTGTCTCACACATGGGCTTTTGGGGGGCTACCTTATATCTAAACCATGACCTCTCCCTCTTACAAGTGAGGTCCAGGAGGCCAGCAGGGTTGGGTCACATGCCAATGGTCACACGGGGGCTTGAGCAGGTGCGCAGAGGCCAGAGTCCCCTGGATTCAGACGCACTTCCCTACCCTTCTCCACGCCACCACTCCTGAGATAGGAAGAAGCCAGTGGTCATTGAATCCACCCCGAGGGATAAGTGTACTTGTACGTTATGCTATGAACCCGTTGGGTGGGGCCTGGCAGGCCACCGGCCCGCTCCGCCTACTTCAGTGAGGCACAGGGGAGACAGCAGAGGCCAGGCCTGTGGGTGGTGGGGGACATAAGCTCCCACTTCAAGGCCACACCACCCATCCATTTCACAGCCTTAACCAGCCCCCCAAGTCACCCATGTGTTTCATTCAAGTCGGCTGCAGATTCTCCATCGCGCTCCTGTGAGCACTGTATCTTTAACATCCTCTCTGGCTATTTAAGGATTTCATAAAAGCCCCCTATTCTGTCCTGAGGGTTCCTGCCTCTGGATTTCAGCTGGACCTTCTCAGCCCCAGAAGGTTCTATGGCCGGTGTGGCGATTTGCTTCCATGTTTTGTCCATCTAACCTGGTGCCCAACAATAGAAACACAGCTTCAGCCTTGGACACAGGCCACAGGCAGAGTGTAATATTTTGGGGAGAATCACATTAAGCATGTAGAAAGGAACAGGTGCCATCCACTTTATGGCACATGTTATTTAACGTGGAGACCCCAACACAGCCACGTAGAGTCATATGAAGAAGCGAGGTGTTCACGCTCTGCCTCAAGCTGTCTTTGAAGCCTGCTGTGTGTTGCCATGACAGTGCCACTGTCCTCAGGGGGGCCACCATCCAGCGTCCGGCAGCCCCACACGGCTAGGGCCAGCAAGGTAGGGACTCTACCCCTGCCTTCCAGGGTGCCTTGTGATCTGCCGGAGACATCGGTGATACTTCCCTCCTTCGTTTACTTGTTTTTTCTGTATTGTAATCTTTTGTAAAACGAGCAGAGTCACTTTAAACACAGAAATGAATCTTTGCTTTCTTTTCAGAATGCATTCCAGGGAGGTCAGGAACTGCCACCTCCTCGACCAGCTGCCACCTCCCCTACCCAAGTCCCAGTGGGACCCTCCCATGGGAGGACTGGGCTCCTGGCCAGCCACCTGTTTGAAGCCCTGAGAAGAATGCTCCTACCTGTGGCGCAGGGGTTGTGCCCCACCCTTCCTTGGGGCTGGATTTCTGTACCCCAAGGGCCACCTGGATGGCTGCTGAAGCCCTGCCTTGTTTTTGAGCATCGTTTGGAAGCCAGGTGTGATGCCCACCTGAGCACTGACCCGGACACCGCGGCCAGTGTGAGTGGTCTCTCAGAACAAATTGAAACCTCCTGAGATCTGACCATGGCCTTCTTGACTCATGGTTCCTCAGGCCTTTGTCCTAAGAGCAAATCCACCGCGAGATGCAGGCTCTACTGCGGGCCCGGGCCTGGCCTGGGGAGTCCAATGGCTTCCCTGAGGGCACAGCCCTGCAGCTCTGGCCCATTTTAATTAACTAATCTTATGTGCATGCACATAGAGAACAACATAATAACACGCACCCATCTCCGGGCACAGCAGCTCTCAGTATTTTGCCAAACTTGTTTTGTGTGCAGCATGGTTTCCCCAGGTGCAAAGCTCACCCTTGTCTGTGTGCTTTCTTGCTTTAGTATCTGTCTCTGGAGACTGAGCAAGGGCAGGACTCTGAGCATCTCCTGCTGACCTTTGTTGTCCCATCAGTCCAGTGTGATTGCCTGCCCAGCGGGAGGTTTTCTAACATGGTAGCAAGGATGTGTCCCCTTCCGGCCCCTGTAGGTGTTCAGGGAGTCCAATGATCCCCCTTATTGGGATGGCCAGTGTTTCTTTCCCAGACTCACGTAATCCCAGCGATTTCCTGGTAGGGAGACCAGCAATGCTGGTCCCAGCAACCTGGCTGCTTGTCATCACGATTAATGCTGAGTCAACCAAACTGTCTTCTTCTTCTCTTTTTTAAAATGGTTTTCTTTATATTTATTTATTTTTATGGGGTGCTGAGGATTGAACCCAGTGTCTCTCACTTGCTAGGCCAGTGCTCTACCACAGAGCTACCACCCCAGCCCACCAAACTGTCTTTCATTTCAGTGTTCCTTACAAAAATCAAAGGTTGATTATTGACTTGTGTTCAGAGACTGGCCTCGGGAACATGAACCAGTTATTAAGAATGAATGCTAAAGAACCTCAACTGTCAAAGCTCAGGAGAAAACAAAGTCCAGGGTTTTGCAGCCGGTCTTGGAACTCAAACTGTTGGCTGAGGGTTGCTGTCCAAACTGACCAAGGAGGTCTTCACCACCGGCTGGTTCTCTGTCTAGTGTTCAGCTTAAGTACCAATCTAGGGGCAAAATTAACTAAGACAGAGAAAATGACCATTTTGCTTGCCATGTAAAATGAAAATCTATTCTGCCTTGTATTTGCTCTCAATGGCCACATTAATACTGTACCACAAAATAACTCCCCAAACTTCAACACACAACAAGAGCTATCTTTTCTCATGTGCATCCAGTCAAGTTGGGGTAAGCCAGGTGGATCTGAAGATACATCTGAGGGGGCCTGGCTGCTGCTGACCCAGGCTGGCCGTGGTTTGGGAGAGCAGGGCAGTGTGACTGTACGCTCTGTGCCTCCTGTCCCCTGGCAAGTACTCCAGACAGTTCTCGCAGTAGTGGTGCAAGTGTTGGAGGGCAACGGGAGCATGCAGGGCAGCCCAGGCTCTGATTTGAGCTGGAATTCTGCCCTGGCTGCCTGCACCCTTTGTCAGAATGTAGGCTGGCACTCACCCTCAGTGGGTGGGAGGAGGCTGCAAATTACCTGCAAAAGCAGGTGAAGATTGGGACCATGGATGCAGTCAACTCATCACACCTCCATCCAGTAAAGTCAACCTCAGACTTGAAAACTGATTTTTTTCTCCTAGGAAGGTAGCTGGGGGCTTTCTTTGTTGTTGGGGAGAACATCAGCTTTGAAGTCTAACAGCTGGAGTTCAAAGGCAAGGTCCCAGGTCCTGGCTGGTGGCCTTCCATGTATTACAGACTTCCTGGGCCTGGGTCCATGCGTGTGAAGCAGGGCAGCTGCCCACTCTTGACATGCTGTTGTGGAGGGTCGAATGGGGTAGTGCTTGGTTAGGAATGACATGCTGTGGTTGCAAGGTCTTCTCTCAGGGGACAGTGTTCCTCCTAGTTCAGACAAGGGGACTGGCTGCAGCCCAGGTAGATTCAGAGTGTAAACTGGAGAATGTGGTTTCCCACAGGGTACTAAGTGCTCTACGTTGCATCTCCGGAACCAAGGTCAAAGCGTCTGCCCCCTTCCTGGAAGAAGCGGAGAAGTCTGATACCACAAGTTGAGGCTGGATGGGGGTGAATGCAGAAAAAACGGTGGCATGTTCTTCACCCTTAAAAAGAGAAGGAAATCCTGCCACTTGTGACAACAGAGGGGGACCTGGGGACATCACGGGGCACAGAAGACAAGGCCTGCTGGAGTGCACTGCTCTGTAGAGTCCTACTGACTTAGGCCATCCCTCAATTCCCTTCGTATATGAAAAGGTTCCTGACTTTTTTGTATCTGTGTGTCCATTTTTGTTCTGTTTCTTCTTTTAACTGACTTAATTTTTTCCCAGTACAACTACCTATGACCCAGCAATCCCACTACTGTGTGCATTCAAAGGAAATGAGTCAGGATCTGAAGAGAAGTCTGCGCCAGTCCACGGCAACAGTGTTCTCAACAGCCAGGAAGGGAAAGCACCCGGT
Organism: Ictidomys tridecemlineatus; assembly: GCF_052094955.1. Classification (NCBI taxonomy): domain Eukaryota; kingdom Metazoa; phylum Chordata; class Mammalia; order Rodentia; family Sciuridae; genus Ictidomys; species Ictidomys tridecemlineatus. Next base: position 193,989,432 of record NC_135483.1, on the reverse strand, counting down.
GAGTGGAGAGAGGAGATGTGGAAGGCTGGTCGGCCACCAGAGAGCGTGGAGCTCTGCCCTTGGCAACGCCCTGGATGAGCCCGGAGGGCATGCTGATGAGTGAAATAAGCCAGGCCCAGAAAGAGGGAGAGCACGATCTCACCCAGGTGTGGGCCTGCAGAGAGGACGTCCTAGAGGTAGACAGCAGAGCGCTGGTGGCCAGAGGCTAGGATGTCCGGGGAGATGAGAAGGTGGTGGCTGAAGAAATGACCCAAGTGGACAGAAGGAATCAATGTGGAGAGAGCTGTCCCACGGCCAGGTGACTGTGGGGAGACAGGTAGCATCCTAGGAGGACGTGAAGAGAGTGAGGAGGTTCTGCGCCCGCTCCATGAAGGTGACAGCCACCACACTGCACAGATATTTCAAAGCATGGTGTGCACAGCGAAAACACAGAGTGTCGTCTAACCATTTAAACATAAATCAGCGCTCCCCTGTGCCAGAGCTGGAGTGAAGTCCATTGTAACTTTCCTTCTTGGTCACACCCTTGTCAGGTTTGGGGATCAAGGTTACTCTGGACCCATAAATGAGTTAAAAAGTGTTTCTCTTTTTTATATTTTCTGGCATAATTTGCAGAAAAGCAGTATTTTTTTCCCCTGAAAAATTTAGAAGAATTTATTGGTGATATCATTTGGGAGCAGAGTTTTGTTTTGTTTTTGTAGATAACTTAAAATTTATGGATTACATTTTTTTAAGTGAACAGAAAAATACTTCCTGTTGATTTGGGGATGGGTTTTCTCCTTCTGGAAATTTGTCAACATTTTCCTTGGTTTTTAACTACGCTGGCATAACAGTGTTTTATGACGTTCTGTTGAGATGCTCTTAATGTCTTGAGAACCTTTGGTGCTCTTCTGCACCTCCTGATGTGTGCGTGAGTCTTCCTCTGGCCTCTGTTTTCTTTCTGGAATGCTGTAGGCCAGGTTCACCAATTTCATCAATATTTTCAAAGATCTGGCTTTGTCTTTATCAATTCTCTCTTCATTTATTTTTATTTGGCTAATTCCTGCACTTTTTATTACTTCCTTCTTTTATTTTTTCTTTGGTTTGCTATTCTTTTTCAGAACTCCTTGAGATGCGTCTCTAGCATTGATTTTAAACATTTCTTATTTTTTAATACATACATTGAAGGCTGTAAATTTCTCAAACTAAGCATTTCCTAAGTGGTCACGTGTGAGTTTTGATCTGCGGCATTTTGAAGACCATTTGATTCTAAACATTTCCTGATGGAGATTATAACTCCTTTTTTCCCACTGGTGGATTGTCTAGAAGTACGTTGCTCATTTCACAAGCAGGTAGGAGTCCAGTTCTCTCCATGCCTGTTTTTCTAGCCTGAATCCACCAGGGACAGAAAACATACCAGATGAGTTAATTTGTTTGAAAATTGGAACCTCGCTTTGTGGACTCATTGTCAATGTGGTGACGTGTCCCACATGAACTTGAAAAGAATATGTATTCTGCAGTTGCTGGGAGGAAAGAGGTCCAGTTTGTGGTTAGCCTTGCCCCGTCCATCCCCTTCCTGATCCAGAGAAGGTGCTCAACTGTCTCCTGGCTGCCGAGTGAGGTGTTCCACGGTGACCGTGCACATCTCCTCTAGTCTGTCAAGTTTTGCTTACTATTTCAAATCCACACTCTTTGGCATATTCAAACTTAAAAGTCTATGTTTTCCCGGCAGGCTCAGCTTTCCTCATTTGAAAGAGCTCCACTGTCCCCAACACTCTCGTGCTGTAAAGGCCACGTGTAAGTGGCTGTGGGTATTGGCATGTCCTTGGCTTCCAGAAGACAGCACGTCACCTGCGCTGGTCGCGGGGTTGAGATGGTTCATTGCTGGACGTCAGTCCTCACCTCAGCCGGTCAGTCTCTGGTCTATGCACCCTTGCTGCTAGGGTGTGATCCTCAGGATCCCAGTTGAAAGCTTGATGTGTTCACATGTGTCCAAGTTGGGCACAGAACACTGATTTTTTTAATATCTATTTTTTAGTTGTAGTTAGTTAGACACAATATGTTTGTTTTATTTCTATGTGGTCCTGAGATGGAACCCAGGGCCTCACATGTGCTAGGTGAGCGCTCTACTGCTGAGCCCCAGCCCCAGCCCCAGAACACCGATTTTTGTCTCCTGCTCAGGTGGAACATCTAAAGGCTCTGCTGGGATCGCCAGCGCTCAGCCTTGCGGAGAGGAGAGGAGAGCTCGGCCTTGGGAAGAGATGGGTGCACCCCAGATGCTGGGCTGGCCTCCCAGGCGCAGGACTTCCGCCTCCTCGGGAGCCTGCCGTCTAATTTGACCAGTCAGGCTGGATCCCTGGAAAAGGCTGGCTCACATCCAATCCCACTTTTCCTCTTTTAGTTGTTTGAATTTGCATTTTTTTTTTCTGATTCAAACTAAAAAATTGAGGCAATCGTGCTTCTGAGCTTGGGGTTTTTCTGCTCGTATTTGCTTGTTCATGTTCTTTTGCCACTGTGTCCTCTATTGTGACATTTTCCAAGTGAATTTAGAAGCATTTCTTGCATATTCTACGTGTGCCTCTCTTGACAGTTTTAGCCACTGCAATTTTGTGATCTAACAATTTGGTGCATTTTATCCTTGAATACAAATCCTTTGCTTTAATGTGATGAATCTTATGGATTAGTTTCTGCTCTTGGAGTCTTGTTTCAGAGGGACATTCCTGACCCATCTCATGAGTTATTACGCTAGTTTCTTCTATTAACTTTATAATTTTATCTGTCACATTTTAAAAAATCTGAATAGAGTCTGCTCTCACATGTGGTGTGGCATAGACATCTAATTTAATTTTTTTCCTGGAGTGAGCCACTTTTCCCAAGATCATCTGCTAAATTTATCCTCCCCTGTGCTGTGTGTCACTCATATGCATTACATTCCCACAATGCATGTTTCCCCTGCGCTCTCTGTTCTGCCCACTCATCTATTTGTCTATCCCAGACTCTTTGCCGGATTCCCACGACCTGGAAGTATGGCTTCATGTCTATTAAGGAAACTCATCTGTTTCTCTTTTATATGATTGACTTAAATGTTCATGGATTTTTATTTCTTTATACATTTTAAAAATAAGTTATTGGGCTTCTAAAAAAATCTGAGTGAAGTTTTGTTTGGAATTGCACTGAATTTATGGAGCACTTTGGTGATAACCAACACCAACATAACAGTATATCGTCTTTTTGGCAGCAATGTTTTAAAAAACTCCTTGGGTTTTCTAGGTAGATGATCATTCAGTGTTGGCTTTTATCTCTTCCTCTTTAATTCTTATACTCTTTGTTTTCTTTTCCTTGTTCTGTTGCCCAGAACCTCTGACATTATCTAGTACTAATAAAAATGGGCATTCTTATCTTGTTGTCTTAACAAGAAAACTGTTGATATTTTTTTCATTGGAAATGTAAGATTGAAAGTGTTTGCCAAAAATCTTTGTCAAGTTAAGAAAACTCTCTTCTCTCAGTTTGCTGAGAGTTTTTCATGTACACCTACTACGGAGCATTACTAAATACATTTTCTGTATCCACTGAGTCACGTTTCTTCTTCTCTTTCTTCTCCTCTTCCTCCTGCCCCTTCTCCTCTGCCTCCTCCTCCCTTTTCTCCTCCTCCTCCTCTTCTTCTATGTATTATTGTTCTGAGTCACTGCCTGCAGCCACCTCTGGACCCTGTTGAGTGGCTGCCTACAGCAGCATTCTTTCTTTAGTAAAGATCGGGACCTGCAGTCTGGTCGACTGGCTTGAATTGTTTTTATTTTTTCCCCCCAAGTTTGCAACATTGAGGCTCTGCCACCTGGAAGACTCCCTTGACATTCTCTCAACCATTGTCATTTTTAAGAAGTCATACCATTATCTCTCTGTCTGAGAATACTTGAGCAATCACCCTGACTGTTAGTGTGAAGAAGAGGCGAGGGGAAGAGAGATGTAAGGTGTAAACAGGAGGGCCTGCTCAACCTGTAGGCTCGGCTTCCCTGGTCTCTCCAGGGCTCTCAAAAAATGTGGCTCCTGGAAACTTTGTGCATGTTTCTCGATTACGTGATCCTCTTTCCTGAGCCACCCCTCCCAACGTCCCCCAGGTCTCCTTGGCCACCATCACCAGCTCCCACCTTGAGCTCATAAGCTGTGTGGATGGGAGACCTGGTGCCACCCAACCAGGCACTCTCAGGTGGCCTTCCTCTCCTGGGGACCCTGACTGCCACCAAAACCCACCCGAGGAGGCAGAAGGACATCTGTGGCTCCTGAGGTCTTTTCCATCTGCCCAGGACTAAATCTAAGGAGTGGTGAGGAGCAAGCCCTAGGGCGGGCGGAAATGACTGCTTGTGGTCACTGTCCGTCAGTGAGCCTGGGAGGTGGTGCTCGGGTGTGTTGACCCTTTGTCGCACAGCCCCGGTCACCGTCCTTCTCCTGGAAGACGAGTGTGCTCTGTGGCCATGGGAACAGGCTAGGTGTCCCTCCCTGGTGGGCAGAGAGCCTTCTTTGTCACATTTGCTCCTGCTGTGGTTTCTGTGGCTTTTCCAAGAGAGCAGGGCTGTTCCGCCGTTCTGCTCTCCTCTTGTACTAAAACCCTCTATTGTCCCCTCTCGGACGGTGTTTGATGAAGTCGCCTTTTGAGAGCTTTCCTGTGTGTGAAACCTGGGTGTGTGTCTGCAAACCTCCTGCTGGAGCAGACCCGCCCAGCACCCCTGCTGCTCTGCTGGGGTCACTTCTGGCTGCCCCTTCTGCCCAGCTGCCCAGCAGAGCACATCTGGGTGACCAGGGAGTGTCTCCTGGGCTGGCCTTGGGCTTGCTGAGAGGCCAAGCCTCAATGAGAGCCTCGCTCTGCAGGCCCTGGACAGCACACTCAACAGGAGAGTGGACTGGCCATCTCCCATGCCCCTTGCCACTCCCAAATTTTTATTTAATTTTCTTCAAACAACCCTGGCTTTAATTTTCTGTGGGATGCACTGGCCTCCTGAGGACATGTTCTTGTCACATCCTATCATTTCCCAAGGGAGACATCAAGGCTCCAGAAGTAGAGTTCAAGTCACAGCCATGAGTCCTTCTAGAACATTCTTTCTACAGCTTGATCTGACACGACCTCTGAAAATTCCATGAGGTCGCTCTTCAGAGTGGGGAAGTGACTTTCTGAGATGGGGATCGTGACTCTCCTTCCTGGCAGTTCTCTTCCCTCCTGCCTATCTGAGCCCACAGCAGCCCTGGGGTCCAGGCCTCGGGTCAGGCCTGGGCAGGAGCCCCTGACAGTTGCGGGTCCTGGGAATTGAAGGCAGGCGCTCTGAGGGGTGTGCAGTGACCTGGTGTGCCTCTGGGGAAAGACGGAGAGAGGACTGGCCAGGACTGGACCATCGCAAGTCGGGGGGGAGGGAATGTGTTCTCAGGCTCCGCCAGCAGGACGTCCAGACAGGGCCCCTCAGTCAGCCTGACCTGGCTGACCACTGAGACATGCGGTTAGGAGGGCTGGGCACGAGGGTGCTGACAGCCTGTGGGACAGGACCATGGGCCTGGGACAGTGGTGCCTAGCCACAGGAGGGTGGACCCCAGGCAGCCACCACCTCGCCTTGCCACAGTGTACCCTCCCCCTTGGCAAAATTAAAGTGATTTTTTCTTTCTCACCCCCCTTCTTCTTCCTATGAAGAATTAATTCTGGGGCTGGGGATGTGGCTCAAGCGGTAGCGCGCTCTCCTGGCATGCGTGCGGCCCGGGTTCCATCCTCAGCACCACATACCAACAAAGATGTTGTGTCCACCGAGAACTAAAAAATAAATATTGAAAATTCTCTCTCTCTCTCTCTCTCTCTCTCTTTCTCCCCTCTCTCACTCTCTCTTTAAAAAAAAAAAAAAAAGAATTAAACCTGGGTGCCGAGCTGCTCAACTACATCCTCAGTTCTGTTTTGAGACAGGGTCTCCCTAAGTTGCTGAGACTGGTTTTAAACTTGCGCTCCTCCTGCCTCCGCCCCCTGAGTCCCTGGGACCACAGGTGTGGGCCACCTCCCTGGCTAGACGTGGGTTTTCGAGCATCCCTGCTCGTGGGGTCTGCCACTGGCTCCCTCCACGTTGTGTCTAGCAGACGTGTCCGGCCTGGAATGCGAGCACACGGTTACTTTAGCCAGTAAGTGTAGGTGCAGAGGTGGGCACTGGCCCTGCGGGTGAGATGTGGGGCATGGGGGGAAGGAGAGAGGGAGTCATCCAGCAAGGTGAGGCCGAGGGGAAAGAGCTCACTTGTAAGAGGTGGTCGTCAGGGAGCAGAGCCACGCACGGCCCCGATGGGGGTGCTGGGGGAGTCCCCGAGAGCTTCTGGCCACGCCGCAGCCTGGAGGAGCCCTGGCCACAGCTAGGAGGGGGGGACGTTGGAAAAAGACCAGGAAGGCAGGGACCATGGATCCTGTGGTTGGGTGACATATGACTTACTAGAGCAGCCACTGACCTGGCACCGTGGCTTCTGAACAAGGCTGGCGACCATCAAGACCCCACACTCCCTGAGACTCACTTCTAGGAGGGCAGACAGACCCCTCCACCTGCATATGGTCTGAGTTTGGCACTCTGCTTCTGACCCGTAGGATGTGACCCAGATGGAGGGGTTTGGCGGCTCAACAGGGTAGTGCTGGGGACGCGGTTCTCTGGCTGACTCTGCCGCTCGCACACTTTGATGAAGGGTACTGCTGTGTTGGAGAGGTCAATGGGAACCCACGGAGGCCTCAGACAGCAGATGCTGGCAGGCGCCACTGAAAGTCTGAGGCCAAAGCTGCAGAGGCAGGCAGGGGTGTGCCTGCCTGGCACTCCGGCCCTGCGTAGGACGTGCAGAGACAGGCATCCTCCCCACACCAGAGCTTCCCACGTCGACCTTCCATGGCTAAACACCATGCTGACAACTTGCGAGACACCTTGAAGCAGAAGATCCTGATGAAACTGATTTCTGACCAACAGAAGCATGTTGGCATAGAACACGGTTTGGGGGCGATTTGTCCTACAGCAGTAGACAACTAATACGTTCTCCTTATAACCTGTTGGTTTCCCTCTAAATGTGTTTTGGACCTTTTTTATTCTTCCCTAAAATATGTGTGTTCTATTCCCCAATTTCTCCAACATGGAGAAGAACCAAAACAAACCCAAACACTGAGATTCAGAACTTCCCAAAGAAACACGAAATGTCAGCGCTCGGGGGAATCTGTCCCACTTCATCCCTGGGCAAAGAGGAGCAAAGCCGGATGCGCGGCCCCTGCCTGAGCCAGCCCAGGGCAGCGTCAGTATAAAAGGTCAGGTTTCGGGATTCTTGTCCTACAGGAAGCTTCTGCAGGAAAGGTCTAGATCCAGGACATCTACCCGGGGACGGGGTGGCGAGGCCAGGGCTGAGGGAGGGAGGGAGGCAGAAGAGAACCCATCCTGGGTGGTGTCCATGAATCGTTCACTGTGAAGAGGGGGCCAGAACCTGCACCCTCGGCTCCCTAGACAGGGCGATGTTCAGGGAACTCAGCGCAGAAAGCAGCGCTCACTGCCCAGAGCTCTTCATGGCAAATGGTGGCATTTTTCCCCACCCGTGATTTCTGTGGCTGCTTCAGGTTCCAAAAGTTTGCCCCCAAAATCACTTCACCCAACACCCCGCGGACTTGATGCTGAGATTCCCAGTGCATCAAAGGGCTGCCTTGGGGTTGAGGAGTGAGAGAAAGAACAGAAATTAGGTGGCCAGCCTCTGCTACGGTGGATGTTGTCATGCGTTGTGACAGAGGGTAATGGGTTGTGCCCAGGAGGCTGCTCTCTGGAGGCCGAAGGGAGGGTGAACAAAGGCTGGGGTGGGGGAGCCTGGTAGGAAGTTCTGCACAGATTCCACATCGGAAGCAGCAAACCACTGATAAATTAAAAAGTGTGTGTGTGTGTGTGTGTGTGTGTGTGTGTGTGTGTGTGTGTGTCAAAAAGGGCAAACCCTCAGGGTAACATGAACTAGGAGAGAACAGCCGTGAGCTTGTACAAGCAGGTGAGGTCCACAGGGAGGCTGGGAAGTTCTCTGACACACAATGTGGCCCCAGGTGGCCCAGGCTCCTGGCCCAGGCCCTTTCCTCCCCTGACCCCACACTCTGCCTCCAGGCAGGGGACGGGAGAACCTCCTCTAGGAAGCCTGACCGGCCAGACAGGAGCCCTTAGATGGCCTCAGTCCTGGAGCTTCCCAGAGACAGGGCCGAAGCCCTCACCCTACCTGGGTTGGTCCCTGCGGGGACCCTGGTCACAGCCCACCCACATGTGCTTAGAGATTCCAGTCTGTTTCCAGGCCGGCTTTGGATGGAAACCAACTGCTGCCAACAACCCACCAGGGAGGCAGCTGCTTGGCATCTGGAAGCTTTCAACAAAGGCAGCGCCTGGCACCACCCCAGAGACTCGGGCGCAATTGTCCTGGGCTGGGCCTGGCCAGTGTGTTTTGTCTCTTTGTGCTCTTTGTTTGTGTTGTTGATGGGTTGTTTTTAAACTGTCCGAGCCATTCAATGTTCAGGAGGGACTGAGAACAGCTGATACTGTGGACGGAAGTGTGTGGAGCTAGGAGTGAACATAGCCACATAGCAGCCAGACACAGAGATAGAGGGACTTCCAAATACAGGCACAGATATGGAGATGAAGACAAGATGCCATGATACATAGATACAGAGGTAAAGATGTCGATGTGGACTATACACAAACCTGGATGTAGATAAGCACATGTCGAATTGGATAAAGATACGTGGGTGAGCACCAAGTTCAGGGGGAAGGCAGGTTCCTGGGCCTTGCCTCCTGCAGTTCTGATACAGAGGCTGAGGTGAGATCCCGTGGTCCCAAGATCACACATTGACGATTGCCACCTCAGTGCCCCAGTGTGCTCGTTGAGGATTCAGACCCAGAACTGGGGAGCAAGCCCTGCTTTCCCAGGTGCTGGCTGCGCGAGCTTCAGATTTACCAAGATCCCCTCGGCTTTAGTTCCTGCATCTGTCTATACGACGGGCGTCCCATGCACATCCCAAAGGAGCTGGTGACATGGGGGTCCAGGGAGCAGGAGCGTGGAGACGGCTGTGCTGGGCCTGGGTGGTCACCTGCTGTTCCTGGGTGTCTCTGTCAGTCTCCAATTCCCTGGGACACAGATCAATAAGCAGCTCAGATCCAGCCCCAGAAAGTTCAGAGGCTGCAGCTGGCACAAGCCACTGCCTTGAAAAGAGCAAAGTGCCAGCAAGTGTGAGCCTCCACTGATTCCCTCCAGGCACTGAAGGCTGGGTGAACCTCAGAGTCATGCTTAGCACTCCTCCGAGTGTCTTTCCCCAGAGTGCCTTCTCTTGCAGTGTTATTAAAGCTGGCACCTGAGGCAAGTTGCTGGCTACCTGCAACAGCCTCAGGATGTGTGGAGGTGAAGTGGGTGAAGTGGGTGAAGGGCTCACTGCTGCAGCTGGGGTGCCGGAGAGGTCCAGCGTGCTTACCATCTGGAGGCCCTGGTTCCATCCCTAGAACCGTCACAGGGCAAAAACATCCACAAAAGTTCCTTCCAAATGCCATTTTGCAGGTCAGACAATTTCTCATCAGAATGTTTTGTATTGAAATTTGTTACGTACAAAGATGTGCAAATTTTAAAAATGACATTGTTTCAATGGCACTCTTGGAACTGAGATTCTGAGCAAGGACCCGGCGTCTGGTTTTAACAGACGTGAGCTGCTGTAGGTTCCCTTTCAACATGCAAAGATGACCCAGCAAGCCCCCCTGTATGATGCTCTGGAACACTTAGCTGGTGACGAAGGGAATTCTGGATTGCAATTTGCAGCCTTCAGGGAAGGAAACTGCATTTTCTGCCAAGCACTCTGACCTAGGGGAACTCTGCAGGACCTACATGTCTGCATTCTCCCACAGCTGTGTCTGGGCTCCGACTCTGGGCCAGACTCCAGCAGGAACTGAGGCTAGGCCAGGGAGGGGGCCAAGCCCCCCACTCAGGGTCTATTTGGGGGCTGCAGTCAAGGAAAGGCACCAATCCCAGTCCCACGCAGTGTGGTTCCTCACAGGCAGGAGAAACAGGGTGCCCCATAATAGGTACAGGTGGGTGCCAGGGAGGTCCCTCCAAAGGTGACATGAGTAGCAAGCAGCCTCCAGGCACGGGAATGCAGGGGGCTCCTGAGCCCCCAGAAACCTCTGATGAGAGAAGAGCTGCAGTTTAGGAAGGATGCAGAGACTCGAACCCTGTACCTCTTCTCCTCAACCTGAGTCCCAGGTGACTCCTGCGGTGCAGTTTACCCTCATGTCAGCTGCGGTCACTCCGGCCATCCTTCCCCATCGTGCACGCATGCATGATTCCATCACCACAGACGCCCTGCGAGTCGCCCCAGCCCGGATCCCTTATAAATGAAACCACAGAGTGAAAATTCTGCAGCTGGCGCCGCTCGCTTCAGCCTTCCCCGTGGTGGGCGGTTTCCATGGTTTTAACCTCCACAGAGCAGGTTCCCGGGTTCTGCTCCCTCCACTTGGGCTGTGTGATAAATGACCAAGAGAATGGAGACCCCCACCTGGAGGCCCCCTGAGCCGCTTCCTGGGCGGGGCCTCAGGAGGAGCCCCAGAGCCTCCTGTGATTGTTCCCATCTGCCCAGGGGACAGGGGGCTCTCCACCTGGGAGGGCGGTGCAAGTCCAGAGCGCTGGGCACTGACCGCGCTGCAAGCACCTTGGAGAATGTCCATATGTTTAATTTCATATTTGTAAATATGAATATGTATCACATGCGCCTTACCTATGTGTAAAATCATGCCACATTTATATTATAATACACGTCATATGTTTATATTATGTTTTCATTTATATTTTATGTTTGATTTTACTCCTGTTTTCCGTGGTTGATAATGTCGAGTGCCCTGCAGGCTGAAGTCCTTTACCCACTTATCTGTTGAGTCTGCTTCTTTTTTTTCTAATCAATTTCTGTGAGTGATTTATGGACTCCGAATATTTTCTGGTATATCCTGTATGTAAGTATATCCTAAATAAATCAGGATATATGTATTTTATGTATTTTAAACATTTTTTATTGCCAAATCTTTTGAATGTATCTTTTGTAATTTTTGTCCTATTACATTGAAGCTCATAAATTAATCTTACATCTAAACACGAATATTCTATTTTTTAGACAAGATCTTATTTATTATTAGAATTTTATTTCAGTATATAACATTTCATTTTCCAAATAATTTACTATTAAAGCCTTTATTTCATGAGTTTTACAAATGCTATTCAGGATAGTCCTTGCAGGTGTTGAGAAGAGCAGAGTTTCTCTTTTAAAAGAATGACTAATAAAAGAGAATATATTGGGGTCATAAACATAGATTGAAATACCTCTCCTTTAATATTTGTGAACTTGGGGAACACATAATCATTTCCCATAAATATCACTTTGCATCTTAAAAACTGCCCCAGGGTTTCCAGGGCCCTCCATGTCTCTGGTGACCCCCACACAGCAGCTGAGTGGCTGCCATTGTCTGCATTTGGACAACAGCAAGTCACAATGGTGAGTGACAAGTGGACTTCTGCCTGTTCCTTGTGTGTCCAGTTACTTTTCTTTTGTATGTATTGTTGCCAGGCCCGTCAGCACATGAAAGGAGGGGACCTTTGTGGGGTGGCTGGCCCTACTCGTGATTGTGTGAGTGCTCCCATTTGATCCCACAGCCACCCTGTGAGGTCCTCAGGGGCATGTCCTGTGTTCAGGAGAAGAGCAGCACTGGACGCAGAGGACCTCTGAGTCCTCTGGCTACAGTCAGCCGGGGTCGCAGCCCCAGTTCACGCCTGAGTCCAGGCCCTGCTCCGTGGACAGGGTGAACCCGAGGTTCCTTCACATGGAAGGCCAGGATTTCCCACAGTGCTTCCTCTCCGTAGACCTCAGCCTTGTCCCCTCCCCAGATCAGATGCCGCCTGCTGCTCTCCATGGCCTCTTTTCTACCATCTCTGGTCATTTTGTTTGGGTCTTGCTGTCAGACTTCTTTCTTGTCCTTTTTCTTTGTATTGCTTTTAATCTAATTGCATCAGAACGTTTCCTTTTTAATACTGGCATCCAGACATTTTGGATTCATTGCTATACACATTCGTTTTTATTTTAATACCATAAAATATGCCTTAGAGAATTTCTCAGATTCTCTACAAAATCTCACTGGGACCCTGCAGATACTTTGAGAAGTGCCATAAATCACCAAAGATCTCTCTAGCCAGATACAATTGGTCTTAACTCTTCTTGCTTTACACAAAATTGACATACTAAATATAGTTTTGTGTCTACGTTTTCATATTACTTTACTCCATGAGAAATTTCTCATGTCACTGAAAACATGAATTTCAATGACCACATAAAGGAATATGTTAATTCCCAGTCATCTCCATTCTTTAAGTTACCTCTGTTGTTTTCAATTTCAGTTTTTATGAAGCTTTTTCAAGTAAAGCTGAAATAAAGAGCCTCGAAGTTAAATCTTTGTAGCTCTGATGGAGCCCCATTGATAGAATCCTGGAAACAATTAGACCAAGTTTGTGCACATTCCCAGTGACGGTCCATGTTACCTAAAAACTTTCATTAGAAAATACATCCCCCCCCCGCAAAAAAAAAGAAAGAAAAGAAAAGAGAAAACATTCCCCAGTGTGTGAACTCACTCTGAGCACAAGACACACGCCCACTGTCCTGCCTGGGTCAGACCTGCAGAGTCAGGAAGGACCCTGCTCACCATCTGCTGCCCTGGACCAGAAATGTGGAAAATGGGCTGCGTGAGAGACAGACTTCAAGCCAGGGAGGCCAGGACCAGGCAGCTGTGGCTCTCCACCTAACAGTGGCCAGTGGGAGTCTCGGTGCCTCTTCTCACCACAGAAACTTGTTTCAACCATGCAGTGGACGCCACTGGCTTCTCTCAAGAAAGACAGATGAAGGATGATGTGAACTGCAGTCAGCCCACGCTGATCTGGCCACCTCCTTGCAGAGGGGCTCTCTCAGACACCCCGAGAATGGGAGTGGGTTTCTGGGGGTCCATGATCCCATTGCGTTAAAGGATGAAAATGTCATCCCGGCACATAGAGGTCAGGTGGCACAGGGTAAAGCCACGTAGGGCTGGGAGGGGGGTCCCAGAGCTAGTGCAGGGACTGGGGAGTTGGGGGGACCCCAGGGACAGCATGGTCATCTCATCATGGTACCCAGGCCAAGTTCCTCTGGGGGAACCAACAGCCCCTTCACCAAACAGCACCCACACACTGCCCCTGGTGGGATGCGGCCTGCCCAGGAGGCTGACCAGCAGCTCCCTGCACCCTGGGGCAGCGCCCAGGGCCAGCCAGGAGCTCCTCCCCAGGACTGAGAAGAGGACTTGGTTCTGTCCAAGGCTGCCCCATGGGGGTCTGCCACAGACCTGCTGAGGACACAGACCTGGGCAGCTCTTGGGGTTGAAGGTCACAACAGAGAAGTGTTTGGAATTTTAGAAAGGCTTTGCTTAGGAAAACGGTTTCCGGTGAAGGAGACGGTGGCTTCGAGAGCCCTCGCTTGGAGACCCAGACCAGATCTGAGAGTCAGGGATGGGAAATGTGGAAACTGGGCTGGGTGGGGGACAATGGTCCTTTGGGACGGGAACCATGTCATTGTGCCCTTGTGCTAGATGTGGTTTCTAGTCTGAATCACTTAACATTTAGAGCAGAAAGAAAGGGGGAATGTTCTGAACGGGACCATCTAAGGAGAGGCTTGGACGGGCTCCCGCGCCCGCCCCACCCCCACAAAGGACTTCCTTTCTCCTCTGTGGACTCGATGGTCCCATGGGAGCTGATTGCACAACAGGAAATATTTTCCTAAAATTGTCTTCAGAACATTTTGTAAAACAGCCTCCAGCTAGGTTTCTGACAGACAATGGCTGCTTCTTTGGGGTGTTTGAATGTCCAAGTCCCTTCCAGAGAGTCCCCACCGTCTTTGCAGAGGCTTAGGTACGACTCCAGGGTTCGAATGGCTGCAGGGAAGCGGAGGTCCCCCCCTGTGAGCCAGGCTGCGCGGTTCACCCCGGAGCAGCTGATTGGCTGCCGAACTTCCCCTTAATTACTACTGAACACATAATTGCTACACAATTAAAATGTAATTACACTGTCAAAGAATAATTCCACAGTTACTCCAACATAGTGATTTGCTAAGCTGAAAACGTATTTTTAAAGGAATTCTGAAAGTTCCTTTCCACATGGCATTGCTAAATCCTTGAACAACTGATACTTTTCTGGGCACCTCTCCAAGAGCTGCTTCGCTGTCACAGTTTTAAGGTCAATTGTACAAATATTAGCTTATCATCTGCTCAAGACTTCTGAAAACATGGCATTAGTTATCTGGAGTGATCTAATTATTGCTGTTTGGAAAATAGGTCATAAATTCATTGTGCTTCTAAAACACTGAGCATTGCAACAACTCAAAACCTGATCATAATTCCTCGGAATAGAGCATCAGCAACTCTTCCTTGAGGCTCTGAAGATGGAGAGAGACAGAAAGGAATAGGAGGAGGGAAAGAGAGGGAGGAGGGAAAGAAGCAGGAAGAAGAGAAAAAGTGAAGAAGAAAAGAAGAAAGCGAAGCAGGCAGCCCTGCCCTCAGGGTTCCAGGAGGACCCAGGTGCTTGGGGTCCAAGGCATCCACCTCCTCCTCCTCCCTTGGCCGCTCTCTGGCCTCCCGTTTCCATTCCTGTCTCCCGTCCATCTGCTGCTCTTCCTTTATTCGTCTTCCTGTTCCCACTTTGTCCCCAGCCATCCCTGATGGGGCACGGACGATACTGGGTGACACTGGCAGCTGCCTGTGTTTCTGGGGCCTGGTGCTGCCCCAGAACACAGAAGGCAGCTCCTGATCCGTGTCCTAAACCTCCACAGATACAGGCCGAGAGGCTGACCTGGGGCTCGGCACCTTCCAGGGTGGACACCAGGGGTTCTGCCGAGGTCTGGGGGTTGTGCTGGGCCAGCGCCGTCCAGAATTTGGCAGAAAGCTGCTTCCCTGGAGGAGGCCTCGCCCGCTGCCATCTGGCACCCTGCCCCGGGATTTGGACGTCAGGAAGAGCCACCTCGGGAGGCTGTGAGGGCACATCCATGGCCTGGTTTCAGTGTTGCTTTAAAACAAAGCAGGCCATCCCGGAAGAGTAAATAGGAGCCGTAATACGTAGATGATAATCAGGGCTGGGGATGAGCTCAGTGGCAGAGCACTAGTGTGTGCAAGGCCCTGGGTTCACCTCCAGTCTGCAAAACCAGTCAATCAGAAAACCAAAAACCAAAAGCCCAGCAGCTAACGTTTTGTGTCCTTGTTTGGGCATTTGGATGATTTAAAACAACAACAACAACAAACAGACAGATATGCAGAAAGTCAAATGAACGGGTCCTACAGGCCCAGGATCTCCAGTACCTGGGCAGGTGCAGCCTCTGGGCTGGTCCCCAGCAGGGCCAGCTGCTCCTACCCCCCACAGTCTCCATCTCCGTCTCTGGCACAGATCTGAAAACTCATGACTGCACGTCTAGCTGTGTGTGACTGGAACTTCAGTCCACTCAGTGACGAGGCAGGACTTGGTTCTGTTTGACCTCCTGTCCGTGCCAAGTGTGTTTTTCTTTCCCAGCTGTTACTTACCTGGAGTCAGGGCCTCTCTTCTGTGCTCTAGGGAGAAGGCCGCGCTTGGCCTGCTCATTCTTGGCTGTGGTAGCTTCTCTGCAGCGATGGAGTCAGGAAGCCAATCTGGCTGTCACACCCACAGGTGTCCCCATCACCAAAGGGGCACCTGACAAGTCTCTAAAGACCATGAGATCTGGGCAAAGGAGCACAGCACTCCTCAACTCACATCCGGGTCATGTCCCATCTTTTCAAAAGTGTCAAAGTGGAAAGAACCTTGAATGCACCAAGTGTCCAGCACCTTAACTGCAGAGCACTGAAGAGCATGGCTGCTTCCCTTGCGACCAGGGACCTGACTGGGAGCTGCTCTGGGTGCCAAAGACTCTGCCTCCGGTGAATTTCCCTTCCCAGACAGGTGGCCTTCCCCCTCCATTTTCTTTTCTATTTATTTATTTATACATGACAGCAGAATGCATTACAATTCATAGTACACATACAGAGCACAATTTTTCATATCTCTGGTTGTATACAAAGTGTATTCACACCAATTTGTGTCTTCATACCTGTACTTAGGGTAATGATGTCCAACACATTCTACCATCATTGCTTACCCCCTGCCCCCTCCCTTCCCCCTCACCCCTCTGCCCTATCTAGAGTTCATCTATTCCCCCCATGCTCCCTCTCCCTACCCCACTATAAATCAGCCTCCTTATATCAGAGAAAACATTCGTCATTTGATTTTTTGGAATTGGCTAACTTCATTTAGCATTATCTTATCTAGCTCCATCCATTTACCTGCAAATGCCATGATTTTATTCTCTTTTATTGCTGAGTAATATTCCATTGTGTATATATGCCACATTTTTTAATCATTTCATCTACTGAAGGGCATCTAGGTTGTTTCCACAGTTTAGCTCTTGTGAATTGTGCTGCTATGAACCTTGATGTGGCTGTGTCCCTGTAGTATGTTGTTTTTAAGTCCTTTGGGTATAGACAGAGGAGAGGGATAGCTGGGTCAAATGGTGGTTCCATTCCCAATTTTCCAAGAAATCTCCAAACTGCTTTCCAGATTGGCTGCACCAATTTGCAGTCCCACCAGCAGTGTGTGAGTGTACCTTTCTCCCCACATCCTCGCCAACACTTATTGTTGTTTGTCTTCATAATGGCTGCCATTCTGACTGGAGTGAGATGAAATCTTAGTTTTGATTTGCATTTCTCTTATTGCTGTGATGATGAGCATTTTTTCATATATTTGTTGTATGTCGTCTGAAAGCACTTCCCAGCCTCCCTGAGGACTGAGCCCAGGGACCCCTGCAGTGAGTGTTGGGGAGGGGAGCCTGGGGTGGAGCCTCCTCCTGACATGTGGCTCAGGACCCCTGGGATCTGCAGGCTGCTCTCAGTGAAGACTCTGGGTAGAAACCAACTACCCGGCAGTCTAGCAAGACTCATGAATAAAAACACTGGAAACAATTTACAGCCTTTTTCACTTAAAAAAAAAAAAAACTGCTACAACAACAAGAATGTCAACACTGAGCGGAGCCCTGAGATTATCACATTGAGCTGCTCATGGCGAAGACATGGAGCTCCATAGAGACGCGGGTGTAACACTTCTCTAAAAGCCTGTAAAAACTCCTCCGCACTTTGGGAACAAGAGGAGTGTGTTACATTTCGAGGCTGATACGTCAGGTAGGTTGGGCACCAAGACTGTCCATCATCAGTGAGTGTCCATTACGTCCTCCGTGCCCAGCGCTGTGCCACACGTCATCTTGCATCTGGCGTCTTGAGTGTCAGCTTCTGTTCGCAGCCGAGGAAGGCCGTGCTCAGGAGGGCTGGTGACGTGGGCAGCCAGGATGAGAGGGGAGAGCTCCCGGAGCACAGGGCGCAGGGTCGGAGAGAAAGCAGCTAATGGCTCGGGCAGGGGCAGGGCATCCGTTGGTTTTCTTAAGTCTATTTTCTTGAAACGGGCCTAAAGGGAGGGCAGAGGGCGTGGAGACGAATTCTGACCTGGGCAGGTCGCGTGTGTGTGTCAAGGCGGAACTGAAAACATCCCCGGTTTACAGAGTGTGCGGAAGAAAGCCAAAAGGGACAGTGGATGTCGCATGGGTGTCGGGGACAGATAAGAGACTGGCACAGAGACGGAGCACAGGGGGCTCTTCACAAACAGCAGAAAGCAGGGGGCTTGGCAGCACCCAGGAGATGAGAGACCGCTGGCCGTGAAGCTCGGGTGGCTTCAGGCTTGCTGGTCCTGGGGCCCCAGTCCTTCAAAGCCCTGAGGACAGGGTGGGCACATGGAGCCAGGGAGGCCTGGGAGCAGCTGATATGTCAGGTAGGTTGGGCACCAAGCCCATGAGGTTCCTCCCTGCGGCAGCTTCGGCTGAGCAAGGACCAAGTGCCCTTGACTGTGAGCTTGTCGGAAGCCAGGGGAGGCTCCAAGGTCGGAGAGTGCCCACAGGGCAGGGGTAGAAGAGTGCGGCTTGCACACGACTCCAGGTCCTCGCTCCTGTAGTGATGGGATACTCCCTTTCTCTCTCCCTCTCTCCCTTTCTCTCACTCTCTCCCCCCCCATACTGGTCCCCTTGGCTTCTGACACCGTTCCTAAACCCTGCACGCAGATGAGGGTGCCGGCAGAAAGGTCTCACCTAGTATTTGGTCTCTGCCCCCAGTTCCTGACACACAGCTCCTGAGTCCCTGGCCACTTCCTGGTGAGGGGAGCATCTTATGTGTGAAGAGGGGCCTGTGGTGGGCTCCTGGCAGGCTCTGGAGGGGGCTGGCTGCCGGGGAAACCCAGCACCAGGCCATCCCCACATCCGGGGAGGCGGCTGAGGCCAGCTGACCTCCAATGGCCAATGACGAAATTAAACACGTCCACATGATGGATCCTTCACAAAAGACAGAGATGGGCTCAGAGAGCTTCCAGACAGCAGGACACGGAGGTGCCTGGAGGGCCGTGCGCCCCTCCCCGGCCCAGTCCCCGCATCTCCTCCACCTGGCTATTCATCTCTATCCTTGTCACACCCTTTATAATAAATGGGCGAGCAAAGCTGGCCTGGTGGTCCTGCGAGGTGCTGGAGCAAAGCCACTGAGCCCAAGGAGGGGCCAAGGGCACCCGAATCATTGCCAGTGGTCAGAGTTAGGTGACCACCTGTGGCCTGGACTGGGGGGCTGTTCTGGAGACTGAGCCCTCAACCTGGGGGATCCATGGTGCCTCCAGGAGGAGAGAGTCAGAATTGAGTTGGTTTGGAAGACAGCCAGCCTGGGTCTGCTGGAGACAGGGTCCCCGGTGGGGAAGGCCCCTGCAGACATGGTGACCAGAGAGGAGTAAGAGTAGGAAAAGGGAGTCTCTCTCTCTCTCTCTCTCCCCTGTCTCCCTTTTCTCCCACCCCGCTCCTCTCCCACCTCCCCCCTGGCAATCTCCCGGGCCCTGGACACTGTGGGTCTCTTGTTCAGGAAGAGACCACGAAGCCCCCCTGGGCCCCGTGCACCCACCATGGGCTTCCTGCTGACCCTCTTCCCGCCAAGCTGGTATCTACTTAGAGCGCACTTGACCGGGCCACGAGCTCTCCATCCAGTGTGTCTTACTTCCTGTTCCAACCCTAGCAGCCGGCACAGCCCCACAGCGTAGTGAAGCATTCAGTGGAAGCCTGGTGAGCGGTGCGGGGCCTCGGTCACAGGAGCGGGAGTCCGAGAGACCAGCCGGGTGACGCCCTGGGAAGAGGGCTTTGTGGAAGGGACGCACCTTGGGAGCTATGGACACCACCTTAAAGTGACTAATCCCAGGGGAGCCCAGAAACCGCAGGGGCTGACCCCAGCTCCGTGGTGCCACCCTGAGGCAATGGCAAGGGCAGCCCTTCAAAGCCAGCCCTCGAGCCCGGCAAGTGGACCAACTGCCGCGTTCACATCTCTGCCTGCAGCTCCATTTCTTCACTTTAAAAATAGCACACCATTTCAGATTTGCATAATCTAGGTCCACAAACACTATTATGACTGGATTTTAAGCAAAATGCAGAAGTGGTTTGAAAACCCCTGAAACCAGACCTGCAGGGCGAGCACAGGGGCCCTGGTGCCAGCAGAGTGGGTGACGCCAGGTGGGGGCTCCGCAATGGCCAGATTCTGCATGAGCTTCCTCCTCACAGTGGCCTGCCAGGTAGGCTGTCACCAACCAGGACCTGGGGTGCCGAGGGCAGCTGAGGAGTCCCCGGGGTGCTTCGGGGCCTGCCATATGTCCAGCTGGTGTTGCTCTGGAGTGGACGTGTGTCCTCTGTGGGAGACCAACCTTACCCGTGTGTCTCGTGCACGGGTGTGTCTTGCTATAGCCCCATGGTGGAGCTACACTCACCTGTTCCTTTGTGATATCACCCCTTGCCCTGTTTATGGAATCTTCCACAGAAGTGCCTTATGTGTCCCCTTCTCTTACTGTGCCCTTGGGTGTGGCCTACCCAGGTGTCAGTCAACCTGCTGACAGTGGACATCATGAAGATACACTCAGCCCCCTGAAACCTGACCCCTTGCCTCATTTGAATGGCTTCTCCTCAATAAAAGGGGTCAGCACATGCTCTCTCTCTCTCTCTCTCTCTCTCTCTCTCTCTCTCTCTCTCTCTCTCTCTTCCTGCGGACCCTTAAGGTCAGAGCAGCCGTCACAGTGACCCCCCCCCCAAAAAAAAGGTATTTGTGTCTCTTGGGTGGTTATTTCGTGCAGCCCAGTCAGCCCAGTTCATCTGGAGTGACCCCTGAGCCTGTTAGTCGCGAGAACAGAAACCCGGCATCCTCCGTCCCTGCCTGTCCCCAGCTCCTCTCACCCGTGAGTTCAGCCTCACACACAGGCAGCTGAGGTTGGCACGGCCGTGGCACCTGCCACCGAGGGGCGGCCCTGCTGGAGCTCCAGCACTCACTGCTCAGAGACTCACAGGGCCAAAGTCCACCCTGCCTTTCCATGGCCACTCTGTGGAAGCCCCCAGACTGTGCCACCTGGCTGTAAGCCAGAACTGGTGGTGTGGCAATCACTCAAGGTGAACAGCCCAAAGCCCCACGCCTGGGGACTCCACAGGGCACTGCAGACGTGGCACCCGGACCTGTGCTCCAGGCCGCTGACAGACGCGCTCTGCCACTGTGACTTCCTTGCTCCTTGGTACTGCTTTAGCAGGCGGGTGGGCTGCCTGCCCCGGTCCACAGCACCCACTCACCAAAGGGCTGTGGTGGCTTCTGAAAAGACATGCAGATACGGGCTTCCGCACCCTCGGGTTTCTGGGCGAGACCACCCAGCACTGGCCTCCGCTACAGACTCCTAACAGCAGGACCCATGCGTCTGGCCAGCTCTGGAGGTACATTCACAGTGACAGCTCTGTGACTGCATAGTCTCCAGCGGGTGCCAGCGGGAGGCGGCTCCCTGACTCTCGATTCCATCCACAGAACTGCTCTCTGGTTTCCTGAACACGGACCAAACCAAAGCAAAGTCATCTGTTTTCCCTTAAGATTCAACACACATTTCCTGAACACCAAACCGTGGCTCTAAGGAGCCAGGACTTGAACGCACTTGGAGTGCAGGTCACTCAGGCTTTCGAGATAAGTCGCTGGATTGATTGGAAGATGGTGCAGTGCTACAGAGGCAGCAGAGAGCAGAGCCCGCAGGGGACAGGGGACAACAGTGCTGAAGCTGGCCTTCATGTCCGTTTGTGTCCACTCAGCCTCTGTGGGTACCATTGTCAGCATCCACCAGTGGGGCATGGGAAGGCAGCAGCAAGCCGCTCTGTGGAGCCTTCACACCCCGAGAGATGATGGGAGGGAGGAAGACAGCGTGTGCTAGAACCTCACTTAAAACCATGATTAACCAGGTGCACAACCTGTAATTACAGTGGCTTGGGAGGCTGAGGCAGGAGGATCTCGAGTTCAGAGCCAGCCTCAGCCACTTAGTAGGGCCCTAAGCAACTCAGTGAGACCCTGTTTCTAATAAAATACAAAACAGGGCTGGGATGTGGCTCAGTGGTCGAGTGCTCAAGTTCTATCCTGGGTACCCCCTCCCCCACAAAAAAAACCCCAAAACACAAAAGATTAATATTCATATGAACAGCTCTTAAGAAAGAAGAAAAGCTCCAAATAACCCAACAAAAACTTGCATCTATGAATAAGCAACAAAGGAAAGATAGACAAACACTAATTAAGCTTAGGAAAGTGTTTAAGCTTACTAGCAATTAAAGAAATGCAGATTAAAGTGAAGAAGTATTTTTTCCTGCCAGATTGGAAGCCTGAGATGAATAATATCTGACCAGTGAGGTCTGAGGAACAGAGGCCATTACCCCGAATGTGGGCTTGGGATGAGCTTTCCAAAGGCCAGCTTCAAATTACAGAGCAAAGCTTCAACTCCTCATTCTTTGCCAGGGGAAATCCACTTCTAGGAGTTCATGGTCATGGATGGTAGCTCAGGCCACAAAAGTGTATATGAGGATTTTTTAAAAAAGAGATGTCAAGAGAGCTGGGGTTGTGGCTTAGAGGTAGAACACTTGCCTACCATGTGTGAGGCACTGGCTTCGATCCTCAGCACCACCTAAAAATAAAATATTGTGTCCACCTATAACTAAAAATCAAATATTAAAAAAAGAGATGTTAAGAGTGAGAAAAAAATTTCTTTTATTACCTTTCCAAACTCCATGAAATCTCAGACCTCAAAGATGGATAGATAGGAACCCAGGACTGTGAAGTGTATTAAATTTCTTTATTCTGTAGGTGACTTTATTTAGCAAGGCAAAATGTGAGCTGAAGTTTGGCCTGATCACCTGTAAGGCCACCACAACTGCAGTTGAGTGTTTAATTTTTACAGTGAAGTTTTGAAGAAAAGAAGAGGCAACTCTCTCCAAGCGCAGAAACTGTGTCTGGGTACAAATTAGACCCTGCTCAAGCTGTTAGGGCGACCCCATCATTCAAGAAATTGTAGACTAACACCGTGGAAGCACTGACAAACTCCACAAAACAGCCGGGTTACTTTCAGGGAAACGATCATCACAGAGTTGCTGAGCCCATCAGTAAAACAACCAGCAAATGGATGGCTGCACCCTGCAGTTGGGTCCAATTGGGTGGTTACAGCAGTCCCACAGCCAGCTCTGGGGAAGAGCGCGCTCCTCTGCCGGATGTCCTGTCCCATGAACACCCCCTGGTGTGTGCCTGCTACACAAATAGCCCAGTGCTGGAGGGTAGGACAGAAGGTTCACACGCCACAGCAACCCAAGATGTTAGTGCATCAGTCCCGAATCTGCGCATGGAGACAAGGGATGAGGGAAAAAAAGGATCCCCACGTTGCAATTAACCTGTTTAACAGACTCCTCGCATTTGTGCTCTGAATAGAGACAAGGACCGCCCTCCCCCCCCAGAATAACCATGGAATATTTACAAAATGTGGCTATATGGAGGCCAAGGGGAAATTTAATTACATCCCTCAAAGTAGAAATCACACAGGTCACACTATTTAACAGTGTATTAAATCTAGAAATGGGCTGGAAACAAATAATAAGCATAAATTCAAGCACACTGGGACGTCCAGAGGCACTCTTTTGAATAGTTTTAAGTGAAAAAGTCATCTACTGCCGAAATAAACTCACAGGTGATTAGAATATAATGACAATTAGGAAGCTACAGCTCCAGCCTACAAATCTAAGGACAA
The DNA here is from genome assembly GCF_052094955.1 of Ictidomys tridecemlineatus. Lineage (NCBI taxonomy): Eukaryota > Metazoa > Chordata > Mammalia > Rodentia > Sciuridae > Ictidomys > Ictidomys tridecemlineatus. Next base: position 193,966,221 of record NC_135483.1, on the reverse strand, counting down.
ATAACAGAGTCAAGTCAAACCTGAAGCTTCAGAAACCGTTACAACTGAAGGAAAAGAGTTTTAAGAATTAGCTAAATAGTAAACCTCAGAAATTACAGAAAAATGCGAATAACCCAAAGAGGTGTGAATTATGATGAACTAAAATGGGTAAAAAAATAATACAGCCAAGATCTGGCTCTTTCCAAAGAGCAATAAAATAGAAAACTTTTAAGAAGTACAACCAGGGAGTAAAGAAAGAAACAAAAATATATCATTTAGGATTAGAAAGCAGATACTCGTCAGGTAGAAAATAAACTAAAAATTTTAAGGTAATGAGCCTTTTTGTAGTGATAGTGTTCTTTCTAGGAAAATGAGTAAATTTTCATCGATAGGATAGGTCAATGTGTTTTATTCATCCAGTGGAATACTACACTGCCATTTAAAAGAACAAGACAAGTCTTTCTGTGCTGATATAAGAAATCACAACCAGGTTTGCAGAATGCTTCAATTTGTGTAAAAAGGATAAGCTCATTGCTATCTTTGCTCCTCTGCAAAAAAAAAAAAAAAAAAAAAAAAATCTAGAAGAATGCATCAGAAACTGATGATTCTGGAAATATGTTTGGGTGTACCACCCAGTGGAAATTCATCAGGTGGGGACAGAGGAAAAAAGGGGTATTTCCATGGTACACATCATACACTTTCTGTTCTTTGAAACTTGTGTATGTATTACCTACTCAGCATTTTAAAATAAGATGACACTCTGAATAGAACTCAAGTCAGTAAATTTTGGGATCTTGATGTGGTTGACATTTTTCCAATTTGTCTCAAAATCCATCAAAGAGTCGTAAAATGGCGATATGCGAGGCCTCCCTTCCCATCGACTCACCAACGTTTTTTGCCCACCACATCTACTCAGAGCAGTTCTGTGCAAATTCTCTCCCGGGAGCTTTCTCAAGGCTGTCCCATTTTGGCTCACCTCTGCTGCTGCCCTGGGCTGTGCCATGAATGGCCTTCTGGTCAGCTCCTGGCCAATATGGCCCGAGCACCCTGGTCAGCAGTGTCACTGGAGATTCAGGCTCTGTACATGGCTGCTGCCCTGCACCTGCCGCTTGGCAGCCTTGAAGTGCTGGGTCAGTGTGCCCTGGCTGAGCCGCCTTCCTCGTCCGCGAGATGGGAATAATGGTGGTGGCACTTCCGCCCAGGCCTGCTCTGAGGGCCTGGTGAAGTGACAAGGAAGCAAGCTGAGCAGCGGGCGGGTGTTGTCCAGCAGACATGCACTTTTCTTACTAGGACGCGTGCTCGGGGGTGGCTGGCACAGGCTGCTGCTGCTCTGCCCTCGGGAGGGGGTGCCCAGCTCCTCCCTCCATGGCTCACCCCGCAGAGCGCAGCCTGGGCTGGCGGTCCTGCTCACGCTGTCCCCAGGGAGGTCCAGACCACGGCCATGTGTGTCAGCAGTCAAGGGCCCCGCATCCCTGCCCACGTGGCCTCCCTCTGTGGACGGCCCTTGGTGGGCAGGGACCCCCAGCTCTGCACCACAGTCTGAGCCCCCTCCCCCCCTGGCCCTTTTCTATCCCCTCCACAGGTGACATCGCCAGCAGCCTGTGCTGCTCTGCGGCTCAGCGATGGCTTCTAGGAGAGGGCGTCCATGTCTGTACCTGACCCCTCCCACCTGACCGAGCAGGACCTGAGCTTGGCGTGACGGCTGCTCCTGAGAGGCTGTCACCTCCTTTCTGACCCCGCATTCCGGCTCCTGCTCCAGGGGAAACGCGCTTTGCCTGCTGAAGTCTTCCCTGAGATCCCACAGCTGCGTGCCCTCCAGGCCTCTGTCCCCCAGCCATGGCCAGGCTGCCTGGGCCACAGCAGAAGCCAGCCCGGACAGGGCCACCGGACACCCTCCTACCTCCCACCAGTCCTTTAAATGTCCACTACGAGGAGGCAGCGTGTGCTCTTTCTATGGAGTGTTTTTATGCTTAAGTATCTGAAAGGAGTCGCCATCTCGTCATGCGAGTCTTGGTGGCCGTATTGCCAAAGACACCTCTCCCCGCTCGAGGAGAAGCAGGAATCCACCTCACGTTGGTGTCCAGGCTGTCATTTCCAAGTTGGTTGATGTGGCCAGGTGCCCTCAGGCATGTGGACTTCAGGGCAGCCCTGGGTACAGGAGGAAGGTCCCGTGGGAGGGTCCATGGGTAGAGCACCAAGCAGACACCAGCCTGGGTGGGCTTTCCTGTTGGCAAGTGCTGCTCCTGGGTCAAACCTGAACTCCAAGGGGCATTGGGGGGCGTGAGGTGTGGTGGGGTGGTCGCAGCTCTGCGACCCTCAGTGAACCCCTGAGTTCAAACAGATCCGCTCGTCCCCCCTTATGGGTTCTGCACAAAGTCATGAGACCAGGACAGACAGAGCTCCTAGACGGAAGGTGGAGCAGAAGCACGGGTTTGGGAAGTGGAGGGATTCTAAAGGGGGTCTGCTGGAGCCTCTGAGCCTCTAGGTGAGGACTGGACCTCAGAGGGGCAGGAGTCCCTAGTTAATTTCTGGACCAAGTCTCCAAACCGGTAATCTCGAGCTCCACCATCTCCCTGCCTCATTCCCCAGATGTATGGTCACAGTAGTGACAGGTGGCATGTACCGAGTACACGTTACAAGTACCAAGTACCCGTTACAAGTACCAAGTACACTTTCATCCATGAGCTTGTTTGATTCCACCAGCAGCCCTGCGGGGCTGGCACCACCTCCCAGAGGAGGAAACCTGGACCAGAGCTGGGAGGTTTGCCCAGGACAGTGAGCTGCGTTGGCAGTGTTGGCTGGGAACCCAGTGTGGCACCTGGAACCCTGAAGCAGCCCGGACCCCAGCAGGCCTCCCCAGGAGTGTCAGTACAGCCACCAAATCCTTAGTCGAGACAGGAAGCTCATGTTCTCCAAACAGGTGTCTTTTGAAACAGTCGGAGTTTATGTACATAGATAAAAATAAATGCCTATGTCTTTAAATAATGTATTAAAATGTTATTAAACGTATTTTCATCAAATGTGTTTTTCTTTATATTGAGTTTTCCTAGTTTTATGTCCCATGAAATAAAACGAAATAAAGACCACACACACACACACACACACACACACACACACACACACACTCCCCCCCACTCCTCCCTGTTTTAGGAGCACCTAACTTGTCCCCTCTCGGTCTGTTTATGCCTTAACTACAATGGCCTAGGGTGAAGATGATCTTCATGGGATGTGCCTCACTGATCTCTGATTGTAGGTGGTTGCTATAGTCACCCGGATTAAGCAGGACAGCTGCGAGCCTGACTTTGGAATACAGAACCTCTCCCTGACTGGGGACCCCTTCTCCCACCTTGGGGTGAGTCATAGGCTTCTCGGGGTTCCCTCTCCCAGAGCGGCCACAGGAGGGAAGTGAGGGTCAAAGGGGAGTGAAGGTTTTGATGTAGAGTGTCCTGCGCTGTCACTGGGCCCTCGTGAGCACCTCCTACAGCAAAATCTGTGCCTTGGGCCAGTCGTCAGCATCCGAGCCCCTCTGCCCCGGCTGCAGTGTGGGGGGTCCCCGGGCACCGCTCGGAAGATCCGTAAGAAGCACATTTGCAGTTTATACTTCCTGAAGGAGTTCAAGTGAGGACAGGGCCACATATGATCTCTTACTCCACAGAGCAGCGACAGAAATGCATGTGGCAGTGACTCCCATGGTTTTTAGAAAAGCAATTCCCAGGGACCTTCTTCAGCAGAGTAGAAAACAATTGCATGGGAAACGTTGAAAACGAGCATCGAATGCTGGAAGACACACATCAAAGGGGAGGATTTCTTGGATACTGAAAAACATTAACCACCAGTTAGAATCAAAGGTAGCGTGGGTTTTCTTTTTCTCTTATACATAGATCATAACTGTACTGTAATAAATTACCAGTAATAGACACTTTTGGAGAATGCATGTTTTTAATTCCAATTCTACATATGTCTGGGAAATTCTAGATTTTTCCTAAAGCCACAGAGACCTTGAGTCTCATATTTTTCCTTTACATACAGAAAGTTGAGGAGGCTTTTGGAGGTGACCTGACTCCAGCCAGAGGTACCCTGAGCAGCGGATTGCTACAGAGCTGCAGTGGGAGGCCTCCCGGCCAAGGGGCACGACCAAGTGAATTAGCGCTCTCACTTTGAATTAGGGCCAAAGCACCATGTCAGCGGCAAGTGTCTCCTGAAGAGGCAGAAAACTCTTCAGTGTGAGAATTCTGGATGCTGACCAGTAAGGGACAGCAAGGGCGCAGGAAGGCCAGCAGGGCTGCACCACCCTCTTAAAGCTTCTGCTCGGAGGGACACGATACCTCTGCCCAGGTATCACTGGTCACAGCGAACCATGGAGGAGCCACACTCAACCTAGGGAACCAGAGACCAGTGGGAAAGAGGAGTCAGTCGACCTGACACAACCAACTTTCCTCCACCTGGGAGACCTGGCCGTTGCCCTGGCTGCATGGTCTGAGGCCTTGGGGAGGAGAGAGCCAGGAGGGGACGGCTCTGGCCAACGGAACCAGCTGTTCCGTGCGCACAGGGCAAGGCACTGAGCAGCTTCAGGGCAGCCGGGGCTTTAAAACCCAGCTCAGGTGAGGCAGACGTTGAAAGAGGCCCTGGAAAAGTGGGTCAGGGACATGAGGAAGGGCCCCTCCGGACATCACCCAGGTGGCCCAGCCCCCCCTGCCAAATGGCTACAGAAACACCTACGGCACCTGCAGGCAGGGCAGCTGTGATTCCCGAGGCTGTTCAGAGCAAGGAGCAGCTGTGAGCGCTGCAGGGTAAGAACGAGAACAGCAAGGGTGCCCGGGGCACGGGATCAGGGCGGGTCACTGGGATCAGGCCCAGGTACTGCTTATGGCTTCACTGACTCTTCAGAACAGTCTGGAAGGCAGGTGCTGCCAAGCGTTGTTCAGACAGTGAGCAGGGACTTGGAGAAACCCTGGGACTTGCCCAGGAAGAGCCTGTTCTCTCCCTGTCCCCCAGGCCGGCCACAGACAGGCAGAGATGAGTCTGGCCTTTCCCCTCAGTGTGGCTGTGTCAGGGCTCCCCTCTGCAGATGTGGTGGCATCACACCTGCGAAAGGGCAGAGGAAAGCGCAGACGGGAAGTGGAGTCACAGCAAAGACTCACAGGGAGATTCCAGAGAGACCTGCCTGCCACCCGCATGGGGACCGAGGCAGGGCCCGGAAGCAGCCCTGGGCTCCCGCTCTCGGTTGGGGATCCTGAGCCTGGGGGTCCCGTTCCTGGTGTCCTTGTTGGATCTGGCTTCAGCCTTAGCGCTGCACTGAGCTGATGCTTCTGAGGAGCTGAATCTCCCCCTCAGCTCTGAGCCTCCAGGACGCTCCTGTGGCAGGGCTGTGAGGACAGCAGCGACACTGGCCCATGGCCTTGGTCCTCTAGATGTCTCCAGACACACACCCGCTTACCCTTAGGCCTCTGTGATGATGGGTGGGGGCACGTCCATGATCTGCCCCTTGACCGCTGACTTTCTTCTTAGAGAAGCGGTGGCATGCCTAGATTCTCTCTGCTTAACCTCTTGGAAAAGGAAAGTGTTTCCCAGGTTTCAGAAATGTCTTAAGTGCATGTGATATAAACTTTAAAAACATGTCCTCCTTCCTCCTCCCACCCTAGCAGCTGGGCTTCCCACGTACTTGGGTTTTTCCTGGGGTTGGTCTGCAGCAGCACAGAAGGAGCCACTGGAACCCCTTCTCACTGGGAGCTGGTAAGTCAGACTGAAGAACTGTCCCGGGCTCTTGTGCTGTTCTTATAGGGTCGAGATTTCCTGAGCTCTGGGAGAGATGGGCCAGTTGAATGAGCTGGAACTGGGGGACAGGGCCTGTCCTTCACTTTCTTTATTCTCTAGGCCTGGGCAGCAGAGCACACCGCACACAGTACCCACATAGGCAAACCCCAACAGATTTTAAATATCCTTTGGTAAAGAAAATGTGGTACATATAGACATGAAGTTTTATTCAGCCATAAAGAAAATCGAAATTATGGCATTTGCCGGAAAATGCATGGAACTAGAGATCATCACGTTAAGTGAAAGAAGTCAAACTCAGAAGGTCAAGGGTCAGTTGCTGTCTGTCATATGCAGCAGCCAGAGAGGAAAAAGGAAAAAGAAAGGTGGGCGGACCTCATGAAAACCAAAAGGAGATCAACAGAGGAAAGGGGCCAGGAGAGCACGGCAAAGAGGGAGAGGGGGGAGCTGAGGAGTGACATTGGCCAAGTCAATTGTTCCATTGTGTGCAAGCATGAATGTGTGACCACAGATCCCATCCATCCCTGCAACTGTAACGCACCAGTTAAAAATGTGGAAAAAATAAATCTTTTGAAACCAGCTGTACCAAAGTCATTTTTGAGGCAGTTAGGGACATTTGAATATGAAGTGGGTTTTGGATGATACCAAGGAGTTGTAACTGGATTATGTTAGGTGTTAATAACATTGCAGTTAAGTAAGACAAGTCCATTTTTTGAAGAAATGCATATCAAAGGAGGTAAGAAAAAATGAGATTTATCATCTAGAATTGTCTTTAAAATATACCAGAAAGAAGGGAGAAGGGAGGGAGGGAGGGAGGAAAGGGGGAAAACAGAAATGAATCGTGGTTGTTTCCTGCTCCGGTTGGAGTCTGGGGTGGGCACACAGGTCATGGAAAGGGACCGTGTGATGTTTGACCGTTTTCATGATGAACACAAGCAGGCCTTCCTGCCACAGCAGAAAACATCCAAGTTCCAAGGAGAGGCGGGCAGAGAGGCCAATGCCAAGAAGACGGGGGACCTGGGAGGGACTTTGAGATCCTAGAAGAACCCTTGTAACGACCGCGGGAAAACCTTCTCCCTGGAACAAGGTACTCCATGGACCAGGCAGGTCTTCTAGAGGGAGTTTCTCTATTCTTGCAGAGATTTAAAAAAGACATGTCATCCTCTAAGCAGAGATGCGAGATGACGGGGAGAGGAAAGCATACGGTGAGCCAAATGCCAACGTGGCTGGGAAAATTGAAAAGAAAAACAGACTTCGGCAAGTGACCCCGCAGCACAGAGGGTAGAAACGGGAAATGTTCAAAATCTTGAAATGTATTAAGAAGCAAGCAGAATGTGAAAAAAAGCTAACACTTCATTTTCTTATGGGATCCAATACTACCCAGTGTTGACCACCAGAGATGAAGAAATAAGCTCTCTGGTTTAGTGCCTGCAAGTCGGTGCAGTGCTTTTGAAGGGCGATTCAGCATTATCTGCTAACATGTTAAATGCACATGCCCTTTGGCCCTGTAATTCTACTTCTAGGAAAATATCCTATAGAGCTACTCCTGCATGCCAATTGATACATGCAGAGAAATGTACACTACAACTCAAAGTGTGAAAACTAAGAACCACTTGAATGTCCATCCACTGGGAAATGCCCAGCTAAGCTAGGCATCTGATGACTACACAGAGTCATGGACTCAAACACACAAATATGTTACGAATGACAGGAGAAGGAAGAGTTCACTTTACATATGTCTATATTATTGGAATTTTAACCAAACAAATCTGTTATTTGAGTCATTGTATTAAGGATGATACAAAAATATAAAAGAAATGAACAGGCCCCGAAATAATGTCTCTTGTAATGGGAGCAGAATTAGTAATCAGAGGTGCAACTGACTGAAACTGGAAAAGAAGACGGTTTACCACGTTCAAGGCAGAACAACGGAAGTCTCCTCCGGCCTTCTGGTGGAATGCCTGAATTTCAAGACTGAAAAGAAAATTGAGATGAAGATTGAAAAGGAGATGGTTGACATTTTTACTGAACTAATTCTTGGCAACACAGAGTCAGGTTACCATTCATTCAGGAGAAACGTTGACCACCTTTCTCACACTGACCCAACCTCTGGAAATGAGGAAGACGAAGAGAGTTCTGAGGAGGTGAAGATGCACAAGGACGGACGCCAAGAGGCAAGGAGGGTCCCACCTTGACACAAGGAGCTGGACTACGGGGGCGGGGCAGGAACAGTGGCCTTCACCGTAAACCCACCAAGAGAGAAGGGAAGTCTGTGAGCGCCAGGTCAGATGCACAAGCCAGAATGAGAAAGTGTGGTCAGAAAGGATTATGGGTAGACATTTAAACCAATAAAAACAAATCTTGAGATATAAACACACATATTAAGGACCTACCCCCCCCCCAATAAAAACAAAAGCTATAGGAGGGAAAAAAAATTTTTTTCAGATAGCATAGAATTTAAAAAAAAATGTTTTCCAAGTTAGATTACTGAAAAATGAGAAATTGGTAAATAAAAGTCAGACACCCCAGCAGGAAAATGGTCAAAACACTTGAACAGGCACTTCACAGAAGAGAAAATGCAAACGTCCAATTAGTGTGAAAAGTGTGCCTGGCTAAATTAGCCACCAGGGAAGTGAAAGTCAGACCACCGTGCGGCGCAATCACAGGGGTCCCTGGCTCCTCTTTGGTTTCCTTTCCCCCAGGCTGAGGGGTGAAGAGGGTCGGGGGATGAAGTCATCTTCTTTGACATAGGTGTAGCTTCTGATTTTGATCCTAAGTGCTTCTAGAGTAAGTATCTCTTCCCTGGTCCTCTGTACTGACAGCTTCCGAGAACACGGCTCAGCTGGATCTCCTCTTGGGGAGCAGGAGTTTCCCTCCCTCCCGCAGCTCCCACGGGGCAGAGGTGTGCTGTGCTGGGACACATTCACCCGGGTGACCATAAACACAAGTGCATCTCAGCATAACTTCATTGTGAACTCACTGATACAAAGGATGCGTGGCAAATATTTATAAATAGTAATAAACTCATCTTTTAATGCTCATTATTATGTCTTGTAGCCAATTGGTCCCCACAGAATGATTTTATTGATTTTTTCCCCGAGTCTTTACACCAACAGAGGAGGGATACGTGTTAATGGAGGGATCAAGGGCATGTTGCCCCGGACGAAGGACTTGGGGAGAATGGCCATGGAGAGGAAGACGCTCCGCCAACACTTCTGTGACGCCCTGGGCTCCCACCAGGTATGAGAAGCAGTTAGACAGTCTTCCTCTTACTGCGGGGCCTCTCAGAGGTCGCTGGAATTCAGCCAGAATTCCCAAAGGAGTGGGCAGGGTGGGGAGAAATGACCGTGCAGGGGTCCAGCCCCTCAGCAGTAGACTGAACGGGAATCACTCTCCGGGAGAAACACACCAGGAGGGCTGAGAGGGCACCAGGGCAGCAGACGGCCACTGCGCCATCACCCAGAAGAGAACTAGCTGGTAGCCAACCAGAGACCTGAGTCTGGTGAACCAGACCCACCTCCCATCGGGGACCACCACACAAGGCTCATCGGGGCTGCTCCTCGCCTGAAGCCTGAGGGTCATGTGTTCCCTGCCCACTCAGAAAGTCCCCTGGAGGGGAGCAAGGAGAGAGGGGGGCAGTCAAGACTGAGACGGGAAGGAGGCCAACTGCCCAACCACCGCAGACACCCAAGGCAGGCGCTCATTAGATGGGTCACCATGCAGCATTCCCGTTGTTGCTCGGTTCTCACGAAGCATAAAACCCTGATGGGAGCAATCTGATTTCCTTGTTTTCTTACTCTAGTCAACTTGTAGCCCATGGTAAGATCTTAGTTGGAGCTCTGAAAGTTCTCCATAAAAAGCCATCCTGCCTCCATCGCCCGTGGCTTCTGCATTGAAGAGCTCCTCCTTGTGGAAATGGTCTGACCCTGTCCCTGGTGGTGCAGGGAGAGAGACCAGGTGTCCCCAGCCTCGAGAGGCTCTCAGAAGAAATGCCCCTCGATGTCACGTGTGGACTTGGAGAGCTGCCCCTGAGGGCTCTCAGGCCCTTCCTGTTTATGCCAAGTGTGGGCTAGCGGACAGCTTAGAGGTGGCAGCCGCTGTGTCCTCCTGTGTCAGTCTGTCCCCGATCAGTGGGGCACCCACACCAGGAAGGTCTGGACCCAGCCTGAGGGTCAGGGGCTTCCTGGGAGAGAAGCCAGGGCCTTGGAAGTTCCCCGGGCCAAGGCAGCAGTCTGCTGGGCGATTCCTTGGGTGGCTGAGGGCTTTCAGAACAGCAATCACCCTGCGAGCTGAGATGGGCTTCTGAAACTGGGCTGGGAGGAGGCGCAGGCATGGGTGGGGGTCTGGTGTACCTCGTGACTGCTCTCCACCCAGCAGCAGACACCAAGTGCTCATCCACTCTCTGTACTGAGCCCGTCAGGTGCCGTGTGTCACCGACCTGGTTTTCACCTTCCCAGCTGACGTCCCACTTGTGTGGCTCCTCACCGAAGAGACACTAAGGGTCTCAGACCAGAACTGCCTCAGTCCTACCCCCAGTGGGAAACGCTCCATGGCCAAGTGTTCACCCCGTGTCCTGAGAGCCTGTGCAGTTCCTGTTAGAAAGGGATATGATTTTGTTCTTTTGACCCTTTCTTGTCAACAAAAATTTGTTCCGTTTTTTTCTTTTTTACGTAAGTTACTTAGGGCTCCAGTGTGTGAGTAAAACGTTTCAAAGAAGATTCCAGTGGAAGAAAAGGTGTTCGTTCTTTTTACCCCAATCCAGACTGACTCAGGCCATTGTGACATAGATGGGGTCATTCAGTGGAAGCATCTTTCAAGAGACCTGGGTCACGGCGGGTTGATATGAGCCATGGGAGGTACCTTCCCGATGAGGTCCACTGAAGGGGTTACGCACTGGAGTGGACTGTGGGCACCTACCTAACTACCAACTGCTCTGCAGGGTCCCGGGTGGAGGTGGAAAGTTGGGACCAGTGCATCCAGTTATATTCAAGGCACAGAGAGTCCTGGGCTGGGCCGGGCCCAGGGAACCAGGGGATGGCTCTGCCCGAGCTACCATCAGCTAAACAAGAAAGGAAAGGAGGGCGAGAGAGCAGCTTTCTCAGTGCTGCATCTGACACAGGACCCGTGTGAGAAACTATGAAGAACTACACACCAGTAAGGAAAAGCGAAAACGCAGTCGAAGGCCAGCAAGAGAGGTGCCTGTGCGTTTCTCAAGAGGGCAGCCAAGGGCCAAGCTGTGCACGAGAGGGTGCTCCGTGTCACCGCTCACGGGGAAGTCAAGGTAAACCCACAGGAGATTTTGCACACACCTACCCGAATGTGAGTGGCTAAAATAAAAAGAGGGTGAGGCAGGAATGGTGAGGATCTGGGTGACCCTCTCTCGTACAACTGATGAGGCCAATGGGCAAAATGATTTTGGAAACCAACTGTACACACACCCTGTCACACCGTCCTGGCCGTCCTGGAAGGTAGCCACCAGACAGGCACAGGAATCCCCACCAAAGACAGCAGAATGCGCAGGGCAGCAGCGTTCCCACCAGGGAAGAACTGAGACCACACCCAAGTGCCCCTGGAGGAGCAAGGACAAGCACACAGTGTCCTGCACAGTGATGGAGACAGACAAAATGGTCACCAGGATGATGCACACGAAGCCCAGACAGACACGAGCAGGACTATCCCGTTCATGTGACACTCAGAAGCAGGTGAGGCTCGTTTTGGGGGTTCCAAGTCTGAATGGCTGCAGGAGGGTGGTGAGCCAGGGGGAACACGCAGGTAACGGGGCGCTGGGAGTGTCCAGCCTCCAGCCCTAGTGACGTCTGCCGGTGAGCTGGTGTCAGCTTGTGGTGTGTCCACTTCACAGAAGCCCGTTCCTCGGTGGCTTGCTATGTCTGCCTGCCCTTGAGTCAGGCTGTAATGAAGCATTCATGAAAAGTTCATTAAAAAAGACAACCACAGACCGAGGAGGAGCTTGCTGGGGTTTAGAGTGCGGATTACTCAGGAGCCCCGGGTCTCCTGTGAGTCAGCACACACTGAGGGACGCACAAAGGGCTCCTGCTCGTCTGGCTGTTGGTAAACGTGTGTCCGAGAGCTCAGCTCAGAGTGCGGCTCTGGGGGCCTCCCAGCCTCTGCCCCTGGAGCTACCCCCTGGGAGGGTGATTGGGGTCTGCAGAGCAGGAGGACAAGCTGCCCCCGCCTCGTTGTCAGGTCTTCCATCTGGGGACAGGGAGAGGGACAGCCTGAGCTGCACCTGGCCCAGTGCACTTTGCAGCAGAGGGAGCTGGGGCCAACCACGGTGGCCTGTTCCTTTCTCAGTCTTGCCATCACGGGGGCCTTGACAGCAGGGCTGTTCCCAATGGCTGTGGCTTGTGTGGGAGGTTCAGCCCAGTCGCCCACGCATCAGAATGCAGAAATGGCCACAGGTGAGATGACTACATCATGAGAGATGTGACCAGATCAGTGGATGGGTCCCTTGGGCGGGTTCATAATCTGAAAGGACTTCTGTGCTGGGTGATAGCTGTAGGGAGGTTGGGTGTGGCTGGAAGAAGTAGGTCACTGGGTTGTGTCCTTGGGGTTTACATTTTGTCCCTGATGCCTCCACCTCCTCTCCCCCATCCCCCGCCCATCCCCCACCGCCCACTGCCATGAACTGAGCTTTTCTTGACCATGCCCCTCACCATGATGTTCTGCCTCACCTTGGGCCAGGAGCAAGGACTCGGCGGACCACAGGCTAGAGCCTCTGAAACCGTGAGCCCCAACCTCCCCGCCCCAGGTGTTCTGCCCCTAGCCATGGAATGCTGACCAACAAACATCCCCACCTGTTCAGAGGTGGTGGGGCCAGGTGAGTGTCTGGGTATAAACCTTAAGTGTCCTGTATGAGTCGCTGTGTGACAGGGAGCATCTCAACAGTGGAGCCTCCCTTTCATTCTGGACCTTGGGTGAGGACAAGGTGGAACAGAGCAGCTGCCCGAGTGTGACCAGTAGGTAGAATCAGCAAGACACAACCACTGTTTTAACACCCCGAGGCTTTGTACTTGCTTGTTTCTGTTGCAGTGACAAAAGGTGTGACTCAGGCAGTCCAGGGGGAGAAATAAAAGATGCCCACAGCTTCTGCCCTAGTCAATGCTTTATTCACTGAAATCACCCAGTACAATTTGACTCTACAGGTTCTTATCAAGAAAATGACAATCCTTAATGCTGGGCACTGCAACAGACATAATCAATCCACAGCAAACAATTCTAGATTAATTCTGAGCACTGCAAACACCTGCCTCATGACAGGCTCAGACATTCCCTCTGCAGGCTCAGCTCAAGTGTCAGAAGTCTCGGCCTTAGGCTCTGAGTCCAGCAGTGCCCACTCACCAGACCTCGGCGATCAGGTCAGGGACAAGGCAGGCTTCTCCTGGGGTGGAGCTGACGGCTGGCCGAGGAGAGGGAGGTAGGGAGAAGTCGTGGCTCTCAGTAGGGTCAAGATGTGGCTGTAGAGTTTGAGAGAGGTGAGGAGGATGCAGAGGGTCAGGCAACGATGAGAGGAGTTGAGATGTCGGTCCAGGTCCCCATCAGGCTCTCAGCGTGAGGGCTCAGTGTCGGCTGGCTGAAGGTCTGTTCATCTGCTCCACTATTTATATTAAATTTAGGTCCTATTGACCCCCCTTTCAATCCTTATCATCTGCCACCAGGTGTCTCAGTGACATCGTTTACCCTGGGATTAAAACATCTGTTCTGGTGGCCCCACCCTGATCCTTTTGCCTTCCTCCCTTATAGGGGGAGAACAGCCTGCCAGAGACTTCACTCTGAGCTTGTCAGGGCCGGGAGAAGTGACTTGCTTGTGCCTGAGGACCACATTGGAGGTCTCCCGTAGGTGTGCCTGGTGGGACTGCAGGTTTCACACTGGAGTGTTAAAATGGAGTTGCTTAGGTGCCCAAGGGCACCCTCACACCCACACTGACCAGTACACCTCCTCTCTGTGAAATGTGGGAAGTGAGGAATAGATATTCTCCCTGCACTCTGTGTGCGCAGCATGGTGGGCTTAGCAGTCAAGCATACGTTATCTGTGCTGTGTGGCTGGGCTCTTCAGGAGGGGAGAGCCATTGATCCGTGCCCTCCTGACTTTAGGAAGCCACTCACTAATTTTAACCCTGCTCCTGTGTGTGTGCCCTCCAGGGACTGCTGCTGAGCGACATATCCTCTTCCCAAGATACATTTGAAATGGGGCAGAACGATGCATTAATCACATTTGCCCACAGCATTCTGTGCCTTTGGCTGAAAGTACACTCTGTCCCAGGAAATGTCTTACATTATGTCCAGCTTGATGTCCCCAGAGGCTCCGCTGTGTGATCAGAGGACCACAGCAGGACCTCGTCAAGATAACCCAGGAATGCAAAGCCAGCAGCTGAGAGATGTCAGAAGCCACAGACCTACAAAAAGGCGGAAGGACAGACAAGATCTAAAAGAAAGCTCTTCTTGGCCTCACCTTTGCCAAGGGCATGGTGCCATGTGTCCATAACGCTGCCTAGAGCCCTGTACTCCCTAGAAACTGACCTTCTGGAAAGTGGGAGATTGGACCCGGGACCCCGGTTCTCCACCCCCTCTGGACTGGATATGGTCCAGGCCTTTTCCCGCGGCACACTCTGGCGCTTCCTGGTGGCGTACGTGGAGGATGATGCACCTTAGTTGATGGAGAGCATGGTCACCGAGTTGCTTTGTTGGCCACTGAACTATTATCAGGCAAGGTGCTGATAGAGGCCTCCCATGTGCTGCATGGGGTGGCCCTGCTGACATCAGATGACATGCCCTACCAGCCACTCTACTGAGGCAAACACGGTGATTCAGCAACCAGACCCAAGCCACACCACCAGCTAGAGTGGAGCCCAACCCATCCCAGTGTGACTCAGCACTGCCACCACCTCCCATGGACCTGTGAGCAAGAAATAAAAACCAAGGCCCCGGGCTTATTTGTTAAGCAGCAGTGTGGCAGCAATAGCTGTCTGATACAACAGATGAAGTCAAACACACACCTTTCCTGTATTGAGGAGTGACATGTGAAATATATCTCTTTTCTTGCAAAATTTGGGAAGTTATGGTACCAAATCACTAGATTTTAGATTTGGGGTCTTTTTACAAGTACTGAAGATATTAAGACTTTTAATTTCCACCTCTCTGTGGGCACATGCTCCTGGCACCTGGGTGTCACATTGAGGGTGGGCTGGTAGGTAGTAGGCCACCTGCCCCTAACATGGTCTCCTGTAGAAGTGCCCCAGCCAGTGAAGGCTAACTCCTAGGGGTGAGTTTGTCTTCCTTCTCAGCATTTATTTTGGCAGGAGAGTCACCCTCAGCAGATTCCTGAGTAGCATCTGCTGCTGGTTGTGAAGGGCCCTGCTGGCCTGGGGGACCCCACTCCAGCCGACTGCTTGGCATCCCCTCTGCAGAGCCTGAAGCCATGCAGGGGGGCTGGCCTGGAGCCGTCTCCTCTGAGGTCCATCACATGCTGGAATGGCTCCAGGGCCACCTAGATCTCCCACGTCATCTGCTTCCCACGCTCTGCCCTCCAGGTGTAGGTCTCAGGTAGAGATCGCTTCAGCCTTGAGGTTCTCACTAATGTCATTCAACTTCACTGTTCCATTCCCCTCCCCAACAAGAGTCTACGCAGTTCCATTTGTTCCTTAAACTTCACATCTCCTGGGTAAAGCTGCTCTCTGAATCCTAATAAACTTGTCTCTGACTCTCAGAGTGAAAGACGAGAAGCTCCACCACCGCTGGATCTCGCTCTCAGCCTGAGCTGAAGGTCACAAAAGACCCAGAGGAGAACACCCAAGTCTCCCCAGGACGAGCCCCTCCCGGCTGTGAAACCAGAGACCCAACAAAAGTGCAGCTGCCAGCTGCCGCCTGAGCTGCTGGGCGGGAGCTCTGTTGGCGGGACTGCGGGACTCTCGCTTCTCCAGCCCCCGCTCTGGCCCAGCTGGACCTGGGTCACTCAGGTCAAGGTGAGACTCGGGCAGGAGTCTGCTGCTGACCCACCCCAGCACCGACCTGCCACCACCAGGGCCCAGGAGCCAAGTCCCAGTGCCCCCTCTGTCCTCACCACTGGCTTCCTCTCCACCCATGGATTCCAACCCCCATCTGTGGGTCCTTTCCAACCACCTCCCCAGTTCACCTGGCTCCGGAATCCTAAGCCAGCAGAGGCCAGACGTGGGATTCAGACATATGGACGGAATGAATCAGCTTTTCTACTGCCAAAGCTGGGCTGGGGCCCTGACCTGGCACTGGGGGACAATCTGGCTCCCTAACCCCTCAGCCTCCGCCAGAGGCTCAGGACACTGCACAAGGAGGGACCCAGGGACATAAGTGAAGACTCGAGACTCAACCACAGGCACAAGGAAGGAAAGGGGGGCTCAAAAGAGGCTTAGCCACCCCGCAGGCTCCCTCCTCCTCCTGGTCTCACTCAGAAGAGCTGAGTGTCTGTGTGGCCCAGGGAATGGCCCCAGGCCTCTCCTGGCCGCTCCTCTCCTGTCTGCGGAGACCTAAGGAATGGACAGTGACCTAAGCCCATCTGGTTCTATGCTTTCTCTACTGCACTGGTTTGCTGGTGTGGGAGTGCTTTGGGCTGGACTACCCCCAGCTGGTCCATTCTAAGGGGCCGGAGATGCTCCCGTATGGCCGGGTGCAGCACGAAGTGGTCCAGATGGTGTGCAGAAAGACCGGCCCTGGGTATGAAGAATCTGAAACATGATCACATTTGACCCTGGAATTTCTCTTTGAGGAACCACCTAAGCAATGTGAATGTTACAATGGGCATAACTTAGTCCGCACTCTTTATTAGTCATGAAGAAAATAAGAGTCATTAACTTCAGGTTGGCCATGACGTGGACACTGGTCCTGTGGCATTCCTAATTGTGGCTTCCAGAGGCACTCTGCTGTGCTTCCTTCCGGAAGGGATGCACCCTTCAGCTGAAGGGCTTGGGGCTGGCAGCCTCCATCCCCTAGCAGTGGGGGTCAACCCCAGCTCTTGAGTGGAGGCCAGGCTGGTCCCAGGCTCTGGGCCCAGGCAGAGCAGCACCCCACAGTGGTCTCTGCTGGGCCCCCTGGGCTGCCCAAACCTTCCTGAGATCTCTTTGCCCACTCCGCGTGTCCCCTACTGTTGCCTGCTCACCCTGCCCTTGCTGGATGTCGGTCTCCCTCCCACCTCCTCAACCTGCTTCCTTCTCCCTCATCTTCCAGGGGTCACCTCTCATGGGTGACCATTCCAGAACTCTCCGTGGCTTGGCCAGACCTCTTGCAGCTCTGCAGTAGTCTGACGCCTCCTTCCCAGGGCTTCTTTCATCAGTCACTCTGGGTAAAGGCGCGGCTGCGCCTCGGGCCCCTCCTTTACCTCCCTGTGCTTCCTCCAGAAGCCCCCTCACCTCTGATCCTGCCACAGGGTCTGCTTCTCAGGACCCAGGCCCACGAGGACTCAGCCCTGAGACTTGCTTCCTTCCCCTGCACTCAGGGCTCTGCACGGTCCATTGCCCTCGATTCCCACAGGAGGGTTCTGCTGCAGCCGCCTGCAGAGCACTGGGGTTGCCCCCGCAGGACAGCAAGTGAGAGGGTCGCCTCCGTCGATGGCCTTGCCTCTGATCACCAGAGGGGCAGGGTGAGGCCCAGGGGGAACCTGAATGAGCTCTGGCTTGGTTTGGTCGCTTGCTTTGGTCACAGTGTTAGAGATCACTCAGCCAGCAGTGTCCTTTGCTCTACAGGACACCTCTGATGTGCGGTCACCATGGTAAAGGTGGCCTATGCTGTCTTTCAGGAATTGGAGGTGGCACAGACCTCACACCAGTTGAAAGTATAAACTATCGCCTGGACCTCTGCAAATGTCACTGGGCAACCTTGACCTTTGACATCAGAAAGCCAGAAACTCCACCCTCAGAGCGCTAACACCACCATTTTCTGAACGCGGGTCCTATGAAGAGTTGCCTGACAACATGGCACCGACCCCTTCCTTCAGTCAACAGTATCCATCAGCATCACACGTCTCAGGCATGGCCAAGTGCGGGGACAGAAGGTGGGACAGCAGGGGTGGGTGGCCTCTGCCTGGCAGAGCAGGAGGCGGTGGGGACAGAAGCTAACCATAGCTGATGTGCATGGCCGTGGTCTCCCTGCTCTCTGGGATGGGCCTGGAGTCCCATGCAGCATGGAGGGGGTGTGACTTGGGTGGTGGGAAGCCTTCTCAGCCATCCCCAGGCCTGGTGGATGATCAATGTCTACGTGAGGACGGGGGGAGGGAGCCCAGACAGAAGAGGGAGCCTATGCAGAGCCCTGGGCTGAGAGAGCATGGGTGGCCTTGGGGCTGAGAGGGCAAGGGAGGGGCAGGTGCCTGGGAGGCCGCAGAAGCTGCAGAAGTTTGAGCAGAGAGCTCTCTGAGAGTCTCCCAAAGGCCGCTGGGCGCAGGGAGGAGAATGTCCAGGGTCAGGCCGAGGGAGACAGGTGGGGGCCAGGGATGGCAGAAGATCTGAGACTCGATGGAAGTCTGGAGAGAGCTGCAGCAGACCAGAGGGTCCTGGGAGGGCGTGAAATGCAGGAGAGAGGGACGTAAGGTTTCAAGGAGAAGAACAGGTCATCAATGAACCCCAGTGTCTGGTGGGACAGTCCCAGAGAGCAGGGAGAGGTGGAAAAAAATGCAGCGCAGTCATGGACCGCATCTCACCAGTTTGGTCAACTGCAATGGCAGCCACCTGTGCACATGTCACCTCGGGGTGCAGTAGGCTCTCCATCCGCTTGCGAATGTTGGAAACACTGAGGCACCGCCAGGAATCAAGCACAGGCTAGAAAGTGGGTGGGCAAGGCAAACTCTGCTCTGCCAGGAGGGTGCGCTAGAGAACCCTCTAGAGAACCCGCTAGCATCTGGGGGGCAGTGTGCCTGCGTGTGTCCCTTGTGCTGCACTTCACCCGATTGGAGGAGCTCAGAGTTACAACCTATGTGATTGTGCTTCCCTTACACTATGTGCCGGTGAGGTCTGGGTGCTCGTGTGCCGGCAGGAAAGAGGTGGATTCTGCACATTGTCTATGTCTTTATGAAAGAAGGTATCCTAAGTGTGACAGTAGGGACAGTTATTAGGTATGCCTTTAAAAACAGGCTTGTTGTGGGGCAGAGGGGCTTGATTGCCAAAGAACCAGCAGATGAACGTGGGAACAGCAGAGAAGTGTCAGGATCAGTAGCAACACAGCACATGCACACGCGCATGTGAGCACACAGCGTTGCATAATACCCTGCGTGACAACAGACAGCACGTCCTGTTGCCAAGGAGGATCTCCCGAGCCCAGACCATAATGCTTTTCTCCCTATGAGTGGCATCTGTGTTTGTGTCTCTTTCCCATGATGAGATTGTGGTCCATAGTGGCAAAGGTGTTGTGCCAAAGTGCCGCCAAGCTTCCCAGGTGACCCAGTCACGTGAGATGAGACGGTGTCTCTGGGGAGCTGGATGTTGGAAGCCCAGGAAGACAGGGCTTGTGTAGTTTCCTTCGGTTGTTGGCACCGGGAAAAGCATTTGGTCTTCAAGGAAAGAGCAAGAGCCTTTGGGTCTGTTTGTGGACCAGAGCTCCACCACCCAGTGGCCTGGTGGCCATGAGCAAATTCCTCATCCTTCTGAGCCTCAGTGTCTCAGCTATTGGTGGCGTTCATGCCACCTGCTTTATGGTTGGTTTTGAGGATTAGAAATCCAAGTGGGTGGTGGAGACTCTTCCACTGCCGTGGTCTCACGATGGCTGGCTGGCTTTGGAGTCAGAGAGTCTTGGAAGCACTAAAGAGGAAACAGAGTCTGAGTGTGCATGCACTCCCACACACCAGCATGTGTGTTCAGGCTGCTGCCTTGGGAGCTCCTGGGCATCCAGAAATGGAAGTTCTCCAGAATGGCTGTTTTCCTGGAGTGTGTGTCTTGGGGGAGGTAGGGATAGCTCCCCGAGGGGACAGACCCCAGTAGCTGTGCTTGTATGAGTGACTCTCCAGAGACAGGGCAGGTGAGTGACGTTTCTCTACGGGATCATGCTGGCCTTGGCTAGTGTGGGGCCCCAGCCCCCTAACCCGTGTCCTCCATGTCCACTTCTTCCCTTCCATCATGTGCACGTGTCCACTGACTCTTTGGAAAGCCCTGGAAAGAGGAGGGTGCACGTCAGAGGGCACTGGTCACAGGTGCCTGGATGCTGTGCTGTGGCCCTGGGCTTTTCTTTCATCATATTTCAGATGGAGAAAATGCCCAAGTGGCATCTTGAAAGTGAACAAATCTGGAACAAATCGCAATGAAGTAGCAAATCATTAATTAAAACGAACAACCTCCACCTCAGCGGACTGGACTTTTGCGGATCAAAGTGCGTGGAGCAGCTTTGAAATGAAAGAAGCAGACAGAAGGAACACAGCTGCGTCTAATCCGCTGGATTAAAGCTGAAAAGAAATCATGTTTATAAAACAGTCCTGCCCGCGTGGCCCACTGCCCCAGGGCACAGCCTGCGATGGCGGGTACTGGCGGGTACTGGGAGTCTGGGCGGGTGGATGGGCGTCCCAGGGGGGCTGGGACTGCATCCCATCAGAGAGAGCACTTGCTTGGAGTGGGACAGACGGAGCCACCCAGGCGGCAGAGGGGTGGGCGGCGCCTCCAGCTGCCCTGGGTGGGGGGAGCCCTTCTATTCTCTATTTTCCCCTTAAAAGGACAAGCCAAGGACACTAACATTCTCGCGGAACTGATGCGGCCGCAGGGGAACAAGAGTCCTCACTTTGTTGGTGGCTTTTAAAGCAGCTTCATTGAGATATAATTAGCATCCCACACACTCTGCCCCTTCAAAGCAGAGCAGCCAGTGCTTTTGGAATATTACTTTACTGATTTTTTAAAAATTGTGGTTACTTGCACGTGTCTGAGGCTGGTTTACACAGTGGCTGGGAGAGGTGACATATGTGCACAATAGAGAGAGGAGAGGATGGCCATGTGGTAGCCTCTGGCATGGTGGGGCCATGGGAGCTGGGGATGGAGTGAGCTTGGACAGAGTGGTCATGTGTAGTCAGAGCAGGGAAGCCATTGCAGGGTGGGGACAGAGCAGGCAGAGGCTAGCTTGCAAGGGGCCCCGGCCCAGAGTGGGAGTTTGGTCCCGTTGTGCGTGTGGTGGGAGGAGCCATCAGGGGTCTCTGCAGCAAGTGGAGCTTGTGGAGACACCATTGGAGGGCCCAGGGGAGAAGGTGCTGCAGCCAGCCACCAAGGTGCCTGAACCAGGTGGACCAAGATGGGGAGATTGGGAGAGCAGCAACCAGGAAAGGGGAGGAAGAGAGGGAAGCAAAGGGAACGTGAGCAGAAATGGGGAGTGGTGCCTTGCTTCAAACAAGAAGGGAGCATTCTGTGATGACCTTGCCTTTGTCCAAGGTGGTGGGCACACCGCTGAGCACCAAGTGTGGCACCTTCTAAGTGTGGTGCTTTGTGCACTGTGGGGACCCACTTGCACAATGGATGCTGGTCTTTTGAGTCACTCAGCGTAGTTGGAGAGGACCTCTACTGAGGCCGGGAGGATGGAGTCCCCACTGGAGAAGGAGAAGATGGGGTCAGCTCCAGCTCCGTCCTGGAGAAGCGTGTGTCTTAGGTGAGATGGGAGCCGCTCCCTGCCACATTTGCTTATGGCTCTGGTGTTCAGCCATGTGTCAAGTGCCCGTGTCACAGAAGGAAAAAAGAGAGAGAATGAGTTCATAGGTTGGGATGCCAACGCCATTGCTTTTGTCTGTATTTCCAGAGATACAGTCCTCTGTGGCCTACCATGGCCAGCTGGCTGGAAAGGAATTTGTATCCACAGCAGGACCTCTGCTTCCCACTAATACAGTGCTCAGAATGTTCTAGGGCCAAATCAGGGTCTTCCTCTCTGAAATTGCTCAGTTGCCTCTCACCACCGCCTGTGATCAATCCTGACAGTCACCCTGCCCGAGCCACGTTGTTTCCCACAGCCAGTTCAGACTTTGGATGGGAGTCAGAGACGGTGTGACATCCAGGTCCCCAAGCCTGCTTCCTCCAAAGCTGCCAAGGTGATCTGTGCATCCTAGCAGCTGCCCATGGGCATCCCATCCCCTTCCTGGTGGCAGGTGCCTGTGGACAGACTAGCACTTCAAGGGTGCTGTATGCCTAGGAATACCTGCTAGACAGCCACCTGGGGGAAGCAGACCGCAGCTGTGCAGCAGGGAGGGAGAAAATGTGCTGGACACAGCACCGCATCCTCCTTTAAGAGTGGACGGCTCAGTGGGTGTGACAAGTTCCAGACGAACAGCCAAGCCAAATTCATGGGCTGGGACCACTCCGAGCCCACGCGAGAGGCCCCTCCCCCAGAGAAACAGCGCTGGGAACCGCAGCCAGAACAGGAACCTCACCTACAGGCTCCTCCAAATGAAACGCCCCCGCCCCCTGCTGCGTGTCCTTCTTAAGAAGATGCTGTGAGTGAGTTTCAGCAGTCAGAGGGAAGTTTTATTTAAAGGATTATTGAAAAATCCATGAAGTATTTCTCAAACATCTTTGTGAGCAATAAATATCACCGAGATGCTGGTGTTTGACTGCCGAGTCATGAGAAATGCCCTTGACGGGGTGCTGGCCTTCAGTGCCACATGTGGCTGAGTTTCTTCTGGACTCTGTACTTTCATGGAAGGGGCAGGTGGTGGCATCATAGAAACCAGGCCCTGTGATCTGACACTGGGAATTCTCTGTGCAGTGGCGTGGTGGGCTCAACTGCCTGATTTAGGCTGGAGTTTATGGTGTGAGAACTAGTTCTTGATCCTTAGAAAGGGATTGGGAAAAACCTTTAATCTGAAGAACATTTACTCCTTCATCGTCTGCTTTTCTTTATTTGGTTTTATTAAAGAAAAGACTAGGGCTGGCCTTGTGGCTCAGAGGTAGAACAACCCGCCTAGCATGCATTCGATCCTCAGCACCACATAAAAATGAAATACAGATATTGTGTCCACCTCTAACTAAAAAAATAAATATTTTTTTTAAAAAAAGACTGAAATCTCAACCCATCCATCCCAGATACACGAGACATGTAAATTGGCACCCCCCAAAACTGAATGTGGAATTCCCTGAAACCAAGTCTTTATCAAAAATAGTCTGGACTTTCCAACCCAGCCTCTGGACATGGGGTCATTTTGGGGCCAATTGGATGAAAGGCTTGTAAACGAGACGCTCCCAGGAAAGGCTGGAGAGGGACAAGGTTAGACAGGAGAAGACAGGGGACTGAGAGATGACTGAAGTGTGAGGACAGGGCTCTGTGCTCCTGAGGAAGAGGGGACACGGATGGAGCCAGACTCTGTGATCGCGTCTGGCTTGTAAAGACCCAGCCCCTCGGCAGCCGGCCCTCCACGGGGCTCTCAGAGACACCAGTAAAAACAAGGAGTGAGAAAGTACTTTAAAGAGATGGAAAGCCCCCAATTATCAAGACGCTCAGAACAAGATGGCGCACACGAGTCTATAAAAGGACTGAGGGGGCGGGAGAGGTGGCTGTCCTTGTTGGGGACACTGGAGGTTCAGAGACTGACCTGGGGTGAGTACCTGGCTGGCTGGGAGCTCAGAGTTATGGGGTGGGAAGGGCAGGTGCTGTTCACTAGGGCTGGTTCACCTGGTGCTGGAAGAGCGTTGCCGCCACTCAGGGCAGAACGTGGGGCCTCACAGGGTTTCGCTCTGTGGTGTGGACACCCAGGAGGGATCCGCCAAGCTCTGTCCCTGGAGAATCAGAGCAAGTGCTGGAGGCGGGTGTGCTCATGGCCCCATCCAGGGCAGGGACAGACAGGGCTTCTGCCACCCCTCCTTCTCTCTAATAGTTGCTTAAAAGGGGTCCCAAGAGCAGCAGGACCTGGGAGATCCCGCCTGGACAGGCCCGTTCTGTGGAAGGCAGCCTGGGGGGCCTTCCACTCTGCTCCCCGGGGACCATGTGAGTCTAGTCCCCTCCTTCACACTCTTCAGGTCTTAGTCTAATTCCTCAGATTCGAGGCAGGACGAGCTGACTCCAGGAGATTTGCCATTCTCTGGACCGACACTGGAACACACCTGAGATCCCAGGGAACCTGGGACCAGATCTGAAGGAGGGCTGGTTCCCGGAGCTTGCCCACCTGTCTTCCCTGAAGACGCCTCAGGAAGAGTGGACGACAGCTCCTCTCCTGGGCTCATTTAGGTGTCATCCTGCCAAGGGGAGAGCCGGCCGCTGGCTCCTGGATTCTGAGAAGGGCTCAGGGTTCTGTCATCCCGAGCTCCTCCGCACGGAGGGCTGAGGACAAGCCGCAGCCCAGAGCTTTTTCTCTTGGCAGACAGTCACTAGGTCACGGGCTCTGCTGGTGACACATTCCAGGGGCTTGCTCTCTGTCCCCCAACTCCACAGGATCTAGTACAAGGACGGTATTCAGGAGGTTGGGATCCTCTTCCACGCACGGCTAGCTATCTCAGGACAAGCGATTGGACCTTAATGAAGGAAGCGCACCTCATAACTCAGAGAATGCGGAAGACGTGCATCTGGATGGTGTTTCCATGTTGACTGGTAGTTACTCTGTAAACTGTTTAATGCTAACTGAGACATTGAGTAAGAATCACGTTTTAATAAATGCAATCACTTTACTGATAATTGATGAAATCTGCTATCCTGTCTTAGTGCCAAGACCTTAGCTTTCAGATTTCATGAGGCTGGATGTTGGCACAGTGACCTGCAGCTGAGCACATGAACAACCACGTGGCATTCTGAGAAGGAAGAAGTGCAGTCGTGAAAGGACCAGTGGTGGCCAGGGACGTGGGGGGAGAATGAGATGATTAAGTGGCTGGAGACTTTCAGGAAACTCTTCTGCGTGACACTGTAATGGTGGATCCGTGTCATCACACATTTGTCAAAACCCCTGAACTCAGTGAACCTGTGTGAGCTGTGGAGGGACTCTGGCTGGTAATCAGGGTCAGCACCATCCCCTGAGCTGTAGCGCTAGAGGTCAGCCGTGGAGGGGGCCACGTGTGGGGCGGTGGGGAGGGCCTCACGAGAACTCAGCTCTTTTCACTGAACTTGTCTTATAAGCTTGAACTGATCTAAAAAATAAAGTCTGTTAATTGAAGAATATGAAAAGGAAAAAGAAGAATATGAAGAGGTCGTCCGGCAGTCTCCCTGGGGACACATGAGAACACAGGTCGGTTTCCTACCACTTGATCCCTGTTCTCTGTTGGCTTTCATTGAATTTCAGTTCATCTGGAGGGCGGGGAGGGCTGCCACCACTCATGCCAGCGTCCAGGGCCTCCAAGGGCTGGTGAGCCTCCTGTCTCTAATGCAGGAGAAAACAAGCAGTCCTTTTTTTGTGTCTGACAACGTTGGATTCCATTGCAGGTGCTACAGCAAGGCCTTCTTCTGCAGTCGGACACGCCACTACTCACCGTTACCCCAGGAATGAAAATCCTCATTTTCTAGAGCCCCAAGAACAGGGATGGGGGAGGAAAGGGCCACTGCTGTGTGACCCCTAAGCCTCCATGTCACCACTCCTCACCTCAGTTTCTGAGGGTGCTCCACAGCACCCAGAGGGCTTATGACTTAGACCCACCTTGTTTGTAGGTTTGGGCTGATGGTAGCAGGCTGTGGAGTCACCATGTGTCCCGCCTCCCTGTGGGGAACACTAATTCCACACAAAAAATAAGTTAACGTGAACCTCGGCTGCAGGTCCAGAGTCCAGTGTGTGTATGTGTGTGTGTGTGTGTGTGTGTGTGTGTGTGTGTGTGTGTGTGTGTGTGAGAGAGAGAGAGAGAGAGAGAGAGAGAGAGAGAGAGAGAGAGAGAGAGAGAATGAACATAAGAGGAAGTTTACCACTGAACCATTGGCAAGGGGACGGCTCGGTGGCACTGAACGCTCCTCTTGTTGTGAGGTTGGACCACCACCCAGCTCCAGGGCTCGCTTCGCCTGGCCAAACTGAAGCTCTGTCCCCGTGAAGCACCCGTTCGCCAGCCCCTCCCTGGTGTGATGGAGTCAGTGTCGTCCTCATGATGGGGGCTGCCCACTTGGCTCAGCGTAATGCTCCGTCCTCCTCTGTCCCTGCTGGGGCACAGGGCAGGATCCTTTGAAGGAAGGGACCACTGTGCTGACCCCCTCTGCAGGCATTCTGTCCATTGCGGCACACGAGTCCCTTCTGCCCTCAGCTGTCGTGAGCTGTGCTGCTGTGGACAGGGACCCCGGCCATCCTCCCACTCAGGGCCCCCGGATGCACACCCAGAGGCTGAGTGGCCACGTCCTACGGCGATTCTTTCTAACTCTGGGGACTGTGGCGCTTCCCCACAGTGGCTGGCTGTTTTGCATTCTCAGCCACGGTGCACAGGTTCAAATCTCTCCAGTCCTTACCCTGCTGATCATTTTCTGATGTTTTAGTTTTGTCTGTTGTGACAGTAGCCGTCCTATGGAGCGGGGTTGCCTCTCACTGTGGTTTGATCTGCGTTTCCCTAAAGGCTGCTGGTCCGAGCTTCTTTTCACCTGCGCATTGTCCATTTGGGTGTTGTCTTTGGCCTCACCTGCTTTAAAACCAGGAGCTGGGCCGATCCTGGAGGGGTCCTGGAGGGCAGCAGCAGGACGTTCCGCCCCCTCCCAGAGGCTGAGGCTGCCCTGAATCAGGCTTTTCATGGGCTGCTCAGGGCGGGCTCCTCCTCCTCTGAGCACTGTCCTTGGGAGCCTAACTGTGCTCACCTGACTCCTGGGTTGTGGACCAAGGCAGGCAGGCACTGGGTCCTCAAGGAGCATTTAGCCCAACTCACACTCAAAAAGCAAATCGCCTGGGTTAGCCCAGTTCCCCGGCAGCTGGAGTCACAGTGCCACACTGGAAGTGAACTCTCACCTGGAAAAGCCGTCTGCCCACAGGCCAGCGCGCCCTCCCTCCTGTGGTTCTCTCTGCCTTTCCAGCTCTGTGGGCTTCCTCCTCCTCCTCGTGTCTTCTTTTTAGCCCGGGATGTTCTGAGCCCCTGATGCTAACAGGGCACCTCTGCAGCTTCTCGGAAGAGCCCGGGGCCACCCTGCACCGTTCTTCTAGGCAGACTTTTGCACAGACTCTACCCACTGCAGGATTTTCTTCCCATTCTTCCAAACCAGGGATGGAGGGCGCTGCAATGAGACCCAGCGAATTCCCTCTGTCAACACCCATCAGCAAGGTGGTACCTGGCAGCAGGGTAATCTGTGCAATGTGCCCTTTCACTTCTCTGTGGTTTCTTCCCAGAGAATGAGCATCTGCTGAGCAGCCATCAGCCTCCAGAAGCCTGTGTTCAGCACCCGACTCCAGGCCTGGTGCGCAGTCTGGCAAGCTCTTGCTCTTCTCTTGGTTTTCCAGAACTGCATTTAAAGCTACTTGGTATGCATGGGAAAGAGCACCCAATGCTCAACACTTAGCAGCATGTCTTTTGCAATATGAGCTATAAATTATCTTTTTTATAAAAATTAGTGTGTCTGATAGTTGCCTTGAAGGATTAAATTAGATCACAAATTTAAAGTAGCTGTCATGTAAGTAGGACTATGATAAATATTTTACACAAATTGGATTTTATGTGATGACTCTGGATACAGCAATACCTACACAGAGCAGCACCTTGCAGTTTATCAGGGGCTTTCTTTTCTTTTTAAAATTTATTTACTTATTCTAATTTGTTATACCTGACAGCAGAATGCAATTCAATTCATAATACACATACAGAACACAATTTTCATGTCTTGTTGTACACAAAGTAGAGTCTCACCATTCACATCTTCATACCTGTACTTGGGGTAATGATGTTCATCTCATTCTATCGTCTTTCCTACCATCCTTCCCCCTCTTTTCCCCTCCCTCCCCCTTTGCCCTATCTAAAGTTCCTCTGTTTCTCCCATGGTCCCCAATCCCAGTAGTTATCAGAATCCTTATATCAGAGAAAACATTCAGCATTTGATTTTTTTGGGATTGGCTTACTTCATTTAGCATGATATTCTCCAGCTCCTTCCATGTATCTGCAAATGCCATGAGTTTATTCTCTTTTAAGGCTGAGTAATACTCCACTGTGTTTATATACCACAGTTTCTTTATCCATTCATCTACTGAGGGGCATCTAGGTTGGCTCCACAGTTTTGTTATTGTGAATTGTGCTGCTATAAACATTGATGTGGCTGTGTTCTTGTAGTTTGCTATTTTTAAATTGTGCTGCTATAAACTTGATGTGGCTGTGTTCTTGTAGTTTGCTATTTTTAAGTCCTTTGTATAAACCGAGGAGTGGGATAGCTAGGTCAAATGGTGGTTCCATTCCAAGTTTTTTAAGGAATCTCCATACTGCTTTCCATACTGGTTGCACCAATTTGCAGTCCCACCAGCAATGGATGAGTGTGCCTTTTTCCCCCACATCCTCACCAACACTTACTATTGTTTGTATTCTTAATAGTTGCCATTCTGACTGGAGTGAGATGAAATCTTAAAGTAGTTTCGATTTGCATTTCTCCAATTGCTAGAGATGTTGAACCTTTTTTTCATATATTTTTTGATTGATTGTATATCATCTTTTGAGAAATGTCTGTTCAGTTCCTTGGCCCATTTATTGATTGGTTTATTCGTTTTTTTTGGTGTTAGGTTTTTTTAATTTTGTTTTTAGTTGTAGTTGGACACAGAACCTTTATTTATTTATTTTTATGGTGCTGAGGATTGAACCCAGGCCTTGCACTTGCCAGGCAAGCACTCCCCCGCTGAGCCATAACCCCAGCCCTGTGTTAAGGTTTTTGAGTTCTTTATATACCCTAGAGATTAGTGCTCTATCTGATGTGCATGTGGTAAAAATTTGCTCCCATTCTGTAGGCTCTCTTTATTCACTTCACTAACATTTCTTTCGCTAAGAAGATTTTTAGTTTGAACTTATCACATTTATTGATTCTTGATTTTATTTCTTGTGCTCTACAAGTTTTATTAAGGAAGTCAGGGCCTAATCCAACATGATAAAGATTTGGGCCTACTTTTTCTTCTATTAGGCTCAGGGTCTCTGGTTTAATTCCTAGGTCCTTGATCCACTTTGAGTTGAGTTTTGAGCATGGTGAGAGATAGGGGCTCAATTTCATTTTGTTGCATATGGATTTCCAATTTTCCCAGCACCATTTTTGAAGAGGCTATCTTTTCTCCAATATATGTTTTTGGCACCTTTGTCTAATATAACTATATTTATGTGGGTTTGTCTCTGTGTCCTCATTTCTATACCATTGGTCTACCAGTTTATTTTGGTGCCAATATCATGCCATTTTTGTTACTATTGCTCTGTAGTATAGTTTAAGGTCTGGTACACGATGCCACCTGCTTCACCCTTCTGGCTAAGGATTGCTAACTTGATCATGGTGCACATTAGCTATTCTTGGTCTCTTACTTTTTCAGATGAATTTCATGACTACTTTATCTATTTCTATGAGCAATACCATTGAGATTTTGATTGAAATTGTATTAAATCTGTATAATGCTTTTGGTAGTATGGTCATTTTGACAATATTAATTCTGCTTATCCAAAAACCAAGTAGATACTTCTATTTTCTAAGGTCTTCTTTAATTTCTTTCATTGATTATCACGTATTTTTTTATGCTATTGTAAATGGGGTAGTTTTCCTCATTTTCTTCTCAGAGGATTTGTCACTGATATACAGAAATGCCTTTGATTAACAGATGTTGATTTTATATCTTGCTACTTTGCCAAATTCATTTATTAGTTCTAGAAGTTTTCTGGAGAAATTTTTTTGGATCCTCTAAGTATAGAATCATGTTGTTTCTATGCATATCCCTTTAATTTCTTTTGTCTAGCTAATTGCTCTGACTAGAGTTTCAAGAACTATATTAAATAGCAGTGGTGAAAGAGGACATCCCTGTCTTGTTCCAGTTGTTAGAGGGAATGTTTTCAATTTTTCTCCATTTAGAAAAATGGGGCTTAGTATTGTAAAAGCATATTAGCTAAGGGATAAGTTCCTGTTATCCCTAGTTTTTCCTAGTGTTTTTAACATGAAGGAGTGCTGTATTTTGTAGAATGCTTTTTCTGCATCTATTGAGATGATTCTTATCTTTAAGAGTCATTGATGTGATGAATTACATTTATTTATATTGATGTCATTTCCATATGTTGAACCAACCTTGCATTCCTGGGATGAATCTCACTTGATCATGATGCACGATCTTTTTGATATGTTTTTGTATTCAATTTGCTGTAATTTTATTGAGAATTTTTGCATTAGGGATATTGGTGTGAAGTTTTCTTCCCTTGATATGTCTTTGTCTGGTTTGCCAGGGGCTTTCTGAGGGGCCACCTTACTTGGTCTC
Source organism: Ictidomys tridecemlineatus (assembly GCF_052094955.1). NCBI lineage: Eukaryota > Metazoa > Chordata > Mammalia > Rodentia > Sciuridae > Ictidomys > Ictidomys tridecemlineatus. Next base: position 193,936,190 of record NC_135483.1, on the reverse strand, counting down.
CACAGCAATCCAACGTGGCTATCTCTGTACCACCTGGGAGAACGCTAGCTGCTGACTGCCCTGGGGTTAGGATGTGCCCCGTAAGGCAGTGTCTGTCTGCCATAGGACTTCAGGAATCCCAAGCTGGTTTCCTCTCCTTCTCAGAGCTGAGATCATGAGCAAAGGCCCAAGTGAGCCTGTTAAAGGCAATTTCCCTGCTAAAGATGGCTGACCCTCAGCATTGCTGTTCTTCCATCACTCATGCATATGTCAGCAAAGCTACCTGGGGGTTGGTTGAGGTTCTGTTTTGTTTCCCTTCTCCTCCTTCTGACCCTTCTCCCTTCTCTTGAGCAACAGTCATTTCTACTTGATATTCTTCCTGCGCTCCTGCTTCCATCCTCTCCTGGGGATATGGAAGAGAACTTAGTAATGCACCTTTAATAAAAATCTAGGTAGTTCCCATCTTCTTGGGAGATAGCATAGGAAGCCTGTCCAGCCACCTGACATCTGCTCACAGTTGGCTTTCCTGGGGGATCTTCTTGGATATCAGGGAGATAAATCTTTACAGCAAGAGTTCACAGAGGCTACAGGTGCTGCTAGAAAGTTCCAGCATGTTTTGGCCACACTGCTCTGGAAGGGAAGTTTGAAACAAACACACTTCTAGCCCTGGGATAAGTGGGGCAGGCTCAGGGTAACAAGACCTTGTCTGTACATCTGTGGGAAGGGCCCCGTGGCACCCAGAAGCCCCCTGTACCTCTTTGGGTGATCACTTTCTTTAGGTGAGCTTCACATTGAAATGAACAATCCTCTTTTCCAGGCCTGGGAAGGGTACGAGGCTTGGCAGAGACAACCTCACCACCTGTGGACATAGGAAACAGTGCAACTCTCTCCCTAAGACAGCTCACGAGGCCTCGTGATAGGCAGCAGACAGCTGTGAGCAGTGGGGATGTGAGGTCCAGCGGGTGAGTCTATAAACTGGGCCCACTATGCTGGCCTCCACATGCTTTCCTTTAAAAAGCAATTTACCTGCAGCCTTGCCTGCCTGCCTTAGGTCAATAGGAGACGTTATAATTCTCAGTGGACAACCTGTTATCTGCAGGGGAAACGCAGGCCCAAAAGGCTCACTCCTATTGATAAGGACACCCAAGTTACCCTGAAGAGGGGGCTCGGGGGTTGGGACCTCTTCAGAGACCAAATTCCAGAACTTTATTCTAGGAGGAATAAAGAAAATTCCTCCTGACCATAATATCTATAAGAACGAGTTCCAATTAGAACAAGTCAATACAGGCCAAGGTGACCTAGAGTTGCCCTGAACCTCTACCATGGGGACTGGGAAATCTGATGCAATCCTGCTGTCAGTCAAGCCAAGAGGTGCACCCAGGTGGGACTCTTTGGAAACTTCCCTGGAGCCCCCAGTAAAACTGGAGGGCAGGGGGGGGCATGCTGGCCCTCTCCTCTCTGAGAAGACCCACTCTCTCCCTAAGATAGACCCCTTTCCCCATTTTCCTATCCCTCCTAATAAACTCACGCCTGCTATCTGAGCAACGTGTCTGAAGTCTTTCCAGCATGATCACAAGAGCTGTCACCTAGGACAGGCATGTCTGCCTTGGCTTCACAGCTGGCCCTTGCCTGTGGCACTCGGAGTGTTCTGGAATCCTTGGACAGAGTGGGAACCTCGAGTAGCACATTGAGCTCATGGAATCTGAGTCCATTCAAACAGATTCTTTTCAACTTGCAGTTTTCAGCTCATTGGGCTCAAAACCAACTATGGAGACCCCATGTCAGAGACCATTTCACAGCTTGGACTTGTGACTCAAGGCCAAGACAGCAGCCTCCTCCCTGAGCTCAGGACAGTGCCCCCACAGTCCCTTGGGAGAGGCGGATGAGGGGTGGCAGAGGCTTCTGTTTGGCTTCTCTTTGTCGTTGGTATGTTTTGGAAGAACTTTACTCCTGGCCAGTGGAGCACTCGGGTGGAGTCCAGAGAGACCGCCTTGGCTTTTCCCGTTAACCTGACCGCTTTCTCCAGCTCCTACAGGGCCTACAGCTGCCTGCGCTTTCCCAACTCGCCCTGCCCCAGTACGCAGTAGGCTCTGGCCCTTTGATCCAGGCTCTCTGAGGCTCCGCGTGGCCAGCACTCTTGCTTGAAGGAAGGAAGGGCACAAAGCTGACCCTGCTCAGGGACAGCCCCTCCTGGATTCATTCAGCAGAGCACAGCAGCTCTGTCCCGGACTGTGGAGCATTTTAGTGTCTGGGTATAAACCAACCTGTGCTCCTGACACGTGCTCCCTTGGTCACAGGGCACAGCCCTTTCCCATGCTGCCGGATCTGGTTTGTTGCCGGATCTGTTGAGAAATTGAGCATCAGTGTTCCGGGGGGACATTGGTCTGTGTCTCCTTTTTTGTGAAGTCTTTGGTTTGGGCATTGGGGTAGTGCAGGCCTTCTCGATTGGAGTGGGGTCTGCTCCCCACAGGCTCTTTTAAATTCAGTAGCTGGAGGAATGTCTGGATGAGAATCATCTCCGACAGCTGCCAGGGCACCCAGGGCACCCACCATGCGACTCTCCAGGTCTCCTCTGGCCACCCCTCCACCTTCCTCTCAGGCTACCTCTCCCTGCTCCCTGGTCCTCTGCAAACCTTCCCATGTGCCATGCTGCTTTCCCCCGAGGACCTTCGTTTTCCCCATTCCCTCTGCCTAGAATATGCCATGGACGGCTCCTTCCCCAGGGCAGGTCTCTGTCCAGCCATCACGTCCACAAAGGCCTTCCTTAAAGACCCCTGAGAACAGCCTCTGCTCTGGGCTGCCCTTCACCCCATTTCTCTGCTTAATTCACTTTCTGAACTGATGGCATCTTGTTCACTTGCATTATCCCCTTGATGTAGTCCAGCTCCATGAAGGGGTGGGGCTATCCCGTCGGTAATGCCTGTGGAGGGAATCGGCTAGAGAAGGAGCTGTGTGTGAAGATATTCTAGAAGTAGCACATTTTAATATACATAAAAGTCCTGCAGCAGAGGAGTAGTCAAATGGCATAGCTATAAGATGGGGCATCAGGAAGTCGTTTAAATTTATGTTTAAATTTTTTATGGACAAGAAAAATGTGCATGTTTCATAACAAAGAAATCATGTGATATCTTGTGTATTTTCTATCTTAAAAATATATATTTTTAAAAAGTAAAGGGTAAACACTCAGATCCCAGCAGAGGTGGGGTATGGACAGAGCACTGTGGGTGATGGTTTAATGTTTCCTTTGTATTTTCTCAAACATCCTAAAAGTATGGTCATGCATCACCTAATTATGGGTGCATCCTAAACACTCATCTTCAGGCAATTTTGTCATATGTGAGTCATTGCTGTCCTACATGCAGTTCAGTGTTGACCTAAACACTGTTAGGTGCCACTTTACCATATTACTTTAATAATAGAATTTGTTTAGAACTATTACCATTCTAGAATAAATTTAATATAGTGATACACATATGGCATATGATTTTAGAAATATAAAAATTTATTTTTTCACTTTATTTTTTACATAAATGCACTTTTTGTCTTGTTGCACAAATGCCAAGTGTCTTTACTTAGTGCCTTATACATAACAGTGGGTTGGCCCTGACGCACTCAGCAGGGCAGGCCTGCTTGGTTTCAGCCCCATGCCACCTCCTGCCCTCCCCTCTCCTCTATCTCCTTCCTCTGCTCTATTGGGAAATGTAAGTTTTCTTTACTTTTTTAAAAAATATTTTTATTAGTCGTTCATAGATCTTTATATTATTTACTTATTGATATGTGGTGCTGACAATCAAACCCTGGGCCTCGCACGTGCCAGGCAAGCGCTCTTCCACTGAGCCACAACCCCAGCCCCGGGAAGGTAAGTCTTCAAGGGAGAAGGTGAACTGCCTCTCCTAAGGAGGATTGCTTACTCCAGAAAGTTCCTAAGTGGAAGCTTCCAGAGTCCTAAGATCCCGTGGCCAACGGCGTGGTTGGGTTCCTCTTGCTGCAGCTCAGGAGCCGGGGAGCCTCTGCTTTGTCTCTCTTCGCGCTGACGGATACTCCACGGCTGGGAGCCACCACCCACAGGGCCCCTCTCCCCTGCAGATTCCCTCGCTGGGGTGACACCAGTTCCGCCTGCTTTCTGTCTCCCTGGCGCCTCACACCTGCTCCACCTTGATGACCCTGGTCGCACAAAGCATGAGCCACCCTGTGCCGGCTTGTGCGGTGGCTCCACCTTGCTCTAAGCAGAGAGGGCGGATGGCCTTGTGTCCACCTCAGCCTCGGGAGCGCGGCACACGTTCTGCTCCCTTGAGACAATGCCCCTGCTCTCAGCTAACTGAGCCTGGCACAGGCCTGGCACAAGGAACATTTAAGAAGGCTCTGCCCCTGTGCCCACATCTCCCCACTGGCTTCCCTGATGTGGGTCAGAACCTTTCCAGCGCCTGTCTACCTCCCCTCGAAGAGCCAGCACCCACAATGCCCTGGGAGCGGGTGTCTGGGGTCAGGGAGGCTTCCTGAGGTCCCCTGGCAGGGAGCTGCGCGCCCACCAGGCCTTGTCTGCACCCAGGAGCGCCAGCCCTAGGGAGCCCTGCTCTGAAGGTCGTCACTGTGCTGGGCGGGACGCCCACTGCCAGCGTGATTCTGAACTCCCCAAACCTTCAAGACCTCTGCCTAAGACCCCAGCTGAACCTATTCATGGTGGGGCTGTGGGTATAAATAAAAGCTCAAGTGTCCCATAAAACCTCGCGGGGCACGCTCCCTCCCTCCCGTCTTCTCGGAATGTTCCCTGTGTAACAGTTGCCAGGCCCCTGGAATTCCGTGAGGAAAGAATTCCATCAAGCTGCCAAATAACTGAGATGCAGAACAAACTCGGATCAGCAACCTCACGAGGACCGGAGCGCCACTTCCGGAGCCCCCGACTCCCTGCTCCCACGTGGAAAAGGGAATTTTAAAAACTTTTTTCTCCTGACACTCTCTCCTTAAATTTCCTGCAAAAATCAAACAGTCAAGCCAGGTGCAGCGGTGCACGCTTATAACCCCAGGGACTCAGAAAGCCGAGGCAGGAGGATTGAGAGTTGGAGGCCAGCCTCATCAACTTAGTGAGACCCTGTCTCAAAATAAAAAGTAAAAAGCACTGGGAATGTGGATCAGTAGTCAAACACCCCTGGGTTCAAGGTCCTTTGCCAAATCATATCAAACCAGCCCAGACATTATCTTAGATGGGTGACATGGGCTGACAGCAGAAATCACTAACATTCACGCAGCACCTACTGCTCTAGGCATTGTGAGGAACACTCATGTGACCCGTCTTTTCAGCAAGAGCCAGAGCCTTCGATTGAACCTGATGAGGCCACAGCATGTCCCCCTCCCAGTGCCTGCTCACCTGTTCCCTGTCCTCACCCCCCCCCCCCCCCCCCGCTCTCTCCTGCCCCTGGTCCCTGTCCTCAGACACACAGCCACCCTGCCTTCAGGGACTTGGCACCTGAGCTTGCCTCTGCCCCCCAGCCCTCTGCCCACAGAGCCCTCCTGGCTGTGTCCGGGCCACCTGCTCTTGGAAGGAGTCTTCCTTGGCCTTGGGCCTGGAACCACCTCCTGGGCCAGGTCGTGCGAATTGCTTGTACCCTGTTGTTCAAAGCCGCGTGGCTCACGGTTGTCAAACGCTGATGGATCCAGGGGTAAACAGAGTCGGGACATACACAGTGTGTGCTCCTCATGAAAAACCAGCCTCTACCTCAGAGCAAAGCCTGTCCAAGGAAGGGACATGACCTTTGTCTTTGGAAAGACCCACAGAGCACTCCTAGGCACATTCCCACCCTGCTGAGTTGTTTATCTACAAATAACAGGAGAGATCTGCTGGCAAGGTGTCCCTGACTCAGTCAGGCTAGGTGGGGACCCATAGCAGCCCCCTAGCAGCCACCAATCAGCATGAGACAGGGAAATACCTGGGATGCCAGGTGACCCTCCAGTAGTTTTACCGTGGTTGATAACATGTTGGGAAACCATGTAGTTCAGTAGTACTCCCCTCGTGGCTTAAACCAATCAGTTCAAACAAATCCTCCTCTTGTACTAACCAATCACCCCTGCCCAACTTGTTCCGGCCAGTGAATGTGCTAATCAATGTTAAGAGCTGTTATTTGATTTTCCCGCGGTGTGTGATGATTTGCTAAGAGATGCTATGATGTATGTGAAGTCCCTTCCTTCTCCAAAGAGTGTATAAAACTGCTGCAAACCCTGGGCAGGGGGCCTCTCAGCGTCACCAGTTGCTGTGTGTGTGCACGGAGGACCGAGCTAGCTCACAATAAACACCTCTTTGCTGCTTACATCGATCTTGGGTCTCTGATGGTCTTTTGGGGGTCCCGAATTTGAGCATAACACTCAGTCTCACAAAGGAGGCGACCTTGACACACCACAGTGGAGACCGGAGCCTCCACAAAGGTTCCGGAATCTTCAGTGTTGGGATGGAACTCTTAGCCTGTGTTAGACTCACCAGGATCAGGAGGAGCAGCCCACGGGGAGCAGCCCAAGGGCCGCCACTCTGGACCCCCAGACCAGAACCCGGGGTGGCCCAGCAGCAGTCATCCTCACAATCTTCCAGGTGCCGCCACTGGCCCCAGGGCTCTTGGTTAGTCAGCTGCTCAGCCGTTGGACTCAGATCTGTTGCTGAGAGCAAATAATTCTCAAACTCACTATCCACATGAGGCCATGCTCTGGGTTGGACCCCAACCCATGTTCTGTATCCTTGCAACCTTATTTCCAAGGGTCTCCTACCTCTTCTGACACGACTCTGTTCTTGGAACAGAAGAGGATGACCTCCGTTTGACAGATGGGGAAACAGGTTCAGATTGGCTAGGAGACCACTCAGTGTCGTGAAGACATAACAACACCCAAGTCAGAGGGGCTACCTCCCTCGAGACGGCGACACCTGGAGGGTTGACCAGCACTGGAGGGTGCAGGGTGAGAGACGGAATAGGGGGCTACGGAACTTCCCTGGTACATCTTCCCTCCTCTGGAGTCCAGAGGTGAATCTGCAGCTCCACACCACCCTGTGCCCTGGCAGGCCGTCTCTGCAGCTGTTTGCTGTCTGCACACGGCCTTAGCCTCCTGGGGTGCTGCGGTGCCTTAGAGCAGCCCCAGGCAGTGACAGCTGCCCGTCCTGGTGGGACTGCAGGCAGGAATTTATTGCTTATTCCTTCAGGGATCAAAAGGAGAGACAGCGGTCCCCCAGGCTGGCTGTGGGTGGGTCCAGGCCTGGGCACCTCCTGAGGGGCTGACGGGGAGAGAGCCAGGACTCAGGGGTGGGAGTTGTGAGCCCCAGTCCCCTGCTCCCGGGGCAGCCGCTGTGGTGCGGTGGGTGAACCCTGATGCCAGGATCTTTCCCTGGGGTCTGGCAAGAATTGCTTGGTTTGACTGTTAATAACATTCCTAACTGTAAACGTTGTGCACTGGGCTTCAGCCACAGGGTGGGGCGCTGGGGAGGTGATTAGTGGGGTTTCTGACAGGGAGCCTGAGGCTTGTGTCAGGCAGGGATTTCTATCAATTGCCTTGAGTAGCCGCCTGGTCCAGGAGCCCCAGCACAGGTGGAAGAAATCCGCTCCTCCCTTCCCATCTGTCCTCTTTGCAAGACGTTTGTTTGGCCTAACTAATGGCTCACCTCGGGCCACTGGGCATTTGTGTTTAATTCTCCTTCTTGAATTGGACCTGTTTTAGAAAACATTATGTGGAATATTCCAGAAGTTTCCTTTTGTTCCAATAAAACTATAATATTCTCTATATAAATGATGACCTTCAAAATACTGAATGCCTTTGTGAAAACTGCTGATTCATGCCCAGAGGCTTTAAGAATTTTCCTCAAGAGTCCTAAGCAGATTGAGTGACAGTTTTCCTGGTCACAAGCCTCAGATTTCTAGGACAGAGGTAAAGTGAGATGACCAAGACAGAGGACTGCTCGTCACTTTTTAAGTTCACAAGAATGAACAGAGCTTCCATGTCCCTTGGCTAAGTCCAGTTTGCCGCCGGGTACCTCACCATGAATTGCTTGTAAGGGGCTGCAAGAAATAGCTTCCTGTGGCCTGGTCCACCAAGCGGAAGTCCCCGAGTCCACCCAGTGAAGGACCTCCTTTACAAGCTCAGAGGGCTAGCAGGTGGAAGGTGACCTGAAGTCCCCACTCTTCCTGAGTGTGAGGCAAATAAAACACAGAGGGTCTGTGGGCAGTGGGTCTCGGGGGTGGAATATCCAGAAAACGGTGCTGCCCTTTCCACATTGCTGGCCAGCCCCCTCTTGGCGATGGTAAAGGTCCAAAAGCCTGGAAGTGAAGACCAAGTTCCTTCTGAGCATTTTAGGCCCATTTTAAACCAGGCTGAAATGCTGAGTACCTAGAACTGCGTGTGCCTGCGTCTCCAGCGTCTTCCAGAGTCTACTCAGCTGGTTTCACTAGTGGGAAGCATAGAATGCACTGAAGGCTATTTGTGAAGTGTTGCCCCAATGGAAATAAACAGCACTCCCCAAGAGTCTCAGTTCAGATGATAAATGATGTGGTCACCCAAGAGTCGAAGCAAGAAAAGTAACAAGGGAGCAAGTTTGAACCTCCTTCAGGAAGGAGGCACTCCCTTGCATTGTGGTTACCCCCCCACCACCATCACCATCATCGTCAATCACTATCCACCATCAACACCATTGTCATCACCACCAGCTCCATCCTCACCACTATCTCCCATCCCCATCATGACTGTCACTCACATCCTCACTATCCACCATCATTATCCTCACCATCTCCATCACCACCATCTTTATTATCATCATCATCAGCATCTCCACCATCTTCATCATCATCACGGCCGTTGTCGTCACATTCACCATCTTCACCATCACCCAGACCATCATCACCCAGGTCATCATTACCATTACCATCATCATCACATCACTACTGTCACCACCACCACCACCACCATCATTATCATCACTGTCACGACCATCACCACCTTTACCAATATCACTGTCCTCACTGATATCCCTTAATTCAGGCCAAATCAGAGAGTTTTATTCAACATCCTAATCTAATTCCATCCTTATAACAATACAGCAGGGTCAATTGTGCCACTTGACAGGAGGGAGACGACACTCAGTGAGGTGACCCTACTGGTCCTGCTCAATCTCAATTTCAAAGGGTTCTCCTAACATGTGACTCTTCACCTAACCTTCACCTCTTCGCCTACTTATCAGGCAGGTGAGGAGCGGGAGAGCCAGGGTGCGTGTGCTTGGGCGCAGGAGCTCAGGTGAGAAGCGAAGCTCCTCCAGGCCCAGGGAAGGGGAAGGGCAGGGACTGGCTGCCGGCTGCTCTTTCTGACCTGGCCCTGTGGCATCTTGCTCAGCCTTGTCATGGTCTTTATTTCCCCAGAAGAGTGTCCCTGGCCCTGAGCAGGCCCCCGTGACCCTTCCTCCTCTTCCCATTTCTTAGTGCTCAGCAACCCCTTCCTTAAAGCCACCGCAGCCCTGATGGCCACCTCCTGAGCCGCTCTTAAGCCCGTTCGTTCTGCATGAAGTGCCTGGGTTCCCACTGCCCCTCTATCGCTGTGCCCACCCCTTCCTCAGAGTGCCACCTCTGTGCCCCTCCCTCCTGCAGTGCCACCTCTGTGCCCCTCCCTCTTGGTATGCCACCTCTGTGCCCCTTCCTTTTGCAGTGCCACCTCTGTGCCCCTTCCTTTTGCAGTGCCACCTCTGTGTCCCTTCCTCTGAGTGCCACCTCTGTGCCCCTTCCTTCTGCAGTGCCACCTCTGTGCCCCTTCCTTTTGCAGTGCCACCTCTGTGCCCCTTCCTCTTGGAGTGCACCTCTGTGCCCCTCCCTCAGAGTGCCACTGCTCCCTGCACACCCTTCCCTTCTGAGTTCTTTTCATTCTCTTACACAGTGGCCGGGTTTTCAGTCTGAGCTGTCCCTCTGCTGCCAGTCTAGGGCCCCTGTGGGGGGCTGGCTGGGGAAACAGCTCTCCTGGGTCCATAACAGTCAGGAACCTGTGTCAGTGGGACCCAGCATGGCCTCTGGGTCCCACAGTGAGGATGCCCCTCTGCATGCCACTCTAGGTCACCAGGCCCAGGCACTCCAGGCCCAGGAAGCCCCAGACAGCCCCATGCCTGTGGAGTCCCGAAGGCTGGCTTGAGCCCCAGGGGACCTGGGCACCAGGAACGGCAGGCTATGGAGCTAGCTGAGGGCAGGACTGCACACACCTGCCCTGCTCTCAGCCTAGGGCACCCAAGACCCCAGCGGACCCAGAGATGCCCACAGGGGGAGAGATCCCTGCAGAAGCAGAGAGGAGCCAAGGGCAGGGTGACTCTCCACAAGCATCCTCTCTACCGAGAGTCAGAAGGCGAAGGGGCTGTTTCTGCCTTCCCCGTCCTGGCAGCCCGAGAGCCAGCTCAGCCCGTGCTCCCTGTAGCAGTGGAGGAGGAGTGGGTGCACAGAGACAGGGCAGTGGGCACCTCTCGAAGGAGAACCAGTCCTTCAATCATTCCTTCCTCTGGGTCCTGCCCGTGCTGGCCTCCTGACGAGCACCCAGGAAAAGAGCGTGGCCCAGTCACCCCGTCACCCTCTCCATGAGTGGTTTATGGGGTGTCCCTCTACCCAGGGCCCGTTGAACTCTGGGGTCCAGCTATTCTGAGGAGCAATCCGGAAACAGAGAAAACGGGGCCGAGTCCACTTGGCTGGGGGGAGGTCCTGAGAGCCAGGCTGCCTGGCACTTGGAGAAGGAGGAATGGAGGCAGGCAAGAGGAGCTGCCAGAAGCTTCAGGAGAGGCAGCCCCTGCACTCTGCAGGGCCGAGGAGGAGGCCAGCACGGAGCTTGAGAGTCAGCCTAGAAGGTGCCCAGTGCTGGAGGGTCGGGCAGATAGAGGGAGGCGCGACGTGGACTCCCTGGAACAGTCCTGCGGAATCACCAGATGGAAAGCCGGAAGGGGAGATGGGGTGTAAGCTCAACTTCTCCGGAAATGACCAGAGGGTCAATACATCCGGCTTTGTGAGCTTCACAGCGTTTCTGTCCCAACTGTGTGCCTCTGCCGTGGCCACATGTAGGTGCCGGACACAAAGGACTGAGCACAGCTGTGTCCCAAAAAAACTTTACATGTGAGCCCTGAAACTGGAACTGCGTGTGGTCTCACGTTTCTCAAAATGTTATTGCTCCTTTGAATTCGTGAAGACAATTCCTGCTCAGCAGTGGGCCACATGAAAATGAGGTCCCCACCTGGTCCATGGGCATAGTGGACGTCACTGGCGTACACTGCTCCTCCCACGGGATGGTCAGGATGCAGGTGCTCATGGGGACCAACTGGGGTGAGACCCGGGATCCAGATTTCTAGCCACTCTTCAGTGGCCCTGTTGGCCAATCCACAGACTTGAGCACCCTGGATGTGGTGTAGACAGTGGATGTGGTGTAGACAGCACAGCAATATGTTTGAGAAGGCACATAGGGTGGTCGAGCTGTACTGTGGTTGGAGTTCAGAGCCCCACATGTCGGAAGGGGTAGCTACGAGATGGGCCGACAGTGGGAGCGCTGGAGGCCAGCACTGGGTGGGCAGTGGCCACAACACTGGCACTGCCAGGCAGGTGTGGCCGAGTGTGTTTGCTAATAATCCAGAGGTGGGCTCTTTTCCTGATCTGTGTGCATTACTGTCACGTGCATGGGACTGGACTAATGCCCAGAGCCATCCCCTCTGCATAGCAAACCCAGATGGAGATGTTCTGACAGCACCGTGTCTCCCCTCAACTCAGGTGTGGGCAGCTCCCCACCAGTGGGAGACTCAGGGAGGGAAGGGGTCCTGCCGAGGGGAGGCCGTGACGCTGACAGCCACTGTGGGAGCGTGGCAGATGGAACCTGATGGCCAGACTGGAGCCTCTCCGTGTGCGCCCTGCATCGCTGTGCACACACAAATGTCTGGAAAGAGCCTAAATATCTTTCTTAATAGAAACGGCCAATATGTCTAACTTGGCTCCATGTAATTAATATCCATTTACCAATAATTAAGGCATGAGATCAAGCAAATGCTTGAGATGGCTGGAAACCGGCCGGTTGCTAGGTGCCAGACACGACCAAATAGCACTTTCGTATTTCACAAGTAGCATGAATAATAAATGTTTCTTGTAGAAGCATAAAAACACAGATAAGCAAAATAGAGGAGTCAGGCGGCTCATCCTGAAGACCCGTCCCCAGGTGCCAAGACCAGGATCGGAACCACCAACTGACCAGGACGCCCCTCCTCAGTATTTACCCAAGCACACCCATGTTTGTAGCAGCATGGTTCCCAATAGCCAAACGATGGAGCAGCCTAGGTGTCCATCAGCGGGTGAATGACACAGAAATCGTGGTGCACATGCACAGTGCAGTTTTGCTCAGCTATAAAGAAGAGCGAAATTATGTCATTTTCAGGAAAATGGGTGGAACTGGAGATACTGATGCTATCAAGTGAGATAAACCATACTCAGAAGGTCGGGGTGGAATGTTTTCTCTCACATAGAAAAGCTCAAGAGGAGAAAGGGAAGAAAAGGGACCTTAGGAAAGTAGAAGAGACCAGGAGAGTGGAGAAAAGGGACAGGGACAGGTCCGTTTGGGGGATGAATAGGCCAGTGAGGCTCTGTGCACGTGGGGTGCGCCCCGGTGGAGTCGCTGTTATGTAGGATCTAATCACATTACCAATGTTTAAAGAATCACGGTCACTGCTGAGGCTGCCAGATGCAGCTAGGAGAAGTTCTTTCACGTGTGCCCTGTTGCCAGGCAACGGCTCCTCAGGATCCAAAACATGAATACCTCTCCCCTTTGCATTTGCTTCTGGTCAGATTTTTTCCTGCAGTGACATCTAGTGACCAACCACAGGGAAAAACCCTAGGATTTATGCCTGGCCTTGAGGGTAGGAAGGTGTGTGGCCCTGGCTCAGCCACCACTGCTGTCCCCAGCCCTGGCCTGCCCTCAGGACCGGGGGCCTGAGCCATCCTAACAAGCTGTCACAGAGCATCTGCGCAGGTGCCCACGCCTCTTGTGCCCAGACGCAGCCTTCCCGTTGACCCCAGGTCAGAGGTGGCCTTTCCTGACACCGGTGGGAGTCCGCAGTCCCCCTTCCTGCTGTCACTCACTGCTGAAGGAGACGCAGTTGAACATGCCCAGTGGGACCTGGACATCCAGCCAAGGACACTGGGACGAGCAGTCACACTTTTTAACGAAATGACAGCAACACCAAGCTTTGTCAGTCAGGACTCTCCAGGGACCTCAGAGGGGACAGCCAGGGAAATGAGACAGAGAGAACCCTCCCGGGCAGGCAGGTCCAGGAGGAGCAGCCTGGCCATTTCTCCAAGGGACCTGGATGGGGAGACACACAGGTCAGCAAGTGCGTGGTCTCTTAGGTCCTCACGCTGCTGGGAGGAACAGGGGCCCAGGGCTCAGGAGAGCCTGGTTCCCACCATCTCGGACCCCATGGCGGGTGCTGCCAGTGGCCCCCATCCTTCATGGCTCTTGTGTGAAGGCAAAAAAAGCCACTGAAAAGTCCAGGGGGTGAGTGGGGGTGGTCAAGGAGCCAATCTAGGTTTGTGAAATATAGCAGCTCCCTATCCAGGCTTCTGTCCCCTGATCAACTGAGGTCCACCAATACTAAATGAAAACTTCTGGAAATACACAGTTCACTCGTTTTAAATGGTATGAGCGCTGTGATGACATCCCATGCTGTCCCACCTGGGAGTGCCACCCTTTGTGCAGCGTATCCGTGCTGTGTATGCTACCTGCCTGCTAATCACTTAGTGGCATCTCCAGTGTTGGATTGACCTTGGTAACATTGCTTGTGTTCACATAGTCCTTTTCTTACTTAATAATGCCCCCCCCCAAATGCCATCTCTTATTTGGTGTTTTGTTAAAATTGTTCTATTTTATTATTATTGTTAACCTCTTGCTCTGCCTAATTTATAAATTAAACTTTATCATAGGAGTGTAATTATAGAAAAATCAATTCATTTAGTGTTCAATACTATCACGTTTCAGTAAGATAAGGGGGCTGCTGGGCCTGTCTGGCTCCTGTGTAGAGTGGCCTAAGACGGGCGTGGAGGCACACGAGCAGAGGTCATGGCCACTGCCCAGGTGAGGTGGTGCCTTAGCGTGGATCAGTGTGGGCGGGGGTGGGGAGAGCAGGGGAGAGTCAGGTCTGTTGCAGGGGCAGGTCCTGCAGGAGCAGCAATGAACTGGGAGTGGACCCAACAGAGACGCAGCATTGAATGCTGGTGGGTGCGGCGTGGAGGCCATTGAGATACGGAGGGTTGACCCCCAGGTTCCCAGCACACTGGAGGCAGATGAGGTGAGATTCCTGAGACGGGGAAGGGTAGGGAAGGAGCCAGGAGGGAGCAGGGAAAGAGGGGCTTGGCTCTGCCACTCCAACCTGGAGGTGCTAGGAAACTTCCAAACTGCACACCCAATGACCTGCTGGAGGTGCCACCGTGGGACTCAGAGGAACGGCGTGGATGGGGACGTAGACGGCGAGTCCTGAGCAGTCTAATGGCACTGAAAGCCTCGTGCTGGTCCTCAGATCACCTCATCCACGTCCAGGGCTCCACTGTGCTCTTCACGTGGGACCAGGTGGCACCCACTGGGTCCTAGCCGCAGAGAGACCACAGTCAGAAGGGGACATGAGTGCTAGGCTGACCAATGGCCCCCAGAGACTTCAGGTCCTGGTCCCCCGGGCTGTGAGTGCTGCCTTGTCCAGCCACACTTTTCAGATGTGATCAAGGATCTTGAGGTGGGAACAGTTCCTAGATCACCCTGGTGGGTCTTCGATCCAACCACAGCCCCTGTGAGAGAGGAGGAGAGGAATTTACTGAGACAGAAGAGAAGGCGAGGTGGCCCTGTCTGTGTCCATGCCAGGGCTGCCTCCAGGGGCCAAGGAGGCCAGGGACGGACTCCGCCCTCCCCCTCTGGGGGGGTGACCTGCTGATGCCTGATGGCAGCCCAGGGGTACGGCTTCTGGAACCTTTTCAAGCTACTAAGATGGTGGTGATTCACACAGCAGCGATAGGATGGAGGAGCCCTTTGTGAGCAGGGAAATGGTGAGACTCTACTCGCTGCAGAGTACCCCCAGGGCCTGTGAGATGAGGGAGGGGCCACCTCCAGAACGTGGTAGAAGGGAGACAGGTAGAGACGTTGAGAGCAGCAGCCCCCCTCACTCCAGGGCCACCACTTGAAGGTGCACCCACCCCTGCTGGGGCCCCCCAGGCCAAACCTCCAAGCTGGAGGGCCAGGCTGAGGCAGGCAGGTGGAGCCCAGGGGGACCTGCGCCTGAGGCCTCACCTGTCAACAGGGCTTTGAAGGGATGTTGTTCTAATTGCATTCACAGGAGCAACGCCCCTGCCACAGAGCAGGTGCTCAGTGAATGTGGGATCATAACAGGACTGATGACTGACACCTCAGATCGTAAGTCACCCGACGCGGTGGCGCCCCGGGTAGCACAGTGAGGATGGAAACGGGCTGGAGCGTGATAAAGGGCAGGCGACCTTCCCAGGAACAGGGAACATTTATACAGAAGACTGCATTTTGAAATCACTGGAAAATATCCACCTTTTTAAAAATTGCCAATCCATGAAATTCGAGTTATTTGCACCTGGATCCTTTGTTGGGGACTTACTTGTTGGCTTTCCTGAACTCTGACGGGCTTGATGGAGGCTGCCTGGACTCGAGGAACAGGCAGGACAACCCAGGCAACCCTGTGTCCCCGGGACTCCTGCTGGTCACCTCGCCTTCTCCTCCAGGGCTGCACTGAACTCAGGCTCCAGTCCCCCAGGTGTGTGCCATCAAAGCCTCCCACCTCTGCCCCCCCCCCCCGTGACGAGGAACACCTGAGCGTGCTGTGGATTTGGTGACCGTGCTGAAGACAGGCACGACGGAGCTGCCACAGAGCACCACACAGCCCTCTGCCCTCTGGCTGGCCACCCTCTCCACCAGGACCCTCAAGGTCCTCACACGCAGACCCCTTCAGGAGCCAGAGGCGACGTGGCCAAGCTCACCTCTGCAGCCCGACCACTGTGGCTCGCGGTTCTCTAATGACAGCACTGGGAAGTCCCCTGCGCACATCTACCCGTGGCACTGAGAACGGTTCTTCTCCCAGGTTGACGGACACCATCTGGGCACGTGGACCAGGAGGCCCTCAATGGCCTGAGGCCACATGGGTAAACCAAAGCAGGGGAGAAAGGCAAGGAATGGGCAGCCAATATTTTCCTAAAAAGGCTACAAACTGAGTGTGTGTGAGTGTGTGTGAGCGTGTGTGTGTGCGTGCTCGCGCAAGCACAAGCGTGCAATGCGAGGAAAACCAGTGTGCTTCCTGCCCCTCCGGCGCTGCACAGACAGAACCAGGCAGCATCGGGGGACAGGAAGGGTGGGCACCACAGAGCAGGTCCAGCAGCCGCGTCCTGCAGGAGCAGACAAGGCTGGTGGGGCGTGAGGCTCCCCGAAGAGGCCTGAGCAGGTCTGGGGTGCACAC
This sequence comes from Ictidomys tridecemlineatus, assembly GCF_052094955.1. NCBI lineage: Eukaryota > Metazoa > Chordata > Mammalia > Rodentia > Sciuridae > Ictidomys > Ictidomys tridecemlineatus. The sequence continues at coordinate 193,919,740 of NC_135483.1, read as the reverse complement.
AGCTTCCTTGTGGCTGCTATTGATGATTTACGAATCACAGTGATTCAGAGACTTAAATTGGTTGATGGAATTTAACCCAAGACCTAGATTTGAATTTCTAATCAGTGGAAAGTCATCATCTAGCTCTCTAATTGAAAGTTTAAAATAGAGAGTTCAGGTAAGAAAATAAAACCCTCCACGAAGCCCTTCAGGATCTTTGCCAGCTCCTATCTGGTGTGGGATGTTTCTCCTGGTTTCTGCTCATTCCCGGATCAGGGAGACCTGCTTAGTCTTCTTTTGCAAAAGCACCTACGGATGGCGTCCACTCGGTGCTTCAGAGATGTGGAAACAGACTTAACGCACACTTCTGCCCTGAATCAAGAATCAGGGCTCAGCTTCCCTCACAGGAATGCCCAGAACACAGGCTTCCCAGAATCCAAGAGCATCGGAGTGGGGTGGCAGGGAGAGCTAGAGAGCAGCTGTGCCTACGTGCACAGAAGATTCTGGAATGGACAGTTGTAAACTGGTACAAGTGGCCATCTTTGGAATGTGAGACGGGGAAGATGCGCGTTCATGTTCATTTCATGCACTTCTGTATCGTGCACGCATTGTCTTTACTTCTGAAAATGTTGAGGAACATAAAATGTTAGCTGTGATCATTCATTGGTTCGTGGTCTCTTCCAGACCAGGCCTGTGTGGGGGTGTTCAGGCAGGAGCTGAAGCTCGCCCTCTGTCCCTCCCGTCTTCTCGGCACCGACGCCCAAGCTCTGAGCTGGTAACGGCCCAGACTGGGAGATCCTGTGGATGATCAATACGGTGGGGACCCCTCCTGCCCCAAGGCTCTGTATCCATCTTCTAAAGCCTGCTCCACCCGCAGCCCCAAGAAGTCTAAAATAATGGATTTGTTTTTTAAAGGATGTAACTTAGTAGCTTGAGGAGACAAACCCACCAGAGGTGGCTGGAGTGACGTCTGCATCCTGCTCAGCCACTGCAGGTGTGTGGCCCTGGGTGACATTGCCTGTGCTTACAAAATTCTGGTCCTGGCTCAGAAGGGCCCGCAGCCATCAAGTGGAGACCTGCCAGGACCTGACTCCCAGCTATGTCACTTGGCTGGGAGGCAGTGTCCTAGAAGTCCTATAGAATCCTGAGAGTACCGGTTTCCTCTTGCTATTGTAAAAATTAACCCAAGCAGAGGCTGAATCCAACCCAATGCATTGTTCTACAATGTCCCGGTCAGCAGGTTAGCCAGTTTGGCTGAGTCTCCGCTAGAGTCTCACAGCCAAAGTCCAGGTGCTGGCCAGCCTTATCCACCCGGGGCTCCAGGAAGAAGCCGCTTCCAGGCTCGTTCAGAGTAGCCCGTTCCCTACAGTCAGGGCTGAGGTCCCCGTGCTGGCTGGCTGTCAGCTGGGGGCCATTTCCAGCTTGTGGGGGCCACCACAGGTCCTGGTCCACGGCCCCCACCTGCTGTCCTCAAGGTCCTGCAGGCCCTGGCTCATGGCCTCATCGTGTCCTCAGAGCTGGCCTGACAGGGGGAGTCCTCTTCTTCTCTCTGCCTCCTCTTCCTGCCCAGGGCCCTGTGATCACACGGGTCATCTCCCTTCTCAACCTCACACGTCTCTGAAGTCCCTTTGTCATGTGAGGTCACATTTACAGGTTCAGGGGTTGGGTCCTGGACATCTTGTGGGGCCATTTTTCAGCCCACCACCTCTGGTGCGGCCTCTGGCTGAGGTGGGCAGTCCAGGGAGAAGGGCAGGAGTGAGGGTCGGCTAACTCACGGCCTCTTTGACCAGGACCCAGATTTATTGCTCAGCTTAGAGTCCCACAGTCCAGCCCACGCCCTGCACTTCAGCCTCAGTGGCTTCAGCCTAAATTCTGCAAGTCCACCCCGTGAAGAGGGGGACAGAGGGAAGGTGCAGGCCGGAAAGGAAACCACCATCTCCCAAGTGGGCCCGTCTGGGGCCTGTTCAGACCCTGAAGATCCTCAGAAATGCAGATTTATAAAATTATGCATAAATTTAATTATAAATCCAAACAGGTCAGCCATAGTGACCTCATAGAGTGTCAATCCAGGGCAGCTAAGTTCATCACCCAGGTGGCCAAATAAACATGCATAAATAGGCACACGGCAGACCTGTTATTCTGCACGACGCGGGGCGAGTGGGCCAACCTGTTTAGCACACATGAGAACGACATATTGAGCAGCAGAGTAGGAGGGGAGTTAACCCAAAATCCCAACACCAGAGAAAGCACTCGCCTGACCTGATGATGAAATAGCAAGGACTCTCCCACTGCACACGCCTCCTGCTCCCGATCCTTCCATGCACTCTACTGCATCACCAAAATCAGCGGGGTAACTTTGTTTTTAAAATGGTCATGATTCAACATGTTACATGGGGATTAAAAAAAGAAATCCTTTCAACTGTTCCCTGAGGGCTGGACCAAGACTCAGCGGTAGAGCACAGGCCTGGCATGCACAAGGCCCCGGATTTGTGGCTTATAATGTAATTACATCATTGGCAGAAATCAAGGAACAGCTTTAGATGTTTAGGAAACAGTGTGAGTGCCCACAAATAGACTGACTATCTGAGGTACAAGTGCATCTCAATATACAATGACAAAAGTCTTAATCAAAGCAAACAGAGGTAGGTCACATGCCAACAGCAAAAATGCCAAAAGGTTTTATTGACCATGATGCATGCCTAAGGTCAGATTCCATATGTTCTACGTGGAGGAGGGCACTCCTGGTTACCTCCTCACCTGTAGAAAAGCTACATAGCTAATCCAACATGATGGAGATTTGGGCCTACTTTTTCTTCCATTAGGCACAAGGTTTAATTCCCAGGTCCTTGATCCACTTTGAGTTGAGTTTCGTGCAGGGTGAGAGATAGAGGCTTAATTTCATTTTGTTACATGTGGATTTCCAGTTTTCCCAGCACCATTTGCTGAAGAGGCTTATCTTTTCTCCAGTGTACATTTCTGGTGCCTTTGTCTAATATAAAATAATTGTAGTTATGTGGGTTAGACTCTGTGTCCTCTATTCTGTATCATTGGTCTACAGGTCTATTTTGGAACCAATACCATGCTGTTTTTGTTACTATTGCTCTGTAGTATAGTTTTAGGTCTGGAATAGTGATGCCACCTGCTTCACTCTTCTTGATAAGAATTGCTTTAGCTATTCTGGGTCTCTTATTTTTCCAGATGAATTTTCATATTTGCATTTTCTATTTCTATAAGGAATGCCATTGAGATTTTGATTGGGATTGCATTGAATCTGAATAGTGCTTTTGGCAGTATGGTAATTTTGGCAATAATTCTGTCTACCCAAGAACAAGGTAGGTCTTTCCGTCTTCTTTAATTTCTTTCTTTAGTATGTTGAAGTTTTCATTGTAGAGGTCTTTCACCTCTTTTGTTAAATTTATTCCCAAGTATTTTTTTAAGGCTATTGTAAATGGGGTGGTTTCCTAGTTTTCTTTCAGCAGGTTTGTCACTGATGTACAGAAATGCTTTTGATTTATGGGTATTGATTTTATATCCAGCTACTTTGCTGAATTTATTTATTAATTCTAGGAGATTTCTGGTGGGGTGTTTTGGGTCTTCTAGGTATAGAATCATATTGTCTGCAAATAGTGATAATTTAAGTTCTTCTTTTCCTATCCATATCCCTTTAATTTCTTTCATCTGTCTAATTGCTCTGTCTAGAGTTTCAAGAACTATGTTAAATAGAAGAGGTAACAGAGGGCATCCCTGTCATGTTCCAGTTTTTAGAGTGTATGATTTCAATTTTTCTCCATTTAGAATGATGTTGGCCTGCGGCTTAGCATAGACAGCCTTTACGATGTTTAGGTATGTTACTGTTATCCCTAGTTTTTTAGCATTTTGAACATAAAGATGTTCTGTCAAACCTTTCTCAGCATCTATTGAGATGATCATATAACTTTTATCTTTGAGTCTATTGATGTGATGAATTACATTTATTAATATCTGTATGTTGAACCAAACTTGCATTCCTGGTATGAACCCTACTTGATCATGATGCACTATCTTTTTTGATATGTTTTTGTATTTGATTTGCCAGAATTTTATTGAGAATGTATATATATATATGTGTATATATATATATATATATATATATATATATATATATATTCATTGGTCTGAAGCTTTCTTTCTTTGTTGTGTCTTTGTGCAAGAATTAAAACCAACAATTAATAAATGAGATGGATTCAAACTAAAAAGGTTCTTCTCGGCAAAAGAAACAATCAGTGAGGTGAATAGAGAGCCTACAGAATGGGAGCAAATCTTTACCACAAGCACACCAGATGGAGCACTAGTCTCTAGGATATATAAAGCACTCAAAAACCTTAATAACAAAAAACCAAATAACCCAATCAATAAATGGGCCAAGGACCTGAACAGACACTTTAGAGAAGAAGAAATACTATCAATCAACAAACATATGAAAAAAAATGTTTAACATCTCTAGCAATTAGAGAAATGCAAATAAAAACTACTCTAAGATTTCATCTCACTCAGAATGGCAGCTAACCAGAATACAAGTGTTGGTGAGGATGTGGGGAAAAGGCACACTCATACATGGGACTGCAAATTGGTGGAGATTCCTTGGAAAACGTGAAATGGAACCACCATTTGACCCAGCTATCCCTCTTCTTGGTCTATACCCAAAGGACTTAAAAACAGCATACTATAGGGACACAGTCACATCAATGTTTATAGCAGTACACTTCACAATAGCTAAATTATGGAACCAACCTAGATGCCCTTCAGTAGGTGAATGGGTAGGGAAACTGTGGTCCATATACACAATGGAACATTACTCAGCAATAAAAGAGAATAGAATCATGGCATTTGCAGGTAAATGGATGGAGTTGGAGAATCTCATGCTAAGTGAAGCAAGCCAATCCCCCAAACCAAAGGCTGAATGTTTTCTTTGATATGAGGATGCTGACTCATAATGGTGATTGGGGGGCACATTGGAGGAATGGAGGAATTTAGATAGGACAAAGGGGAGGGAGGGGAAAGGAGGGGGCAAAGGGGTAGGAATGATGGTGGGATGAGTCAGACATCATTACCCTAAGTTCATGTATGAAGACACGAATGGTGTGAAAATACTTTGTGTACAATCAGTGACTTGAAAAATTGTGCTCTATTTGTGTAATATGAAATGTATTGCATTCTGCCATCATGTATAACAAATGAGAGTTGATGAGGGCCACAACCAGGTTAAGATAGCGCCTGGCAGTATGCCAAGAGGACTGGTTTGTGAAGTAACGCCAGCAAGCCATTAAGATGATGAGGATTCCTTAATGACTGGCTGCCGTGTCAGGATGATGTCAATTAAGTTAAGCTGTGTGTAATTAGTTGGGTATATGTGCCTCTGCAGTCCGGCAGAGAGGGGGCTCCTGCTACCCTGGGTGCCCGCTACTTTGAGTTCTCAGTTCCTGCTGAGTTCACTGGCAATAAAGTAGTTCCTACTTCAACCTTCAAGTTGCTTGTCACCTCTCGGTTATTTTGCCTAGCTGGACTTGGGCAGCCTAGCCAGACTACGGAAGAGTAAATAAATAATTTAATTTAAAAAATGTACATAGCTGTCAGTTTTATAAACTTTTGTATGACATTTAGACAAAGCTCAAACATATATACATATCTCTAGTCACATCTATCTAGGGCATCAAATATATTGTAATAGCATAAAATAGTAGTTGTTTATTTAATCAGTTATAAAGCAATCATTTAAAAGATTTTAAATCCAGCAGGTACTTAAAAACCCTATTTTTAAAAAAAAATTGGTTTACCCAAGTCATAAAACCTAATACACAAGAAATTATCTTAATAAGAGCAGATCAGTGTTTCAAGAAAACTTGTTATTTTGAATAGACAACTAGACTTTTGTTTTATATCAGTACATTAAAATTTGATCTTTGAAAAGCCCATAGATCTCTTTAACTGCCTGTGTTAATTACAGTCAACCTAAGCACACACATGAGCTTTTAGATTCACCTTCCACAAACATAATGCAGCTCACGTAGACATTCCACAACTTGTTTACACTTGGTGTTGTCCTGTCTCTTTTTTTTCCAACTTGGACATTAGGACAAAAAAGCTTTTTCATTCTAAAAGTATTTCCTTAAAAAAAAACTTTCCTCAACAAAATATATCCCCATAACAATAACTTTCTTATATGTTTCTCCTAGTTGAAGATTTTTTCAAGTTTACCTTTTGAAACATTCTTTATGAAGTTTCTGGGTTTTTTTATTTTTTATTTTTGCTAATTATTCCTTTTTCCAGTAATATAAACTACTTGGCCTTTTACAGATTTTTTCCAATCAAAACACAGCTTAAAAATTAATTTTTGCACCTTTACATGTAGAATAACACCTGTTAATTAGACTTTTAATTCTTAGCAACTTTGCTTTTAGTTTAGGCCCAGAAGCAAAGCAACTGCAGAATGTTTTTCCAGTCACCATCAATTTATACAAACACATTTATTAATAGAGCCACGTTCTAGTATAAGAAGTCGGGAGCACTTGAATTTATATTTAGCAATTGATGTTTTAGTATTTTTAACTTACAAATAAATCAGCTACCTTCTCCAACACTTTTATAAATATCCCATTTATGTTAAATCTAATTTACTCATTTTCAGTGGCTAATTTTAGGTTACCTGTGAAAAACAAAATATAAGATAAACCTAGTTAACTTTTTAAGCCATCTTTTTTGTCAAAGAAAAATCCTAAAGCAATGGACATTAAACTCTAAACATTTTATAGAAGCCAACACATTCTTGATTGGCTGACTACCTAGGAAAATGTGTGGGTCAGTAGTTTTAAAGAATCTTTTCTCTTATTTTAATCAACAAATTAAAATTATTTGTCAAGTCACATGAACTGAAAGACACTTGGATCCTTTTTTAAAAAAAATTATGAGTCTCATTTTTCCATAAGCCAGTTTGGTGTCATGAGAACACCACACAATACACAGGGCACACAAACGGCAGAAAACCAGGGGTTTGTAGCTTTCATCTAGACTTACTGTTTGTTACCAGTGGGCTAGGTGTCCACTTGAACCAAGAAGCAGAAGAGGAAGTGTCTCTTGAGAAAGGCAAAGGGAAAAAGCAAAGTGCAGCCTCTTTTAAAAAAAAGACTTGCTGCTCCCTGAAGAGAATGCCGGCCACACCGTCTGTCACCAATGTCATTAATGTGACATGATGAGCAGGAGAGCACAGAGCTGTGCAGCTGGGGATGGCTGGGGCAGGCCCACCCATCATGTCTAGTCATGGCATCCCTTCAGGGGCCACCTGTCCATCCATGGGCAGATCCAGGTCAGGCAACCCACTGCTTACTTTCCTTCTTAGGACCTTTGAAGGGGAAGAGCATTTTCTTTTTCCTTTAGGGAAAACCTTGGAAAGTCCCCTGTCCTTGATTAACCCCATGATAAGGAGGTTCCCGACAGTGCCGGCCCCCTCCTGGGCTCCACTGGCACCTGAGTTCCAGCTCCGGCTTTAGGACGCTGTCGTTGTCTAGACAGAAGAGGGGATGGAGCAGGGAGGCTGGGTAATCTGCCCGGGAGCCACTGTGCCCAGTTCCCATCCTCTGGTTGGCTGACGTCGCTGGGTTGGAAGAGCCCTGGCTCTCGGGGAGCTGGCCAGGCTGTCCGTCTCCACCTGTGTCAGTGTTGGGGGCCCGGGCTTCTCCCGCATATACATCCTGAGACCAGTGGAAGAAGGCGCAGGTGGGGACGAGGGAACTCTCCCACACGTGAGTGAAGGACCGCCCACCTGAAGTGCACAGGAACACCCTTGGCCCCGCTGGTGTCTGAGGTCACAGGCTCCCGGGTCTACAGTGGAGAGGATGCTTTGTCAAATGGCTGTGGGTTCCACTGTCACGGAATCTGGTGGCCTATAGCTGGTTTACCAAGTGAGGTTGAGTGCTACGTGGGCAGTAGCTTCTAGAAAGCACAGTCTGCTGCAATAACTGAACTCTTGATTTACCCATCTCACTCTCCAAATCTTATTTAAAGAGTAGAAGAAATATTTAAATAATAACGCCTTTGAAATTTAGTGGTTGGAACTCAAAGTTTTACTATGTTATTTTCTTTATTTTCATGTATGTTTAGAATTGATCATATTCAAAGCTAACAAGAAGGAAAAGGAGGTGAAGGAGGAGGCTATAGCAATCCTGGAAGTTAGGGCAGGGCCCAATGGCACAAGGAAAATTGCAAAATCTGTGAACAACATGAAGCAGAAGGAATTGAGTAATAAGATCCAGTCACAGCTGCATCAACTCATAGCCCAACAGGGCTGCAGGAGAACCAGATGGGGCACTTGTTCCTACACAGCCTCAGGAGCTTCCCCAGCCCCCAAATAGTGTATGCATAGAGCAGCCCCGGCTGGGAGATGGCAGCCAGGTGCCATCTAGGAGGCCCCCAGGTGGGTCTGCTGCAGGTCCTGGGTCCTCACGAAGCATCGCGCCATGGTGGGGCAAGGCCTGTCCCAGGCGGTCTCCTGCCACCAACCCCAGTTCCCAGGGGTGAAGGGCAGGGGATTCCATCATAGCAGGGAAAGCCCCTAATTCTGCACTTCTCCAGTGTCATCCTTTCAAGGGACAAGAGGGTAGGAGGCGGGGTGGGGGGTGCTGGGGAGGGACGCTGGCTGTATTTTATTATTCTCCCATGTGCCTGTATGAATATGTGGCAACCAATCCCATTACTATGTACAACTATAATGCACCGGTGAAAACGTGGGAAGACGTGTCCTCCTTGGACCAGCAGCGACAGCGTGGCCAGGGAAACCCTGGAAACGCAGACTCTCGGGCATCCCCGGCCCTCTGAAGAAGGAGTTCAGCGGTGGGGGCCCCGGCTCTGGTGTGACTCCTGCTCCAAGCAATCCCACACTCACGGACCTCCTCTGCCCCGGGGCCCTGCCCCTTTCTTTCTCCCCGAAGAGACTCTCCAACCCACTGCCCACTCTCTATCCACAGGAGCTGAAGAGAAGTCCCCACTGACAAATAAACATTCACCTCCCCACAGACGGGGGGACAAGTTGAGCCTCCAACCGCATCCCCAAGCCTTGCACTCCAGGGTCTAAACAGCTAGAGGGTGGAAACAGAGGCCTTCCTACTTACAAAGATGCTCACAACAGCTGCCATATTGATCACGTCTAGATCTCCACCACTTGGTCCAATTTCACAAGAATCAGAAGAGGCCTGGGATGTAGCTCTGTGATAGAGCATTTGCCTGGCACGCGAGAGGCCCTGGGTTTAGTTCCGACACCCCCTCAAAAATGATCGTAAGACACTGAAGGAAAGCCACTTCCTGAAGCAAGCAGCCCGGCTAATGGCTTGCAAGGAAATATGGTCAAAGCCGGAAAAGAAGGTAAGGTTTTCAAAGGTCTAATTAATATCTACAGAGGATTTAAGAATCAGTGCTACATTCATTCGTCCAGAATAGTCTGCTCTGAAAATGATCAATGAGAGGATATAAACAGTTCTTGGAAATTAAAAACAGTAAAACAAATAGCAACAATGATAATCTACATGAGAACTCACGGATGAGCTGGATGGTGAAAGGGATGCAGCTGAAAACAAATTAGCAGTTTTAAAACAGTTTAGAACACAGAAGATAAAGCAAAATTACAGAAGAAACAATGTTACAATAAATGATCTGGAAGAAATTCACACTTAAAGGGAAGGGGAGGACTTTTATTTTTAGATAATTGTTTGAATTGTCTACAATGAACATGTGATATTTTGTGATTTTATAAAAGTAATAAGCGTGAATTTGAATCTTAGGTTCCCCTTGTTTGTACCCCGTTACAGTGTATCAGACGTTCACCCAAACCTCAACAGCTCTTTTCTCTAGGTGGTGCGGTTTAATAGGCTGCTTCTGCTTCAATAAGCAGGCACTATTCTTATAGAAACACTAAGTTGCTGTTATGGTTCTATATGAGGTGTCCCCCCAAAAGCTCATATTTGAGACAGTACAAGGAATTTCAGAAGTGAACTGATCGGATTATGATGACTTTAACCTAATCAATGCATGAATCCATTGACGGGGAGTAACTAACTGTGGGCAGGAGTGGTTCATTTTCAGAACACAGTAGTTAGTCTAAAATGTAAGGAAAGGGTCGGCCCGACAACAGAGAGAAATCTCTCTGTTAAGAAACAGTAACTTAGACACTGAGATTCCATTTCATCCAGTCAGAATGGCAGCTATTGAGAATACAAGTAACAATAAATGTTGGTTATGATGTCAGGGGGAAGGCACACTCATACACTGCTGGTGGGTCTGCAAATTGGTGCAACCACTATGGAAAGCAGTATGGAGATACCTTAGAAAACTTGGAATGGAACCACCATTTGAGCCAGCTATCCCACTCCTTGGCATATACCCAAAGGACTTAGAACCAGCATAGTAAAGTGATGCAGCCAAATCCATGTTTACAGCAGCTCAACTCATGATAGACAAGCTATGGAAACAACCTAGGCGTCCTTCAACTGATGAATGGATAAATAAAATGTGGTATATATACACAGTGGAATCTTACTCAACCATAAAGAAGAATGAAATCGTGTCATTTGCTGGTAAATGGAGGGAACTGGAGAATATCATGCTAAATGAAATCAGCCAATTCCAAAAAATCAAAGGCTGAATGTTCTCTCTGATTTGTGAATGCTAACCCAAAACAGGGAGGTTGTGGAGGAGAATAATAGAAGTAGATTAGACTAGATAGGGGGTAATGGAGGGAGGAGAAGGGGGAGGGGAATAGGAAGGACAGTAGAATTAATTGGTCAAAACTTTCCTCGTCTTTTATTTGTATACACGACCAGGGTAACTCCACATTATGTACAACCACAAGGTGGGAGTCTAGTCGTTATACTTATGTATGTTTATTTTGCCAAAGTACATTCTACTGTCATATAACTAAAAGTAAAACTTAAAAAAAAAAAGAAATAGTAACTTAGGTAAAGAAGTAAGAGATGCGGGTGTCAGAGTGGAAGAATTTCCCACCACAAAGGAGCAAAGGGATGTGGAAACAAGTACAGGTACATTTCTTTAAATAACTCAACAAGAGATCGTAAAACCTAGGTGATATTCAGAAAAACACTGTGCACCCCATAGTACCAAGGGAGAGACTTTGTGCACTAGGGGATAACATGCTGAGAGTAACACCCAGGGGTGTGCCTGACCACCAGGCACCCCATCTCACAAGACCACCATAACACCTTGCTTTCCTGTACCTTTGGCTCTCAGTTCATCCTTGGGGTTTGGACAGGTGAGCTTGTTTCTCACAGCAGGTGGGGTGTGGCTGGAGGGGAGTCATGGGCGTGCCTTTGGGGTACATGTGTTTTCTTGGTGGGGAGAATTCTCTCTCTCCCAGCTGCTTTCCTCCGCCAGGACCTTCCACCATGAGGTACTGCCTCATTTTGGGCACCAAGCAATGCAGTCGGCCATCTAAGGATGGAGACCTCTGAAACCATGAGACTCAAATAAATTCATCCTCCTCTAATTGTCCTGGTCAGGTCTTTTGTTTGCAGCAGTGACAAACCTGACTCAAACAGAAATTGGTGCCGAGAAGTGGGGTCACTGTTATGACCATGGGGCTCAGAAGTTTTGGAGCCTTTTAGAATTTGTGAGAGGATTTTGAAAAGTGTAGAAACACAAGCTGGAACGTTTTAGGTTTTTGTAAGTGGAGCTTAAAGGACAATTCTGGAGGGAGCTCAGGATGCTGAGAGGACTGTGGAGGTCTCCTGGGGTTCAGAGGAAGAGGAGGAGGCTCTATTTTAGGCCACTCATGTTGATAGTAACATGAGATAGTAACATAGTAAGAAATCAGCTCCACGTGGCTCATGTCCTGGGACTTTCTAAGTGGTTACTTCTAAAGGTGATGGAAGAAATTTCTAGGCAGTGGCATAAATAATGCTGGCAGCTTTTAACCAAGTTTATTGTGAAAATTGGGAGCAGAAAGCAAAGCAGGAAAATTTGAAAAACTTGCAGTTTGACCAGAAAACTGCAAGTAAAACTGGGGCTACAAAGGTGTGGTTTTTAAAAACATGATAACCACAAAAGAGATCCTGCTAAATACATGACTCAGAAATAATAGGGAAAATGACTTAAGGGCATCCCAGGAATTGGCAAAATCACACCCATCTCAGGGTCGAGGGTATAACAGCTGACATGTCTGTGGGAAGAGGCCAGTGCGGTGCCCTGCTCACACTTCCTGCCGGGGAAGTCACTTTACTGTGCTCAGCCACCCCGGCACTCAGAGGCCGCTGCCGCCCGGGTCCCTGGAGCTTGGCTACGGCTAGAGATGGTGGAAGACCTTGGTGTCAACCACGTGATGCTGGCTCTGCAGGAATGCAGGATGCTGGAGTTAGGGGGTCACGGAGACTCCCACCAAGATTTCAGAGGAAGACCCGGGAGGCAGGCAAAGTGCAAAGGGTCAGAGTCTCTGCAGGCGTCCCCGAGAGAGCGATGCCTGGAGCTGGGAGGGAAGCTGAAGCTGCTGTGAAGACCCACCGAGATTAAGAAATGCAGGACCTTGGAAGTCTGCCGAGGAGAGTGCAGGAATTGAGTGGAAACAAGCCGACGGAGAGGCCATGGGGGCTGACCACAGCCACGGGGGCAGAGCTGCAGCAGCCCTTTGGAGAGAACATCAGGATGCCATGTGCCCCCTACACAGGGGGACACCGCCACGGGACTTGTGTACCCAGCCGGATTTCAGGCTTGCTTGGTCCCATCCCTTCTTTCTTGTCCCTATTTCTCCCTTTTGGGCTGGAAATATTTACTCTGTGCCTTTATGTATTAGTTACATGAAAATTGCTTTTGAGTTTTACAGGGGCTCACCCTGAGCGTGTGCTTTGAGTCTCAGAGGAGATTTTGGACTTGAGCTTTTAGGCAATCTTAAACTATTAAGACTAGGGAGTCTCTTAAAAGTGGACTGAGTGTGGGGCTGGGATGGGGGCTCAGCGGTAGAGCGCTCACCTTCATGTGCGAGGCCCCGGGTTTGATCCTCAGCACCACAAAAAATAAATAAGTAAATATTTTTTAAAAAGTGGACTAAGTGTATTTTGTATTGTGAGATGGGCATGAGCTTTGGGGGGCCAGGGGTGGAATGTTAGGATTAGATATGAGGTGTCCCCCAAAAGCTCATGTGTGAGACAATGCAAGAAATTCCAGAGGTGACCTGGCTGGCTTATGAGGACCCTAACCTGATCCGTGTGAAAATCCACAGATAACTGTAGGCGGGAGGGTGGGGCGGGGGGAGAGGGGTCATAGGGCATGCTTTGGGGTGTATATTTTGTCGTGGTGTGGAGAACTAGCGCTCTCTCTCTCTCTCTCTCTCTCTCTCTCTCTCTCCTGGTGCCGTGCTCTGAGCCACTTTCCTCCGCCAGCTCTTTCTCCGTGATGTTCCGCTTCACCTTGACACTGAGCAATGGAGTCGCCATCCATGGCCTGAGACCTCTGAAACCACGAGCCCCAAATAAACTGTCCTCCTCCAGTTATTCTTGACCTGGTCCTTTGGTCTCAGTGATGAAAGAGCTAACACGTTTGCCCAGGCTGATGACCAGCTGGCACACCTAGTGGTTATATGACACCAGGGGACGGGCAGCGCTCACTTCCTGAGGGCTGGGTGCTGTGTGCTGGTTTTTGAGATGGGAATTGGTTGAGCCAAGAACCTAGTGAAGCTGTTCCTTTCAAAGCTTGATTGGGACACTTGAGTTCCCTGCCAGCTCGGTTTCCCTCTCTTCCCTGTCACATTGCAGGGTCAAAGTCCTCTCCTTTTCCAGCTCTGGGGCGGGGGGCCACAATCAACCTCCCTCACTTCTAGCTAGCAAGCCTGGGAGAAAACCTTGCCAGGCTCCGCTCCACCGGGCCCACGGTTCATGCCCAGGCCAGTGCTGATTGGAGTTTGCCTGTACTGTGTCTTTATGTCACCTGCCATCTCTTGACCCTCAATGATGTCTCTGAAGAGTGCTCAGTTAGTTATCACTGTGTAACAACCCCTCCCAAAATTAGAAACCACCCTACATGAAGCTACTGGCCTGCAGTTTGCCCCGACAGGCTCCAGGGCTTGCTCGTGGGTCTGCCAGCTGCCTGGAGGCTGTGACCGCTCCACACTGGCCGCAGCCCAGAAGATCCGGCTCTCTCTGTTCCACTCAAGCCGCGTCCTCCAGCTGGTTAGCCGGGGCTTGTTCTCACAGTTGGGGAGGCTCCGAGTGAGAGAGCAGAAGCACTCAGGCACCTCGAAGCCTGCATTCCAAACCCGCTCCTGTGGGCTAAAGCAAGCCCCCAGACAGTGCGCATCGGGGATGTGGAGACACCTTCCGACGCTTGGAGCCAAGACTGCAAAGTCACATGGGAAAGGTGTGAGTCAAGAAGGGTAGAAAACCGGGGCCACTGTGTCAGTCAGTCTCCTGAAGGCCATCAGCCCATGACCCTGCCCATTCTCGCTGCCTCTGAGGAAACGGACCGCGGCGGTCACATGGTTGAAAACGGCCATTTTCTCAGCAAAGTAGTTTTTGGTGGATACGAGTGCGTCTTGATGGGAGCCAAGTCCCCTCTCTGTCTGGTCCAGGGTCCCTCTCTTTCTCTACCTCAGTCTGTCTTCTCTTTCCCGCTCTTGTCCCGGGAGCCCTTTCTCTAAAGGCTGGGAGACTCTAGTTACCCCAGCGAGTCCCGGGGGCCTGAGGCCCTTCCCCGTCACGGGTTGTCACACACTCAGCTTCCTGGTGCGGAGGCTCGCTGCCCCTCGCTCGTTCTGCCCACCTCCTGGAGAGCTTTGTGGGTTTATTGCTCTAAATGGCTTTCCCACCCAGGGGAAGAGGAAAAGGACCCCTGGCTGAATGGGCTGGGTGTCCACGAGGCTTAACATTTTAAAACTGAGCTCTTTGTATTTAGGGATGAAAAGAAAGCAGATGACAGATGGGGAGCCCCTGGAAATGTGGGGTCCTGCCCACAAAGCAGCTCCGCCACTTCTCCGCGCTGAGATTCCGGCCGTGGCTCTTGGTGATCGGCTGCAGATGAACTCTCTCCCCCTGCAATAGAACCGGCAGCCTGCTTCCTCCTCGGTCACCCTGGGGGAAACAGTGTGTCCTTTCCTTCCTCCCGAGCCCAGGATGACAGTGCCAGGGCATCTGCTTCCTCCACATAAAGGAAGATTAATGGCTAAGACCACAAGAGGCAGCTCTGTTTTGCCGGCCTTGTTCAAACAGGTGGTTAAAATACTTTCTTTCACAAAATGCAGCATGGCCCAGAGCTAATAAAAAGCCCTTCTGATGGGATGCCCCTTCCCTGCTGGAGAAAGACCACACACCAGGAAACTGAGCCACTGCGCCTGTCAATGTCCCTCGCTGGGCTGGGTCCAGACTCCTCACCACAGCCCAGCTGCCAGGAAATCAGAACCACATATGGAAAAGCCACCGCGAGACCAACCCAATCAGGCCCTGGTCGGGAAAAGTTCAATTCCATTTGTAGCCAGGTGCAGGGGTGGACGCCTACAGTTCTGCACTATTATCACGCAGAGGGGGTGACAGGAGCACTGGGTTCTCAGTAAAGACTTGAGGGGCCCAGTGCTCCCAGGAGCCTTTCCCAGCCCCCTGCTGACTTAATCCAGGGTCACCAGGGTCAGCAGGATAACTGCCCACCACAGCCAGAGATTCTGACTCCAGTCACCAGCAACTGGCACCCAACTTGGGTGGAGAGTCCTCCCGCTGCCTGGAGGACTAAGTCTTCACCTGGTGCATGGAGCGTCCTCACAGAAGCCACCCACCGCCATGAGCCTCGGCAACAGGGGCTGCTGGGCAGATGAGGGAGACCCAGAGAGGCGCCTGTGGAGGCCCCATACCCACCATCGCCGTTCCCTCCGGAAACCCCTCATCTTTCCACCTTTGCACTCTTTTTGTTTCCTCTTTGGTTATAAGTCTCCAAGGGCAAACGGAGCAGGAGGCAATGGCAAGAGGTTTGAAGCTGAAGGACAGAGGCGCCAAGGGCGAGGGCAGCCTCGACTGCAGCAGGGGCCAGGAGGATCGGGGGCGCGGCACTGGCACTGGGGAGGGGGTGGGGCTGACAGTGGTGGAGCCTAGAGACCACCGTCTCCTGCCCGCGCCCCGCTGGTGGGTGACCCTGCTCCATCCTGGCAGAGAGCAGAGACTGGTCTCTGGAGGGGGGAACCAACAGGCTTGGGTGGGAAAACAGCTTTTCTGCAGTCAGGAGCACCACCCTAAAGGCACCCAGCGATTAAGGGCACAGCACCCACTTCTGCCACCTGCTTCTGCCGGAACCTCCAGTCCAAAACTCCCAGGTGACCGCTCAGGTGGGTCGCCCACAGCTCCTGGGCTTAACTCCCCCACCCAACCACACAGTGTCCGTCAGCTCTGAGGCTACGCAGGCAGACAAACCAAATCAAATACCAAGATCCCAGGAAGACCAACAAGCCGCTTCTTCCAGGAAACCAAATATGACAGTTTATAACGAATCACAGGAAGACAATAACGCAAGAGCACAACCAGGACTTCCTTGGAATGTCATAAAAGGAGAAAGGGACATGATAAGAACTCTGAAACAAGTTGAAGAAGATCTCACCCCGCCTGAGCCACCCCGCCTCTCGGCTCTGGGGGAGCGGCCTCTGTTCAGGGGCTCCAGGATCAGAGCACTCCTTGGACCCGTGGAGATTCCCTGGGAACTGGCGGACACAGCGCGGGGCTGGGAAACGGGCGGTGACGTCCAGCCCAGGACGGCTCTGCCTTCTGGGGAGAGGCGTGTTCAGAGGCTGAAGATCTTAGGAAAATCATTTTCCAGCCACTCTTGGTTGGGTACTAATGGAGATGTCTCCACTAAACTGAGGGGTGAAGCCGGCAGCGGAGGCTGAAATTCCCAGGGCTCCACTGAGCATGAGGCAGAGGGCAGCCCTGGGCACAGGCCATCCCACAGAGCCCCGCTGGCTCCAGCCGGGGTTCCTCACCCCAGAAAGGAGTGGAAGGACCCTGGAAGGGCCAAGGGCACCAAGAAGGGACACAGGTAGCTGGGGAAGGAGGGGACATCAGGGCTAACTTACGTGGAGAGTAAGTGAGCAGACACCAGGCCACCGTCAACCCAAGAAAAACAGAAGCAGGAAAGCAAGTGTGCTGGTGTGCTGTGGACCAGCCGCAGCCAGGGCTCGCAGGGACCAGCACCCAGAGGCTGTGTGTGTGTGTGTGTGTGTGTCTGAGTCAGGCAGGAGCGGGAGTGGGTGCTGGTCTTGAGGAGGAATTTCTTCACCCTCGGGAACCCTCAGGCTGGCACTTAGGGTCTCTGAACTGATTGGAGGAGACTGGCCCCTGTTGTTGAGGACGATCTCCTTCACTTAAAGCCAACGACTGTGGACATCAGCCACTTCTACAAAACACCTTGGCAGCAAGCCCTAGGTGGGTTTGGGACCACCTGGCCCAGTGAAACCGGCTGTCAAGGAGTGGCAAGTTTGTATTGAGGTAAACCCCACTGGACCTCACCAAAGCTGCCATGTCTCTTCATCGGGAGGCGCACGCCGCTGTGTCACATGCGTGTCGAACAGTGAAGGTAAAGTGACACCCTCAACCACCATGCGAAAGCCAGACAGCTGGCTCAGTCCAGGGGCACTGTGTGTGGTGCGGGGGGACACCCAGGATCAGCTGAGGCTGGTGGAGGTGGCTGCCTGGGAAGGGGACTGTGGTCTCTGTGATCAGCTCCGTAGGAGTATTCACCCTTCAGACTCCGGGTGTGGGACGTGCTATAGTAGAACAAAGGACAGAGCTGGCGGTCCTCTGGGATCTTGCTGGGGATCCTCTGGTCAGTCCTGCCTGGCTTTCTGTGGCTGGGAGGAGACCCTGAGATGCGTAGGCCTCGCCCTCCCTGTGCTCCCAGACTCCCCGCTGCCAGGGTGAGGCAGCTGACCCACACCAGCTGCCAGGGCCTCTCAGGGTGTCTCAGGGATGTCCACTGGGAGTCCAGGTGGAGGTCCTGGTACCATGAAGGTCATCCTGCCCGTGGGTCTCACTTCCTTCCCTTTCTAAGCCAGGCCCAGTTGAGCCTGGGCACTGCCCAGATGGGCATGCAGGTCATGGGGTGAATGTTGGATGTCTGTCTGCTTGATGGGCCAAGAAGGCTTGGAAAGGCCCTGACTTCCTCCAGAAACTCAAGAGAGGGTCTCCTCTGGATTCATCAGGAGCCCTGGGGCCACCAGTGACCCAGGAGACACTTCTCCACTAAAGCTCAAGGATACTTTGTGTCGACTTGAAATTGTTTCTGAAAACTTCCTGCTAGAATTAGTTAATCAGTACTGTACTATCACTACCAGGCCGTCACAGATGGCGGCTTCCTGATCACCTTGGAGTCTCCAAGACGAGGGGCATCTGGCATACGTGCCTTTTGAATGATGGCACAGTCAGCGCCGTGTGGGGTCTTTCCTTCTCTCCTTCCCAGGAAAGTGACCTCCAGGGAAACACCATGTCCAGTATGACCGAAGCCAGACGATGCACGTGGTGAGCACGTGTTCAGTCCCACTCTGCACGGTTTAAAGCTACTGTGTGAGTGCACTGTGCCGGCCCCCAGCCTCCAAGGGCCCAGAGAAGACCCAGCCAGAGAAGGCAAGGCTTGCAGTAGTGGGTGATGGCCAGAACTGTGCTCTGGCCTCCCGGATGAAGGTGGCTCTCCACCCTCTGGGTCGCCTCTGCAGAGCTCAATGCAGGGTCTCAATGCAGCAGTGCACCTGAGACTTGGCACCTGGGGAGAGGGGTCCAGGTTTGGAAGACGGGGGTGGGAGTGGGGGGGTGGAGGGGCAGGTGCTGGCGTGTGAACTGCTCAGAGGCCCAAGTGTCAGCTGGAGCTGGGGATCAGCAGCCTACGGTGCCTGGGTGAGTTTCTGCAGCCCCCCACCCAGTGCCAACGTGGGGAAGGGCCTGAGAGTGGCACGAGCCGTGAGCAAACTGGAGAGGGTGCTGGCAAGCCTGAGCCCCTGTGACAGGAACAGCCTGGCTGGGACACAGCAGGACCAGGGCTGGGAGCAGGGGCTGGGCTGGAGAAGGCAGAGAGCAAGCAGGGTCAGAGGGGACATCGGGGCGGGGCGAGGGGCAGGGCTCTGCACCCTGGCGTGAGCTGGCTAGGGTGTGGGTGGCTCAGCCAGGAGAATGCTGGTCCCCCACACCGGGTCCACCTCCCACTCCAGGGGTCTGCGGAGGAACAAAGAGCCTCCTCAGGGAGCGCAGAGGGGTGCTGGACCCACCGGGGAGGCTCAGTCCAGGCAGGGGGACAAGGAGACCACGCTTGTGTGGGGTGCTGGTCATGCTGGTCCCGGACTCCAGGGTCAGCAGAGGGAGGCTGGACACCAGCAGGGAGCTGGGGACCCTGTCAGAGGCGTGTTGAGGAGCAGGAGTCGAGGACTGACCTGGGAACAGTGGGAGGAGGAGGGGACAAGACCAGGGGGTTGTCTGGAGACAGGTCTCCAGCAGACAGGCCCAGGTAGGGAGGAGGAGGACACAGAGGGCCAGGTCTCCTGGAACCCAGTGCACACCGAGTGCCGTCCAGGTCTGTGCCTGCTCCACCTGTCACACAGCAGGACCAGGAAATGGAAACCCCACAGCAACAACTAGCCAAGCACACGGCCTCGAAGCCCCACCCTTGGCCGACATCTGCCGTGCTGGGGGCACCTCCTGATCTCTTGGAGTCTTACTTGGGTTTTTTATTCATTGTATTTTAAGTTTGTAAAGAGCCCAAAGTCATTTTTAAAGACCTGTGCAGAACCTGAGTGGAAATAATAAACGAATTCACGACTCCCACGCGGTGCAATGGACAGCGCCGGCCAGTCCCGGATGACAGAGGAGCCTAATAACCAGGGATCATTAGTCACGTATTGAATTTCCTTGGCTTCAAACATAAACTAAGACAAACTGTTCTAATTTTGAAGACAGAGAAATGAGCAGCCAAATCTAATATCCTTTTATCCTAATATTTTTCAGAAATGGTGAGAGTGCCGGGCACTGTGTCTCACACCTGTAATCCCAGCCACGCGGGAGCCTGAGGTAGGAGGATCTCAAGTTAAGGACAGCCCCAGCAATTCAGTGAATCCCTGTCTCAGAATAAAATGTAAAAAGAGCTGGGGATGTGATTCAGTGGTAGAGCACCTCTGGTTCAATCCCCAGTACTAAAAGCAGAAATGGGGGTAAACTCAATCCTAAGCAGAATGTTGGCATCCCTCTCCCCAAATTCGCACCTCCAAATCCCAGAGTCCTAACCCCTGACGTCTTGCTTTACACCCTGAACTTTGCAGATGCGACTGAGCTGGGAGCGTTGGAGGAGGAGATTCCCCCAGAACACCTGGGTGGCCCAAGGTCATCACCAGGTTTCTTAGGGGAGAGGCAGGAGGTCAGCCTCAGAGGAGGCCGTGTGAGGAGGGAGACACTGGAAGATGGAGGAGGCAGCCACGAGCTAGGAATGCAGGTGGCAGAGAGATCCCAGGGAAGGCAGGGAGCAGATTTCCCCCTGGAGCCACGAGAAGGAAGGAATGCAGCTCTGGGAGCCCTGGAGTGTAGCCCTGAAGACCCACGTCCGTCCGACTTGGCCTCCAGAACCCTGGGATGGCAAGGGAGTGCTGCTTTAGCCCCCGTCTGTGTAGTTTGCTCTGAAGAAGGGAAATGTATTTTCTTGTGGTTGTTAATTGCTTTAAAATGAAAGCGTGGGCGGGTGCGAGCCCATATGTCAGTGTGAAATGTGACCATGAAAAGCCAGAGGTCTCTGAACTGATCCTGGCACTTCCTGTAGGAAGGATTGTGCAAATAACATCCCCCAAGACAGCACCCCCCCCCCCGGCCCCCCGCCGGGGAAAGCAGTGGGGGGAGGATAAGGCAAGCATTAACCATTCCCAGGAATGGTCCTGAGGCGACTGTGAGCAGGGCCATGGAATTTCACCCTGTCCCTTGCTGCTGAGTCTGGGTGACAGCAGGTCCCAGAGGAAGAGATACGCAGTGAGCTCCAGCTGCATTCTGAGCTTTCAACCCTTCCCAGTAAGTTTCAGATTTTTTACAACTTTGTTCCTGACTGCCCAAACCGACATTCTGCCTCAGTTTCCAATGATTAATTCACCCTCATTGTTACCAGAAAAAAACAGGCTTCTATAACCGGGGGCCGTTTTCCACCCCGAAAATGAGCCCCCTGACGCCTGACTGATTGACTCTGCTGCTGGATGAAGGAAGCTTGCTGACCCTTGGTTATTTTTGCTCACCCTGTAGACCAGGTGTCCTCTCTGGCCCCAGCAACCCGTGCACCATGCACACTGCTGCCCCAGGAGAAGATGGCACGCCACAAAAGCCAGTCGCAGCCTTAGTGAAGAGAGGACGGCTTCAACTGAGCCCCCAGGTCCAGCTCACTCACAGTGCTGTGACGTCGAGGGACCCCAGGCCCCGAGGAGCCGCAGCGGAGGACCTCGTGGCCTAGATCTTTCTGTGGCTGGGCTTCCTGCTCCTGGGAGCTTCCCCTGCTCAGGGCAGACAGTCGTGAGCTCCTGGAGCTGGATGCTTCCTCCCGAGTGCCGCTCAGCCCTGGCCATGTTCTCAGGGGAGTCGGAGGGGGACATCCTGGGCGGGGGGCGGGTGGGTGCTATGGCAGGCTGAGCAGCTCTGATCTGAAATGCTTGGGAGCAGAAGTGTCTCCTAGTTCCAGTTTTGTCTTGGGTTGGGACTCGAGTCTAAGCACAAACCTCATTGTTTCACGTCCACATTTGCAGGGATCTGGGCTAGCAGGACAACAGCCCTCTTGGTGGAAACCACCACTTTGCTCATCAGATGACCCTGCCCTGCCTTCCAAACCCCACTGACCCAGGTCGTTAAGATAGCCAGCCCAGCCACGGTGCCAGATGAGGTCGCCTTGACCGACTGGTTTGTCATTCTAGAAAGTTCAACATCCCAGTTGGCTGAGGCCCACCTGGTTCTCTCTCAGTGTGTAAGCCCCCTCCTCCTGCCGAGGAAGCACTTTGTCCACGGTCCCTGACAGTTGTGCTTTGTGCACTTGGCCCTGTCCTCTCTCTGCGGTCTCACTGTACCCTCTGCCTTTGGTGGCTATTTCTCACACACACTGAGTTTTCCTGAATTTATATGCATAGCCCAAAGGAAACTTTGTACAATACATGTTATAACTTTGTGCATAAAGTTTTGTGACATGAAATCATCCACTTGTAGTGTCATGCCGATGCCCCCAAAACTTCAGATTTTCAAGCATTTGGGATTTCAGGTGTGTTGGACTAAGGATGCTCACCTGTATCCCGTTGGCCATAGGACATTCATGCTATTTTTGGAAAGCAATAATTTTCCCTATTAAAAATTAGAGATATTTATTATAGTTTATGTTTAGCTTTCTTCTCAAAGAAGTTCAATGTGCCACTCTCATAATTACTAGTTATGAGGCTGATTTTTCATTTGAGATTTAGGGGAGCAGGAAACACTCTGTGGAGGTGGGAACAAGAGTGGGGTTGGGAGGGTGTGGATGCCTGGCCTGGGGGTGAGGGAGCAGTTCAGGGCAGCCACAGGGGACCTTTGCAGATTCTGCAGGGCACTCACAACCACAGTGTCCCCAAGTCCCTCTGAAGACTCATCCCAAGGGATCCTTCATCCCCTCACTCCTGGGTGGATTCCAGGAGCTGAGGCAACTGTGATGGTCAGGCAGCCTGAGCCTTAGCCCTGGGAGATTACCAAGAAGTCATCAGGCCCCAGGTTCAAGAAAAATGTCTCCTGAGGCAGGTCTCAGGAAGGGACCCTCCTCCTGAGCAGATCCTGCAGGGATCATGGTGGTGGACTTGTCGATCTGTTTCTATGAAGCCTGAGGGCACGTTCTCAAGACTGGGGAGGCTCTGCCAGGGTGCAGCAGTGGCCATTGTCTGAAGTAAGTTGCAAAATAACAAGGAAACCAGCTCAAGTTCAGCTGCTCTTCCACACAATGCCCGGGATAAAAACACGATGCCTGGGAAAGGAACTTGTTTGATCTAAGTTGAAAACAATTGTTGTGGTCACTGTTTTCACAATGTCTCTGAAGCTTCAAATGAGCACATGTACCACTGCCCGCCCTTCTGTGCTCATATTGTGCACAGAGGTTAACTTGGAGAACTCCCAGTTACGTGGAGGACACTGGTGCAGCTTGGGCTCCAGCTCTGGGCCACGGTGACCCTTCAACAGAGATTTGCAATGAGCCGTGGGACGAGGAAGAAGAAAGACCAAGGACCAGGAAGGACTCTGCCTCCCTCCAGCGGTGGCCCAATCTTTGTTTAACGTTTATAACGGTGACACAACGCCACCTTCAAGATTATTTTTGTTTGGTAAATACTCATTTCAGCTCATATACCACCTGTTGGCTGAATCTAAACAGGAGCTTGAAGATGAAATGTATTTTCCTGTCTCTAATCGTTTAAAGTGACTCAAGAAAATAAAATTTACCAAGAGGGTATGGTTCAGTAGTTGTCTAAACTATAGCTTTTGTAGATGATTGAGGTTTCTTAACAGCCACTGATTGGTTACTGGGCAATTGTTTCTATAAATAAAGGTTTGGATCCATTTCAGGAGGGCCAGTGAGGGCTGCTAGAGTCTGGGCATGAAGGTCAAGGTGGTCTTCCTGCTAAAGCCAAGCCCAAATCAAAAAGGCAAAGTCAACCCCCAAAGGATTGCACCCCAATATCATTATCTCCACAGGACTGAGCTGCTGTGGGATAGTCAATTTAGCCAACTTGAGTGCAGGCACTGGGCTCCTGATGTGGGGACCATGCTTGGTTTTACAGAAGAGCTACAAACCTTTTTGATTAGTAGATGTGGACTGCAGCCAGGAAAATGTCAGCAGCACGATGTCTCTGAACATAAAATAGCAAAGGAGAACTGGGGAACATGAGCTGGGGGGCTCAGGGACACGGGCCGGGGAGCAGTGGCTGCAAGGAGTACAGGCCATACCCGACTTGACTGCACCCTCGAGTGGCTAGGACAGTGCTGCCGGGAGGCCCTGTCTGCTGTGGTATCATCAGGTCCCAGCAACGTCCCTCCCTCCCTCCCTCTGCCACCCCTGTGGCTCCCACACCCCTGCTGAAGCTCAGACTCTTATCCTCTTTGCTGTGACTCCTGCTGCCACCAAAGATGGAAACCGACTTCTGTCAACGTCTTCACCTGTGAACCCCCCTCTCCTAGCAGACGGGAACCCTGCTCCCTGGCTCTTCCTGCTCGTTCCTGGGCATCTCTGAGCTCTCCATGGTTCAGGAAGAGCAGCGGGGCAGAGCTGGTCTGGGGAGGACGGGGCTGTCTGGGGAGGCCAGCTGAGGCACTTCAGAGAAGATCTGCAAGTCCCCTGGCTGCCCGTCAGGTGTGATCTGAATGCAGGCCACCACCAAATTCTCCTGACAGTTAATCACAGTGATGAGTAAAGCAGGTGTCCAGGGTCCACTATAAGCAGTCATGGATGAAGCAATTCTGACCTCACCTAGAGCCTAATGAATACGACGGACAGCTGGGGACAGTGCTTATTGGCATACTCTGTAGAAAGATTCTGGCCCTGTCCATCACCCGTGCTCTTAATCGCATTAAGGCCCGGGGGACAGAACCAAATCGAGTATGTCTCTTTAAAGAAAAACGAACTCAGTCCCTGAGACACATGCCTGGCTGGGAGAATGCGGTGACCTTGACATTGTTCTTCCCCATCCCTCCTCCCAGCCTTCCAGAATCTTCCAAGGAACAAGGAAATGATGTTCTAGAAAAAGAGATAGAGGGGAAGAAAATAATCCACGTGGCTCTGGGGGAAATGAAGGAGGCTGTAAAAATTACTCAGGCCTTGTTTCAGATGTCGTGGGCACAGGAAGGTGCCTGGAGCAATTCATGACTTCAATATAGAAAGCAGTTAAACTCAGTCTTATTTTTATGCCTAGGAAAACAGCTTTATTACCAATAACCAATCAGCAACTCAAACACGCTGAGCTGTGGATGAATAGTCCCTTCCCGGCCCTTTGCTAAGTGCCAGGCAGATCAGAAGCAGGCAGGAAACTCCAGCTGCCTTTAGGACTTTCTGCGTGGCAGTCCTGATACTAACATCGGAAAATGCAAACGTTCTCAAATATTTTTTATTGAAAAAAAAAGTCACCAAACGCCATGATGCAATCAATATCTGCAAACCTCATTGCAATAGGGTTTGCAGTAAAGGAACACGGCTCCCTGTCGACTCTGGCAAATCCGCTTTTCCAAAGATGGCTTCAACCACGTCTCATCCACAGGCTCTTCTGCGCTGCCATGTTGCTCTGTCCCCCAAGAGGAAGGTCTCAGCCCCTTCCTGGGAATTCAGGCTGGTCTTTGTGATCACCCGCACAGAACGTGGGGGAATGTGCTCGGGAGGTTGGAGGCCCTGCTGGAAGGCTGGTGTCTCTGCTCAGGACTCTGGGGGCTCAGCCTTGGTAGCTTCCCCCTAATAACCCAACCTGCAGCTGAGAGTGCTCCCTGTGAGCATCCAGTTGGGCTCCAGGGACCTGAGTGCGCCACCCTGGGGGCCAGCCCCTGGAGGCCTGCAGATGGCCAGGGCCCCAGCCAACGTTCATCTGCAACCACACACAAGACCCCACAGCAGCTTCCTTTCTTTCTTCTCCTCCTTTGTTTTTTTTTTTTTTTTTTTAAGAGCAAGTGACCTTTGAGGTGGGTTTGGTGTGGGCTAACCGAGGGCAGGGAGCCTTGCCTCCCACTTGCTGGTTGGCGAGCGCGGTCGGTCCTGGCCAGGCTGGGAACCCATGAGGAGATGGCCTGTCACGTCCCTGCTGTGTGGACTGGACTCCGTCACTGAAGCTCCTTGGGCCCTGAGATTCTCCATCGGAATTCCTTGGAAGCAAGAGCAGACTGGTGGGTCCATCAGGATGGAGGTTACCTGTCGTCAAAAAGAGGTCTGTGTCGGAGGCAGGGCCAGGTGGACAGCCCAAAAGGAGGCAAGAAGAGTTGGAGGACGTTGGAAAACCTGAAGATCCAGAAGGCGTCCAGAGGAGGTTTGTGAGCCCGGTCTCTACACGAAAGGCTACAGGAAAAATGGCAGGAAGCAGCGGGAGTGTGGGGGGAGTTCAGATCCCAAAACTTGGTCAGGGCTCCGAGGAGGATGGGACAATCCCTTGATGAGGTTTCCTGGCAGCAGGAACTAACAGGAAATGGCGGAGAGAAGAAGAACTGAAGGCACCGAGGGAGACAGACGCATCTCACACGGTCGGGATTTCTGCAAAAAACTCACCGTGGACCCCCCAGAAACCCAGAACAGGTTCTCCAGCTAAGCTCTGGGCAGCAGCTGAGAAGCTGAGAGCTCAGAGGGTGGCCTCAGGGTGCAAAGACTGCAGCCGACCCTGACCCTGGAGGCCAGATGGAGAGGCCCCGCACTCCCTGAGTGGCCCTCCGCTGTCATCCGTGTCAGCACCCTCCCAGGCTGACTCTGGGCACAGAGATGCTCAGTCCAGCTCAGACAGTGAAGGCACCATCGAGGCTACTGGCAAGATGGTCTCCTCCTCCCCCCAGCCAGCACCCCAGGCACCCAACTGCTGCCCTTACCACAGGGAGCTGCTCCCCAGAGTGGTCAGTCTGTCCATTCTGCCTCCAGGAGTGACTTCCCTCAAAAACCTCCTTTGTGTCCTGTGCACACTGGGACATTCACCACCTAATCTGCCAGGATCCACCCTGACCACACTGTTGGGTTTCTCCTTCCACCCAGGGCAGGTGACCCACCTGTCCCGCTGCCCGTCTTATGATGTAGTGGGGCAGGGCCAGTCCCAGCAGAGCTCCCACTGACAGTGTCCGGGAGCACAGGCCCCCACTGCATTGCAGAGGGTTTACTGCTCTCTCAGTTTTTCTTCTTCTTTCCCAGTAGCCCAAGGAAGCAGAGCATTAGTGACCAGGTGTTCAGGAAGGTGCTGTTTGGTTCTGTACACGGAGCGTGTTGGGGAGGAGGGCTGGCCTGGGAGGACTCGCAGCTCTTCCCTGACAATCCACTAACCCATCCTGGATGCTCCGAATGGACCCACGCTCAAGGCTCAGGTAAAGGTGGGATAATTGTGCTTTAAGACCTGGGAAGTCCTGCTAGGCATCCCGCTGTGACCCTCCGTAGCCCTTCCTTTCCCACTCTAATGGCATAAGTATTTCTCATTTTCTTCTATTAAAAAAAATCCTCTCTGATCACAAAATAATATACATTTGACATAAAAAATGTCAAATTGACAAAAGATGCATGTGACCATCTGTCCCCCTTCCCCGGCCTGTAGCGCTGCTGACGTTAGAATAGTTACCCTCTGTCTTTCTGGGAGGTGGACAGTAGTGGCCGTGTGGCCGACATCCTCTGTTAAAATGGTCAACTGGTTGACTAATCAAACAACTAGGGGTAGGAAATTTAAAAATACATAAATGCACACTTTAACTATTTTATTTTAATTTAAAGCCTATAATAAATCAAAATAGACGAGTTTTAAATGCAATGCCTTGCCATTGATGGGAACCCCGAGTCACGTTGACTGTAAAACACACCCAGGGAGCAGCCTTTGAGATGTATCCTTTCATTTTCTGCAAAACCGAGCAGGTCCTTCTGGACAGCCCGACAAGTCCAAGTGCAGAATCAGTTCTCGTTTCACACGTTTCCAGCTTTGGCAATTATTGTACTAACCCTCATCACTGAATTCCACATCATTTTGAAGCAGATCCCTCCTGCCTGTCTTCCTGAAGGCACCATCTTTGGTTTGTAGAAAAGCTCTTTCAATACTAATATTTCAGTTGTGCACTTTGTATGTAAATTGCTTGATTACAATAACAAGTGCAGCAAACCAAAACAGATCTGGGAAAAAAATAAAATGCATTAGTCAAATGTAATTAGAAGAGCTGAACAACACAATTACTAAGCTTGAAATCTGTCCTCCACACCAGCAAAACTCATTGTTTTCAAGCACCCATAAAATATCCATAAAAACATCAGCCTTGTTTTAGGGGAAAAAAACAATTTTCATAATGGAATTGATTTTGAACTAAGAAAAAAAGACCCTTAAAAATCCCCATGTCTACAAACTAAACAATGTATTTCTAGGCAAAAATTGGACTTAAAGGTAAACATCTGTAATGTAATGAAGTAACTAGTGCTGGATCCTATCGAAACCTGGATCAGTGTGTCGAAAAGCAGAGATCAGTATTTATGGGGAAATGTAAATTCACTAAGAAACAGGAAAGACGAAAACCAAAGAGTTCAATACTCTGGGACTAGAGTTGGAAAAAGAGCGACAGAGAAGGATGAATCAAAAGGAGATGAAGAGCAAAGACAATACCAGAAACCAGCAATCCAGGGAACCCAAACCAGGAGAAGTTGGTAGCATGAAAAATAAAAATTAGATGAACTCCACAACCCGCAGCAAACATCCTAATAGGAAAGTGTGAGACACACGGACTTTGATTCAGACCAGCAGGTGGGTGGTGCCCACCTGTTAGCCCAGCGACTCCAGAGGCTAAGGCCGACTATCCACAGCTCAAGGCCAGCCTCCGCAGCGTAGCGAGGCCCTGCCTCAAAATAAAAGTAAAACAGGGCTGGGGATGGGGCCTGGCAGTACAGACCCCTGGGTTCAACCTCCAGGACCACAAAAATAAAATAAAATATAGATAGAGCAAGGCGCACACCGTGGCTTAGAGAAACACTGGTGGTCCTGACTCGAGACAGGGGTAAAACCAAGTGGCATTAGAGGGCCTCCCTGCGTGAGCCGCAGCAACATGACCCACAGATTAAGACAACCAGGACACACTCCGGTCAGCCCCTGTGCCCTCCGCTCCCCGGGGCCTCGACCTTGCCTCTAAGACGCACACCTGCCGTCGCGGGGTTTTGCCCATCTCCTCACTGAGGGACTTGAACAAGTACCGGGTTCCGTCAGCTCAAACTGTGCCCCAGGATGTCAGCTCCAGCCCTTCTGCCCCTGCCTGGGAAGGCTCAGCCTGGCAGAAGGAATTCTTGCCCCAGCTGGACCCTGAAGACCACCTCGCCCTCCCTCTTCTTGGAGTACTTGCTTTAGGGACTCACCATTTATAAACCCTCTCTCTGTCCCTTAGAGATGCATCGTTACAACCCAGGGCTGTCTTTCTCAAGGACCTGGGATCAACTATCAAGGGGTATCCAGGGCACCGCCTGTTTTCTGTTGCTGTAACAGAATGCCTGAGACTGGCTGATTTAGGAAGAATAAAATAGAATAGAATAAATTACAGTTCTGCAGGCTGGGAAGCCCACAGCATGGGACTGGCATCTGGGTCACGACATAGCAGAGGCACCATGTATTGAGGTCGAGGGAACATGCCAGAGAGAGCTTGCCTTTATAACATAGCCACTGTCTCCCTACACATGGATCAATCCATCCACAAATACAGAGCCCATGACGCTCTCCCCTCAAAGTCCCCACCTTCATAGACCCCAAACATACGACTCTGGGGACTAAGTTCCCATCACATGAAATTTGGAGGACACATCAAGCCACAGCAAGGTCTCTGCCCCAGTCTCTGTGGGAGAGCAGGAGGCTCACTGCTATAAGGCCCAGTGAGTGGGCATAGCCAGCCCAGCCTTCCCCAGCCCCCGCTGCTGTGTGTTACCCTCACCATCACCATCACTATTACCATCACAATCACCATCATCCATCACCATCATCTATCACCATCACCATCACCATCACCATCATCCATCACCATCACCATCACCATCACCATCACCATCACCATCACCCTCACCCTCACCCTCACCCTCACCCTCACCATCACCATCACCATCATCCATCACCATCACCATCACCATCACCATCACCATCACCATCATCACCATCACCATCATCCATCACCCTCACCCTCACCCTCACCCTCACCATCACCATCACCATCACCCTCACCCTCACCCTCACCCTCACCATCATCCATCACCATCACCATCACCAACACCCTCACCATCACCATCATCCATCACCATCACCATCACCATCACCATCACCATCATCCATCACCATCACCATCACCATCACCATCATCACCACCATCACCATCACCCTCACCATCATCCATCACCATCACCATCACCATCACCATCACCATCACCCTCACCCTCACCATCACAATCACCATCATCCATCACCATCACCATCACCAACACCCTCACCATCACCATCATCCATCACCATCACCATCACCATCACCATCATCACCACCATCACCATCACCCTCACCATCATCCATCACCATCACCATCACCATCACCATCACCCTCACCCTCACCATCACCATCACCATCATCCATCACCATCACCATCACCAACACCCTCACCATCACCATCATCCATCACCATCACCATCACCATCACCATCACCCTCACCCTCACCATTACCATCACCATCACCATTACCATCACCATCACCATCATCCATCACCATCACCATCACCATCACCATCACCATCACCATCATCCATCACCCTCACCATCATCCATCACCATCACCATCACCATCACCATCACCATCACCATCACCATCATCCATCACCATCACCATAACCCTCACCATCACAATCACCATCATCATCACCATCACCATCATCCATCACCATCACCATCACCATCACCATCACCATCATCCATCACCATCACCATAACCCTCACCATCACCATCACCATCACCATCATCCATCACCCTCACCCTCACCCTCACCCTCACCGTCACCGTCACCATCACCATCACCATCATCCATCACCATCACCATCACCATCACCATCATCCATCACCCTCACCCTCACCCTCACCCTCACCATCACCATCATCCATCATCCATCACCATCACCATCACCATCACCATCACCCTCACCCTCACCATCATCCATCATCCATCACCATCACCATCACCATCACCCTCACCCTCACCCTCACCCTCACCCTCACCATCACCATCACCATCACCATCATCCATCACCATCATCCATCACCATCACCATCACCATCACCATCATCCATCACCATCATCCATCACCATCACCATCATCCATCACCATCACCATCACCATCACCATCACCATCACCATCACCATCACCATCACCATCACCATCATCCATCACCATCATCCATCACCATCACCATCATCCATCACCATCACCATCACCATCACCATCATCCATCACCATCATCCATCACCATCACCATCACCATCACCATCACCATCACCATCACCATCATCCATCACCATCACCATCATCCATCACCATCACCATCACCATCACCATCACCATCACCATCATCCATGGTGACTATGGTTTTGTCTCACGTATGCTGAGGGCAGGCCCCATCGCTGAGCCAAATCTCCAGTCCTAATTAGAGAACTTCAGGTAAAATCCAATAAGATGCCATTTGGCTCTCATCTCTGTGAGGAAACAGAACCACATCTACACTGGGCAGGGGGTGGAACCTGAGGAGCAGCCATGGACCACAGGGGTGCACAGGCCCAGGCACACCATGGAGGTCAGCGTGAGTGCCCGAGTCGTTGCCCGTCGACCCGACTGTGCGTGTGTATCTCTGTTGCCCACGTGCTCTGCTGATCTCTCCTTCTATCTCAGTTTTTGCTTTATGCATGTTTGGAAGCTGTCTGTAGCGCTCTCTGTGGAGGTCCAGTCTGTCTCTAGGACTTTAATTGGCCATTGTGTCATGGCGTCCCTTTACTTCATCGCTGGTTGGGTAGCTAGGAACGGCGGCGCAGTGGCCGAGACGTGGAGGAGACACCTCTGCCCCCACGGTCGCTTCCCGTCTGCCTCCCGGAACCACTGAACGTTTCCCAGCTCTTCCCAGCGCCTGTGCATTTTTCATGTTTGGTAAAATTTCAACGTTAATCACAAATTGTTCCTTAAGCAGAAGTTCATTTAGTTTCGTGTTTTAACACTAAGAGCCTTTACCTTTTGATAAATGCTCTTCTCGTTTACTTCATTTCTTTTCTGGTGGCCTGCTGCTCCCTGGGTTCCCGGTTGCTCTCAGAGCCCCTGACTGGCTGCCCTCGCCCAGCTGTCGTGCACGGCCCAGCCCTGAGTCTGTCCAGGGTCCTCTCTCATTTTGGAGAGAGGCCATTTAAGGGAGGTAGTCATTTTGCTTGGTTGATAGGTCTTGTTGACTGATTGGTTTTTATAGGCGGCAAAACTGGAGTCTTCCCTCTGATGACAGTTTAACGTTGTGACTCTGTGTTTAATGATGTGATCGTGATTAATTGATTGAAAAGCAGGGGCTGTTGCCGATCAATCAAGCAAAATGACTCATTCACTAGGAGTATAAAAGTTAAAAAAAAAAAAAGACTGTCCTACTAAGTTTGGTCTTTTTTTATTTGTCTTTTTTAAATAAAGATATTAAACCATAGTAGGGATAAGTAGAAAATGTTAGCTTTAGCTAGAATTATATCAAGCAAAGGCACTATTTAATGGTTATGTCTAAAACTGGCTCTCAAAGGTAAAAGCCTTTCTCCTTGTTTGAAGTAGTGGGGATTGAATCCAGGCCCTTCAACCACGGAGCTACATCTCCTGCCCTTTTTATTTTTTCTATTTTTTGAGGCAGGGTCTTGCTAAATTGTTCAGGTTGGCCTAGAACTTGCCATCCTCCTGCCTCAGCCTCCAGCGTAGCTGGGATCACAGGTGTGTGCTTCGGGCCCAGCGGAGAGCATTATTAATTGATGAAATCTTAGGAGCTGAGGTACCTGTTCACTTAAATACCACTACAAAAGAATTTAGATGGCGAGGCCATTGAAGAGTGGAAACATTGCAGACGCAGTCCAGGGGAGAGGGGAGGGGGTTTGGGGTGAGGTCCGGAAGTCAGCAGATCAGCTTCTCCTTCCTGGTCTTCTCAGGTTCTGCATCGGGCCTGCAGGAAAAGGAAGATTATAATTGCTATTGCCTGTTTGTCTCCACCAGGGGGAAGTATAGTATCGCAAATAGTATGTGCAAGAGCACAGTATTGCCAAGAAAGGAAAGTAATTTAACAGGTAGGGCAACGACAGGCCGGCCATTACTCAACACGGCTTTTTACCAAAGGAATGTGGGCAAGGAATAGTTCTGAGACTCTGTGACTCACTCCTGCACCGTGAGATAAGGAGAGGAGACACTACTGTGGAAGATTCAGTACCGCTTAGCTGCTTTTTCAGGAAAAAAATTCATGCCATAATTTGAAAAAATGAAATTGTCACTGACATAATTCCCACCTCCGTGGCCTGTTTCAGAGCCACGTGCGGTTCCAACTGAAACCAACTGGAGCTTCTGTCAAGGCCAAGTGACCTGGTACGAGCACTGAGGAACAATTGTGGATTTTACACACCCACTTAACAACGTAGGGTGGGTCAAGTACTGGTCCAGACGGAAAAGAAACCAAACAAAGGGAAGAAAGAAAGAAAAAAGATGCAGATTTCACCTTCAAAACCCTGCTGCTGCTTCTTTTCTCCCCACTCTTCCCCCCTACGAACCCCAACCTCCAGGACGCACACCCAGTTGTCTTCCCTGCCCGCCTCCCCAGGTGGGCTTCACCTCCCTCTTCCTTCCCGGCTCTCCTTCCTGCACAGCCCCGCTCACATTCTGCTCCAGCTCAGGGCTGCTTTCCCAACGTGACCAGCAGGACGCTCCTCTGGCCTCCCCACGGCCCCTGGCCACCACTGACTGCTGTTTCAACGACAGATTGGCCTGTGTGGTTTGGGCTGATAAGGCCATTTCTTGATGGCTTCCATGACAGCAATAATAACAAATTACAGGACGCCGTGGGCTCAGTGGTTAAGCGCCCCTGGGTTCCATCCCCGGTTCCATTCCAAACAGCACAGTGTTTGTTCACAGAAATTTGTATGCAAATGAGCAGCCGCCTGCTTCAAGTCATGTTTTAAAGGGATGGGCAGGGATTTCTGGTGACATCCAAGAGGTCCCCACCATCGGACAGTAGCCTGAAGACCACGGGAAGCCACTCAGCCCTGACCCTGCAGGAGCAATTCTTGGCGAGGTCTTGCCCTCCGGGTGGGTGCAGAGGATCCACTCATTTGGAGCAGACTTTAGACTTTCCTGTTTCTCGTCGTTTCCCCTTTACATAGTTCGACAGGTGGGAGGATGCTGGTGGGAAGACTTTCCTGGGAGGCATGGAGGAGGAGGTGGTACCTAAGAGGGAGCTGAAGAAAGCCCTGGGGAGTCTGGAATCTGGTCCCCACAATGACCCCTGCCTGGCGGGTGGGGGAGGCCAGGCTCAGCCTGGTCATGCAGGGAGCGCTGGGGTGTGCTGATCTCCACCACTCCCCTCCCTGCAGAGAGGTCACTGTGATCCAGGAGAGTGCTGAGCCCCTCCATCAGCTCCCTGCCCTGCAAGTGGGAGCCTGGCTCCACCACGGGCTGTCACGCACCAACAGCTGACTTCCCTACTTCCCACCACCAATCACGGCCCCCAAACAGAGGTGGGCTGGGGCAGAGTGTGGGAGACGCCCTGGGCAAGCTGGTGCAAGGGTCACGATTCCCCAGGAGAGCTCTGAGCCTCTGACCTCACTCACCACAACACAGAGCCCACCCGGCCATGTCCCCTCTGTGGGAGGGAACTTTGAGATGAGACTCCGAGAGGAGCAGGGGCAGGCGTGGGAGCGGAGGCCTTCTTCCACAGGGGACAGAGAACCATGGCGAAAAGGACTAAAGTAAACAGGTTCAGGTGGGGAGAGGACCCTGGGAAGGAGCCAGGGGGAGGGAGGGAGGGAGGGAGGACCCTCAGGGGCTGCAGGGCCAGGTGGGCAGCCCACAAGGACTCCAGAACTCTAGGAAAACCCGAGAGTCCCGGAGCGGCCCTGATGAAGCCGCAAATTCACTTTTATGCTAAGCGTGTTTTGCTAAAGAAATCGCCAAAGTAAAAACAAAGTATCAATAAACAAAATCAAGCATTTTCATCTTCAAGTAGGACCCATAATTTTCACAAGTACCATGGATTAATTTCCAAATTTCCAAGAAACCAGAGCCAATAGGAGATGTGTCACGCCACACGATGTCACCCCACAGCCAGGCATACAGAGTGCTCTCGCACACGTGAGGCCGGCCCTCAGAATCTGCAGAGCTAACCAATCATAGTTTGAAAATATTTGAAGAGAAAATTGCATCTGTCCTGAACGTTGCCGGAATTTACTTTCTTGTTATTATTCCCTAAGCAACACAGCTATCTTCTGTAGACAGCCATTTGCACTGCATTAGGTATTATAAGTCATCTAGAGATGATCTAAAGTGTACCTGTGTAGGTTATTACCGACACTGCTCTAATTTATATCATGGACCGCAGACTTTGGTGTCCGGTGGGATCCAGGAATGTGGATGCCGAGGGGTGCCTGTGTGGATAATGTAGGTAGAATGCACGCAGAGAGAGGAGGAGATATTTTGAGGCATTGGCTCCCATGATTGTGGGGTGGTGGGTCTGCCATCTTCCAGGTGGTCTGCCATCTGCAGAGCAGCCTGCACTTTGGAAGCTCCCACAGACTTGATGTGGCCCTCTCTAGTGCAAGGGCGGTCAGCGGGCAGAATTCCTCCTCTGTCTGGGACCTCCGCCTTTGCTCTTAAGAGTTCAACTGAGCGGAGCAGGCAGGCTTGTTCATGGAGGCATGGGCTCTACTCCAAATCAGTAGATCTAAATGTTAATAGCATCTAAAGATTACCCTCAGTGCAAGGTCTGGTGGTGTTTGACAGAACACCAGGGCACGCTGACACGCTGACGCGAAACTTACCACCACACAGAACAAGTCACTTTCTGATAACTTTCTTTTTTCAATTTTTTTTTAGATGTTGATGTTATTTTATTCATTTATTTATATGTGGTGCTGACTCGAATCCAGTGCCTCCTGTGTGCTAGGCCAGTGCTGTGCCACGGAGCCACCCCCCAGCCCCCTTTCTGATGACTTTTCATTGGATGTGTCCTGCCTCCTCTGTCTGAATGTCCACCCTTGGGGCCAGGAAGGACGGTCTCGTGAGATCCCCGGAGGCTGGGGGCTCGGAGTCAGCTTCTGTCCAGCACAGCCTCCGGCTGCTACCATTTCAGTTGATTGTAAAGATCCGTTTGTGTTTTCATCCTGCACACCATAAAAACCTCTGCCCTCTCCTGGGAGCAAAAGGCCATTTTCGGTTTTATTAAGATCACAAACCCACGCCCAGCGCCAGGGCTGGAACGCCCGCTCGCCCTGAGGGCCCTGCGGTGGAGGAGCTGGAGCGGGTTTCTGGCCCAGGCTGCCCTCGCTGGTCACCCTTCCTCCTGCTGCGGGGCCTGGATTCTTGGACGGCCTCCTGGATGAGGCCTGCTCCTCACTCAGAAATGTGTCGACTGCCAGGTAGGGACGGCTGTGGGGACACATAAAGCCACCAGCTCTGTGGCATCGGCCACGTCCCGCTGCCCTGAGCCGGAGCAGGCCTCGGCTGCTGTGCCGGTGGCAGAGCAGGGGGAAGTCTGTCTCCGTGTCTGCTGATCTCCCGGAACCTCAGACCCCTTGACCTCTGATGCTCAAGGTGAGCTTTCCTCAAGGTGATGTTTGCCTGGAGAAGAGCCATCTCACGGGAACGTTCTGCTTTGGAACCCAGCCCCCTTGCCTGGGCCCCTCTTCCTCCCAAGGCTTCGTCCTGCAAACGCAAGAGCCGGCTCTTCTACAGCCTGCCTCTGGCCCCGGGCTGGGCCTGGTAAAAAGCCTCCTCTGGCAGATGAAAGTAAATGTGTGAGAATAGTAGCTAGCGTTGTTTTCCAATAGTCCTTCGTGCACATAATGTAGGATTTGCATCTTTCCGTTTTTTAGTATGCAGTTCAGGGTCGGTGAGCGCATTCCCATCGTAAAGATCAGAGGAATCTGAGATCCTGGGGTAGCCCTGATGAAAACAGATTCACCACCTACATTGAGGAAATAAGAAATTTACTTATATTTTCACTTATTTTATTTTATTTTACATTATTTAATATTTATATAATATTTTATTGAATTTATTTTATTTGATATTTACTTAGTATTTATTTTTATTTATTTTATTTAATAATTACTTAATATTCACTTAATATTTAGATAAGATATTTAATTAATGCAAAATAAATTTACATTTAAAGAAAATGCCAGGGTGCAAATAAGATACCAATAAATAACAGCAGGCGTTTCCATCAGCAGGCTTGACTCCAATTTCCACAATGGGTACCCATGGTGAACTTTCAGGGTTCGTCCTGGTTGCAGGTACTTAACATTCACTACATCCCGCTTCTCCATTCATCTGCCTATGGCCACTCACGTGGCTTCTACCTTTTGGCCACTGTGAACGATGCCAAGGGGGCCCAAATGCCTGCCGGAGACTCGCGTTCAGTTCTTTGTGTGTTTGCCAGAAGAGGCGGACGGCACCCTGTGGTCATTCTGCTGTTAGTGTTTGGAGGAGCCCCTGCCAGCTAGTGAAGTGATTCTGAACTACACTGCTTCATGATGGGGCGTCCCTCTTCAATGCTGGACCCTGAGTGCTTGGGCCAGGGCCCACGTCCCCATCTCTTGTGTGGGAAGTGCTGTGGGTATCACGCCAACAACAGCTTCCCATTCTGCTAAGAGAAAGGGAGGAGCCTTCAGAGGCTGAGGCTCCTCTGGAAGGCTCACGCTGCCCTCCCCTCCAAGATACCCCAAGGACTGAACCCCTCTATCTCAGCATCTGCAGTGTCTCGCTGGCCTTTCTTACCTTCCCTGTCCCACGTCAGAGTCAGCATCAGTAGCCTAACATTTTAAAAAACTGGAACATTTGACCCAGTGTTCCTACAAACCTGAGTCAACTTACATAAGGTCAACTCTAAAAGAAATCGGTGGCAACAGGTCCCCCTACACTCCTGGGGCTTGGGGCAAGGGCTCAAAGAGTTCAAGGGTTCATACGTGATACCGATATACTATATAGACAGATATTTGATAAATATAAATCAAGTTCACAGACTAGTAAACATGTTTTATGATTCTATCCTGAAAAACACCTTAGAGCAACAAAGACTGAGCTATAAATGTCAAGCTGTTGTATCAAGGGACGGATAGCTGTGGACACCTAAGTTAATCTTCGCTGTGTGTGCCTAAGAGGCCTGTGGACAGGTTAAGCTGTTTGACCAAATCACTAAATAGCAACGTACACAATCCATGGCATACCTTACCCAAACAGTTTGTCTTTTCTTTATTTTAACAAAAACACTACTTAAGTTGTTACAATTAGTATGTTTATAAAATTTGCATTCTGTTGATAGCCATGACAAGTTGGACCTTCTTGAGTCATTTTTTATTAAAAACTTGCCTGCTAGAGCCTAGCCATGGAATCATCAACAAAAGTCTTAGAGGGACACTGAGCTGCAGAAATGCACCAGGAATTTACATAATTCGTTCAAACATTATAATATTGCTGAGATAAAGACATTTTCAGTGTAGCATAAAATAATACAAAGGTTTTAATTTTACCATTTAAATTACAAACACTCAAATGATTTTCACGATCCCTTAAAGCAGTATCAAGATTCATAGAAAAACATGAAGGACTGGCTTTAGCCTCACATGCAGCCTTTCTAGAGCGTCAATATACTCACGGGTAAAAGCAGCACCTAAGATGATTCAACACTGGAAATGTTCTAAGACACCAGGCCAGAGTTCCGAGCCTCTGTTCACTTGTGGATGTTTCTGGAATCCCCGTCAGGAAAAGGATGCTGG
Organism: Ictidomys tridecemlineatus; assembly: GCF_052094955.1. Classification (NCBI taxonomy): domain Eukaryota; kingdom Metazoa; phylum Chordata; class Mammalia; order Rodentia; family Sciuridae; genus Ictidomys; species Ictidomys tridecemlineatus. The sequence continues at coordinate 193,881,063 of NC_135483.1, read as the reverse complement.
GCACTTCTGGGCAAAACCACTTGATGTGAGAACCCATCCCATCTGTGCTGCCTGCCAGGAGGACTCGAGGAGGGAATCCTTTTGTGTTCTTGAAGTGCTCAGCAGCTCTCTGGTGGTTACAGGTGCCTCAGGTGGTTTGGGGATATGCCACCTTAGGTCTGGGGAGCAGAGACCAGGGAGAAGCATTTCTCTGGACTTGCATTGTTGTGTTTACTGGAGCAGATGTATAGTGCTGGGCAGGCTCAGAGCCCAGTGGGAAAAGCTCATGCATGCTCAGTACATTTATTGGAGGGGGGTTATGATAATTTCGAGCCTCTGAAGTTGGGGACCCAGGATGGGTTGCTCTTGCCTGCATCAAAGACAACCAAGTGGTAGTGCAGCTTGGGACCTGGAGAGGGGTGAAGGTGGCCTTCTGCCTGTGCACAGAAACCCAGCAAAGTATTGGGCCACAGGCCAGCAGGTGGCGCTCACTCTCTGACCAAAGACTGCACCTTCCCACCAAGACCCAGGTAACTTCCATGGGGCCCCGACATGGGGTGCCTGGGGCAGCAATCTTGGTGGGGCATGGGATGGAGGAGCGGGGCTACCATGCACATGATCCAGCTGTGTAAATCCCACAGACCTCACCTCCGAGAGGCTGCATCAGCTCCCCATGTAACTCTGAAGAGCTACCCTAAGAGGGGCGCACCAGACACCCGTCAAACTCCAGAGGCCAACGACAAGCTGCTCCAGAGATGGGGATCAGGTGGGAGAGTCCCAGCGTGATCCCAGGGTCTGGGAAGGTCTCCCTCTGCGGTCCTTTGAAAGACAAAATTGACAACTTCCATTGTAACTGGAAGTCAGTGCTGCTTATGGGACTGGGGCTGGGTTTGGAGTTTCAAGTCCAGGTCAGAAGGGCACCTCTTCTGAAAGGATGGTCCTTACAGCTTCTCTCCTTCGTGCCCAGTTGCCGGCAAGTAGTGATACCTGTAATGGTTTGGATCTGGAAAGACCCCATCGTCATGTGTGTTAAAGTCTTGATCTCCAACACAGCAGCATACACAGGTGAGATTCTGGGAAGTGACTGGCTCATGAGTGCTCTAATCCCATCAGTGGATTAATCCAGTTAAGGGTCCGTACCTGAACGGGTTATTGGGAGGTGGTAGAAACCGTAGAGGTTGGACACTAGTTGGAGGCAGTGAGTCTTTGGAGCTGTGCCCTAGGACTATATCCTGTCCCTGGCCCCTTTCTCTTACCTCTCTGCCTTCTGGCTGCCAAAAGGTGAGCAGCTTTGCTCCATCGTGCCCTCCCACCATGATGTACTGCCTCTCCACAGTACAGCAATGGATTCAGCCGACCATGACTAAATCCCAAATCTAAGCCAAAGTTTCCATTTAAGTTGATTTTATCAAGTATTTTATCCAAGTGATGAAAAGCTCACATGTTATTATTTTTTTAAAAAATTATTTTTTGCAAGTGTGCTACCACTGAGCCACAGCCCCAGCCCTCCCATCACGGCGCCGTGATGCCTTGTCGGTTGATCTTATAACTGAGACGGCTGTTAAGTAACAGGCAGGTAGTGTAGACAGAATGGATACACTGCACAGAGGGATGATCTATATCCCTGACAAGATGTGGTGGGAGTAAGATCTCATCACACTGTTCAGAACAGTGGGCAACTTGAAGTTTATGAATCGTTCATTTATGGAATTTTCTATTTCATATTTTCAGAACTCAACTTTCCAAGGGAAACTAAAACCTCAGAAAGCAAAACTGTGGATGAGGGATGGAGAGCCACTGTACTATCACCCTGTTCTACATGAGACACTCAGGCTTAGGGACTTGGTGAAATGGCCGGGACAGAATTGGAACTCAGACCCAAAGCGCATCCTCTTAACAACCTAGTGATTCTCGTGAACACGAGTAGGAGAACCAGGGAGAGGGAGTAACAACAGCCACAAACCAGCAGGGACAGATGAGGCCCAAACCCATGTGCGTAAAAGGCTGTGGTTGGGAGAACCACACCAGCCCCCCACCCTGCCTCCCCTCCTTAAATAAACTCCAGCCTGAACTAGGGACAGCTAGAAAGGACATGTGCTCAGCAGACCCAGCTTTGTGAAGTCGCCCGCAGCCCTTCCACCCTGTGCCCCTACTCCAGTCCTCCCCCTCCCCAGAAGCCACCCTGTGCCCCCTACTCCAGTCCTCCCCCTCCCCAGAAGCATTGTAGAAGTTCTGTGGACCCCAGGTCCCGCGGGTGGGTGAACTGAGTCTAGAGCCACAGGCTGGACGCACACGCAGGCTGCCTCCTGGCAGGGAGTTGCCTATCCAGGGTCCCCTTCTCTGGATGGACGCGGGCTCACTGCACCCCTGCCCTTATTTAGAAGCACTGATCCATGCAGCCCGCCCCGGTGCCAGCTCTGTCTGCCACGGAGGGCCAGAGAGGCAGCTGAAGCCAGGCCCCTGAGTGGCTGTTCAGAGCAGTTCGGAACTCCCTGATGAGATCATCTCTTGTCTATCAGTCCAGGGTGAAAAAGGAAAGAAAGAAAAACAGGGGGGTGGGGGGACAGAGAAGAGGACTCAGGGTAGATTCTCTGGTTCCGTAACTTTCTGTTGAAGAAAAAGGGCTCCAGGAAATCTCTGGAAGAAGCAACATGTCACAAAGAGGATTCAGCCTTTGGCTCCTCTGGGAATGTGAATGCAGGCGGCAATGTCCCCAAGTTCCCCCTCTGACTCCCGCTGCGTGGAGACCAAGGCTCCTGTCAGAGCAGCCTGCCTGGCCCCGGGAAGTTCCAGCACCCTCGAGTTCTGTGGCCCTTCTTAGAGGACCCTGGGTCTCTGTCCCCAGCAGTTTCTCACCTGCAGGTGGCTCCTGCCCGGGTCCCCTGGGAGTGTGACTCTTCACGGCAGGTACGCGTTTCTAGAGCCGAGAATGAAGTCCCTCGGTGCAAAAGCAGTGCAGCCTCCGGGGAGGGGGAGTGGAGAAGAAAGACACTATCCTGACCCTGGACCATGAGAGCTCCCGGGAGCTGGGGTCTCAGGACCTCACCAGCTCCGCCAACCCCACGTTTTCTTCACCAAGGGACCCGTGACCATGGCCCTGTGTTCAACAAACCTCCACTTACAGCCTGTTCTTATTGAGCAATAATCGCTTCTCCATGTTTAATTGCACAGCTAAGGGTCAGAGCATAACCAGTCTTCGACAGCAATGGCGGCCTTCCACTAAGCCATCCCACCCAGGCGCTGCCCAGGTCCCCCTCACCCTCTGTGTGCGCGAGAGCCCCGCACAGGTCCCCACCTGCTCCCCACCACGGCGGCTCTCTGTGGTCCGCTCCCCCCGTCATGCCCCACCACGGGCCACACTGTCCTGCTGGCTGCCTGGAACTCCAGGACAGCCCCTAGGGTGCCGTGGCCACGCGGCCTGGAGAGGAGCACAGGGCTTCCTTCGTGAGCTCTCAGTGAGTGATGTCGTGAAGGCCACACCCCGGTTGCCAGTCCCACTGTAGCACCAGGGACGCTGGCCCTGCCTGTGTGGCAGGCCGAATGTCTGGAGACCACTGTTCAAAATAGAACATCCTTCACTCTGGATGCTAAGAATAACTATTCCCACAAGCCATAAAAAAAATCAAAGAAAGAAAGAGAGAAAGAAAAATGAGTTTCTGCATCACGGAGTTGGCTATGGGCTCTCCTTTTCTCCTCCTAAGACGGTCTCCAGGTTGTGCGCTTGCCTAGCGCTTGGGACCGTGGGTTGTTCCGTCTCCAGCACATAAAAAGGCAGGGACGATAGCCAATCTCCTCCTTTAGGAAAGCACCCCCCACAGCAGGGCAGGCCCACCCGCACTGCCATTCCCCGTGTGTGAGCTGTGTACCTACCGCACCCTGGATCTCCCCACTGCAGAACCTCTCCTGGGCCACCACCCTTGGGCCTCTCTCGGACCCCTCTTGTCTCCTGTGCTCCTTAGCAACTACAAGATCACACACACACACACACATATATCTGTACACATACACTGCACATGCATGTACGCACAAGCTCAGATACCACACGTATGCATACACACATGCCAACACACAGGTACACACGTGTGCCATCACATACAGGCACAGACCTGATGCATGCACACCCACACACAGATGCAGGCACACACTCACACAAGTACACACATGTGTTTATACACACTCATGCAGAGATCCACATACATCCACAACACAGCCTCATTCACATTCTCACATGCACGAGCACACACGTGTGCCTGTCCTCACAACCTCCGTGGGAGGCCAGCACCTCTCAGAGACAGCCCAGAGGTCCTTCTCAGGCTGCATCACGACATGGCATCTCCCCTCCGTGCACTATGGCCAATCCACAATTCAGGGTGTTCCTGTAGGGGCTGCAGTTCTGAGGCTCCAGGTTCTCCTCCAGGTTCTGCCCGTAGGCAGACTCCTGCACCTGTAGCTGGGCTGAGCTCGTTTTTCCCTGTCAACGGGGCCCACTCTCAGTTCCTAGAGGACGTTCTCGTCCCAGCCACACTGCACCTTAGAACACCGTGGCTCAGTGCACAGCCCTGGGGCTGGTTTTCCAGACAGTGGGCTGCTCTTGGCATCTTGTGTGACAGCATGGTCACAGGTGGGACTCCTTCCTCCTTCCAGGTCCCACGCAGGGGAGTGAGGTGATGCCATGTGTCTGCCCAGGGCAGATCTCCAGCACCTTGGAATTCTGCCTGACGCTCCGTTCATTTTCAGGGACATTTCACTGGAATTCCTTTTAGCTCAATCTCTTCTGTGATTTCTGAGAAAGATTTTTGCACACAAACTCATTAAGACCTCCAAGTTGACCTTTAGATACTTCACAGCTACTTAGCAGTATTTCATCTGGACATGACGCAGGTTCCTCTTTGAACCTGGCTTTACTCTCCACCGGAGTGGCATGCTCGGAATGTGAACTCAGTTTATATCATCCACCTCCGCAGCTGCCCAGCACCGGCAGGGATACGGCTCCAGGTTCTCAGAGCTGTTATTTTAAAAACCCTCTTCCAAACACATCGGCCTGTTCCACTGTCCAGGGAAGCTCTGCGCTCACCGGCTTGCTTCTCGGGCCCTTCTGCTGGCTCACCTTTGGCCTCTTTCAGTGGTGGATTCCCTGGGGAGGAGAGGGATGGCTTAGAATCAAAGAGTTTCTAGAAGCTTCTTTGTCCACTTTGATGTTTGGAAAATTCCACGATTGAAGAATAGAAAGTTCTTTTGTTTCTCTAGCTCTTCATTAATGACACATCCCCAGGAGGCCAAATGGTGGGACTAAGTCAACAAATTCCAAGTCTAGGAAGCAAATGCTTGGGCCTGCTTGTTTATGCAGCACAAGCACAGGTGGCATGGTGACAGGCTTCTACAAAAGGGGACAGCCTTCTCTAAGAGAGCTGTGCACAGAGGGGAAACAACGTCCCCTTCCCTCACCCTGCTCCCTGGCTTTGATGCTTGATTCTGGCTGTAGGTTCTTTCTGCTGCTCAAGTGTCTATCATGTGACCTTCAGCAGAGGACCCACTTGTGAGGCAAGCCTCCAGAGAGAGTTCAGGTGACTCGTGACCTCAATCTGCCGTCTGCGACGACCTTTGTGTCTCTAGGAGGAAGTGGGGCTTCCCCGCTGGAGGAAATGGCTTTTCACACGTTGTTATTCTACCACAAATGATCTCCAGATATTTTTATCAGCCTAATAAATAAGATTTTAGACAGCTTAAAGGGATTGCAAGGAACCACTGAGAGCAATCCCTAAGAGCATGCTTTTTGTTTGCAGAGATCTGGATTTGTAATAAAATGAAACCCTGATTCTCTGCATGCTTAGGGATTTGATGCTTTGGTTAATTTAATTTTCTGGACACATGAAAGTTAATCCAAGTGTTCATTTCAGCTCCTGTTGTTGAAAATCTCTGTAAAATGTGATGGCTAGAAAACAGAGATTCTGAAAAGGAAAATGTGGTCAATTCTACTGGTTTTTAGACTGAATGTGAGAACCTCAGGATTTGGTGGTACATTTTGGGGTGACTGCCTGGATCAGAATGACTCTGTAAGCTGCCTTTTACATGCAGGGGAGTTCCGGCCTTGATTGGTAAACCTAGCCTGTCCTCAGGCTGCAGCAGAGACAGCACCTGGCCCCAAGAGAGCTGCGGAAGCGGGGACGGTTCCCTGGGAAAAAAGCAAGAGGCCAGATTCTCTGGTGGCTGGAATTACAACACATGGATTTAGGAGCTGGGGGCAGGAGCTTTCTACATACCATATGGACTAAGGAACTGGCCTTAAGGGTGTGGAGGGAAGAGAAATCAAAATGGAGAGGCACTGGCTCAGGGACCCTAACGCTCACCAGATGTCAGACGTGCAGCAGCTGAGCCTTCGAGCTGGGCTGCAGGCATGCCCACTGGACGTGAACTGACCACTGAAACGTTGTTCACCTCATTGATCTGTGCAAGGGGCCCCTTCCCCAGAGCCTGGTGCGACACCCAGCCCTTCTTATGCACAGCTCCACTTCCGAGGAATCACCAAAGGCAGCTGCCATTTTGGAAAGTCTCGGAGCACATTTTCAAGATTGTTTGAATCTGCGTTTTCTTGGATCACAGTCCAAATTATCCCCCAATATAGTTCTTTTTGTTCTCAACGAGGTTGATTGTATTCTAGTGGATGCAGCGAGACTGAAGGATGGAGGCTGAGCTGCCCAGGTGCCCAGTGGCCACCAGCCCAGCCCCTCCTGGGGCCTGGGTGCATTTCTGCCATGACATCAGCGGGTCTCCTCTACCCTCTCCTTGCTGAGTGCCCGGCTCCTGCCTTCTGGCTTCACTACCTGCACAGCCAGAGGAATGCACGCCTCCGGACTGGGCGTCACCTGCCTCCCGGCTCCCACCCTGTGCTGTTCCCAGTCTGCAGGTCTCCTCTCCTGAAACGGGTCCCTCCGCTCTGCAGCCTGTGGACAGCATGAGTCCCTCCTGCCTCCCTCTGGCCCAGCCAGCTTATTCTTCAAAAAGACAAACTTTGGGCTGGAGAACACTGGCACTGACACACACAGCGTCCCCAGGAGGGAGCCTTGTGAAGAAGGCAGAGTTTGGGGCCACCCCAGGCCCGGGCAGCCGGAGCCACGGGGAGCTGGGACAGGCCAGAGCCTTCTGGGCTGTAAGAGAATCAGCTCCCCGCTGCTTCCTGCCATCCGGGTGGTGGCCCCGCGGTTACGGCAGCCCAGGAAAGGATCGCTCACTTATTCAGACTCTGTCAGCCTCTGTGAAATGACTTTGTGTGGTGTTTAGTCCTGTGTGATTTTGTCACGTGTGCATGCGTGTGACCACCACAGTGAAGACACGCAGCTAGCAACCCGTCACTAGGATCCCGCGGGCACCTCCTCCACAGCCACAGCCTCTTCTCGTCCTTCACCCCAAGCTCTGCCGACCACTCATCTCCTCCCCGTCTCCATAGCTCTGTCACCCCAGGAAGGCCACCTGAGAGCCACCTCGGCATGTGGCCTTCGAGGTGGGCTCCTTGCGCGATCCCTGGCCATCCAAGCCGCTGTCTGTGTTTGCAGCTCGCCACTTTTGACCCCACAGAGTGGAGGTTCCCAGGTTGTAGCCCCTCCCCGGGGGGATTATTTTGGTTATAAATAAACCTACGGGGGAGCGCTGGCTGGGACAGGGCTGAGCCTGTGTGCGGCTCTGTAGGAAAGCCCGGGGCTTTTCCAAGGTGACTCGGTGCTGCTTCACCAGCCACCAGCCCTGTGTGAGCCCTGCAGGTCCTTGTCCCCTGGGGGCCCTCGGTGTGGTCCTCTTTTCTTACTTGGGACACCCGACAGGCTGTGGCCTCCTATCTGGGCGTTTCCTGGCTTCTCACGTCATCTGTGCTTATGTTCCCCATGACATTCTCCCCTGCAAGGTATCTGCTCAGCCTTTCCTGCATTTTCAAGTTGGATTGTTTGTTCTTTGGCTAATGAGTTTTGAGAGTTCTTAGATTCTAGAGGCAGCCCTTTGTCAGACACAAAGTTTGCAAGTATTCTCTCCCAGTCTGTAGCTGGTTTTTTCAATCGCCTAACAGAGTCTCTCAAAGAGAAAACTGTTTGATTCTTTTTTTTTTTTTTTTGTACTAGGGATTGAACCCAGGGGCACTTAACCCCTGAGCCCTATTCCCAGCCCTTTTTATTTTTTATTTTGAGGCAGAATTTCACTAAGTTGCTTAAGGCCTCACTAAATTGTGGAGGCTGACCTTAAACTTGCCATCCTCCTGCCTCAGCCTCCTGAGTCTCTGGGATAACAGCTGTGTGCCACTGCACCCGGCAAAAGTCTTTGATTTTGATCAGATCTGGTGGATCCATCTTCCCTTTTCTGGATCTTACTTTGAGCATCAAGTCTAAGACCTCTTTGCCTCATCCTAGGCCCCTAAGATTTTCTCCTCTTCTTTATCTAAAAGTTTCTAGTTTTACATTTGAGTCCAAGATCTAGGTGAGCTCATTGTCTGCGGTGTGAGGTTTAGGTAAAGGTTAGAGGTTTTGGTCTGTGGATGCCCACAAGTGCCCTGCAGACTTTGAGTAATTGATTCCACAACTCCGTGGGCCTGTGCTTTGTCTTGTTTTTGCATTTTGCTTCCCCAGGAAGCCTGTGCTTGGGGGTTGGGGTGAGTAGGCAGATGGGGGCCACGGCATTCTGGGTTCAAATAACTCAACTAACTCAGCGTTTTAACCTCAGCTGCTGCCGTGAGGACAGAGGGAAGGTGTGATCCAGGAACTGCTCTGTAACCAGAAAGGCCCCAAGCAGGCGCAGATGGCTGTGAATACAACAATGGAACGGGACCTGCAGGTGTTTATGAGTCCAGTGTATTATAGAACATGTGGCTCGTGGACAGCTTTCAGTCACCCTTCCCCATGTAGGAATTCATTCATTTCCAGTTTAAAAAAAAAAAATCTGTCTATTCACCATCCATCCATCTATCAAATAAACCAGCATTTATGGATGAAACATTTTATTTATGTTTTTAAAAATATTTTTTCTTTAATCGTAGATGGACACAGTACATTTTACTTTTTATTTATTTTTACGTAGTGCTGAGGAGTGCACCCAGTGCCTCACGCATGCCAATCGAGCGCTCTACCCCTGAGCCACAAACCCAGCCCCCGTTTTATTGCAAGTATTCTCTCCCAGTTTGCCAAGGTTTTATTTTGTTTACATGTAAAGTGAAAATAAAAGTGAGAAGAGACACAGGTAGCAAAATAAAAGTATAGCTAGAAACAAAAATAATTGGAAATGAGGTCTGTCTTTATCATAATTTTGGTAATTTCTATAACAACAATTCTTCTTCAGGAACCCCAGATCCTAGCTTCAGGGTGAGCTTCCCTGGAGGGCAGCTGAATTGTCACCCTTTTACATGCCCCTGGGGGACCTGACCTGGGTGAAGGCTCCCAGCTCAATTCTGGTTTCCAAAAACCTGTTTTTACTGCCCCAACAGTGGTTCTGTCTTTCAAGGACAGCACAGGTCAACTCGGTCCATAGTGACAGATGTACAAACCTGAGGCTGATTTGTCTGCCTTTAATGGGTGATTGTGAAGGGAGGGGATGATGTGACAGGGACTGGGGGCGGGCCATTCCCCTCCTGAAGATGCACAAAGAATCGAGCTTGGGAGAGGCTGAGAGCGGCACGCTCCTCTGGGCTTAGGTAACACAAGGGCACTGCACCTCGGGGTGCTGGCTGGAGGGGGCCTTGGAGGCAGGCTTTCTGCACCCGCGGGGCGCCTGAGCACCTGGGTTTGCCCACCTGCCCGCAGTCCCCACCTGGCCTAATACGGCTGACTTTCTGCTGAGGACTCTACCCTCATTCTCCCCGCCTCCCCATCCTCCGGCCAGCTGGCATCTGATGTGCCCCAAACTCCTCACCCACGTCTTTGGGGCCCCTGAGTTTGCCGCCTCGGTGCAGGGTGTGGGTTCACCGCCTGGTGCCCCAGGCTCTTGGAGACCCGGTGTTTGGCCGTGGACTCTCATGTGGGCTCCCGTCAATGTCGGCATCCGCTTTCTGAAATGAAAACACACGGCTTGGGAGGGAGAAAGTTGTATTTCTTTTTAATAACAGTATTTTGCTTTTTAATTGAAAAAATAAAAGTGGTTCATCCAAATACCTCGACCTGAGCTCATCAGCAAAAAGGGGAGCAGGGGTGGGGGCTGGGGTTGGGGCTCAGTGGTAGAGGCTCACCTAGCTTGCACGAGGCACTGGGTTCCATCCTCAGCACCACGTAAATGTAAAATAAAGACACTGTGTCCACCTGAAACAGAATAAACATTAAATAAAGCCGGGGGGGCGGGGGGGGAGCTGGGCTGTGAGTGGCACTGGGCCCTGACGAAGGCAGCGAGCCAGCCTCCCGTGACGGCCAGCGTGGCCCCTGCAGGGACTTTTCCCTGCTTAGGTCAGGTCACGCTGGTGTCCGGCAGCTGAAGAATACCTGCCATTACCCCCGGATCCCAGCGGGTCTTGGAGGGCCTCCAGCTGTAAGAGTGCCCTTCGGGTGGCCGACACCCTCTGCCAAGGGCAGCCCCGCTCCAGCCCTGCGATTGCATCTGTAGAGAAGGAGGCAACTTCGACTCTTGTACAAACTTGAACTTCGCTCAGTGCTCATGGTCACCTCAAAGTGTGGGTGACCATGTCCATCCTGGGTGAGACACCAAGGGACCCGGGCTTTAGAAACTGCCACCAGTGTGGCTCTGGAGCGGGCCAGACCTTCTGTCTCCGGGGGCCAGCCTCCTTGGGGTGGGGCAGCTCCACACAGCCGGCCCCTGACCTTGAGGCAGGGAAGCAACCTTGGCAAACATCAAGTGTGGGCTTGAAGGCCCTGCTGTGGGCCGTGAGTGGGAGCAGGCAGGGCTGGGGACAGGGTGCTCTGCACAGCGGGCATTGTTGACCTTGTGAAATCTGCTTGGCTGGCTGCATCTCCGCGCTCAGCGTTTGCCCCTCTTGTGCCAACTCAGAGTCCCAAGAAAGTGAAAATAAACCGTGTGAGGACTTAAACAGACCCGGGTTTTCTGCCAGTGCCCCAGGAGAGGCCTCTGCCCACCACCTCATGGAGAATGGGCAGCTGCTCCTGAGGCTGGGCCCTCGTGGCCCGGCAGACCCTCCGGCTCCTGGTGGACTGCAAGCACTTTCCTGTGTGAGTGGCACAGCTGCACCTGCACTTGTCCCAACAACCTGGTAACTGATGCGCCAGGCTGTCCGGCTTCCATGTCAGGAAAGGATTCTGAGAAGTATGCTTTCCACCGTTCTGCAGCTGGGCTTAAAAGCCGCAGGCATTATGTGGCAAGACAAAGTCCACCTCAGAGACTCTCCAGAAGCCCGAGTTAGTTCTTTCTGGGCAGGGCGAGGTACGTACCAGGTCTTGGTCCTCCCTTCTTGGCCACTGTGTTCCTGAGCATGGGCCTTGGGCTCCTAGGGCCGGGCTAGGACCCTGGAACCCCAGGCAGCTCAGGCCAGCCAGGGACTGGCTGTCCTTGACACACCCCAGGGAGGCCCAGCAGGACGCAGACCCCAGCATGCAGAAGCGCCTGGCTCCCACCTGGGGAGACTGAGTCAGGGAAGGAGAGACAAGGTCCCGACCACCCTGAATGTCCACACTGGACTTCTAAAATGTGAAGGAAAGTTGAAACAACAGGGCACCACACCTACGGTCTCATTAACAAGGCGCCTCTTTTGCTCTCCCTCTACAAGTCATGATATTGGCCTGCACGTGCAGTACCCAGTTAATACATGCCACATTTGTGTTACGAATACCAGCTGGTCTACCCACATACCATCATAATACACTCGCACATCAGTACATATGCATGAGTGCAGGAATGTTTACATATTTTATAGCCTATATAAACTTTACAATGTACAGATATAACATAATTATATAAAATAAACACATATATTATACTCATGTATACATGTGTATATGTATGTATGCATATGTTATATGTCATATATATGCATGTACATTATGTGTGCATATAATTAGCTTTACATGCATGTATTTATAGATCATATGTTTTGCCTTGTTTACCTGAGTGTACATACACACTCTCCTGAGCAATTGGAATGTTGAAACTATTTGGAAGTTGCAGGTATCCTAACATGGCTTTTAAATGCCATGAATAAGGACATTTTTAATATACTCATCATGTCACTATTCCCCACAAGAAATTCACCTTTTGTATAATACTATTATTTTACATTCAGTCCATGTTCAAGGCCCACTACTTTGTTCATGAGTGTTTTTTTGTGGAGGGTACCAGGAATTGAACTCAGGGGCACCGGACCACTGGGCCACCTCCCCAGCCCTATTTTGTATCTTATTGGAGACAGAGTCTCACTGAGCTGCTTAGGGCCTCACTTTTGCTGAGGCTGACTTTGAACTCACGATCTTCCTGCCTCAGCCCCCCAGCTGCTGGGATTACAAGCTCATTCATGGATTACTGGCTCATTCATGGTGTCTGAACTCCAGTCAGGGATCATGAACCGGATCAGCAGCTGGGCTCTCACCCTCTCCACTCCCAGCAGCCCTCCTGTGCTCCCTCTGGCTTCCCTCCCTCCCTCCCTCCCTCACTTCTTTCTTCCATTCTGTGTGTGTGTGTGTGTGAGTGTGTGTGTCTATGTGGGTGTATATGAGTGTGTGTGTGTGTGTCTGTGTGTGTGTGTGCCTATGTGTGTGTGAGTGTGTGTGTGTGTCTATGGGTATGTGAGTGTGTGTGTGTCTATGTGTGTGTGAGTATGTGTGTGTGTGTGTGTGTCTGTGGGTATGTGAGTGTGTGAGTGTGTCTATGGGTGTGTGAGTGTGTGTGTGAGTGTCTATGAGTGTATATGAGTGTGTGTGTGTCTATGTGTGTGTGTGTGTGTATGGGTGTGTGAGTGTGTGAGTGTGTGTGTGTGTGTGAGTGTCTATGGGTGTTTTGGTTCTGGGGATTGAACTCAGTTAAGGTTAAGGGGTGCTTATCCACAGAGCTAACTTGTTTAGTGCCTCCCTAAGTTGCGGAGGCCGGCTTGAACTCGCCATCCTCCTGCCTCAGGCTCCCGAGCTGCTGGGATCCCAGGTGTGCCCGCTGCGCCCAGCTAGTTTGCTCTTTCACAGGTAATGTTTTCCAAGGGTCCAGGCTGGGCTCCCATTTTCCCCGCGTGTCCCGTGATTGGCGGGGCTGTCGCGCTGTTTCCTGGGGCTAGACTTAGGGGTAAGCAGTTCCAGCAGGGCTCCTGTGGGAGATGCTGTGTGTGGATCAGCCCATCCCAGCCAGAGGCGCCCAAGAGCCTGTTCCATTATTGATGGTCTTGTGTCACCTCTTACAAATGCATACTGCCCCCCGGGAACCCCCTGTGGGGTGAAGATCCCCCACCAGTGTTTAGTAGTTTGGGGTCTATGAATACACTCGCATCACCCCCGATTTGGCCCATGGAGGCTCTTCAAGGCAGCCTTTCTCACGTGCCCCTGTCCTTGGGCTCGTCCTTCTTTCTGAGGCTGTTAGGAGCCTCAAGGGGATCCTGCAGCCCCCTGCTCTGGGCCTGGGATCCTCTCCCTCTGGTGGAGATTGGTGTTTAGAAACCAACTCTGGGCACCAGGTGTGCTCACTGCTGTCGGGCCTCAGGGCTTCCTTCCCTTTCCAGTGGGAGGAGACAGGAAGCAGATTTAGCAAACAAAGGTCCTGAGTTCAGCTGGTGCTGGGGATTCAGCTCAGTGGGGAGCAGGCCCAGTGTGCTCAAGCCCCTGGGTCCAATCCCACACCCAAAAAACAACCGTGAGTCTATGCGATGATGTCCTTACCTGCATTCCAGCTCAGCAGGTTCCTCTCACACCCCAACCAACAGCAGGTCACTCTCTCCCGTGGCCAGAGCTGGCGCTCCTACGTCCACCTGGTTCTCATCGCCTGACCCTACTACAGATGCGAAGTGGTTTTAGGACGACTACGCTACTGAACACAAAGCTATCAAGTACCTGGCAACACCACTGAGTCCTGAAACATCACAGTAGGGCGACTTCTCACAAGGCACTCGCATCGCTCTGCTGCAGTGTGGAGATGCTGTCAATCTGACGTACGGTTAGGTCATCCATCCGTTTCTGCTCACAGTCAAAATAAAGCAAATAAATACCCATCAAAAGGTGTAAAAAAAATAGAAGGGTTACTCTGTAGGGAGTATGTGCCAACTCCATGACAACAGGAAATATGACTTACTTAGAGAATTAAAATGTAAATTTTATTTCAATTAAGGAGATGTCATTGCTCCAAGACGTAGGTGATACAAAATTGGCTGGACTCAGAGGATATTGACATTTTGATTTTCTGACACTGCTGTTTTGAGCAGTCTTCAGGAAGCTAGAGAGATTTCATCAACGTTCACACAATAAAGGCAATGAGGAGCCCCCAAATAGGATTATGGATCCGCTAAGGAAAGGAAAATATTGCCCATGAACACAAAAGCACCTGGTGATTTCCATAGATCAAAATAAAATAAATCCCTGTCTTAGTCCAATTTGAGTTGCTTTAACAAAATTCCCAGGGCTCGGAACTTTATACCAAAAAGAGATTTATTTGGCTTATGGTTCAGGAGACTCAAGAGCATGGTGCTGGCCTCTCATGGGCTCTGGCGAGGGCCTGGTGGCAATGGCAGGAGTGCCTTTGGAAAGGGACCAGGGAAGATGCACAGCTTCATTATAACCACCCTTCTCTCAGAACTAATCCACTCCCGGGAGACCTGACCCATCCCAGGAGACAGAGCTGATCCAGTCACGAGGCTAGAGACCCGGTGACCAGGAGACCCAGCCTTTACAGGCCCCCCACCTCAGCACACCAGGCTGGGACCAAGCTGGCAATACAGGAGCCTTTCGGGGGATCCACCCGTCCAAATCATGACCACCGGGTATCCCCACTCGGACTTGCTGGGCAGTTTTCAACAGGTGGGAAGGGCAGGGGTGACTGGGGAGAGCTGCAGCAAGGCAGCCTGCAGGTGTAAGGGTCCGGTGAACGTTGGAGGAAGAGACCACCAAGAGACCGACTCATGCAACAGCAAAAGGGGTTTATTGAGGATCCAATCGAGCGCGCTGGGGCTCCAGGCTCACTCAAGACGGGAGAGCGGCCAAGAGCCCCGAGCAGGGGTTGAGCAGTGCTTAAGTACACTTTTTTAGGGAGTGCAGGGGCTTGACATACATCACAGTTTCCTTTAACAAATCACCATACACCACGGGAAAATCAAACAACAATTCCCAAACATGATTAGTCCGTTCATTGGCGGGAACAGGTCAGGTGGGGGTGATAGGTCAGTCCTAAGGAGGGGGGTACCTTCAAACTGATTGGTTTGGGCCCTGAATGCCTACGTGCCAAGCTGCACAGGGTCCAGGTTATTTAACAACTCAATGGTCAGTACCGGGCATTGTCTTAACTGCCTCAGGAATTTCAGGTTCTGTGTGCAGTTCAGAAACTTTACAATACCTAGTCCTTTACATTTCAACTCAGGCTTTGCAGCTTAGAAACTTTACCCTTTCACAGGGGGCGTGGGGTCGGTCACTCCTGTGGCCTCGCTGGCCCCGCACGGTCTCTCCTGACGGAGAACATGGTGGGCTTTGACTTAGAATGGCTCTGACCCGGAGTTTGACGGCTTGGCTGCTGCTGTAAATCCCTATTTTCCCCCACACAAGATGCTAATTAGCATTTTGATTCTTATGTGACTCACGAATTGTAGAGTTTTAAAACATTGTGTAATTTCTTTGACTGTGATTCAAATAACGGTGGTGACCTCCCCAGGAGTGACTGCAGTTCAGTTTTATCTGAATGAAACTGAAACATCAGATGGAGCGGAAGACACTCCTGCACCTGCGGGGACAGCCCAGCCCCGGTGTCCGGGAGCCGCCCAGGTTCCCTGAGCGGCTGTTTAACTTCACCTAGCCAGGGCCGATTCACCATCCCGTTTCCCTGGAGACCATTGATAGGATTTCAAAACACTTCAAAACAATGGGACCCAGGCTCCGGAGGTTTCCCGGTTGCCGAGGAAACCATCTCTCTTTTGGCTGCCGAGTGGAGGCAACGGAGACTCCTACACGCCTCGAGCAAAGCAGACGGTGAGGACCAGCCCAACCCAGAGGAGGATCCAGGTGCTCCTGTCCCTCGCCCCTGGATTTTGTGCACCACCCAAGTGTGACTCCCTGCCAGGACCAGAGGGCTGACACCGGCACCTCGACCTCCTCCAGCCGCTGGAGGTGTAGACTCCTGGGAACCCAGGGCCCTGCAGGGCTGCGCCTGGCTCTCCCTCTCTGTTATCCAGGTCATCGATGGCAGCCCAGCCTGCAGCTCAGGGTCCCACCCTCCCCTTTTGTCCCTGCCCACGGCCCTGACTGAGGGGGAAGGCGTGAGACGGGAGGCAGGGGAGGGAGTGAAAACCCGCCCTGGGGCCCTGCGAGGGAAGCCGCAGCAGATCCACCTCACTGAAGGGCCAGGTGCTCCTGGGGCCTGCTCCTCCCGCCTCCTCGCCTCCTGGGGTGGAAGCAGGTGCAGCTCTGGAGGAGGGTGTCTCCTGGGTGACAGCCGCCGGGGGGTGGGGGCAGGACTGAAGATCTGTCCCAGGGCCAGGGCGGGGAACCGTGTGGGGCCCTGGCCCTGAATGCGGGAGTGAGCCCCCGCAGGGAGAAGGGGTGTCCAGGAGGGTCCTCCAGGGAAGGGCCTGGGGAGTGTAGCCCAGGGCGGGTGGCCTCTGCACAGGCTCCACTCCTTAAGGAATGGACACAGACTCCAGATCGTGAACTGCACGTCCAACTCAGCTTCTCGAGCTGCTTCAGGGACCTCGGACTGGCCTTGGGCGGAGGCTGGAGGGAACCCGACCTCATGTCCAACAAGCTGCCCTCTTGGGAGCAAATCTCCCTCCGTCCCTGTGCCAAGGAGCACAGCTGTCCACTGAGGAGGCTCATCCCAGCTGCTTGGCCTCGCACAGTGTCCCCTCAAGTCGAGGAACGTGGGTGCCAGGTGGTGGCCTGAGACCCCCCCCAGCTCATCTTCCACACCCAGCCCAGCCCGGCCCCACTCCGCATTTCTTCAGACTCCTGCTTTATCCCCTGGCTCCTGGGAGAAGGAAGGGCCTGGCTTCTTCCAAGAAGGCACATGGAGCAGCCACGGCCTTCAGCAGAGGCACAGGCAGAGCCTGCCTGGACCCAGCAGCTCCACGTCCTCCGCCCTGAGCTCAGGGCCCAGGGCAGCCGACTCCCGCACACAGCTCCTGGGGAGGGGCGTCTTTCCTCCTCATTTTAAGAAGCCGGAAATATTATCTGAGGCTTTGTTCAGAACCTCCACCCCCACTTCCCCGCCATCCCTGTCCCCAGCGACTGCCCCGCCCTCTTGGCACCCCAACTCCTGCTCTTCCTGAGGGAATGCCCCCTGCTGTCCAAACCCATCCTAGTAAGAAAGAAGAGTACCTTTGCCAATGATGGTAAAACAGTGTTTGGGTGCTGGGGTGCACTGACTGTTCAGTGGGAGAGAAGAACACAGCTGGGGAGTCGGCAGGGGTGTGCTGAGTGAGGCAGGAGGTGGCTGGGGCGAGGAGCAGGGCAGGAGCTGGCAGTCTCATAATTGTGAACATAGGCACAAATATCTCTCAAAATGTTTAAAATGAATTAAACATCCTATGGAAAGTGAGTACCTCCTTCACTGTGCTGGCTTTTGAGGGGCACAGTTTTCCCTTGGGGGGCCTTTCTGGGACCCAGGGCTGGAGTGGGGACAGGATTTCTCCTTCTCAGCCCCTGGTCTTGCACCATTTCCGGTGCTCCTGCCGTGAAAGTTCACATGTGACTGCTCCCCCCAAGGCCACTCACCACCGGACAGTGAGAAAAGCCTCTTCAAGTCGGCTGCTGACAAAACCTGTGAAAAACATGCCCGGCTCCAGCCTTGCCCTCCATCTCCACCTCCGGGAGCATCTCTGGGAGGGGAGCGGAGCACCTGCCGGTCAAGTCCTCTCAGTCCCTGGGACCAGGAGCCACAGGGCAGCAGTAGCCTGGAGCTGCTCATCTGTCCATCCTGCAGGTTGCCCAGGGCCAGCCTTCTTCAGGAGAGAGGGCCCCAGCTTCCTGGAACAGGCTTTCAGAGTTTTCTTTTTCCTCCCTCCCTCCCTGCCTCCCTCCCTCTCTCCCTTCCTCCCCCTCTCTCTCCCTCCCTCCCTCCCTATCTCCCTTCCTCCCTCTCTCTCTCCCTCCCTCTCTCCCTTCCTTCCTCCCTTCCTCCTCTCTCTCTCTCCCTCCCTTCCTCCCTCCCTCCCTTCCTTCCTCCTCCCTCTTCCCCTCCCCCCTCTCTCTCTCCCTCCCTTCATCCCTCACTCCCTCCCTCCTCCCCTCCCCCCCTCCCCCCACTCTCCCCCCCTTCCTTCTTCCTTTCTTCCCCTAGCAGTGCTGGGGATTGAACACAGGTCTACTGTCTCCTTTCCTCTATGCCATTTATTTATTTATTTATTCTGGTACTGGGGATTGAACCAGAGGGGCTTAACCACGGAGCCACACCCCAGCCCTTTTTATATTTTATTTTAAGACAGGGTCTTGCTAAGTTGCTTAAGGCCTTGCTAAGTTGCTGAGGCTGGCTTTGAACTTGGGATCTTCCTGTTGAAAGGGTAAAGCTTCTAAGCTGCAAAGCCTGAGTTAAAATGTAAAGGACTAGGTATTGTAAAGTTTCTGAACTGCACACAGAACCTGAAATTCCTGAGGCAGTTAAGACAATGCCCAGAACTGATCATTGAGTTGTTTAATAACCTAGGACCCTGTGTAGCTTGGCACATAGGCATTCAAGGCCCAAACCAATCAGTTTAAATGTGTACCCTGCTTAGGAGTGACCAATCACCCCCGCCCGGCCGGTCCCGCCAATGAATGTGCTAATCATGTATGAGAGTTGTTGTTCAATTTTCCCGCGCCTCATGATGATTTGTTCTGATGTATGCAAAGCCCCCCCCCGCCCTCCCCAAAAAAGTGTGCTTAAGCACTGCTCGACCTCTGCTCTGGGCTGCTCTCCCTTCTTGAGTGAGCCTGGAGCCCCAGCGCGCTGGAATGGATCCCCAATAAATCCCCTTTTGCTGATTGCATGAGCCAGTCTCTTGGTGGTCTCTTCCTCCTACGTTCGCGGGACCCTTACACTGTCTGAGCCTCCCCCAGGGTGCTGGGGTCATAGGTGTGGGCCATCACACCTGGCCAATTCTTTTCTTTTTTCTTTTAAAGTCTCTTGGCAAAACTGACCCTCTGGTGGCGTGCCGTCTTAGCTCTCTGGAAGTATCGACCTCATTGCTCTACGCTGGTCTTTTGGCAGGGCCAGGGCATAGCTGGCTGGACTTCCCTGAGCCCATCCTAGTTCAGAGAGATGGGACGTGTCCCTGTGGCTGTCTGAAGGGCCACCCCACGACCCCACCATGGGTACATTTGCTGCAAGGCCTTGGGGCTCCCTGGGAGATGCCCACCCCAAGAGGAGCCCAGCAGGGACCCCTGGCGGGTGAGGCGGCCTGGAGGGGAGGCCACCCGAGTCAGTCTGTCCACAGACCGCCCTTGAAGGCCCACCTGTGTCCCAGGAAGAGGGTACAACTGCGGAGGTGAGTCAGAACACGCTTCCTGTCGCTCCCTTCCTCCCCTGACCACAGTGGGGGTGCACAGTCCGGGGCCCTGCAGCAGGTCCCTCGTAGGGACTGAAGTGACTCTCCCGCAGCCCTGGTGGCTCTAAGATGTTGACCTTGGTGGCAGATTCCTCAGCAGGAGCCAGAACAGGGCCAGGTGTCTCATGCCTCCCTGCAGCCCGGCCCATGGGCCAGTCCTGGAGCCGTGCCTGGGTTTCTGCATCAAACAGTCAGACCTGGATGGGCAGAGGAGCCAAGGAGCAGGCGGAGACCTGGTGCCGCAGAGGCTGACGGGAGCCAGCCGCAGGCCGGAGGAGCAGGCCAGAGGAGGAGCCCACGCAGGCAACAGCTGCCCAAAACATTCACCAAGTAAAAACCCAAACCAAAGCCTCTCGGCCCGGGCTGGCCAGGATGTTTGGAGTCCTAAGTCTAAGGAGAGCTAGACCCGCAGGTGAGGGCTCCTGCGAAGCCACCCGTGGAAGGGCCAGGCCGGCGGCCACTAGCCCCCATCCTCTCTCAACATCAAGCCGAGGTTTGAATGTGGTGTGTCCGAGGGTCCACTGCGGTGGAAGGTGTGGTCCCCGGTGGCCGGATCCCAGGGTGGCATGGTTGGGAGGTGCCCGAGCCTTCCGGGTGGGCTGGGGCATGAGGGGTTTATAGGGACCCCTAGGGTGGTCCTCACGAGGGCAGTTATAAAGGGACCACCGCCCCTGCTCATCTTCCCTTCCTCCGCACCTGCTGGGGTGGGACCACCGCTTCTCTGCCCACTCCTGCCATGAAGTGCAGTCAGCAGAGGGGAGGGACCCTGTGTCTCCACCACCCCTGTGGGACGTCACAGCACCCCCTGTGGAGCAGCACTGTCCATAGACTCCAGATCTGTCTGCCCACCAGGAGACACAGGGGACAGAGCCACCACAGGACCCCTGACCTTTCAACCCGCCAAATCCAAAAGTGAGCCAACGACCGAGAATGTCTCCAACAGGCAGTCGGCGTGGGAAACGCAGAGCGGGACAGCCTGCTGAGACCACAGGAGGATGGAGACTAGGGAGCTGACAGCAGGGGACAGGCAAAGGAACCAGCGCCACACTGTAGGGACAATCAGGGAAAAACAGAGAGAGCCGTCATCAGATAACACTAAGGAGTTATCGCTGACCTCCTGGTGACATAGGGTGTTGTGAGTGCTTAAACTTTAATCCCTGACTTGTTAGAAATACAGACTGGAATGTGAGCAAAATGACATGTTTTAAACACACACACACACACACACACACACACACACACACACACACGTGTGTGCACACAGAGTTTAAGAAAGACAACTCAAAGAACAGAATGTGGGTAATGGTTGGGGTAGCTGATGGCACTTGCGGTTCATTCTATCATTCCTGTACTTTCATGTGCGACTGGGGAGCACATGGAGAGAGGTGGATTTTGAGAGAAAGAAGATGGTTCCATTTGAGTACACCTGATCTTAAATGCCTTTGGGTCTTCCAAACAGCAAGGGAACCCACTGCGCACTCACTCTGATGGCTACAGTCAAGAAGTGAGATCATAACAAGTGCTGGTGAAGGTGTGGAAAAGTCGTGACCCTGTGCACAGGGTGGTGTGCAGACAGGTGGCAGAGCAAGTGGTGCAGGGCGACGGAGGCAGCATGGGGCGTCCTCGGAACCCAAGAACAGAATCACCATGGAGCCAGCCACCCTGCCAGGGAAAGAAAATGCAAAAGAAACCAGGTCTCCAGGTACACTCTCACACCCACGCTCATCCCAGCCCTATCCACAGTATCCACAAGGTAGAAGCCACCCTGAAGCCACTGATGGTAGTGGATAAATAAAACGTGGGGTAACCCATCAACGAAGATCATTCAACCTCGGCAAGGAGTGAGAGGTGGGTCTTGAACACACTACGCAGCGTGAAAAAAGTCAGTCACAAAAGACCACGTGTTCTAGGATTCCTGGACTTTGCTCTGGAGACGGAAAGGACACTGGTGGTTGGCTAGGGGTGGGCAGAGAGGGGGAGGGTGGAGTGTGGTAGAGAAAATTGTTCTCAGGTTGATGGTACAGAGGCTTGCACGTATTCCAGAATGTTTTCCACTGGGTCTGCACTTTGATGGGTGGATTGTACCATAAGTGAACTAAAAACAAACAAAAAACTCTTAAAATACATAAAATTAATGTACCCAAAACATCCATGGAAATCCAGGATTGGACTGAGCGTGACCCCGATGTTGGTGGAGCTCACGAGGACTTTCTTCGTCCCATCTACCTCTTTGGAGACACAAGTCTCTCTTAATGTGCACACGCTTTCTGATGCATTTTAGTGAAATTAAATGTAAATTGCTCACTGTTTCCATAATTCATTATGTGCAGCCTCAATTACATAATTAATGACTCAAATTGCTGTTAGGGCTGCTGGTGGCAGTGCTAACAAACAGCAGCTGCCAGCCACGAGTGACATTGGACAGGCAACAGCATTCAACAGAAGTGTCCATCACGCACATTCTGCCCACCACGTGCTTTAGAGAAACCACCCTCTTCACAGCCCATGTGGACAAGCCAGTGTGCCACAGGTGTCTGCCCTTTCCGGCCACATGTGCAGGCATGTCACACACACATGAGGGGACTGAACCAAGGGATGGGAGCTGGGGGAAGCTGCCACCATCAGATCCTCTTCCCCAAGATTTGTGGCCACACAGTCGGAATCATCAGCTGCCTGGGGTGAGGTAGGAATGTGCTACTGACTTGGAGGCTGGGCCCACTGGAAGATGAACGAGTGGACGGGCAGTGTGGGCTCTGCAGGGAGGAAGGAGAGTGAGGGGCAGTGGGCCACAGTGGACTCACGCTGCCTTGGTTCCTGGTGGCTTTCCAGTTCTGGGAGAGTCCTTCCAGAGTCGTGGCAGTGTCCTTGCACTTAGCCAGCATAAGATGCCGTGTGTCCATGAACATTGTAAACCCCTTTGTGTGTTTTTTTTTTTAAATAATGTTTATTTATTTATTTATATTTTTGGGTACTAGAGCTTTAACCCAGGGGTGTTTTACTACTGACCACTCCCCAGCCCTTTTTACTTAATTTAAATTTGAGACAGGGTCCCACTGAGTTGCTAGCTTGCTGGGGCTGGCCTCAAGCTTGGTCTCCCAGCCTCCCCCTCCTGAGTTGCTGAGATTCCAGGCATGGCCCTGTGCCTGGTGGTAAACCTCTCTTGACAAAGCACTTGAATGGGCTTCTCTCTCAGAACCCAGTGGATTCTGTAATGACGTGTTTCGTCTTTGTCCTCAGTTCCCGGTGAAGCTCCTAAGACCCTAGGGAATCTCTGGAGCAAGGGGAGTGCCTCCTGCATGCTCATGGGATGTCTCCTGGCTGGCAGCCCCTCCATAGCTTCCGGATGGGAACTGACCACAAGAAAGATCAAGGCAGGATTAGAGTTGGGACTTCCAGCCCCACCTCAAATCTCCTGGGAGGGAGAAGGACTGAAGATGGAGGTGATGAGCAATGGACAGTGATTTAATAAAAATGCCTGTAACACGAAGCTTCCACCAGAGGAAAGTTTAGGTGGCTGGTGCCTGGAGGCTCCCGAGGGGGCTGCCCCCTGAGAAAGCAGGGGGTCTCTGAGCCCCTGCCAACATCCTTGTCCTATGCATCTCTCCACAGCGTCCTTTGTAATGTCCTCTGTGATAAACAAGTGAACTGCACTCTGCAAGTGCCCTAAAAAATTAATTGAGCCTGAGGAGAGGGTTGTGAGAGCCCGATTTATAGGCAGTAAGTCAGAAGCACAGGCCACAAACCACACTTGTCATTGGTGGAGACTGGCCCTCAACTTCTGGGGTCTGACACTCTCTCCATGTAGATAGCAGGGGAACTGAGTTGAGTTTGAGGATGTGGGGTGGTGCTCTTACAGAGCTGGTTGCCGGTGGGGAGAAATCCCTACCCATTTTAGTGCCCAGAGGTCACAAAAATATTCTGTGTTGGTGTGTTAGTGGGGAGATGGTGGGACGAACTGTCTTTCCCCCCGTGACTCCTGGTTGATAAGGATGTGCTGATGGGGTAGCTAACACATTTCAAGCCGACTGTGTTTGGTGTATAAGTCACATACAGGACACCGTAGGGAATAGGGTGAGAATGAAAGAAGGCGCAGAGCAGCGGCCTCGCCACCCAGTACCCCATTCCTAGGTGTTCCCTCACACAGAGATGTAGGTGTTCGTCCACACAAAGTCTTACCCGTGAGCCACCCTCGCACGGTGACCTCCCAAATATCAATCATCAGGTCAGCAGACAAACAAACCGTAGCACACCCCGGAAGAAGGACGCTACTCCTTAATGGAAAGAGGGAGAAGTACCAATTCTTACAGCAACACAGGTGACCCAGAAACTGTGCCGTGTTGAGGAGAAGCTGACGAGTGCTTGCCTGGGTTTGGAGCAGGGGAATGAGATCGATTATAAACAGCCAAGTGGACCCTTTTGGGAGCAATGAAATTATTTGGCTTCTTGAATTTGTGGCAGTGTACATGGCAGATAGTGTCGAAACAGGTTGTACTCTTCAAAGGACCATGAAATCATCCTTCAATGAAGTTAATTTAGTAAGAAAGAAGGAAATGACAAAATTATCATACATGCTATAAAAATTCTTAGGATGTATTTTTGGGTTCTTCATAGTCTTTGGAGCTGTGATATTATTTCTCATGTGAAAATACCTAGATTTATTTATTATTTTTAGATTTATCCCTGGATATTTTATGTTCTTTGTGTACTATAAATAGGATTCGTTTTTAATTTTTCAATTGTTTGCTGCTATATAGGAGGCTAGTGTCTTTTTTTGCAAGTTAAACTAATATCTCATGACCTTATTAACCCATTTATTAGTTCTAATAATTGCTCTATAGGTTCCCTGGGATTTTCTGTGTAAAGAACTCTATCCTTTGCAAATAGGAGCAGTTTTTTTTTTCTTTCTGACTTTTATACATTTTGTTTATTTTTCTTGCCTTATTGCAATGACTAGAATTTCCAGCTTGATGTTAAATGTAAGAGGTGGAAGCAAGCCTCTTTGCCTCACTCTCCATTCCAGGGGAACAATCCAGTCCTTTATTACTAAGTGTATTTGTCGTGAGCTTTCACATATGCTTTTATGGGCTTGAGGAACTTCCCTACTCTTCTTACTTCTCGGAGACTTTTTTTTAATATGAATGAACATAAATGTATCAAATGCTTTTTTGTATTTATTTAAATCATCCCTTATTTTGTAAATAGGGCAAATTGTACTGATGGATTTCCAAATGTTCAAGCAATCTTGTATTCTTGACATCACTTTCACCTGGCTGGCGGTCTTATTTTTGTTCCGTGGCAACTACTTTCTCAGACAGCGTTTAAGAGTTTCTTATCACCGGTGTTCAGGAATTTTGTCGCGGTAGATAGATGGATAGATACAGATGTAGATGTAGATGTAGACACGTGGAAGTCGGTGTGATTTTCCTATTTCTTGCGATAGGGACTCAGACCTGAGTTTCTCGGATCTGAGAGCTTCGGCAAATCTGAGGATATTTCAGCCTAATTTCCCCACTTTCCGACCCCTTCTCTCCCACCCTTCTGCTAGGACTTTGCACGTACAACCCCAGTTGTCCTATAGATCACTAAAATTGTCCCCCTCCCCATCCCCCAGTCATTTTTTCTGTCTGGTCTCAATTAGGAAGCTGCTACAGCAGTATCTTTAGGTGCACTATCTTTTCTTTCCTCATTTCTACCTGCTTGGAAACCCATCTCGTGGATTTTTTAGTTTCATAGACTGATTTTCCAGCTCTAGTACTTCTGTTCAGTTCTGCTCCATTTCCCTCTTCCTCGTGTTCCTCTTTCCCTTGGAAATCTTAAGCATGGTCACAGCTTTTTTGGCTGCTGTAACAGACCCAGTGGTGGCTTCAAACAGCAGACATGGGCTTCAGCAGCTCTGGGGGCTGAGGGCTCCGAGGTCAAGGCCCTGGCAGATGGAGTCTGGGGTCTGGGGCCTGGGTCTCAGACAGACGTCCTCTTGCAGTAAGCTCACGTGGCAGAGGGCGCTAGGTGCCCTCCGCCTCTTCTTAACCAACTCTGCTCATGGGAGTTCTGCCCTCAGACCCCACCCACCTCACCAAGGCCTCAGTGTACAAATGCCAACACGTTTGGGGTCAGGGTTCAATATATTATTTGGAGGGGGACGTCAACATTTAGTCTATGATGAGCACATTCTAACAATTGTTTTAAAGCCCTTCTCTGATAAATCCATCATTTCTGCATCTCCACGTCTGCCTTTCTGGTTTTTCTATGACTGACTTTTCTCCTGGGTTATGTGTCACAGTTTCTCACATCCTCACGGGTCAGGTTGATTTTGATTGGCTGTTGGACGTACTGATTATGATTACATTGCTGAGTGGCTCGAGTCTGTCTTCCTCTAGGTGGTGAGTCAGCTTTCTGTGGCAGGCAGTTAAAATTATTTTTGAATGAGATTGATCTTGTTGAGGCCTGTTTCATTTTTCAGGGCAGGGGTACAGCAGACGTTGCTGTTGGCCTGGTTTTGTCCAGTGACGGAGGCGTGACTTTCCTGAGTTCTTTTCTGAACGCCCCCTGTACTCGGCGCCGTCTTGCCACTTGACTGGTTGGAACTGTGTGAGCTCTAGAAATTGTCCCGCTGACAGGTCCCCACTTCTTTGCCTGCCCTTGGCAGGTTGATCCTGTGCTGAGTAGCACAGAGTGACCCCTGTCGTGAAGAAATTCAAGGACACCTCTCTCCCCCACCCGCAGTACAGGCAAGTGCTCTGCCACTGAGCTGCTTCCCCAGCCCATTTAAAATTTATTTTGAGACAGGGTCTTGCTAAGTTGCCTAGGCTGGCCTCAAACTTGTAATCCTCCTGCCTCAGCCTCCCAACCAGGTGGAATTACAGGGGTGTGCCATCAAGTCTGGCTCCTGGGACACCTTGTGAGGAGCAATTTTCCTTTGAGCTCAGCCCACTTGTAAACTGCGCTGTGACCTCAGTTCACTCATCTCCTGGAACCCCAGTCTGTGCTCTCACTAACTGGCTCTCTGTGGTCGCCTGTCTCTTGGGGAAGAGACAGCAGCCTCCATTTCTCCACGTGTCCCCTTCGCTCGGTGACTTCGCTGACAGCCCCAGTGTCTGAAAGCTGTTTCATGGTTTTTTCCCAGTTTTCCACCTGCTTCGTCGGGCAGGCAAGTTCAGTAGGACCACAGCTGGCGGCCGGAAGCAAGAGTCCAACTTTCCCCCAAAGACATGGGGGAAAGACATGTTCCACCAGTTTAAAAGTTTCTACTAAATGAACCAAAAGAGAAGCAAAGTCCTGACGCAAACTGAATCGGTGTTTTTCATCCAGCGGGAGGGACACCTAAGGAAGATGTGACTGTCACTCGTCCTACTGTGCTGGTTCTCTCTGCAGGAAGGAAAAACAGAGAAAAGCAAAGCTACAAGAGGCCTGAGGACTTCGGGAGGAACGTGGTCCTAGGGTGGGCCGTGAGCAGGGAGCAGTCAGAAGTACGGTCCTTGGGGTAGCAAAGCCACCAGGGCAGAAGGCGTGACCTTCCGCCCACGCGGGATGTGTCTGTCCACAGCCACCGGCACGGTCTTCCCCGGGGAGTGCAGAGAGTTTCAGATACTGAATGGGAACTTGGCTGGACAGGTGCTGGTCTAAAACCACTGATATCAAGAGTGTTCATTCAGAACCAATGAGCCCGCTCAGGGGCAGGGAACAAGGATGTGGGGCGGCGGGGAGTCAGGTCCCCAGACATGGCCCTGTAGGAAACTCCCTCAGCACAGGGCAGCTCCCTGGGTCCTGGGGTAGTGGCTGGTGCAGCTGGACAGGTCCATCTTCCGGGAGCAACAGGGTGCGTCCTGGTGGAGGCTGTGCCCCGCTCCTCGCTGACTTCCGGGGCGACTCAGAAAATCAGCCTCCTTATGGGAGGCTCAGGCTCCCTCCTCGGTGAGGTGTTGGCTCTTCCCTCTTCATTCAACTCTGCCTCTGTATCTATGTAACTCGGGAAGAAAAGAGGCAATGGGCACGGTCTGTTGTGAGCCAATACAGGAAACGCAGTTAGATCTCCCGTGGACTGAGCTCCTGTCTCCACGCAGCCTTTCGCTTTGACACGGTTGGGCTGCGAAGCCACAGGTAATGAAATCAGCGCTGGCACCTGCAGGAGAGTCTCAGGGCCTCGCCATGAGTCGGGTCTTGGGTAGGAGATGGTTTTATAAAATATGGCACAGTTTTGTCCCTTTAGGCAACTCTAAGCACAGTTGGGGACACTGCTCAGAAGGGACATTAGAAAAGTGAAGGGCATTTGCAGGTGAATGGATGGAGTTGGAGAAGGTGGCGCTAAGTGAAGTTGGCCAATCCCCAAGAACCAAATGCTGAATGATCTCTCTGCTGTAAGGAGGCTGATTCATGGTGGGGTTGGTGGGGGGAGCATGGGAGGACGAGATACCTCCAGACAGGGCCGAGGGGAGGGAGAAGAAGGGAGGGGGCAGGGGGTAGGAAAGGTGGTGGAATGAGACGGACATCATTACCCTAAGGGCATGTGTGAAGACAGGAATGGTGTGAATATACTGTGTGTACAACCAGGGAGATGAAACTCTGTGCTCTATGTGTGTCCTATGAATTGAAAAGCACTCTGCAGTCATATGTAACTAATTAGGATTAAAAATTAAAAAAACAAAGAAAGGCGAATGGGCAGCGAGGAGCCAGCTGAATCGTCCAAAGCACCAGCACTGCCCACGGCCAGCTGTTTGCATTGGACACAGTCAGAAAAACACAGAGACAAACCGCGGTGCTCCACCCAGTCCCCAGCCCAGGCAGGGCAGGGAGAACCCGGATGGGCCAGCCCAGATCCTCCCAGCCCCGCCTGCTCTCCCACCCGCACACTTGGCAGTCTCCCCTGACCCTGGTGCTGGCCACCAGGGACACCATGGTGAGCAGAGCCAGGCTGGGCCCCACCCAGAGCCTCAGGGAAGCTGGCAGCAGGGAAGCAGCTGTGGCAAAGGTGGGGACGTCAGGTGAGGTAAATTCTCTGGAAAAAAAGAGCCCGGGGCCTGCGGGGGCTTCCCAGTGGAGCTGACCACGGCCAGGGATGGGGCATCACCGTAGGGAAGCTGGAGGAGGAGGATGCCCCCAGGGGGGGCCATTTCCTGGGAGAACCCCACCTTGCACCTCTGGGAGGGCTCAGGGAGTGAGGGCAGCTCCTGGGGTGCCTTCCCAGCTCTCAGAGGCAACCCTTCATTCCTCACAGAGGCCCTGCTGAGAGCCAGGCTGACCACTGTCCTGGGCCTCCTGGGTCCATTCTGGTGACACGCAGGCTGCTGCTTCTCAGAGAGGCCAGGGCCAGCCAGACATCCAGGATGTGCCCGTGCTGATGGCAGGACAGCACCAGGCCCCTGACATTTCTTATTGGACATCTCTTTAATATTCATGCAGCTCCCCAGGGACCTTTGAAAGATTCCCAAGCTGCTTCGATGTCGTCTAAAGGATCGAGCTGCGGGAAACAGACCACTTTTCAGGTCTTTCAGAGCTGTGATAACAAAGGATATTTAAGGAAACCTGGATTTCAATTTATCCTCAGAACTTTAAAGAAAGGACCCACAATTCCCAGAATCACAGCTTCCGAAACACTTCCTGGTTTTTCCTTTGCGTGGAGACAAAATAAAAATCAAAGCTACTTTGGATGATGTAAAAAATGCCATCTGTGTGACCATGAGAGAGCAGCGTGATCCAGAGCCATCCTGGAGACTTCTAACCCAAGCTGAGCGGGGGCTCGCGTGTTCAGAGCTCTCTCTTTTTGGAGACTAAGGAAATTCTCCTCTTCCTGGACTGTGGGTAATAACTTCTCTCTCGGTGAGCTAAACGCGGTCTAGACAGTGCCCACCATGCTTGGGACGGCCATTCTGTTGTGAGAAGAAGAGGGCAACAAGGCTGTCCTCGACAGTAGTGTCTCTTTAAAAGATGAGGTTTTCCAATCAATACTCCTGGAGTCCCTGTAGAGATGGCAGAGGATGTTCAAGGGGGAGAGAGCTTTTACTTTTAGATTTCATATATATATTATATTCCTTTATGTTGGAGCTTTGCTATGCACTCGTGAGTTCTTGGCCTCTGGAGAAACATCATGCTGTACAAATACAAGGCAGCCTGCAGGTTCCTGGGGGCCTGGAGCTGTTTGCAGGGGGTGATCCCAGGAGGCCGGCTGTGTCACAGCGGGAGGCACCGTCCCTTAGAGTTCCCAGACAGCTCAGCAGGAATGAGAAGTGGGTTTCCCCTTCTCACACTTGAGTTCTCTGCTCAGGGAGACCTGCTGCTGTGACGTGGGCACTCCTCCTACCTTGCAGGCCTGTGGACCCCGGCCCCAGACTCTCCCCGACTCTGCCCACTGCTCCTGCGAACGGCCCAGCTGGCGAGCATGCTCCTGCCCTGCCCGCCACCAGGCCTCAGTGTCCGCAGCTGGGAAGTGCATCCCTGGGGTCCTGGTGGCTTTGAGCGGAAGGGCTCAGAGAAAAGACACCTGTTTTCATAGTGAGGACGGTGATCAGAGGCCGGCCTCGGGCTGGGCTGGGGACTTGTTGACAGCAGAGGTAGGCTGTGACTTCCAGAGCGGAAGTGACTCAGGCCCGCTTGGTCACTTCATTTCTTCTTTTCTTGCACCTCAGTTTTATTAAAGTGCATTTTGCTTCCAACGGGATCCTTCATGAAGTCCCAGCTGTCCTGTGCCTGTGTCGGCATGAGACCTGAAGAGGGAAGCATCAAGTCACGGCTCTCATTCTGGATTCCAGGAGCCTGGGTGCAGCCAGGGGTGGTAACAGG
Organism: Ictidomys tridecemlineatus; assembly: GCF_052094955.1. NCBI lineage: Eukaryota > Metazoa > Chordata > Mammalia > Rodentia > Sciuridae > Ictidomys > Ictidomys tridecemlineatus. Next base: position 193,850,690 of record NC_135483.1, on the reverse strand, counting down.
CTGCACTCTCACAAGGCAGGTATTGGGCCAGCTTTAGGCCCAATTGATCCTCTGATCCACGCTCCAGCTCTGGAGAAGGCAGACTCAGGCGGACCCACAGTCTCTGCTGGCCCCTGTCCTTCCACACTAAAGGAGTCTCTGCCGTTTAGGGTGACTTTCATCAACCAGAGGCCCTCCCCACCAGCCCAGGCTTTCTGTAACCAGGGGGTGGCACGTGCTGCAGTCCCGCCCAACCACGTGCAGGGGACTCTGGGCAGTGCTACGGAGGCAGAGTCCCTGCTGCCCTTGTAAAGAGAGACTCGGTTGGCAGGTCCCATGATCTTTACTCTTCTCCTCCTCCTCCTTCTTTCTCCTCCTTCCTCCTTCTTTTTGGGTATCAGGGATTGAACCCAAGTGCCCTCAGCCACTGAACCACACCCCCAGCCCTTTTTATATTTATTTAGAGACAGGGTCTTGTTAAGTTGCTTAGGGCCTCACTTCTGCTGAGGCTGGCTTGGAACTTGCGATCCTCCTGCTTCAGCCTCCTGAGCTGCTGGGATCACAAGCGGGCACCACCTTTGCCTTTCTTCCTACCTGTAAAGTGGACCCAATGCCCAGAGATGCTGTAGCCACCTCAAGTGTGGACCAAAGCCAGACCCAATGGACAACCTGTTAGGTGTGAAGAACGAGCCCCTTCCACCACAGAGGGCTGGGTGAGGTTCCTGGTGCACCCCACCAACGCAGTCCTGCAGCCTGGTGCGACCGTGTGTCACAGGTAAGAACTGCATAAGACCCATGTGCAGCCTGTCAGTGCAGCCAGCGTTGACCTGGGGACAGTGGCCTCCCACCTGACTGGGCGTGGCTGCTGGCTCACCCGAGAAGTAAGCTTGGAATGCTAGTTTTTTCTATCCAGGTCATTTCCCCAGCGCCTTGGCTGGTGGTTAGCTTTTATGCATCATGAACCTGTGTAAGAATTAACTAAAAGCCTTGGATACCCTCCTTATAAGCTAATCAGGCCCAAATTAACAAAATATCTGTGCACCATTCTGAGGGTTTCAAAGACTCCTAAACCCCCCATGGGCCCTGGCTGGAAAAAAAATCTTGCTCTAAACACACACAATCAATTTTGATTATCTGACTACATATGCCCACTTTGTTGATTAACAGCATGTAAATTAGGTACTTGTTTGATTTTTAATTTTGCAAATTGGGGTATTCGTTCTGTTCCTCGGGTGCTTACAGCCAGTTCCAAATTGCTCTCATTTCATAAATTATGATCTGTAGCAAAAAATAAGGAATGATGAAAATGATGTTGGCTCAGAGTAAGAGACTAAACATCACGACAGAAACTGGGGCCCTGAAACCCTGATCTCTGGGCCCCGGGACCGAGCTTCTCATTCTGGAAGTGCTGCGTGGGCCAGAGTGTGCTCTCTCCCCGCCGACTTGGAGACCCCTGCACATGGTGACGGGATCTGCTTCTCCCTCTTGGTAGCAGTGTTCCATTGTGCAAATGTGCCCACGTATATATGTGCTGCAGCTGTTTATTAGATCGTCCTAAGATTGACAGAGGTTTATGTTGTCGCAAATTTTAAAACTCCTGTTGCTCCCTAGGACTCTGTCCCAACTCCATGCAGCTCCTGGGGTGTCAGAGAGAATACAAACCAACTGCCTCTGCTTGGCAAAAGAGAATTAAAACCACTAGACTTTGGCGAACCCCGCTCTACCTACCTTCACTGAAACATCCAAAGTCCAATATCATGATTTTCTATATTTTCCATCTTTAATTATGCAAGTCGCCATTTCCTTGTCATGCTGGGGTTTCTGACTCACAGAAAGCATCACCTGGGTAGGGTAGGAAAGGGGCACAGCAAGGACCTGGGAGCCAGGCTGCCCGAGGGTGGATGTCAACTCACACTTGCTAGCTGTGTGAGCTTGGGAAAGTTCTTAGCCTCTCTGTGCTTCCCTTCCTGATCTGTAAAATGAGGATGGTAAATGTGCCTACTTCATACCACATTGTCAAGATCAAATGAGGAAAAATCTCTGAAGTGTCAGGACTCTGTGGGCCAAGGATGTGTCTAGGCGTCTTTTTAGCCTGGGTGCCTAGGAATAGCTTGGGTGGGGACTGCCCCTGCAGGAGTGCTGCTGCCCCAGGCAAGGAGCCAGGCCTGCCTCAGAGCCCACCTGGATCCAGGGGGCAGAGGCAGGCACACACCCCTCCTGGAGCTCACAGAGACTGTGTGGGTACCCAGGAGGCCCTCTGCACAGCCCGGGGAGGACCAGCACAAACCACAGGGAACCAGGCCTCTGCCCACACGGTGCCTCCATGGAGACAGCAGCCCATTCCCCAATTCACAGCTGCAGAAGAGTGGCAGATGTTCCCCTGGTGGGCACAGGCTGTCCTGCTGGGACTTCTTGCTAAGGAGATGAAGTCTCTTCCTAGGACTGCAAAGCACAGCCTGAGGCAGCGGAGGTGGCTCTGTTGCTAGGTGCAGAGGGCGGGACTGTTGCTAGGTGCAGAGGGCGGGACTGTTGCTAGGTGCAGAGGGCGGGACTGTTGCTAGGTGCAGAAGGCGGGTCTGTTGCTAGGCGCTGGAGGCCTGCTAATCCCTCTCACTGGGCCGCCCAGGAGTCCAGCGACCTGTTTGTGTGGGAGAAGACTCCCTGAAAACAATGGCTGGGTTTGAATGAAAGTTCAGCAGGAAGCCCCTGCAAGCAGGGACAGGGATGGAAGGCAGGAGGCTCGGAGCCGAGAGCTGTCTGCAGGGCTGCAGGTGAAAGCCACACTCCAGGACCCACAGCCCGCCCCTGTGCAGAAGAGGAAGTCTTCAACCTGAGCTTGTCCTCACACGCTGGGGCTCCTAGGAATCCAAGAAGGCTTGCCACAGGCTGCTTCCCGAGCCCACAGCACCCCAATCAGCAGGCTGGAGAGCCTGGGCCATCGGGCGCTCCTCCTGGTGGCTCTTATTCAGGTGGCCCAGGGACTGCACGTAAAGAAAGAAGCAAGCCAACGGTCGGAGTCCTACGCTGGTGTCCAGGGCGGCTCCTCCCAGAGCTGAGGGCAAAATTATATGGGAGCCCAAGATAAAAATCATATTCCATTCACCAGAGCTCTCAGGTCTAAACCTGATTGGTCTGCAAAACGCCCAAGACAGACAGAACAGCGCACACTTACATGGTGAAGAAACCACACGGACAAGCTGCGTTCTTTGGAGAGAAATGTGAGTTCAATGCAGAGCAGAGCCTTATCTTTGAGGGAGAGAGATCTGCTGACTACACCAAGGGACTCCAGTGACATTCGGGGCACAAACATGGGTATGGATCTCAAGCACGAGACACAGGCGCTCTTGTTTGGACGGTGTGAGGCCCCTGTGCATGGCACAGTGCTGCCAGTTGCCAGAACCTCTGTGTGTTTTACACAAACCTAATATTTGAAAGGTGAGGGCCAGCTCTGGGTGGGTCCTGGGGCGTGCACCCACCTCCAGGGCCTGGGGGAGTCTCTAACTAGGTCATGGGCCAGAGCCTCTCCACACACAGGCATTACCTTTCCTGTCTAATTTCCTAACTCATCATCATGTGGAAAAGTGATAATTAAGAATAAAGGTGTGTTCCAAATGCCCTGCAGAACCGCAATCTGATTTTCCTAAGAGGTTTTTAATGCCCAGTTCTATCCTGAGGAATTCACTGGCAGCACAAAGACTCCCCCACCCCCAGCAGCCTCTACATAGGTGCACAGGGCTGCGTTGGTGTAGTTCAGGCTGCTAGGCCGACGTCAGTGTGGAGTCTACTATCAACTCCTTTTTGTGCTCAAAGGTTCCAACCAGGCTCAGAGTCACAAGGTCTTTCCTCTCTCAGGAAGGCAGGAGCTCTGCAGTTGCCAGGCAACCACCCGCCCCTCCTCCTACCTCTTGCTAGGCTCAGGTGTCAGGGCCATTGTCCAGGGAGGACCTGGACGACAGCTCACTGGAGGCTGCAGGTGATGGCGATGCACCCTCCCAGGACTGCTGATCACACCTCAGGTGGGTGATCTACACCTTGGGTGTGAGCTGATTTGCACTTGGAGTGCAGAAAGAAGTGTGGATGTGTGAAAAACAGAACAAGAACTTGTCATCCCAAAGTGTGAGTTCCAGCTGAGCCAAACACGTAATATCACAGTGGCAAGAGCAGTAGACACAGAACTTTCTAGAAAACTTCCTACTCTTCAACACGAAACTTGCACTTGTTGAAGAAAATAGTTCCAGTGAAGCCAGAATTAGACAGGCAGTCGGTAGGTAGGAAAACCGAGTCGGGTCAGATCAAGGAGGCCAATCTGAGCGAGTCTGGGAAGTTGGAGAGGGAGTCCTTTCTCCACTCTCCCTACAGGGAGTTATAAAGTTATTAATTAATGTGTCCTGGGCCGCTCCATCCCATCCTTACCTGGTCCATCTGCTTCTCACCTTGTGGCCATCCCACCCAGCAACTCCTGGTCAGGAATGCAGGAAGGAGAAGAGAGGGAAGAGGGCAGGAGAACAAGGGACGTCTAGGACGCTAAAAAGAGAGAACACCTTGCCTCCAGGGACACCAGGACACCAGCTGTGACCCCTCCTCCCTCCGGAGAAGTCTCCCCCTTTTTAAATAAACCCTGATCTACATGCCCGCCTCCGCGTGCTTCTCTAAGGTCACACTTCAACACGGGGGAGCAGCACTGGTCACCGGTAGCCCGCGGTGTCACAGGTGCACAGAAAGCCGTCCAGGCACTAACACCCTGAGTGGTTCTGTCATCCATCCCAGGACTGACCGGCGGTTTGCGTCCACTCGTTGAGGTCCCCCTTGCCTGGGTCTCAGGAGCAAGCCCTCTGCTGTGAGACAGACCTGGATTCTGTCCATGGTGAGGGCTGAGGTTATGGGGAGTCAAAGGACGGGGTCTTCATGGGGGTGGGGGAGACCCCCAGAGGAGCCTGGCTTTCAGAGCTGAACCCTGAAGAGGTCAGCATGATGAAGGTCAAGGTCAAGGTGCTGACTACATGCAGCAGCAGTTGGCCAAGGCTGGTTCTCCACAAAAGGGGTTTAGGATAGGTTCATGGGGTAGTTTGCCAAAGCCCCTCGCCCAATGCTGTGCCTCTAGGAAGTGTCCAGAATCGTCCTGAAGAGAAAGGTTCTGTGGCCCAAGGACAAACTGCCACAGCCATGTGTCCAGTGATGCCATAGCAGGGCCAGGAGCTTGCACCCACGACCTTGTGGCCCTACAAGGTGAATGCTTCTGGCAACTTCCCCACGTCCTTCTGCAGGCTGCTGACCTCCCGGGGAGAGCTGGTCACACCCCTGCCAGGGAAGCTCCCAGTTGCGCTTCAAGGGCTCCAGACATGGGAAGCAGGTTTCCAAGACGCAGAGCAGGCTGAGGACAGATGAAGATCCTCACAGGGAGGAGGGGGGCCGTGGAAATGCAGAGCCCTGGGAACAGGCGGGCATACCTTGAATCCCTCCCATGACTCACAAGCCACCCTTGAAAGTGGCATAGGTGTGTGCCTGCGGCCAGCCTTCTACTGTGCGGCGGAGGGCGTTAGAACAACGGGCAGCGCGGTGTGACCAGTCACAAGTGGAGGCTTAGTCTCCGATCAGGAAGAAACTGCCTACGCCTGGCTCAGGGGGAGCCTCGGGGTGTCCACGTGCAGATGAGTCAGGCTGCAGGTAGGCAATGGGCACTCTCCCGTCTGCTCCTGCCAGGGGGCCGCCAAAGGCAAGGGGACATGCAGGGGTGTGAGCTGATATTTGAGGCGGATGCTGTGGTGGCTGTGGGGACGGGCTGGAGGACACTACAGGGAGGGGCAGTGGCTGGGCTGGCACAGCCACTGTGAGGGAGAGGAGCTCAGGAGCCTGGAGCAGAAGTCAAAGCGCAATGTGGCGCACGGGGGTGAGCAGCCTGGGGACGCGGTCCAGTTCCCAGCATCTCCTGCCTCTCTCTGCGTCTCTGCGGCGCTGAACCTCAGGTCTGACTGCTCCACCTGCAGTAGTCCTTTACAGAGCCAACCCTAGACCTCCACCCTCCACCCTCCTCTGTAGCCTCATCTTACTTGGCTTGTCTAACCACAGCCGCTAACCCTCCTCTCCCCACCGCCAGGCAAAGCTGTCCATCCACCAAGTCTCCATGTTCTCAGGTGACCAGCCACCTGCCCAGCTGGCCACTGCTCTCCTGCCCAATTCAATGTTGATTCGCCTCCCATCTCCCATATCCTGCCCTTCTCTTTCTGTTCCTGGACCTCTTCAAACCAACTCAGGGCTGCCTCTGGGACCCCCAAAGCCTCCCCACCTCACCTTGAGCAGACTCAAGGATCCTGAGTCGGACATTGAAGGCTATTTACCCCTGGCCCAGCTTCTCATCTGTTTAGTCTGTTTGGGTTGCTATGACAAAATGCCTGAGACAGGGAAATTTATAAAGAACAAAACCTCTCAAGTTCTGGAGGCTGGGAAGTTAAGTCGAGGCAGCAGCAGGTTCAGGGTCTGGTCAGGGCCACTCTCTGCTCTCAAGATGGCGCCTTGTTGCTGCCTACACCAGAGGGCTGAATGTCATGTGAAGCCATCGCTCTGTGAAGCCTCCTTTGAGGCCCTTGGTCTCCCTCCCCACTCACAGGGGAGGGCCCCTTAAGACCTGGCGTCTCTTAACACCATCACATCAGCCCTGAAGTTCCACGTTCAAGCTGTAGCTCCTCCCACCGTAGCCCCCCACCCCCCGCCTTGCTCTTTTCAAGCCCCTTAGACTCCAACTTTCCTGAGCTACGGCTGCCCTGAGGGGTCGGTTCTAGGACCCCTCGCCTCGGTAACGAGCGCACTAAGAGCACCTCACACACAGCAGCTGGAGCACCATGTCCGCAGCACCCTGCGCGCCTGGCACCTGGCTTTCCTTCCCATTCTAGCATTTTCTAACTTCCCTGATGACTCTTTGGACTCATGATTCAAAGTGTGTGATTTCCAAGTATTGGGGGATTTTCCAGAAATCCTTTAGTACAGGATCTGAGGGGTATGCATGGGGATTGATCCAGGTCCCCCAGATTCCAAGATCCCAGGGGGCTTAATCCCATCTACAAAATGGTGTGTCTGCACATAACCTTGGCATATCTCCTGGGGTGCGTTAGACCATCTCCAGATCCCGCTCCAAAGGACGTGATGCTATGTGAACGCGCAGTCCTGAGGGCGCATGGACAAGAACAATGACTAGGAGTGACCGCGCACCTTCTCAGGGCAGATGGGACTTTTCCTCCATGTACCAACCCCCCACCCTGTGCTGGGGATTGAACCCTGGGCCTCAAGCATGCCAGTCAGGCGCTCCAGCACTGACCACATCCCCAGCCTTCCAAATACTTCCTTTATATGGTGGGTTGAACCCGTGGGCTGGGACCTGCGGGTCAGAGGCCCTCCAGGGTCACCCTGCTCCTCTGGCCCTGGGGTCCTTGTAAGCCACCTCTTTCCCCACAGCACGTACCTTTACCTGACCTCACACCTACTATGAATCTGATTTATAACGCTGTTCCCTGGCATGTGGCCCCGTGGGCTCCCATGGGCCACGGCAGGCGCCCTCCCCTTGCCTGGCCGGACATTGGTGGACCTTGCTTGTGCTCCCGTGTTTGCTCTGGGCTGGACGGTCACAAATGCATAAACGCTGGCAGCCAGGAACTGGCCCTTTCTTCCCTGGATGCCCCTTGGATGCCCCACATGCCCAGGAGGGCCATCGGTTAACACAGGCCCAGGAGCAGTGCCTGCCCCCCCAGCTTCGTCTGGTGGCGTGGCGTGGGCAGACTTTCCCTGCTCCCCAAAGTGAAGAATTCGTCCACGTCCGCAGTCAATACACGACTGTGAGCCATACAGGTATTCTTAAAGGAAGATGCTTAAAAACCCATCCACAGCCAATGAGGTCCTTCTGCCTCCTCCATTAGAAAGAAAATTAAACCAGAAAAACGAATCTTTAAGAAACCCCCATTGCCAGTGAGGAGCACAGAACACTGACACCAGCGACTTTGAAACAACGTGCCAGCAAGCCTGGGTGGCTCGTGTCCCTCGGATGAGACCTTTCTTTTTCACAGAAACAAGGGTGAAAGGACATCTTGACTCTCATCGACCTCTAGCTGAACATGAGCATTTCCTGGGAGATGCAGGAGCAGAGAACTTGACATTGCAGACCTGTGTTCCCGGACCCGCCCCGTCTCTGGTTTTCGGGGAGGCGGGGCCCACGGCTAGCCTGCTCATGTTGCACAAGGAAGCACCGTTACTGCAGCACAATTAAAAAAAGAATCTTTGGTAACTGTGTAAATAAGACGGCTCTCCTTTGTTCACCCAGGTTTTATTTTATGCATTTACATAATTCTGAGGCGCTGTTGCCTTTATCAAATGGCCCAAGGGCTCCACAGCAGGGTTAGGCAGCTTCATTTCAATCTATTTTGCATAAAACTGGACTAAACTGAAAACATTCCCCTTGTGCCAAAAAATGATGTATTAAGAAATGTAGTGTCCTGGTGAGTACTTGATGGAGCTCCCTCCCCGCGATGGCCCTCAGACCTCCCAGAATCTAGGCTGATGCGATTCACTGGTGGACACGTCTGCACTTATTTTCCATGTTGGTGGTAAACACAGCATGAAGCCCCACAGCCCGAGCCATTTCACTCTCGAAACTCATTTCTGTCACAGTGAGGACCAATTCTCTCCTGCGGCATGTGCTCCTGGGATTCAGAGATGAGCTGTCATCAAAGGGCTCATGTGTGGTGACGTTGGCAGGGACAGGAGAGGGCCACAGGCTGGGCACAGGGAGAAAGAAGTCTTAGGAATGGCTGCGGGACCTGGTGGCCGCTGGAGGAGAGGGGACTTGGGTACAGGCCCACATCTGATTGCTACTGCAGCTGTCGATACTCAGCAGGTGCTGGCCACTGCAAAATAAATGACTTGGCACGTGCTCTGACTTCACAGGGAAAGATCAAGGTGCAAATCTATCAGGGACACAATCTTCCCTCCACAAACCAGAGAACAAATCTTTTCAACCAAGTCTTTCCCCTGAATATTTTGTCCTAAAGAGCCCCTACAAATTCCATCACTTGTATTTATGATTATCGATGTCAAGATCAGCATCAACAGACTGCAGAGTCTGATGGAAGTCCTTGGGCCAAGAGAGAGAGGGTGCGACCCAGATGTGTTGGAAGCCTGAACCCCGAGACCTGCAGCTGTTCCATCCTCAGGCCCCAGGTATCTGCAGATGCAGCCAAGTGAAGACAGTCTGGTTTTGGACTTCTGGCCTCCAGAACCAAGAAAGAATGCATTTCTGGTTCCCCTAAGCTCCCTTTCTTATCAGCTTCATGCAAGTTATGAGACCACACGGAAGTGTGTCCTTAACTGTAAAATGTGTGTGAGGACATGTAGGAGCTGGTACATCTGGCGATAGCTTCCTGCTACTATAACAAAAATCCAGAAATGATAATTTATAAAGATAAAAGGTTTTTATTTATTTATTGCCTCAGTTTTTGGTGGTTTCAGTCCTTAATTGATGGGCTCTGCTGCTTTTGGGCAGCACAGCACAACATGGCAGGGGGCACATGGCAAAGGAGGCCCATCTACCTCGTGGCCCAGGGATGTCCAATAGGGGAGGAAACCAGTGTATCCCACAATCCCCTCCAGGGTATGCCCCAACAGCCTCACCTCCTCTCACTGGGCCCCACCTCTTGAAGGCTCCTCCTCCTCCCAGTTCTGCCACTCTGGGGACCCAGTCCTTACCAGTGGGCCTCTGGGATGCTGCAGATCCAAACTTCAGCAGCTGGAATCAGGCTACCTACAGAGGAGAGCGCCAAGCTCCTGGGCTTCTGCTCCTGTGCGGAGCCCTCCGTGGGGGCGCTCCGGCCCCGCTCACTGCCCCAGGCCTCCTGTGTCAACGCCGCTTCTTGTGCCGTACCCTGACCTGCTCTCCCAGGTCTGTCTTGGTCCAGCTGGTGCCCACCCCAGCTTGGACCCTGGGTTGAAGTCATTCTCAGAGGCTTTCCATACAGCACCTGCCCTCCCCTGACCTCCAGGAGAGGCCCTGTGCCTGTTCTTCTCCCCAGCAGCGCAGCACTGCTGGGGTGGGGGCTCTGAGCCCGCTGCAGTGAATACCCCAGGACTGAGCACCCCCAGGCGATGCCTGGCACACACAGGGACAGCCAGCCAGCCCTGCGGTTCACGTAAGGAGCTGAGGGCTGCCACCTCCAGGGACATGGGCCAAGAACAAGGCACGACTCCAACTTGTCTCCTGGTGACACAGACTCCCTGTCAGTGTGGGGCAGTGACCTGTGTCGAGAGCAGTACAATTAACAGCGGGAAAACGGGGCTCCCCCTCCAGCCGTCACTGCCATGGGGGCTCACAGGAGGAGCCGTCAGCCTGCACAGGTGCGCAAGTAGACTGTGCTTTTGTTTTACTTAAAGTTCCACTGGATGGGGACAGAACACACACACACACACTTAACAGGTTAAAATATCCAAATAAAATTTACTGCAACTTTTGTAGAATTTGATTTGTGCTACAAGACACGTTGCATAGGAAACTATTTAAAGCCCCTGAGGAAAAATACCCATGGTTTAAGGTGCAACTGGTTTGTCGTCTTTGGGGAAAAGGTGAGAGGTGATCTCTGGGCAGATGAGGGTGAGGAGCACGGAGGCAGGACATAAGGTCATCTGTGCGATGATTGGGGACTCATGTGGCTTTATTCTTGCAGCGTGAAGTATGGAGCGTTTGTATTTCTGTCGGTTGGTCTTGAGTGCCGCAATCAGTGGTGCGTGACAGTGTTCCAGCCGAACAGGGGATTACACATCCTTTAACTAAGTAACACGTGTCAGGAAAGCGCGAGGCTCGGCGTCCCCAAGGTGGACGCCCTGACTGGGGCCATCACTCTGTGACCCACCAGCATTAGTCCTGCCTCTCGCTCCTTCCTAGGGGCTGCAGCTACCGGGTGGCGGCGGGATTCGACCCAGCACAGCCCAAGCTTCTCGACAGCCAAGCTCCTGACTCTGTGGGAAAATGTTCAACCCGCCCGGACGGTCTGGACCTTGTGCCCAAACTGTTTTTATCGACATGATGCACTTCAGAGGAGATGGGGGTGCACCGGGAGGGGAGAAGTGTTCCACGTAGACAAAATGAAATGTGGAGTTTGGCAGCTGTCACCTCTGCACCCGGTGCACGGCACACCTGGGAGGTGACCTGGGTCTCTGGGAGCATGGAGCCTCCCGGCTCTGGTCGGGTGGTGAGTCTTTCTGTCTACCCCGGGGCTGCAGAGCACCCGTGCCCCCAAGGGACACACCACATGATGGTCAAGAGCTGCAGGACCTCCTCACGTCCAGTGGCACGTTCTTTTGAATGACCCATTGCACACAGGCAGGGGCCACAGGAATGTCACCTTCCAGCTGCTCTCTAAGCTATTAGTGGACACATCTCAAGGGCATACTGTGGGGAGTAACTGCCCACCCACCGAAGCCCACAGAGACTGCCATGCTCTGTGGATGGTCACTGACTACAGCACGAGGCAAAGGCAGAGGGCCACAGAAATGTCGGTGGAGTGGCCGCAGGTGGGGAGCACGGGTGGGCTGTCCTCTCACTGAAGACCCATCCCGCCGCCCGACTGGCCTGCGTGTGTGGGGGCAGGAAGTGAGAAGGAGCCCACAGAGCCGCCCCTCCCTGCTGGGTGGAGACGCGGGCTGGGAAGCAGAAGCACCCACGGCCTTTAAATACCTATGTACATCTGTAACATAATTTAAAAAGTGTTTCGACAACATAAAAACCTCAACAGCATCTGCCCCTACTAAGATTTTTTTAATCTTTACAGTCCATTAAAAAATTAGATCCCAACTTTCTCAGGTTCCTTCCCTGGTCTTTTTTAAAAAAGTGATTTGAATTTAATTCACACTTACACAAATAGAAAGCTATTTGATTGGCAACAACCTGCAGTAGAAAGCCCCCTGGCTGTCCCTGGACGCAGACAAGGGCAGAGCCTCATGTGTCCCTGTCCCCAGCCCGGGGCTGGGTGGCGACCCCCTCCGTGGGAGCAGCCTTCCCGCTCCCCGCCGCCCCTGGTGACAGCATGGGGCTCTGGTGACGGCTCGCAGCCTTGTGCTCAGGGCGCCTGTTCAGATGACCAGGTCATCGTGGTCAGCGGGGCTGAAGGCGGCTGCTCGCAGGATGTCCAGCGAGTTCACCAGGATCAGCGTCCCCGTGAGGTGCTTCCAGCGCTTGGTGATGGGGTTTTTCATCTTGTCCAGGCCTAGGTGCAGTTCCTGGATGACATCCCGGTAGCTGTCCCCGATCTGGTGGCTCCAGGTAAGCAAGAAGTCATACGCGGGTTTCCACATGGCCTGGGAGATGGAGTCCCAAAGAGCAAAAGCAGGGAAAGGAGAGAAAGGTTAGGGTGGGCGTGGGGGGCAGCGCAGCTGCCTCAGTCCCTAGACACCCAGCAGGGGTGAGAGGAGTCCGCGGAGAAACGTGCAGAGGAGGGCAGCATCTGCCCGGCCCGTTTCTGCGGGAGGCCTCCCCCAGACGACCCCAGGACACCCCGACTGCTTCTGCTCTGCGGGCCAGGCTCAGGCGTGGCTCACCTGGTGCCACGGCCACACCTGCCACGGCTGCACCCAGGGTCCTGGGAGCCCAGCACCGGGAGCCGGGCCTCGCTCACCTCACTGTCCACCACCCCATTCCTGTCGCGGTGGGGAGACTCGTAAGCGTCCATCTGTTGCTTGGAGACCTTGGCCAGCTTCTCAGCCAGCTCCCGCCAGCGCTGCGCCACCTCCACGGCTGTGGTCAGGAGCACAAAGTCCTGGATGAGCCTGACCACCAGGCCCTGGCAGTCCATCTTCAGTAAGGCCTGGGGAGCGAGAGGCACAGCGTGAGGGGGACAGAGCTGGGCCTGGCTTCCCAGGGAATGCCCACGTGGAGGGGTGCTGTCACCCGCAGCTCTGAGGTCATGGAAATCCCCTGGCCCCATGAGCACTGCGGGCTCCCAGCAGGGACGGGGCAGTGTGCAGGTCAGGGCTGGACACCATTTCCCTCCAAGGTTCAAGTCCCAGAGCCTCAGAAAGGGACCTTACTGGGAAACGGGCTTTGCAGCTAAGATGAGGTCCGGGGGACTGGGGGCCACCATGACCAAGTCCTTAGGATAAGAGGCCACCCTTTGAAGTAGGTGCCAACTCTGCCCCATTGGGGCAGCTCACACGGGGGACAGTGAATGGGCTTCCACCAGAAGGTGAGAGTCACACTGGCTTCCAGCTGTTGGTCCCGGGCTTCCCCTTGGGGTGTGGCCCAGACACCAGGGTCTTGTTTAACAGACAAGCAACAGACACGCCTGCCCCCTCCTGGGTCCTGTCCAGGCCCCACAGCTGGGGGCGCAGAGTGCAGGCAGGTCCAGGCCTCCTGAGGCTCAGGACACTGGCCCTTCCAGCTCTGGGGCAACAGGTGACATCAGGAATTGAGCCAATAAAACCCTGGTCTGCACAGGTTACGGTTCATTTCAACTACCGACGGTTTCAGAAAGTGGTCGATATCCATTTGAACTTTGATATATTAGAACTAAAATGTTTTGAGAAAATAAAATGTTTACTAGGCGTAGAAAGAGAAAAAGATCGTCTAAGTGTATGTGTTTGTGTGAGTGGGGGTGGGTGTGTGCAGGGCCGCTGGGGCGCCAGGTGACCACAAGGCCGACGCGTAGCCACCAGGTATTCCCATTCAGCTCTGCTCGCACCACACCAGACGCAGGTGCCTCACGTTCCAGGTAGCGAGACAAGTCAAAGTCACCTGCTTAGGAGTCGAGCTACTCCTGGCCCAGGCAAGCCAAGCCAGTCTACTCTCTGGCCATCTCTGGAAAGGAGGGTGACCAGGCCCTTGCCTCCACTTATGCCACCAGCCCAGCGTTAGCTCAGTTGGTTACCAGGCTGCCCACAGGATCGGGGGCCACATCTGAGCAAGGGACATGGTTCACAGCAGGACGCTCTGCTCTGGGACCCCAGCCCTGAGACTTCCTCTTCATTTTTTCACACACAGGTGAGCCAGAAAACACCCAGCGAGACCACACAATGCCGACGTCACAGGAATTGTGTTAGTTTGTGGGAACTATGATTTAAGTCGGGGTAAGCAAACTTCACCTCCAGAGGGTCAGATCGTAAATCCCCGGGGCTTTGTGGGCCACAGTCTGTTGTGACTTCTCTGCAGACAGGGCCTGAGGCTGCTCTAGATGCAGGCAGACAAAGGGCCCAGTGGGAAGACACTCCCAGGAACAGGCACCTGAGGCCTCCGCACCAGCCTGGTAAGAGGCTTTAGGAAGCACAGGGAGGGCCCTTTGGGTTTGCTGTCCGGCTGCTCCACCCGCCTCTGTTCCCAAGATGCCCGAGCTCTGGGAGAGAGGCCCTCCTCACCCACCCTGGTGGCTGACGGCCGCTGGCCCTCCCTCCTGGACTAACAGCGCAGTCAGCAGTGTGGCCGCCCCAGGCCTCCTGGAGGGGACCCTCTGTGCCTGGCTAAGGCACAGTCACTGGGGACTGCTCCTCTGCAGGATAAGGTGGGTTTCCCGACTCACAGGCACCCCCCAGCCCTCTACAGCCCCTCCCCTCTAGCTTTCCAGTGTCTGGGGGACACCTCAGTCCCTGCTCCGCTCTGCAAACGACACCCTCCTGGATGTGGGTCCTGCAGTAAGGCCTTCCCCTTCTCTCTCACAGGAGCGTCATCTCCAGGACGCCCGCGTCACCCCGTTTACCTCCCACAGCTGGACGAGGCAGCCACCAGCTACGGCCCACGGCACCAAGACAGAGCTTCCCGTCACGGCTGGTCGGGGGCCAAGAAAGGCAGGGCAGCAGGCCCTCACCCCCGACCGCCAGGAGTGCAGTGAGGGGGGAGAAGCCGCCTCAGGCACCTGCAGGAGCCTGTCAGTGTCAAGGGGCAGGGACACTCCTGGACTCAAAAGCTGCGGGGGACCAGGAGCAGACCTCGTCACGTCCCACCGTCTCCCCTTCGACACCCTCCCAGGGCCCTCAGGTGACAGGGAGAACACTCACCACCCGGGGGGCTCCACCCTGGCCCCCGGCCCCTGATTCCATGACCACAGCCCCCACCTTGCCAAGCCGCAGGACCTCAGCCCCGCTCCACGGCTCTTGGCCTGCCTGGCCCTGCCCAGGCTGTGACGGCAAGCTGACCGCCTTCCCGTGGCCACCCCATCCGCAGGCCCCACTGGCCTCTCATCTCCTCGCCTTCTCCTGTCCTGGGCTCCCACAGAAGTTCAGGCCAAGATTGTCTCATGGGAAAGCCCAGGGTCCTGGAGAGCCCAGCAGCAGGCTGTGACGTCCAGTGGGTCCCGAGCCCAGCACCCCCTCCTGGCTCTGCATGAAGCTGTGGCCAAGCCCCCTCACACCCCTGGGTGGCCCCAGCCCACCTCAACGACACTCTGACTTCCCAGATCTTCAAACCCACGGTGCCCACGTCAGGGCCTGCCCAGCCGGAGACCCTCCCAGGCCTTCTCCACCCCAGGGCTCCAGGGCTGTCCACCCTGGTGCCACTCCCCCAGCCTCATCCCCCTCCATCAACAAGGCCTAGGTTGTCACCAGGGTTGGGTCTCATCCTCTGCCATTCTGGAGAAGCGTCCTCTGAGGCACAAGCACCGGGAGGAGTGGGCAGAGGCCTTGGGTCACAGGTGCTCCCCCAACCCCCAAACAGTGGGCGAGGGACGGCAGTGTGAGGGATGAGAAGCTCGGGTTCGCAGTGCGGCCTGGACCTGCCACGGAGCCACTGCCCCCCACGTGGTGACCCGTCTTTAGTCACTTGCTGTCTCAGTCACTGAATCCTGAGTGTTTCCCGAGCCAGGTCCTTACTCCATGGAGCCAACAGACCCTACCGTGGGCGGGCACAGGAGGACAATTGCACGGAGCTGGACATGGGGCCACCCTGGTCCAGGAGCCGCTTCCCTGTGAGATGGCTTGGACGTGGTGGTGGTGGCGGGGGAGGACAGGCCTTGCAGGCCCGGGGGCAGGAAGAGTTGGTAGCCGTGAAGAGGTGGACAACCCTGGCTGGTGGCACCGTCTTCTTTCCTGGGTGGCAACCCCTGCCTTCCTAGGTCACTGAGACACCACTTACTAAGCCAGGGATCCCAGTGACCACACAGAAGGCATCTTGAAGATGGGAAGCAGGTGGGGGGTCGGCTGGAGTTCCTGGGAGCGGGACTACGGCTGGAGGAGCCCGACTCGCCAGGGAACAGAAGCCTGGGCAATGCCGCCCGCTGCCAGTGCCCGGAGAAGCCAGCCGTGGCTTTGGGACCGTGGCCAACATTTCCGGCTCCAGGGTGGTGGCTGTGCCAGGCAATGGTGGGAGGGCACTGCAAGGTCAGTTTCACTCGATTGGAGAGACTCACCTTGCCTCAGCAAAAGTAAGACAAGGTCAAGATGGCCTCCTGTCCTTGGGCAGAGGTGGGTGGAGGGGGCTCAGAGCCACACAAAACCCCCAACCCTCCCGACTAACTCAAGGAGACAGAAATCCTCTCCAAAGTCACCAATGGAATATAACGAGTTTGGTCATTTAAGTAACTGGAACTGAGCATAAAAGCCACCCCGTCACTGTCCTCAGTGGGAACTGTGTGCCGCCTCGTCTCTCACCTCTGCCCACTCACATTCTCAGCTTCAGCAAAGAACAATCAATATCGTTTATGTTCCATGAAGGCACCTAATTCCACCATCAACAGGAACGCGGCCTCAGGGATCTCCCAGGGAGCACAGCAGAGCCAGGTGCAGCCACAGAGACCTGGACCTCAAAGTCTGCATGTTTTCCAACATGACCTCTACAAGGTCAAGGCCAGCAGGCAGGCCCGAGTGGTGAGAGGGTTCCAGTGAAGCTGGGCAAGGTGAGCCACCTCTTCCCCATCACCTGCCAGAGCCCCGGCGAGCCCCGGCGAGCTCTTGGACTTCATGCTGTGCCTGGTGCCCGCAAGCCCCAGTGGGAGCTTTACAGGTGGACGGGGGTGTGCTGCAGGGCAGAGGGGCAGCAGCTGGAGAGAGCCACTGCGCTACCCCTGGGGGTGCCACCCAAGTCCCACAGAGGTTCCTTGCTGCCTCCACTCATTAACCAGCCTCGGCTTCCTTCCAATGAAGCACTGCCACCACTGCCCAGGACCTCCTGGCTGTCCAGGCTGCCCTTCTAACTGCCCGTCTCCCTCCCAGCAACCTCCGAGGTTGGCCCCATGCTCTGCACCCTGCAGTACTGCGGGCCTCTGTCCAGGGTCTCCTCCCGTGCCGCTGCCTACCAGGCTGCCACACATGCTCTCTGCAGACAGAGGCCCGTGGCTCCGAGGGGGCAGCTCGATGTGGGGGGCGTGACCCTTGGGTGCTCAGGTAGGTCAGTTCAGGTGCACCTGCCGTGTGTGGAGATGCGCTGCAGAGGGCAGGTGTGGGGCGAAGGCAGAGAGTGGGAGAGTGGCAGCGAGGCTGGCACCGGGAGCGGCTCCTACCAGGACAGGGGGCGGGAGGGCTGCTGGATCAGCAGAACCTGGGAGAGGATCTGCAAGGTCAGAGGGACAGGTCCCCACCTGCAGGATGCAGCTGAATCCACTTCTGTCACATAGAGAGCTCAGGGGACAATGTCCATCCCAGGGACAACCAGGGAGCCAAGGGTGACTACCAGAGTCAGGGGTGGGGTCCTGTAGGGAGCGAAATTGGGAAGCCCGGGCCACTGGAGGACTTGCAAACAGCTCTGGAAGCGCCTCCAGGTGGTCTGTGGTCAGGCATATCCACAGTGTGACCTGTCCCCTGTTCATTCCTTAGAACTTGGGATGGATGGAGGGGTGAGGTTTCAGGTGATCAATCGGAGGTGATCCCTGAGACTTAAAACTCAGGACTCTCCCCGTGGCCTGCCATTTGTGCTGGCCAAGCAAAGGCTGAGCCCACCCCAAATCCAAGGCACCCAGGAAAGGGAGGAGGGAGAGCAGTGGAGGGGGAGCAGGAGGAGACAGGGTGAGAATCACCCAGACAAACCGGGCGGTGGAGAGGGGTCCTGGCCACTGCTGAGCCACACACCCCACAGGGACCTGTTCCCAAGTGGCCCAGGGGTGCAGAGCACAGGCCCTGCGCCCCCACCCCACCGGCTCCATTCCAAGACCACCAAGGAGCCACGAAGGCAGTGGGGACACAGACCCAGGTGGTCTCCTCCTGGGCAGCTCTGCACCCTGCAAGCCTACCCCCAGCCCAGCCACAGATCTGCCCCCGGGACGCCGTCCCAGAGTGGCCGTGGGGTGGAGAGGGGCCCACTCCCGCCACACACTCACCATCACGAGCTCCTTCTGGAAGGACTTGCGGTCTTTGTTCTCGGGGTTGTTACAATCCTCCTTCAGCTTCTCCAGGACACAGGCTACACGCTCGGGCTCGCTGTCCAGCTCCGCCCGGCAGAAGAAGGTGAGCGGCAGGCTCCCATAGCCCAGAGCGTCCGCGAAGGAGCGCCAGCTGCTGATGTTCTCCATGAGCAGGGTCCGCACCGAGGCGTAGATGTAGGTGAGGAACTTGCAGGGCCGGAGGATCTGCTCCAGCAGCACCGAGGTGCTCAGCTCGGGGCCCGAGAGCAGGCTGGGCCTGGCCCTCCCGACCACCAGCACGTTCTTGGCGTGCACCAGGCCTACCTTGCCCTGGTAGTAGCCGATGTACCACTCCTTGGTCCACAGCTGCCCCTTCAGCCGGATGCGCTCCTCGCTGAGCAGAGCCACCGTGTCCCCCTTCTTGTACTCCAGCAGGTAGTGGTTCTTGCTCTGCCTCACCACCGTCTTGAGCAGCTTGCCGAACTTGAGGCTGGACACGGGCCGGTCCTGAAACGTCGGGTACTTGGTGGTGGCGGCAAACGGGGACAGGATGATCTTCCCCACCTCGTTCTTCTTGAGAAACCGCCTCTGCCCGGACGGCTTGATGGCACTCTTGGGTGGAGGCTGTGGCGTCTGGATGCAGAACTGGGTCAGGATGGCCTCCTGGTCATCCTTCACCTGCACCCGCAGCGTGAAGTCCGAGAGCTCGCCGGGGCTCTGGCAGGTGATGGGGAAGACGAGGCGGCTCACCTTGCCCAGCTTCACCTGGAAGCCTCTCACCACTCGGGCCTGCTCGCTGGCCTTGACCTCGTAGTTGGTCATGTTGGAAAACATGCAGACTTTGAGGTCCTGGGGCCTGGACAGGAGGAACTGGTGCTTTCCCCACAGATGCAGAGCCACGGGGGCAGGGCTGGGGGCCTGCCGTGTGACCTCGCTCACCAGGAGCATCTTGGGGGCGCAGTCATGCCCGAAAATGGTCACTACCGTCTTGAAGGAGGGGTGGATGTGTTTGGGACCGTAGAGACCCACGGTGACCTTCTTATGGATGAAGTCCCACACGGTGGAAGGGTAGAGAATGTTTGGGCCGTGGGCCACCATGGCCAGGTACATGCAGGGCTCCAGGTTGTCCAGCTGCACCTGGACGGTGTCCCCATGGCTGTAGGTGAGTGGGATGGGCAGGTACGGCCCTTCCTTCAAGTCGCTCCTCAGACACTGGAGACCTACTGTGCTTTTGCTAAAAATGTCGTTTTTCACCTCAGCAGAAACCTTCATCTCTAAGATGAGGAAGGTGTTCACCTCCAGGTTGCTGAGCTTGACCTCCAGCACGGGGCTGATGCTGCTGGACTTGTCGCTGTTGAGCTCCAGCGGGGGGTCCAGCAGGGCTCTCATGGAGATCTGCTGCGTCTCCCCAGGGGCGACGTGGCCCTCGGGCACGTGGATGCTGATGTTGGTGTCTGGGAGCTGCACGGCACCCCCAGAACTATCCAGCTTGTACACAATGTTCGTCTCCACGGCTTGTGTCTGGCCCCAGCCTGGGCTCTGGCCGAGCAGATCCAAGTCATGGCAAGACCGGGCCAGCTTCCGGTGGTTCAGCCACGCAGTCCTAAAGTCCTCCCGGCTCTGAAACTGCTCGGGAGCAGGGGATTTCAAACCTGTGAAAAAACTCGACGTGGTGGGCGCCTCTGACTTGGCTTGCAGGACGGAGAGCTCGGACAGGCTGTAGGATCGCTTGCTTCTAAAGAAGGGGTTGTCCCGTTTGACAGGCTGCTCGGCGTGGAGTCCATGGGTGGCCGGGAGCTCGTCGAAGATGTTGCCGGTGCTGTTGGTGGTGGCAGAGCTGGATTCAGTGAAGGAGGATGTTCCGGTATCAAACAGCAGCAGGTCCACGGTGCTTCTGGGAGTCAGCTCGTCCAAGCTGGGCATCACCGGCACGTTCCCATTCAGGAAAGGGTTTGTTTGGACCCCGCTCCAAAAAGGGTTATTACTGTGCGCTTTGCCGCATCCCTTCTGGTCGTCTGTCCACCCCCCGAGCAGATCCAGCTCCGTGGCTGCCTCGTCCGGGCTGTCTGGAAGATTGTCTATCATGCCGCTGTCGCTCAAGGTGGAGTTCCGGTAGTTCAAGGGCTGCACGTAGGAGGAGGGGATGTAGCCCATCTCGGTGGTGTTGTGTGCGTACCACCAGTCCCCGCCAGACGTGTCCAGGACGTAGAGGTGGTCGCCCTTGGAGAACTTCAAGGTGGTGAAGTTGGTGGGGCAGTAGTCCTTGATGGCGATCACTTCCTTGGCGTTTCCAAAAGGGGTGGGGGTGTCGGCCAGCAAGGCACTGGGAGAAGGCACTGCACAGACACGAGAGAGACGTGAGGCAGGAGAAAACACGTAGAAAAAGGCCGATGTGCGAAGGGGGAAGGCCTACAGGGGAGACCACGGCCCGGAGCACACAGAACCCACTCTATACAGCAGGGGACGGGGGTGCAGGCGAGTTTGGGGGAAACGCAAATGGCTTTTAGGGAAAGCCAACAAGGCGGGAGAATGTACAGTGGCCTGGGCCAGTGCTGGGTCCTGTGGAACGCCATCGGCTGTCCGTGTTCTCTGTGGGACCAAGACAGAGGACAGCGCTGTGTGACAGAGGCCCAGTGGGTGTGTGGACAGGGGAAGGCACGGGGCGAGGCGTGGGGAGCCGTGGGGTGTCGAGGGCGGGCCTGCGGCTTTACAGCTTCCCCAAGCAGACCAGCAGGACAGAGGCACCACTAACTCCGAGGTAGCGCGGTTCTGCGGGATTAAGACCCAAAGACCCGCAGTCACAGTGGGTGAGCAGACACCGCCGCAGCCACGCAGAGGCAGGCGCACCAGAGCTGGGGAGCCCAGAGAGCCAGCGGCCTGTCCGCAGACCCTTCCTGGCCCCTCGGCTGTACCCCTTTCCCCTTCTGGAGGGAGCACCCTAAATTCTTCCACCCAGCAAGGTCAGGGTGGTACCTTCCCAGCTGGTGGGGGCTCTGGCTCCTCTGACCCCCCCAGGGAAGAGGAATTCTAGTTTCTCCCCGCTCCTTGAGAGAGGAAGAGGACGAGAGATGGGGGGCAGGAGGTCAGACAGTCTGTGCTTCCTGTTGAGGTATCATTTTCTAAGCCCCAAGAATGGCTTTGAGGGAACAGGGAGTTGGGTCAGGCTGAGGTCAGTGGACTTCTGTGACCACCGGCCTCTCTCCTGTTCCTGTGGCTGGTCAAGGTCTCCGGCAACACAGACCATACTATTTCCTCGACACATCCACTGGAAATAAAAATGAAAACCCAATGAGACTTGCATAAAGCTCGCCAGCCTTTAAAATCCTGTTACAGTCCCTCCAAAGTTATAGCCTCATTATTGTTCCTCTGGAGTAATTAATTCCCCTACAGTAATATCTCCAGTATTAAAAAAAAAAACAAAAAAAAAAACAAAGCAATTACGCATGCGTTGTGCACAGCCTAACGCCTATCAATGCGAGTTATCCTGTTAGTTTTGCCAACTGAAGAATGAGACGGCTTAAAATCCCAAGCACTCTCCTCGGAAGAGAAGCACAACACACTTGGCCCAAGGATCAGGCGTAGCCGAGGGGAAGGGCCCTCCTCCCGTGGAGACCCCACGGAGGTGGGCTGTGGTGGGACTCTCTGTATGTGGCCTCCATCAGTCACTGCCAAGGGGCACCCGGGGACACACCCCATCCAGTGCCAGAAATCCCTGTCGAATCCCATTTAATGAAGTCTGGGGAGCGTGCCCACATTCACAGTTACCTTGATTTTAATACCCAAACTTCCCTGAGCGTGACAAGTTTGGTGCACCCAGTAATACATCTTCTATCCTCTGCCCAGGCTGTCAGCAAAGCACCGATGAGGGGAGAAGACTTCCCGGCAGGAATCCTGGCTGCACGGTGCACTCCCCTGGAAGTCTGCACCTGGATGGTGCATGGGCAGCTGCCGGCCGGCCCTGGCCGTCAGACTCCAGAGGGTCTCGCGTGGGTGCAGGTCCTGAGGTCCTATCTGCCCTAATTCTCGGCGCCTTCTCCACCACCGAACTGGCCCTGCTCATGCTCAGGATTATCATCACTATGTTAAAACACGGGCTCTGTACCCTGGTTACTTTAAGGCCCATAGGCCCCAAGTTAGGCTCTGCTCTCCAGCTTTAAACCTGCCTGTTTGGCTATAAAGTAAGAAAACAAAGCCCGCGATCAGGCTGAGAGGCGAATGGCTTGGTTGTTTACGGTGACCCACATGAACCCTGCTGCCCACTCCCCTGGCGGTTCCAGGTGCTGGTCTCATTCAAAGTGATGCTCGGGCAGCAAGGGTAAACCAGGGACAGGACGAGGGAGGCGCTAGGGAGGCGGTGGAGGGCAGCTGCCAATCAACGGGCCAGCAGCCAGGCTGCTGCGGACACAGGGTGGGGGCACACATGCATCTGGAGGACTGTGGGAAAGTCCCTCCTGCCCAGCCGTGCTCCGGGAGGACCTGGGTGATCAACTGCGTCAACTGCTCCGAAGGCCAAAGCCTGTGACAATACGGCCACAGCTGCAGCTGCCAGGGCACCAGGGAGCACGCGACCCTAGACGTGGCCTAGGAGGGCAGGGTGGTTGCCGAGGAAGCCGGAAGTCTCCAAAGTGTCTCAAGATCGGGGTCCTCCTCAACCCAACCCGATGAGGCCATCCGCCAGGGAGCCCGGTGCCTGAACCCTGTGGCCACCTCCTAGACACGGGTCACACGATCCAATGTGGCTGGCTCTGTAAAGCTGAACCAGCACCCAGGCTTGTCCACCTGGTCACCCCGTCTATGTCTGCTTTCACTGACCGGCTGTGGGACTAAAATAAAGGACAGACCCTGCGAGGACAGGTCTCCTCCCTGCCCCAGGCCACCTGCTTCTCTTCTGGTGGTTCCCAATATTTCACCTACTTACAACACCCTCCTTTCCCTAGATGTCAGAACCACCAGGCTACTTACTGTCACCAATACTGTCACCAAGAGAAGAGACGTGGACAAAGGAGGGGTCCCATCAAAACCGCCGCCCCACACCAAACACCCAGACCAGGGGCCGCCGTTGCAGGGAGGAATTTGTAACAGGATGCAGAGCTGCAGTTCAGCTGAGCGTGAAGCCGGTGCCTGTTGGGTAGAGGGGCCCTTGGGTCTGAGGCACCGGCAGCCCCAGGCCTCCCCTCCGTGGCTGACCAGGGCTCACCTTTGACATCATTAAAGCTGGTCTCTGAAAACCCCTCACTCAGGTCGATCAGGGTCCCCTCCGACTTGCACCGAGGGAGGCCACTGGAGTTGGCTGCTCGGATCCGCTGGGCCGCCATCTGGAAACCCTGGGCCAGGGGTCCACTAAGGGCACATGTCTCTTCCTCTGCTTCCTGGAGCAGCCACGGTGCTTCTGTCTCAAGCAACCAAGCTGCGCAGCGGCAACTTGGCAGCGTGCTTCTTCCTGAAAGAACAGGAGGAAGAAAGTTCCCTTGAGCAAGAGCAGCATGGCTTCGAGGGTCCTCTGAGGGGAGGAGGGAACACTCCAGGCCCCTCCATGAGAGGCCGTTTCTCTTCTCCTGGCCCGAGAGCACAGCAGCCTGCACTGTGCCCACTTTGTGCCATCTCCTCAGCCCGCTGGGCATGCGGCCACTCCTCCCAGGGCACAATGGCGCTTGTGAGATGTGCCCCACCACCTGGTCCGCCCATTCAGCAGTCAAAGGACGACACAGGACCGTGCAGGCCACGCTGCCAGATCCAGGGCTCTGGAAAGCACAGATGGCCTCGTCTGTCCTGAGGGCAGCTGGTCCCCTGGGAGGAGCAGTGTGGGTGACCTGGCACCTGGGCAGCAGTGAGCGGGCAGCACAGTGGGAGGGGTGCTCCTTGCCACATCCCCAGCCCCGGGCCCCAAATGAACGTGGGAAGCACAGTGGCCACGGGGATCTGCAGCGTGGCACGTGCACGTGAAACCAGGGGCTGTGCTGCTACCAGGCAGGGAAGGGGCTCTGTGGGAGGTGTCTGCCCTCGTGAGACAGGGACACAGAAAGGAAGCACCGGGAGAGGGTCTGGACACAAAGAAGGTGGCTGGTGGCTTGTGACACCGGCAGCTGACAGAGGGCAACTTTCACCCCACGTGGCTCCAGGTTCCCTCTGCCAAGGTGGCCACTCAGGAGCACCCGAACAGCGCGGGTGTGCCTCGGGGACACGCAGGCCCCAGCGCACCTCTGCAGGAGAAGAGCGGCTTGCCCGGCAGCCTATGGCTCTGGCACGCTGTGTGCTCAGCGCGAACCCTGCTGAGCTTCCGCCCCATCTGTGACCTGGGGCACCACAGCACCGACAGAGCAGGTCTGTGTGAAGAGCGAACAGGGTGATCCACGTGAGCCAGGTGCAGGGACAGGGAGCAGCGTCTCCGTGATCGTCACCTCTGTCACCACCGCCAGCCCCAGTGGCCGAGAGACCAGCCCTCAGCAGCCCCGGTGAGGCTTCCCCGTAATTGCAAGACCCCGGAAGGACGCACTCCTGCACCAAAAGTTCTCTAGGAGGGAGAGGGCCGTGCAGAGAACTGCATGCAGCCCCCGAGCTCTCGGGCTGGAGCTCCGTGCTCTCTGTACGAGAGGACTCCAACCTGGAGCTGGCACAGGGACAGGTCCCGGAGCAGGGGCAGCCTCCTGATGGGGGCCAGAGGCTGCCCAGGAGGTGCGGCGGCGAGCTGGCATCTGGTGGGCCAGCAGGGAGGGATGGAGCCGGGTGAGCTGGGCTGGCTCCTCCCTGCGGTGGAGAAGCCACTGGCGCTGCTTAGAAAGGCGACTTGGCGTTAAGTTAGAACCGCGCTGACTTCTTTCAAAGGGCCACGGTGAGGAAGGCGCCAGGAGAGCTACTGGATGACCCCCTTCCCTCCAAGTCCCGGACGGGGACGGTGTCACCCAGGAGTGGGGCACCTCTGGGTGGGCCAGCCTTGTCCAGGCAGGTGAGCCAAGGGAGAGCGGGTCCTGCTGGGCCGAGGGGCAGGCACTGTCCCATAAGCACTGGGGACGCACGTGGAGGTCAGCAGAGCCACCCAGGACCAACCCGAGGAGGGACCAGAATTTTGGATTCCCTCTCACCACCACGAATGTGGCCTGGGGCAAAGGCCAGGCCTCAGGGGTGGGCAGGCACAGAGACCACCACTGTGCTCCCTGGAGGGGAATCAGGACTCTGTCACGGGCAGGGGCTGGACCTGTTGCCCCGAGTCAGTGCTGAGACTGAAGAGCAGCGCTGGCAGGTAGGCAGGGACCTGCAGTCCTCCAAGAGATCGGCGGCACCCAGAGGCTGATGCCTGGGGCCTGTAAGCCATCCTCTCCTGCCCTTGGCTGGACAGGAGCCAGGTGCTGAGGCTGCGTTCACAGCACCGACACTGGCCTCAACGCACCCGTTCACACACAGCCCTCCTCCCACCCGTGGGCATGTGTCCTGCGGGCCTCAGGGCTGTGTCCCCGGAATGACAGCTTTTTCTCCAGGGCTGGAAGCAGACTGCCCTGGGACAGGGTCCTAACACTACCTCCAAGCAAGGGCAGGGACACTCAACTCCTAAACAGCAAAGAAAGAGGCAGCCAGCCGCAGTGTGGAAGAGGCCTTGTGTCCTCAGAGACCTTCCCTGACCAGTAGGAGCAGGGCGGGGTCAAAGGTGAAGCTGGGCACATCCCCAAACCCAAGCCAGGTGCAGGTGGAGAAGCCCACCCAGCAGCCCCCGGCCTCCCTGGTGGTGGAGTCCTCCAGCCTCTCCTGCTCCTCAGGCTCCTCGGTGCCCGCCTGCTGACCTTCTCCCCAGCTCGGAGCTCACCTCTCCTTCCCGCCAACCATCCCTTGCGGCCTCTGGTTGCTCAAAGCTGTCCTCTGAGGTCATGCCACTCCCCTGTGCAAAACCCTCCAGAGGCTGCCCACATCTTTACAAAGCCAGGCTCTGCGGGGCCTGCGTGCTCCTGCCTGCCCTCCGGTGCGTCTGAGGCTTCCCTCCGCCACACACCCCACCCATGCTCCGCCCTGCCCTGCCATTGCCAAGGTTGGCCACATGGGCCCTGGACCAGCCCAATTCCCATGGGCTTCCAGGAAACCCAGGGCCTCTCCCCCTCCTCCCAGCTCTGCGAGTCCCGTGACTCACGATGCTGCGCTGTGAGCAGAGGCTCCGGGCCACTAAGTGCCACACCCAGCTTCAGTAGGAGCACGGGGAAGGCTTGCTAACCTGTCTGCCCTGTATGGAGACGTGTGTGTGAAAATGTCTGCACACAGCACTTTCTAACATCAGGAAGGCAACATGAAGAGGCACTTAGCACCTGCCCTCCGGAACTCGTGCCAGGAGTGAGCAGGCGTGTGACCGGAACAACCCCAGGAGCCGCGAGCCGACGCCAGGGCAGTCTGGGCCCCTCGCGGCACAGGTGGACCCGGCTGGGCTCCAACAGGCTGAACCACAGCCAAAAGGGTGGCTTGAGTTTCCAGGGCACAAACCAGATCCTGGGGCTGGTCCCAAAGCTCCTCCCCCAGCCTGCCACCTGTCACTGGCAACTCCTGCAACCAGCCCAGAAGCCAGAGTTCTCGCCTGGTCACACACACACCCTGGCTGCCGGACCGTCCGCATGACCTCCGCCTGTCCCCTCTGAGCACCTGCACACCAGCTTTGGCCTCGATCAGTCACCCGCTCCTTCCTGCGCCCAGCTCTGTGCTCCCCTCAATCAGTGGTCTCCACCAGGCCCCACCCCCACCAGGACTTCTGAGATCTCCAGGCCCCATGTGGCTGCTCCTGCAGTCTCTGCCCCGCTCCGCCTGGCTCTGTGCTGTCCCTGCAGGCCCCAGCCCCCAAGCCCGTCCACTCCAGGGCCTCTGCACAGGCTCTTCCTGCAGCTGGGAAGGCCCTGCCCAGACATTCTCCAAACTCCATCGCTCACCACACAGGGCCCTGCTGAAATGTGCGGGCCCCAGAGCACCCTCACCCCACCTTTTCCCTTGCTTACCACCTCTAGGGTGCTGTCTCTGGCCCATTTCCCCAGGAACCCAAGCCTACGAGACCCAGGACTGTGCGCCTCGGTTCCTGCCCTGTGTGCAGCTGGGGCTTAGACCCAGGGAATGAGTCTAAGCACAGAGAGCAGCGGTGCAGAGGCTCTTCGGTGGCTACCCTGAGGTGATCTGCAGGCACCCGACGGCTGATGTGGGTTGCCACGCCGCAGGCTGAACCCAGGAACCCTCCTGCTCTTGAAATCCAGGCTGCGATTCTAAAACACCAACAGGGTTCACGTCCCTGGATGGCCTGGCTCTACAGGCCTGGTGGTTACTTCTCCTGAAACCTGCAGCCACACGGCCTACTCTTGGTCAGCGCGGCCATCGTGGGTCTCAAGGCCCCGAGGATAGCAGGCAGCCGCTCCGTGGGTCTCTGAGGGATGGAGGAGCAGGAAGGGGCACAGCCCCATCAAAGTCCCAGTCCCAGTTAACACTAGCGAGTTCTTCTTCCTTGTGTCCAGGTCAACACATTCAGAGAAAAGACAGACCCCAAGAACGAGGCCCCTGAGCAGCGGCACCGCGTGCAAAGACAGAACCACTCAGGCTCTAGTGAGAAACCCAGGTGGCCCTTCTGCCCTCGCTCTGCCCGAGACACAGTCGACCATGCCGGCCCAGAAGAGGCACAGGACGTGGGCAGGCAGTGAAGAGGCCTCGTGGGCCTCTGTGTGCCCAGGGTGGGTCCCGTGTCCCACAGCCGTGAGCGAGGGTGCGCAGAGGGCGGCACTGTGCTGGGAGCATGGGAAGGCTGCCCTGGGAGCCGGTTCCATTCGTGCCCTGCGACCACCGGTCCCCACGTCTGCTGGTGACACGGGAGTACCATGCCACTCTTCAGGCTTCCTCCAGGTCAGCACCCCAGCTACCTCCCGCAGAACGACAGCAGAGCCATGGGTGGGCCTCCAAGTCTACGACCCGGGCAGCGACCCAAGTGGAGAGCCCCCTGCTGCAGAGGGGCCCCACCCCAGGATGCTGGATGCCGCCTCCTTCTGAGAAGAGCAAGGCTGGGGACAGACTTGGGTACCTCTGGGGACAGACTTGGGTACCACTGCCCATCTGGTGAGTGTTCGACCCACACCCTGCCCTCTGGGTGAAAGAGTGAGCCTCGTAGGCAGAACCAGGCTCTCCAGCCCCTGGTGCCACATCCACCCGGGCCCTGGTACAAGGCCACATCAAGGTCACTGGGCACCAACTTCTAGAAACCGGGCTCTGTGGTCGCCACTAGGTCCGGGGAATTAAGCACAGCTGTTCTGAGGAGCCCACATCTAAGACAGACAGCCACAAAACCGTGGGCTCAGACAGGAAGGACAGCTGAGGCTGGCTGGTGACTCGCTGTCCCTGCAGAGCGGGCAACAAGGATGACCTGCTGCAGGCTCTTGGGAGGCAGAGGCCAGTCCTGACCAGGCACTGCCCCCACTGGCTCTCCCCACCTTGGAAGCTGAGGAGGCTGGGGGGCTGGGACACCAGGAAATCCAAGTGGGGGTGGGGTCACAGGGTCGTGGTGGGGGTCCCAGAGAGGAGGGGAGGAGGGTGATATCCCTCCACAGTGCAGCCTCCTCTGCCCACGCGGTGCCTAGCTGCGGGGCTGCTACCACCAGCACACTGGGCTCCCAGTGCTGGCGGTTGCTGATGGCGTCATGTGTCCCATGAAGGGCTCTCTGCACTGACACCCAGACTGTCCCCAATGCCCTGCTGCTCAGTGAAAACCAGAGCCTAGGGACTAAGCCACGTGTGGCCCAGAGAGGGCCGTCAAGTGTGAGATTCGGAGGCCACTCGCTGCGATTGGTGGCTCGCGGTCTGCCCAGTCCAGTCACGTGAAGGCCGACCCACCCTGTGATGCAGCCCACGGCCCACAGGCCAGCAGGAGGGTCTGGCCCAGACTAGAACTCCCCAGCTCCAGTCCCCAGCCAGAGACCAGGAAGAGAAAGCACAATCATCTCTGAATCACAGAGGTGGCGAGAGGGGCTGCTCACGGCCTGGGCTGGCTGGCGCTGTCCAGGGGCTCCTGGCTGTGAGACACACTGCTCAAGGCTGCACCAGGGCACAGGAGGACTTGTTTCCGGCCCCAGTCGCCCATGTGCCAAGTTCCCTACTACCGTGCTCCAAGTTCACGCGTGTTTGACAACTGTTTCTACCTCCACCTCAGACAGATGGACAGCTGTCCTAGGACTTGATGGTGTTGACAGCTGCTCCCCTCTGGAAGCGCACAGCAGCCCCGCCCCACCCAGGTGCAGAAACTGAGCTGCACTGAAAGGGGCGTCCTGGGCGTGGCTGGGGCTCAGGGGCAGAGCGCTTGCCCTGCACGAGTGGGGGACTGCGTTCCGTCCTCAGAACCGCGTAAAAATAAAGGCTAAGGGGGGTGCATCTCCAAGGGTCTTTCCTGGGCAGAGCCCACCCAGGAAAACAGCTGAAGGGGAACAGACCTGCACCCCAACATGCCGACACCTTAATCGCAGGCAGTCTGTGGGGCACTGCCTGGTAGAGGGGACAGTGTAGGGCCTAGGGTCCCACGGCCTCATTCCTTGGTTGGTGGGCTGAGAATCCAGCCTCCAGCACAGCAAGCAATGGACCAGATCCTGCCATGAAGGACGAATTTCACTCCTGAAGGGGCCCTAACCAGGATCCCAGCCAAGATCCCCACAGCAGTGAACATCAGCAGGCCACACCTCGCCAGGAGTCACTCAGGGATGAAGGACGGCAGGTTCCTGTTCTCCTCCCACCCCACTGCCCTCAAGGACAACTGTCCCTAGGGAGCGGAGGACACAGAGTGTTCACAGTGACGTACGAGTGGAAGCAGCCTATCACCCCAGGCGCACTGGCGTGCCAGCTGGGGCCACCTCTCATCGAGATGCCACTCCTCTTAGAATACTCAATAGAATGGGAGAAGACATACCATGCCATGCGGAGAAAACCCCAAATTCTACCATGAAACCTATTCTAAGAAGTGTCCGTCTGCTGGAAACAGCAAACTCCGCGCTGGACGCGGACATCACTAGTGACAGATGGGGTTAACCTCCTTCTCCTCAAGTTTTCTTCCTTTTTATAATTAGAAAGTGCTTCTTATGGCGTAAGCACCCATTCGTGTTCCCACACAGCAAGCCTTGTCCCCGGCAGGCTCTGTGACCCCACAAGGCCATCTCTGCGCAGGCACAGAGGTCGCAGAGGCCGGCTGGAGCAGTGATCCTGAACGCTTTCAAACACCCTCTGAGTGCGTGATGGAAACTGGCCTCCCAGTCCAGCTCTGTGGCCTGGGACGAGTACGCCTGTCCTCTGCTCACGCCTGTTTCTCTGGGCATTATGATTCCACCACCAGTGGTCACAGGCCACCAGAGAGACAGCAGATCTGGGAGGGACAAAGCGAAGTCAACAGAGGAAGTCTCCCAAGCCAGCCAGGCCGACCAAGCCAGCTGGCCCGCGTCGCCAGCTCTGCCGCCTGCTTCCCCGGCAGCTCCACGAGGCTCGCGGCCACAACGCCAGCAGTGGCCTTCGTCATGCCTCAATGCACACGGCACTCTGGGCCACTTCTGTGGACACTCTTCTGTGGAGTGTGAAGCCGTGCCAAATGCTGCCCGGGAAGGTCGTGGTCACCACCCTCGACAGCGGTTCCAGAAAACCTCGCCAATCTCCCGAGGGTTCGCAGAACAGCAAAGGGGGACTCACCTTCCTGTGGCCGTGGGTCAGGAATGGTTCACGCGGTCCTGTGCCATGTGCTGTCCCTCCACAGACACACACACACACCAACGGTGGCCCGTGACAGCCTATGGCTGGTGAGGCTGCCACCCTGGGGTGTGTGAGCACTTGCTGGGCTGCCCAAGGGACGCCAAGGTCATCCAAGGACATACTTCTCAGAACTTGTCCCCTGGAGCAATGGGTGGCTGTGTGCCACTAATTTCCTGCCCGTCCACTGCCACTGTGTGTCCTCTGCTCTGTTGTTTTAAACTTCCTCTCCTCAGCTACCACAACCTCCCCCGCTCCCTGCCCACACTCCTCTGTCTGCTGATCTCACAAAGTGCCCACGATGCCCCCACCCCAGCAGGTGAGGGGCTCCCTCAGTGAAGCACCTCGGACCCTCACGGCTGTTTATTTCCCTTTGCCTAAAGATGGGTCTGTGTGCCGACATCAGTAGACAAGGAATTTATTCTCTTTTCAGCCAGGAACTTCACAAAATTAATGAGTGGAGACCAAAGCAATCACTCCTGCACAGAGTCCCTGGTCACACGTCCCTTCTGACCAATGTGATGACACCTCCATGCACGGGGGTGCATAGAGACACAGGGCCATGCTGGGCTGCCCTGGGTCACTGTCTGCCGACGTTCACAGCAGTATCCACTCTGGTGGGACCACGACAGCCACCCAACGTGGAAGAACTAGTTCCCGTGGGCCATTCTCCTGCAAAGCCCTGTCAGTTGTTTTTGCCTGTTTTGTTCTTCCAAATGAATTTTAGGATAATGTCATTAAATGTTTCCCCACCACCACAAAAAAGTAACCCGTGGTCACTTGAGGGTGAATGACCACGACCTTCCAGGAAGCATTTGGCAAGTGTTTTTTTTTTTTTTTTTAAATTCCACTGGTAAAAACTAACATCTTTATGCTATTTCATCTTTTCTTCAAGAAATATGGTGGTCTCCATTTTATTTTATTTTCTGTGAAGGGACATGGAGTAAGTCAAACGGTGGGGCTCAAACAACCTCTATTGCAAAGACTCAGTTCTGCTGTTGTGGTCCAAAAAGAGGCAAATGTCTGCGGCCATGTTCCAATAAAACTTTATTTATAAGCTTAAGTGGTGGGCCCTGATGTCAGGGCTAAGAGCGTGCGTGACTGATGGACTCAGCACTTGGCTCCCCCAGCTCCTGGCTGGGAGGCTCAGGGCAAAAATAAAAGAAAACATCTTCAGAGCATTTGAACTAGATGTGGGTTTTGCTGCTGTTGCCACTGGGTGCCACCTTTTTCATATTTTATTTTTAGGGGATCACTGCTGCAAGAGAGAAGTGGATGACTTCTACATCTAGGCATCTTCAATGCAGCACCTAAATCCTGCCTTAAAGAAACTCCTGTGGAGCATCAGCACCCACATGGACGGCCTCTGCCCTCTGCCTCTTGGCCCTCGGCCTGCCCTTCCGTGGGTCTCTGCATGGCCGCCCTTCACCATCTCTGACTCCCTCCACCTTCCTGGACCTGTGGCTTCTCCCTCCAAGGACCATGGATCGCATCTTTGGTTTCTCTCCCGTAGTCTGGTCAGTTATCAATTAAAAATATCACATAACATTTCCAACTTGAAAATTTAATTTCCTGTTCTTTGAAACAGGCCTCTATCCAGCGGCCATGTCTGCCATGGCATGCTGCTCTGGGCCCAGAGGACATTCCCTCCTCTTCCTCCTGCCCTCAGGTCCAGGCCCCCAGCCCTGGCACTACTGCAGCCAGGACTGATATGCCAGCAACCGGAGGGAAACCTGGGGCCACGACACTTCTTGGCTGTGGCAGCTGTCCTGTGTGCCACAGCAAAGCAGTCGTAGCCCCTCTGGCCAGCCCCGCCCACCCCCTGCCCTGATGACGGGGAGTGGCCGCGTGTGAACTACCCACAGAGTAGGAGCTTTATCCCAGGCAACCGTGTGTCCCCATCCTGCACCCTCTGCACCCATCCTGCAGCTCTGTGTCACTTGGACACAGGATTCCAGAGCACGGCACCCTGGGGTGCGTCTCTATGTGGTGGCACCATCCTGGAGAGCTACCTTGATGGGCAACGCGCTACAGAAAGGCTACCCCCGAGTTCTGGTGTGGCCAGAGCTTCACTCCACCCTTCAAACCACTGGCCTCCGCTGAGACACACATTTGTGTTTCAGCCCCCAACCCAACCGTCCCCTTGGGTCCTACCAGAACACCCCAAGAAGCTGCCATCAGCTCCTCTGTCACTCACCCCTCGCCTGCCAGAGTGGCCTGGTGGCTTCCACAGGCTCACAGTAAGTTCTTTGGGCTGAGACTGGGCTCAAACCATCCTTGCACTCCCACTAGCCCTGAGGAGACCCCCAGGGCAGCAGCGAGCACTGGCCCATGCTCTCTGCAGCCAGGCCAAGGTCGGCAGCTCTCAGCCATTGCCACCCGGGGAAGCCTGGCCTATGTGCCTCATGGTTCCCATCTACCAGATGGAGGGACAGACCAGCGAGCTGTCCACAGACAGGGCACTGTGCTAGTGAGCAGGACTGGCGCACGCCTGGGCCCCGTCCTTTCCCTCCACAGGTGCTCCAGGTCTGTGCAGGTGGTGACAACTGTGCTTTGTGCAGCCCTCCTGCTCTCCTGCGGCACCGGCAAGGTCTGCAACGCAAAGGATTCATCCAGGCTAGGCTCCCAGGGGCTTAGAAACGGGGCTGTCGAATTTCTATAGGGCCACTGTGAGAAAGCCCAGTGGTGCATTTTCAGAATACAGAATGTAGCCTTAAATGTCAACGTGGGAGGGGAGAGCAGGATGGACAACTACAGGCAGTTAACACTGGAAATTCACAGCCCCTTGACAGGCAGGAGGGGAGAGGAAAGGGCCACCTGGCCATGACCAGCAGCCATAACCTGAGCACCTGCCACCACTTAGCCCTCAAAGACCTCTCCACCACAAGAGAACAAAGAGGGGGCGACAGCTGGAGGTGTAGTTCTTTAAATGGCCCAACAGGAGACAGTAAAACCTGGGCGAGGGACAAGAGGACTGTGCACCCCACAGTACTCAGCAAAGAGGACCCAGGGAGGGACCTCGCGCACTAGGGGATAAAATGCCCAGGTGCCCCGGCCACCCAGCACCCATCTTGGAGATGGTCAGTAGAGCTCGCTTCTGCTCCACCCTGTCCGTGCCTCAGTGCATTCTTTGGGTTTCAACAGGTGAGCGTGTTTCTCGGTCACGAGTCCTAAGTGCCACCTCCTTTTGTAGCTCCAGCATGGCGGGCTGGGTGCCGGGAAGGTTTCAGGACAGCCACTGCACCTCAACCCCAACCAGGGTCTCAGGGTAAGGACAACAAGCAGGCCATGCTGTGACAGCACTTGGCCAGCCTAACTGCCACCAGGCAGGGAGACCAGCAGTGAGGAGCCAGAGTGTCCCGCTGTCCCCATGCCCTCTGCAGGAGCTGTGTCCCCTGGAAGACATGGATTCCCAAGGCTTAAACACAATCTCACTTGGAAATAGGGTCTCTGTTGATGACCATGTTAAGGTGAGATCACTAGGGGCACTAGTCCAGTGCCACCACCATTCTCATGTAGGAGGAGAAAAATGTGGGCGTAACATGCACAGAGGATGGTGTGAAGCCACAGAGAAAAGGTGGCTGAATGCCTGCCACGGGTGCCAGCACCAGGCTCCTGCCTCCAGCCTCCAGCCTCCACCTCCAGAGGCCAGCTCGGTCAACATGGATTGGAACTTCAGGCCTTGGGCAGTGAGACGGAGCGGCCCTGCTAGTTGAGACACCCAATCTGCAGGGCGGCTGCGAGCTGCCCAGGGTTTGGTCAGCAAGGGGCTGTACATGGGACGGGGTGCTGGCCTGGCAATGTGCGGCCACCCTGCTCTGCTCATGGGCTCCCAGCCCGACATCACCCAGGGACCTCTCAGCTCTTACCACTAAGTGGCCGCAGGGGAGGCCAGCTCGCACTGCCAAATGCTGGGTTTGGACACAGCCCCCTTCCTGACTGGGTGACCCCGCTCCCAGCATGCCTCTCCCTGTCCCTCCTCGTCACCTCTAATAGGACTGAGACTCCAAGATGTGCACAAAGTCAGACTCAGACACAGGACGAACTTCACCCTCCCCATCCTTTCTAGACACACTCTCCTCAGACCCCAAACCACGGCCGTCGCCCAGTCCCGCTCCCGCACATTCCTGAGGGATGAGTCCTGGCAGCTGACCACACTTCGGGCCCAGAGGGCGCGAGTTAACGCTTGCTAAGCTGCCTCAAGAGCCACGCAGAGCTGTGTCCCAATGGTAGCTGACAACAAGGGACTCCAGGACGATGGCACCCGGGTCACTCACACCACGAGACACCCGCAGGCAGGCACAGGGCAGACCAAGACCACGGAGCCCCTCGGGCACCACGGCACAGCGGGAAGCTCTTCTTCCAGGATGACCGGGGCTGTTCGGGTGGGCGGCCAGCACAGCAGCACACGGGCCAACCGAGACCCTCACTAGCAGCGAACACGCTGCCCCGCCCGTCCCTGCACTGCAACCTGCACAGCGGAGGAGGCGCAGGCCGAGGCAGAGCCACGGGACAGTGGGCAGAGACCCCACCTCTGCCCACAGTGGCAGGCACGCCCTGTCGACGGCGGTCAGGGTCTAACCGCGGGGCTGGCACGAACCGAATCTCACCTTTACTGAATCAGGGGCGGCATTCTGCACAGAGGCCAAGGAAGGGGAGAGCTGCCTGGACACCTCTCGTGAGCAGATCCGTCCCCAGCAGGCCGAGCCCTGCAGCCCGAGATAAGCCAGACGGAGGCCTGCCACGTGCTTCTGCCCCCAGCCCCAGGGCCCGGCACAGGCCCAGCCGCTCCCCTGAGCCTCGGTGAGGTTAAAATGGCCTCCTGTCCTCCTCGTCCGCAGATGTAGTGGGGCCTAGGCTGGGCAGATGGCAAGGCACAAAGTTGTCAGATGGGCGTACAGAGGTGCCCAGGGAAGCAGGGCAGGAACAGGAGGTGCAAAGAGTCAGGGACACACCATGTGGCCAGCAGGTGCGGTCAGCAGGGATGTGCCTGGGCTCAGGAGGGGTCTGGGGGCTCCCTGGGCGCAGGCCGAGGAAGAGCCCTCCTCACAACACAGCAGGAAAGGGGGCCCTGGGACGCTCAGCTCAGGCCTTCCTGAGGCCGACACGTGGGAACAAGAGGACAAGGAGGGAGACCGTGGGGGCCCAGGTGCCTCCTCTGGCCCCGCTCAAGAATCTCAGGGAACAAGTTCCCAACCATCTCCGCTGTCACCAGCGCACACAGAGCCTCGTCAGCACACTCAGGCTGTCTGGGAAGACTTGGGGTCCCTCTGGTCGTCAACCCCTGACCTGTGCTGAGTGCACCCTGGGACCTGTCTACTCAGGTCCGGGCCCCTCCTGTCTCTGCCCAGTCAGCTGTCCACAGGGTGCTCTGAGCAGTGGCCAGCACCCTGTGACACCCACGCTGCAGAAGGAAGTTTCAGGCTCCCAGACGTTTGAAACCCACCAGCTGCTCCGCTGAGGTGACTGAGTCTGGGCCACAGCTCTGATGTCCTGTGCTCCCCTGGTAACAGGGTCTGATCACGTCCACGTAACTGCTGACTTACTGGCCTGTCTCTCCGCCACATCACAAGTTCTGGGTCGGCAAGGACTGAGTTGGCCCTCCCAACTCCCACCTGCAGCCTGCCACATGGTGCCACCACTCCACATGAGTGGCTGCCACAGAGGGCTGTAGGCCACACGGGAATGCAGGCTGCTGGCCTCCACGGCCTCACTTCTGCCCGGGGCAGGCTCAGTCCTGAAGCTCAGGCTGCCAGAGGTGGGCCCCGAGTGTCAACCCGTGGTACCCAGCATTCACCAGAACAGAGGAAAGCAGGGCCAGGCTGCTCCGAACAGCCTACAGACCCGCTGAAGGCACAGGCTGAGCAGAGACCAGAACACGGGGCAGCCTGGACGGTGTCCCCCAAAGCTACCTCCTGAGATGAGGAGTGCTCACCCAAGGCAAAGACAAAGCTCTCAGCTGTGGAGGAGCCTCGTCAAATCCTTCCACCTGCCCTCGGGCTCGGGGCTGCGGGCCCGGAGCTGTGGTCAGTCAGGCCACAGGCCCATGTCCTCATCTCAGGATCCAGCAAACCCGGTGTGAACCACAGGCCTTCAGCGGGGCCTCTGTGACACGTCTCGACGCAGCAGAGATGGACAGATGGACACCATCTGGGTTTCCCACAGGGAGAAGGGCTCGGGGGCCTGTGCTGGGTGCTACCTCAGGCTGGTTTTCCTCACGGTTCTCACAGAAAGGGCCCCTGTGACGGGAGCCAGCCGGCGGCAGCCTGGAGAAGCCCTGTGGTCCCCACTCGGGCTCCTAAGGAACATTATTCTTTTTGCAGGTAAGAAAGGAACCTGGGAGGAAAGCGCTCTCCTCCAGCCCCAGCTATAGCTCCTCTTGGTTCACGCCACACTTCTGGTTCTTTCTGGAACATTCTCTCAGGCCTCTTGGCAGAGTCCAGTGCCTGCAGCC
The DNA here is from genome assembly GCF_052094955.1 of Ictidomys tridecemlineatus. NCBI lineage: Eukaryota > Metazoa > Chordata > Mammalia > Rodentia > Sciuridae > Ictidomys > Ictidomys tridecemlineatus. Next base: position 193,813,259 of record NC_135483.1, on the reverse strand, counting down.
GACAGCCTGTGCAGCGCCAGGGGGCCAGGCCGGCTGGGCAGGGAGCCGCCTTCCTTCCAGGGTGTAAACATCCTGCAGTGGCCAGAGGCTGTCCTCCCTCCCCACCTGCCCTGGAAGAGAGCCAGCTCGGGACTCACGGAGGCTGAGAGGAGGGCCACAGAGTGCCCGCCCGGAGGGTCCGTCCCGGGAGAGCCTCCCGGGGCCTCACAGCCTCCTGCTGCTGCAGGTGTCCTCTCCCCTTCCTGCAGATGGATTTGAGGGCACCTCTTGCAGGTGTGTGCTCCCAGCACCAGGGCGTGTCCTCCCACCTCCCTCGGGAAGCTCCTCCGCTTGTGCCCGGCCTGTGACCTGGCAGGCATCCTCCTGGGGGCCTGTTCCCAGCCTCACCACCCCAGAATGGCTCCCCGCAGCAAGCAGCCCTCTGAGACTTTCTGGACACAGCCATCCCCCCCCCCCCCCCCCGGCAGAGGGAAAGTGACAAGTGGCTAGGCCGTGCACAAAGGACAGGGACAGCAGCCTGCTCCCCTCTCCAAGGCTGCGCCTCTCTGTCTGGCCCCATGGACAGGAGGCTGGCAGCCGGCACCAGTGCTGCGTGCTCGGTGGCTCCGCTCTCGGGTGTCCTGCACCCTGACTCACCCGCTCCGGGGCCAGGACAGGTGGCTGCAGCCCAGGATTAGTGGTGCAGCCAGAGGGCTGGGACAACAGCTGCAGGGGACATGCCTGTCCTGGCCCTCCCAGGGGTCCTGCCGCCACCCAGGCGCCGTCACACTAGGAACAGACAGCGACAGGACAGTAGGGTTCCAACCAGGGGAGCTAGAAGCAGCCCCCGCCTGGACGTGAGGGACCCGCACAGGCCAGTCTTTGATGACTCGCCCTCTGCGAAGCCAATTCTCCCGTCTCCCGGCCTCACTGCACTTGTCCCCAGCCCCGCCATCCCCTGGCCTCATCGCACTCGGTAAGATGTAAGTCAACCTCAGAAGCCTGAATCCCAGCAAGGCAGAGGCAGCACTGAGGCCACCAGGGCCGTGCCCGTGTCAGGCTGGTGGCTCCAAGAGCTGGCAGGGGTTCCTGGGCACCACGGTGGGTGTCCACTCCAGGGGCGAAGACAATGTGTCCCTCAGGATCCCAAAGGGAAGGGGACAACTCACAAGGGGTAGGTGCAGGACACCTGGGAGAAGTGACGGCAGCGGAGAGAGAAGGGTGGGCAGCATCTGGAACCCAACAGGGACCCTCAGTCCAGGGAAGGGCGTCGGCCTCAGGCCCTGCTTCAGCCTGTTGCCGGCTCCCTCCTCCCTCCCTCAGCAGCCAGGAGCCCCCTGAGGCTGCTTTCCACAGAAGCCGCCCCGCCCGGCCGTCCTGGTGCAGGTGGTCCAGGGGTAGGCAGCCGCCTCAGTCTGGCCTCTCACGTTAACACCCAGTGAGTCTGCAGGGGGCACACCAAGCACAGGGCCCTGTGTGGCATGCAGGGTGACGAGCCCTGGCTCTTGGGAGGGCTGAGATACTTGGGACCAACTGGGGCTCTTTCAGGGAACTTGGAAACCGGGCAGCTCTTAGGATGAGATCAGAACGCCCACACACTATCAATCCCAGAGACGCTACTGAGGTTAGCCAAGGGACAGCAGCAGGTAGCAGGTCACCAGGAGGCAGGCCACCTGGCAGAGGCAGAGCCCGGGCCCATGAGAAGGGATGCAGTCCTGACGTGAGCCACACAGTGAAAGGGGAATGTCATGCCAAGAACCAGGAGGTACTGATGACAGGCCAGACTGGGCCCTGGGACTTGCAGGTGTCCCTCGAGGTCCTGCCACATCCACTGTGAGCCAGGAGCAGCAGAAGTCAAACCACCCGAAGTGCAGATGGTCCACATCTCATGATGGTGCCGCGTCCTGATAAACCCACCAGGAAGTATGGATGCCACAGGGCAAGCCACCCTACCTGGGGACCATGGCATCAGGAACATGCAGCGGGCAAACCCAGCGGCAGGAAGGTGGGAAGGAGATCAGCCCTGCCAGGAGGAGGGTGGGGGAGGGAGTGACTGCCTGGGGACCCCGCAGGTGGGTGAGATAGACAGGAGTGGCAGTACACACCGTGGATATCCTAAATACCACTGAGTGGGGACACTTTGAAATGGCTCATTACCATGGCAACTTCACCTCAACAAAATTTTAAAAAATAACAAACTCTGTAAAGAAACAGTCACTTCCAGGGTGGGGAGGCGGCTCAGAAGCTTGCTCAGCACGGGCAAGGCCTGCGCCGTCCCCAGCATCACGAAAAGAAAGAGTAAAAGAAGCGGCATCTATGGGGTCCAGAGGCACAGTGCCACCCAGGCTGCGACACGCTGTGACTTGCCGAACTGCAGAACGTGCCCTTCAGGAGCAGCTGGGGCTAAGACATCACGTATGCACGGGGAGGGCCGTCAGAAAGACGTCTGTGTTTAAAAAGGTGCTCATTAGAGCCAGCACACCACCTAACGACAGAAAACCTGTACGGGTAGGAGCCGGCTGGTCCTGCAAAGGGACAAGCCACAGCCAGAGTGCAGCCAACTTCACCCACGTCAGCACCAGGGAGCTGTCATGGGTCAGAGATGCTGACCGAGCCCAGAGCCCCACGGCAGCAGCACCCCAGGGGGCAGCGGCTGGGCCTTTATGGGCCCTTCTCAAGACACCAAACCAGCTCAACCCACTAACCAGACTGGTGCCCTGGCCCGAGAGGTACCTCAGTGCAGACAGGTGGCACCTGGAGCCTGCAGCTTGTCACCGTCACTGTGGTTCAGTGCCCCAGGGGTCCTCAGGAACCTACCGCGGAGGCGGCAGTCACACAGATGTTTTGTCAGGTAGGAGCTCAGGGACGCCAAGATGGTGACCACAGGGTACAAGGAAAATGCTGCTGGAGGACGGGAGACAGGGAGAGAGGTCCTCACGTCCCCAGTTACGCCAAGTCCCATTACCATGACAACCCTGCCACTGAGGACTTTGCCCATGATGACCCCGACTGCAGGTTCTGCATTTTAAAATGACCAATGGGGGAGAGCTGGGCGGGACTCCAATCAGGGATCATAAGGAACCAAGGGGAGTAAATGGGTTAGGTCTTCAACCTGGTCCGTGTGGGAAGGGACCTCTTCGCCTACCTTACAGAGCGCGGCTTCCAAACTCCCCTTCAATGCACCTGTGACTTCAGCTCCGTTCTTTGTTTGGGACACAAAGAACCTGGACCCCAAGTGGACACCCCAACAATAACATTTCTCGTTCCGATTTTACAGATGAGCAAACTAAGGCAGAGCAAGGCCTGGCAACGGTCAGTCACCAAGATTTGAACCCAGACCCACCCCGTGTAGCTCCAGAGTCCAGGCTTCACCCCAAGAACCACACAGGGAAAAGAGGGGAGAAGACGCCCAAGAAAGGGACTTCTGCTCATCCTGCTAGAGACCTTTCTGCCATGTTGCCCAACAATCTGCTCAGAGAATGCTGTTGAGTTAAAAAAAAAACAAAACTAGTCCCTGGCCTCCAGGGTGTCCTTGACCAACTTCAGGAAGTCGGAAGGCAGGGTAATGGCCCTTCAGTGGGAGCCCAGGCCCACTCACTGCCCAAACTGTTTGACAGCACCTTGCGTGCAGACGCCCTGTGGGCAAATATCTAGGCCGGGCTCAAGTTACACAGAGTCTTTTGAACCCCAGAGATCAAAGCCAGCTGGGAATCTGGAGTCCTTCCATGGAAGGCTCCAGAGGCCCTCCTGGTTCTGCTGCTATCAGGCAACTCCTTCCTCGCTGGCCAGTGCCAGAACCTCTCCTGGCCTTCCACTGGGCGAGCCCAGGGTTAGCCTGGGGACCTTGGTGCCGACTTCGGAGGACTCCACCTGGGCGGTTCCCTGCCAGCAGGCCACCTTGGATGCCTGGCTGTTCAGCCCCTCAGAGGCACACTTACCTATAAAACAAGGCCTCTAATGAAAACTCAGCTCCACCCGCCTGCCCTTGAGAAGATCAAGCAGATAATCCAGGAGAGCTTTGAAGCTGCCAATCACTGTGCAAATTTAAATAGAAAATTCGCCTGCAGAAGGGTTCTTCACACACTGGACGGACCAAGTGCTCCCTCAAGCTTAGATGTCACCACATCTGGCAACGGCCCCAAATCACATCATGCAAAACCCTCCTATTTTGGGAGTTTGTACATAATTCCTTTTCAAATCTGCCAGAGCACCCAGGATCCCAAATAACTCAGGAGGGCACCTCTCTGCAGCCACCCGACCACTGACCACCTTGTAGCAACCTGGACCTGCCCTGGTTCGTATTAAGGATCTGCAAAGCCCCTTCACCTTCCAGGTGTTGTTCAGAGTAAGCCCGAGTCCAAGGAGTCTCCACAGGTAATAAGTCAGTCTGTCCCCATTCTGTAATCAGACAAATACAAAGGCCAGAGAAGGAGTCACATGGTGGGGGTCTGCCTCTCGGGAGCACTGAAGCTGGGGGAGACACTGCTCCTCCCAGAGGCCGCCCCAGCTTATCTTATCTCAAGTTGGACGGGCTTGTCTTGGGCCTCTTCCCAGGCAGCGGCTATTAACTTGCAGGGTACAAACCCTAGAAGGATCTGACAGGGTCCTGGCCAGCTGTGTAGAAAATGCAGCACCTGTAAAGGTGGGTGCTTAACTTCGAGGGCTTCACGGACCCTCTTGAAGGACTGTGCTGGGGATCAAGAGCTCAAGATGCCCACGTGGCTGTGTGTTACTGATAAAAATGGCCAAAGCCTGGCCCACTGACCAGCAAGGCCTCCGCCAACCCGGAGCCTCTGCTAGTGCTTTGTATTCTTCATTAAAGGCTGAAGCCCAGGAGAGGCTCACACACACACACACACACACACACACACACACACACACACACACACACACAGCAGTGTTGAGGGGACTGGGGGCCAGGACACAGGAAAAGGGAAAGAGCCAAGCTGTGTTTACTAAGAGCAAGGTCCAGGGCTGCCTGAGGATTCTGAGAGGGAGCCAAGAGGGACAAAAGCGAGGTAACCTCTGCCCACAGGTAGTCAGGGGGCTGGGCATAAACCCAAGGGCAGAACCAGACAACCCCAAGCTGGGTGACAGCAGCAGTGACTCTGGCCTGGTGGGCAGTACCAGAAGGCACAGTGAGACCTCAGCTGGGCCACTGGCCTTGAGTCTTGGCTTCCTCCTCTGCCCAGTGCAGAGCTTGGCCTGGTGGCCTCTGGACTCCTTTCTGGCACACCACCTGTGGGGCTCTGGAACCAGCCTCTACCCTGGGGGACGTGCCAATGGCTCAGCCAAACCCCCCGGACACGACCCCAAGACCCAGTGTTGCCCCTTCCTGCAACCAGCCCTTCCCCAGGCCTCTTGGAAAGAGAGGCCCCGAGGTACCTGGCCAATGAATCATGTTATCTCTGACCCTGGTGACAGTGGGGACCAAAAGGGCAGCCGGATGGACCGTCAGGGCCTGGACCACCCACAGCCTCAGTCTGTCAACACCACGCTCACAGGGAAGGCAAGCATGGCTGCTTGGGACCCCCGATAAATGGATGAGGCCCGGAGAGGATAAAGAACTTGCTCAAAGTGATGGGGAAGGGGCAACCTCTGAAGGACAGTGGGGATCGTGGAAAGCGGACAGGAAGCCCGGGCATAAGCACAGATGAGGACGATTGCGTGCCACCTCCTCGATTCCCTGGGGGCACTAAATGAGGCACCTGGCCAGATACACCTCCCTAGGCATACTGCCAGTCTGGAGGCCCCTGAGGACCTGTCCCCCCCTGATGGAGCAGCAGGAGGCGCTGCACACAGGGGAACGAATCCACAGCTGAGCCAGCACCGAGGACCGGCTCAGAATGGTGAGCGGGTCCAACCAGCTTCTTCTGAGAACCAAGAAACTCCAAAGCAGCCCGAGGGCAAGTGCTGCAAGGCCTGCTATTCACGGCTGGTGGCCATCGCTGCCTGTGGCAGCACGGCTCTCACGGGGAGCAGACAGTAAGGGCTGGGCCCCGTACCCCCTTCCAGGGACCTGCTTACCACCGGGCCCCACCACCTCAACAGCTCCAGGGCTGGGACCAAGCCTTCAGCACTCGGGCCTGCAGGAGGCACTCGAGATGCAAACCATAAGAAAACCAATCGGTCAATGGCTCCCCACAGGGTCCAGGCAGGAGGCGTCGAGCGAGGGAAACAGATGAGCCCAGCTGCCGTGGCTCCTTAAGACCGTCCACCTCACTTCTTCACTTTCCCATACACCACCCTCCTGTCAAAGGCAACAAAACAACTCCACCTGTTCTTTCTCACTTCTGTGTGGTCCATGTTGTGGCTACTTCCACTGGCAGGCATGGGAGTCTGGGGCACATAACTGCCCACCAGCTGGTGTGCCCTCCCAGGTGCTAGTTAAGGAGGCAGCAGGGGCAGTCCAGGGTAACCTGGTGGGCACGGGTGCCAAGAGGTCCTGAGGCTCCTTTCCCCACCTCTAACGTGGGCAGGGCAGGGCAGGCAGCGAGGCTCAGCGCCTGAGCAGTGGGCCGTCACTGCGGTGGCCACAGCTGGAGCTTGGTCCCAGCGCGACAGGTCAGGCCTTGCAGAATCTCAGCTGCCCGCCTGCTGCCCTTCGCTGCCTCAGGGTCCGAGCTCCCCCCAGGGACAGCACTCCCTCCTGGGCCCCACCTCAGGTGTCGCAGGGACCTATGGTGGGCACAGCGCCATCAGCATCAGGCAGAGCCCTGGCCCTCACTGCAGGGATGATGCACAAACCACAGCGAGGAAACCCTGGAGACCTGCGCCATGACCTCGGGCGCAGCAGGGTGTGAATTCTAACGAGCACCAAGAACACACTGGATTTATGTGGGGGCAGGGCACAAAAACTGGCCCCAAGCGTCAGAGTCAGTGGATGATCTTTTAAGTCACCGTGACGACCAGCATTCTCCCCTGACCTTCACCCAGGGATGCATCCTCACCGGCGGATCTCTAGTCCCCCTGCTGTCTCGAGGCAGCAAAGGCTACCTCCCCAGAGGGCCCCAGGAAGCCCCCTGCCCACGATGGAGGCCTGTGGCACCACCCTGGCCCAATTCCGCCCTCCAGCTTCCTCTTCCCAGACGTCTTGCTGGCAGAATGCCAGAGAAAGCAACCACAGAAATGCCACCCAGGGGACTGCTGGAGCCAGAGAGGGGCCTCCCTCCATGAGCCTCTCCCGCAGCGTTCGGGAGGGGTGGCTGGGCCAAGCTGCACCCCTATGCAAAGTGCAGGGAGGGGAGGCGCGTGGGGGCGGGCGGAGTCCTGCTGCAGAGCCTGCTGCTATCTCCAGGGAGAGGCCAGCTCAGCACCCATATGAGAAACCTGCGCTCTGGCCAGTACTGCCAGGCCGGAGGAATGCTAGGAACGAGGGTCCTCCCGAGAGGCTCCACCACAACCCCAGCAGCCCGCGCATGCAGGGCCAAGGCCTGGGGCCGGCCAGGGCCTCGGAGCCCCTGAGTTCCCTCATCTCCCCACTAAAAGCCCCTCATGGAACCTGCGGCCACCCCCACACCTTCTCTGCACCAGAGAACAAGTGGACGCTGGAAAACACAACAGGGAAGACAGGAGAGAAGCCAAAACTTCCCTCAGTGCAGCCCACCTGGGACCGCCCCCAGCTGTCCACTCTATCTGGAAGGTCTGTAGGCCCAAACATGCCCAGTGAGGAAGCCGGAAGCCGAGCACCCCAGCGTGGCCTCTCAGCTCCCCCAGCCCCAGCCTCGGAGCTGCTCAGCGCCTCTGATGCAGACCAACCTCCTCCACCTGGTGAGCAGCCTCCCTGTCGCTTTTGAACACAGAAAGGTGGCCCCCCCCCCCCGTCACCAGGACAACCTTGCCCAGGGGGGATCCTGGAGGCGGGGGATCCTACAGGCAGCCAGCCAAGAGCAAAGGCCAAGAACAGCTAGGAAAACAGCCTACTCAAGCCGGCAGCGCTCCCTCCCAACAGTCCTGCGACTGCATTCAAGGACAAACAAATGCTCTCCTGAGTGATCCCTCCCGACGACGCCCAGGACAGGGACAGTGAAGGTGACCTTGTAACAGTGGGGCCAGGTGGAGCTTGCTCATCACTGGGTGCCACTGTCGGGAAACTCACAACCTCTTACATTAGGGGAATAACAACCCTTTTGTGCAAACACAGAAGGACGGCCAACCTGTCCCTCGAGACAACAAGCTGGTTCTCGGCAGCGGAGAGCAGGAACCCACGGGCAGTAGACAGGAACAAAGGGCCATTCTGGGGATGCACAGGTGCCAGCTCTGGTGCCGCTGCACGGATGACAACTGCCCTCCCCATGCCGGGGACATTGCGGGCTGCTAAGGATGTGGAGAGAGCCACGAGGAGTGGCCTTGGTGGCTGCAAGGCAGGAGTTTTAACAGAAGCTTCTGGAAGCCACTTCTCCCTTGGGCTCTACACACAAAAGGGGCCTGTCACCCTACAGATCTGCTCACCTCGGGGACAACACAGATGCTGCCAGGAGGCAGGCCAGGCACCAACTCACCAGGTCACAACAGCCTCACCACCTCAGGGGACGGTGGCTATCGATGGCAGAGGAAGAGTACCAGAAGGGACAAGAGAGCGGAGCCACTGTGATCATGTTCCAAAGCCATCCACAGGTGAGGGCGAGGACCAGGCAGACCCGTGACGTGACACCCAGATGCCCTCTTGGGCCCAAATGTGGAGTGTTGCCAGCAGCAGGAACTTGGCCACCAGCCTCGTGGGACAGGGGCTGCAAACCAGGTCACAGAGGCCCCTTCTCAGTCATCCTGCATCCAGTGACCAAGGCAGTGGCCACAAGGCCTGCCCCACCCCATGCCCCGCTCAGGACAACTCCCAAGAACCACCCAGGCCAGAGCCGCTGTGGGGTCACCATACTGTGGGGCCTTCACAGAGACAGCAGCGTCACAGGCCCTGCCCCTCTGCCCCCTGCTTCCAGCCCAGTGGACCCTTCAGCCCCCACCCTCCCCAGGGAGCAGGGAGCCTGGTCTGTGAGGGCAGCTTCCTCTGCCTGCTCCCCACACTGTCCCGCTGACCTCCTGGCACCTGCCACTGACAATCTGCAGACAACGCTGTAGACTCCTCGGACGGGCAAGGTGGAGCCAGAGCGCACTTGACCCCCAGCCGCAAGACACAGTGCAGTTGAAGGAGGCCCACGAGCCACCCAGGGCCACCTGCACACAGGCCGACTTTCCAGATGGGCCTTTAGAAGAAGCTGGGACCTCACCTGTTGGGAAAGAGAGGGGAAGGTCCATCCCAGACACTTCCCATCTCTGGGCCACTCCCGCACCATGCGGACGTCCACTGTGCAACTGAGAGAGCATCGCAGGCCTTGGGAAGGCAGGGGTCCCTCCCAGGGGCCAGGGGGGCGGCTCAGTTTGCAGGACACAGACCCCTTTAGGGCTTCAGCTCACGGGCCTCCCCCGGGAAAGCCCATTCCAGGTGTGCACAGGTGTGCCAAGTACAGAGGGAGTCACCCCTCAGGACCAGGAAAGGGTCCACCTTTATCTAGGTGACATGGGCCTTCTAAACATGACAGCATGCGGAATCTCAAGGAGCAGGAAATGAGGAATGAGCAGTAGATGAACACGCCCAAAAGGCCACCCCGTGAAAGACACACCCCCAGCACAACGGAGGTTCCCACCCAACCGCGGGCAGGAGGGGCTGTGCCCACAGACAGCGGCCTGTCCGCCCAGCAGGGGGGCCAAGAGCTGGCACTGGGCACTGTGGGGAAGGAAGGGCTGCAAGGGGCTGAGGAGGAGAAAGTGGTCACAGCCAGCAAGCCTTCTGTCTGCCAAGCCCCCCGCCCCTGTCAACCAGACCTGGCGCCCCTCTTTCCTTTACCACCCTTGGCCCCGGAGGTGAGACTCTCCCACTCTCCTGGCACCAGGCAAGTGCCTTCAGGTGTCCCACAGAACCCCGTCAACTCAGGTGTAGACAAGATCCATCAACCCCTGGGGCCTAGGAACATTCTGACCAGGTGCCACGTAGGGACTCTTCATCTGCACCCACCTGTCTGTGGGTCCTACGTGAGGGACAGGAAGCCAGTATAAGGGCAGTGCCTGAAGTGCCACCGTCACTACTACACCAGCAAGGGCATCAGGGACAGCGTGTCCATGAAGAGGGATGGACCACCCCATAGGGACTGAGTGTCACCCATGACAGGGACCTCAAGAAACCACCTGCCGGGGCGGCACCAGCCTCCTTCCTCCACCCACGGCAGCTCACACACAAGCATACAGTGGCCGTCCCAGGCTGTGCATGGCAGGGCCCAGGACAGAGCCTGCGTGACTCCAGGTCCATCCCGGAGCCCACCGCACAGACTCTCTCCGCTCCACAGGGCAAGAGGCCATGGGTCACGGGGCTGAAGAGGTCCCCAGAAAGAAATCCAGCAGAACAACCCCACACGGCCCTCCTGCCTGGGCCCCCACGTCTGTGCTGGGCTCACCCACCCCTGCTGCCACCCAGCTCCCATCTTAGTGCAAAATAATGGCTGGCCGGACAGCTCCACATGCCACCCAGCGTCTGCTCCAAAGAGTCACCAGGCTCCTTCCCGTGCAGGGAGAAGTGCTCACCTTCAAGCTGCGCTCGCCCCCTCTGCTCCGCTGCTCCGAGCGCTGGTGGCCCAGCGTTTCCAGATCAGGGCCTGGCAGGCCCCCTGGCCTTCTCAGAGGTTCCCACTGGCGGGTATTCTGGTGTCTATGAACTCCCTTTAGGCATCGGGCCTTTACTTAAGCCCCTGTGGTCCTGAGGCTGAGCTGTATGTCCTTCCCATGGGTCCCAAGAAGCTCCCTGACCAGGCCAGCGTAACTACATAAAGGTCATCTAGATAAAGGTCCCTAGTGGACCCTTTTCTGTGTCCCTGTGGGTGATCCCTCTGCATCTTCCACACCTGTGCACACCTGTGTGATCCCTCTGCACCTTTCACACCTGTGCACACCTGGGTGATCCCTCTGCACCTTCCACACCTGTGCACACCTGAAATCCATTTTTCTGTGGGAGGCACGTGAGTTGAAGCCCCAAAGAGGAACTCTGTCCCACCAATTAAGCAGCAGCCGGGCCCATGCTGTTGAGCCAGGCCTACCTACCGCTGGGCTCAGGTGCACACCAGAACCACGGGGCTGGGAAGGGAGGAGGGGCTGCGAGCTGTGCAGGTCCAGGGTGGGCCAGCTGGCTCACTGGACTGGCTTCCCCTGCCCAACCCCTCACCTACTCCTGCTCCACCTGAAGCACAGGCCTCTGGACAAGGGCTACTTTTCCTGGAGCATGATACAGCCACCACATAGGAGTGGGCCCCTACGTCCTTGTGGCCTCAAAAGACAGAAAACCACATGATGAGCGTGGATGGAATCGGCCCCAAGCCTAGCGCATGCCGATTTCTGTCTGCTTGTTTGTTCCAAGAAACGTCCACCTTACCATGGGCTAGAATTGGGGGATCCGTCACTCCACTGCCAGGAAGGACACTCTGGTGCCATCTCAGGAGTCTGAAAACACCAGCGTCTTCTCCTACGGCCAGTGAGAGCGGCCTCTGTCGACCTCTGCCACTGTCGACCTCTGTCAGTCTCCTACTACTCGCTCATCTGCAACAGCCATGGTCCTGGCAGATGCAAAGCCACCGTGTATCCAGCCCAGGGGGCCTGGGGATCACAGAGATGAATGACAGAGGCTCAGGTCCTCACCCTGCCTGACTCAGACAACACTGCATTCACGGGGAGATGGCGACTGTCCCAAATCCTGGGTCCAGGACAGTCAATGAGGCCTGGACGGTCCCTCCACTTCCCATGCTGGTGTCCAAACCCCCTGTACCTCAGAATGTGACCTTCTTCATAGATAGACTCTTTAAGGAATGATGAAGCTCAGAGCGGGTCAGGACTGCGGCCAACGTGCCCCAGTGACTTGAAAGTGGGAGGCAGGCCTCCTGGCAGGCTGAGGCCTGGGGAACGTCCAGACAGAGGGTGGGTGAGCTTCCACAAGCCGGGGAACACCAGCGATCGCCAGGCAGAGGGGGCCTGGTGCCCCTCGCAGCTCCAGAGCCAGTCCTGCTCACGCCTTAGCCCTGCAGGACACTCCTGCCACTCCAGCCCCAGCGCTGTGCTCTTGGCTAGGACCTCCCTAGGGCATGGCGCCTTAGGCTCTCTGTCTGCAAACGGGGAGAGGAATTCAAGGCCCCACCCACACCAGAGGCTGCTCCTGGAACCCTGGGTCACCTCCACCAGCAGGCGGCTGGTACCCACCCACCACATGGGGCCAGTCCCTGGTGCAGGCCAAGTCCTGCGTGGTTCCCCAGCCTCCGCGACACCCAGATCTTCATATTTGTCCCGTGACCTCAGGTTCAGCTCCACAGTCTCACCACGAGCCACGCCCTGCACCCAGATGTAGGAGGGGAGGGGGAGGGAGGAGCAAGATGACAGTGGCTTTGGGGAAGTGGCTTTGGGGAAGTGGTTTTGGGGAAACCGGAGAACCCAAAATCCTATTCCTTGGGTTCTGAAGCCACCACCTGCGTCTGCTGATACCTGGACTGGAGTCTCTCCAGGCAGGAAGAGGATCTCCCTCATCCCTGGCCCTCCCACACCCAGGTGCCAAAGGAGCAGCGCCCAGCACAAGGCAGAACAAAAAGAGTTCTCATCCTGCACCAGAGACAAACTGGCTCCCAGGTCAGACCCAACCTGGCCACCTGCCTGTGTGCCCAGAACAAAGGAGGCTTGTGTAGGTTAAGTCGTTGGGGGTGGGGTGGGCAGGGATCCAAAGGACACTTCAAGACAGGAGAATCACATCAAGCTCCAGCCGCAGTCAGTGCCCGTAACGCAGTTCCAGGGGTCAGCCGGGCCTGCTCTCCACCTGGGGCATTTTGGCACCATGGACACGGCAGTTTCAGAGACCCAGTGGCCCCCTAATTTGCTCTCTGGCCTTTGACAGAGAAATCTACAGGCCCCTGTGTCAGCTCTACTTAGGTGACAGGCAGAGGGCCAGGTGGGTACAGACTCCAGTCAGAGGTCACACAGCTGAGGGTCAGGAGTGAGGAACTGAGAGCAGGAAGAGCAGAAGTGGGGGTGTGTGTGTGGGGGGGCATGGGGTGGGAACGGGCCTCACAGCAGCCTCGGTGCCCATCCAGAGCTGGTTCATCCCCAAGAGAGCAGGAGCTCCGGTCTCTTCTGCAGCACGGGGACAGGTACCTCCAAGCACAGGTCAGTGCAACTGTTCCTCACGCAAGTGACCCCCAAGACCAGGTTCTCCATTGTTCCTGGGAGATCATGCCACAGCATCTACATTAACCGCCAGCAGCACCAACACTGTTAAAATTGTCAACAGACACGACAGAGGACTTCTGCAAGTGACGGACGACGCGGCTCAGGGAATGTGGAGGAAGCTGGGGCCGGGAGCCGGAACCCTTGCCTGGCACATGCAGGGCCCGGGTGCCATCCTCTGCAGGCAGGTGAATGGAATCCCCAGCGACACAGCTGATCAAACCTTAGGCAGAAACAGCACCGCGTCTTCCTTACCACGTGTGATTTCAAATCCTAGAGAAAGCCTGACGAGGGACAGATTCGCCTTCCTCTGCCCTGCGTTAAACATTGAGTATCTATCACAGAACCAGATCAGGTGTGGAGGAACCGCCACCAAGCAGCCACCACGCCATCCATGTCCATCACTTGCTCCACGATGAGCAAGTCCCACCTGGAACTGCCCAGGGTCACCTTCTCTAAAGGCCCTTCTCTCCTGGCAGTTTGGCCGTGTGTCTGCACCCCTGTCCAGCCCTCATGGTGCCCACTGGGCCCGCCCCCTATAGCTGGGAGGCAGCCTCCTCCTTCCTCTGGGGCTTCTGCCGTCCCTGGCTGGGACTGGGGACCGTTGTTGTGGAGGTGCATGAATTTAATTGTGACATGCATTAATGGTGGGGAGAGGAGTAACTGCCACAACAACTCAGGTGGAAAATTCCAGAAAGGTTGGGTAAAGGCTAATCACTAGCAACAGCAAATGCTTGCAGAAAACACAGAAAAACTCCACAACGGCTCTGGCCTGGACTGTGTCACCACAGTCCGTGTGTCCTGGAAGTCAAAGGAGCTGCATCCTGCCTGTGGCTCCCGGACACTGCCACCAAACCCCACTTGGGAGAGACCCACACCCCAGGACTGGGAAGGCCAGACACCTGGATGCGGCCCGTGACCCCTTTTCTAGACGTTGCTCTAGGCGATGAGCTTTCACGAGTCACCGCCCTGCAGTTGACCAGCCCACGGCTCCAGTTTTCACGATAACCACCTGACAGCCGATGGCCAGCAACTGGGGGGCGAGGGGCCTGCGCTCTGGCGCTGCCCACACAGGCTTCTCCCACCCAGGACCCCTGCACACGAGCTGAGCACCTGCTGGGACAGTGGCCGGGCTCCAGACTGCCAAGAACCTAAAGTGCGGCTCTGACTGGCGAAGACCTTCACAACGACCTTCACACAACCTCACTTCAGGGCCTCGGGTTCCTCCACCGTCAAACAGCTCTCCGTGCCTCGTGAAAACGCACCCCAGTGGGTCTTCCTCCTTTCCCTTTTCTCCAGCCCAGAGGCCGTGAGGGAAGGGACTTGGCCCTCTTCCTGTGGGGAATATAAACACCAGACACCTTGCCCAGGTGCACAGCAGAGACCTCCCCAAACACAGCGAGACAGAGGCTGGGCGCTGGGGCTCCTGTGTGGCCCAGGCAGTGGCTGTCACAGGGGCACGTGTGCCTGACGCTGGGGCCAATGGAGGGACGAGGCTCTTGGCTAGTGGGCTTTTCCACCTGGCCACTTGGTTACTTTTCCCATCAAGCCTGAAGCGGGTGTCCCCTGGCTCGTCTTGCAGATGAGGAACCAAGTTCAGCCAGGGCTCCAGTGACTTGCCTGGGATCAAGTGAAAAGCAGGAGCATGACCCACAGAGCTGCCACCCCAGCACCTGTGACCTTGACAGACAGCAGTGGCCAACACACAGGCAACAAGCCAGACAGCGGGCTGTAGGGCCCAACTCCAGGCCGGTTCCAGGGACTCCCTCCCTCTCCTCCTTCCGACAGACCACGGGACTGCCCAGCAGAGAAGCCGCGAGAAGTTAAAGGTCCGGCCTGAGTGGACGTACAGAGTGTCGCTGAGTCCTGACCAGCGGGTGCCTCTGACTTTAGCCATGTGGAATGAGCACAGAGCAGGACCTGGGCAGCACGTGGTCCAGGCAGTGACCAGGAGCCCAGCAGGAGGCCGCTCTCTGTCCCTCACCAGCAGAGCTCAGGAACCTGGTGGTTGACTGCTCTAGGTGGCTCTTCACTCCGACCCCTGCCACAGCGGCCATGAGTTGGGCATGAAAGGTCAGCACAACGCGGCTCGGCCCTCGCAGTGGGCTCCCAGGGCATGAGGGTCAAGAGTGTCCACCCATCGCTGCGCAGACTCACACCCTCTCAGCTTCCCACGGCTGCGTGGCGGGCTCTGAGGGGCCTGCGTCCTGCAGGCCACGGGCTGGAAGTCACCAAAAGACAGGACAGAAAACGAAACAGCAGCCCCCGACCCCCGGGGTGAAAGCCGCCTGGGACCTGGAGGCCAGTCAAAGGGAGGGTGCCGCAGGGGCCAGGAACCCCCGCTCACGTGCTCCCGCCCTCTCTGCCCACCTGGCCTTCTCCCTCCTTCTCCACGGCCTCACTCACCCTGATGCAGACCCCAGCGCTGGTCGGAGGCTGGGGAAACACTGGCCTCTCCCCTAACCCACAGGGGACCATCACCAAGCAAGGCCACCCCGTGACGGAGGGACCCTGTCGAGATAATCTCCAACCACAGACAGGGGCAGCCGCTGCCTTCCGACTTCCAGGAGGCGCACTCTGCTGCTTCCAGCAGCGGGTCCCACACGGCCCACCCCACGGTGGCCCTCCGCTCAACAGCCACCCTTCACCGTGGTTCCTCCTTCCTGTCACCCTCTCGTACTCACTCCGGCTTCCTGGGGCCAGTTTCCCCAAACATTTGCACCCAAGTCCTCACTGCAGGCTCTGCTTTCAGGGGTCACAAACCAGAACAGATGACAAGGGCAGAGCTGGCACTAGAGCACTGGGTTTCGGGCCAAGCCTGAGTGACAGAATGGCCACTCTCGGTCAGTCCTGGTCAAAGCCAGTGGGCTATTGTGCATTGTTAGAAAGCCCCAATTTAGAAAGCCAAGCAAATATTTGGTTCCACTAATAGATACATTCATACTCAGCTAAATCTGGGGAAAAAGCAAAAGCAAAGGGTATTCATGTCCTAGTGGACACTGTAACATCAGAAACCTAAAACCACGCCAATCACTTCCAGGCTGAGGCCCGGCAGAGCCCAGGGCTCAGGGTGCCATGGTGCCATGGTGCCAGCCCACGTGGCAGTGAGAAGCCCCCCCTAGGGATGAGTGCCAATGGCTCTGCGCCCCACGCTGCAGACCCCCAGCCCCTGGTACTTTCTATGTCTGCTATAACATGTCACCACAGACCACGGCTAAGAAGGCAACTTTACTCCCTACAGCTCGGGAGGCCAGAGATCTGAAGCTGGTCCCACGGGCTACAGTCAAGGTGTGGGCAGAGCTGGCCCTTTGGCAGCTTGGGTGGGGGGACTGGAAACGGACTCCTGCCCGCAGCTTCTGGTGCAGTATGGCCTGCTCCTGGCCTTCCCCTGCACCAGGGCTCTCTTTCCACCCCTCCACCATGGTTGGAGGACCCTTTGCTCTCCCCCACAGAGATGCTCCTGATCACACTGGGGGCAGATTTAGGCCATTGGGAGCGGGTCTCCAGGGCTTGTGAGTCGGAAGCTTAGTCTCCAGCGAGGTGAGGAGTGGGCTCCCAGGGCGTTAGGGTCTCAAGGGGGATGGGGCCTCTGGGGGCGCGAGTGGGAGGTGACCTCAGAAGTAATGTGGTTCTCCCAGGAATGAATCATGGACAGATCAAGCTGCCCTGAGACCCCTGGTTCCTGTGTCACCGTGGGGTCTCCCCCTGCACACAGCCCTCCCTCGGGGCCACCCATATGGTGAAGCAGCCACATGAGAGTACCTGTTACCTGGACAGAGAAGAAAGCTGCCCAGACACCCGGGAGCCCAGTCCTGTCTCGCCTTAACCAAGGGTCCCTCATCTCCCCTTCAGGGTGATGTCCCCTGGCTCATGAACACAGAGTGCCGGGCTCCTCTCTGCCCCACTCAGAGCGTCTCCCCAGTGTGGCCTGACCCTTACACCAATCCCTCCACTCCAGCCAGGTCTTGCCTCTCACCAGTGCAAACACCAGCTCTCCATCAAGGCCCAACTTGGAGGGCTCCCAACGCCACCTGCCACCACACAGCACAGCGCTGCCTCCCTGGGGGAGTTCCAGGAAGCCATGGTTCACTTCTCCTGCACCCTCCAGCTCCGGGGATTTGGCTCTCACAGACCCTGCCATTTACCTGCTGCTGACCCTCCATGCCTGCCCTTCCATTCCACATGCACCAAAGGGACAGTGCCACCCACAGCTGTGGCATGCTGCAGGGCCGAGCCCAGCATGAGGAGTGCCAATCTGGGAGTGGATTACCCAGCCAGCCAGCCAGCAGCAGGAGAGGCCAGCCACCCAAGACCAAGACCCAGGACAGCAATCTGCAGCCCAGGTACTATGGAACCCAGGGCTCCCAGCTGGATCTGAACCCTTGGTACACAGCAATTCTTAGCCCAAGTACAGCCCAAACATCCAAACGCACTAGGGCACCCTTCACTTTAATTTGCTAAACCAGGCACCCAGGAAGTCCGCAACACATGCGTGAAGAGCTAGCCCCCAGAGAGTTGGCAGAAAGGGCTGGAGGTGGGGGGAAGGTCAGCAACCAAACTTACAAAGGACAGGCCCAAAGAGAGGGAGTATTGCATCCCATTAAAGAACCGCCTTCTAAAAAATAAAATGGAAACCATCTCGCTAACTATCGAAAAGGGTCGTTCCACAGCACGTTCCACTCCACCATCACTCTGCAGGACTCCGAAGCACAGCAACGCCCACAACAAAGATCGCCATGGAAACCGCTCACCTCCACCCTGAAAATCATGACTTCACGTTCTGCCAGAAACCTAAAGAACCCTTGTGCAAACAAACACCAGGGCTGTGACTGAATGGCAGGAAGCGGAGCCGCTTGTTCTAATTTTAACTTCCTCCAGGAACGCAGCACGTGAGCTGAGCTTGCTGGGCAAATACTCCCCAGACCCACCCACGCCCACATTCCTTCACAGGAGCCCCACCTCAGGAGAGCCAAATGCAGGCCCCCCACACCAGCAGCGAGGGGTCCCACCCGGGTCCCAGGCCGACTCCTGCGTGATGCTCTCCAGGGTGACCAGGACTAGGACAAGCCACCGGGAGGGGACAGCCTCCCAGACAAGAGTGGCCACATTCAGGACACGGCTGCACAGAGTCAGAGGGACAGCCCAGCTGTGCCCAGGAAGGACCTGGGACAGGACTTAGAGAGTGCCTGGTGGGTTTTCAAAAGCCCAGGAGGTAGGGACAGAGAGGCAGCATTTGCAACTCTCAAGACTAAGAAGAGCCGCTTTCCAGGAAGCTCAAAGAACTCCCGCAAAGCAATAAAGAAAATGGGCACAAACCATGGACAGGCTCTCCTCCTGCGGGAAGAGACCAGGGGAGCCCATAAACACTGGCTCATCAACAGGAGAATCTGAAATAAAACAGACACCATCTTGCTGGCCCCGGGACCTATCTACATCGGCAAGGAATGCACAGGCCCTGCCTGTGGGAAGAACCAGCAGCCGGTGGTGTGTGCGCGACAGTGTGCGCGCTGACCTGCAGGCTGGGTCCCCTGCAGGTAGGTGGCAAGGGCGCCAGGCAGGAAACCAGCCAGGAGGCTGAGCTGCCACTCGTCAGCAGAGAAGAACCCAGAACAAGGCGTGGCCTCTAGCCAAAAGGAGCTCCTGCAGGGCAAGGCCTCAGGAACCCAGCCTGCACGGAGGACCAGGGGACAGGTGCTGAGACCTCACTCCCAGCTCAGGAATCAGGCTGTGGCTGCGCTGGGGCCCAGCTGGGGCAGAGCAGACCCCTTCTTCTCAGGTCCCTCTCAAGGCTGGCGGGAAGGGTCTGCTCCTGGCTCAGCCAGGGCAGTGCATGTGGGTGTGGGGCCTCAGCCTGGGCTCCTGGCTGTTGGTCCAAGCCACCCTCAGCCCTGGCCACCTGAGCCCCTGTGTCCCCACAGCCACAAAGTCACCATGCAAGAAGCTATCATCTCGTGTAACCTAATCAAGGAAGGGACGTCACCTCTGTGAGGAATTCTGTCTGAAGCAGGTTGCTAGGACAGCCCAGATCCAAAGGAGGGGAAGACAGTCACAAATAGACTGAAGGACAGGAGATGTGGCTTGGGACAGAACGGTAGGAGGTGAAAACAAAAGCAAGCAGGGGAATGACCTCAGAAAATTCAGGACAGGAGCGGCCCTTAGACAAAACACGTGGGGGAGGGGCGAAAGGGGCGGGGACCACAAAGCAAGGCTGAGCTTCCACTTCTGGCCTGGCCAGTGGCCACAAGTTGCTGCAAGGTTCCTGTTCCCATGACGGTTAACCACCCCAAGTGTTCCAAACTGTATCTGTGTCTCTCCAACAGTTAGGCACCACGTGGCTGGGTCCCTTGCATCCGGGTAAGGACAGGGGCCCTGCACCCAGTGGGTCTCAGAAAACCTGCCCAACTCCTGGGCAGCACCTTGTCCTGTTCACCAACCCCAAAGCACAGCTCCCCCAGGAATCTCCTCTTCCTCCAACCCCAGAGCACAGCTCCCCCAGGAATCCTCCTCTTCCTCCAACCCCAGAGCACAGCTCCCCCAGGAATCTCCTCTTCCTCCTAGTCAAGACACACCCACTGCCTCGGGCTCTGCAGGGAGCAAGGCTGGATGGGGTGAACTCCAGTGGTCCGCTTGCCCAGCCTCTTGCTCTCCAGCCCCACACTCAGGTCTTAAAGGCCGCAGAACCCCCCCCCCTCACTGGGTCCTGTCTCCCTCCAGGACCCCGCAGCTCCCCATTGTTGAGGGGTGGGCCTGTGCCTCTCAAGGCAACTGGAACAATGGAGCCGGGAGTGGCCCAGAGCCACATCCTGTTTGGCCTTGCCTGGGTCCACCAAGCCAATGTCCCACAGGAAGAAAAGGACTTTGGGATCAGGATTTCGGCAGGGATCCTGTGAGGCCTGAAGAAGGAAATGGCCCGCTGGGAGGTGAGCCACCCGGCCAGGGAGCACAATGTGGACAGACGGCCAGCTCCGGGCCACGTGGGCGCAGGACGGAGAAGGCTGGCCCTGCAGGGAGAGCGGGTGCCTGCTCCCCATTGTTGAGGGCTGGGCCTGCACCCTCACCTGCCCCCATGTCCAGCAGCAGACCCGCTGGGCCAAGGAGAAGCCCTCCTCCAGACAAGGCGAGAAATAAAGGTACGAACGGATCCCGGCTGAGGGGAACTGCCCAGCGACACCAAGACCATGGCTAACAGGCCCCGGTCCAGGAAGGAGGGTCACAGGGGGCAGCGATGCCCCAGAGTCCAGCACCCTACACCTGCAGGTCTCCTCCAGAGGCCCCCACACCCACACCTGTCCTTGCAAGCGCTGAGGAGCGGGAAAGGGAGGTCCCTCCAGCACAGCTCTCCCGTGTGTTCCTGAGGGCCTCCCTGGCACTAGTCTGCAGCCCTCCCAGCCGACCAGGGTCCCAGTTGTGTGGCTTCCCTTTTCACAGCTCCCGTGGTTCTGAGCTGACCAGGAATATGCACCTATGGCCCAGAAGGCCTCCAAAATGCCTGCATGCCGACCACTGCCCCATGTCCTCAGGAGAGCAGGCCAGGTGGCCAACCACCCTGCATGGTCTAAATGGGCCACCCCACTCACCCAGAGCAGGAAAGTGCTGTGTGAACAGCAGCTGGAACTACACCTGTCCCACCAGAGCCGCCAGGGGAGCAGTGGGCAGAGCAAGCTCTGGGCTGGGGTTTCAGAGCTCAGCAGCTCCTCCCTGGCCCTGGGATGTGGCCACGTAGAGGTTCATGAGGGCGACACATCTTATTGCAGCAGGCGTAGAGGGCATAGAGGGATGACCTGGAGTGCTGGGCCCATGTGGAAGCCCAGGAGGGCTGTGGAACGTTCTGCCCTCAGGCTCTGCCTTCAGGATGGGCCGGCGTGGCCCTTCTGGCTCTGTTTTGAGGGACAGCTCAGTACTGCCCCCGCCCAGGGCACTGACATGCTTTCGTAGCACAGAGAAAGCCAGGGCTGCCTTGCTGGCCCAGCCCCTCCCCCCGGCTGTTCCCTGGGGGGCTCTGGGAGGAGGGAAGGAATCTGAGCTGGTCCCAGTGTTTGGACTTTCACCACAGCTGGCCCTGCCCGACGCTGACTCGTGGCGATTCGTAACGGGGATCATAATAAAACACCCCAATTAGAGGCCCTGTGAGTGCCCCTGGCACACGCCTCAGCCCTGGCTTTGGAGCCAGCCCAGCACGGCCCTGCAAGCAGCTGCCCTTCGTGAGGTTCCAGGGCCAGGAAGGGAGACTGTTGGAGTGAGATGGGGGTCCGTGCAGCCGGGTGTGTGGGAACCGAGCCTGCCCGGTGGAGCAGCTGGCTGGGAGCCCCTGGAAGCAGGTGTTTAGTTGCAGGTGACTTTCCTGTCCCTGAGACACAGTAGTGACCTCAGCAGCACGCGGGATCAGGTGCTCTGCCTGGCGCGGCTGCCCTGCTCCCTCTGCAGATGGGTGGCCAGTCCCAGGAGGTCCAAGGCCTTGCGCTGAGGTCACAGCAGTGGGACTCAAGCCCAGAAGTCTGGCCACACCAGAGTGCGCTGTCCCTTACCTCCCAGTGCTGTGGCGCCATTGCCCTGCCTGGGCCCCACGTGGTCCGGATTGGAATTCGACCCGGGAGGTGGGCAGCGTGGGTGCCCTCAACTTTGGAGAAGCGGAGGCAGGAAGTCAGTCACTGGAGCTGTGAGGGACAAACACTGACGTTCCATCTTGGCTCAAACCCTTCCCAGAGCTGCCCTTGGCCGAGGGGTCGGGTTTCCAGGACCCAACAGAAACTGATCCCTGCGCAGCAGCTGTGGCTCCAGCCCTGAGGTCCGTGCCTGGGGCGTAGTGGGTGGCTGTCCCTTCTAGGGCCGGGGGCCTGCCTTTCATTCAGCTGCCCATGTGAAGAACACTTGCAGACTCCAGGAACCTCTCCCAAGCACCCTGTTAAGGGACCGCTGCAGAGGACCAAAGTCACCCTGGTGCCACCCACCTGGCCAGGATTAAGTACAGGGCCAACTGGGCAGGGCAAGTGGTGTCTGAGGTGCTGGTTAAATGCAGACTGAATTACTGCCTTCATCCTGCCACTCAGATGCCAGGTTCTGTGTAGCCAACCTAAACGCGGGGGGGGGGGGGGGGGGGGCAGGAGCACAGGAGGTGCAGGGTCTCGCACAGGAGCTCTCTGCTCAGAGAGGGAGCAAGGGGCCTGGAGAAGCTGGTAGTAGAGGCTACACAGGTGACCGAGGTCAACACCTTGATAGGCCACACCGACAGGGTGATGCAGTGAGAGCAGCAACGCCTTCCT
This sequence comes from Ictidomys tridecemlineatus, assembly GCF_052094955.1. Taxonomy (NCBI): domain Eukaryota; kingdom Metazoa; phylum Chordata; class Mammalia; order Rodentia; family Sciuridae; genus Ictidomys; species Ictidomys tridecemlineatus. The sequence continues at coordinate 193,790,778 of NC_135483.1, read as the reverse complement.
CCCAAGAACGTGACCCTTGCCCCCGGCAGGGAGAACCTCGGAGGCTCCGGGATGAGGGGCCACCTAAGGCACATCAAGTGCCAGCCCGTCTCCGTGGGCAGTGCAGCCTCGCAGCCCCAACCCAGGCTTCAGAGAAGAGCAGGGCTTGACCTGGGCCAAGAACCAGTCCTGTCTGCCCAGGAGGGCGAGAGCCCTATCCATCTCTCCAGAAGCTGAGTCTGCAGGTCTGGAACTGCCACCCTGCAGGGTGGTCGATCCCTCCTCTGCACTTGACTTCAAGGCAGAGCGCTGCAGCCATTTCTGCAAAGTGAGGCCGGGAGTCACTGAGATGGCGCCAGCTCTAATCTGAAGAAGACAGGAAAGGCTACAGCAGGGTGCACACCCCAGGAGGCCTCTCCCGCTAGGCCACCAAAGGGTCCCCAAGGGGCACTGAACAGAGTTCCCCCAATGGCATCCACCTCCTGCTCAGGATGGCAGCACGGCCAGATGGCCTGCAGGTGACTTCAGCATTGCCTACAAATGCTGTTCTGTGTCCAGTCAGTGGCCAAAGCAGGTTGCAAAACTGAGCACAGAGGACTCCAGTTTAAAGAACAGTGTCTACATGGTTCATCTCACTGTAAGGGAATTACAATCCCTTTCTGCTGTTCCTCCTGAACACCCTTCAGTGTCACCAGAAGGCTTGTGTTCCCAGAGTTCAGGCTGCACAGGAAGGCTTTCCGTGAGCTCTTCACGTCACCATGTGTCATGTCGACCCTTCAAGTGCTATGCAAGGGTGCAGGGGACTTTGGGAGCAGTGCAAGAAGAGGCCCCTGCAGAAGTACCCCCGCTTCATGTGCTGACACAGAAATCCGCTCCCTACACAGATGTGCGCTGGGAGAAAACACACACTGGGAGAAAGTCTGAAACAGTGCACCCAGGTTTTAATTTTTTCCACCAGGTATTTTTGTACCTGTAAAGAAAAAGACCTACTACCCAAAAACCTTCACCAAAAATGTGTTTGAAAGAAGGCCAAAGAGCATGCTAAACCTCATCGAGGAACTCGAAATCACCATGGGGCGGCTCACACCCATTAGCAGGCTGCTATAAAAAATAAAAACATAATAACAAATGCTGGCAAGGATGCGAGAAAAGGCCCCGTGCACCAAGGGGATGTGAAGTGACGGGCTGTTCCAAAATGGTTTGGAAGCTCCTATTAAAAAAACACAACACCCGGAACAGATCTAGCGCGTGATCCGCGATCCTGCCCCTGAGCAAATGCCCAGGGCATCAAGAGCAGGGCATCCTGGGTATTTGGGCACACCCAAGTTCACAGGGGCAGTACTCAGCCAAGACAGAACCAAGTGTCCCCAGGATGGATGGGTAAACAAACACACAGCCAGCCAGAGAAGGCACAGATGCCACCACACAGGAGACCCTGGAGGACAGAAGGCTCAGGGAGGAAGCCAGATGATCCATCTCAAGGTGGACCCTGCAGAACGGGGCTGGGAAAGGGGCTGGGCACAGTTCCAGCGTGGTTCTAGGGTCACAGCCACACAGCAGTGAACACACTGAACACTAAAGGTTTTGCCTGCAATAGAATGAAAGGCTGATGATAAAGCAGAGGCCAGGGAGGAGCCCATCTTGTTTCCTCCCATGGCTTCCGAGCAAGGCCTTGTGCAGGCATTCAAAGTAGCCACAAGCTGTCACTCCAGGGGGCAAAAGTGAGCTGGGTCCCCAGAGTCAGTAAAACAGAAATGGATCCCCCAGGTAGGGAGCCTGAGCATAGACCGTGCGGGCTGGGGGACGATCCGGCAGAGGAGGCGGCTCATTTCTCACTGTCTACCCGCCGTGGTGCCTGGAACGTTCCGAAGGCATTGGCTCTTCCTTGGCTGAAACAATTTCTGTGCACACAAGTTCTGAGAAACCATCATCTCGGGAATGACAGGCTCAAGACACAGGACGAAGGGGGGCGGGGAGGCCCAAGCCATCTCCAAAGATGCTCTCAAAATGCAAAAGGCAGGCCCCCCCCCCCCCGAATCCTAGGAAGGGACCTGAGCGACATTTTCAACCTCCCGGGTGATCCCGAGGCACACCCTGGGCTCAGCCAAGGTTTAGAGATGGGCCCGGCCTTCCTTAAAGTCAAGGGCAAAGGAAAGGAGCATCCAGGCCTGACCCTGCCAGCGGGACCTAAAACAGGACCCTGGGAGACAAGGGGAGCTGCCTGGGGACCAGGGGAGTGACAGTAAGGCAGAAAGCTGAGGGCAGGAAGGCCCAGGGTCACACACAAGCTTTGCAGAAGGGACTCAGATGGCACCCGAGACCAGGCCCGAGGCTGCGGGAGTGTGCAGGCCAGGTGGCCAGAAGCCATGCGGCTGGTGGCAAACTTGTGACACAAGAAAGTCCCTGGAAGACTGCAGGCTAGAGTGGTGGGCAAAGGTCAAAGGCCAAAGCAGCTGTGCGGGCACACTCAGGCACTCTGCACACGAGCCACGTGAATCAAGGAACCCAAGAGTGAAGAGAAGGGGGCCTCAGAGCCGCAGGACACAGGTGCTGCCGCACACGCGGTCACAGCATCCACGGTCACAGCAACACTCCAAGCTTAGAGAAGCTGGGCTCTCGGGGGGCTCTGGGCGTCAAGGTGGAGGCTGGTTCTCACCCCAGGGCCACTCACAGACCAGGGCTTACTGCAGGAGACTGAAACCATCCACGAAATACTGCAAATCAGACATCCTAAGTGACACACACACAGGAAAGCCTCAAGACAGCATATCCAACAATAAAAATGGAAACTTTTCAAGGACGGCTCCCTCAAGGTCATGGGGAGAGAGGCTGAATGTCTGAATGTCCTCCTAATTAAAGCCAACGACCAGCCAGGCACCATGGTGCACACCTGTGCGCCCAGAGACTCAGGAGGCTGAGGCAGGAGGGTTGCAAATTTGAGTCCAGTCTCAGCAATTCAGCGAGACCTTGTCACAAAATAAAAAAGGGCTGAGGGGCAGGGGTGTGGCTCAGAGGTACAGCCACCTGGGTTTCATCCCCAGCACCACAAATAAATAAACAAACATAAACAAAGCCAACAACTGAGGGTCAGAGCCTCTTCTCCAGGCTGGACATATTTGGTGGACCCTGTCCACATGAAATGAAACTAAACAAAATGATTCAGGACGGGGACAATCAAAGGAACACTGAAAAAAGTCAAATTCAGGGCTGAAAACATTAAACGTGCACAGGAGAACTTTCACACTGACAAAACTGTGAGATGTCAAAAATATGCAGTCATCACACTGAAAGAACCCCCAAAATGAGGAAAATAGTGCCTGCTCACAGAAGCCAAGCTGGACAGCCCGACAGGACGCAGGGCAGGCAGGACGCAGGGCAGGCAGGACGCAGGGCAGGCAGGACGCAGGGCAGGCAGGACGCAGGGCAGGCAGGACGCAGGGCAGGCAGGACGCAGGGCAGGCAAGATGAAACAGTCTCATCAAGGAGTTAACCCTGTCCATGGTACCTGTCCCCATCCCAGAGAACACAGGAACAATCTGACACAGAGTCCAAACAAAATCCCAATGGATCCCCCCCCCCAAAGCAGGACAGGACCCCACTCAGCCCCAGTGCAAGGTCCTAGAGGTCAACCAGGTGAGGAGGGACAGTGTCCAGTTGAGGAGGACACCGGAACAAACACCAGAAGCTCCCAGGGAGCAGGTGCCTCCGGAACACCTCTGTGCTCTATCAACCCTGACCCCTACCTCCTGGTTCTAAAGACCTTCCAACTATCCCTCTGAGCAGAGCTCCAAGATCTAGAGAGGAAACACCTAGAACATTCCATCAGTCATCACTGTTAATCACAGGGCTGACTCGACAGCCTGTAGGATCACAGCCTGGGCAGTTTCAGCCCTTTCTCCATCAGCTGTGGACCCATGGGGGCCAAGTGGCCCAGAGGATGGCCACCCTCACCTGAGCTAGGGAAGCGGCCCACAGGTGCCCTGACCCAGGGTGGGTGCCTAGGCTGCAGTGATCTCTAAAACACCACCACGCAGGGTGGAGAGGGTCTGCCACGATCATGCTGACCAGTGCCAGGCTGTGCGTCAGGTACTGAGGTGCACAAGGAATCACACCCTGCTCAGAAGCAGGTGGGCAAGGCATGCCGCTGACCCCAGGATCAAGGGCACCGGGGTGGGCAGTCCCCTGCTTTCATCCACCCCATGACATTCCTTGGAAGGCCACTCATTCATCATGGAATTTGGAGACGTGGCGCCCAGTGTGGGGCTGAACCTGGCTCCTCCGCCTCCCAGCTCAGACACCCCTCAAGGCTTTGTGCCCCAGCCCATCTGTTAAACAAGATGGCAGCAGCCCCCCATATGTTGTAAACGCCAGGCACTTCTGGACCAAAATCTGAGGGTGCCAGGTGGCTCCTCACAAGGCCACTGAGGGCCCACCGCTCTGACCACCAGGAGCCTAAGAGGTGTGTGCTGCGCGGGAACCAGGGACGGCCCAGAAGCCATCTACCACAAGCCCAGTGTGGGCTGAACTGAGCAGAGCGTTAACCCCCTCTCCCCGGCAGGCTGCGGGCACGTTAGCCTGGCCCAGGGACATGAGGACTCCTGTAATTCAAGAGTGTAAGGGGGTCAGAACGGCATCGAGGGCTCAGGCATCCCAGACGCAGAGCCAAAGCGGAGGGGGTGGGGGGGCAGGGGCTGTGAAGTTCCCCACAAGAGGCGGGATTAGCCGGTGGACAGGAATCTCCTGGGTGGCCAGTGAGCCCCGGCTCCTCAGCACTTGATGCAGGCAGAGAAGGTGGCAGCCAGGGAATCTGACAAGGGCCACCATGGGGGCAGCCAGGCTGGGGGGGGGGGGGAGGTGCGCTGACGCCGGCCCTGCTGGACCCCTCGGGCGGGTTTCGGCTGGACAGTGGGCCTTCCACTCTTCAACGCCTTCCTCTGTCTGGCTCCCGTGGGCCTGGGACTGAGAGCTGAGTTTCCCAGGTGTTGTTTTTGGTAACAAATGTAACTTTGAAGAACTGTGCAGAGTGGACATTTAATCGGGAAGATCTGATGAAATCTCAATGACAGGCCCAGAGGGGTGAGTACATGTGTGGGTCACTTACCCCAGAGCCCTGGGAGGGGCCAGCTCCACTGCAGGGGGAGCCAGGCTGTGAGGAAGGGACCCAGGGTGACAAGTGTTCTGCTGGGTCGCCTCCTGGCCAGGTCACCCCCTGGGCAGCTCCCTGGTTAGGACACCCCCTGGCTAGGTGACCTCCCTGGAAGATCACACCCAGCCTCTCAGGTCAGCTCACATCTGATCAAGTATTCCCAGGGGCCTGAGACGGAAGTTCCAAGCTGATCAAAGCTCAGAAGGGCCCGTCTGACCGGCCACCTGCCTCTCGCGCCCTTCCCAGGGCTCTCAGAAAGCCATTGCCGCTGTTTGTTTTGGATCCTGGAACTGACCAAGCCACCCTCCCCAAACCCCTCCACACTCCCCAGCACACCCACCCACCTCCTGGCCTCCCGTCCCTCACTGAGGGGGGTTTTCAGGGAAGCCGGCCCTGACCCCAGGACCACCCAGGAGCCCTGCCCTTCTCCCCTTGGGTACCAAATGCCCTCTCCTGAGCTGTGGCCAATGCCCTGGAGGCAGAGGCTGTCTGGTGGTCCCCCACCCACTCCGCTCAGAGCCAAGCCATGAAAGAGCTCGAGTTAAACATGAGCTGACGAAGGGCAGGGAGCCAGCGCTGCACCCCGGCTCTTACAAAGGGGTCGGCGCCCAGCCTGCCGAGGAGCAGCTGTACTCCAGCCCAAGTACTAAGGAGCTGCAAGGGTGTGGGAAACGCAGACAGCCCCTCGCCCTTGCTGGGGTTTTATGAGGCCCTTAAAGTACTGCCTCATGTTACCGATAGGTGCATGACTCACGGACACAGTGGGTGCCAAAACCACGCTCAGGAGACGGACCGGCCAAAAAATATTCGAACCATAAATTAGTTTTCCTCCCTTGCCAGAAAGAGGCCTGCGACACCAGACCACAGGCAGAATTCAGAATCACGGCCGCCGTCAGTAGGAAGTAGTAAGAACCTGCCCCTCTCAGCGAACCCCAAGTCCGAAAATCAAGCCAGGGCCACCCCAGTGCCAAGGGGACTGCAGCCCACGGTGTCAGAGCTGATCAAGCCACACAACCCTCCTGACACCCAGCAAGACCCTGGAGAAGCTCCGGCCCCGGCTGTCCAAGATGAACGCGCTGGAATCATCACCCCCCACCCCGCGCTGAGGGGAGTGGGCCTGCAGACCCCGAAGAACCTGCGCACCCTGGGATCCAGAGACACAATCCCCCCAGATGGTCCTGAAGCCCCCCAGGTTTACATCCGACCAGGAACCCTGCCCTTGGGGCTCCTCTGCTCAGCGAGGGCACATTCTCCACCCACCCAGGACTGCGCACTGGGAAGCTCTGCACAGGCCGAACAAGGAAAGGGACACTCCAGGGGACCCCAGCCACAGACCTCTCAAGGCCTGGGCACCTTTGTTGCGAGGACTTGCTCAACAGAGGGACACCCACACACTCTGACACTGGAAGTGCGGGTGCAAATCTGTGTGTGTTTCTCCAAAAGTGTCACCATTGAAGATGAAAGCTCAGCGCTCGTTCAACACGCGGACCAGGCTTGCTTGAAATCACCGTGTGCCAGGAACACGGAGGCCCCTTTTGCACCAGCCCACCTGGTCTGCAAGGCCTGTGCTCACGTGTGAAAACTTCCAACGGCAGAATACCTAGAGGACCCACCCTGTGAACTTCTCCCAAAGAGCTCCAATGTTTCCAAAGTGAACATGTAAGTATTTGAGGGGGGAAAAAAAAAAACACTAAAGTTAAAAGGGTTTTTGAGAAAAAATAAATTAAAAGAAACTATTCCCCAAACCATTTGTTTTTCCCGGTAAAGTCCTCACACTAGACACAGGTGCTTTCCCACGAGAAGGGGGAACCCCAGGTGCTCAGGCAGGTGGGCACTCTTCATGGGGGGCTCAGAAGCCCCCAGCAGCCTTCGGGTCCTTCCACACTGCCTCGGGAGCACACTCACTCCAGGACTGGGGGCTGCAGAGCCACCTGCCAGCTCTGTCACTCACAGGTCTCCCCCAGGAGCTTGAGTAACAAAGTAACCATTAAAGGTCAGACTGGACACCTAATATCAAACCCAACACTGCTCAGGTCTCATGCCGAGACCTCCCTGGCCAGGTTGCCCACTGACCAGGGCACCTGTCTGCCCACAAAACCTGTTCACTGGACAATTAGGAATAAACTGGGGCCACACACAAGGCTCACTCCACAGGTCACCAAGAGCTGTCAGCCGATAAGTAGAGGCCCAAAGGGGCATAAGGACACAGCCAAATTCATGGGGGACAATGTGGGGATATTATGTAATCCCACCCAAATCTCCCACCTGCAGGTCAGTACCATGATCACCACTGTGCAGGCCAAGGCCAAGCCTCGGTCAAAACCAGAGGCCAAAGATTCACTCAGGGTGGAAAAGCCCTGACTCTTTTTCTGTCACAGCGGAACCCCCATATTAAACAGACCCCCAAAAGGGCCACTGGAGAGACCACCCGGAAGAGGAGCTTGTCTAGCCACTGGGACAGGCAATGCAGCCACTGTCCCACGGGGTGGGATAGCAGGATGACAGCCAGGCTCCTAACTCTCAGGAAGGCTTCCCTGGGGACTGTCCCCTCATCTCTGAGAGACCACAAAGAGCCACCTGCAGAGGCTGTCAAAGGCTGACAGATGCAGGGAGAATCTGAAGTCACAGAAAAACTCTTGTGCTATAAAGGGCCACCTCCTGTCCCCCAACGCTCGGATCCTGATGGAACCCTTCTGAGATCAGGAGGCCTGGTAGAACACAACGCAAGTGTGCCCTAGGAGAGCTGCAGAGACCCCCAAGGCTAGTAACTGGCCACCCGCAGCCACACCCCCCCACTGTGGGCCTCAAGGGGGTCCAGGTCCCTCAGCAGCTGCCCAGCACCTGACAGGAACAGAGTGGTCCTCTTATAAACCCCTTGATCACAGACTTCTGAAAATGCAAGAGAATAAAAGAAAAACGCGGCTTTGGGAAGGGCGAGGGGAGATGTGGTGGGCAAAGCCTGGGAGCATGTTCACCAGGGCCACCACCCGCAAACCGCCCACGCAGGGGCACAGGCCCTGAACCCAGTGCTGCACACAGACTGTTTCTGTGTACTACAGCAGCTCCAACTTCAGGGAGAAGTGGAGTTTCCATTTATGCCCAGGACAAAGAAACGCTCCAAGCCACTGCCTATCAAAGCTATGATTCTCAGGTGACTTTAAAGTGCTTAACGCACACGCATTTTTCAACTACTCCATTTGCCTCTTTGTATCCTAAAGCTATTAGAAATTCAAATCCTTTTACAAAGGGCATTAAGTGGAAAATGGGTAAACAAAGGCAGGATAAGCCTGTCTGAATTAAAAATTAGACTGCAAGCAACTCTGGTGATGGCCCCTTGGCAGCATTCACAAGTAAGCAGATTACTACTCCTGAGCCCAAGTCGCAATGCCAGAAATCACTCTGGTCACACACTGTAAGTTTTAAAATGTCAAGAGGCCTATGAAGAGAATATTGGGGTTGTCACTGCATGGTCTGATGACGTCACCACCCTGTTTTCTCTTGGCAGGCCTTCCTCTCTCTCTCTCTCTCTCTCTCTCTCTCTCTCTCTCTCTCTCTCTCTCTCTCTCTCTCTCTCTCTCTCTCTCTCTCTCTCGGTTCCTCCAGCCCACCCGGGCGCACCGCCTCTGAGGGCCTACTGTGCACAGAGGACCTCAGAAGTGAACGGCAGCCCTCACCCAAAAGGCACCAGGAAGCGCGGCTCTGCCCGCGGGAGTCAGGGAGCTCTGCCTGCCTGGGGTGGCTCAGCTGGGCACTTGATCTCCACGCTCTCTTCTTTCTTCTAGAAGCTTCCCCACTACCACAATTACACGGTTCTTACAAGCCAAACCTGGGGACCCTAGGAACCTCCAGTCCCCCATTACCCAGAACTGTCCGGCTGGCAAAGGGGTCCCACTGTTCTAGTGGGCTTTAGGGACAAAGCACTGTTCTCCCAGCTGCCTCTGCCCTGACACCCCCCAAGCCTTCCTGCCCACCCTCACCGCAAGGCACTGGCTCTTGCTTTTCCCGCTAAGACTCCCACATGGAGCCCCTCCTCCCTCAAGGCTCCAGTCCTCTCTCCAAGGGTCCTTCCCTGCCCTGAACACAACCACCTGAGACCTGGTGCCTGCCTGAAATCTGCACCCAGAGCCCTTGCTTACCCCTTCCCAGCCCAGACCTGAAGGCCTGGCCCTGAGGTCAAAGGGCACTTCCCTGGCCATGCTGACCATCTCCCAAGAAAGCACTCACATTTTAAGATGATTTTGCTGCTAATTATGACAGAGAAAAAGTAATCCACTTACGTGTGAAACTAAGCTCCAGGACTTATGAAGTTCTCAGCTATGGCCCACGGAAGCGTGAGGTCGGTCCTTCCTCCAGCTGGATGGCCCCAGGAAGCCTCTCCAGAGATCAGCTCCTCACACCCACCCAAGGACTAAGGGCATCTTCTGGGCTCCATCCACCCCTTCCTCTTCTGCACCAGAGGAAGCAAACAAGGCCACGCCAGGCCCCTGCAGTGAGGCAGGCAGCGGGCAGCTGGGGTGGGAGGCTGCCTGCCTCTCCCCACAGGGAGTCTCTGCTCAAGCAGGCCTCCAACACTGGCCAAGCCAGCCCTGAACACAGCTTCTCCCCTTCCTCAGTGGTCCTCACGCTGAATTCACAGAGCATGGCCTGGGGGACTTGCCAGAGGAGCTTCTCAGCGATGCCCATGTCCTGGTCAGCAGACATGGCCCCAGCACAAGGCGGGCCATTATGCCATGGCCACAGGAGGGGGCTGGTCCCCACCGCCATTCACTATTTAGACATGCCACCGGCCCACACCTGGCTTGCCACCAGCTGTGGCGGGAGTGTTTACACCACAGAAACCAGCAGGTGTGCCACCCGGGCTCTGGGGCTCATCTTCCAGAGCAGGTTCCTGGCACACACCTGGCTCCGACCCTTCACGGGAAGCTAGAAAAGCTGGATCCAGGCCTGCGGGCTTCAGTCGGCTCCCACGTTCCCAAGAATGGGGCGATGGGGAAGATTTAGTAAGAAGTTGGAATCATAAATCCCTTTTAAAGAAAGGATTCTTTTCAATCTGTTCAGAAGAGTTGGCTAACAGGCCTCAGCAGGGCTCCCCCGAGATAAGCCTCTATTGAGCAGATAAGAATAATCTCATTAGTATGTCATTCATTTGATTGCGAAGAGGTGGAACCTTTATCTTGCATCTTCCTATAATCTCCTCCTAGTGACCGGTCTGCCCAGGTCACTTCCTCAAGGTACAAGAGGACTGCAAACCAGATCTGAGTTACCCCAACTTCAAAGCAGGCTCTTCTGTGTAGACCCACTTGCTGCTGCAGACGGCGGAGGCAGCTGAGGAGTTGTGCAGACATCACAGATTGCATCACCTCCGAGCAGAAGCTTGTCTCTAACTGTGTAGGGGAAGAGCCACTCTGCCATTTCCACACCTGTCCTAATGCTCCCAAATGTATAACTGAGGACATTTGTTTATTTCAGCACCAGGAGATGTGGCTGAGAGCTCCGGGACCCGGGCAGATCCGGTTCTGAACTGCCAAGTTAGAGGGGTCACCCAAATACTCACAACCCTCTGGGATCTGTGAGAACTAGAAAGAGTGCACACCTGGCTTGGAGGAGGGGAGTCCCCAGTGAGTGACACTGACCTCTACCCTTAAAACACCCCAATCTTGAGTCACTTCGCTCCTGGAAGCCCATCTGCTTACTGACAGCTTAAGAAGGCGTCGCCCATCTGGCAGACAGAACAGGAGGCGGTGGGAATGCCCCAACGAGACCTCAGCCCTTCCTTTCTGAAAAGTCCCGACCTCCAAGGCTAACTACTGACCACCCTTTCCCCAGAGCTGGTCCCTCTACCTCGGGTGTGGGTTACACAACAGGCGGATGCCCTCGGGCCTCTGAGTAGTGGCTTCCTGCAGGACACTGAATCAGGAGCTGGATTGCTCTCGGATGCCTTGGGGCTTGGTAAATTATTTTTTGTCACCCCTCTAAAGGGTCGTGGCTAAATGTGAGGCTCCCATTGTGCCAGGAGCTGAGGAGCCGAGGTTGCACATTCGGTGACCTTTTCTCAATTCCTGGTTTCAGGCTGCAACCTCAGGACAAGAAGTCCTGGTGCCTGTCTCCAGGCCAGGGCCTTGGGAAATGTCGGGGAGGTGGGGGGCTGACTGTAATTCTCAGAAGAAAAATCACAACACAGCCCAACTCAGGTGGCAGATGAACTTGAAAATCACTGTGACAGGAAACCCAAAGAGCTAGCTGCACTAGCTTCCACTGGGTGCCTCAAAACAAGGCTCCACGGAGGATGCCAAGCCAGGGTGAGGTCAGCAAGCAGAGCTCCGTGGCTCCTAACCTAGTCTGAATCAAGGGTTTGCTGAGGGAAGAACGGCCTGTGCCCTAGGAGGAAGACTGCGCGTCTGGGATTGGAGGATTCAAATCCAGGGACCTCCCAGAACCCAAGGAAGTAAACCCAACTCCCCACCGCCCATCTCCTCATCGGACTAGAGCCCAACATTAGAATAAGAAGTGAATCTTTTCAAACATCCCAGAGGGAAGCAATTCCAGGCGGCCGATTTAGCAAAGAGGAATTCCAGGAAGACACCCCCTTCCTCCCTCAGGGCAGAAAATCAACAGCACAATGAGAAAATTCACACAATGGGCCCTACCAGGACACCTAAAAAGCAACTCACCCAGCCCACCTTCTGGGTCCTTCCAAATCCCAGTGTGAGCGTGGACTACACCCAGGCCAGATCTGAGTGCTGAGTGACAATGAAAAATGAAACTATCCGAGGAGGACCCAGGAGGAGGATCTTCCCGCTGCTTCCTGGGGGGAGAGGGAGAGGACAAAAGGCAGGCTCCGCGCCTCCTCCCCAGCTCGGCTGCAGGCACCTGGAACTCACAAACAGCATGGTGCCACTGACTGTTTTTAAGGACGTTAAAGCGTGGTGCCTGAACCTCGGACTACAAGGGGGAAAGGCAAGCTCACAGAAGCCTCTCAGGCTTCCCCACAGCTGGCCTCCGAGCTCCTCATTGTTCATTCAGTAAACAAGTGAGCGGTAAGACAAACCCCTGGGAAGCCGGAGGTGCACCCTCCCAGGGCTGGCCTTTCCCTCTCCCCCGAAACCTCGAAGGCATTCCACAGGCCAAAGCCCATCAGGAACGTGCTGCGTGGGCCTCTTAATATCAGTGTCCCCAGACTTTAGGAAATCCACCCAGGGGCAGAGGCGGTGGTGGGGGAGGGGGTCTGAGAGCTCCAGCTTCCTCCAAACTCCCCACTTTTGAGGGATTTAGCCAGTGCTGAACAGGGAATCAGGAATGTGCTCCAGGTCCAGCGGACATGCCTGGGGTCTGTTTCCTGGGCAGAATATGCAGGTGGGGGAGGCAGCCTGTTTTATTGGATGACAATGTAGAACAGCAAAATGCTCCCCAGCACCTTGAAGTACAGCCGCTGTCCACCCAAGTATGTCAAAACGCTCTGCAAACCACCCATTAATTTTTATGGTGGCCTGAGAAGCAGATTGAGAATCATTACCATCATTTTTACAAGACAAGGAACCAAAACCACAGGGCGGGCTGAGAGGCACCAGGTCTACCCTTCTTTCCATCGGGGCTCCAGATTTCACACAGAACCCCTGCCCACTAGAAGGAGACTCTCAGCTTGCGTGGAGTGCTAATGCCCAAAACCCAAACTTTGGAGCTCTGAGACAATTACATTTAGAAGGGAGGGGAGGGCTGCATTAACAAATTTCTTTATTCAAGAAAGGCCTCTGTTGTAATTTGATTAAATCTGCAAGGCTGTGACCCCAAGAATGTGCATATTAAAGGCTGGTAGGAGCTGTTGGATCAGGATGATTCTGTTTAATTCCATATTTTCTGCTCTGGAATACACTGCTTTTGTTATCAGGACAAAAGTTACCAGAACTTTATTATGATTGACATACCAATCAATGTACTTGAACTTGTAAAGAATAAACACGAATAAAATCCGGCACAATACTCCTTTTCAAATATCAATGATTAGTGGGGCTCCCCAACCAGCGCTACTACTCCCGGGCAGCACCTCGGGGCGCAGCACACTCGAGAAGAGCCAACGCCGACCAGCCCCGGATCTGCACGGTAGCGCCCCGGGAGGCACGGCCTGCCCTGGGCCAGGAGGCCCGGCACTTAAGGCTGAAACCCTAACAGACACCAGCGGCAGCCGAGCGGGCTTCGCGGTAGACACCACTTGGAGAACAACGCGCCTCTATCCACGCCGGTCCCGCCCGCCGGCTGCAAGCGCTGTCACCTCGCTGCTGCTGGGTCACCGCCCGCCAAGCCAGAAACCGGAGTTTTCCATTTTATCCTCGACCAGGCTCTCCGAAGAAGTTGAAATGTGCATCGTCACCAAGTTTAAGCGGAACCGCGCGTCCTTCCCTCTCCTCGGAGTCGCGCCAGGGGTCGCCCAGACCCTTCCACGCCCTCCCGGTGCCCCTCGGCCCCCGCGAGCCGCGCGTGCCCCGGACTCGCTCCCAGAGCACGCGTCCGGTCGCCGCGGGGACGCCCCAGGGCCGCGAGTCTTGCAGACGCCAGCGCCCGGGAGGGGGTCGCCGCCGCTCTGGGGGCTCGAGCGCGCCTGGGGTCCAGGGCCTCGCCCGCCTGCCCCAGAGCGGGGGACGCGCGAGGCCGCCGCGAAACAGCCCCGCGCCGGCACTCAGGAGCCCAAACTCAGGCATCGGGGAGCGGTCGGCGCCCGCAGGGCAGGGCGATCTCGCCGAGACGCCCAGCGCGGCGGAGCGAGGCCCGAGGCGACCCGGCGCGCCGCCCCCAGGGCCCCAGTCCCCGGCGCCCCGCCGCCGCGCGCCTACCTGGCTCGCATGGCGTCCCCGCGGGCTCCTGCGGCGCTCTGGTCGTCCAGCGGCTCGCCCGGCCGGGGGCGCGCGCGGCTCCGGGAAGCACCGCGGCGGTGGAGAGGCAGAGAGGGGCCGGGACCGCCGCGAGTGCCCGGAGCGCTCGGCCCCCGCCCCGCGGGCGGAGGGGTGGCCGTGGGGGGGCGGGGCTGCGGGCGGGGCGGAGCGCGCGCGGACGCGGGCGAGGGGTGGTCCCGGGGGCGGGGCGAGCGTGGGGTGTGGCCGATGAGGGGGCGGGGCGAGCGCCGAGTGGGCGAGGCCGCAGCCTCCCTGGCGGGCTTGCCCTGGCTGGCCGCACCTCCTAAGCCGGCGACTGGGTTCCCGCCTCCGGGTTCGACCTCCCGCCGAAGTAGCTGGGTCGCGGCTGACCTGTACCTCGGTCCCTGGATGCGGCTCCAAGCGCAGCCTCCTGGCCGAGCTCCTGTGCCCCCAGCATAGGGTGACCCCAGGTAGGATGTCAGGTTGTGGGAACAAATGCAGAAGTTAAAAAGTAGAAACAAGAAAAAGAAGTCACAGCATAGACAGTCACCGAGGGAGAAAAGCTTCCCGCTAAGCGGAATGCAAACCGAAAACGTCTCGTCCCAATTATTTACACTTGCTCTGACCTGTGCACAGACCACCGGACCCCCGGCAGGTAGATCAGTAAATGTTCTGTGAAAGAACGCATCACGTATCTGTGTGGCGAGATCCTCACGCTTGGCTACCCACTTTGGTTCATTTCTCATTTCGGAAGCTTGGAAGGTTGGTCGGCGACAGGTAAAGATATAGAAGCTGAATTCCACCCAACTCCGGAGCCCCGGCTTTAACTGTGCATTTACTGCCAGGCGCCGCGCTGCAGGAGGGGGGCCCCTCTGCAATTCAGAGTCCCCTTTCTTTAGAGGAGAAAGAAACTAAGATTTTTACAGGTTCAAAGACGCTGTTTGAGTCAGTTCTCAACATTCCCTCAGGCGGCAGATATGATTTTTCTCGTTTTATAAGTGACTTTAGACGCTCATGCGCTACGAAGGTCTACGACAGGATTATTACACTGGGGTGTCTCCGAGTCTGAATTCAAACCTGGGATTTTTTCCGTCCCCCAAGCCCTTGCCCCACCTTCTGTCTTGGAGACCTCTCTTTATCCAAGGAACCCATTTTCTAAACCCTAGGTGTGAAGCCCTTGTTGAATTTTCAGAGTTAGAGACATCTAGGGCTTAGAGGGATGGAGGTCCGTCCTGATCTTGGTGTCTTCTGCATGTAGACTGAATTCCTGAAAATGGGTACAATTTCTCATAAGACATATGCTGCAGTTTTTATTTATTTTTTTAAGAGAGAGAGAATTTTTTAAAATATTTTTGTTTGTTTTCGGCGGACACAACATCTTTGTTTGTATGTGGTGCTGAGGATCAAACCCGGGCTGCACGCATGCCAGGCTAGCGTGCTACCGCTTGAGCCACATCCCCAGCCCCTATACTGCAGTTTTTAGAGGAGACAGTGGCCAACCTCCTCAGTGGAGGAGAGATTCCAGCCTGTGGAGGGTGAAAGAGTCCAGACAGCGTGAGTCTCTGCATAGCTGGCCTGTTATGCTTGAATCTCTGGCAAGTTATTTTGCCTCTCTGTGACTCAGTTTCCTAAATGAGTATGAAAGTTAAGCAGTATGTTAAGTACTCAGAAGATGCCTGGCACATGGTAGGAGTCACTACCATCATTACTGCTACCCCAAATGACCAACAGCTATACTATGTTTTTAAAAAAGCTTAAAGCATTGAAAAAAAAAAAGTAGGTAGAAAATGATCAAAAGCTTTTAAAAAGACAATCCCTGAAAGACCACAAACGGCCCAACACATGAAAAGCTCCTCAGACACGCTAATGAGGGAGCTCAGGCAAAACACAAAGAAGCAGTCAAACGAGAAAGCCAGAGCCCAGCCCAGGCAAAGCTCCGTCCACTGAGCAGTGAAGCAGAAAGATGCACTAAAAATCACAAAGAACAAAGGACCAAGGAAATGCAGGATGCACAGAACGAAGGAGGCATCTGCACCTTGCATTTGGTGGAGCAAAGCTCATGGCTCTGGCACCAGCAGAGACAGGCATAGCCACACCACGTCATCTCCCAGGAGAGGAATTTAGAGGTCAGAATCCTTAAAGAAAGCTGCAGAAACATCAACACATCGCCTTACACTTCCACACAGTAACTGGAATCGCCCTTCTGGATGAACTGGGATGGAAGGTCATGTTAAGGTTGACTCATCTGCAAATTGCTCTGTCTAGGGTTCTAGAAGGCAGGAAGGTCTCTAGACCTGCTTCCTGTTCAATGGATGCTGTCTTTTTGTACCAGTTTTTGGTGACTTGTTCTTCTAAAAGTCTCTAGGGCAAAAGAAGAGGAAAAAATATGAACTATATTCCTAACATCCAAAACATCAGTTTTTCAGGAAGCATTTCCAGTGGGAAAACATAATAGCCAAATCAGTAACTTGTTTTTCTAAGTACAAGAAAATATGCATGTTTGTTTCAGGGATTAAACTGATTAGAGAAATGTGTGGAATGAATGTAAGCATCCATCTAATTTCATATCCTCTTCCAAGATCCCCCGGCTAAGGTGAATGACACATCTCTCCAGAAGGTTTTCTCTAAGTTTTGCAGATGCATTAATGAGTATGTACATGCATACATAATATATATGTATGTGATGTGCATGTGTGTGTATATACACTCATATATATGGTGAAAAGCAGAGTGTAGTGTGTTCTAAAATCAGGCTGCCTGGATTGAAACAGCAGCTCCACCACCTAAGGACTCAGTAACAAGGCAAGGCTACACTGTATCTGCTGTTTCTATTTAAAATATGTGCAATGCTTGCAAGAATTAATCAAGGTAACACAATGGAGATTGCTCAGTTTACTGCTGGGCACACAGCATATCACTTACAAATACAAACGTAGTTATCATTATTACACACACACACACACACACACACACACAGATTGATAAGTTTTTCTTTTGTTCACATAAAACCCAAATGAATGAGCCTAACTTTTAAATGAACTCCAAATAGAAATGTCTTTGTCAACAGGGTGTCCATATTGCTCTCAGGAAAAGGATTGGAGAGTCAGTCCGAGACAGTGAATTTCAGACTTCAGAACAGGATCCTACCGGAGCATCTTTCCATGGGCACCAGCTCCAGGTGGGTGTGTGCTCAGTGTACCGTGAAGGTACCATTCCAGAAGTCTCTCGTGTCTAGGAGAGTCTGACTCATGGAGAAGACAGAGAGAAGGAAGGGGCTGGGTTTGGACTGTCAACAGGGCACATCTGTTCTTAAACCCCACAAGGGTTCTGTTCGCCCCAACTACTGCCATCAGAGGGTCATCTGAGGGGCTTCTCAAAATAGATGAAACACTGCCAGACACAGTGGGTCAGACGAGAACAGCACCCAGGTGGCATGCCACACACAGCCTGGGCTCCTTAGACGTTCTCTAGTGTATCATGCTGACCACCAGGAAACACGTTTCCCACCAGGAAAGAGCTGCTCAGAAATCACACCGAGCTTTCTCAGCCACGAAATAAAAAGAATAATGTTCTTTGGTGAAACGAAATCAACAAGGACCAAAATACCCATGTTGGGGGAAATAGGATAAAAGCATATAAAACACAGCTAATGGGCAAAGAAAAGCTTAAGGCACACAGCGTTTGATCTCCTTCTAACGAAATCTGTAACAGAAATGGAATCCTATGCGTGGGTAACTGGAATTTCAAATCTGTTGTTTCCCACTCAGAGTGTGGAGCGGCCACCTGTGGTCAGAAGCCTGGTCTTCCTGCTCCAAACTCGCTGCTGTGCTACATAAAACATGTCTATTCCTCAGCACAAGGAAGAGAGAGAGGAGAGGGAGTTTAGAACAGGGACACCTTAGGCTTTCTACCTGCAGCCAAGGTGCTCCAGCCCAAGCCACACAGTGGAGACATTTCCCACCGAGGGCAGGGACTGAAAACCCACCTATTTTGTTTGTGTTTTAATCTGAAAAGATATTCACATGATTCATACAATGTTTTGGATATAAAGTTATATTTGTAGAGCCTATTTGAAGTCATCTCTTACCATTTGTTAATTGCTATTGAAGAATTAACTGTGATTCTAAAAAAAAAAAAAAACCCACAAAATCCTAGCAGTTTTAGTTAATGATGTAAGTCAAATTCAAGTGATATTTGGATTCCAGGAGCTGGGAAATGAGATCGTACCACCCCACGCACTTTAATCTTTCTTGATGTGGAAAACAATTCCATAAATATTTTAAGCAAGAATTTAATTCAAAATTCAACCTAAAATCTTATGTATTTTATTGTCACAGGACATAACACATGCTGTTTGCGGTAAAGACTAATTTTTATCTTTAAACAACTATAACTGTATACATCTTTTTAACTATTTCTGTGTACATGTGCTGAGAACCAAATTCAGGACCTCCATGCACTGGGCAAGTACTTTACCACTGAGATCCAATGCCAGCACAGAGATCTTTCTTTTTAAATGCATCTATAAGCTTAAATATTGAGATACCAGTGCACAGGATTTGCACATTGCTTTCTTATTAAATAATGAATCGTGATATCTCATCTTTTTCCTTGGATTCCAGATGTGGAGAAATAATTTTTGCATACTGAGGTATGAAGAAAATGTGCCCCACCCCTCAAAAAAAAAAAAAACCCAACACCACCCACCTAACCTAGGAAAATACGCTCTATGGGTTTTAAGTCAAAGAAGAAGGTGTCCTTCCATAATTCACAAGCCTAAAGAAGGGCAAGAGCACAACATCTAACCCTTGCCAGCCCCTGGGCGGCCCTGCAGGTGTGAGCTCTGGTGACACATGTAGACCTGCCGCTGAGCTGCTGAGATTCTGGTGGGGAGGCAGACAGGAGCCACAAAGTCTGCAGACGGTGGTGGGTACGTTAAAGAAACCACAAGGAGCTGGGAAGTGAAGAGAGACCTGCTCCAGGCAGGAGGGAAAGCAGTGGGAGAGGCTTATGCCAGGCAGAGGGAACCCAAGTATGAAGAGCCTGAAGCTCAAAAGGGCTTTGCACTCTTGGGGACTTGAAGTAATATTGATGATGTTGCAGAGAAAAGGGCGAGATGGGGAGCAGGTGAGCTGGAGACGGGGACTCCACGGGGTGGGCAGGGCAGGGAACAGGTGAGCTGGAGATGGAAGGGGGGACTCCATGAAGATGGGCGAGATGGGATCAGGTGAGCTGAAGGTGGGGAGATTCCACGGGGTGGGCAGGACAGGGAGCAGGTGAGCTAAAGATGGAGAGACCCTGAAGACTGCAGAGAACTGAGAGTCACGAGGCTTCCATGCACTGTCACATCCTCTGTCACTTCCCTAGCAGCTAGAGTGTTGATTTGCCAAGAATTTTAGCTGTATGAGAATCTCCATTTTAGCCAGAAAATGTTAAGTGATCCGTTCGCTTCACAGGAAGCCTCTGTTCTCTGCTATGTCCCTCCATCCTGCTGGATGTCCTTCATGAACTCACAGGTGTAACTAGGCATCACAGCAGCACTGTGCTCTCTGTGCACAGTCCAGAGGGCTATGCAGAATCCAGAAGGGGTGCAGAGACAAAATGGCTGACTTTAAAGAAATTCTGGAAATAGCTTTCTGTTGGTCCATTTTACACTGCTGTGACTAAAATACCTGACAAGAAAGAACTTAGAGGAGGACAGTTTTATTTTGGTTCATGGTGTCAGAAGTTCAGTCCCTTGTTGGCTAAGTTCATTGTTCTGGGCCCAAGGTAAGGGAGCAGAACATCATGGCAGAAGGGTGTGGTGGAGGAGAACTGCTCCATTAATGGCAGAAAAGGGGGAAGGAAGGAAGGAAGGAAGGAAGGAAGAAAGGAAGGAAGGAAGGAAGGAAGGAGAGAGAGAGAGAGAAAGAGGAAGGCAGTACAGGGAAAATGAACTTTTCCAGTCAGGCTCCTCCCACTGACCCACCCCCTCCAGCCAAGTCCTAACTGCATATCACCTTTGAACATTTCTGCATTGACACAGGAGTTTTAGAGGGGGCACCTTTATCCAAACTATAACAATCTCTAAATAAATATTCATTACTCTGCTTTTTTATTCACTTACACATTCAAAAAATGCACCTGAAGTGCTTACTTATTGTGTACCAGGCAGTGTACTAGTTGCCGAGGAAAGGGAGATGCAAGTGTCCTTGATCTTTCTAAGGAGTATCTACCTGTGGGAGTCAATAATTATTTTAAAGAATAATAAGTAATTGGGTAGGTGACAGGGGCTTCACTGTTGAATTCTATCAAGTATTTAAAGAAGAGCTAGTACTATTATTCACAAATTCTTCAAAAACAATTGAAATGATAGAATAACTCCAAACTCAGTTTTTCGAGAATATCTTTACCCATATTCTAAAGCCAGAAATGGATGTCTCAAGAAAAGAAAACTATGGACAAATATTCTTGATGAACAGATGCAAAAATCCTCAACAAAATACTAGAAAACTGAATTCATTTAAAAGGCTCATCCACCATGATCAAGTGGGATTTATTCCTAGAATGCAAGGATGGTTCAATCTACATGATCCATTCAACACGATGCATCACATTAACAGAATGGAGGACCAAAACCACATGATCATTTCATTAAATATAGAAAAGCATTTGACAAAAGTCAGCATCATGTTTGATGAAAAGGCATACATTTGATTAAAACTAGGTATAACTTTTTGAGGGCTGCAACCAAGTCAAGATGGCTCTTGGCAGTTTGCCAAGAGGAGTGGTTTGTGAGGCAACGCCACCAAGCCATTAAGATGGAGGGATTCCTTATTGGCTGACTGCTGTATCTGGATGATGCTGATTGAGTCGAGCTGTATATAATCAGTTAGGTATATATACCTCTGCTGTCCCACAATAAAGCGCTCCTGCTACCTTGGGTGCCCGCTACCTTGAGTTCCCTCTCAGTTCCCGTTGAGTTTTCCCGCAATAAAGCAGTTCCCGCTTCAAACTTCAAGTTGCTCGTTACCTCCCGGTTATTTTGCCCAGCCGGACTGCAGCAATAACTTTTTACTGCAACCTGAATTTCTAATATATGATAAGCCTACAATATTCCATGGTGAAAAATTGAAAGCCTTTACCCTAAGATTGAGAACCAGAAAATGATGCCCATTCTTACTGCAGCACTGGCAGTTCTCGCCAGAGCAATTAAGCAAGAGAAAAATGAAAGTCATCTAAATAGGAATGAACCAAGTGAAATTGTCACATTTGCTGACAACACAGACTATGTACAGAAACCCTTAAAATTCCATCCAAAAACTGTTGGAACGAATAAAAGAATACAATAAAATTTCAGGGTTCAAAGTCAACACACAAACATCAGTAGTGTTTCCCCACTTGATAACAAACTTTTTGAAAATGAAGCCGAAAGAACAATCTGATTTATAATAGCTTCACTAAATACTTAATAAATCTATCCAAGGAAGCCACAAACCTATATGCTGAAAACTAAAAAAGTTTGAAAGAAGTTGAGGAGAACACAAATGCATGAAAAGACATCCTGTATTCATGGATTGGAAGAATTAATATTGTTAAAATGTCCAAACTACCCAAAGTCATCTACAGATTCTACACAATCTCGATCAAAATGCCAATGTCATTTTAATAGAAATAGATAAGAACAATCTTAAAATTTATATAAAACTACAAAAAAAATCCCTAATAGAAAAGGCAATCATGAGCAAAAGTGGAAAGCTAGAGGCATCCCACTATCTGAGTTGAAACTACGCTACAAAGCATAGAACAATATGGTGCTCACCTAGTAACAGACACACAGTGACCAACGGAACAGAACAGAGA
Source organism: Ictidomys tridecemlineatus (assembly GCF_052094955.1). Classification (NCBI taxonomy): domain Eukaryota; kingdom Metazoa; phylum Chordata; class Mammalia; order Rodentia; family Sciuridae; genus Ictidomys; species Ictidomys tridecemlineatus. The sequence goes on along the minus strand of NC_135483.1, from coordinate 193,768,965 downwards.
GCCCAGAAATGAACTCATGCATCTACAGGCAATTGATTCCTGACAGTGGTGTCAAGAATACACAATGAGAAAGGACAGTGTCTTCAATAAACACTTCTGGGACAACTGAAGTCCTCATGCAGAAGAATGAAATTGGACCCTTACCTCACACCTTATAAAGAATCCACTCAAAATGGATTCAAAATTTAAAATAAGCCCTATAAAGGGATTGAGGAAAACTCCTGGGTGAGCATTTTTAAGATTTGATTCAAAAGCACAGATAATAAAATCAAAACTAGGCAGAGGGGTTATGTCAGACTAAAAAGCTCCTGCAAAGCAAAGGAGACAGCTAGGAATTGGGAGAATACTTGTAGGCCATACAGGTGATCAGGGATTAATATCCAGAATACACAAGAAACTCAAACAACTCTATAGGAGAAAAGCAATGATCCAATTAAAGAATGTGCCAGGGACCTGAATAGACACAGCTTAAAGTAGGACATACAATCAACATATGTATGAAAAAATGCTCAGCGTCACTTGGCATTAGGGAAATGCAAATCACAAATGGGATACTAACTCAAGCCCATCATAATGACTGTTATCTAAAAAAAATGGTGACAATTTTCAGGAATGAGGAGAAAATAGAACTTTTGTACACTGCTGGTGGAAATGGAACAACGTGCAGCCATTGGGAAAACAGCATGGACATTCCTCAGAAAACTAAAACTGGAACTACTATGGGATTCAGCAACCCCACCCTGGTACTTCCCTGAAAGATCTGAAATGAGCACGGCCAGGGGTGCCTGCACTCTGGAGCTCGCTGTAGCACTAAGGACAGCCGCTAAGTTCCACGATCAAAGTGTCCACCAGCAGAGGGATAGGTAAGGAAACGGTGGGGCAGATCCATTTTGTACAACATGGAATCGGAGACAGTTATGCCAAGTGAAGTAAACTGGGCTTAGAAAGACAAATGGCACATGTTCCTACTTGTCCGTGGAATATGGAACAATGGAACTCAGAACAGAGAGGGGAGGGGTGGCTACACAGGCTGGGGTGGAGGGACGGCGAGATGTGGGCAGAGAATCCAAAGCCTCAGACAAGAGGCATGAGGTTGGGTTTTTTTGTTTGTTTATTTGTTTGTTTCAGATCCAGGGCACAGCATGGTCAATATTGTAAACAATGTGTGCTGTACATTTTGGAATCACTTAGATTTCAAATGTTCTCCCCACAAAAAGGACAAGTATTGGAGGTGGACATGCTAATTAGCTCGATTCAATTATTCCACATTATATTCATAAATCACTTTGTATCCCATAAGTATATGTAATTATAGTTTTCAATTTATAATAAAATTATAATTAGATATGGTGGAAAAAAAATAGATTCTTGTTTCAAGTGTGTCAGTGGGGTGTGTGTCAGTGGGGTGTAGACACAGTTTCCTTAGAAAATCTGTAAGTTTCTCTTCTGCTTTGTGGCTGCTTCTGCTGAGATGTCGGGAGGGCCTGGTTTCTCTCTCCTCCCCCCTTCTTCCCCTTCTCCTCCTGTGTGATAAGAAGCTTGCTCCACCTCTCACCCCGCTTCTCCACGCTTCTGTGTTCATCACCCATTTGGGGTCAGACAGGACAGACCGCGGTTAGTATTGAATAGCCTGCTTCTCCCTGGGGAAGCTCCCTCTGGTCAGCATGTGGTTTTCAGCAGCAAAGAATCTGACCAGGCAGGACCCCTGGCATCCCTGGCTCTGGGACGGCCCCACCCCCCATCAGCTCCCCTGGGCTCCAGGAGAGAATCACAGTCTGCAGGGCTGAGGGCACCTAACTGCAGGCCCAGCCAGCCAGAGCCTCCAGACCTGCAGGACAGCCAGGAGACCCAAGTCAGGACAAGTGGACAGAGTGTGAGTGTGTCTCTGAAGGGTCCCGAGAGAGGTGCTTGGTGACCTTTTGTCATTCGGGTTGGGAGTGGGAGTGCCTGAGCCCACAGAAGGGCAGGAGGAGGCTGGGCAGGAAAGAGGTGAGTCCTGGAAGCCCATGTGGAGCTCTGAACATGGGGGGGGGGCTGCGGGTACCATGGGCCCTGCAGGGACCTAGCCTCAGGTACCTCAGGAGGAAGACGAGTCTCATCCCCTTCCAGTGGTCATGGCCCATCACCCCCACTTTGAACATGAGGAACCTGAGGCTCCGAGGGGTTGCAGGACTGGGCTGCAGTCATGACTGGAGCTCCGCGGAGACAGGTGCCTCCTGGGCCGCCCACTCCCACCCCGAGCCTCCGCTGTGGCTCAGAGGCCCTGCAGAGCCCAGGCATGAGAGTGTGTCAGTGAGGTGTGTCAGTGGGGTGTAGACACAAGTTTCCACCTCAAATACTTGTCTTTTTTTTTGTGGGGAGAACCTTTGAAATCTACTCTAAGTGATTTCAAAATGTACAGCACACCATTGTTTACAATATTTACCATGCTGTGCCCTGGATCTGAAACAAACAAACAAACAAACAAAAAACCCAACCTCTGCTTTCTTCCTACGGTCTGGTGATAAAAGGCAGGGGTACACACATCCGAGAAGGAGCACAATTCGCTCACCCATGTCCACCTGGCATCAGGTGTGGTTGCAAAGAAAGTTGAGGATGGTAATGGAAACGGCTGGGGTGCAGCTCAGAGGGAGGGCACGTGCTCGGCGTGCTGGACGCCTGGGTTCAGTCCTCGGCATCAGTAAACAAATGCATTAAATAAAAAGAAAAAACAGCAGGTACTCAGGTGGCTGCTTGTTTTGCCCAGAAACCCATCTCTCCAGCCCACACCTGCTTGTTGGGACTCCCACATGGTCTCAGGCTTGACCTCGTCATTCACTCTCCCTCAGCGGGCAAGAGACCTCCCTGTGGTCTGGAGGCAGAGAGCCCAGTCCTGTCAGGCAGCCCCTGTCCTCTGCTGCTGGAACCAGGGGAGGCAGGGCCAGGAGGGGGCCTGCTGGGGCTTGGCTTTGGAGCGGTCTCTTCATGATGCTGATGAGTTGATTCATTTCTGTATCAGCTCCAGAGACTCCAGCCACTGTCCCCGGAGGCCCTGGGAGGGCAGAGGGCAGCTGGCAGTGGGCCTGAGGAGATAGCCTGCTCCCTCTCCAGGTAAGTGGGCATGTCAGAGAGGGCACCATGGTGGAAAGCAGGCAGGCTTTGAAAGAGAGGGACGGCGCTTCCTTGGTTTGCCTTCTGAACATCAGCATCTGAACTCTAACAGGCAGGGGAGTGTGACACGTGAGTGTAACACGTTAGACAGCCACAGGACCCCTTCTCAAAGTAGAGACCAAGACTGTGACGTGTTAATGTAAAATTACATATTGCATATTAAAAGGTGAATGTTTCTGGTATCAATGGCCCCCAGGTGTCTGATTCCATTTTGCGGTTCCTCCTGGTGGAGGCTGTGGGAAACGGGTTTCTGTCTTCTCTGTTCTTGATGCACCTGATTTATTTCATCTGCACAAAGACCCCGTGACCCATGTCTCCCGTGAGGACTCCCCGGGCCTGGCGATTGGCACTCTGTTTATGAGCTGTTACCAGTTGTTCTCATGAGAGGCTCTTCCCGTGGTTTATTCTGTTCTGCGCCTTGCAGGTGGACCACCCAGCCTGAGTGTGGAGACTCTCTGGCCCCAAGCTTTGGGTGTAGCCTCCTGGGCATGGTACAGACTGTCTGCGCCACCTGTGCTTCCCGGCACCCACCTTCCCAGGAAAGCAGAGAGTCGGCTGAACTCAGTCCCTCATGCTCTCCAGCCAGGTCCTGGCACGAGGCACGTGTCGCATGTTGTTTTCATTCCAGAAATCAGTCTCAGTGGTGACACACAGCTAGGAGGTGGCATCTCAGAGATGTCAACCTGGGCGTCCCCAATGTCAGATGTTCTTCAGGCACCTTCTGCTGCCTCCTGGGAGGGAGCTGTACGTCCACGGCCTGCGGCTCCCTGGGTGACACACACAGCACCGACTGGACATGTCAGGGAAGGAGTGACAGAATAGAGGGAGACGTCCTTCTGCTGATTCTCAGGCATGTGTCTCCAATGGGGTCTGACAGTGTATGATAGACAACACCAAGAGCGTAAAGCCACTGAAAGGAAAATAAATGTTGAAGAGACTGCAATATGAATTAAGATCTTCATCCCAACGGAATCTGCTGAGACCACTGGCAATCGAACAGGGATTTTAACACTAAGCTTCTAGGCAACCCAAGAAAAGGGGCAAGGCTGTAAATTCTGAATAATTTCATTATCTACTCTTCTCATCCAGAGCGAGAGACCAACTTTGGTCACACCCACTGTGCAGAATCCACCTTGTGGAGATACACTCTCTCTCTCAGTGTTCTTAGATATTTGTTAGATATCCTAGGTATCTTTGTTCCCAGGGTGGTGGAATTTCCTTGTGCTGTTTCCCACCTATTATGATCTGTGATGTTCAGCTTAACAGTCCTTCAGTCTCCAAACACGTGTCTTCAAATTATGGAACATTTTCCTTTAATAAATTGAATGCCTCCAATTTTTTTTTCATTTTCTCTTGTCAGACCTCCTGGTTTTTAGATATTTAATCTCCTGGGCCAAGGTCCTATTTTTCTTAACTTTTTTTTTCTTAGTTATTTTCTATTTCTTTGCCCATTTATTCATTCTCTCTCTCTCTCTCTCTCTCTCTCTCTCTCTCTCTCTCTCTCTCTCTCTCTCTCTCTCTCGCAGGGGAGGTACTGGAAACTAAACCCAGAGTGCTTTACCACTGAGCTACATCTCCAACATTTTTTGAGACAGGGTCTTGCTAAATTGCTGGCTTTGAACTTATGATCCTTCTGCCTCAGCCTCCCTAGTAACTGGGATTATAGGCAGGGGCTACTGTGCCTGGCTGCTCTGCCTCTTTGAGGTATTGCTTCCATTTTACCTTCAACTGAATGTTTAAGCTTCTGTGAGTTTGTGTCTATTATTCGGCTTCTGTGCCTGGCGACGGCATCCATACACCCTGCTCTGCACCTTGCTTTTCCAGTAAACAGACATCCTGGAGAAGGTTCAGAGTGGTTCACAGAATGCAACCTCCGTTTCTCCAACAGAATCAGTCTGCATCGCAGGGAGGTGTGGGTTCACGTAGCCTGGGCAGGGTTGGTTGCTCTGAAGCCGGACAGGTGTGCACCGATGGAGGTTCACTGCCAGCAGAGGTGGGAAGACATGGGGTGTGGAAAAGCAGGGGCATTGCCAGGCTAAGCACAGGCAGCTCACCAGGTTGGAGGGTGTCTGTGGGCATGGGGAAGAACGTGCTTGACCTCAGAGTCAAATGAAAGACTGATCGCTTTTCCAAGGGCTTTTACCAAAATAAGGTAGAGGAGGAACATGGTGATGTCTGTCCTTCAGAAGTGTCCAGGATGCAGGAGAGCACAGAAGGGGAGAAGGCTCAGGTCGGGGAGACAGTTAAGTGCTTGTTTCACACTTCAGGACAAGCAGTGATGACAGTTGGGATGAGGAAAAACCCATGTAACCCTGGCCTCACCTGCTCAGCTGACTTAAAACCCCCTGGTTTTGGAGGTCACGCAGCTGGGCACGGCTGGTCTCCCCCCAGCTCTGCTGTAGATGGCACCTCTGACTCGTGGCTTCTGTGATAGCGTTGCCCAGGTCACTCTTCAGGGACCTGAGGCAGCTTTTGCTGAAAACACTGACCCTTCTCTTGGGTCCCTGGATGCCTCGTGGGGGACTGGACCTGGATGAAAGTCTTGGCCTCTGTCCTCATCTGTGTCTGTCCCCTTGGCGGCCTTCACCTCGGGTCAGATTCCGCTCAGCCCCGCACCAGGTCTGTGGGACATTGGAGAAGTGTTTTATCAAATCTACACTATAGGGTTAGCTTGACCTGGACTTGCCTAGACTCTGCTTCTCCACCTTCAAGGCAAAAGACATCCACTGGCCACCATGACCAGAAACCTGACCATGAGAGGAGTGGAAAGCGGTGGCTCTTGAGCTCCAGGAGGATCTCCGCCTGTCCCCAGGAAAAACGAAGAGTACTCGTCTTCTTAGTGGCCTGTCATCTTCCTCCTTATCCAACCCTCCGTCTCACCCTCAACCGCAGAGCCCAGGAGCTGCTTTGTGAGCCGAGTGCCCCTTCTCCATTCTTTGGCCACTGAGAATGGTCTTTCCTTCCCCCACACCCGTCTCTCTGACGCTGGATTTTCCATGGGATGAGCCTCTGAACCTGGAACTGTTTACACCGTGACGGTGGGATTCGAACAGAGGACAGACGTGGTGATTTTGGATACCACGGAGGTGGGAGCTGTCCAGTGCAGGGGCTGTGTGGAGGAACAGGTGACAAGGAGAGGCCCACAATGATGCATCAGGTCCCACCTGGTCCTCACAGGACGGAGGATCCCACAGGAGGAGGAGTCCTGGGGAAATGGTGGCATCAGGCTGGGCGCATGGAGTGTGAAGTACTTACACATCATCCACGTGGAAGTGCTTGGCCTGGAGAGCGCTGAGTCTTACCTGGGAGGCGTGGGCTCAAGTGATAGATTTGGATTCATGGGGACCCAGGTGGACGTGGTCATTTATCTATGAATGCCTTGGCTCTCCCTCTCCCACCAGGCTCCTGCCACCCCCCATCTCCTCAAGCACATCTGTTAAGCAACCCTCTCCCAGGTATCTGTGGACTTGCTGTTCTGTGTGACAGGTGGTTCCCCAGGGTCTTGGGACAGCCACCTTGCCACCTCCTTCCATCTCTGGAAACATCTCTCTGGGGTCACTTGTCTCTTGCTGGAGTCTCCCGACTGTGACTCTGTCGGCTTTGCCTTCTTTAGCGAAGCTGCCGTTACATGACCTCGTGTCGCCACTCACTCACTAATTTGTCTGCTGCTTGGTCCTCGTCCTCTCTCCCCTGCATCAGGACGTAAGTTCCGTAAGAGGGGAGACTGCTGTACTGTCCTACCCACAGGCCCCGCCACACTCCCTGCAAGTACAATGCTCCAGAGACGTCGTACAGCAAGTGGAAGAGCAACCAAAGAGGAACTGAGACGTGGCTGAGGAGGTGCCGTCAGAGAAGTAGAAGAAAGTAAGAGTGGACGGGGCCCTGGAGGCCAGAGGAGGAAGGATTCGAGGACAAGAGAAGGGTGGGCTGCGTCAGGCGGCAGTGAATAGCAGCAGAGTAGCACCTAGTGGACAGGCAACAGGAGGCCCTGGGTCACCTTAGCAGGGCCATGTCAGAGGGGCAGTGCACAGGGCAAGGAGTCGGGGGGGATGTCTTGTGGATGGACAAGAGCCTGGCTCCAGGTGGATGAAGACAGGATGCTAGCTACAGGGTGACCGAGCTTTTTGATTTTGTTTTCCAATTGTTGATTGGACAAATGAATGACAGGAGGTGGACCGAACAGAATTATGGATGTTGTCCTTTCAAAGGTGGACGCCACTGGGAGGGCGGCAAGAGCGGAGGTGTGGCCGTGCAGGTAGGACGGAGGGTCTGTCTCCCCGTCTTCACATTCAGCCCTTGCTCAGTCTGAAGTCGGATCTGGGTTGGGTTCTCCCCCTGCCCCTCCCCTTCTGAGGCTCCAGGTTGCTCTTAAGTGTGTTCTGACAAAACTGGCCTCCATAGCTGTCCATCTCCGTGCATTTTTAAGTTGCATTTGCAAGTTTAACCAGGTTTGAGGTGGCGTGAGGGGAGCCTCCCACCATGACTTGTCAGTTCTGAGTCCTCACATTGGCCACTTAACTGAGTTGCGCCTTTCCTCCCTTGTGAGTCTGGCCATCTGGCACAGCTGCAGACCTCTGGTGTCCCTTCCTCTCCCTGCCCCACAGAACCCAGTCAGCCAGTTAGAGAATCAGTTGGAGAGACAAAGATGAGAGGTCCAATCTCCTTCCATTTGTAAACTTCCCCAAAAGATGGCGGAATGTGCACAGGAGCCGCTGTCCCAGGTTACCATCGGTCCCCAAGTCATCTGCAGAACACAGAGAAGGAGTCCACGTCAGCCCAGGGAGATGAAGGAGGGAGGCTGTGAGGTGAACAGGCCTCCTCTGCTGCTGTGCGTGGCTGCCATGAGGCTCTGTGCGGCCACAGGCCAAAGCCACAGGCCAAGCGGCCAGGGACGGGATGCTTCCCTCCCTTCAGTGTTCAGCTTAGCGTTTTGTCACCCTGATGGAAAACCAGCTAATGCACAGGCTGACAAAAGGGATGGTGGTCATGGGTCCAGATTAATGCATCCAGGTTTGTGTGGCAGGGGGAGGCAGAGGAAGAAATCTCCTGACAAATCCACTGTTTTCCTTGTAGAAGGAAAAATAAAGCTCATTTTCTTATTGACTTTGATGATTAGTTTCCATTAACTTTAAGGATGTCTTTTTAAATCTTTCATGCAGCCATTATTAGAGTTAAAAGAATGTTTGCTTTGCAGACCTCTACTGAAGTCCATTCAAGGAAAGAAAATGGCGGGGGCGGAGCACCCCTCTCAAGTACAATAAAATGGAATGGAAAGGGAGTGCTAGGAAGCAGACCACAGAGCAAGACCAGCTACAAATGGCGATGATGTGCAGGGATGGGTTAGCTCTCCTTAAGAAAGGGGGGGAAACTGAACTAATAAATTGCAGGGATCAGCTGCTTCCAAGTCCAACCTACACCATGATGAGAAAAGGTGCGATCATTAAAGGCAGGCATACATCAGGCAGTGGGAACCCAGGAGGCCAGGGAGGATGTGTTAGTGTCACTCAGAGTTCAAAGTGAAAGCCCGCCTGGGAAGGTGGCGTGGCTTGCTCTGATTGATAAGAGGCAATCAACGCTCTCTCCAGGGGGTCTCATCTTACTCCAGGTCAATTATCATCTCTATGCTAATGAACCCCAGTTTACATCTCAGGCTGATCCAGTCTGTCACTTCCATACCCCAATTTCAGTTGTCTGTTAACCACCTCTACCAAGCCAGGACTTTCCTCCCTGGTGCAAGTTCCACTTGGGCTCTGTACGGTCCCCCAGGACCAAGGGTTCTCCAGGGTCACGGGGGTTTCGGTGCAGACTGTGACAATCCTAGGAAAGCCAAGACAGTTGGTCATTCCAAGTCCCTCTGTCCAGGAACACCTGTGGTTGTGCTCTGTGATGCCCAGCACGAGCGAATCCGAGGCTCGCTTCAGTCTCCTTTATCTGGAATCCAGGAGGGCTAAGGCTGTGCCAGGGGCTGCTTTGCTCTGTCTGCTCCTCACAGGGTCTGCGGCTCAGTTGACATGGAGCACCAGCATGAGAGTCAAGGCCCGTCCTGGCTGCCTGAGCATCCTCAGAACATGCAGGACAACTTCCAAACAACTTATTCGTTGAAGTATTTTAAAAAAAAATTATAAAACAACAAAATGCAAATCCATTTTTTGTGTGTGCACACATGTGCACGCCCGTGTGCAGCCTTCTACTAGGCCGTTCTCTACAGAAATCCTTCTGAACCCTCTGCTCCTAACAACCCTGCTAAAGCCTCCCATTTACTTTGCTCACAAGGGTTTAACTCTTACAGAACATTTTCGTTTCCTAGGATACTAGCCTCTGTTCAACTTTGTTGAATATCTTTGGATTCCTAAATAATAAATTAAAAATAGATTCGTCATTATTACTAACCAACTTGCTTTTCTTTTTCTTTTTTCTTTCTTTCTCAGAGCACTGGGATGGAGCCCAGGACCTCGTGTGTGTCGGGCAAGTGACCTACCACCGAGCCACACTCCAGCCCTGGTTTTCCCTCTTGATCCAGGCATCACGGCTCATGGGACCATTTATAGAAACACTTTCTCTTTCCTAAATATTTATTAATGAAATATTTTTATTGCCAAACATGCCTTCTAAATATTTACTCCCAAGGGGTCCTCTTGCAAAGTTCTGTTTATAAAGCCGCTAGGAGAGAGTGTGAGCAACTTTGACTGGAATCACTCAGCGCTGGAGTGATTTTAACAGCAGCAGCGAGAGGCTGTTTGGTTATTGGCTGTGTTGCAAGATGATGGATCTGGTTCTGTTACGTTCTGTGTGGCTCTAAAGTTTACATCGCTTAGCCAAGAATAATAGATGCATATGAATAATCTTCAAGAAGGGATCTTGCTGTAACCGTCGAGTGAAACCCAGAGAAGCAGAATGGGATCCCTAGTTTGGTTCTCACTGAGTGAAGGCTGAGGGACACAACCCATGCAACCAGCCGCTATGGGGTTCTTCTGCTCGGTTAGGGATAGGAAGACTGCAAAGGCACCTCTCGACGTCATTGCCCTTTTTGGAGCTACCAGTTCCTGGTGTTACGGGTCCCAGCTCTTGTGTTAACAGTTCACCCAAGGTAGAAATCGTGACGAGGCAAAGCAGCAGCCTTTCAATGAGGCTTTCCTGAGGCTCATGCTGGGGCACAGTGGAGGCAGTGCATGGACTGGAGGCCCTGGACGGCTGGGGGAGGGTTGTTGAGGACGACAGGGCATACATAGGTCTAGAGGTGGCTCCTGCGGGTGCATGGTCAGCGGCTGCACACAGTTCAGGATTTCTGCACCACTGAATCTTTGTTCTTGGCACCCGGGTTTGCACTTGGTGTGTAGATCTGCCCACGTGGGCGGGTCCATGTAGTCTGCTTGCAGAAGGCCTTGGAGGTGCTCACTCCTGCCTCCCCAGGAAGTCTTGTGTGGGTCAAGTTCAGTATATGGCACAGGCTGAGGTTGCAGGGAAGCTTGGGGAGGGGTCTGCAGCTCCTGAACCACAGTCACTGATTTCAGACTTTTGAAAGCAGCTTGCGTTAGGCAGGACACTTGGTGAAGGCATCGGGGCTCTTCCTGCTGTCCCAACGCCAGCCTCACGGGCTCTGGGGCACGGGTCAGCACACACACATGCATACATCACTCACATGTGAGGCCAGCCCTGGGGTTCCTTGCTGCCTTCCAGTGATTTTTTTTCTATTTCTAGTTGTCCACTTGGGTCCCCATTTTGTTCACAGCCTCTGAGCATAAGGACGGTCACCTTGGATTTAAATATTTAGGCAGCTTTCCGACCGCATGTGGCTGGTCTGGATGAGTCTGCTGCGGATCCAACATAACTGGGTCAGCACTTCTCTTGTGAGAGGGAGTGGGTTTGCTCAGGGGAGGTGACACACACATCTCCCAGGAGAGTCTAGACTTGAGTTTTGAGGATGCAGTTAGTGTACACGATCAATGCCACCTTTCTTTGGAGGGGATGAGTGTGTCACTTGGAGATGTGGATTATTTTATGATACACTTTAGTCAGCTCTTCTCAGTTGGGTGTTGTAATGGACGGTGGCTTCTACGGGGCTGGTGTTTTACTCAGGAAACTTGTCATTGGCGATATGAAAAGTGCCATGGTGCATGATTTACTTTGAATCACATCAGAGGTGTCAGCTCTTCAGTGCCACCCTACTCTCCTGCCTTGTTTGGCTCTTCCGGGTGGGGAGAGGATTGGAGGGACACCCAGCAGGCAGGGGCTTGCTCCTGTGCCCAGGCAAACCCCCAGGACGGCCACACTTTGAATTTCATCTGGTCACGTGCAACTGACTCTGGGAGTCGTGCTGCATTGTGTCACTTGATTTCCAAAAAGGCTTCCAGCTCTCATTTCTCTGTGAGGTGACGGAGGCAGTTCTGGGAAAGGCGCTCGATATCTGGGTTGGGCCTGCAGACCTGTGAGCAGAGCTACCGGATTGGTTGATCATAAGAGTCATATCTGGTAATGGATTCAGTGTACTTTATAAAACCAAATTATTTGTGCTGATGGTCGAGGTAATGAGAAGATAATGCAGAATGGACACAAAGCCTAATGGTCTTTATTTTTAGCTTTCAAGTCTCTCCGTGTCTCCAGCCGTTGGCCTGCCCAGCTCCATTTTCCTGGGGCAGGGCTACACAGAGCATGCGTGCCTATCTGTACTGAGCAAGTGCTGGCTCATCCCAGGAATTGCCTCCCAGATGCCTAAAAAGAAAACCTGGAACTTGGTATTCCATGTCAAAGTTCACCAAGCGGCTAATCTATATTCCCTTTGTTTGGGTATCACCAAGAGTTTATGGAGGCACTAACAGAGAGAAGTCACAGATTCTGTGAAACAGACCACCCAATGGACTGGCCCATTACTTGTCCTGGTGGAAAATGTTTCAAGATGTCTGTGGGAGTTTGCTAAAATCGAGTATTCTTGGAACAACAATGTTTACCATTAAAATCCCCAGCACTCACTCTTCACTTGTCCCATGGTGCCCACCAGTTGTTATCTTAACTGTTACTGAGAAATTTAATTGTTCAAATTTTGGCTCATTTTTTCTCGATCTTTTCAGTTACCTGTTTCAGTCAGGTTTTTGTTGTTGTTGCTGCTGCTGCTGCTGTGACCAAAAGACCTGATAAGGACATAGAGGAGGGAAAGTTTATTTGGGCTCATGGTTTCAGAGGTTCATTCCATGGCTGGCCAGCTGCACAGCTCTGGGCTCGAGGTGAGGGAAGAGCGTGAAGGAGGGAAGCAGCTCAGCGCATGGCAGCCAGGCAGTGGAGAGAGACAGTCTCACTCACAGGCACAGAATATGAGCCCCAGAGGCACAAGCCAGTGACCTGCCTCCGTCAGCCACACCCTGACTGCCTACAGTCAGCACCCAGTTAATCCATTCAGGTGACGATTCTCATAATCTCATCATTTCATCTCTCGCACAGGAGCTTCTGTGGAACACCACACCTCCAGACTAAAACAGGGACTACGTCTCTTACTACTGGAACTCTCTGGTGTGCCGAGAACAGAGTCAACACAGGGTAGAGTCCGATTTGCTGCTCTCCTCTCAGAAAGAGCCACAGAATAGCTCTTAAGATCACATGTTCATGAAACCCCCAAGGGCCAGTGCCATCCAGTGCTGAGTCTCCTTTCCTTCCTCCCAGACCAGCCTGTGTCCGCACTACAGCTGCATGAGCATCTGCATTGCTGGTGGCCTCTGTACGTACGTCAGAGGTAGCTTTTGGCAGGAGTGTTTGGAAATCCACCTGAGGCTTCCAGTGCCAGTGCTGTGCCTGGCCCCTGGGCATGCACAAGATGGCCACCTTCCTCTTCTGAAAAAAGCCCTTTCTTGCGTTCAAGGAGAGCCTCTGTTCCTCCCCCAGGTCCTCTCTGACCTGGGCTGCCCAAAGACCAGGATTTCTTCCCACCCGATTTGAAATCACTCCATCTCAGTTTCCTCTCTGTCTCCTGCTGGAGGTTTTCCAAGGCTGGCTTCCTCGTGGTTGCCCTGCACTGGGGTCTCCTCTGAATATTTCACAAATACCCATCTTTTGAGCATGATAAGGAGGACCCACCTCGCACTGCCCCAGCTTGACCCAGGAGAACAGGGTGGCTCCCAGCCATCCAATGCCATCCCTGCTTTCCCGCTGCCTGGTCGGTGATGGAGGCTCCTCCCACCACATGGACCAGCCTGGGTTTTGAGTTGACAGCCACAGAAGGGCCAGCAGGGTGCTCTTCCCAGGCAGTGAGGGGGGCCTGGGCTCCATGGTGGTGGCAGGGCTGTCCTAGCCTGCTTCTTGGGCCACCAGTCCCTGCAAACACCCTGCTTCTCAGCTCCTCCAGTTGCTGTGCTTGACACTCACCATTATTCTGTAAGTGATTTTGCTGCCTAACGCAGCAGTCAGTTCCTATCCCAGGATCTTGACCCACTGTGCACAGCACAGTGCAGGGCCTGACAGTCCTGGTGTGAAGCCTGAGTTTTTAGTTCCCTGTCCCCTGGTGCCCCACCTATGTGACCTCAGATATCAACTACTTCCTATGGAGAATGGAATAATGATAGTCATGCCGGCTTCAAGAATTTGCCACTAAATAATTAATAAATCCATCATATAATCACATATTGCATCGGTTTGTACTGCTATAACACGGGACCACAGACAGGTTGGATTAAATATCAGACGTGTGTTTCATCTCAGTCCTGGAGGCTGGGAGTGTGCGGCAAGGTGGGGAGGGCTCCCCTTGCCTCACAGATGACCTCTTGTTCTGGTGTCTCCATCTGGTCTTCTCCCAGTACCTTTTTCTTAATTCCCTCTTGTTATGGAGACAATAGGTGGCATTAGGTGTCAATGACCTCATTTTAACATAGTGATCCCCAAATTGCTGTCTCCAAACAGAGTGCTCTTCAGAGAGACAGGGATGGGGCAGGAAGTTTGAGGAGACAAAAAATTCTTCCCATCATAAATGTCATTGTAAGTGCAGAGAATGCCCTGCATCTGAGCCGTCGGGCACATTGGATCCTCATTAATAACACCATTTCCCCTGGTGTAGACAGGCCCCTGGGCCTGGGTTTTGGAAACTTCCTCTCACGGTGGAGAATCTCTGCAGGATGGTGCTTGCAGGTGGGAATGTGCTGTGCTGTCATTGTCCTTACCTCCCCCCACTCTGTGGGCATTGCTGAGGGGACTGGAGGTGAGGGCAGCTCTCACAACACGGGGAGGTGGACACTGTCACACTGCCGCCTTCCTTGGTCCTGGAGCATGGATCTTCCTGGGTCCTCCTGAGGATGAGAGCAGCCGCACAGCCCTTCTGTGTCGAGTTGGCTCTGACCTTGGGCAGCCGCGGTGTTCCACTGCCAAATGCAGTGTTGGAAGGAGGCACTGTTCACTGCGCTGTGTATCCAGGACTTGGGAGGCACAGGCCAGGCACATGGGGCAGCTGTCCACCGCACGTGCCATTGGAGAAGCTGGTTTCTCCTGAGTCGGGCCCCATGGGGCTCCCTCTGGGGTTCTGAGAATAGCAGATAACATTGGGCTGTTTTCTGTGCCAAAGTGATCTCCCAAATCTGGCAGGGGCCACATTCCCAGTGGGCCCAGCTCAGCCCTGGAGCACTAGCCAGAGAACTGGGAGGTTGCGGGCTAAGCCTGAGACCTGTGTGGCTTTGCCAGTTCCCTTTCTTCTTTTTAATCCCCCAGTGACAAAAGTCATGCAGATGAGCACATTTTTTAGAAAAATGGAAGGTGAATCAGGAGCCAATCACAAAATGCTCATGATTTCTCATTCTCTATTTCTTAAAATAGGCTGAATAGACAACTCTGCATATTGCAGTCTTGCTGTTCTGGCTACAGGCTTAGAATTCGAGATTGTGTTTGGAAGTAAATTTTAAAGGTGGGCCTTCTGACACTCCCAGGAATCTTCTCTCCAAGTGGACTGTGGGTGGCTGCTGCCCATCCCCACCCCCACTCTGCTGTGGCCAGCTCTGGGTGAGCTCTGCAGAGTGCCAGCACTGCATCCCCACTCTGAACACGTAAAGCCCCGACATGTGATTGATGTGCAATCTGAATGCACAGCCTTTCACGTTCCACAGTAAACTACATTGTCAAAATGATGGGCTGCTCACTCGGCTGGGTATTGGGGATTTGAAATCAAATGTCACAGCCCAATTAGGACGATCTCAGAACAAGTTAGGGATGGCTTGGGGGCGTTTCCATCACCACAGAAACTGGAAGACTCACGGAAAGTAAAAGAACTCGGATCCTATTCTCCTAGAATCCTGAAAATTCAATGTTCTTAAGGAGCATCTGTATCTATTATCTATCTATCTATCTATCTATCTATCTATCTATCTATCTATCTAATTTACTTATCCTCTACATAAATAAGAGATTATAAATTTAAGAATAATACTGTAATAAGCTATCTGATGAAATATTTAAAACATGAAGGCTATTGGCTGGGAAGTATAAAAAGACAAAAAGAGAGCTGATCTGCTTGTTTTAGCATGGGAGGAAGAGACGGACTCCAGATAGGGCAGAGGGTGGGAGGGGAAGGAGGGGCAGGGGGTTAGCAATGATGGTAGACTGTGAGGATCATTATTATCCAAAGTACAGGTATGAAGACATGAATTAGTGTGAATATACTGTGTTTACAACCAGAGATATGAAAACTTGTGCTCTATATGTGTAATAAGAATTGTAATGCATTCCGCTGTCATATATTAAAGAAAGAAAGAAAGAAAGAAAGAAAGAAAGAAAGAAAGAAAGAAAGAAAGAAAGAAAGAAAGAAAGAAAGAAAGAAAGAAAGGTACAGGAGAGTAGGAGAGAGCAAGAGAGGTCACGGGGTGGGGAGCAACGTGAGTCTGCGGTGCAGAGACAGAGGACATGCTTCTAGGAACTGGAATGTTGTGTCCTATTTCAAGAACTATTTTTAAATGTTGGGAGATAACATGCATTCAGAAAACAGCACAGAACACGAATGCATGTTTTAATAAATGACTATGGAATCAACTGTCCTGCCCAGGTGGACAGTGAGAACATTCCAGGACCCCTGAGCCATAGCTGCTTAGAGAAATGTCTAGGAGCAGAGCTTCGGCACAAGGGGAGGTCTTGTTGGGCTCCACCAGAGACTGCTAAGCGGCTCACCAACCAGGTGGAGTCATTCTACGTTCCACGGTTGCCCCCCTCCTTCCCAAGATGGGCACTGTCGATCATTTTAATTTTAGACATTTCAGTGGGTGTGGAATGGTTTTCATGATGCCTTTAATTCACATTTTCCTGGTGAATAAAGATAATGAGCAACTTTTAATAAACTTTTTGTCCATTCATGTGCCTTTTTTGGGGGGAGAGTACAGGGGATTGAACTCAGAGGCCCTCGACCACCGAGCCCCATCCCCAGCCCTATTTTGTATTTTATTTAGAGACAGTGTCTCACTGAGTTGCTTAGCACTTCACAGTTTCTGAGGCTGGCTTTGAACTCGAGATCCTCCTGCCTCAGCCTCCGAACCCACTGGGATTAAAGGTGTCCACCACTGTGCCTCACTCAGATTTTAATTTTGATGAAGTCTAGTGTCTTGGTCTTTTATTTGCGACCTTGAAGTTCTGTTTTTTACAAGAGGATATTCTAGCTGATGAGGCACCATTTGCTGAAAAGAATTTCTTTTCTTTACTGAGTTCCTCAGGGATTTTGTTGAAAGTTAGTCTACCTTACCTCTGGATCTGGGCCTCGTTCCATTCCATCTCCCTCGGTGTCTCACCCTGTGCCAATGCCACACTCTTGATGAACACACCTCATCATCTTGGAGTTAGAAGCAGCCTCCAGCTGCTTCTCTTTTCAATATTGTTTTAGCCATGGTATGCTCTCTTTGAATACCCAAAGAAATCATAGAATCAGCTTTCGAAATTTTATAGAAATGCTTGTTGGAATTTTGATTGCGGTTGCAATTGAGCTTGTAGGTCGTTTTGGGAAAATTGACACTTTAAGATTGAGTTATTTAATCCATTAACTTTTTAAAATATATTTACTTTTTAGTTGTAGTTGGACACAACACCTTTATTTTATTTATTTATTTTTATGTGGTGCTGAAGATCAAACCAAAGGCTTCACATGTGCTAGGCAAGCGCTCTACTGCTGAGCCAGAACCCCAGCCCTCAATCCATCAACTTTCTATGTGTATTTATTTAAGTTTCCTTTAATTACTCTCATTTCAGATTTTTTCCAATTTTGTGGATTTTACAACATTTTGTAGTTTTTTAATACAGGCATCTTGCACACAGTTTGTTAAACTTATCTCCCACTATTTCATGGGTTTTGATGCTGTAAGTGGTGTTTCAGTTTAACATTTTATTTTCTAATCATTAACTGCTGCTATATAGAAACATAACCCGCTTTCCATATATTTTCTTTTATCCTGTAATCTTGCGTCACTGCTATTGGAATTATTGGAATTTCCCTGTGAATGGCACTATAAGCCACCATGACCTGATTTGCACTGGAGAACACTCAGCATCAGCCAGCACACATTCATGCAGTGAAGAAATGGGAGCCCAAACCCAAAGGCCTGAGGATGAGGGGAGGTGACGGTGAAAGCCCAGCCCAAGTGGGAAAGCCTGAGGACCAGGAGCACTGTCTCTGAGAGAGGAGAAGGTTTTGGGGAGTCTCAGCTCAAGAACAGAGAGCAGCAAACGTGCCCTTCCCCTGCCTTTTGATCCTAGTGAGGCCCTGGGAGTGTTGGGTGAGGTACCCCCACACTGGTGAAGGCAGGTCTTCACCTGACCTGATGTTTCCAATGCTGATCTCTTCTGGAAACAACCTCACAGACGTACCCAGAAGCAGGGTTTAACGTGTCATCTGGGCAGCCCGTAGCCTGGGCAAGTTGACACATAAAACCAGCCAAGCAGTCACTGTCTAAAACAGAGTAGAGTTCAGTGGAGGAGAACTACTAAGTAACTAAATAGACATCTAACGTACAGGTAGTAGCCCAGGTATGGGGACGGAGATGCAGAGCACAGTGGAGAGTAGCGTGGGGTGAACCTCCAGACAGTGTCACCATGCTCCCAAGGGAAGGCACTTTGCAGAGCTCTGAATGAAGTGCAGAATGTAAAATACCCTGTACAATGTAACAATGTAAACAACGTAAAACATTGCAAATAATTGAAGGGGGAGAAACCACTTCTAGTGTTTCTACTGAACTGTTGGTGACAGGGCTGGGGTGGGAGCTTGTTTGGTCAAGCGCAGTAGGCCCATGTGTCTGAATTTTAGTGTCTTCTGATGCTTGGACAAGAGCTGCCTTCCCCGTTGGCCTCCATGTTGGAGTCCCTCTGGGGACAGGCATCACCTTGGCTGAAGCCCACAAGGCCTCAGACCATGGAAGTTATGGTTTGCTTACGGGGCAGTGGTGACCCTGCCAGAATGTCCCGTCAGTGTGAGAGAGGTAGCGATGGAGTCCTCATGGACATCCATGCTGACTTTTCTCTCTTTGGGGACTGGGGACCCAACCCAGGGCCTCGCACATGCTAAGCTCCTCTCTGCCACTCGGCTACTCCTGGAGCCTCCTACAGACTTTGAAGGGCGGGATGAGGTGGCCCCGGAAGGATGCTTCACCCCGGGAGTCCTCTGATGTCTTTGGGTGGAAGTGATCAAGGTCTCTGCCTCAGCCCAGCCTCCCTCTGAGGCAGGAGAGGAAGGACACACAGCATTGTCTTGGCTGCCTTGTGTCTAAGTTGCTTCTTGGACACTTCTCAGACAGAGAAGGACAGGCTGGTCACTCTCAGTGCAGGCCCAGGCTAGGCAGGCCGTCCTCATCCTCCGGAGGCTCAGTGCCCTCCTGGGAGGCTCAGACCTGTGGACCACTGTGGCCTGCCACACACTACTCCAAGCTGGAGTCCCCCCCGACAGGGAGGAGCTGAGCCCTGGGGTAAAGACCCAGCCTCTGTGTGGGCCATGCCTATGTCAGGGGCCTCAGAGTTTCCTGACGTGTCTCAAAGGGGTCCCCCATTCACCCCAACCATGTTCCGGAGTCAGTGCCCCAGGCAGAGCAACTGAGAATCCATTGTAGAGATTGTCAGCTTTCATTCCTCCCATGCAGAAAAGGACTGTGGGTAGGGAAAGAAATATTTGCCAGGACTACCAAATTTTACTTGGGCGGGGGACCTGGAGGCTGAGCTGGAATCCGACAGGTGGTGGTCAAAGGAAAACAAAGGGTTCTGTGCAAGAACATCACCATGCTCATAATTTGACTTCTGGGGTGGTATTACCTGAACCATTCACCTGGTATAGCTCTTTAAAATTAACAAAATACTTTTCTTTTTACTATTTTTTTCTTCTGAGGTGTAAATACAAGGGTACAACATGATATTTGATATACATAGTGAAAAGGTCACTGTAGCCAAGCAAATCAACATACCCATTGCCTTGCATAATGACCTAGTTTGTGTTGTAGAAACTTCAATGCATGTCCAGAATACAATACTATATTGCAACTGTTGTCCTCTGGTTGAAACATAAGTTTCTGGACCAGTTCATTCCATATATCTGCAACTTCGTCCCCTCTACCCTCCACCTCCCACTTCCTCCTGCTCTTCACCTGCCCTTGTGCGTGGTAGGGACCATTTCATTGTCTAAGTATGTTTTTATGCATTACCCCCCACCCCCAGCTCATTTAGGCATACAGTCTACCACTTCATCCATATTGTACACAGGAGCGACTTGTTTCAAGGTCGAACAGTAAGCATTCCATTATATAGACAGGAACGCTCTTGGAGCAGACGTCTGACAAGTTCCTTCTGTCAGCAGACTTCACCCTTGGGACATGGAAGCTCTGGGCCAGATGTGTATTTAGAATCGCCCAAGGACAGCCACACACGGACACCAGCAGCACCTCCCAAGGGGAAGCAGCATCTCTGGGTGCTTTAATATATGTATAAGTAAAATTTACAAGATTAAAATTATCCACGTGTCTAGGCACAGTAGAGTCTGGCTGTGTGTCCACATACAGGCGTGTAGACGCCTCTGCGGGGACAGTGCCTTTCTTTTGGGTACATGCGCCCAGAGGGATTACTGGTGTCCCCCGTATCTCACCAGGTGGTAACGAGCACAGCCTGAAAGCTAACGTTTGCTCCCTAACATATTTTTGAGTCCAGAAGAGTGCTTTGAAGGGGGACACCTAGAATTAGAGACTGAAGACAGAATCAAAAGAAATAGGGAAATGTTGCCAAAGGAGAGTGGCCAAGCCAAGGCCAGGCTGCTGCTGGACGAGGCTGGAGACCCCACATGGGAGCTGGGAGCGCGGCGCATGCAGGCAGAGCCAGGGCAGCGCGGCCGCCAGATGCTGGGGAATGAGGCCCATCTGCTGGTGAGCATCGCTCTAGTTAATGGTTCCTCCTCCACAGAAGATTTAGGGCCTGTGAATAGGAACCAGGCATGAAATATGGGCAGGTTCTAGGACCAGGAGTTTAATGGCTCTAGGGACAATTTAAACTTCTGCCAGTGAGCTTCCCTAGATAAAATGTGATTTTTCCAGGCTAGTGAATGTGCCGGGAATGTGACTTTCCTTAAGGAATCATTTCAAACCATATTTCATTTTGATTCATGAAGCAAAGTGAGAGGACAGTAAAATCTCGGCATCTTATTTGAACTGTGAATATGCAAATGACTCGACATTGTTCTCATGGGAAACAGAAATGGAAGACAGAAAATGAAGCCAAGGTGCAATAGTACATAGGTTGGAGGAGCTTCCCGGTGGCTTTGGGATTCTTTGTCCGACTCTCACCTCTGTGCACCTGCCTGGCTCTCTGACCAGTGTGGCTTTTACAGTGCGGAGCTGGGTCACTGCTCCCAGCCGTCCTGTGGACCTCGACGGCTGGCCCCAACAGAGCCTGCCTCACGCTCTCTCCCCACCTTCCCCCACACTGAGTGTCTCTTGTCTCTTGCCCTTGTTGTCACTGAGCTCAGCAAGGCCCTGGGTGCGAGCTTTGACCGACAGGGTGAGACTGGATCATGCATTCTTCTCCCCTCCCTGCTGTGGCTGGGTGGTTTGGAACTGCAGTCACCTCTAAGAGTCTCTATAAAGCGATGGCACAGCAACCAACGTACCCCAAAGCTGTGGCCAGCCAGCGAAGCTCTTTTGCCCACTCGCCTTTGGGCTCCGTTAAATCTAGGCCTGTATGTGCACAGCGAAGACTCGTGAATGAGCAGCTTCTCAAAATTTCATAGTGTTTGGAATGTTTTCACTGTAAGAAGGAAAAAAGAGAATATATATATGTGTGCGTGTGTGTATATATATATGTATATACACACACTCGCACATACGCACATATACGCATATATATTCTGAATATGTATATACGTATATATTGCATATGCATGAAGATAACGAACTTCAGTTTGTCAATTCAGTTGTCTCCTTTCTTTTCAAATTGAAATTTTCAAGGGATGTTACACCTGTTGGTTCAATATTTTTTTTAGTTGTAGTTGACACAATACCTTTATTTTATTTATTTATTTATCATGTGGTGCTGAGGATCGAACCCAGGGCCTTGCACTTGCTAGGCGAGCATTCTACTGCTGAGCCACAACCCCAGCTGCCTGTTGGTTCAATATTCGATTGATTCGTTATAGCTTTGGGGTTGGGATGGTTGCTTCTTCTGTAGGATAAGTTCATGGTAACCCCTCTGGGGACCACATGCCAGCATTTGAAGCCAGGCCTGAGCTTGGCTGCCAGCCACATCCCTTCTGCCCCCATATGCCCCCTGCAGGAGGCAGGAATTCTGTGGGTCTTTGCAGCTGTCATGAGCTGGGTGGAAGCTTTCTCTAGCTGGGCTAAGACTGGAGTCTGGCTGTCAGGAGTATCCCGCACCCACATTGAGTGCTGAGTCAACAGAGATGCTTCCTTTTATTTAAGAAGCTGTATTTTTTTAATTTTAATTTTTTAGCTTTTTAGGTGGACACAATATCTTTATTTTATTTTTATGTGGTGCCAGTGCCTCACGCACGCCAGGTGAGCACGCTACTCCTTGAGCCACATCCCCAGCCCCTAGGGGGCTGTATTTTAACTCAGCGTTTGACATTTGACCTTCATAGCTCTGGGGGGAAGCTGAGTCCCAGAGAGGTACACGGATGTGTGCAGGGCGACTGGGACAATGCCAGAGCTGGGTGAGGCCAGCCTTCCACGACCGGCTCATGGTTCCTCTGCCACAAACGCTGCCTTTCAACCTCACTTCTTCTTGTTCTAGTCCACAGAAGGACAGCCTTCTGTCTTTCCTGTTGACTATTTTCAGCACTTCTACCAGAATCTTTAAGCCCTGATACAAAAACTTTAAGAGAGGATTTGATCATGATTCCTATGCTGATATAAAATGAACTCATCAAAGATTTCGTTTAAGTCATTAAGGAATGAGGGGACCAGTAAGAGGTAACAACTTGTGAAAAAGAGAGTCCAAAATGCCACCAGTGTACAGGCGGGGGGCGGGGGGGGGGGCAGAGATGGTTGTATAAATAAATGGGTGCACCTGCTAGAGCGAATTTACATTTCTATGAGCAGAAATAATTTGTATCGATATTAATTTTCTACTTGCAGAGTTGTAGCTCAAAATGGCTCCAAAAAAAAAAAAAAAAAACTGTGAATGGACACAGAAAGGACACATAGTAATCCTTTAAATTTTTTTTTTTTTAAATTTCAAAGTCTTTCATCATTTTTTCCTAACAGTAGTAGGAACTGATAACTGAGATTAATAAGTAAGAGTCTGAAGTAACATGTTTTAAAACAAAAAAGTTTCCTTGTGCTTATCTTCTCTTGTCTACCAGGAAGGAGCCTGATATAAAAAGCGACCAAGTTTGCTACATAAGCACCCCGCCCCCGCCCCCGCCCCTTGTTCTTATAACTGGCGATTCTACAATCTTCTTGGGTCGGGGTCAACAGCTACCTAATGCTTGTGGAATAACTTCAGACCAATTGTGATCATGTGTGTCAGTTCCCTCCTCCCTGCAGCTCAGACTCAGAGGCCAAGTGACATTCCTTCTTCTCTTTTCTTTGTTGACCAGTGCGACCCTGAGAGACTTGGCCTCCTTTTTCGCAACCTGCCCACCTCTGAATCTTGCCTTACTTCTGAACCACAAGCCATTATATCTGCTGCACATAAACCTGTCTAGACTTCAGCCTTGGTCCTTGGTCTTGTGTCAGTAATGGGACCAGTGTGCATCCCACTCCATGCATGGCCTGGCCTTGCTGGGGCTGGTGATTCCATCCCAGGCACCCAACTTGGGCTCCCCTCGTGTCTGACCACTTTCCACCCCATATCAACAACCCCGATCTACAGCCCTGTCTTGGGCTTCCTGAGCATAGTCTGGGTATCTTTGTATCCCTTGAGCACAGCAGGCCCGCTGCACTGGGCTTTCCAGAAGCTCCCACAGAGCAGAGTAATGTGGAAGCCCAGGCTCCTCCCCCTTTACCATGAGCCAGCTCTAGCTCCTCCCCCTTCACCATCAGCCAGCCCTAGCCAGAGGCTGGGGCTGGGGGTGAATCCTGAGACGGTGCAGAAGCTGTTACAAATGAGACTTTGTGCTACATCTCAGGCACGATCACAAAGACCCAGTGGTCTAGGCAAATCCATGTTTCACTAAGATTCATGAAGCAGCCATTTATAACCCGCCTACAATTAACCAATCCCTGCTGACCAGCATCCTTTCCCTTGGAGCTCAGAAGCTTTGGGTATGTTGTGAATTTAGATTCACCGGACGACAGCCACACATGGATGCCAGCAGTGTGACCCACGAAGAAGCAGCATTCCTCTCTCTCTCTCTCTCTCTCTCTCTCTCTCTCTTTTTAGTTTTATGGATTTTATTTTTTTTTTAAATACACAACAGCTGAATGCATTACAGTTCTTATTACACATATAGAGTACAAGTTTTCATATCTTTGTATATAGAGTATATTCACGCCAATTCATGCCTTTATACATGTACGTTTCTTTTGCATTATAATTCATATTAATATATATACCACAATTTTTCATATCTGTTTATATATAAACTATGTTAACAACAATTCAAGTCTTCATACATGTACTTTGGATAATGATGTCCATCACATTCCACCATCCTTGATAATCCCCTACCCCTTCCCTTTCCCTCCCACCCCTCTGCTCTATCTAGAATTCATCTATTCCTCCCATGCTCCCCCTCCCTACCTCACTATGAGTCAGCCTCCTTATATCAGAAAAAACATTCGGCATTTGTTTTTTGGGGATTGGCTAACTTAGCATTATCTTCTCCAATGCCATCCATTTACCTGCAAATGCCATGATTTTATTCTCTTTTATTGCTGAGTAAAATCCCATTGTGTCTATATGCCACATTTTTTTTTATCCACTCATCCACTGAAGGGCATCTAGGTTGGCTCCACAGTTTAGCTATTGTGAATTGTGCAAGAAGCAGCATCTCTGCGTGCTTTAAAAAGGTGTCACAGCAGTGTTTAAAAAGTTAAAATAATTGCTGTGTCTAGAGTATTAGTGGTCTGGACGTGTCATGAAAACGCTTTGGCCTTGCTGACTCAGGAGCAGAACAGGACAGAGCACCACCAACGAGATGGGCTTCAAGAAGCTCAGTGCAGAGGTGAGACGGGGCCAGGCCTTGGAATCTGCATGCCCTAGAATGGCCCAAGGCCTTCTATCGAGGGAGCAGAGGAAAATGACCTTGGCCAGAACCAACTGCTCCCTGAGGGACTTTTAAACTCCCTCTGGGTACTGCTCTACTGGACCCTGGAAGAGTATAAATGTGCTTGCTTTCAAGACCACCTGTAAAAGCGGCAGACAATTCACATCTGTGGAACGTTCTTTGCAGGTAAAGGGTCCAGGAGAGACAGAGAGGCAATAATCCATAGGGAAAGAGTCTTAAAAAAAAAAAAAAAACCTAAAACAGAGCATTGCAATTATTTGTTTAGTTAAATCTAAGATGAAATTAGGGCCACTTACTTTGTCCTGTCTTCTCCCCTGTGGGAAGAGTGGCTTGGGAGGGGTTACCTTTTATCTGGGCTTCTGTTATTTACTATATGCAGTTGGTCCTCCACCCTCAGACTCCAAGGGTGGGTTCCCTAGTCTCAGGTTCAACCAGCCACAGATCACAAACATTCAGAAAGGAACATCTGTGCTGAACAGGTACAGAGTTCTCTCCTGTTGTTCCCTCCACATAGTGTGACAACTCTGTGGACAGCATTTATGTTGCACTAGGTGTTATAAGTAATCTGCAGATGATGTGAAGCTTTTGGGAGCAGGTACAAATACTGTCTTTGATATAAGGGGCTTGAGCATCCTTGGAGTTTGGTATCTGAGTAGAATCTGGAACCAAGCCTCCTAGGACATCGAGGGTGACAGTAAATCCACATTAAGGTGACAAATGGGATGGTTTCCAAAGCTCGCCTCTTGAAATATTTTCTTTTAATAATGACTTATAAAGTCTCTTGTTAAGTAGAAAGGTGCCTTAGCTCTGTTAATGGCAAATAAAATTAAGTTATTTTTAGATGTATCTGGCCTCTCACTTGGCTACTTGACCTGAAATTCTAATTCTATGTTTGTTGCCAGTTTAAGTTAATAATGGTATCGGAAACGTTTTAGCTACATGGTTTATAAAAGAAGAAGTGATATTTTAGATGTGAAGTTCACTCAGTTGAAGCAAAGGCTGGTCACTTGGTCTCTGTGTGGGTAGAGGTGGGCTTCAGTCTGATTTGGAACAGGTTGCTGAGGGTGCCTGTTGAGGGTCTCCATGGCAAAAGGTGCGACTCAGGCAGTCGAGGAGGAGAAATAAAGAATGCCCACGGCTTCTGCCCTAGTCAATGCTTTATTCACTCAAATCACTCAGTACAATTTGACTCTATAGGTTCTTAATCAAGAAAATGACAATCCTTAATGCTGGGCACTGCAACAGACAAAATCAACCCACAGCAAACAATTCTAGTTTAATTCTGAGCACTGCAAACACACTTCATCATGACAGGCTCATGAAGACATTCCCTCTGCAGGCTCAGTTCAGGTGTCAGATCCAGTCTCAAGCCCTAGGCTCTGAGTCCAGCAGATGCCCACTCACCAGACCTTGGCGATCAGGTCAGGGACCAAGGCAGGCTTCTCCTGGGGTGGAGCTGACGGCTGGCTGAGGAGAGGTGGTAGGGAGAAGTCGTGGCTCTCAGCAGGGTCAAGATGTGGCTGTAGAGTTTGAGAGAGGTGAGGAGGACGCAGAGGGTCAGGCACATGATAAGAAGAGTTGGGACGTCAGTCCAGGTCCTCACCAGGCTCTCAGTGTGAGGTCTCAGTGTCGGCTGGCTGAATGTTCATTTACTCCCTTATTTATACCAAATTTTGGGGATTTTGACCCCTCTTTCAATCCGTATCAGCTGCCACCAGGTGTCTCAGTGATGTCGTTTACCCTGGGGTTAAAACATCTGGCCTGGTGGTCCCACCCTGATCCTTTTGCCTTTCCCCCTTGGGTGAGGGGGGACCCAGCCTGCCAGAGGCTTCACTCTGAGCTTGTCAGGGAGGGGAGAGGTGACCTGCTTGTGCCTGAGGGCCACACTGGAGGATCTGTCAGGCAGCTGCCTGGTGGGACTGCAGGTTTCAAACTGGAGTTTTAAGATGAAGGTGCTTAGGCCCAGGCCGCAGGCCACCCCCACACCTGGCAGGACTCCTCACCCCCTAGCGTGGGCCCTGAGAAGCCCAGGATGCCCTGGCCCCCTGCTCTGGAAGGCCACGTCTCCTGGTGAGTTTGAGTCAGTTCTTTGGGGCCATAGGTAGGTTTTCTTCTGTGGATTGTTTGGCATCACTATCTGAACACATTTTCCCAGGGGGGCCGCTTAAAATCTATTTGAACCTAGGAATGACACCTGGTTTGTACCCTTGCTTTGTCAAATGTGGGGTTTTTTTTTTCATTTTATTCATGGATTTCATGTTTTGTTGTTTGTTTTTTATAAACAAGTGTCTTTTATTTATTTATTTTAGTACTGGGGGTTGAACTCAGGGCCACTCAATCACCGAGCCCCATCCTCAGTCCTATTTTGTATTTTATTTAGAGACAGGGTCTAACTGAGTTGCTCAGCACCTTGTTCTTGCTGAGGCTGGCTTTAAACTCCCGATCCTCCTGCCTCAGCCTCCGGAGCCACTGGGATTACAGGCGTGTGGCACCACGCCTGGCAATAAGAGGCTTTTGAAAGTTGTCAAAGTCATGTCCTCTTAGGGACCTCGGGTGCCCAGCACTGGTACATCAAGGTCCACACCCTAAATGACATCGGGTTTGGCTGACAGCATCAGGTTCCTGGAAACAATCTAGCCCTCCTGCCTCACGTCCCTGACACCAAAGGGGAGCCTGTCCCAGCACCAGGCAGGGTGTCCTGCAGCTGCAGCCCTGGAGTGGGGAGAGCTGGCGGGGGAGGTGCTTGGGTGGGAAGAAGGTGGGGGAGGGATTGAGGACCTGCTCAAACTCACACATTTTATGCACATACACAAACCTCTATAAAGATTAAATTTATTTCTGTATGTTTTATGGCAAACACAATTATCCCCAGAAGGATTAAAATAATTACTGTACCTACAGTTTTTAATATACACAGTCACTACTCTCTATAAGGATTGGTATCATTTTTATATACTGCATATGGTATTTTACATACACACAGACATAGCAGGGTATAAAGCATAATTCCACTTCCTATATTAGCAACAAGAACTGTTATTTTTCTTAAAATGCTTAATAAGATTTAATTAATGAAAATCAATTTATAACTTCACTTTTACAGAAGAAGTTTTGATTTAAAATTCTGATATTCTGACAGCTACTCATTAAAATTTTACCTTTCCATTTGGTGGACAATCTTAGATATTTTAGAAGAAAAATACATTTGGAAAACCTATGAAAATAATTTTAGATTTTTTTTTATCTTCATTCAAGTTGTGTTTTTTAAAAGAATAACTCAAAATTTGTACACTTGAAAGGCAATTAAATTTTAGCTTTCAAACCTTTAGGTCAGTGTCAATGTAATAAAATTACATGGAAATTGAAAAATAACAGTGTTTTTTGTTGCAATGAAGATAAAAATCATTTTTATGGACTAAATATGACATTTTACCAGTTTTGTATATATTTGCTTTATGATTTTGCCAGCAACATTTGGCAAAATCATTAATTAAGGGGTTGCATGCAGAGTTCCGGAGAGAGGCAGACTGGAAGGTCAGGATGGACCTCCGGCCTAAGAGGGAGTTAGCGTAGTAAGGCTCCAGGGAGCATGGTTGAAAGCGGCTGAGCTTTCTGGGCCTGTGTGGACTTGGGGGTTGAAGCCCTGCAGAATGTACATGGGGACTCGGGCTGCTGCGCATGCTGGATCCTGAGCCCACTGGGTCTTGGTAGACCTGCAGTCTGAGTGCATGTCCCAGAGAGGGCAGGACTGTCACCCAGCAGCCCAGCAGCCTAGCACGGCTTTCCCTTCTGATCTTCCATTGATTATAGAGACATTTTTGCATATTGAAGAGGCCCAGAGTTCCAGCCCGCGGGAAGCATCCTGCTTTTGGGGCAGGCTGTCTAGAACCACTTTCAAGCCTGACCACAGAGCTTCTCCCGGGATCCCCTCTGTAAAACCAGTGGGAGGTCCAGTGCCATCCCGCCAGGCCTCACATGAACAGTCTTCTCTTGGCAGGCCTGGGGTTGCAAAGCATCAAATTCGTGCGACTTTCTCATCATCTGATGGTTATAGGTAAATGGGTTTTGAAAACTGCTCCTCTCTGAGCAGAACTGGCTGAGTAGTCTTCGGGACCCAGAGCAGGAATTACCAGGAAGCTCAAGATGATGAGCACAGAGCGCTAACCCCAGCCCTGAGCTCACGTCCAGCAAGTGACTCCAGAAGGTGCTAGAAGGTGTAGGACATATGAAAATAACACGCTCCAACATTCAAATGTTTAATCTGTGCCAGGAGAATCCCAATAGACCAAGGAAAAACTGTTTGGCTTGGGAAGATTTAAAAAAAAAACAAAACAAGTTGGGAAGAGATGGAGAGGAGCAGTGCGGGAGGTGGGAGGTCCAGCAAGGAAGCTGGAGAGTGGAGAGGAAGGGGGACGGAGGCTGCCCCCATCCCCATGCTTGTTGGGTGCAAGCTGTGATGGCCGTCCCTGTGCCCTGTGACACAAAATGTAACACACTGGTGCAGACACTCACCAGGTTAGTAAGACCAACCTGGTAAATTGTGGAGGGGACAAATATGGGATCTGAAGTGTGAAGAACCAAGTTAACAAAATCAGGAAGCAAGGGGAAAAAAGTTTGAAAAAATAAAAAAAAAATTCTAATATTCAGAAAGACAAAATGAGACTTTAAGAAAGGGAAGCAAAGTAATAATTCAATACTAAAAGAAGGGTGAAATAAAGAAAAAGGGAAAGGACATCAAGATGCCATATTTTGGGTGTCATGTTAGTTTGCGGGTGCTGATGGGGTGCTGGAAGCTGGCAGCTGAACCAGAGACAGAGGCCATCGCCCAGTGACTGGGGGTCCAGAGTCCAAAGCCAGATGGGGGTGGGCGGCTCCCCCCCAGAGGCTGGGAGGAAGGGCCTGCTCCAGCCTCAGCTCTGTGCTGTGGCAGTGGCCAGCGCTCCCGGGCTGGAGGAGCACCAGCCCTGTCTTCATCTGTCTGGCCTCTCCCCGTGTCTCTGAGTCAGCGTTTCCCTCTCCTCTGGCCAGGACACCAGGCATGTGGAGTCGGAGGCCCTCGCTTCCCCAGGACCTCTTCATCTTCAGGAACCACAAGGGCCACCACCCGCTTCCTCGCTCTGAGGTGCTGGGGGTAGGACTCCACATGTGCCCTTGGGACCAATCCACCCATAACAGTGACAAACAAGACCGCTGCGAGACCAGAGCCGGGAAGAGATCCTTGAAAAGAAAAGGGGGAGAGAGGCGTCTCATAAATGCAGGCCACACGGTGACCGGCCTGTGCTAGAATTTTAAAATTAGGATATTAAACAGAAAGCTTTTATGTAAACAAAACAACAAACAAAAATCAAATCAAAAATTTCTGAAAAATAGAGCAAACAAATAAATAAAACAGCGACATCGTCTTTCCCGCTTTGTAGCTCTTCTTCAAACGCCCCACAGAGAGTGCAGAGGGCTGTGTGACCAGAACACCGCGGGGGCCGACCTCCTCCAGGGCAGCCAACAGTTCTGCTTCAGCTGGTCACGGGCTCATCTCCTTGTCTTTCTTAGTCCGCGCCAGCAACAAGGTGATTATGCATAGTACAAATCTGTCCCCCAGTTCTGCCTAGGAATTCTTGCCAAACCTCCCACCTCCTCCTTCCAACTTGTCTACTCTCTGTGTGCATGAGTGGTGTGTGTGTGTGTGTGTGTACGCTCGCGTGCACAGGTGGGCATGGGCGTGTGTGCCTGTGTGTGGGTGCACATGCTCACAGCCTGGATCCGCTGTGTGGTGTGTGGGTGCCACTCCACGCAGCCTGCACCCAGGGGCCTTCTTCCATCCTCACTGCTATTGCTGGATGTTACTGATGGAGCGCCTGCTGGTGCCCACGAGGGATGGACACAGTGGGTGTGTGGGCTGGTGAGGAAGCCACACTGCCTTGTGCAGGGTGGGCAAAAGTCGCACCCACAGCCAGCTTTTACTCATTACCTTGGAACCATTTGTTCACTGACACCTCTGACCCAGATGTAGTGCTGGGTCTCCCACACCGGCCAGGCCTCCACCACCAACCGGGGGCTGTACAGTTCAGCTCAGCTCTGGTACTTTCTCCTTGGCATACTGACAGCCCCACGACTATGCGGTTCATTTCCCCAGGACCACCCGCGTCCAGGGGATCACAAGTCCTGGACCATGAAGTGGGGATGCCCGAGATCCCCTCCTTGGCTAGAACGACGCAAAGAACTCAGGTGCTTTACGGACTGTTGTTTTTTTATTTTTACTTTTTAAAGAAAGGAAATGGGTCAGGAACGGGCAAATGGAAGAGATGCATGGCGTGAGGAATGGGAGGGGACATGGAGCGCCCACACCCTCTCCAGGGCTCCATCTCCAGGGGCGCGATCGCCAGCACCCGGATGTGTTCTCCACAGGCGAGTTCTCTGAACCAAGCTTAGGGCCTCATGAAGTTCCCTTCACCCAGGACAGAATCCTCAGACCCCGGGACACGGGGACTGACCCATCTCCAGCCCTGTCCCTTCTTGAGGTTGGGGCGCAGGTTGGAAGCGGTGCACCAAGAGTCACCTCCTCAACACAAACTCAGGTCTGGTTGCCAGGCTCATTATGAATAATAAAAGTCACTTGTCTCACCCTAGAACTTGGGAAATTCCAAGGGTTTCAGGAGCTCTGTGCCAGGAACTGGGGACAAGGCCAAATATGTTTCTTATATAACAATGTCACCTACGTAAGTGAGTTCCACCAAGTTCCCAAAACTTCTCATTTCTTCTTTTCTTCATTTGCCATATGGGGACAGATAATATCACTTATTAAGGTACTTAATGAATAACAGCTCTCCAGCATGTCGTGGGTGGTCAAGCTGAAATTCAGTTGCTGTTATCTACGAAGGCGAGGTGACAGGCACAGGGTATTTACGGCGACTCGGAGTCTGTGGTGTTTGGCATCCCTAGTCTGTGCCTGAGTTGGCTGGTACCATCTAGTTCTCCTCTGGGCGGGGGGCATGACCCCTGAGATGGTTCCACTGTGTGGATCCAACAAGGGAAGTTCCAGGCGTTGGTCTTGGCTAATTACCATTCATTTTACAACCTCCGGCTTCCAAACACGAGGGGTCATGGACGGAGTGTAATGCCACGACAATGTGGGTCGGGGCACAGGGCGTGGGATCTGTGGGTTCAGGAGACCCCGGTCACGGCAAGCCGCCCGCCCGTCAGCCAAGACGTCCTTGTGCTGGGGACTGAAGGGGCGTTTGCCAGCTGAGAGCCGAGGGAGAAGTGGGAGAAGGGAGAGAGAAGGTGTGCGTGGGGGGAACTCACCCTCTTCTGCCTCCAACTCCAGGCTCCCGCTGGGCCTTCCAGGAGGAGAATGAGAGATGCTCCAGGAAGCAGAGGGAGCGGGCAGAGTGGGTACGAGGCTGATCACCAAACAGAAAGACTGGAGCGTACTTATACGGGGGACATTCACTCTTGTCTTCTGGAGCATTTGAAGTTCGAGATGACTGACATGGGTAGGCCCTTAAGCAATTGTACAGGAGGGGAGAGCACACCTGGCCTGCTGACCGCCTGGCTTGGCCAGCACTCTGCAGAGCCCGTTGCTCCCCAGGGGATCACGAGGCACCTGGGAGCTGCTGCTGCCCAGCTTCACCCGAGAGGACTGGACCGTGTGGCTCACCCAGGAAAAGGGGGAATCAGCATTTGAAGCGCAGTGTTTACTGAACGTCTGTCACTTCTGCACATGGCAATACTGAGCCACTGCACGTCGGGGACCGTCCTCTGCGGCTCAGCCACGGGTACCAGGTGGAAGGTGTGTTATCTAACTGGAGCCGAGTGCAGGGGTGCTCTGTGACGGCGCTGCACCCCCCCATCCTCCCGTAGCCCCTCTTCCAGCCACGCCCACCTGCACACATCCAGTGCTTGACCACACTGTGCAGAGCACCCGGGGACAGCCCTGGGGACGGCAACCCACAGAGTCCTGCCCGCCCCACCGCCCGTCAGCTGGGTACGTAGGCCCCGTGTTAAGCAATAAGGATTTTTCTTTCTGTCTCATATTTTTGCCTTTATAAACAGACTTATTTCTGTTATGATGGTGCTAACATTTTTATAGCTTCTTGTGGCAGCCACTGAAAGAAAATTTATTTTGAGTGTACTTGTCCTGGTTGGAAAATACATGAAAACGAAGGTAATTTCCCCCCAGTGAATTTATTCAATTTTCTGCCGTTCCTAAATGTTTTCAACACAGAGATGATTTTCCCAGATACCTGGTGATTTCAATCTTATTGCACATTGGAGACTAAAAGGGGCTATTTAGAAAGTAACTATATTTAACATAACGTTTCCTCATTAAATATTTTTGTAGACTGTCTGCAATGTCCACTTATCCTGGTCTACTTTGTGTTGCTGTAACAAAATACGGGGGCTGGGTACTTTATAAAGAAAAGAGGTGTATTTAGCTCATATTTCTGGAGGACCAACAGCACAGTGTGGGCCTCGGCTTCTGTGCAGGGCCTCATGGCAGATGGCAGCCGGTGGCAGGATCATGTGCGAGAAGGAAAGCTAATTCTATGAGTGAAGAACCAAGAGACAGGGAGGCCAGGCTTGCTGGTTAACCACCTGTTCTTGGGAGCTAATCCACTCCTGGGCAGCTGCACTAATCCCTCCAGCAGCCGTCATGACCAGTCTCGCCCTGCTGAGGCCCCACAGCTTAAGGGTCCCATTACCTCTCTGTACTGTTACTTTGGGGGCTGAGCTTCCGGCGTGTGAGCCTCGGGGACAAGCTGTGGTTAGACTGGGCACCATTCTCCCCTGAGCCTCAGTCTCGCACCATCATTGTGATGACGAGGGCCGCTCTGCCAACGCTGATTTCTGTGTCCCTTGTGTTGGTTTTTAAAAGCGACTCCCAGGTCACGGTCTCTTTGGGACACGAGGGGTGTGTGGCTCTCCCTCCTGCGCCTGTCGGGCTCCTGCCCAGAGCAATGCTGAACCTGTTGACCTGGTGGGAAGGTCCAGCCTCCTGCCTCCACCAGGCTGAGGCCTTCTGTGGGTGAGGGTGACCAGCAGCTGGCACGCAGGTGGGCGCAGAGGTGAGGTGGGTGCTGAGCTGCTGTGAGCTCCGCTTCCCGACGCCCCGGATGCTCAGGGCTCTTCTGCTCTCCCTCAGCATGTGCCCTGGGGCCACCAGGCGGCCACCACCCCTGGAACCCGTCCTTTACCAGCGGTTCTCTCCCTGGAGCTGCTGGGGAGGAGGTTAGAGCCCCTCGCACGTCAGCACCACTCCTGGGCCACCAGTGTCCCTCTGCTGTCCTGCGGGGGCCGCCTGTGGAGCCAGCATGAGCTCTTCCTACAGGACGCCCAGGGAGCCCACCGGGGCTGCCCCAGGGCCGAGTTTGTGCCCCTGGCAGAGGCTGCCGGAGTCCTAAGACAAGAGCTTTGGGAACCGCAGATGGGAACAGGGCTCCACGGGTGTCTCCAGAACCTTCAGTTCTAAGAGCTGCAATCGGCCCCGGGGCAGAGCAGCTGAAATCTCCACTGAGATAGCAGTTCAGCCCCGGGGTCAAAGTCACAGCTCTGGGGACAGAGGTCCTACCACTGCTGCCTGGCCTTGGGCACCACAGCACCACGCCCAACCTGTTTCTCACCTTCTGAAACAAAGATAATGAGAGTGGACACAGAGCTGGGGGTGGGTGAGTTGAGATAACACTCCTGGTTCCTGTGCCTGGACGCTGGGCCTGCTCAGAAAAGCCAGGGGGGTTGTTGTGGGGCCTTGGGGAGATAGAGGTATGTCACTTGTTCCCCTGGTGAGACACCTGCTGTCAGTCTCCTGCGGAAGGAGGAGGTCTGGAGGAAGCAGTCAGCAGAGAGGTAGAGGTTGTACACTGTGCAAGAACCGCCCCCGCCCCCGGCTGTCACCAGCCTCCTAACCAGGGGCTTGGTGTGGAGCTGTGGGGCCATGGGCAGGGCTGTGCCCCCGCAGTCTCTCGTGCCAGCTCCTGTCATCAGACTCACCTCCTCCCTCACCACCCGGGCCTTGTTTACTTGGTCACCTGTTTGGTTTTAGTCAGGGCTTGACACCAGTGACTCCACTTTGAATCTGATAATTCTCACAGTATACGCATTCTCTCAGTTCAGGCTGCAATAACCAAATATCTTATACTGGGTCCCTTGTGAATAACACAAGTTGATTTCCCGCAGTTCTGGGGCTGGGAAGTCCAAGATCAGGGCGCTGGAGGATTTGTCTCCACCAAGGGCTGCTCTCTGCCTCCAAGATGGCGCCTACCTGCTGTGTCCTCACGTGGTGGAGAAGTGGAGGGCAGGATGGACGGAGAGATGAGCTCACCTCCGAGGCCACCCCACCTGCGAGAGTCTAATCACTTCCTAAGGGTCCCTCTTCTCCATACCGTCACCTAAGTTCCAACACGTGAGCATATGTACCCACATGTGCATGCACACACATACATGTATGTGTACATATGAATACACACGCCTGCAGGTCTGATACACCTGTCTCATTACCGTGAGCTCTGTGCTGGGGGAAAAGTTGTCTTGCTCATCTCTATTTGGTCTTGTAGAATTTACCTACATCAGACAGACAAACACATTAATTAAATATTTTCACATGAAAAGGTACAAAAATATAAAATATTAGTGCATTGAGAAAAACATAATTTTGTGTCAACTATATAAACATAAAGATATAAAGCATGTGATGATAAGTGAATATTTTGATATATAAATAAATAAACCTAATTATATATATATATTTTTTAAAAAATATTTATTTATTTATTTATTTATTTTTTCAGCGGACACAACATCTTTGTTGGTATGTGGTGCTGAGAATCGAACCCGGGCCGCACGCATGCCAGGCAAGCGCACTACCGCTTGAGCCACATCCCCAGCCCAAATTATTTTTTTTTTCAAATTGAAAACTGAATTCACCCCTAGTCAGGAGGGGAAATATTTCAAAAGCTATCTCTGTATTAAACTAGGTTTCCATATATATGTGAGTCTGTGTGAAATTTCTCTTCTGTCCTATTAACACAAGTCCTTTCTTGTGCTGTATCACACTATTTTAATTATAGCTTTATATTGCATTTTGATACTTGGTGGGATAATTTCCTCCCCATTCAGTTTGGTTTTTAGATTTCTTTGCTATTCCTGTGGAATCTATTTTCCCATGAACTTGAGAATCAGCCAATCGAGTTACTTGAAGACTGCAGCAGCGGGGCTCTATTGGCATCACAGGGAATTTGCAGATGGACTGGGTGGAGATCTTCCTGGTCACCAAGTTCCCTCCCGGGGCCTCTGTCTGTTAGGTCTTCTGCTTTCTCAGTGAGATGGTACAGGTCTCCGTGTGCAGGCACAGCACATTTGGGTAGATTTCATTTGATGGGCTTTATGATTTTTGTTATTTTTGCGGAGATACCTAAAAGAAAAAAACCCAAGCTTTGTACAGTGGTTAGTTTCAAAAGTATATGCAGCTTGGGACGGGAGCATAAGGAGCTTTTGGGTACCCCAAACTGTACTTGGAGAATAATTCACTCATGGCCAATCTTGCTTTCTCACGCTCCACCTAAGCCCCCCTCCCTACCCAATTATTTTGAAGCAAATCCTGGATTTCATTGGTTTCATCATCGACTGTTCTGTGTCAGCTGGGGCTGACAGTGCACTTGAATTCCTTGTTTGCTTCAGGGCCTTGTTAATTTACTCACTGGCTCATGTAGAGAAGCGTCCCCTGACCCTGGCCAGTCCTCCAGAGAGCATGCCAGGGACAGGTCCCTTGTGCTGGTATACCCCTGGTTAAAACATGAACGTGTTCCTGGAGAACCTTCCCCATCACCTCTCAGCTGCTGGTGTCCCCACAGAGGTCAATAAAAGCCCAGTGTCATATGATGCCACTAGCAGCCCCAAGAGTTACCTTTAGGTTTAGCGAGGGCCACGTCAGCGCCCGGTGTGGTCTGACGTCCCCTAAGCGGTGGGGAAGCACATGTATGTTTGGGACCAGACTGCCCGCCCCCCACCCGGGTCTCAGGCCTCAGTGGCCGATGTCTCTGGCTGCTTCTTGCAGCAGCAGCAGCAGCAGCAGCAGCAGCAGCAGCTGGAGGTGGACAAGGTTCATCTGAGCACTCGGCTGAGCACGCGGCTACGCACAGCCTGGCTAATAATTGATGTTGAGTTTTTGTTGCTCAGAACCCGAATCCAGCATTCCCTGCACCAGGAATAAAACCTGCAAATGCAGCACCCAGGAGTGCACACGCAGCACCCACACGTCCTGCTTTGGCAACCGCTAGGCGCCAGGGTTTCAGAAAGAGGCTCTTCAATTCCTCCACCAGAGAGTCCGCAGAAGAGGTGGAACCTTAGCCAGGGCCGCAGTTCCTTGCACAGGAGCAAGGGACTTCATCTCTAGGCCTGGCCTTTGCAGGCATCTGCACTGGACAGGGCAGCAGAGAACACAGGCCAGCCTCGGGGGCGGGGCTCGGTTCCGCACGGCCCCGTGGTGCCCTGGAGAGGGAAACGTGCTCTCGGGTGTCCGCTTCAGATCAGGGATGTGCCCTTCTCAATTCCATCCCCTTGGAGGACAATCTAAGGGAATGCCGCCCTACATTGACATGAATCCCCTTTGATGTTTTTTGACTGACAATTTGGGTTACCTCGTTCGGCTGCCTCCTGGGTGAGGTAGGCATGTTCTCTTTACTCTGATGTTGGACCTATCAGGTAGGCCACTGGGAAAAGGTGGGCCCTCACCTGCCCACGCAGCCACCATTGGAGGTCCACAGAGCAGCCTTGATTGTTCTTCGTTTTAGGAACTCGTCCTGTGACAACTCACTCGATGTCCTCGACCCCGGCTTCCCCGCTGGTTCTCCTCCAGCCCTGGGACAGCACCCTTGCTTTTCTCCCTCCGGATAGGACTAGCTTGGTGGTAGAGTCTGGCTGGGAAGATTCAACCTCATTTTAAAAGTATCTGCTGTTTAGTGAACAGAGGGCTGAATCTGTGATTTGAGACATGGGCTCAGAGCCTCGGGGTTCAACTTATTATGGGGCCCCCCTGATGGAGCCCTTTCATATCCTGAAGCCTTCAGGGCCATGGGGTCACATTAGCTCAGACTGTTGTGGCAAGAGTCAGACGGGATGATGGGCGGGGAGGTATCTGGCAAGCCGTGTTGTTTATCCCAGTTTTGCTCGGGCTCTCCCGCTGCCGTGCACCAGAGCACAGGCCGGGCCGGGCTGCTAGCACCACGCAGTGCTTCGGTCCTGGTTCACACAAGGCCGCCTTCCCACGCCCACTCCTGCTCCTTGCCCCTCCCCACACCCACTGTCTTGAGACAAAAGGTCTCCTCCAGCCTGGTGATATTCCAGAGATTCAGTGTTCTGCCTTTGGCCCGGAGCAACACAAATTTATTTTCAGCATTAACTAGAGCTTAACCCTCGATGTTAAAAATTAGAAAATGTAGAAATTAAAATTGGCTGCTTTAGGCATATTCTCTTTCCTTCCCTCTGAGAGCATGAATTACTGCTTCTGCCTTCTGGGTAAGATGAGGGGAATAGAATAGCCCAGATCTTGTTTGTTCCAATAGAATATTTCACAGGGTAGAAGCTGGCTAAATTATGTGTTGTGAAATTCCCTGAAGCTGCAATTCAAGAAACGTATAATTAAGCCTCAGCATTATCAAAGAGCAGAAAATATTTTTCTTCCAATTTTCCTGTGATTTAAAAACTAT
Source organism: Ictidomys tridecemlineatus (assembly GCF_052094955.1). Taxonomy (NCBI): domain Eukaryota; kingdom Metazoa; phylum Chordata; class Mammalia; order Rodentia; family Sciuridae; genus Ictidomys; species Ictidomys tridecemlineatus. The sequence goes on along the minus strand of NC_135483.1, from coordinate 193,730,466 downwards.
TCAGGGTTTTTATTTTTTGTGACAGCATGATAGGTAACACACCAAAACTCTGTACCTGTAAATAGGAGCAATTATCATGAGCTGATAAAAAAATTAAAAAAAAAATGTTTAAAGAGATGGAAATGTTAACTACCCTGGTTTGATCATCACGCACTGTGTATGTGCATTGAATTATCACACGGTACCCCATAAACATGTATAATTAAAATAATAATCAATTAAGAAAAAAAACTCAGAGAACGGCTGTTAAGTGCTGAACGCCAGGTAAGGAGGGTGGCCCCACCTCTGGCACCAGGACACCTCCTCACAGCTCCTGTGTGGGGACCAGGCCATCTCTGAGGTGGCCCTCAGGATCCATGACAGGTGTGAACCTTGCTGGCCCCGTGCAGTGGATGAGGTGGGCCGTCAGCCCCCTCTGGGTGGAGGTCAGACCCCAGCAGGCTGCAGGGACCACTGAGTTTGCTGCTCCTGTGAGACCCATCACCTCCCTGAGGATGGTCTGTGTGTCTCTGCAGAGCTGATGTCACCAACAGGTGAATCCTTTTAACATGACAATTGACACAAAGGAATGTATTTCCTTACGTCCTTCACTTAGATGTTGCATTGGTTTCCCAAGACAGCATAACAAGTTACCCAAACTTCGTGGCTTGGAAACTGAATTTTATTCTCTCACAATTCTGCAGGTCAGAAGTCCAAACTCAGGTGTCAGAGGGCTGCACCACCCTGGGGGGTTCAGGGGAGGGTCCCCGTGCATTTTCCAGCTCCAGACTCCCTGGCTGCAGGCTCCCTGGCTGCAGGCTCCCTGGCTGCAGGCTCCCTGGCTCATGGCCTATCACTGCTGTTCTTGCCTGAATCTCCACAAAGGCATCTCAGCGTCTCTGCTTTCCCTCTGCCCACCCACCCCCCCCCTCTTTCTTTCTACTGGGAATTGAACCCAAGGGTGCTCTGTCACTGAGCCACACCCACAGCCCTTTTTATCTTTCCTTTTGGGACAGGTGTTGCTGCGTTTCCCAGGCTGCCTCAAGCTTGAGGTCCTCCTGCCTCAGCTTACTGAGTTGCTGGAGCCACCATGTCCCAGTTCTTTCTCTTTTCTTAAAGGACATTTTTCATGGGATTTAGGCTCTATCCTACTAATCTTATCTTGAGCACTTAAGAGACTGGTAGTATCTTGAGATACTTAATTACATCTGCAAGGACGCTTTTTTCCAAGGTGCACTCATACATTGCTGGTGGGACTCCAAATTGATCCAACCACTATGGAAAGCAGTATGGAGAGTCCTCAGAAAACTTTGAGTGGAACCAACATTCGACCCAGTTATCCCACTCCTTGGTATATACCCCAAAGTCTTAAAAACAGCATGCTACAGTGACACAGTCACATCAGTGTTTATAGCAGTTCATTTCACAATAGCCATGGAACCAACAGATAAATGGATAAAGAATGGCATATATACACAATGGAATATTGTTCTACCATAAAGAAGAATGGAATTATGATTTTCCAGTAAATGGATGAACTAGAGACTATCATACTCAGTGAAATAAGCCAATTCCCAAAAAACCTGATATGTGGATGCTAACACACAATAAGCGGGTGGAGACAGAAGAATAGAAGTTTATTGGATTAGACAGAGGGGAATGAAGAGAATGGAGGGGGGATGAGAATAGGACAGACAGTAGTATGAATGGGACGTGACTTTCCTGTGTTCATACATGACTACATGACCATGTACAACCACAAGAATGAGATCCTAATTAGAATAAGTCATACTTTATGTGTGTATAATATGTCAAAATATACTCTACTGTCATGTGTATTTAAAAATAACAATTGGAGAGAAAGAAAGAAAGATAAGGAACACCAGAGCTGGAGGTTAAAGCAGTCTGCCCAACATCTACCCCACAGGAGTCGTGCCAGTTGGGATTCATCAACTTCCATCACCTGGTGCTAAATCGAAGACCAGGGAAGGGAACAATTTCTGTTTTCAGACCTACAGCCTAAGTGGCCTAACACAAATAAAGCTTCTTGAAAAAAAAAAAAGGATGTCATGCAAGTTTTATCAAAATAAAATATTTTAGTTTTTTTAAAAAAACTGTTTTTCCAAGTAAAGTCACTTGCACATTGATGGTGGGGTTAAGATAGGACATATGTTTTGGGGTACAATTTAACAGGCTATAAAGGTACATAAAAATTCTCAGGTAAGCACTGAAGAGGCTGGTAGTATCCACCTGGAGGAGGTAGTGGGGAGAGGGGAGAAGATGGCAGGGGAGGAAGGGGAAATTTTGCCTCCATTTAATGTTTAAACCACTTGAACATTTGATTCAGTTACTTTTACATATGTGACATGTTACATTTACATATTTTATAAACAAATAAATCTAATTTTAAATTACAAGGTGGGGTATTACCCAGCAAACTCTCAGCTTAGATTTTGAACACAAAGCCTGAAGACAAACATGAATTCTTCACTATTGTGATGAAACATATCAATATTAAGAGTTGTTACTAAAAAAGGTACAATTTTTTTTTAAAAAAAATTCACATGTACCTTTACATATCACAAGCTACACAAAGTGCCAGCAAAAAAAAAAAAAAACCAAAAACCAAAAACCAAAAACCAAAAAACAGTAGAGAAGTGAAATTTTATTGGCCCTATGATTCCTGTGGTCATTTACCTTGGTCGTTTACCCAGCCAGCAAGGTACTGTGACTGAGCAGGCGGGGGAGTGCAGGTGCCCTGAGCGGCCATGCTTCCTGTAGGATCCGGATCTTCCTCGGAATTTGGGGGACGCCGTGCCCTGTGAGAACCACAGATGACCCAGGAACCCCAGCAGGTTCTTAGTCATGTGGCTTTTCTGGGTTAGCAACCCTATGCAGACAGTCAGGACGCGGAGGGAAAGAGCAAAAGAGGAAAATCTCCTCCCTTTCCACCCCACACCACCCGTCAGCAAGCGCGTGAGCATCAACAAGTGAGGCAGAAGCAGCAGAGCTAACGTTTCTCAGCATTTCCTACGTTCCAGTAAAACCCAAATTTATATGAATATGTGAGCTCCCAAATACAATCCGTGTAATTTGGAGATCTGCATGTGAGATAAATGTACTTATATTTGCTTTTAAAGCTGAAATTGCACAGTATAAAGAGTAATGGCAAAGTTTATGCTTCTAACTTAAACTTTCAGTTTTACTTTACTAAAAATAACATTAGATAGCAAATAAAAAATACCACAACAAGTGGACAGGATGGCTGGAGTAATGGAGAAGGGTCTACGTTTTATTGCATTTACTTTCCCCAACTTCTGAACAAGAGGATCCACATTTCATTTTGCACTGGGCCCCCCGAGTCACGTGGCTCCTGCAGGGAGCTGAATCCCAGGGTCCTGATGGCCCCCGGAGGTGTGCTTCCTCTACTCCAGTCAGCTCTAGACCAAGGGTCCCAGGACACAGACGGGGCTTCCTGTGAAGGGCCCCAGCTTCCCTGGGTCATTCCACCCGAGGGACAGGCAGAGGCCTCCTGTCTTCCTCGTGGTGTGTCTGGGCTCTGGCCTAGGGGGCTCCAGGCTTGGGGGCTGAGTCCTCAGCCTGCTCACCTGCAGAGCCACTTCTGACTGCTCTGGGAAACTCCGTGTGAAGTGTCTGTCACCTCCCCTTTTAGTGGCCCAAACTACACTACCTGCCTAGGCTGTGTATTCATTGGAAAGTAACCACTTACTTTAAGGGCAAAAAAGGAACCAGTCTGGGGCAGTTAAAGCCTGCAGGTGAAGCTCAGGACAAGGAATTCTTTCAACCATTGTGTAGAGTTCCACTGACCAACTCACTCCCTCTCTCCCTGGGCAGCGGCTCTGACCTTAGTCCTTCCTGGCACACAGCACGGAAGCTGCTCTAAGCTTCGCTCGCTGGCCCTGGCGCTGGCTGTGCACTGACCGACCGTTCCCTGGCCAGCCCGGCTGGGTCAGCCACTGTGGCCCATCTGTTCCGCTCAGGCTCCCCCCTCCTCCGCCCCCTCACACTCTACCACTGTCCCCCAACAGCACCGCAGGCTGGGCCCGCTGACCCAACCCGAGCCCTCTGAGCAGAGGAGAGAGCTCCCAGTTTGAAGGGGAAATAGGTCCCCCTTCCAGGGAGCCCTGGCGCCAGATGTTCTGCAGCTCACCCTCCCAGAGGTCACACGCTCACCCCTGCTCTTCAGGGAGAAAGAGAAGTCCCGGGCTCCTGGGTTCCCACCAGGCCCCCATCAGCTTTTTGCAAGTCCAGGAGGAGTCGGGCCATCTCCTGGAGCCCACGGACGGCCTTCCCTGGGTTTTCGCAGCTTGCTCTCAGCTCCTTGAACTGCATCCAAATGCCTAGCACATGGCGTCACAATTGCTCACCTGGGACGAGTGTGGAGATCTGATTTCATATCGAAAAATTCAGTGCACCTGGGACCACATCATAGCTCTGCTGAGATGCACGTTACATCAGCTCTGATTCATTCCTGGGATCTGGTTTCAGGCCAGAATCTGATAACACTGGCCAAATACTTCAACGGTTAGTTGATGTTTACCTGGGAAAATGAAAACAAACTCTTAGTTTTCATCTTTACTTTAGTCTAAAACATTATATGTGCATATATTTCAAATATTACATATGACTTTTGAAGAACAACGAAAAACACAGGAAAATAGGTTCTCAAATACACTTTCCACGTTGAACTTGGATGGACTTCAGGGCCATCAACAAGTTGTGCCAAGCAGCATATGAAGTCACGCTTGGATGCATGAGCTGTGTGACCTTAGGCAAACGACTCATGCTCTCTGAGCCAAAGTTTACTTATCTGTGAAATCATGAGTGTAATGCCTGTTCCAGAGATTGCTTTTAGGATTAAGTTAAACCGTAAAAGCCCCTTCTTCTGTGCCCGGTATGGGTTCAGTACCTGTTGGTTCTTTCTCCTTTCCACCATGGAGAATACTGATGTGGGCCTCTCCCTACTCTCCTTGCCAAGCAGTTTGAGTGGGATTGGGTCCCCCTGGGCTGTAGGGATGTATCTTGATGGATCTCAGCCAACGACAGTTACCCAGTTCTGGTAACTGTCAACCCCTGGGTCGTTGGTTCAGGGGTGATTGCTCAATGAAAAACCCAGCAACTTATTTTTCTCCACCCAGATACGTGCAAAGAAGCTGCAGCCCTGAGCACCGTGAAGCCATCCGTGGCTCTCAGAGACGCCCAGGGAAGGGCAAGGCCAGGGCCTGGGGAGGGTGGACAGAAGCTCTGTAAGGAACAGGCAGGAAGCCTGCCCACCAGGCCCGAGAGGAGGGCTGGCGTCCACCAGGCCAACCCGACTCGGCCTTGCAAGGAGAGAGCCATTGGCGCTTGGCCCTGGGCCTTTGATCCTGAACTACTACCAGACCGGAAATGCAGCTGCATTATGAGGGCCACCCAGCATCCCCCCAGCGGGGCCTCCTCCAGTGGATCTCGAGACCCACCGCCTCGCTCAGCTGCCTGGGCCACCCTTCCACTGTCAGGCCAACGCCACCGACGAGGTTGCTTCTGTGTCTGCTCCTGGGGGAACCACCTGCAGAGTCTGGAGTCGCCAGACCTGGGAGATGGCCCTTCTCCTGGTCCAGTGGCCTGACTTGTGGGCACTTTTGAGACACAGCCCGCAGGGAGAAAGAGACTGTTTAGAGGCTACCGCGGCACCGTGCCTCTCCAGGTTCAGCTGAAATTAGAAACCTTCCCATGTGGTTGAAGAAACCGGGGGTAGGAAAGCACACGGCTCCTCCTTGCCATGGGGCCCCTCCCTGACCTGCTCCTGGGCGGGGGATCATTGCTCACGACTCTGTTCACGACATGAATAAGCACATCAGAGGTATTTTGCAATACCTAATTTGCATTTCAAAAAGGCTTAAGGAGTTACTGAAATAATAAGGGATCCAAAAAATAACACTGCAAGAAAAAAACGAGAGTTAGACCAACCAATCCACCAGCCCCGGCACAACCCAAGTGACTTCAGGATGGGGTTGGTTAGTGAATTTGGTGCCTTTAGGTGGAAGGTTAGCCTCCATGACAAAGAACGGCATGTTCTGGAGTGCAGAGGTGTCCAAGGAGCACCACGTACACTGCTAAGTCAGAGAGCGAGTTACAAGAGTCCCTGCAGTTATTTCCCCTTCTCAGCATCGTTGTATGGTGTTGCATGATTCATGGACTGATTTTCACCAGTCAAGATACTGTTGGATGGGAGGGTCTTCAAAAAATCGAAACCAGAACTATCATAGAATCCAGTAACCCCACTACTGGGTGTGTCCAAAGATGAAGGAGGCACATGGGAGAGCTACATTGGCCCTCCCAGGTTCACTGCGGCACAAGACAGGGAACCAGTGTGTCCACCAGGGGCGAGAGGCGGGGCACACACGTGCATATGTCCATCAGCTGAGTGGGCTCCAACTGCGTCCAAGCTCCAGTGTCCAGGCCACCTGATAGCTTGCACGGTGGGAAGTGGTTAGTGTTCAGGGTGACTGTCCTAGGGAGTGTCCTCTATCCCTCACCTGGGACCTTAGCGGGGAGCCAAGCAGGCCTCTCATCGTAACTCTGCCGTTGGAACATCAAGGGCAAGGTGTGAAGCCTCTTTGAGCCTCAGTTTCCTCATCTGTAATAAGAAACTGAGAACATCACTTAGGATGGCGGTGAGCTGCAGGCGGGCGCCAACCTGTAACGGCTTAGGGGAGACTCTGTCAATCACGTCCTTCTCTTTCCCTGCCAGGTCCCAGGGGCCTGAGTCTGGCAATCCACTCAGAGACCCAGAGATTCTGGTTTTGATTTTTAAAATAGTCTGCTCAGCTTTGATGTGAAGCTGTTTTATATTCGTAAAATATTGTTATTTACAAGGCAGCGATGATTACCGTCGTGGGCCTGGCAAACACGACCATGTTTGACCTTTCACATGGGAAATCCAGAGGGGAAAACCTCAGGGCTGAGGACCCGAGGGAGCCAGGTGGGGAGCCAGGTCTGCCCCAGCCTCGCAGGCCTTTTAGGTGGGCCTCGTAGGGTACCTCGGAAACCGGCTGAGAGACATGGTCCAGTTCCTAGGAGGCAGAAATTGGCTACAGGTAACAGGAAACCCAGGGATGGTCATTCAGAGGTAGTCAGCGCAGAAGAAACAGTGACCTTGAGATTCCAGGGACCCTCACCTTGACCATCCAAATGAGAAAAGAGCAGGGAGAACGTGTGGGGTGGGGTGGGCGTCCTGCCTCTGGGCCTCCCACAGTCGGGAGATCAGAGCCCACGGAAAATGAGAGGATCAGCTTCAGTCTAGACTCCAGCAGCAGATGCTTCTCCGCGTCCTGCAATTAGAAAACAACCTCCAAACTGCAAGGTGCAGCGATGCCTCAATATTGACTTAGACTCCTCCTGAGAAATGCTGCTGGCCGGGTGCAGAGCTTCAAAGGGGTTTCGACAGTCGGTCTCCTGCACCCCCTGCCCCCGGCTCCAAAGACTTGCTTTGGATATATTCCTTATTTATTTTTTTTCTATAAACGACGACTAGGTAAATCCTGCAGAGTCAAAGTTACTGACAGAAAATGGGGCAAATCCTTGCAGATTTGAAACAGCCTTAAAAGGGCAGCGTTCCCGGAGCCTGTGGTCCCTACTCAAGGTGACTTGGAGGTGAAAGCCGGAGCCTTGGGCACTGTTTTGGGTAGAAAAAAAAGGTGCTGCTGGAAGTGTGGAAGGCCGGGGTGGGTGGATCCCTGGAACTGCCCAGGTCTTGTGGTTCGGGGCCCATTCTTTATGGCAGAAATGCGATGTAGAACACAGGTCCGCCCTGAAGGTCAGCCAAGTCTGCCACTTGGGCTCTGGTCCTGGGAATTTGAGAATGCCGTCTTCACCCAGGGGACCAGAGGCACGGAGACCCCGTGCCAACTAGTGATTGAGTCTGAGCACTAAGCAACCATGAGAAGGGCCGCCTGGGGGCCAGGGTCACCAGTGTCTGGAGCCGCTGGTGGGCTCCATGATTGGGGGTGACTCTGACCTGACTATAGCCATCTCGGGCCATCCTGCCCAGAGACAGTTGACTGGGGTCCTGCCACAAAAACCTATTATATCAAGGCCATGGAAATTTAAGATCAGGATGTCACAGATCCTGAATGATTTCTTGAAAGAATTTTTATGTCACTTCTGTAAAATGTCCAGTTTTTCCTCTCTCCACCAAACATTCTCCTTCCAAGCAGAGCGAAAGGGCAAGTCCTGTGCTTACTAGAACACAGAATAAAGTGGATGTTAATGGATCGTCACAACACAGTAGGGTGTGGTGAGGGAGAACTTCTCCTCTGCAGTCAGGGAAACAGTGAAACACCCAGGGTCAGGGAGGGGGAGTTTTGACCTTTGAACCTCACCAGTTTCATCGGGATGCAAATTGGCTCTGAGTCACCAGCACCGGTGGCAGTGGAGAGGAAGGTGGGACACCTGTTTGGGATGAGTCTGAGCGGCCCAAGACAGAGCCAGCGATGGAATCAGGGACTGGGCCATGTGGAGGGGTGAGTTCTCGTGCCTGCATAGAAACTGGCATGAAACTTCCTGAGGTGGGCACGTCTGTGTGGTGATGGCCCAGAGGAAAGTCACCCTCCTGACCCGGCGGTCTGTGTTGCCCCTTGAAATGTGAGAAAGAGCACACACACAAGCACACGCCTTGCTTGCTGATGCAGAAGCCGTGGCCGGCCTGGCTGGTGGATTGACCGGGCTGTGGCAGACGCACGTCTCAGGACAGAGCAGGAGCAGCTTCGTCACTGCCTCAGAACACTTGGGAAGAGTCACCGCATCCTCAACAGGAGGAAGTTAAGATGTATTCATCCTCTTTCAGAAGGCCTTAAACACAGAATAAATAACAATCTTAAAAAGCACAGATGAATCCCAGTTAGGAAAAGAATCAAGCACAATAAATTCAAATAAGCTATAGCAAGAGCGGCTTCTGAAATGCTTCATCGCATTCGTCAAGGGATCATTAATCACTGTGGACACATCATTAGATTTTTACCAAAGGGCAGTCCTGGGATGGCCAGATCTCCTGGACAGTTTGCAGAGCTTTGTGAACCAGGTCTGCTCCGTGTGCCTTCACAGGAGGAGGGGGCCGGGGCCCTCTGGAAGCAACGTGCATCACAAATGGAGAGACACGATTCATTACCCCAAGCCAACCTCGCCAAGGTCCTGGCTTTACATTTATTACAAACGCTGCCACAGATGGGGGTCCCAGTTTGCCTTGGCAGTCCTGGCCATAGCCTGTGTCCCAGCGTGACAAACAGTGTCCCTTTCACTCCAAACAAAATTTATCTAGTCGCGTGATAAATGATCTGTCTTTTTATTTATGGAGCAAACAGAGAAGACTGTGTCAAATTGGATAAAGACAGACTTGTGTAACTAAAAGGGAGCGATTTGGTGATACTTATTTTCTAAATATATTTCTGCTGATAATTTCTTAAGGGACCAATATAGAATAGTAACATTCAAAAACTGACACCTTTAAAGTCTTTTTAATTAGATTATAAAACAATTTTATAATTTTTGTATCATGATCCTTGTGCTCAAAAGAGCACAGTTGAAAAGATTTTTGAGAAAGGTCATACAGTAGCATGGATCTTTTCAGTAAGTTTTTGCTACTAAACAAACCACGGAATTCTCCTAGGCCTCGGAATGGAATCAGGAACGCACAGTAACACAGTTGAGTTACAGATGATGCTTCAAGACACAATCCCACATAGATGGATCCATTTTGAGGAAGATCAGGAAACACACAATGAGAAATGCGGTTGCCCGAGGGCCAGCACGTTGGAGAGGCTCCACGATGACCTCCCGGCCACAGTCCCGGATGTCACTGACCTTCACTATTCACAGACTGTGCATGTGAAAATTTATCTGCTTTTTCAAATAATTTTAACCCAAAATCCGTACCCACAGGGTTTTGCAGGTATTCCTGGACGTGTGCACACCTGCAAATTTGAGTGTTCCCGCACACGCCCGCTGAGGCCGAGCACAGGACGCTCTGCCTTCCTAGCGCCACTCTCAGCACCGCCAAGGGTCCTTGTCATGGTCTTTTTAGCGCCATGGCTTCTGAAGTTGGAGCTTTTTACTGGTGAGTTCCTGTCTAAAGTGGCTCCTGAGTGCAGTGCCAGAGACCTGCGTGCTGCTGAGGTGAGAAGGCGGTGGGGTGCCTGGGAGAAAGTACCTGCATTCAGAGAGCTTCCTTAGGGCCGGGCACAGTGGCCCACCCTGTAATCCCAGCAGCTTGGGAAGCTGAGAGGAGGATCGAGAGTTCAAAGCCAGCCTCAGCAAAAGTGAGGTGCTCAGTAACTCAGTGAGACCCTGCCTTTAAGTAAAACACAATATAGGGCTGGGGGTGTGGCTCAGTGGTGGAGTGCCCCTGGTCAATCCCTGGTACACCCCCCCCTCCAAAAAAAAAGCCTTCTTTGGGCATGAGCTTGGGGGCTGCTGGCCATGAGTTCCTTGCAGATGAGTCAGCAGTGTGGTCTCTGGGGAGCAGGGAGGAAACTGGCCAGTCTGTGAGGCTGTCACAGGGCACGAGGAAGCTGGGGAAAACGGTAAAATGTGCAGATTCACGAGATGGCGACTAATAAGAACAGAGCCGTGGGCAGCATCATGCTGAGGCTGAGAGAAATTTATGGTCATATTCCCAGGGTCAGAAAAGCGCTGACCCTTGGTGGCTAGTGTTTTATTATAAGGAAGGCAGTGCCCTAATTATTTCAAAGAAGCATGCATTCAATAAACTCACAGAAAGCCAAGTGCATGTTGGTCAGTCTGCAAAAGCAGTGACCTGAACTCCATGGGAAGCTGATCCTGAGGTCCCCTGGGAGCCAAGGCTCAGTGTTAGATTATTCAGTGCTTGTGCAAGTTGTGTGGAACCTGACACTGGGAAGAGTGGGAAGGCGGTCTCAGCCGCACTGTGTGGCACCTTCCTTCCCGGTCTGCCTCCCACTGTGTGCCAGGGAGCCGTGAGGGTGGGCACGGGAGCAGAGGGGTCTCAGGCCAGCCCTCTGGACCACCTCACAGACTGTGGTTTAATCCACAGGCTGCCGTTGCAGCTGCTCTTTGGAATCAGGTCAGATGCAGCCAGAGCTCCTCAGAACACAACTGGGTACCACGCGGGGACTTTGACAGATATTTTGTTGTTTCGAGCTACGATACTGCAAAGAGGGTGATTCTCACACTTGACCAGTGATGTACGAGATGCAGGGTTTAATGAGCCCAAGTTCACATGCTCACGGCAGGTGGAGCACTGACCTGGCCCACGCTGACCTGCGAGGCATGCTCTTGCCCCCTCCCCGGGCTGCCCCGCCCGCGGCAGCGCTCGGCTGTTTCCAGCCACTCACTCTGTTCCTTCCATGTCCTTGAAGTCACCAAGCTCCGTCATTGAAATACTACAGCCCTTCCGGTCTCCACAGACTCTTTAGTGGGGACTTTTAGCAGCCCCTTTATGCAGTCTCGGGGTCTCCGTGGACCGTGAGCACCGTGCACGCACTCAGCAGAGGGGACTCTGGGTGAAGGAGTGTTCAGGCTCCCAAGGCCAAGGACAGATTGAGGAGGAGAGGCTCACAGGGAGGAGAGGCTCTGAGAGTGAGAATCAGGTGTTATCGTAGGGCCTGGTCAGCTCACGTCCACGTGGGGGCTTCCTGCATTGCCACCAGGTCGGGAAGAGACCAGCCATGCAACCATCTCCCGAGAGCCAGGCCGAGTCGCTGCAGGTTGCACAGAAGAGGAGCCTGTGCTCCTGAAGGGCCTGGTATGGACTCCAAGGCGTCCCTAGGGAGTGCTGGTGGCCTCCTGGATTCTGGCGTCCAGTGGGCCTGTGGTGGGAGTGAGAGTGACCCTCGGGCCCAGAGCACAGAGCTGGTCTGTAATTCCTACTCCAGGCAAACAAAGGCAGAGGGCGTTGGCTGGCCCACGGTGGGTGGTTTTGCCTGGGGTGGGCAGGGGTTGGTGGGGCTCCTCAGTGGGATGCGCAGGGCCTGCAGGGCCATGCGAGGTGGTGCCCACCTTCCCCCTGCCCCAAGCATGTGTGTCCCGGGGCAAGCAGCTGGAGAAGGCCACTCGGCTGCACGGTCAGGCCGAGCTGCTCGGTCTCGCCCCCACCACCGCACTCCAGGGGGCTGTAAGGTAGGAGCTGGGTTGTCCTAAACCGCATGCCTGTGACAGTGTGTTAGAGCCGCACGGGGACACTGGCTGCATATGGTGAGAATTAGAAGGTCTGTGGTCCATTTTCAGATTTCAGGGTGTAGCCTTAAGTGTAAAATGACGTGGGATGGAAGACGGGCATGGGGTGGGGGCAGGGTGAAAGCTCCAAGCAGGTTCCACGGAGTGTGAAGTCCACGGCCCCTTGACAGACAGGAGGGGAGAAAGAAGGGTCACCTGACCCAGAGAGATAAGGCCTGTCGGTGCCAAGAGACTCAGTCCAAGGGGACTGTCCCACCACAAGAGAACAAAGGGGGTGGGAACAACAAAGGGCTATTTCTCTAAATGACCCAATAGGAGACAGTAAAACCTAAGTGACCTTCCCAGAGACTGCACCCCACAGTACTCAGCCACCACGGCACTGGGGAGGGACCTTGTGCTCCAGGGGATAAAAACACACTCTGTGGGTCCCTGATCACCAGGCACCTGCTCTGGGAAGCCGTCATTAAAGCCAAGACTGGCTTTGGCTGTACCTCGTGTCTCATTCTTCGGGCTTAGACAGGTGAGTGGGTTTCTCCGTACCCAGGAGACGTTGACTGAGACTCAGAGGAGCCAGGAAGTTGCCCAGATTAGCAACATTCACAGGTGAAAGTCTCGGAGGAGCGCGAGCTCTGTGCCTCGCCATCTGCACCGCGGCCTGTGGTGCTGGCTCTGCAGCAGGCACCAGCGCTGTCCCTTGGAATCAGACTTGTCAGGTGTCGCGGTTGCCCACGTGAGGGGACCTAACGGATTATCTCGGTGGCTTGGGATGCGTCCTGACAGGGACATGGTGACATTGCCACTAGATATGGTCAGGAATAACTCAATAGAAATGCAAAACCTGGGTTTGGGGAGGGAAGGATAAAATAATAATAGGATTAAACTCAACACTTTCTGAAACTGCCAGGGCGGCATCTCGAGTCAGCCTGGGCACTTGTCCCGGAAGCGTTGAGGCTCAAACTTAGGGACACGCAGAAACTGCTGAGCCAACGCCCATTAGTATTCACGGAGTGTCAGGGCTCTGGTCGGAGGTGCTGGCTGCAGGAGTGAGCGAGATGCTGGGCTCTGTCCTCTCGGTCACATAATGAAGTGGATGCCCTCCCGACCCCTCCATCGACCGGGGGCTAAGCTTGTGTTAATACAGTCCCCAGGAGGCCTCTCCTATCACTCAGGTTCTCTCCAAAAGGAAAGGACGCACGGACATCTTGGTCAGCTTCCAGTTTTACCAAATGACCATATCTGGGTGCCAAACTCCTTTTTCTTGTTCTTCATAGCCCCAGGGCTGGCTGGAGAATTCTCAGGAGCAGACAGAGGGCTGGACCCCTCTCTCCCTCAGGGTAGGTTTACACTTATCTGTTTTGAAGTTTGAGCCTCCCCAGGAGGTCAACAGAGCCACCCTCTGCTACAAAACACTGGAGAACGGTCCATCTGAAGATCTCGAGTGAGTATCTGCTAAAATGAAATGTTACATAAAGGAGACAAGGACCCCTGCCCTGAGGCGCTTGCGGCTGCAGCCAGGAGAATCTCGGTCCCGAGCCTTGTCATCAGGGCACTATTGGGACGTTCTTGTGCTGTCCTGGGGTCCCAAGACTTGAGGTCGGCCTTGTGGGGTTTCCACCCCCAGAACCAGCACTTACTTGCCCTGGCCATATCTGATGGCCTTAGGGTGCCCCTCCCCAGCAATTCCTGGGGCCTCCGGACACTGTCCTTGTGCTCTGACCCTGCTGCTTCCTGGGCCCTCCCTGCTCTGCTGGCCCTGGATTCTGGGCCTGTAGCCCCTTCTGGGAGTGGGGGTTTCTGGGGGGCCCAGCTGAGGCAGCTCTAGGGAGAAATGGGGAGGAAGCCCCTCCCCTCTGGCGCCTCTAGGGACCACCTGACTTGTGACAAGGACACCTCTTTCCAACTTGACACCACCTCTGCTCCCCAGGATTCTGGCCGAGGCCGTGGGCTCCACCAGGGTCGTGCAGGCTGGACCTGTCATTCTCCAGTGACTCAGGCGTCTTCCCGCCTGACCTTGCCTCCTGGCTCTCTTCCCTTGGAAGACTCTCTCAGGAGACGCTCATCGGCCAGTGCCTCCTGTGAATGCCCTGTGCTGGGGGCCAGGGGGCCAGGGCCTGCCCTCTGTCACCAGCCAACTCAGTGTGTCCTCATAGAGGGCCCCTCCCATGTGAGTCTGCCCTTGACCCAACGGCAGTCCCTGTCCCCCAGACTGGCTGTGAAGGGGACCGGCTGCACTCCTCACCTGACCAGGATGTGCCCAGATGGCGCTGTCAGTGACAGGCCAGTCTCCCTGAGGACCTGGGTGGTCGCAGCAGCAGAGGCCACCTTAGGGAAAGCATCCGCGGCTGTGGATGACCAGGCGAGGAATGGCTGGCCATCCGTCCTGGATGGAAGGGAAAGAGCTCTATCCAGCCGACAGATTCATTCCAACGGCCTAAGGCTCGGCAAGGTCCCGTTGATTCAAACACAGCAGGTCAGGAGTTTTTAAAAAACGTTTAAATAAAAGGTTAATTTTTTTTCCTCAGGAAAAGTTAGGAAACACCTACATCTCACGACCCACTTTGATTTGTAGTTGGTCGGAATGCTTCATGGCATGGCGTCAGAGCCCGAGTGGGGGCAAGGGATGTGGCTCGTGGTGAAGCTGGTGCCTGGCATGCACCAGGCCTGGGTCCATCCCAGCACCAAAAAAAAAAAAAAAAAAAAAAAAAGTGCAAGATATGTAGCCAGAATCATGTTCTGTCACCGGCTGGAACACGCTGGAGGACGCGGAGGACTCACGCCTTCCCCAGGGGACGCAGATGTCACAGAGAGGGCCTGGTCCAAGCTGGCTCCATTTCCATTCTGGAGGATTTGCCTGAGCCGTGCGGCTGGTCAACAGCTAACCATGCATCCCTCCTCCCTGTAGAGCAGCTGCCCCTGCCCAAACCACTGGGGTCCCCAACCTGCACTGCCCTGGACCCAGAATGTCAGCTAAGGTTCTGTTCTTCACCCGGTGAACGCGCAGCGGCGGCCCTCGTCACCAGGCTGCCCTGGGGACATCTTTCAGAGCTTCCGCGGGTTCCTGAGCTGCCTGTTGAACTGAGCTCATCGACATTCCCCCAAACACCCCTGGAACCCCCTGCCCCACCTCCAGCTGCCTCTGCCTGCCCTGGGGGTGGCCGTACACGCCCCCCAGCTCTCCCGCGGCAGCACGTGGCTGGCACTCTTCTGGAACTTTCCTCCTGCCTTGGATTGGAGGGTGAGGAGGCGGGAGGTTGGGAGCGCCCACGTTTGGCACGCCCCGAGTCCTGTGTTATCCTTTGTTCTTGTTCCTGAGGGTAAGGCCCCCGCCCAGGCTCTTTCTCTGCCTCTTCAGCTCCACGCTGCAGCCATCACCAGGGCAGAGCTGCAGGCCGACTCTGGGCCCTCAGTGGCCCTTGTCCCGCTCCTCAGGATGTCCATGTGGGGTGATGGGCGGCTGGGAGGAGCTGGCCACATGCGGTTGGCACTTACATCTCGTTTAGTCCACAAAGTGTCTTAAGCATTTTTTATTGTTTAAAACGGGACGTTTCTCATAAAAAGCCAGTTCTGTGTCTGGAGACGGTGCACAGTTGGTGACTCTGGGTCCCTGGGAGCCTCCGGTACAGGTTCTGTCAGCCAGGCTCCTTCCTGCAGCTCGCACAGTGTGGCTCCGGCCTCTCGCTGCGCAGCTGCTCTGGGCCCCGGGGCTCCAAGCCTGCCTGCGTGGTCATGGCTTTGGGACAGCTGCGGCTATTTCTGGAGCTCCCATTAACTTTCCCCGGCCACAGGCGTTTGACTCAAGGGACCCTGGGCTCATACATGAAGAAGGAAGGGGAGGCCCCATTTATTTAGTAATGGGGCAGAGGAGCCTGCCAAGGCCACCAGCTCCGGCCCCTCCTACTGCCCACTGCTGGCTCCGGTCAGGAAGTCTTCTGCCATGAGTGGGCACAACGTGGCCCACCTGCACCAGCCTCAGTGCCCTGAATCCCCCAATCGCAGCCTTCCTGGAGGAACCCCTGTAAGTCCTTGCCTGCCCCAGGCTGGCACGAGAGAATCAAGAAGCAAGGCCTGGGGTGAGGGGCGTTTCCTCATGGGGTTGAAGTGGATGCAGATGCTCCATCATCTCAGGCTCAGCTGCTGGGTCATGTGTAGGAGACGAGTCTGCACTGTGGCATTCAGAACACCTCTGTGGCTGGGTTATGCTGGACCATGCAAAATCATCATTAATTGAGCATTCTGAATGGAGACACAGTCCCTGTCTAAGTCGTGAACACTTCGATATGACTTTTTCCACTTTAAAGGGATTATAGATTTCCAGTATAGAGAGGTTCTGGGTAGAGAGGTTCCAGTACTTTCACTCAGTTCCCCAGTGGAAACATTTTACACACCTAAATCATAAACACAAACAGGCGATTGACAGGCTTCAATCCACAGATCTATTTAGATTTCAGGCTGGCACAAATATGTGTGTGTGTGTGCTTCTAGACAACCACCACCACTATCCAGTAACAGGATGCTCATCACCCCCAGAATCACTCACCCTGTCCCTTCCTGGTCACGCGGATCCCCTTTCACTGACCCTCTGTGGTTGGTAAGTGAGGCTACACAGAGGACCCTCTCTGGGCTGGCTCTTGCATGTGTCTTGAGGTCTGTCCGAGCTGCTGTGTGTCCGCCTTCCGTCCTTTCTATTGTGAGTGGTGTCACAGGCTGGGCACGGCCTCCCTCTCCCACTGAAGGATGCTGGGCCAGATGTGTGCAGCGCGGAGTGGGGCGTGGGCTTCCGGGGATTTTAAGGCCAGGGTCCCCTGTGCCATCTGGAATGTGTCCACAGGATGCTTCCAGAGGCGCAGCGTCAGTGTGTCCTGGCACCCTTGTTTGGGAAGCCCAGCCCTGGCAGCTGAGCGTGGCCTGTGGAGGAGCCCTGCACCATGGAGGGAGGAGCCCTGCAAGTGGAAGAACTGGGCGGCAGAATGTGACAGCGGTCGGTCTTTTTGCACCCACGGCCAAACTGTTTTCGGGAACGATCATAGGGCTTGCGCTCTCACCGCCTGGGCAGGTGGTCCTCTTCACCCTCTTCAGGACTGCTGCTGTGATCACTTCCTCACTGAGGGGGTGGACGCTCACTCCGGGGGACAGGTTCTTTGGGGGGTGGTAAAGCACACTCCAGAGCCTGAGCTCCCCCCTCCCTCCCCCAATGTGCCTATCCAGGGTTTGCATGGATCCAGGGGAGCAGCGAGGCACTGGGCACTGGTGAGGATGACAGGGGCGGCAGTGAGGGCACTGAGGACGGGGACAGGACATGATGGAGTGGTGGCCACCTGCACCCCGGGGGGGCGGGGAGGGCTGCACCTCGGGCTTTGGACCTTTCCAGATGTTACATGAACTAGCTGCTCACACCAGCTCCAACCCTGAGGGCTCCCCTAGTCTCCCTTGGGCTTTGGACCTTTCCAGATGTCACATGAACTAGCTGCTCACACCAGCTCCAACCCTGAGGGCCCCCTGAGTCTGCCTTGGGCTGTAGGCCTTTCCAGATGTTACATGAACTGGCTGCTCACACCATCTCCAACCCTGAGGGCTCCCTGAGTCTGCCTTGGGCTGTAGACCTTTCCAGATGTCACATGAACTAGCTGCTCACACCAACTCCAACCCTGAGGGCCCCCTGAGTCTGCCTTGGGCTTTGGACCTTTCCAGATGTTACATGAACTGGCTGCTCACACCAGCTCCAACCCTGAGGGCTCCCTGAGTCTGCCTTGGGCTTTGGACCTTTCCAGATGTTACATGAACTAGCTGCTCACATCAGCTCCAACCCTGAGGGCTCCCTGAGTCTGCCTTGGGCTTTGGACCTTTCCAGATGTTACATGAACTGGCTGCTCACACCAGCTCCAACCCTGAGGGCTCCCTGAGTCTGCCTTGGGCTTTGGACCTTTCCAGATGTTACATGAACTAGCTGCTCACACCAGCTCCAACCCTGAGGGCTCCCTGAGTCTGCCTTGGGCTTTGGACCTTTCCAGATGTCACATGAACTAGCTGCTCACACCAGCTCCGACCCTGAGGGCTCCCTGAGTCTGCCTTGGGCTTTGGACCTTTCCCGATGTTACATGAACTAGCTGCTCACACCAGCTCCAACCCTGAGGGCTCCCCGAGTCTCCCTTGGGCTTTGGATCTTTCCAGATGTTACATGAACTATCTGCTCACACCAGCTCCAACCCTGAGGGCTCCCCGAGTCTCCCTTGGGCTTTGGATCTTTCCAGATGTTACATGAACTAGCTGCTCACACCAGCTCCAACCCTGAGGGCTCCCCGAGTCTCCCTTGGGCTTTGGACCTTTCCAGATGTTACATGAACTGGCTGCTCACACCAGCTCCAACCCTGAGGGCTCCCTGAGTCTGCCTTGGGCTTTGGACCTTTCCAGATGTCACATGAACTAGCTGCTCACACCATCTCCAACCCTGAGGGCTCCCTGAGTCTGCCTTGGGCTTTGGACCTTTCCAGATGTCACATGAACTAGCTGCTCACACCAGCTCCAACCCTAAGGGCTTGCTGAGTCTGCCTCGAGAATCGTTTTCCTTCCTCTCTCCCTGTCCATCCCTGAAAGTGCACTCATTGTCCCTGAGCTGGTCTTGTGCCAGATGGTGCCAACACTGATTATACCCACACGGCCTCTCCCTCAGGAGTCAGGGAGGATAAATGACAAATTTATATCAATGAAGTAAGACTTCAGCTCATGACCAGGCACAACAGGGTAGGGGTGGGGGC
Source organism: Ictidomys tridecemlineatus (assembly GCF_052094955.1). Classification (NCBI taxonomy): domain Eukaryota; kingdom Metazoa; phylum Chordata; class Mammalia; order Rodentia; family Sciuridae; genus Ictidomys; species Ictidomys tridecemlineatus. The sequence continues at coordinate 193,711,525 of NC_135483.1, read as the reverse complement.
TGTGGGGGAGTACTGAGGACTGAGCCACAACTACCCAGCTTAGCACTTCAAACACCCGTCATCTAGTTCTCTGGGATCAGGATCGGGGAGCGCTTAGCTGGGTGGTCCTGGCTCAGGGTGTCTCATGAGGCTGCCCTCTTCTATTGGCTGGGATGAGATCTCATCCGAAGGCTCGGCTGGGCTGGAGGATCCACTTACAAGCTCTCTCACAGTCACTGCCTGGCCTCAGACCGAGTGGGTCATCCCTGAAGCCCTCAGTGCCTCCGTAGATGTGGTGAAGGTTTCCCTCAGTTCCTCAAAGTTTCAACCTCTTCACTCATAACATGGCAGCTGCCTGCTCCCCAGGAGAGGAGCACACAGGGCAAGAGGGAGAGTGATTTCAAGTCGAAGCCGCAGTCTTTTTATACCTGAACACTGGAAATGACATATCTTTTGCTGTGCTTTACTCATGGAAGTGAGTTGCTAAGTCCAGGCTATGTTCAAGGGGAAGAGCACTAAGTGCCACCTTTTGAAGGAAGGACTAGCAAAGAATTTGTGCACATTTTGTTTTTTAAATCACCTCATGGGGGAAGGTGGGTATTGGCATTACTTTACATAGGACATTCCTTTAACATATTAAAGATATATTGCAAACATTATTCAGAGTTTATGGAAATAAACATATCAATCAAAAATTCCTTAGGTAAAAACCTTAGGCATATATGTTCCAGATTTAAGGACTTTCATGGTTTAAAAAAAGCAGTACTTTGTGCACATCATAGGTTGTATAAAGTGCTCTGGTGGGACCTGGGGCCACAGCTTATAATTAAATACGTTGGTATTTCTACAGCAGAACTTATGAATATTGTACCCTGAAGGGTTAAATATACACTTTATAATCTCAGAAGTTAAGGTCAGATTTATGGTCAGTTATGTATGTGTCGAACATAGAAAATAACCTAGTCTTCCCATGTAGGGTGCTATTAACCCATAAGAAGTCTTTAATAATATAAGCAACCAAATAAATAGTAATAATAAAAAAAAACAAATAAATAGTAATAACTTATTACTTATGGTTTGGAGTTTTGCAGCCCTTCCTAATTCATGTCTGAAACCTAATGCCCACTGGGTGGATGTTGGGAGGCAGAGCCTTTACAAGGGGTTTGGGTCTCGGGAGTTTGGGAGCCCTCATGAATGGCATTGGCACCCCTATAAAAGAGATCCCAGGTGCTGGGTTTGTGGCTCGGTGGCAGAGTGCTTGCCTAGCCTGTGTGAGGCCCTGTTGCTGCCTTAGAGCTAGGCAGGTTGTTAGATAGCAACAGCTGACCACTAAACCTGGCGTGCCCAGGCAATCTGAACTCTCCAGACGTGCCGCTAGTCACTAGCAAAACCAGCCAGACACTCAATTAATCTCCGCAGCAACTTGTTTTCTCATTAACTTCTTCAAGATAAATTTTTAATAATGTGACGTCTCCATGGCTCCCACTGTCACCCTCCCAGCCCAGCACTCCGTCTTCCTAATAGAATCTGCAGGACGCAGAGCTCCAGATGCAGCAATCGATGAGCGTTTCCACCTCTGCTGGTTCATTTTCCAGACTCGGCTGATCTATGGGTCTTTTACAGAATCGCAGGCTCTGTCTATTTATCCCAAAGAGCGTTTAAATCAGGAGCTTTGCTGTCTGGGCTCTGGGGGCGGCTGCCAGCCAGGGGCCCCACAGATTTATGCCTCCCTGGCATCTGGTGCAGCCGGCCGGCAGGATTTCCAAATGAGCGCCCCAGGCATGTTCAAGGTAGCCTTCTTTTATGTTCTGTCTCTTTGTAAAAGCTGAGGGGGAGGTAGTCAGGCCTGTTCCTGCCTCCTCGAGGCTCAGGACCGAGCTGGGTGCCCAGTGTCCAGTCCCTCACACGTCGGTGTGAGTGGTCGGTTTTCAGCAGAGGCAAGAGACACATTTCCCTCTAGGTCTGTGACCCGTGTCAAAGTGCACTCTGATCCTTCTGGTGAGGGGGTCGGCTGATGCTCCCGGGGAAAACGGGCAGGAAAGCCATGCACCAGATCTGTCTGCAGCAGGACCAGGATCAGGACACGGAGATGAAGGCCAGTGGCCCCTTAATTAGAATTTATGATGCTTTTCTGTTTTGTATAAAAATAAGTTTTAAAGGGAGAATAAAAGTGCACAGAGACGAGAAGAAAAGGCAGCTGCCAACCTTCTGACTCCTTGCAGTAAGCGTGGGACAGGGCTCCAGGCTCCTGCAAGGCAGCAAATAGGAACAGTGTGCAGATGGGGGGTGGCAGTGGTGGGAGGCCACCGCGGAGCATGGCGGGTTCTGGGTTACAGATACTTCTCTATCAGGATGTCAAGAAGCTAAATAATATTGACCTCTCGGTCCAAGCCAGATGGTAATGTGGATCTTAAAATGAGAGCATAATTGAGATGCCAGCAGTTAGAGTTCTGCTCCGGTCTCTGTGGAAATGGGAAGCACCCGCTCCACTAGGGAGCAGAGACCTCCCACCCAGATGAAGGGGAGCAGCCACATTTCATCCCAAAAGCAAAGTGGGATCGACAAATCCCAAGGGCGAGTGGTAGTTCTGAGGTTTCCAAAGAATGCAAATTGAAATTTCTGGTGCTTATGAAAATATCTGTCCCTGGGATCTGTGCTCTATTTATGCCTCGTGGCCTCATCGGGGAGAGTGGGTCAGATTGTATTTCAAAGCGCTTCCTCTTCAAAGCATTCCTACAAAGACCAGGCAGCAGGCTGATGGCCAGGGCTGAGGTGGAGGGAGTGTGGGGGAAGGCCCAGGACTCCAAGACAGAGGGCGGGCAGCCGAGAAGCCACCGTGACCCCGAGGCAGAGGAATTTCCTGTAAGGATGCAGCGATTCCCAGTTCAAAACTGGCCAGAGATGGGTCTCCTCGGGAATGGCCGCCCAGGGAAGAGGAAGGAAAGGAAGTCCGTGTGAAGCACTTCCAGCTTTTGATTTACTCAACCCTAGAAAGAAACCCCACCACAGGCGACAGTGATCACTGATTTATGGATGAAACGTGGAGTCCCAGGCCTTATGCCACGTACCTGCCAAAAAGCCACATTAGGATTGGGACCCTGGTGTCTGTTGTTACAAAGATGGTGCCCCTATCCAAAGACATGGGTGAGAGGAAGGATACAACGGAGAGACCACAAGCCTTTCCCCAGCTTGAGAAACGTGTGGGGGCATTTCCAGGGGGAACGAAGAATCCCTGGGATGTAGTAAGTTTGAGGTGCTTGTAACTCTCCAAGGAGGCAGGCTCACGTCTGGGCATCATCAGTATTTGAAAGGTGTTGGCTTTCTGTCACTATAAGAAGATACCTGAGACAGTGAGCTTATTAAAACAAAAAGGTTGATAGGGCTCATGATTTAGAGGTTCTCGTCCATGATGGTGGGCCTCAGGCTCTGGGGCCTGTGATGAGGCTGTCCATCCTGGCTAGAGCACATGGCAGAGTGGACTTTTCCTCCTGGTCAGGAATCGAGAGAGAGGAAGAGGAACAGGCCAGGGCTCCCAAGGCCTTGAAGGGCAGCCCCAGGGACCTGCGGCCTCCCACTAGGCCCAGCCTCCTAAAGGCTCCATGGCCTCCCAATAGACCCTGGGGGCCAGGCCTTTGTCACATAGGACTGTAGGGGACATGCAGACTCAGACCATGGCAGAGACACAGGCCAGAACCCGGGTGAGGAGGAGGGCAGGAGGAACCTGGAGGAGGCCCTGGGCACCCCCCGGGACTGGGGAGAGGGACACTGGGCTGGACTCCAGGGGCCCGGTGCCTGGCTCTTATGGGTCCCCAGTGAGTTTGGTTCAGGTTTCTCCGCTGCACAGACAGGGAGCCGTGGAGAAGGTGAGCGTGACCCTCAGGTTGTGCCCATGGAGAAGGGCCGTGGCTGCGCAGGAGAGGCTGGAGCCAGGAGAGCCAGGTCAGTGGTCAGAGGTGATCTGGGGCTGTGGCCGCCCGGCGGCGTGGCCCAGCCGAGGGGCCCTGAGAGGCCCTGGAAGCCCAACGTGTGTTAGCCCCTCAGCCCGCCCCGGGGCTTAGTGAGCGTCCACTCTGCTGGCCTTCCCCTCAGAGCTGGGCAATGCTGCAACCCGGCTGGGCACGGAATCACAAGCCGCTCGAGCAGAAACAAAGTTTTATTTTAAAAAGGCCGCCATTGCCCCGAGTGGGCCCCGCTAGCAAGCTGGTCCACCCACGCGTCTCGTCTACCAGAACCGGGGGCCCGGACCTCCCCCGGAAATTACCTCACTATCCTTCCCCAGCCAATGGGAACTCTCCGGGAGTCCCGTAACATGAGTCCCGTAGCAGGCGAGGTGAACAGCAGGAGTCCAATTTCCATATGAATGTAAATCTTAACATACTCATATCATCTCAATGGCTAGCTGGCAGTCACCTAAACCAAAGGTGCCGTGTATCATAATACTTTTGCTGTGGCTCCTAGCAGGGCAACACACTGTCAGACTGACCCCAACCTAAAGACCAGCGTGTTGGGGAGGACACAGGAGCCCAGGCCAGCCCTCCAGGAGAAGGCTGGGAGTGCAGGGGGGGGGGCAGCCTGCCCAGAGGCGTCCTCGCCCTCCGCATTCCTGATGGCCTTTGGCTCTCCCTGCGGCACCACAGAGGGACAGTTGCTTGACGGGTGTGGCCTCTCCACATCTCGCTCCTCACCCTCCTGCCACACACCCCTGGAAATCAAGGGCTCTGTCCTGGGCAGGACCAGCCAGGCCTCTCCTCCACATCTGGAAGACCCCCGGCTGATGTTCCAGAAGGACAGAGGACAGTCTGCCGGCCCAGCCCTTCCTTGTCCACCTCCACCCCTAAAGGCCGCCTGACGGCTGGCCCCAGGGTTGAGACTGAGAGCCCGCAGGGGGGCCTCTGGTGCGGCCTTGGCCAAGGGCTTGGGTCCTGGCAGCACTGGCCCAGGAGATGCTGTCCCAGAGCCCCAGGACACAGTCCACGTGGGTGAGGGCTGAGTGACCGGCTGCACGGCTGGGCGCTGTGTCCTGCTGGCCACCACGTTGGAGCTGGGCTCTGCTGAGGGGAGCGCTGGCATTCGGATGGGCCTGGAGCTGGCCTTCTGAAGGTGCCGGCTCTCCTGAGCCCCTGAGCACAGGGCAGACCCAGGGGCTCCCTGGACGCCACCCACCACAGGGCTCCCGTCCCCAGCAGGGACCCCCTCCACCACAGCGCCTGCCTCTGCGGTTCTCCATCCCCTGCCTCAGCAGGGACCAAGTGAAGCGAGAGCTCTCCTCCTTTTGGCGTAGTGTTGCTTGACCCTTTTGAAGTATCAGGCTCTTGGCTGTCTTTGCTTTCAGATGAAATACTGTTTCGGGAGCCCGCCACAGGTAGACTCTGCCACCTGTCCAGGATGACCTTCAGCGCTCCTTACCTGGGCTCCCTACCTGGTCACTTTCATACCTCTCCCGGCCCCTGTTTATGGTGGACATTTGTCTTAGAACAGGGGCCCCAGCTGTGGGCAGACAGCCAGGGGCTGGGCCAAGGCTCGGGCAGGCCCTGGGGCAGAGAGACCGAGCTGCTCTCCCTCCCAGCAGCCAGTGCTCCGCTTTCCTAGGTTTGACAGACGGTGGGGCACCTTCTGCAGGCCGCGCAGCATGGGGGCTCTCCTGGCCTTTCTCCATGATTCTCAGGGTGGACTCGAAGCAGGCATCGCTACTGCTAGAGACTGGACGGGAGGGTCAGGCTGCGGGTCCAGGACTTCCCGGGCCTGGCTGCACTGGGGTCTGTCCCACCCGAGAAGCCCTGATCCACCTCCAGCTCCAGGCGTGGGCTCCAGTCGTGCCTCCGCAGGAGCAGGATTCCAGCCGCGCCCTCTGGACCCCGTGCTCCCGCCCAGGCCTGGCAGTAAAGCTGCTCATCTAGGAAACCAGAGGGTGTCTGGGAGAGGTGGCAGAAGCTCATGGACCCAGACTTCCTTTGTTTCTTTTGAAAATTTAAATAGCCAAGGCAAAACGACGACGTACAAGATCCAGCAGATGTAAAAGGGCAGTGAGCGCATGAGACTCCCCTCCCGCTGGCCCAGCCCCTGCACCTCTGCTTCTCTTCCTCTCCTTCCCTGTTTCCTTCTTCCTTTTTTGGTGCTGGGGATGGAACCCAGGCACCTGTGCCACCGAGCATTCCCAGCCCGTTTTGTTTTTTATTTGAGTCAGGGTCTTGCTAACTGGCGGAGGCTGGCCTGGAACCTGCTGTCCTCCTGTCTCAGCCTCCCGAGTGGCAGAGATTACAGGGGCTGCCCTGCTGACCCTCTCCAGTGGTTGTCACTGCTGCTGTCCCCTGTGTCACCTTCCAGAGGGAGTCCAAGCCTATAAGACACACCTCCAGTGTTCCTTTCTGACCCCCAGTGCACCCACAAACTGCGCATTATTTTCTAACAGTTTCTCTCTCCTCAACACTCAGTGCCTCTTGGAGCGGGCTCCATGTCTGGCACCTCAGTCTGATTCTTTCTTTTTAAAGGCTGCTTAGGGCCCCTGGTATGTGCTCTGACTCACATGGTACTGCATATTGAAGGACATTATTTATTTCCATTTTCCCTAAGGGAAACAGTTCTGGAACGAAGACCACAAACGCACATCGTATCACACGCACTGTGTCGGCAGGATGGCTTCCTGCAGGAGAAGCCCTTTGTCAAAGGACATGAGGGTTTTAAATCTTGGCAGGTCCTTCCAAATGGCTTCTTGTAGAGGTTGAAGTTTACTGACACCACCCAAAGGCCTGGAGCCAGGCTTGAGACGGTTCACACGGTGGCTCAAGTGTGTGGCCGTGGGCTGGGAAGAGCACAGGGCGGGCACGGTGCTATGAACCTGGGCAGCCAGTGTCCCTGCATGAACCGCTCTCCACAGCCATAAAACGTGTGCGTCCTGTCTGAACAACGTCAGGTCCTGGGCAGACAGGGCACGGAACGGTTACCACCCCTGCGGACTGGACATGTGGTCACTGTTTGGTCAACTGTGAAGTTTAGCGTTGACAATTATGTGTCCTGCCCGAGGCCGGTGGGGTGGCCTGGTCCTTTCTTCCCTGAGCTAGCTCTGCTCTGTGGGAGACGCTGCATCCTCGAGTGTCCTCGGAACCAAACAAGGGGACAAGGTGGCGGAGTCACCCTGAGAGGGATCCGCGGCGTCAGGGTGGTCCGAGCTGCCTTGGTCCTGCAGGTGGGGACAAAGCCAACAGGGCAGCTGGGACAAGCCGGTGAGCTAGAGTACGGCCTCCCTCACTGGGGACAGACGTGGGTGGCCTCAGAACCGGTCAGTCCTGCCTGTGCCAACCAGAGGGTCTGGGAACCACAGATTGAAGACTTCCATGTTGGCCTTTGGGAGAGAAAGAGCGAGTTGGATTCTCATTGTCGCTCTGTTCAGAAGGAGGCTGTGGGCAGAGGGCCTGCCTGTGTTCTTGCCGATTCCACCTTCACGTTAAAAAAGAGCATTTAAGTAGCAGATTTAAGAGATCACGGAATGACTTCCAAAAGCCACGATGTTTGCATCTTAGTCTTAAAAAAATGATAATTACAGGACTGGGGATTTAGCTCAGTGGGTAGAGTGCTCGCCTCTCATGCACAAGGACCTGGGTTCAATTCCCACTACCACACACACAAAAGATAATTACTATAAAAGTTTCAGTCCATATAGGAGTGTGTAACACAGAGTGTGAAACTTCCAGATTCCTTGTCTCCGCCCCCAAGTCACAACCACATAGAATAGCAGAGGACAGCTAGGCTTTTGTCTTTGGGAGTACTTTTTCTATGCATATGAAAAACCATCTGTATACACCCAGACATGGCCAACATGTATAACTTTTTTTTTTTTTTAGAGCGGGGGGGGGGAGAGAGAGAGAGAGAGAATTTTTAAAATATTTTTAATATTTATTTTTTAGTTTTCAGCAGACACAACATCTTTGTTTGTATGTGGTGCTGAGGATTGAACCCGGGCCGCACGCATGCCAGGCGAGCACGCTACCTACCGCTTGAGCCACATCCCCAGCCCCATGTATAACTTTTTGCAAAAATGGGATCCCACTGGCACAGTACTCTGGAGCTCGGTTCTCCCCTCCGTGCCTTCTTAGAGGCTGGTGACACAGAACTGCAGTGTCTGCAGGAAGCACGTGGTGTCTGTCTTCCTCCGGGTCCTGACACTGTGGAGTGGGGTGCACAGCTCTTCACAGTCTGTGCTGTAGAGGGAATCCAAGCCATTCCTAAGAGAAGTGACAGAGAAGGACACTAATCCTGGAGGACAGAGGAGAGCTCGTGAGGAAGGACGGTTGAACACTGCCTTCCGGTATCTGCAGAACTGTCGGAAGAGTCACCGGTCCACGCTGGTGGCCCCTGGAACGTTGTGACCGTGAGAAGCTAACGGCAGCTCTGGTCAGCGCACCCTCGATAGGCTGGCTTTGGATCCCACGGACCGAGTTCTCATCTCGACTCCTCTAGTGGTGGCAGACACCTCTGTGCTGCAGCCTCTCTACCTGCAGCCTGGAGGAAGCACTTTCCCTTCTCTGCCGTCGAGGATTAAAGGAGATGTTCTGTGCCGAGCTCCCAGAGTAGTGCTGGAGCAGGGCAGGCCCCGTGCACCCAGCCGACATCGTCACGCTCTGTTGGTGATCTGGGTGTCGCGAGCTCGCTGGCCTCCGGGGGCCATCTTACCTTTCAGTGCTCAGGTGAGTAAGAATAATCTGTGTCCCTGTCAGGAGGGACTTTGGGAAACCCCGATTTTAGCAGGTGTCCGTCTTCAGTTTCTGGGAACATCCTGACTCCGGATGTACCCGAATCTTCTCCGGCTCCTTCCTGTCACCTCGTGGCTGGCTGGCTCCCACCGCTGCTCTTCTGTCTGCTACTTGCTGGGCCCCTGGCTCCTCAGGCGGGTGGGTCTTTCCTGCCTTTCCACCCCAGCGCCGCCCAGGCTTCTCCCAACTCCCCACTGCGCACAGGGACATTCCTATCGCTCAGTGGATCTTATGTCAAATGGGGGAGACCCTTGTTCCTGAGTCCAAACCCCCGTCATGTGGCTCTCTGCCCTGGGCCACATCTTTAGTCCTGGTGACACCATCTGATCAGGCCCAGCCGTTCACATCCTTTCGACTCTGGCGACTTGCCCTTCGCTGGCCCGTTTCTGATTCCTGCCTCTTCTCCAGCTCAGGCAGCGCTGTGCTGGTAAATTTTCTGTTAAAAGCCAATCAAAACTCGAAACTAGAAAAGCTGGTTTGTAACGTTTGCCCATTCCTGGGGTGTAGACACTGCCCCCGGGGCCCTTCTGGAGCACTTAGCTTGGGAAGTGCTCACACATTGAGTTGGCGGCCTCCTGGACAGCCCTGCTGGGCACGGGCCTCATGGCTGCCCACCTCATGGCTGACTCAGTTCTGGGGACAACACGTCTGGGGGAGGATTAGAGGAGGGATCTCAACTGCCTTTCCTTCACTTCAATGTCCCTTGTCACTGCCAAGGTGCTGGTGGGCCCTTTTGTACATCTTGAGAATCCTCTTCAGTATGGACCCCAAAGCTCCAGTTTGGGGGAGGGAGCTGGACCACCAGCACCAGTTTTCTAGAACCATCTATGCTTGCTTGTCTATGCTGATGTAAAGAGGAGGCTCCTGCCCAGGATCTAAAGCCCTGTTGTGTGCTACTGTCCGTCAGCCAACTGAAATCCCGGGGAGACACCAAGGCGCACTCAGGTGCCCTGCGGGGCCTTTCCCTCTCCCTGCCCTTCCCTCCCAGTACCCATGGCAGGCGTGCTTCTGGGTCAGGCACACTCCGTTCTTACTCTGCGACAGGAGGAGCAGCAACTCCGGAAGCCCACACGTCTCAGCTCTGGAAGGAGCATCATTCCTTCCTCTCTGGGAGAGAGCGCCCTTCCCACACGCCCCAGAAGGATGCCAGGTCCAAGGGCGTTCCCTTCCCTTGGCTGGACTCGCAGCAAAGTGAAAAATGCTTGGCTCATGAGTCAACAGGGTTTCAGGCCAGGACCCCCCAGGAGGAGAGAAGTGGGGAGAGAAAGAGTCCATGCCCTCCTGCCCAGAACCATCCATCTTCCCGAGCTCAGCTACCTGCTTTCCACACTGGGGCTGGGAGTTTCAAACTGACCCTTTAGGATACGAGGGGATGTAGAACCCAGGGCTGCCCCGAGACCCAGGAGAGAGGAGCGAGCCGTGCATCCACTTATTTGTCTCTCCTTGGCTCACACGGGTTCATGGGCAGCGTTTTCAACTCTTTTCTGCCATCAGTATTTAGAGTGTGTGTGTGTTTGTGAATGTGTGGGTGTATGTGTGTGTGCACATGCATGTTAGCCAAAGAATAACACAGAAGTGGACAGTTGGTGATGTAACACGTGGCTTGGACTGGCCGAGAGCCTATGCTCTTGTGCTGGACGTGTGAGCAACTGTGCTGTGTGTGGACTGGACTCTACTCTGCCATTGAGAGATGAACCTCGTCAGTGTAACCATCAGCTACAGTACTGGGCATGCAGAACCCCCGCTGTGGTGCAGGGAACGACATTAGCAAAGGTCAGTGGTCAGGGTGGGTCCCACAGGCGGAGGGATGTGGCGGCCCGGCCCGTGTTCACCAGTGATGTGTGTGTGCATGCCACTCCAGCTCCTCAGCCGCAGTTCCTGGGCTGCCCAGCGGCACCCATTGCTCACCTCAGACCTGAGGAGGTTTTTACTCCCTGTTCATAACATGACTATGCACCAGGCGCTGTCCCGGGCGCAGGGGGGGCTTCTCAGCCAGTGAACACAGGCTCTCATGCCTCTGAGGGATAGAGAAGAGGTGCTCTTGCCTGCTGCTGTCCCTCACCGGGGCTCTTCTTGTGTCCCTATAGCTTTCTTCAGTAAAAAAAAAAAAATTTAGGGTGAGGAGTACTGGGGCTGAAGGACGCTCTCCAGTGACTTGTGGCCGTAACTAAGTGCTTGAAATCTACGTCCTGTTGAGCAGGGGCTGGGGAACACTCTCGGGGCTTCCAGGCCCAGGGTTTGTGTGACTCGGAGCTCTGAGCACCGTGTGCCCAGTGGGGGACACACACTCCCTCACACCGTGGTGCCCTGGCTCGCTGAACGGCACACGGCGGCTCCTCCTGCACAGTCGCACTCTGCAGGGTGTGACCCGCAGGTGGCTGTGGACCCGGGGGACAGAGTTGGAGCAGATGAGGGTGGGCCTTCCCATAGGTGAGGTGGATGTGCTCATGGGGGTACTCTACCGAGCTCCTAGGAGCAGCGGAGGCTGGAGGCTGGCCTTGGTGGAGGCAAAGTGAGAGGCCGGAGGAGGGTGGCGGGCAGGTGGGGGCGCGTGCCTGGAGCAGGGAGGACGGAGGCAGAAGCATCGCAGGCTGCTGCGCGGTCTCCAGCAGGGCAGGCAGGGAGTCTGGGGGCACTTTGGCACCACATTTAAGGAGGTTTTCATTCTCATGAAAACACGGGGTCTGCGCCTGAAGGTGGTGCCTCCTTCCCGGCTCAACCTGCGAGTCTTTCTTTGAAGGCCACTTAGGCCCGTTCCTAGGGCTGGCCTGGCACTGGCCAGGGCCTGGAGGAAGTGCCTGCTTCCATGTCGCCCCCTGAGCACCCATCTGGCCCTGCCCTGCCCTGGCCCTGAGGGGGCAGCCTCGATCCTCGTGACAACGGTGGGCTGCAGGGTGGCTTCATACGAAGCTAATGTTTAGGCTGGATTCTCGACAGAAGAGAACCCAGGACGGTGATCAGACCCAAATACTTAAGGACTCCAAGGTGAGCATTCCAGGGTAGAAGTCCTTTCCAGAGCAGAGTGTGGCGTCCACTGCCGACGCAGGTGTAGGAGAGGCCGAGGCCAAAGCACCAACAGGTAAGTGGAGAGGCCGGGTCAGGCGGGAAGGGCAAGCCCAGAGCCGGCCCATGGAGCACAGGCCAGGGGAGAAGGGCGAGCCGCACAGTGGCCCTCTCCATTTGTTGTGTCATATTTCATCATGAGAAGGTAGCAAATGGCTTTTGGCCGTAGCTTTGTGGAGATAATTCACACACCCTGCAGTTCACCTGGTTAAAGGGTAGGGCTCAGGGCTGGGGCTGGGGCTCCGTGGTAGGGTGCTTGCCTCGCACGTGTGAGGCCCTGGGTTCATCCTCAGATCCCCATAAAAATAAACAAATGAGAGAGAGAGAGAGAGAGAGAGAGAGAGAGAGAGAGAGAGAGAGAGAGAGAGAGAGTTGTTTCACACTATACACCCATAAAAATGGCTAATATCTAAAAAAGGGGTACAGTTCAGAGGTGCTGGGCCCATTCACAGCTTCAGAACATGGTCAGCAGCCCAGAGAGTAGCCAGACGAAGCCCTGGGCCAGCAGCCCTGCCCCTGCCCTCTCCCGCCCTGGATGACCACTCACAACTCACCTGTAGACATTTGCTGGTCACTGGGTCACTTCCCATGCTCCACAGCAGAAGCAACGCTCCTTGGGACACTTGCAGAGGAGGAAGACGTGACCCTGGACCACTGTTGCCTTCAGGTGGGGCCTGCACCTGGTGCTCGGTGCCCTGCTGAGCCACGTGGGCGCTGGGGGATGTGAAGAACGTGCAGGGCAGACGTGGCTGTGGGAGGAGAGTAAGTCCCAGGTCCCTGCGAAGGCGATTCCCAGCTTGGGGATGAGGAGGAGGGTGGGGCAGCAGGACGGGAAAGGGCAGAAAGCCAGGAAGACGGGGACGTGGGGACTCTCCAATGGCAAAGGGGACTTTAAAGGTGGGAGGCCTGTGGCCACTGCAAGCTGTCCACGTGGCAGGGAGGTTGACCCCTCCCCCCTCCTCCCGCCCAGCAGCCTTCCGTGGTGCCCACCGTGCTCAGGAAGGCTTGGAAAGCACGCGTGTGTGCTCAGGAGCAGGACCCACGGCTCCTTCAGGTGGACCTGGCGTCCCTGAGGTGGGTGCAGGCAGAAGCAGGAGCCGAGGGCCGTGGTGACCCTGAGAAGGTCCGTCTCTTTGAACTCCGCGAGCCCTGGCAGAGCTGTGTTGGAATCCAGAGCTTCGTCCACGTGAATCAGATGTCCACGACGGCAGAGGACGCCCTGGATGACATCTGGATCACACACCTTCACGGAGACGCCAGCCCTGCTCAAAGATTGTTTCTGTGGGTACTCATGAGTGGAGTGCATTCCATATTGTCATGTGTTTAAAAATAAACAAAGAAAGAAAGAAAGAAAGAAAGAAGGAAGGAAGGAAGGAAGGAAGGAAGGAAGGAAGGAAGGAAGGAAGGAAGGAAGGAAAGAAAGAAAGAAAGAAAGAAAGAAAGAAAGAAAGAAAGAAAGAAAGAAAGAAAGAAAGAAAGAAAGAAAGAAAGATTGTTTCTAGAGGAAGCTTTCCTGGGACTGAGACTGTGGATACAAATAAATCAGGACTTTTGAGACTTGTGAAATGTGAATGGCTCTCCCAAGGACATGCGCCATTGCTCAGGGCCCCCAGTCCCAGCAAGTCCCCTCCAGATGCCCATGAATTTAGGAGTTAGAAATTGCTCCCAGGGTCGTTTTAAGTGATAGTTCAATGGCAGACACCAGAATATCCCTCATTTCTAAGGTAGGGGATGTTTTCTCAAGAAACTGTCACCCTCCCACAGAGCCCCTGGAGAGTAAATAGCAGAATTGGGCTGATAAATTTGGATCTTAGGCTTATGGTCATTTATGAGATTGTATTAGCTTGCCTTTATTGTGACAAAATACCTGATGAAACTGAACTTAAGAAAGAGGGAAGGTTTGTTTTGGCTCACAGTTTGAGAGGTGTCAGTTCCTGATTGGGCGTCTCTCTTGGCTTTGGACTGCGGTGAAGCAGCCCACCAGGTGGCAAGGCTGGTGGAGGGAACTGGGGCAGCCAGGAGGCAGAGGGCAGGGCTGAGTACCCACAGTCCCTTTCGAGGGCTGGCATGCAGGCACCTGCGACCTTCCATGAGGTCCCAACAGTGCTGCGGCCTCTGGGGCCATTATTCCTCCACCACAGCAGAGCTTTCTTCTCACCCACACGGCAGGATACAGCTCCGCCCAGGTGTTTAGAAAGACGTGTTGGGGAAGAGAGAGATCATTTGGGAAAGATTTTATTTTGATAGGAAAAAATAAAATAGTTAATGTTCAAATGCTTCAGGATTGTGAGTGCTTCCAAAAATGTCTTCTGCTCTAGGGAATAACGGTTTTAGACAAAAGGAAAGAAACATTTTTTACACGTTTAAACTTGATGTCATTAGTCAGAGAAGCACAGGACGTCACATCTTTCTGCTCCTGACCTCACACTGCGATTTTGTTAAGAAGATTCAGACAGAGCCACTGGAACTTAATCTCATGCTGTGGTTTACCCTTTGCAGGAAGTCCCTTTCAGAATGCAGCGAGTGCGTATAAAGAAGAGCTGTGCTGTGTTGGAACTTCCTGGCACGGGGTAAGAACTCAGGAAATAATTAGTGAATGAAGAAATGAGTAGAAGACAGATTGACCACAAACAAAACTGAAATGGCTTTTGAAGTTGAGGGAGTGCTTTTAAGTAAATAACTCTGGTTATGATTCCCGCGGTCCTGCAGGAGACGTGTGTCCTCCTCAGGTATAACGCTGGGTTCTCTAGCAGGCACGGTTTAGCCCCAGCTCAAGTTACAGCAGGAACAAGTGATTTTGAGGAAGCCAATTGGTACCACGAAGGCCTGCTGTATGTGCGGGACTCGTTGTCACTGCAGCCTGTGGGTTAACGCTATTCAGGGACGTTCAACTTGTTCTGCATCTGGGAGGAGACTCCACCCTACGCCACTGTTGTTCAGCCCAGGGCTCCTGTGCCGTGGACCCCCAGCCGGTTCCTGCTTAGGCATCCTGGCTGTGACCTTGATTGCTCTGGGCTCCCTGAGCCAATGCCTCTGTATTTAAGTCCTTAATTGCCAGAGGAGACCGTTTCCTCCTGTGCAGGCGCGTCTTCTCATCTGGACTTAATACAGATCAGCTCTCAGGCATCTGTGGAATGAGTGGCTCTGGCAATGACTCATCTTAAGGTGCCGTGTGGGTGTTTGGTTGGGAAAAACCAGCTGGCCGAGGACGGACACCGCCTCTGATTCACAGACGTGGGCAGTGACCCCTGCGGTCGGGCCAAGGCAGAGTCACATGCCTTTGGTGACTTCTTTGTTTACTCCCCGGTTAACTATGAGGCAAGAATGAGCTCTTGGCCAGAATCTAGATTTAATTAAACATGACTCTTTCTAATTTTAGAACGGGCTCGGACCTTTCTTGGAGTCATTGCTCCAAAGCAGTGCTCAGGGGAGGGAGAGAGCCTCCCGGGTGCCTCTTAGGTCACTCAGGTACTGGTGGGCAG
This sequence comes from Ictidomys tridecemlineatus, assembly GCF_052094955.1. Taxonomy (NCBI): domain Eukaryota; kingdom Metazoa; phylum Chordata; class Mammalia; order Rodentia; family Sciuridae; genus Ictidomys; species Ictidomys tridecemlineatus. The sequence goes on along the minus strand of NC_135483.1, from coordinate 193,696,254 downwards.
CGGGTGGGCATCTGCCGAGGCCACAGACCAGGGCCATGCTGCAGGCGAGGCCACTCTTGGGCAAAAGGGAAGAGGGAAGTCAAGACATCCCAAGTCTCAGACACCTGAGCCGGATTCCAGTTGAACTAGACAGACCTTCCCCCCAGGCGCCCACGGGCTCTGGAGAGCGGCTTCTGCTTCACGTTTATGCAGCGTGGTTCAGACAGCGACGACGATGCACCACTGAGCCACGTGCATCTCATGTTGGACCAAGTGGAGCTCCCAAGCCACTCTTCGTCCACTCAGCCGGGGACATTCACTGAACACCTTCCACTGAGCCAGGTCACAGGACTGTGTCCACTGCAGTGGGGGAACCCAACAGCTTTCAGATCGCGGCCTCAGCGCCATCTCTGTAGGCAGGGCTACGGCTTCCTCGCACGATCCCATCACCAAAGTGCACCCCGCCCAGTGCCTCCATCGTCATCACTATGTCCCCGTCCCATACCAGCCTTAGATCAGCCATCACTGCCACTGATACCCCACTGTCCTGACAGCCCCCAAGCCAACACCACCACTGTGATCACCAACCCCACCGGGTTCCTACAAACCGCTCTGTATTCACCCCAATCCTGGGCTCCCACTTGCCTTTGGCAGAAGTGGAAGCTCAGAACAGTTCCTTCCTGGGCCGCAGGTGACAAGCAGGTGGAGCTGGAAGTTCTCAGCTGCTGGAGGTGCACAGGGGCAGGCCACCAGAGTCCTGGGGATAAAATCCGCTGCACTGACAGCTTGTCGGATCAGTGCTTTACGTATTTTGAAGCAACTTTACATTTATTAAATATTTAAGCTGATAACAAATCTTAGAGAATAACAAGGATAAATTATTATGGTCAAATTCTAAAACAGGTTTTGCTGAGTATCTCGATCCCAAAGCAGGCGTGCGGTGAACTAAGTGTCTGATAGCACAGTTCCAAAATTAATCACTGAAGTGTGATGTGGATGCAGAAGTTATTCCAGGGCTTTTGGCCAATTCTGGATGAGCTTTCTAGTGGGAACCGTGCATCTAAAAACTAGATTGGAAGGTGCCTGAATTCTGTATGGCTACAGGACTCATCAGGATTGGACCTTTTGCTCGACTAAAAGTGGCCTATATTTTTCCTCACAAAGGATTGTACAGGAGGCTCCTGAATTACCAGTTCGATCAGTCAGTGACCAGCTGTCTCCACTGAGAGACTCCATGCGGGATGCTCTGGACACAAGGGAACAAGCCCTGAGTCCTATTGTCGTGATGGCAAAAGGTGCCACTCAGACAGTCCAGGGGGAGAAATAAAGAATGCCCACGGCTTCTGCCCTAGTCAATGCTTTATTCACTCAAATCACTCAGTACAATTTTACTCTATAGGTTCTTAATCAAGAAAATGACAATCCTTAATGCTGGGCACTGCCATAGACAAAATCAACCCACAGCAAACAATTCTAGTTTAATTCTGAGCACTGCAAACACACTTCATCATGACAGGCTCATGAAGACATTCCCTCTGCAGGTAAGTTCAGGTGTCAGATCCAGAGTCTCAAGCCCTAGGCTCTGAGTCCAGCAGATGCCCTCTCTCTCAGACATGGTGATCAGGTCAGGGACCAAGGCAGGCTTCTCCTGGGGTGGAGCTGACGGCTGGCTGAGGAGAGGTGGTAGGGAGAAGTCGTGGCTCTCAGCAGGGTCAAGGTGTGGCTGTAGAGTTTGAGAGAGGTGAGGAGGATGCAGAGGGTCAGGCACATGATAAGAAGAGTTGGGACGTCAGTCCAGGTCCTCACCAGGCTCTCCAGCGTGAGGGCTCAGTGTCAGCTGGCTGAATGTTCATTTGCTCCCTTATGTATACCAAATTTTGGGGATTTTGACCCCTCTTTTAATCTGTATCAGCTGCCACTAGGTCTCTCAGTGACGTCGTTTACCCTGGGGATAAAACATCTGGTCTGGTGGCCCCACCCTGATCTTTTCCTTTCTCTTGTCCAGGAGGAGGCTGCCAGAGGCTTCACTGAGCTTGTCAGGGAGGGGAGAGGTGACCTGCTTGTGCCTGAGGGCCACACTGGAGGCTGGGTCAGGCACCCACCTGGTGGGACTGCAGGTTTCAAACTGGAGTTTTAAGACGGAGGTGCTTAGGCCCAGGCCGCAGGCCACCCCCACACCCCTCGTGAGGAGCAGGCAGGGCCCCCGGGTGCTGGCTGTGGAGGGCCTGTGACCAAGGCTTCTCCTGAGGGGGGTCTTTGAGCATAAGAAACATAAAAGCAGGTCCCCAAGGCCTGGGGGACAGGCAGAGTGGACGGCTCTAGGGGCACTGCAGGTGGGCAGGAGCGAGGCCCCTCAGTCGGCCTCCAGCTTCCCCAGGCACCAGGGAAGCCTCCCGAGGTCCCCTCCGTCCCAGGCCACTGGGAGGTTGGTCCCCAGGGTGGCACGGACACGGGTGGAGAGACAGAGCCAGCCTTGGAAGGTCTGGTGCGCCCAGAGGAGGTGGAACCTCTTCTGTGGGTGTCGGGATCCACAAGGATCAGCAGAGATGCTGGTAGCGATGGCAGGCGACCAGGCTCGCGGTGGCGGTGGGGACAGACAGGTCTCCTAGTAAGTGTGCAGGGGACAGACGCAGGCCCTGGGGCTGGTGGAAGACCAGTAGGATCTGGCCATTGAGTGTGAGTCACGACTTGTGACTGGCCGGGAGGGACAGTGTGCGGGGTTGACCGGAGCAGGCGGTCATGTCCTGTTGGAGGATCTATGGGGCTTCATGGGCTTCAGGGAACAACGAAGCAGCCCTATAGCCCTTCTGCAGGAGCAGGCTTCCACGGTCCTCGTAGGCCTGTTCTCCAGGACCTGGAAGACGGGTGCCAGACTGGCGGACCTCCTGACACTGCGCTGAGCTGGGCATCCCCCCGACACAAGAGCGCAGTTCAAACAGGGCCGGGATGTCTCCGACCGAGAAACCGTCCCCAACACAAAGTCTCCCGAGGCCTGATTCCCCCAGGGACTTCCTCCTGCTTCAGCTCCTGGGATTCTCAGATCTGAGGCTGCTGTGTGCAGAGTCGTCATCCGTGTGACAGAGGGCGAGGTCTCTGTGGGTAGTGTGTGGGGACAGGAGTGGGTGGGGGCCGGGGAGGGCCATGGCAGACTCAGGCTGCTTGTCCCCATGGCTGGGGGGGAGCGGTGTGTAAGAACGCAGTGTGCAGGACGTGGCGCTGCGGAGCCCTGGTGGGGTCTGGCCTCTGCAGTTTCCGAGCTCCTGTATCCCAGGCAGTCGGCGCTGAGGGCTGGGTAGCAGGAGCCACTCGGAAGAGACCTGGAAGGAGGAGGGAGGCCGGGAAGGGGTTCCAGGTGGAGTTGGCGCCAGAGGAGATCGATTAGCCCGAGGCTGGGAGTCTGGGCTGGACCACCAGGTATCTGGGTGGGGTCTGGGTGGGGGGGGTGTGTTCACGACCTCGGGCTGCCACAGGCAGGGACTATGAGCTCGAGGGTCACCACTGCAGCGTGTTCTCCCCTGCTTCTGGAGGAAACAAACTCGAAAATCAGATTATCTGCAGGGCTGGTGCCTTCTGAGGCTCTGAGGGAGGCTGGCTGGCCTCTGTCCAGCTGCTCTGGCGGCCACAGCCGTCCTCGGCCTCGCCTGCTGGCGCACGACCCCCGCAGTCTCTGTCCGTCTCCACTCTCCCCCGGGCTCCCCTTCGCTCTGGCTCTCACGTGCCCCTCTCTGTTCTCAGCCTTTGGATCTGGAGCCCACCCTAAACCCAGAGGAGCGCATCTTGAGACCCTCTGCTCTTCGCATCTGCAGACACTTGACAAAGGAGGTCCCGGGAAGTGGGGCTTGGACTGTGTTTCCTGGGGACACAATTCGACCCACACAGAGAGTCATGGACTTCACAGATGCCACCAGACCGTGTGGCTGAGACTGGGGGGAAGGCAGCAGGCCTGGGGGGGATGGGGCACCTCCTTCTGGCTCTTCAGGCACTGAGACCCGAGGACACCAAGGTAGCGCTGGTGGAGGGCAGGGCACTCAGCTTGAAATCAGCCGCTTTAAGGTTTTCACACACACACACACACACACACACACACACACACACACAAGGTTCCAGGTGGGTGGTCGGGATCGGCTGGGTCCCCCTTGAGGCCATCAGCGGGGCAGATGAAAGCTCTGCTGTCTGCCATCCGTCTTGCGCTGACACTTCATCAGCGTCATCACCGTCAATCAGGTGAGTTTTGTCTTTATTCCCACGGAGCGCGGTGGGTGGCTTGGGACACCCACGAGAGGCCGCACCCTGGGACGTCTTCCGTGCCAGCACCTGGCAGACAGAAGCACTGGGGGCTCCACGGCAGGCCTGGGGGGTGATGCTGGGAAGGTGTTTCCAGCAAACAGAGCCGCCGTGGGCTTCTGCGGTCAGGGCCTCCTCTCCGGCTCACAGGGGCCGAGAAGGACCCGTGACCTCGGCCGGGCCTCTACGGCCGGGGCGTCTTTGAGTCACAGGAGACTCCTCAGATTCAGGTACTTTGGATGCCAGCCAAAGGAGACTCTCTGCCTTCTTCACCCAATAGGTCTGTGGTTTATTTAAACGTCAGACTCCCAAACAGGCGTTTCCTGGGTTTCATTCAATGGACCAACAGCCCCAGTGTAGACCAAGGGCCAGGTTTGGTAGCCATTTCAACCCAGCTTCAGACAGCGGATTCCTGACGAGCTGCAGGGTGAACCCTTCCATCCTGAGAGTGAGAGTGACATCGCCTCCATGAAGACACCCGCCACGAGTCGGTGGAGCGCGTAAAACCTGCTAACAGACCCTGAACACTGGGACACCAAGCACTCGCCCTCAGGTGGCCTTGTAGACAGTGTGAACCAAGAGCGTATTAAGAAGTCAGATCGCCATCTGGATCTGGTGGCGCAGGACTGTAATCCCAGTGGCTCGGTCGGTGGCTGAGGCAGGAGGATCGCAGGTTCAGAGCCAGCCTCAGCGACTCAGAGAGACTCTGTCTCTAAATGAATGTAAAAGGGCTGGGTGTGGCTCAGGGCTCAGTGCCCTTCTAAATGAAGGGCTGGGTGTGGCTCAGGGCTCAGTGCCCCTGGGTTCAATCCCCAGCACAGGAAAAAAAAAGTGAGATGTTTTCCCTATTTGGAAAGGAATCCATGTATATTGTGGAAAAGATGCAAACTCATAAAAGAAAATGCAAACAAGAGAATAAAATCACCAGGACTCAGCACCCAGGCAGCACGTCTATTTCTGTGAGTGCAGATGTCTGGGTGTCCCAGCAGCATGTCTGTGTGTTTGTGTGTGTGCGTGCATCTGTTGGTGTGTGTCCATGTGTATATGTGTGTGTATGTGTCCATGTGTCCATGTGTATGTGTGTGTGTATCTGTGTGTGTATGTTTGTGTATGTGTGTGTATGTGTGTGTGTCCGTGTGTGTCCGTGTATCTGTGTGTCTGTGTGTGTCTGTGTGTGTGTCTGTGTGTGTGTCTGTGTGTATGTGTGTGTGTGTCCGTGTGTGTGTCCATGTGTGTGTGTCTGTGTGTGTGTCTGTGTGTGTGTGTGTGTGTGTATGTGTGTCTGTGTGTGTGTGTGTGTCCGTGTGTGTGTGTCTGTGTGTGTGTGTCCGTGTGTGTGTCCATGTGTGTGTGTCTGTGTGTATGTGTGTGTGTGTGTGTGTATGTGTGTATGTGTGTGTGTGTGTGTGTGTGTGTGTGTCTTCCTGTGTGGGCTGCTGGTCGCAGGCTCCCTCCCTCTCACTCTGGAATCTTCTGGCTGCCTGGTCACCCCCTCCTCTCCCACTCTCTGGGATCTTGGAGGCCATCAATCACCAGAACCGCTTCCTGTGACGGCCCGTGGGACCAGATCTTTTCTCTTCCTCTTGTAAAGCCCTCTGACCCTGGTCACAGACTTCATTTTGATTTCCACATTTAAATGTCATAGACTATTTTCAGGGGGCGCCCGTGACCTGGGATGTGGAGAGACGTGCGGGTCAGGCCACACAGCGAGCCCCTGGCCTCGGCGGCTTCCCCTGTGTCCTGCTCTGCTCTGGCAGGAAGTCGGCCCTGACCCTGGATGGTCCTAGCTCACGGATGGGGGTGATCCTCACCCATCTGAAGATCACTTAGCCACAGACCGTGCGTGCAAAGGGCTTCATGAAGGGGGTATTTCTTTTGAACGCTTTGCTTGGGGTGACTTGGGATGGGTGGGATGGGCCATGGTCACTGATGTGAGGACAGGGACTCTGCTCATCTTGTCCCCACTGCGTTTCCAATGCAGGAACCGTGCCAGGAGGGACACAGACCCAGGGCACGCGTCAAATGAAGGAGATTCACCACTAAACAGTGTTGTTGTGGAGTCTCCGCTCTGGTGTGCACCCCGTGCTCGGCCAATGGCGTGTCCCACGGCGCCCACGTCCCTCCCAGGTCCTGCTCTCCGGGTTCTGGCTGATTCTCTGATCAGCCTTCACGGTGCAGAGCGGACCCCACAGTTTACAAAACAGCTTCTTATCCAATTTTGTTAAGATTAATATCTCGGTCTTTGGAGCACTACATTTCTTCCATTCTTCACGGGGAGCCACAGGATCACGAATGGCATGAGATGGATTCTGAAAGAGTCTTTCTTGTTTGTTCTAGGAGTATTTATCCAGTACCCTCTACATGCGAGGCAGAGCGATCGACATTGCTGCACGAATATTGAGCTAAAATAGCCACGCCCCTGGCCGTCCCGGGAGCTCGAAGTCTATTAGGAGGGAAAGGAGACTCACCCCCGTCCTCCAGGAGCCAGACTCCGACTGGCCGCAGAGACCCCACCTGTGGTCTTCCTGTCCTTGTACAGTCCCCTTCCACACAAGCGTATGGGGACATGGTGACATGTGACTTGGAAGCTGGCTTATAAAGACGTGCTGTCTCCACACGGCTGTCCCTTCGTTTGCTCTCTTTCAGGAGAGAACAGGCAGATGCTGTGGAGAAGCTGAGAAGCTGAGGCCTCCTGCCAACAGCCAGCATCAACTGGTGGCCCTGGAATGACCGCCTCAGAAACGGCTCCTCCATTCCAGACGCACTTCCTAATGCTGGCATTCTTGGCCACAGCCTAGCCATAACCTTGGGGGTGACCCTGAGCCAGAACCACCTGGCCAAGCCGCTTACAGACTCCTGACCCACAGAAACCACGTGATAGCTGGGATGCTGGCTGTGGTTTTAGGCTGCTAAGTGTCGGGGTCACTTGTTACACAGCTGTAGGTAACTGATACTCATCTCGTAACCACATTCATAGTAGTGGGGTAAGGGCTCTGAAGGGAAGGAGCGCTGTTGTATGAGGGCGTGGGACACACACACTCACCTGGGTGGACTCTCGCGGGAATTTGCCTGTCTCTGGATGCCAGAGCCTTGGCTGACTCTCGCTGAAGATCCTCGTGTCCTGAGAGCCAAATGGGCTCCTGTGTGCTGGGTGTCCTTAGTCCAGGCTGCGTGAGAATGACAGGGCCCTTGCTGATCAGGGTCTGGCCGAGCAGGGGCCCTCACCCTGGCCCTGCGTGACCACTCACGTGTAGCCACCAGGAAGACGACTCACCAGGCCCCACTTCCTCCTCCTCCGGAGACCAAGACAACTCCCAACCCACCCAGCAACTGGATCATCTGAGCTCCGAGCAGCTGGTCTTCACGTCTCCCATCTCTGTTGATCTTCTCTCTGGGCCTCCCATGTTCTTGCCCCAGAGACTGTGTCAGAACACAGCCCGTGGGGAGGTCTCCGTGTACCTATGAGGGACAGTTCTTCACCTCCACTCTGGAGGGTCAGGCTTTCCCAGGGGCGTGGCCTGCCCCAGCCTGCCCTGGAGGGCCGTGCTGGCTGCCGCTGGACCTGCTTTCACAAGAGCAGCCTCTCTCCATGGCTGCAGGAGGCTTGTCAGGAGCCTGTGTCCTGCACAGCCAGGGCATGTGCCTGGACCCCGCGATGGAGGCGTCTGTCGGGTCATTCCTTCCCTTCAGGACGCGTTCCTTGACTGGTGGTCCCCAGCGGAAGACAGGCCCTCCTTGCACGTGGGCCCTGCCCATCCATGCCACCCATGCAATGCCAGCAAACCCTGCCCAGGCACTGCAGCCAGGCCTGGGAGGGCCCTGCACCCAGCACAGCCCGGGCACACAGAGGGGGCCCGCAGGTGTTTGTCGAGGATCGGGTGGTAGTCTATTGCCTACTCGATGCCACCCCTCTGCCTGGCCACCCTCTGCTCCTGGCTCTCCCCTGCAGAGAGAAGTGCCTCAACCTTCTCATGGGGGGCCAGCAGGGGCCCCATTTCCAACCAAGGGTCAGTCCTTGGCTCTGTCTATGGGACGGTGGACACCACACCCTGACAGTGTATCTGGGTAGCGTTCACACCCACAGCCTCAAGCCCCTTCCCCAACTGCACCAGGCCCTGTGGGTGCACTTACTGACCAGTGGGTCTGGAACTTCACTCACTCATTTCACAAATATTTCTGGGGCATCTCTCAAGGCCTCAAGGATACAGCAGAGAATACAAGAGACACAGCGCTTTCCTGCTGGCGCGGGGTGGGCCGATGAACAATACGTAAACAATCAGCACATTGGGACAATCCTGCCAGGTCCTGGGGAAGAGCTGGGCCAATCTCCAAAGCAGGCAGCACCCAGGGCACTGACGGGGCTGGGGACGTCTGTGCACATCATGGTGCCCTAGGCTGGCCCCCGGGGAGGGCCTGGTCCTTGCTGACTAGGAGGCCTGGCAGGAGGCTGTCCACATCCAGGGCAGAGGTCACCTTTGATGGCTGGTGCCCAGAGCAGCCGCTACGGGGAGACCGGAGGAGATGTTGAAAGTCCAAGTGCTTTCAAGGATAGACCTTCAGGGACCCATTAATACCACCCTGTGCATCACTAAGTGGGAAAATGAAAGGTCTTCTGACCCCCCCCCGCCCCCCAGCCCATTCTGTGATCCTGGCTCTGGTGGAGAGATGGCCCCGGGGTGGCAGTTCCAGTCAGCTCTTAAGTGCTGCAACCCAAAGGCCTACCCGACAAGAGCACGTGTAAGGAGGAAAGGCTTATCGGGGCCCAGGGTTTCAGAGGTCTCGGTTTATGGGTGGCCAACTCCTCAGGGCCGAGGTGAGCAGAACAGGGTGGTGGGAGGGTGCGTGGCGGACGGCAGCTCAGGGCCTTCCACCGAGAAGCAGAGAGAGAGCTCTGCTTAACAGGAAAAATACACACCCCAAAGGCAGGCCCCAAGGACCCTCTCCTCCAGCCCACCCTACCTGCCCTCAGCCCCCATCCAGTTAATCCCAACCAGAGGATTAACACACTGATCAGGCTGAGCCTTTTATAACCCAATCGTGTCGTCTCTGAACTTGCGTTGTCCCACACACGAGCTTTTGGGGGACATCTGTTACCTAAGCCATGTCAAGGCCCTAAGACCTGCTCTTGCAGAGGCTGTGGTCCTGGGCCGTAGACTCCTCATCCTGATGATCATGGAGAAGAGAGTGAAGGACATCGTAGGTGTCCCGAATTTCTGGTGACACAGAGATCTGCTCTCATGCCTGATGGGGGGACGTTTTGGAAAGGGGACATGGATCACAACGGCTCTCCTCTCCTCCCTGTTTTGGAGAACGTTCCTGTCATCACAGACTGGCCTACATATGACCGGGGATGCCAGTTGGAGAGGCAGGGAGGCCCGTTGCTCCCCTGTGGAAGCCAACACGGAGGTAGACTGTGCAGCCCGTGAGGAGGCCGGGCCACTCAGACCCCGACAGGTGGTCAACCTGCCCTCCCGCAGGCAGCTCATCTCCACGGCTGATGAGCAGGGGCAGGAGAGAGCAGAGGGCGCCCCCAGGCACTGTGAGGAGCGATTCCTGGAGGTGCCTCCAGCTGCTGTCCTGCCTCCTCTCCAGAGCTCAGTCTGGAGGCCACATCCAGCCTCCAGGGGCCTTGGAAAGATCATGTTTTTTGCAAAATGACGTGAGGAGCAGGCGGATGGCTGACATTGGGGTCCTCAGCCCTGGCCCTGGGTCATGACTTGTGTATCAGGTGGCCTGGCTGGGACAGTGGCCTCTCTCCCTCTTAGGAACTTACACTGGGGTTCAGGGGCACGGGCCAGTCCCAGCATGGAGCCCCAACTGTGGGAAGGGGGGACTCATAGGAGGGTGCTGGTCTTCCTGGGGGACGGGTCACTGCACTGTGCTGTGGGAGTGAAGCCGGGTGTGGGCTGCACGCCTGTAATCCCAGCAGCTCAGGAGGCTGGGGCAGGAGGATCGCAAGTTCAAAGCCAGCCTCAGCACCTTGGCGAGGGCCTAAGCAACTCAGTGAGACCCTCTCTTTAAATAAAATATATTAAAAAGGCTGGGGATGTGGCTCAGTGGTGAAGCACCCCTGGTTCAATCCCCAATACCTCCCCTCCAAAAAAGAGTAGAAAGGGGCAGGGAGGGGCAGGGGGGCTGCAAGGGAGGCTGATGCTCAGTAGTTGAAGAGAGGCTGACACCTCCGTGGGCCTTGGCAGGAAGGCTGGCTGCACAGCAAGCTACCGGACACCGCGGATTGGCGGTGGCCCTCAGGAAGCCACCGCGTGTCCTTAGGCGGGAATCGATGAGAACAGATTTCCGAAGGTTAAGCTGAGGCTCTTAAGATGACACCATCCCGGACAATCTGAATGGGCCCAGAATCCAGTGACAAGTGTCCTCATGACAGAGAATACCCAGAAGGAGAGACGCTGGGTGAAGACGGAGGCCGACCCGGAGGGACACAGCCACATGCCGAGGACCCTGGGGCCACCAGGAGCTGGGGAGGCGGGCACAGGCCCTGAGCCTGGCACCTGGACCTGCACTTCCCCGCTCTGGCACCTGGACCTGCACTTCCCCGCTCTGGCACCTGGACCTGCACTTCCCGGCTCTGGCACCTGGACCTGCACTTCCCCGCTCTGGCACCTGGACCTGCACTTCCCGGCTCTGGCACCGCGGGAGAACGCGTCTCCACCGTAAACTACTGGGTCTGTGCCACCTGTTACAGCAGCTCTAGGAAACAGGCACTTTGCTTCAAGGTGCGTCCACCCCTGCCCGCTGGCCTCCACGTGTCCACTTCTGGCTGCCCAGGAGGCTGCTCCATGGTGGATGAGAAGCTCTCGGCACTGAAGGCCAGGAAGCCAGTGTGACATCCCCAGCTGTAGGTCCTTGCCTGGACTTCTTGGCTCGGCCCCTCCCAGAGAACAGGGGAGGCCATGGCACGGAAGGGATGGAACTCTGTGGAGGTGGCTTGGTTCCTGGTCACGTGCTCAGTTCAGGTGCTGACCTGGGTTTTCTGACTCCTCCTTTGCGCCCTCTTTTCTGAGGCACAGCTGTGCTGGGTGCCAAGGGAGCACTGCACTTTGGGACCAGGGACCTCAGTGGCACCCTACTCTCATGGAAGCTTGTCCCCCGCCACCCAGGACTTCATCTGTTCTGACGTCGCAGGAGAAGGGCATCCTGGGTCTTGTGGGCCTCGGTGTCCTGCGTGCCGGGCCTCCTGTCTCACCGGAGGCTGGTGGTAGCCGGGGGCTCCCCTCCTGCTCCGTTGAGCCCACTGCTCTCTTAGGGCGCTGCGTGTGCTGGAGGCTCTCTGGGCCCTGTCTGGTCTCCAGTGTGTTTCTGCAGTCAACAGGGTTTGGATGAGAAGACTGTGCTGGGCACTGGGAACACCCGCCCTCCGTGACGGGCGTGGGGTATGGGCCGGAGCTGGCGGAGCCTTCACTGACCGAGCAGACGGACTGAAAGTGGTGTTCTTTTCTCCCCCCTTTCCAGCATGAAGCCGCGCGATCCTTCCCAGCCAGAGTTTATCCCCATGAGGCTGGATGTTGGCCACTCTGGCTTTATCTCAAGATCTGGCCCAGGGCCTGGGACAGAGGAGCGGAGGTGGCCCAGGCGCTGTGGAACTGAAGGAAGCATCTGTGCATCCCCCAGGCCTGCCAGCTACAGTATACAGTAGGTGTGTGATAGATGGCTTTCATAGAAAACTGATCACCTAGAGAGACTCTTTCTGATGAGATGAAGTATCAGAGAACACTTGCTCCTAGCCCAGACGTCCAGGGCCAGGTCCCCAGGAACCTGAGACAGAGACTCTGTGCGAGAGGCACGCTGGGAAGTCCCTTTGGGGCATACTAGGAGCAGGACTGGGCACCAGGAGAAGTGGACTGCAGCCACCAGGAGCCTCCGCTAGCCCTGCAGGACACTCCAGGGCTGGAACAGGTGACAGGAGATGCTCTGAACAAGGCAAAGGGCTGAGCCTTGCACTTTTGTGTCACCTAGTCTCTGGATGCTGACTGTCCCCAGAAAACATGGTGACCTTGAATGTGGCTGAGGGTGATCACCACAAAGGAAGTTGCTGGTGAATCTTTACCTGAAGCTGGGAGGGATCTGGTGTCAGGCCACCTGGGTGCAGCAGCCACGCTGCCCATGGTCACTGGCCCAGTCTGGGAGCAGCTCCTCTGTGACTTGGGTTGGTGGGATTTCTAGGGGAGTCTTAGAAGAGCAAGGGGCATGGTTCAGATACTGTGCATCTCCCCTGCAGCTCACCCCAGAACCTCCACACTGGGAGGGTCCCACAGGGGAGCATCTCTATTTGTCCCTGAGGCTTGTATCCTGTCACCAGGCCCTTCTTAGACCAGGGCTGCTGCTGTAATTGAACATTTACCGTCAAATTTGAGCCCGGAAATACAAATCCTGCCCAGTGGAACACAGTCAAGCCATCTCTTCCAAGAAGGGATTTGTGGTTAATGAGATTCATGAATCGCTGAGCACCCGAGGCCCTCCAGGAGACAGACAATTCATGTGAGCACGTTTCTGATCCTGAGAAGTCTGGACACAGAAAAATTTCAAGCCTGTTGATTTTCTCAACTCTTGTTCACAGAAATATTTTTCTCTCTCTTCCTCTCTCTCTCTCTCCCCGCCCCACACCTCTCCTCTCTCTTTATTTCTCTCTATTAAGAGAGCCAACATACATTGAAAACCACGATTTTTAATTAGTTCCCAAATTCCAGCTTTAAAAACGCAGGTACCTTTAGACAGGGCCCCACATTATGTCTCATATTCTTGCATGAATGGATTTAATATTTTCCTTATGGATAGAGTGAGTGAAGGCAAAATAAAAATCCTGGTTGGTGTGGTGGAGAGGGATGCGGGGGGCACTCAGCCAAGGAGGAGAGAGACCCAGGATGGATTGGGCTGCTCACCCTTTCTCATCTCCACCCCCTGCCAGTCACCGTTTGTTAAAAGCAGGCTGAACTGACGTGTGTTCCTCCGTGCAGCAGCAGCGGCGGGCGGCAGAAAGACTTTGTGGGGCCCGAGCTTGGCAGCAGAATCGGTAGCAGAGCTGGCAGTTGCAGATGCACAACGGGGCTGTAAATCACAGCCAGCTCTGGGGTTGGGGAAGCTCTTGCAGTCTGGGATCCTGCAGGAGACGGTGCAGGCTGTAGGCTATGAATCACACACACCGCCTGTGAGCGGGAGGGGCCGGGGTCTCGGTCAAGTGAAGATGCAAGCTGGCCAGGCCGTGGCCAGTGCTCTGGGTCAGCAAATCCCGCCTGCTCTCTCCGGGAGGGGCTGGCTTGCTATAAACACAGCTTTTGCCATGGTGATGATCTCCCCTTTGAGAACATTCAGCATCAACATTTCATCAATATGGATGGTAAGAAATAAATCCGCCTGCTGAATGAGGCAGCCTTCCCGTATCGTGGAGACGCACAGATTTTTGTTTTGCCTTTAATAAGGGAGGATCCTTGGGAGGCGTAAGTGGGTCGAAGCTATCTCAGGGTCGTAGGCCGTAAGGCAGGGGTTGGACTCCACGGCTGCATGGCACAGAGCTGTGCAAACAGGGAGGCCAGGTGTAAACAGCAAGCACCCCGGCGTGGGGCTCACAGATGGAGTCAACGCCCATCAAATCCTCGGCTGGGCACGTGTGGATTTTTAAAATCCTTGTCTGGCTAGCAGCATGACCCAATTTCTAAGTGTTAATTTTACTCTTAAAGCAAAACCTCAGGCTGCTGTTGCTGTGGGGAAGAGCAGGGATGCAGGTAAAGACACAAGGGAGGAGGGAGGGAGTCTGTGTGGCCAGGAGCTCGGCTCCCAGTGGGGAGGTTCTGTCACATTGAAACACATGTCAGGTGTGGCGGTGCACACCCGTAATCCCAGACTTGGGAGGCTGAGCAGGAGGACAGAAAGACGAGACCAGCCTCAGCAACTTAGAGAGACCCTGTCTCAAAATGAAGACAATAAGGGCTGGAGATGCACCTCAGTGGCAGATGGAGTCCTCAGAGACACTCACACAGTGACAGTCCAACTCAGGCCTTCGTCCACCTGGTGTCACCAGGGCAGGGGAGAGTAGAAGGTTCCCCTTGAGCCTCAGAGGAGCTGCAGCTCACCTTCTGCTAAACACTCCTGGGGACAGGCTGGGCTTCTGTGTTACCGGGGCAAGGGTCTGCCAGGGACTTGCATCCAGAGCTCTGAGAAGGCATGAGGTAAACAGGCTGCACTTCACCGTGAGCTGCAGGCAGATGAGAGCGAGCAGGAAGGGCTGTCACCTGTATGAGACTGTGGTGCCAAGAAAGGGACTCAGCTATGGTCCCAGAAGGAAATCATGACAAGAGGACGGGAGGAAGGACTGGCGGGGAGTCTGCTCAGGGAAGCGGAATTCTAGAATCATCCCTGGTCTGCAAAAGCAGGTAGGAATTCCCTCGCAGGCCGGCTCTTGATGGTCCTCCTGGGGAGGTGCTACTTCCTGGAAGCCCGGGGACATGGGGGCAGGGGCATGGTTGTGAGAGTGCCCAAGGGTCACCAGGACCTTGACCCTTACCCTCCTGGGAGGACCTTGCCCGTCCTGCAAGGGAGATGGAACATGTGGCACAGGGACGGACTGCATCTGAATCTTGGGGACAGGCCCAGCCAGGTCCTGGGGACATTTCACACAGCCCTGGAGCAGCGGCAGAGAGAGGGACAGGAGTCCTGGAGGGGCTCATCATCCTGAGCACACGAGAGGCCTCTGGCCCCCAGAAGTACTGGGAGACATTTGGAGGAGCCTGGGTGGGGGCAGCCTCGAGCAGGAGGCCTTTGTCATCATGGTGCTGCTGTTGGTTGTTTTAACTTCTCCACCAGGGTCTTGGGAACCCAGGTCACCAGGCCAAGAGAAGCCCTGTGCCCAAGGACAGCCAAGGTGGACCTGCAGAGTAAGGCTTGGGATCCCCAGAGCCCAGCCGTTTCTTTACGTGTGACCTTCTGTCCCTTGTGCGGGACTCCTCTGCACAATGAGGAGTCTGAAGAGGACCTTCCAGGGGAGTGGGCGGGCGGCGGTTCCCTCTGCTGTCCCTGGTGTGAGTGGCCAGCAGATGAAGCCTCTGGTGGAACCCCCTCCTCCCCCTCACTGAGCCCAGCTCTGCTGCTTCTTCAGTCGCTGGCCTCAGCACATTGTGACCAGGCCTGGTCCCATACTGAGCTGACCCTGGGTTAACGGAAGCTCAGGCACAGCTAGATCGGGGAATAACTGCTGAGGCCTGGGACCTGGAGGAGAGAGATGGAGAGAATTGACCCGCGGGTTGTTCCTCCAAGGACCGTATGTTTCAATATGCAAGAGGATGTGCTGGGCCTGTCCCCCTCCTTCTCCTCTGCCTTCCTCCTGCTTCCCACCCACTCACCCTCCCACCTCTCTCCTTGGCTCCTGGCAACCGTGTCCACCCACCACCATGCTCCCTGGTCCTGGCTCTGGACCGGGGAAAGAGAGAGGGAGGATAGGGGCTCACTGTCATCTGGGGGTGAGGAGGGGTGTCCCTAGGACCTCTCAGCTACCCCTCAGGACTGTGCACTCTGAAGAACGTAGAAGATTAAGCTGGGTTTGGCCTTCGCTCTTCAAACTCACCCCCCTGCCCCCCGACAGCTTTACATACAGGAGGCAACGCGGACACTCCCTGCCAGCACTGAGCAGTGACAGAATCCAGTCAACTGGCCACTCCCAGAGCTTTGACCAAGGCACCAAAGTGGCAGTGACTGGGTAGAGCCATGGTGAAGCCTGTCACCTGACCTGCCTTCCCGCACCCCTGTGTGGGTGAAGCTGGCAGGACAGGGTGGCCTGGCAGGCCCCGGGCTCCCAAGTGGCTCACACACAGTGGCCTGTCCCTCCACCTAGGCCGGCAGCTAACGAGGTGCTTCGTAAGCCACAAGGACCAGCTGAAGAGCTGACTCGTCTTCGGAGAGGGTGACAGAATGAAGTGATTGAGTTAGACAAAGTGCCTGTGAGCGGGAGAGAAGGTGTCAGGCCTGACAGCTCCTGTCAGGGACTTTAAAGACAACGCCCGGGCTTGGGAGCAAAGGGGCCCTCCTCTCTGACTCCTGCTGGCTCTGAGGCCACCGTGGGAGACGCCGTTGTGTACTGAGATTTTTAAAAGTCTGTTCCATGTGGGAGTGAGAAGTAACAAGTGGAGACAGGTCATCCCTGCCCGGGAGCCCAGGCCTGGACAGATGGCAGTCCCACACTGCTCCTGGGGAAGGGGTTGAGGGTTCAGAGTACATCGTTTTGGGGTTCTGTCCAGGGCAGTAGGGGACAGATGAAGCATGGCCCTTTCAGACTCTGGGTGTGACACTGAGCTTGGGGTTCAGGGGTGAGCCGGAGCCTCAGCAGGAAATGGCACCAAAGGACAGGAGCCAGGAGGACTAGGGCAGGTGGGGACAATGGGTGGTAGACTGTGAGCCAACGTGAAAGAGAGCAGAGAGTCTGCTGTGAGCAAAGCAGGGATTCTGGAACTTTGCTCACCAAGTGCTGGCTGTGTCCAGGTGTGGTCAGCTGGTCAGCTGGGCAGGATCCCTGGGACGGGGCTTTAATGGAATTGCAGATGCAAGTGCCTACAGGGAAGGGGATCTAAGAAGACCAGCAGGCACTGTGAGGACCCCTCCTGAGCACGACCCCCGCCTCGCACCCCTGCAAAGTCCCGTGTCCAGTAGGCACACATTCTCAGGTTCCAGGGCTGCGGCACGCAGTTCAGCCCACAGACACCTCCCTTGCTCGGGCGGGGGACGCTCCCCCCTCCTGTCTGCAGCCAACCCCTCCCGTCTGCTGCACCTCCGTCTTCAGCCCTCCACACATCTCCTCCTATTTGCCATTTGTACCTCCTACTGGGGCTTGCTCATCAAAATGAAATCAAGCTACCATATCTCTCATCTTGAAAAAGAGAGCGAGAAAAACAACCCCAACCCCTTCATAGCCTACACTCCCCCACCCTCGAGATCCGGCCCACTGACGGCTCTCTCAGCCCCAGAGCACGTTCTCTCCTTCACCCACACCCATGCGGCTTCGTCTCCACCAAAACCCTCTTACAAGGAAAAGAGATCACTGATCCAGGAAAAGAGAACACTGTATGCCTCTGTTACAACGTCAGCTTCTGGCCTGCGGCTCTAGGGTTCTTTCTTCTCTCAAATGCCCCAGTGGGTATGGCCACTCCATCTTCCACCTACACAGGGCCAAACCAAACGGTCCGTTTTAGCTATGAGCTTCCTGAACTCTCCCCAGAATGTGACCCAACTCGTCAGCTTCTCCTCCTTGAGATCCTCTCCTCCCGTGGCATTGGACACCCTCCCCGCAACAGCCACTGTGTGTCAAAGGATGTGGTTGCCACGGTAATGAGATGCTAAACCAGGGGAGGACGGATGGCATGCTGTGGCCCCCGGGCCCCATGTCCTTGCTTGCGGGTCACATTAGTCAGGGTTCTTGGCGAGAAGCAAGTGAAATGGACTCTGGATGTTTTTTTAAACAAAAAGAATAATTCTTAGATGATTCTTAGAAGGTTTCTAGGGACTAATGGGACTAAGTGGAATTCAGAAGTCCGGGCCGGGGAAAGAGCAAGACCAAAGAAGAACGGGTGGACCCAGAATGAAGGGAGGGATGGGGAGGGAGCGGCAAGCAGGAGCTGTTCTGCTGAGAATCCTGCCAAGCAAAGCAGGGTGAGAGCGCAGTGGAGAAGGTGGGGACAGAGCAGGGGCACGAGGTCTGGGGACCTGAGCTGGTGCAGACCTCGCCTGTGACGCAGAAGGCCACGGGTTCAATC
This sequence comes from Ictidomys tridecemlineatus, assembly GCF_052094955.1. Lineage (NCBI taxonomy): Eukaryota > Metazoa > Chordata > Mammalia > Rodentia > Sciuridae > Ictidomys > Ictidomys tridecemlineatus. The sequence goes on along the minus strand of NC_135483.1, from coordinate 193,678,240 downwards.
CCGTCATGACAAACACCAGTGGAGCAGCCAATCACCAAACAAAAACCCCAAAGACTACGGTTGGAATCACTCAAAAGAACAAAAACAAAAAACAGCGAGGCACGAACACACTTTGTGGCAGAGAGAAAAAAGAAACCATGAAAAGGAGGAGTCTCTCCGACCAATCACAACGGAATTAAACTAGAAATTAATTAATAACGAAATTAAATTAGAAAATACCCTGGAAAACACGAACTATTTGATATCAAACAAGAAGCATTTAAGTAACCACGAGTCAGAAAGGAAGCTATTAGGAGTATGAGACAGTGTTCTGAATTAAATAAAACTGAAAACAACAAAATTTGTGGGGTGCAGCTAGAGAAGTGCTTAGAGGAAAATTAATAGTTTTAAAATGCTTATGTTACAAAGAAGGACTCAAATCAATAATCCAAGTTTGCATGTTAATAAATATAAGAAATTACCAAAAGGTGAGGAAATTAATCTTAAAGCAAGAAGGAAAAAATTAGTAAAGAATTAATTAAAATGAACCCAGAAACTGTAGAAAAAAATTTACTGACTCTAAATTGTGTTGCTTTACAAGATTCATAAAATGATATAAATAATGCTTTTTCTCTTGTGAAGTAGTAGGCAGAGTGGCCCACAGATAAGTATGTAAGGTTGAGAGGGAGGGGATATTTTGCTGTATTTCCTGGGGTAACGGGAGGAGCAAATGTATTAGTTTCCTACTGCTGCTATAACATATTACCACAAATTTCCCAGCCTACACAATGCAGATGCGTTCTCTGTAGTGCTGGAGTTGAGAGGTCCAACCGGGGTCTTGCTGGGCTAACTGCATGGTGTTGGCAGGGCTGTCCTCCTCTGGAAGTGAAAGGGGAGAATCTGCCTTCCAGCCTTCTCCCTTCCAGAGGCCGCCCGCCTCCCTGCTCACAGCACGCCCCCCACCCCCAAAGCCAACAATGCAGCATCTTCCAAGAGCACTCTGCCTGACCCCTGTCATGGCATCTCTGACTCTGATGCTCTTGTCTTCTTGTGACAGCCCTGGTGATGCACTGGTCCACCAAATAATCCAGGACAACCTCCGGGTCTCCAGGCTGTTGCGGGCCATCCATGGGCTGTGTGTGAGCTATGCACATTGGAGCGTATGGGAGGACTGGCCTGTCGTGGTGTGTGCTCTTTGGGCTGTGCAACACACGTGTGCCCTTTCCTCTCGCTCTTCCTGCTTTCCCACATGGCACCTGAGATGGGTGTCCAAGATGTCAATCAATCTACTGGCCACAAGACATCACGAAGCCAGACTGAAACCCCTGAAATCTGACCCCTTGCCTTATTTGCGTGGGATATTCTATGAATGGCTTCTCCCAGTAAGTAGGGGGTTCCAGGCTTGCTCTCTTTCCTGCCACTTGCCCTCCTTGCCCTCCAGTGGGGGAGCTTGATTCTTGAGGCTGCAGAGCCATCCTGTACCCCCCAAAAGGTTCTGAGTTTGTGTGGTTTTCTTGTTGCCAGCCCAATCCACTTGGAGTGACCCTGATTCCTTCGCATATCGCGACACCAGGCCCTTAACTTAGTCTGCAAAGTCCCGTTTGATAGGGAGAGTGGTTATTCACAGGTGTCAGAGAGCAGGACAAGGACTTCTTTGGGGGCTGTGACTCTGCCATCCCAGTAGCTAACCAACAATGAATAAGAAAATGGAGACCAGCACCCAGGTCCAGCCGAGGGGAGAGACCACGAACTCAGTGTGGCCTGAGCCTGTATTTAGGACTCTTAAAAATCAGGATGAAGGAACCCAGCTGGCCTAGGGTGGGTCTAGGCCAGGGTTTGCTCTTCACTGCAGTTTAGCAGAAGCCTGGGATGCAGGAACAGGGGCTTTAGTCAAAGACTGTCTTCCTTGTTAAAGGGTGGGACCAGGCTGGGTAAGAGGGAGGGGAGATACATATGGGGAATAGGAAATACCAATATTGAGTGATGGAAAAACACATGATCCAGGGTTTCAGATATGAGAGATGGTATGATAGATGGGTACTAATAACTGAGGAGAAGCATTCTGTTACAGAGAATACGTGTCAGTGCATTGGACTCAAGCATAGCCTCTTCTGATAGCAGATCTTTCCCTAAAGGAATGCATTTAATCTGTTCTTGATACCGGTCAGAGGTCTCCAAATTTAAAAAGGAGTCTGTTTTCTAATGCATAATTTATTACAGCTCATCCTTGCAGTTAATTGTTTTCATCAATTGGATATGATCTTGTCACTCTAACATCTTCAAGAGAAATGCTATTTGCCAAAGATCAAACAGTTCTATTTGTTCTGAGTGCTGTGAGTAATAACACAGTCCAAATATAGAGGTGTGTTTATTAATAGGATTCAGAGTATTTTTCTGAGCCAAAGAGGAGGACTGAGTGACTATCAGCCTTAAAGGCAGAGTTTTGTGCTTAAGGAGTGTGGGGCACAGAGACAGATGGGAGGAGAGAGAATACAGAGAGAACCCTGAGGATGATTCCTGCAATTCATTTAAGAAACAGAACTTTTGTTGTTTCCCCTCTTCCCCTTCCCACCGGCGGCCTCCTCCTCCTCCTCCTCCTCTTCTGCCTCCTCCTCCTCCTCTTCCTCCTGCTCCTTTTCTAACTTAAGAAGCAGCAGCGTGGAGCTCCAGTGTGGACCTTGGGTGGTTCTCTGTCCCCTTTCCTTGTCTATTAAACGTGAACAGCAGTCACGGTACTCCACAGCTTTATCAAGAGGACTGCTGAGCTAAGGATTTGCAAATCATTTAGAACAGCATCTGGCTCATGTGTTTGCCAAATATAATAATTTTTCAAAAATCTCACCGTAGGATTCTTTGAAAAAAAAATATACTTTGCAAATTCATCAGAGAAATCTGCATTGGTTCGTACTAAAGAATGACTTATATGGGCTTCTGAATTTACCTGGCAGAGAATTGATGAGTGGACTTCATTTGGGTCAAACGCTCTGAGGGTTTTCTCTTCATTGTAAGCGATGGTGAATTTATTTCCTATTTATTTGCCCGTGGGTTAAAGAAAGTTGACCAGTTTAAACAAACTGTTTGTTGACGATTCTCCTACCTGCTGCTGAAAATGGAACCTAATCAATCCAAAGACAAATAGCCAAGCTAGTTGAGCAATTCACATCTTTTTTTTGTGGCCTGCAGTCAAGAGATTGCCAAAGCAAGACAGGGGTGTGGCAGAGGTCAGAGCAGAGCCACCTGATTGGTACTGACAGGTCACAAATGGTGAGTGGAGCAAGTGGTGAGAACAGGAGGTTAAAGGGACCACTCTGTAGACCAGGCCCACTGTCTTCCTTTTGAAGGGCAATTTGCCTGAGGCTGCCCTGGCCCTGCCTGGCTCAGTCAGTGGGATATATTACATTCATCAGCAACAAGCTGTTATCTGTAGAGAAATGCAGGTCCCAAAGGCTTCTCCCCGTGGATAAGAACACAAGCTACCCTGAAGCGAGGAATTTTGTGACTTTACACAGATGAGATTCCAGGATCCAGGTCAACAGGATCATTGGAAGCAGCGGAGTCTCATAACCATAAAATCTGTAAGAACAAGTTCTAATTAGAACTGGTCAGCGCGGGCCAAGGTGACTCAGAGTCGCCTTGGGTCTTCAACATGTCATCACAACAGCCCAAGCTCCCCTCCAAGGGTTAAGATCACACACCCTTTGAAGACCTGGGGACTTCAAAGTCTGATGGAACCCTGTCGTCAGTCAGAAGTCAAGAGGTGGACCTGGGCAGGACTAGGCGGAACCTCCTCCCAGAGCCCTGATAAAACAGGGGGTAGGAGGGACACGCCTCTCCTGAGAGGACCCACCGTCTCCTCCTCTCCCTCAAGAGTTTCCTTTTTCCCTTTTCCTGATCCTCCTAATAGACTCACGCCTGCTCCCTGGAGGGACTCACCACAAACTCTGGGGAACCAGGATCTCTCAGTTGCTTTGGCTCCGTGGATGGCCTGGCTCTGCAGCAGCGAGACGCGGTAGGGAAATGGCACCTCATCATGAAGGCGATGAGCTCAACCAACCTTGCAGGCCCAGAGAACTCGATGATTAACTTAAGACTGTGGGGCCGTGTTCCAGCGGGAGGCTACTGTTGGTCCCCACCAGTGGTTCTTCAGCCACAGATTTCCAAAGAGGACCTTGCCAGGTAGTTGAGGTCAGTGTCACCTGCCATTAGAGTCATCGGAGCAGGAGCTGAGTGGCTTCAGGCATTTAAGATGACCACGGGGTTGAGCTGCTCCCCCTACGAATCTTAAGTCACTTGAGCAAGTTATTCAGCCTTTCTGCATTTCAGTCCCGGATGCTCAAATGATCCTCCCCTAGAAAGGAGATTATGAGACTTAATGAAGGAAACCCTGTGGCTCCACTGGGCACAGGGCTTCGTATAGTGGAGTGAGAAGAAAAAAGTCCTGTGGCCCATTTTCAAAGTACAGTACATAGCTTTAAAGGTGCAGTGACTTGGGATGCAAGAAAGGCAGCCGGAGGGGAGGGCAGAAAGGAAAGTTACAAGTTGGGTTCCCCCAACTCATCTGACCAATAGAATAAACCTCGCAGGTGCCAAAAGGCACAAGAAAACAACGGGAGGTGGGGACAACTAAAGGTACTGGTTCCTTGAATAACCCAACAGGAGACAGTAAAACCTAGGCAACTTTCAGGAATACCCTATACCCCTTGTTGTCAGCCAATGAGGACCTGGGGAGGGACCCTGGCTCTAGGGGTCAGAAGGCTGGCTGTCCCCAGTCTGGGGGTGCCTGCTCCCCTCACCCCCCAGCCAGCTCTCGCAAGACCACAGATCTTGATCTTGCAGGTCCCGTTAAAGCCAAGCCTGGCTCTGCTCTGCCTAAGTCTCTTGGTTAGCTCTCGGGATGTGGACAGGTGTTCTCACAGCAGGGTGTGAGCGAATGTGCGTTCCCTTCTTCTCTGCTCCCATCTTGCCTGCTGGTTGCTGGTCTTTGAAGCAGGAACAAGACCTGGCTCTTCCCTGGAATTCGGGAGACAGGCATTAGTGTGTCCGGACCAAGCAACTTCCCTTGAGAGGACATTCGCTGTGAGGAATGAGTCCTTGTGGTAAGGGGCCATCCCTCACCTCTTGTTGGGAGGGGGATTAACTGGCCGGTGCCTGGGGACAGCAGTGGAGGTGCTGCAGAGACCCCGCTGTGGCCACTGCCAGACATTGCAAGGCCAAGGTCAGGTGCTATTTCCTCCTAGCCCCAGGCCTGTTGGCACGTTTCCAGGAACTGCAAGTCAATGGGCAGCTCCACCCTCAAGGGCAGCAGAGGACGGTTCCTTTTTCTCTGGGATAATTTCATTTAAACTTCAGAGTGGACCCTGTCACTCACCAGTGCCCACTGGGTGATGAAAATGTCCAAACAGGGAGGAGGAGCCATTTAAACAAGTGGAGACAAACTTCTAAGTACCGCTCTGCAGCCCTGCCGCGGCTCTGCAGTGTGTTGACTAAGTCCAGCTGCTGTGGACAGCCCGCTGCCCTGGAGGTCAAGGGTGAAGATGGAAAGGAATTGGCCAAGGCGGCTGCATCTTCCACTCCCCACGGGGACCTGTCTCCCTCCTGTTCCTTGCTCAAGCTGAACACAGGCCTTTTCCTGGGGTCTTGGCAGCCCCCACCCCTCCCTCCATAGGCGAGTCCTGTCTCGGGAGCAGGTCCGACACCTCTGCTCCTCTCTCTACCTGCTCTCACCACGTCACTCTCTGCCAGGTTACAGAGCCACCGCCTCAGTGCCTGTGTGCTGCTGTGAGGAGTATCACAGATTGGGCGGAGCGAACAACGGGAAGTGGTCCTCAGTTCTGGAGGTTGCAAGGTCAAGGTCAAGGGGTCAGTCCTTGACTCCTCCTCAGGGCTGTGGGGAGGATCTGCTCTGGGATCTGCCCTGGCTCTGCAGGCTTGAAGATTCCTGGGGGAGCGTCCCCCTGGCCCTGCCACCACCTCAGGACCCCTCCCCTCTGTGGCCGGCCATGGCCCCCATTTTTATAAAGACACATTATACTGGGTTAAGGGTCACCTGAATGACCTCACTGCCACCTCTGTAAGGCCATCTCCGCCTAAGCTCACGTTCTGAGGAGCGAGGTGCCCACAAGGCCCACTTTCCTTTTGAAGGAGGACAAAAGTCGACCGGTAACTCCCCTGTGGCCCCTTGTCCCAGGCAGGGGCCATCTTCTGAAACAATCCAGGGCTCACCGCCCCTTCCTGACTCCTCCAGGAAACCCCCCTGCACCAGGAGAGGCGGAGCCCCTGTCCCTGGCTGGTGTACAGAAGCCCCCACGTGGCCCTCCTCCTCCCTCCCCCTGGCCTTTGATGTGCTCCTCAGACACATCATGCCCCTTCTACCTTCAAGTCTCCACAGAAGCTCTTTGTTCTTTTTTTAGGGAACTGTCTCCTGATCTGTCTGGCCACTTCCTGTGGTTCAGGTCTTTCAGAAATGTCACTGCTGCAGGGGGCCACTTTGACCACGAGATCAAAACCAGAGTCTCATCCTTCCCCAGTGCACCAGCCCAGTGCACCAGCCCAGTGCAGTTCTCTCCACGGCCCTTGTCACCGCGGGCCTTTCTACTTATTCGTTTTGTTTCCGTCTTCCACCCAACCCCCTGGGAACCTCAGCTCCAGGTGAGCAGGGACTCGTCTGTCAGGTTCATTTTTAGATCCCCCGTGTTGGAAGAGTCCTTGGCCCGTGGTGGCACTCAGTAGATACCAACCACATGAGCGTGTGGGTAACTGACAGGAGCATACTGTGCTCCCTTTCTGGCTAACTCAGAAAAAGGTAGATCTTGTGGGTCACATTTTCTCGGCACGATGGAGCTGTGGGCTGGGCAGGTCTTGGCGCTGCCCTGTGTGCCAGAGTGTTCACTAGAATCCCTGACCTTCACCCACTAGATTCCTGTCCCCATCCCCTCCCCTGTGGCAATACAATGTCCCCACCCCCACCACCCCCACTGAGGGCCATCCACAGCCTGTGTGACCGATCACACCCACCTCTCCAGGCCAAGAGGATGGTGACCCCCAGGGCCTGACTTGGACCCCTCCCCCTCCCAGCCTAGCTGGGTGTTTCCATATTATAAATGCTCCCCCAGGTGCCTGGGGGGGATGCCAACAAGGGCCTGGTGGGGTGAGCCCCTGCTGGACGTGGTGCCCCTGGCCCCAGCTGTGGTCAGAGCTGAGTATCCAGACTGACACATGGTCCTGGGAGGACATCGAGGACCCAGGAGGAAGGGGGAGGGCAAGGGGCTTGGCAGCTGTCCACCTGGCCTCTGGGCAGAGCCGGCCAACCCTGACTCCCTGAGCTGGCTCCCGTGCTCGGCTGGGCTCTGGGCAGCTGCTGCATCGGGGACTCTCCACGCACCTCTCCAGGGCTCGGTGACGAGGCCCCACGGTGAAGCACCTGGTGCCAGGGCAGGGTCCTCCCCTCTCCATCCTGCTCCTTCCCCTTTGTGACTCATCCCCCTCAGGGGCAGCTCTTGGTGGAGTTGGGGACAGAGGCTTGTGGGAAGAGAAGGGGATAAGTGAGAGCCCAGGGGTGGGTCTACCCTCAGGAAAGGCCCTTTCCAAACAGCTGGCCAGCCTCTGGGAGCCGGAGATATTCATGTCTGCAAAGGGTCTTGGGGGATGTCTGCCCTGCTGGGGGGACCGCTGTGATGACAGGGATTGGGGGGCTTTCCAAGTGGGGAAACAGGAAGCTTCATACAATAAAAGTCAGATCCCCCTCGCTGCGGAACTTCATCACGGTGACTCCATTTCAGATTAGAGTCTATCACGCCTAAGTGTCCGCCAGGCCTGCAGGCTGTGGGCCCTGCTGGCCGGCAGGGGTGTGTGCCTGGGGCGGGGTGGCCATCTGGGGCAGACGTGTCCAGGTCTTGGGCCAGCTGTCCTGCAGACCCCAGCAGGAGCGAAGGTCACAGGGTGAGCTGGGGAGGGGCTCCAGGAGAGCTCCTGGCCTCCTGCAGGGCTGCGGGGGGGGGGGCAGGAGCTCAGGGAGATGGGGCTGCCCTCAGGGTCTGCTGTCCCTGGCCCCATGTCCCCTGCTCTCCTGGCAGAAGGACCTTCTACTGGGGAAGGAAGCTGGAGAGCCCAGTCCCAAGTTCACTGCCTTCCACCTTGTCACCATGGGGACAGCGATGGCTGCTCTGGGCTCGGATCCTGGGCAGGGCTTGAAGAACTGCTGGGTTGGCCAAGGTGGCACATAAAATTGACCAAGGCAGATATTAATAATGAACTTTTGCAAAACAATATTTTGACATCATTCTAGTCTAAAGATAAGTCTTCCCTTGTTTAAATTAGCTTGAAGGTGATTCTAATAGTTTTATCATTATGTTAAAACTGTGGTTAATGTCAGGCATTATTATTATAATACATAACTGGGATATAAAATTGTAATTTATACAATACAAAACACTTATTGTTTTTAAATCATGTTCTTTTATATAAAGAATTTCTTAAAAGAATTTTTTTTCTTAAGAAGGACACTATTACTTCAAAAGAAGAGAGCAAACACTGTAATATTTCCACAGGGTCAACATTTACTGTCAACATATTAATTTTCTAAAACTTTCCCCTTAGTCATCTAACACTTATAGGTGATAAATACTAGTCCCAAAATAAATTTGAACATCTTAAACTAAACAGATGAGGCAAAAACCTTTAATGGGTCCAATGTTGGAGTGTAAGGTAGATTCATCCATCATCTACTATCCACTCATCCATCCATCCATCCACCATCCATCCATCCATCCATCTATCCATCATCCACCATTCATCCATCCACCCATCTACTCCTCCATCAATCATCAATCCACCCATCTATCCACCATCCATCCATCCTCCATCCATCCATCTATCATCCACTATTCATCCATCTACCATCCATCCATTATCCATCCATCTGTCCGTCCATCATCCACCATCCATCCATCCACCCATCCATCCATCCATCCATCCATCGTCCATCCATCCATTATCCATCCACCATCCATCCATTATCCATCCACCATCCATCCACCATTCATCCATCCATCATCAATCCATCCATCCACCATTCATCCATCCATCATCAATCCATCCATCCACCATTCATCCATCCATCATCAATCCATCCATCCACCATTCATCCATCCATCATCAATCCATCCATCCACCCATCCATTCATCCATGCATCCACCCATCTATTCACCACCATCTATCCGCCCACCCACCCACCCATCCATCCATCCACTATCCATCCACCACCCATCCACCCATCCATCCACCCATCCATGATCCACCACCCCGCCATTCTTCCATACATCCACTCTTCCATACATCCATCTTTGACATATTCATAGAGGATCAAGTACCTGCAGGGCATGATCCAAGGTAGGGGGTGTGCAACGTGATGAAGAGAGACCCCCCACCTTCAGCAGGCTCTTACTCTAGGAGGTGAGGAAAACATGTAACTATTCTGTAAAAGAAATACAGAGCTATGGCTGGCGAGGCACTGGGAAGAATCTAACATTTGACGAAGCACGTATTGAGTGGTTTACATAGATTATCTCATTTAACTCTCACAGCAGCCCTGTGATGAGAATCTGATTATCCTCCGTCTCCTTAGTTTACAGGTGAAGCAACAGGGCACCGAGGGGTGGAGTAGGCTGCCTGAGGTCTGATGGCTGGGCAGAGTAGGAGCTGCCCCTCTCCAGGCCTGCAACCCCATCCGAGGGCTGGATCCTGCTGGAGGGGTGATGGGGCTGCTTTTCCTGTGCTGGGGGAGGGGTGCAGGTGGCAGGCTGTCGTAGTCACTCAGGGGTTAAGAAAGGGCTGGATGAAGGTGGCGGGAATCATGCGAGGGAAGAGACGGAGGTGGTGAGAGGGGCCACAGCTTTGGACCAGACCCCTCCTGGCTGCAGGGCCACAGGGAAGGAGGGGTCCCCCAGGTTTCTGGCTGGTGTGCGCCGTGGAAGGTGAGGCTGGTTACTGAATCTGCAGGAGGCGGAGTGGGTGGTGGGGAGCCGCCCAGTTCAGTGTGGACGATGCCCAGAATGGCCGTGGACCCCGGAATTCCGCACACTTGGAAACCTCAGAAGTATTTCTGCTCCACCCCCTGCAACTGCCCTCAAGCTAGACCCTCTCCCTTGCCCTCAGCCCCAGGGGAGGCTGTGAGTCCCCTTCACGTCCTCTGCAGACCTCACTTGGGCAGAGAAGGAAGGTGCCCAACAGGACATGTGCTGGAGAAGCCAACTCCCTGGCCCTGTGCAGGGACAGCAGGAATCCAGGGGACCCAAGAAGCATGGAGCCCAGGGAGGGGAAGGGGTACAGGAGCAGGGGCTGGGGTGGGGACAGCTCCTCCCAGTCTCCCCCACCAGGAGCCAAACCCCAGGTCCAGAACTCAACCCAGCCGGGCACCCAGAGGTGGGGAACGGTCTCTTGCGGCACCCACCAAAGACTGACCTCAGGCCTGGTCACATCTCTGTTGATCAGCCTTCCCACTAACAGCAGGCCCCGGGGTTCGCAGGAGACTGAGCCAGAATATCGCCTTGCTGCGGCGAGGTCAGCTCAGCCCTGGGCATCAGCGGGGGCAGGCAACAGGTAACAACTGCCACGGCTTCAGGGGATGCTTCTGAAAGGCTGCCGCCCACATCTCGGAAGGTGAAGCTCACGCACCACGTGACCCCCGGCTGTTACAGGTGGGTCGGACGCCTCTGCCGATGCCCGTGAAGGCCATCTAATTTGGAAATATGACCTCCGCCTCTGATGGAGTTAAGAAGAGGTCATTCAGGTTGGCCTTTGGCCAATAGGATGCCCTTATAAAAAGAGGATATTTGGACATAAAACCAGACAGGCCTGGGCGAAGATGATGCTAAGAGCCACAGGAGAAGACGGGGTCCCCACCCGAGGAGCGAGGCCTGGAGGGGACAGGAAGCCACCAGAAGTGACCAGCCCAGCTGACCCTGGATCTCACTGCCAGACAGGAATGTCTGTGGGTGAAGCCATCCACGGGGCTCCGTCACGTCAGGCAAATCAAGGCTACCTGGGGATCTGAGTTCCCAGAGCCCACCCCTCCCACGTCCGCACTGGAAACCTCAGTGGCCGCAGCCCTGCTGGACCGAGCAGGAAGGTAGGAACCTCCCACCACACCGTCAGGGCAGGAGGCTGCCGTTCTGAGCTGGCCTGGGCTGAGGAGGGCTGGGTTGAGGTCACACTCCCTGTGCAGTGTCACCAGGCCGTCACCTCCCCTCCCCAGCCCAGCGTTCTGTGGTGCACCGTCCCCGGGGAGTCTGCTAGCCGTCTCTCGCTCTGCTGACCATCTCTGTGAAGCACTGGAAAGCTCTGGGGGAAACGTGGTTCCTGGGCCACTCTCCGACCCCAGAGGGTGGGCGGCAGCTGTGCTTGCCAACAAACTCCCCCTGGGCAGGAGTGACTCCAGGGAGCAGGGCCGGTGCCCCGCAGTCTGCAGCCTCAACTCTGCTGTCAGAGCCCCATGGACAGCGGTGACTCCGAGAGAGCCCTGCTGTGCCAGGGCATTTCTGGAACCCTAAGACTCCCTGTTAATTTACTTCATCGTTAACGTGAAGGCATTTTAAAAATTGGCACGATTCCTTTTCTCTCCAATAATGAAACACAGCCTTCTCCGTGCATTCCTAAATTCTTTTCGGGGCCAATTAACGTAATTTGTTTAATGTGAATCTAGACGGCAATGGAGTACATCAAATCCATAAGCCAGCTGTGTTTAGAACGAACTTCACTTCAGCTTAAAAGGAAGACACACACAGCCAGGAGGCTGGCAGACTAGCCACGAACCCAGGAATGACGTTCTCATGCCACACGCTGGTTTTCCCTCTAAAAAGAAGGCAGGGTAAGAGCCGCCTGGCTCTGGGGAGATGCAGGTGAAGCTACTAACCAGCAGCCCCGAACCCGTGAGCCTGTTGCAACAGGTGGCGGTGCCGTGAAAGAGCCAGCAGTGAGTGTCTTAGATAAAAGTAAAGATGGGGCAAAGATGGCGGTGACCACTACAGGAACGTGTGAGGTCCCAGGCCAAGGGCGGCAAGGTACAGCGGGAGGAGAGGGGAGGCCAGAGTCAAAAGTGCACGTTTCCATTCTGTCTCCACGAAAACCAAGGTAAAACTGATTTATAAACATTTTTTAAATCAGGTTTGCATTCCAGCTCCAGCCACAGCAAATCGACCAGAGCCTGTTTCACCATCTATAACACGAGGACTGAAGGACAGCGCGTCTGGGTGGGGCGCAGCCTGGTGCGGCCCCGAAGGATCCACTCGCCAGTCGCAGGATCCCATCTGGCTCTCTGCTCATCTCTTGCAAGAAGGCCACGAAAGGCAGCACAGTTTTCACCTTCCTGAATCTCACCAGGAACAGACAGAGCCTCTGGACAGCAGCACGGAAACCACCGGCGACATGTGCAAGAAGCCCACGGCAGGGACTGGTCACCTCCGAGATCCAGTCGCCCAGGATGCACTCCCGGCAGCGTCCAGGCCGGGCCCTGGCCTCTGGGAGACGTAAAGCAGGGTGCTGGCGGGCCTGAGAGCAGGGGCCCACGCCACAGCCACAGCTGCCCACTGGGAGCGCCGTGGGCCAGTGAGACGCACAGGGCCCACTGAGGATCCGTGTTTGTGGAGGGGCTGCCCGGAGCCCTGTTAGGTGTGGAGGAGCTGCCACAGCCTGGTCCCTGGGGACAGTCTGGCCATTGTGGTCATGAGAAAGGACAGGACCACACAGGGAGACTCTGCTGATCAGAATCACAGAGACACAGGAGGACCAGGAAAGAGGGACAGATAAAATCAGGGCAAGAAAACGGCCAGAAATCTCAGAAAGCAACTGTGTGCGTGTGTGTGCGAATGGGTGCATGCATGTGTGCATGTATGTGTGTGCATGCATGTGTGCATGTATGTGTGTGCATGCATGTGTGCATGTATGTGTGTGCATGTATGTGTGCGTGTGTGCATGAGGGTGCATGTGTGTTTGCACACACACATGCATGGGCATGTATGTGTTTGCCACTGCCATGGGGTAGGCATGATTTGAGTAGTCCCCCAAAGGATCAGTGCTAGAAGGAGTGGGTCCTACAGGAAGGAGATTGGGTCATGGGGCCCGAGACCTCTGAAGGGGTAAATACAGTCCTTGCAGGACCTTGATGAGCTCCCGGGAGTGAGGAGGTCCTGTGCTGCCTGCCGCTCATGTCACCATGTCTCCCTCACACCTCAAACACAGTCTCCCCCTGACACCATCTGCCATTATGAGCTGAGCAGGCACCTTGCTCTGGGGCCTCCAGACTGCAGGCTAAAGAAACCTCTTTTCTTTCTACATTAGCAAGTGTCAGGTATTCTTTTATAGCAACAGAAAATAGACCAGGACAATACTACATAAAGACAATTCTAAAAAGAGGTTAGCTGCTGAATTCACCCAAAGTTGAGCAGCAGAAAGTCATCGAAATCAGATTCCACAGAAAGTTACCATAGAAACTTATTTACATAAGAAGCAGAACAGATTCCCAGGGAAACATGCAAAAATAATCAGTCCAAAGCTGTAGCGTGCCTTTTCAAAGTGAACTGAAGACACCTAAAAAGTTATGCAAGATATAAAAGAGCAAGAGCCAGAATGAGATAACGGAACTCAGGAGACAGAAGTAAGGAGGAAACTCTTTCATCATTAAGGTGAAGCTGGCTCTGAGGAAACGGAGAGCGGGAGGGCAGCCCGTCAAGTCAGAAGACAATGAAGAGGAAGAAAATATTGGCAAGAAACTGGAAAATGAGCTAGACAAAGAGGATCCAAAGTACGGGTATAAATGTCTCTAAAGTAAGACCTCGAGGGAACTTCTTGAAATCTGAAACCATGAGAAACTGCAATGACAGGCCTCGAGGTGGGCCTGAGACCCTCCGTGTGGACGCCCAGAATCTAATAAAATTAAAGAACGCCAGCAAAAGAGGAAGGAGAAGACCCTCTTTGGGCTCTTTGGGCAGAAGCACCTGCCTTCCAAGGACGAAGGTGACGCCACAGGCGTTTCCCGCTGCACCTACTTTGTGCCCCAAGAAACAGAGCCACGAGTCCGCGGGGCACAAGGACCGTCACCCAGGACAGCGTCAGGGAGGCCTGCTCTCAGAGACCCCCGGGAGTTTCTAACAGCCCAAAGGACCAGGGTGGCCACCCTGTGGTGACCCCCAGACCTCAGCGCTCGGGCCTGGCCAGCGGGGTTGGCTTGGCCACGGAGAAGGACGGGTGCGTCACGGGGACTGGTGGCCCTGGGGCTCCCGTTTAGAGGCTGTCATGGGTGTGGTCAGGGACGGAGCAGAAGAGTCATCGTGGGACGTTCTGGTTTTGTCCTCCCTTGTGCTCTTCCGCGGGGCCCTGGGTCCGGGGGCGGGAGGAGACACGGCTGTACCTCGCAGGAGATCACGGCAAACCCGAGTGGGAGCTCGGCACACCAGAGTGGACTCAGAAGACACGTGTGTGCCCCCCTCCATGCCCACCCGGGAGCCCTGGGGTCTAAGCCCGAGTTCCTCATTAGGTACCTGGTGGGGGACAGAGGGAATGACGGAAAGTCGTTCTGGAGAGTGGGCAGGACTGAATCTGTGGCCGAGGACACCCCTCTGGGTGGTAGCCTGGGAAGGACGAGGACGCCTTTGCCACAGCAGCAGAGCCCACGGCCACCTGGGGTGGGGGAGGGCTGCATGGGGCCGGCCCTGGGGGTCTCCTGGGAGGAGGTTCCGATTCTTCACCCACGTAGGGGGCTGGCGTTGTCAGAGCTCCATAGGTCACACGGGTGGTGGGGATGCCACCTCTGTGCTTCATCTCACAGGGCAAGGTGGACAGGGGCGCCTGGGGACACATGATAGCCACACACAGCAACATTGTTACCCATGACAAGGACATCATTCCTCCCCTGGCCGCACTCATCTGTGCCCAAGGGGGGCATGCTGCCTGGTCCAGTGTGGGCCCGGACGTCCCTGTTCCTGGTCCCTTGCAGGTGGGGTCCCGGGGTCTGTCCAGACATCCTTGGGTATGAAGTACGTTCAGCAAAGCGACGCGTCACTTACAGGGGTGCAGAGAGGCCAATGCAGAGTCTACTGGTGGTGGGTTCACTTCAGATTTGTCCATCAAACACACAAATCCCGAGGCAGCCTCTCCCTGGCCTCCGCGAGGCCTGGCCAACTCCAGCCTCTGCTCCTCCTGGGCCTGCTGTTCCTCACACGTCCATGCTCTCACTCAGTCTTGAGGCACGCGGCGCTTTCTGTTGGAGGACACCTGAACATTGGTGCGTTTGGTTCACTGTTTAATTGACTGCTAACTCAGCTCTGCAAAATTTTAATGTCTACTTAGTTTTGGACAAATTCAAGTCACTGGATGGTGAGGTGATTTAAAAGTTGTAGAACTAGGATTTAACCAAATAAAAATCATGTCTTCAAACCTTAATTAATTAAAAAAAAATGTATGAGACTCACGTGGTACAAAGTTCCAAAGTTGCAAGTGGTGGTAGGGGCTTGGAGGAAGACCACCCACCCAGCCCCTCTTCCTGGCGACGGCCACTGCCCCAGACCCCTGGGGCCTTCCACGGATGCTCTGCGCCCCACGAGCAAAGGCAGAGTGCAGCCGCTCTTGGGAGGGCGACCCCAGGTGGGAGCCGCAGGGTGGTTGGGAAGGTCTTTGATGACAGAGGAATGCATAATTCATAAAGCAAGGGAACAAGAAGACCCCAGGAGACACAGGGCCACTTCTGTGGGCAGTGGCAGAACCCTGTTTCTTAAAGGCTCACACCTTCCCCATGTTTTCATGTCTGGAATGAGGTGGGGAAACAGCAGGCACACCAGCACTGTGCCCAGGGCCCCTGTGCTGCTGCCCAGAGCCCCCTAACCACCTCCCGGGACAGTCATTTAAATCAACCTGCTTTCTGGATGAGGAGGGGAGTCACTTGACCCTGGTGTCCCAGCAGAGAAATGGGTGGCCTGAGTTGGAACTTGGGCTGACAGACACCGGTTTCCTTTGCTGTCTAGGAGGGGGTCGGGGTTCCCCTCTGATGGGGAATTCAGCGCTGTGCCTGGTGGGGGAGGTCACACTGCCCGAGGGTTACGCTCCTTTAAAGCACAAGAGTCACAGTGACTCAGTCCACTGCAGAGGAAGCCCCAGTCACAGGCAAGGGGTGATCTGCAAAGGGAGGGGAGGGGGCAGCTGTACTCTCAGGAGCTGTTTCCCTTCCTCCTGAGAGTCTCGCTTTCCCTTCTTATTTCCATATCAGCACGTGCCAGAGTTAACCTTGGGTGTTTGGAGAGTCACATTCAATCCCCACCTCTCCGCAGCGCATTTGTTGACATTAGGAAATTTGCTCATTATAGCAAGAAAATGGAGGTGGAAGGGAGCTTCAAGGGAATGTAGCTCCGGAATAGCAAAGAGGTCTTTGCCATGGGTTAGCTCCAATCTGCTGGCAGAGTCTGCACTGAGAAGAAGGAGCAATGTGACGGTTCATTACCCGCTGATACTTCAGTGTGCACGGCAAGGACGCACTTCCACACTCAAGGTCAGCTCTCCAAGGAAATGAACGTTGGTGCATTACACCATCCCATCCTCCAGACCATCCAATTGTCCCACAATGCCCTTCACAGGCCGGGTGGAGGGATGGCCCAGGCATTTGAGAGCCCTGCCTCTGCAGTCTCCTTCCGCCTGTTCCTGGTCGTATCCTGACCTTGACATTCTAGTCTTCCCCTCCTCCTCTCCCCTTGGCCCCATATTTTTAGTTGGTGCGTTGCAGCTGACCCTCATGGTAGGATCCACTGTTGCCTAGTCACCAAGCTCCTGATACAACACTGTGACTTGGTGTGTCAGGCCCCAGCACCTCCCCTTCCCCTTCCCTCCTCCTTCTCCTTGGTCTCTTCCCTCTACTTTACTGACCTCTTGGATTTTCCTGCGATTTCCTCCACCTTTCTTTTCTTTTTACCTCTCTAGTTTCCACATATGAGAAAGCGTACGGTCCTTGACCTTCTGAATTGGACTAATTTTGCTAAACACTATGTTTTCAAGTTGCATCCATTTTCCTGGATAGTTTCAGTCTTCTTTAGAATGAATAAACTTCCAATATGTATATAGACCACATTTTCTTTATCCATTCATCTAGGCTGGTTCCATAGTTTGGTGATTGTGAATTGTGCTGCTATAAACATATGCCTGTATCACTGTAGTAAGATGGTTTTGATTCCTCAGGATAAGTACAGAGGAGAGGTACAGCTGGATCATGCGGGGGCCGTGCAGTCTATTCCTAGGAGACTGAGGAATCTTCATATTGTTTTCCGTAGTGGTTTTACTAATCTATAGTCCCACCAACAGTGTAAAAGTGTTTTTTTTTCCTTCTACATCCTCTCCAGCATTTATTATTATTTTTCTTATTGATGGCTGTCATTCCAATTGGAATGAGATGAAATCTCAGTGTAGTTTTGATTTGCATTTCCTCAATTCCTAAAGACGTTGAACATTTCTTTCATTTTTTTTTTTTTTTTTTTGCCTTTTGTATTTCTTCTCTTGAGAAGTGTCTATTTAGTTCATTTTCACTAATTGTATTACATGTGGGGTTTTTTGGAGGTAAATTTTTTATGTTCTTTATGTATTCTCAGTATTAATCGTATGTCAGAAGAGTGAGCTAGCAAAGATATTCTCCCATTCTGTACCTTCTCTCTCCACATTCTTGGTTGTTTCCTTTGCTAAGCAGAAACTTCAAACTTGTTGCTATCCCATTTTATTAATTCTTAGTATTATATCCTGCGCTTTAGGAGTCATATGGAAGACATTGTAGCTTGTGCCTATAAGTTGGAGTGTTGATGGTGCAGTTTCTTCTAGGGATTGCATAGTTTCTGGTCTAATTCCTAAGTCTTTGATCCATTTCGAGTTGCCTTTTGTACAGAATGAGAGAGAGGCATCTAGTCACATTCTCCAGCACATGGATGACCAGTTTTCCCAGCTCCATTTGTTAGAAAGCGTATCTCTTCTCCAGTGTGTTCTTGGTACTTTTGTCAAGGATCAGATGACTATCTGTGTGGGTTTAGCTGTGTGTCTTCTATTCTGTTCTCCTGGCCTGTCTGTTCTTACGCAGTTTTCATGTAGTTTTTGTTATTATGGTTCTATAGCACAATTAGAACTCAGGTTTTATGATGCTTCCAGTATTGCTTTTTTGACTTAGTATTACTTTGGCTATTCTGGGCCTTTTGTTCTTCGAAATGAATTTTAGGACTCCTTTTTCCTAGTTCTGTGAAGAATATCATTGGTATCTTAATGGGGATGACACTGCATCTTCTGTGGCTTTTGGTAGTATGGCCATTTTAACAGTGTTGATTCCCGTATCCATGACTGTGGGAGGTTTCCCGTTTTCTAGTGACTTCTTCAGTTCTTTTCTTCAGTGCCCACAGTTCTCTCTGCGGAAGTCTCACCCTCTTCAGTAGGCTTACTCCTCGGGTTTCTTGTTTGTTTGAGGCTGTTATGAATGGGGACCTTGGTATCTGGTGTTGTGTCTCCCACCTCATGCTTGTCTGGTGTTTCCTCAAGAGCTGACCCGTCAGGAGGGGAAGCTGTGTGTCTTTTTTGTGTGTTCTGCCTGGGTGCGTGTTGGCCGTGAATGCTGTTACTGGGCCTACTAACTGGATTCATTACTTGCTTAAAATGGTATTGTAGCCTTCTCTGCTGTCCAACTAATTAATAAGTATGCATGATGAGATTATTGATTAATCAATTATTAATAAATACCCATGGAGAGATAATTTGAGATTTTACAGATATTTTATTTCTTACATCTTCCTCATCCTGAATTAACATCTGCTGATTTTTGCTGAATAATTATCACTGGGTTAGTGAATAAACAATGATAAATTTAGATTTATTAGCTGGCATTCTATTGTCGGGGAGAGCTTTTCCTTCTCTTTTACTAGTTAATTCATCAATTACCAAGTTAATTATTAATTAACTTACATAAAAGACTTCCACTTTCCACCTTCCTATTATTCCTCTATCACATATGGATGATGTGAAATTTGAAAGAGATAATAAGCAAATGCACAACTAATTATGCAAATAAATCTAAATAAAAATTGACTGAAACAATAATGATTTTTCAGAGGATTAATTTTTTAAAGAAATCTAATATATGTGAATATGTCTTTTGAGAGAGAAATAATGGATTTGCAGTTTTCTATGTCCTTGAGTGCACTCGAGAGTAATTACATGATAATAATCCATTATCACCTTTTTTTTTTTTTCCCTGCGGATGCTCAATCTCCTAGATTTGGCCAGCGAGAGCCTCTCCTGCTGCTCTTGGGTTCCTTTGGCGGGCTCCATTTTTTTGGTACTACACGATACTTCAGGCCTATTTGTGTTTTCCCTGCCACAGCCCTGGAGTTGCCTATTGTCTGTCTGGTCAGTTAATTACTGAGAGAAATATGTTAAATCCCCTACTCTAATAAGTGAATATCTTTGTTTATTTTTGTTGTTTTGTCAGTTTTTGTTTTCTACATTTAATTCTGCTTTTCTACATTGTCTATTTTGTTAATAACTCTATTTTTGATTCGTCATTGTTTTTAGTCAGCTTCTGTGTCATTGTGACCAAAATCTCCAACAAGAACAACTTAGGAGGGAGAGAAAGGTATTCTGCTCCAGGTGTCAGATGCCTTGTCTGTGGATGGCCCACTCCATTGCTCTGGGCTGGGGAGAGGCAGCCCGTCCCTGATAAATGGCACTTTTCGCATTCCATGTGCTTCAGTAGCACTTTCTCTTTTTTGGCCTGAAGCGTAGTTTATCGATTACTGATCACATAGCCTACTTTATTATTTGCTTAATATTTTCCCAGTGTGTCTTTTCAAGGTTTTACTTTCAATCTTTTTGTTGCTGTGTAATTTAGTCTGTCTTTTCTAAATAGAGGCAATTGAATTTTTTAAAAAAATCTAGACCGATCTTATAATACAATTTGGGGGCTGGGGTTGCCAGCCCCGAGTGGCAGAGCGCTTGCCTTGCACATGTGAGGCACCGGGTTCGATCCTCAGCACCACATAAAAATAAACAAACAAAATAAAGGTATTGTGTCCATGTATAACCAAAAAAAAGTTTTAAAAAATATAATTGGCATATTTCAACCTGTTTGTCATCCCCTTTGAGAAGTGCAATTATTGGTGTATTTGGTTTATTTCTCCCACTTTCCTTCCTGCTTCCGATTTACCTTGGCTGCTCTGTGCTTTCCCTTCTCTGGATTTATTAGTGAATAGTTTCCTATTTCATCGTTTTCTCTTCTGCTAGTTTGTTAGTTATAAATCCTACTTCTCTTCTATTTATACTTACCCTAGAAATTAACTTTAATGTGAAAATCCACTATTTAAAAATCTTGAACACTCAAAGGCACTGGATCACTTCAAATCCAATTATTTTTCTTAAATGCTATATTAGATTTATCTTTTTGTCAAAACAAAAACCAAAAAACCCCAATCCTCCAAGAAAGTATTGTTGTTCCATGTGAAATTTAGGTTTAGATTTATGTGCATATTTAGATGTGTCTTTGCTTGTGAGTTTTAAAAATTCCACACCAGCAGTGTGCCATTACTTCTCTTCTGCCTCAAGTACATTCATCGTATTTTCCTTTAGTGAAGGTCAGTTGGAGTAAATTTTCTCAGTTTTTTGATTTTCTGAAAAATGACCCTATTTTACCCTCATTCTTGAAAACTATCTTCTTTTTTAATCTTACAGATATACGATTTTATTTGACTATCATTTTCTCCCAGTTTATTGAAGCTATCATTCTATTGCCCCTGGCTCTCTTTATTGCTGTTGAGAAATCTGTTGTCACTCTAGTTTGTCATCCTTTTGAAAGTAATCTGATTTTATTTCTTTGTCTTTGGTGTACTAAAAATTGCACTATGATTTGTTAGTCTGTGAATTTATCTTTATTTTTCCCAACATGAAATGCACTCAGCTATCCTGTTTTTCAATATTATAACTGTTTTTTTCCCTTGTCAGAGTATGAATAGCTTCATGTTCATGCCTTGTTTATTTTTTTTTTCTGATTTGTGACATTCCCATGCTGGAGAACTCTTCCAATCTGTCTTTTAGCTCACTGATTTTCTCTTTTGCTGTGTCTAATTGAGGTTTTAATTTGAATTATTGTGGATTTATTTGTAAAAGTTAATTTTGTTTGCTAAAGCTCCTTATTTATAGCTTTAGTCTTTTGCATCTAATTCAAACTTTTAATTTTCTTCAATGTCCTTAAATTGCTTTATTCTCTGTCATGTCAGATCATTCAACAGCTAAAGTCTATACTGGCCTGGCTCAGCTGGCTGAGAGCTCTGCTTTCTCTTGTCACATTGTCTTCCTTCCTTCTCTGACTTAGGGTTTTTGAAAGTGAGCTCCTTGCTCTTTGGAACTCTTGGGAGGCCTGGCTGCTGGTGGGCCAACCAGAACAGACCTGCACATTCTTCTCCTGAGCCCCGAAGGGGCTCAGTGACTTCGGGCCTCTGGACCCTTAGTTCCTACCTGAGTTTTCGTGCCTTCCAGGTGGTGCACATTCAGACTTTGAACTGGGGCGAGGGCTGGTGTGTGTTTTCCTTGTCACCCAACACCATATGGGGAGACAGGCTCCTGTCCGTGTCCTGTCCACAACAGCTTCATTGCTGTCTCATCTGTGCCCTGAGGGCAGGCCACTGCTGGGCCGTGAGAGTCCCACTTGGTTCCTCCCACTGGGTGCTGCTGGCCTTTCCTCCTGTCTGCTGTGCCCTCTGTGGCAATGGACACCCAGGCTCTAGCTGGTGTCCACACCCCAACCGCCCCCATCCCCGACAGTGCCCACTTTCCCTGATGTTTTTGGTCTCTGAATGTGTTGTATTTTCCCCAGGACTGTCACAGCAAATCACCACAACTCTAGTGACTTAAAACAACAGAATCCATTCTCTCCCGGTTCTGGAGCCTCAAAGTCCAAAATCAAGCCCTGCTCCCTCTGAATGGGGGTCCTGTTTGGTAGGAATGGGTCATTCATGTTACTTTCTAAATTTCAAACCCACAATATTCCTCTAGACAGAAGAGACCTAATTAGGAAAGTTATGAAAGAAAACAGAAAAGAGACGAAGAACTATAGGAAATTGGGAAATATTTTGCCAACATGAAAGGCAAAAGGATGAAAAGCATTTCAGAGACAGTTTTGAGTTTGGCTTTGTAACTACACAGAATCGTGTCTAGTCTCAGGAAGTGTGACTGATTCAATTCAGCGATGAGTGGGAAGAAAACGGTCAGATGAAAGATGGTGTCAGAGAGTGAAAACACCATCTTCTATCCAGTGTGAGACCTAGTTTAGAATATAAAGGGGTAAACGTTTGCTTTGTCAAAAATCAGTTTTTGATTTTCCTATTGAGCTGAGCTCCTATTTGTCTATACAACTTGTCCATCAACAGGACCTACGCCCCTGGAGGCTGGTCTCTCAGGCAGGACTCGCAGTGATATCAGGGGCTTCTGAGGCTCTGTCAATTGTGGCGCCCCGTGTCCCTGTATGAGTGGCTTTCAGAGGGAACTAGGAGAAGCAGCTAACACCCAGGGCCCATCGTGAGCTCTGTGGTCCTCCCAACACGATGCCACCAACCAGATTGTGGCTGGAGCCTGCGGGACGGCTGCAGCACCAGGGTTACTTGGATATTTGGGGCTGACATGGCGGAGGTGGCGGTGGGGGTGTGCGTGCGATTCAGGAAGGCAGTGACTGGGGACAGGAGCCTCTGTGGCGAGGTCTCGGGTGTGTCTATAAAAGGACAAAGGAGACTGCAGAAGCTGCCTGGGGTGGTGCTCTCCAGCCCCACGGTGCTAGCTGACTCACTAGCTCTCATCTGGAACTGTGGGAAGCCCGAGGGGCTCAGGGTCACACGGAGCTGTCCACACTGCCTCGGCCTGTGTCGTGGGCAAGACGGCTGGGGTCGAGAGTGACACTGTCATCTGACGTTGGGAGCAGCATTTGTCCACCATTCAGAAGACAGGATCTCTTATGCCAAGCCACCAGTAACCTCGAGACATGCACCTGCGAGAAGACTTCAGCAGCTGAAGGGGACCAACGGCCTCCATCCTACGGGACTCACGGCTGACCTCTCTGGATGGCCTGGCTCCCCACACCCAGGGCGGCTCTCCCACTCCTGCCTGGGTGGTGAACTCCTCAGGCATCCCTCAGGTCACAGCCCTGCAGGAGAGAACTCCCCCTGGAGGGGGCTGCCGGCCCCCCCGGCTCTCTCTCTGGTTTGTTTCTGTTTCTCAGAGCCGCTGCTGGCCCTGGGCAGGTGGGGACAGCCGGGATGCTCTGGGGCACTGGGGCTTGGTTCCCCCGTCACCCTCACCCTGGCCGGGCGACCACTGCTCCCTGCCCTGGAGACCTTACCCACAGGCCTCTGGACTCAGGGCAGAGGTGAGGAGGCCAGGCCAGGACCTGTCCCCTCTGCCAGAGGTCCCAGGTGAGGGGAGAGACCAGCAGGCGTGGGAGGACCCTGTACAGAGTGACTGAGCCCCTCCAAGACCCCCTCCACGCAGGGAGCAAGGACTATGCCCTTAAATATGGCAGCCAGGGGAGGCCTTGACCTGAGGGAAGATAAGCCACCTGCTGGGAGAGACCTGGAAGAAGCACAGCAGAGAGGGGACAGGAGGGTCACACCCCCTCACACACACTCCTCACACACCTTACACACTCCTCACATACTCCTCACACACACTTTACACACCTCACACACACACCTTACCCACTCCTCACAGACACATCCTCATACACTCCTCACACACACACTCCTCACACACCTTACACACTCCTCACAGACACATCCTCACACACACACACCTCACACACACCCCATATACACCTCACACACACTCCTCACACATACCTCACACACACTCTTCACACACTCCTCACAGACACATCCTCATACACACCTCACACACACACTCCTCACACACACTCCTCACACACCTTACACACTCCTCACACACTCCTCACATACACCCATACACACCTCACACACCTTACACACACTCCTCACACACACCTCACACACCTCACACACACACACCTTACACACTCCTCACAGACACATCCTCATATATACCTCACACACACACTCTTCACACACCTTACACACTCCTCACAGACACATCCTCACACACACTCCTCACACACACACCTTACACACTCCTCACACACACCTTACACACTCCTCACACACACCTCACACACACACTCCTCACACATACACCTTACACACTCCTCACAGACACATCCTCACACACACTCCTCACATACACCCCATATACACCTCACACACACTCCTCACACATACACCTTACACACTCCTCACAGACACACCCTCACACACACCCCTCACACACACTCCTCACACACCTCACACACACACTCCTCACACATACCTCACACACACTCCTCACAGACACATCCTCACACACACTCCTAACACACCCCTCACACACACCTCACACACATCCCATACACACCTCACACACCTCACACACACTCCTCACACTCACCTCACACACACACCTCATACACATACCTCACACACACCTCACAGACACATCCTCACACACACCTCATGCACACCCCATATACACCTCACACACACTCCTCACCCACCCCTCACAAACACCTCACACACACATCTCACACACACACCTTACACACTCCTCACAGACACATCCTCACACACACTCCTCACACACACCCGATACACACCTCACACACCTCACACACCCCTCACATACTCCTCACACACTCCTCATATACACCCCATACACACCTCACACACCTTACACACACTCCTCACACACTCCTCACACATACCTCACACACACACCTTATACACTCCTCACAGACACATCCTCACACACACCCCTCACACACACCCCATACACACCTCACACACACTCCTCACACACTCCTCACATACTCCTCACACACTCCTCACACACACATCTCACACACTCCTCACATACACTCCTCACACACACCTCACACACACTCTCACACCTCACACACACCTCACGCACACTCCTCATATACTCCTCACACACACTCCTCATACACCCCTCACACACACCTTACATTCTCCTCACAGACACTCCTCACACACCCCTCACACACATCCTCAGAGAAGCAAGGAGACATGGCACCTCTAAAATTAGAACGAAGCTAAAAATAAAACAAAAGAAATGGAAAAATTCAGAGAACAAAGAGCTCTTGAAACCTTAAAATGGGAGCAGAAATTTTTAAAAAGTGGAAACAGAAGAACCATATAAACTGCCACCACCTCCCGGAAAATAGGCAGCCACCAAGAGCAAGAAAATAGGAGACAACAGTAAGAAATGCGGAGCCTCAGTCCAAAAGGACCTCCCCAGACGAGGAAGAGGCAGGAAAATAGAGGAGAGGAAATTACTTTAAAGAAAAAAAAAAACAGATAAAGAAACGTCCAGAGACGGATGGTCTGAGCCCCTGGATCGAAGGCAAAGCCAGCAATCAGCAAAGTGAATGGAGAGTGGTCCCAGCAGGGCCTCTCCTGTGGAACTACAGCAAGAAGAG
Organism: Ictidomys tridecemlineatus; assembly: GCF_052094955.1. Lineage (NCBI taxonomy): Eukaryota > Metazoa > Chordata > Mammalia > Rodentia > Sciuridae > Ictidomys > Ictidomys tridecemlineatus. The sequence continues at coordinate 193,652,678 of NC_135483.1, read as the reverse complement.
AAGGCCCTCCAGGTCGGCAGGAGAGCAGGGCAAAGCCTGGAACTGTCCCCTAGGATCCTGGGCCACACCAACCTAGCTGGAGGACAGAAAACACAGTTTCAGGCATGGAGTTCTCAAAATAGAAATTATTTTCTTTTTAATTTCTGAGGACTCCTATTTGGAGGATACTACAGGATGTGTTCCACCAAAACAAAGGGGTAAACCACAAAGAAGGGAAGGGCCAGGAATCAGGGCCAAGGGAGGAGAAGACAGGCATTCAGGGCCCTTCAGGCAGAAAGGACATGGCTGACAGCCTGAGGGAGCGAGGACCTGGTGGAGCCCCGCCAGTCTCTCTAGGGATCTGGCAGATGTGAGAACCAGTTTTACACAAGTACCAAGAGGCCAGAAAAAATAAGGTGGTCATTATCTTTAGGAAAAGCAAAAAGTTGCATAGGAGAGGAAAGGACATCATAGGGACCCAGATTCTTCAGCTGTGGATCATGAACATAGTGTCAAAATGTACCAAGATAACGTAAGCACAGACCGCGGATCCTACTGACCATGCACTGGGTGTTGGGAGGGAGTGGCGCTGGGGACAGGCTGGCTCGTGTCGGGAAAGACACAGGGTGCTGTTTGTTTTTTTATTATTAGATAATGTCAAAAATTTCACATCAATTAATGGCAGTGTGTCTTTGGCCGTTTTTCTGCTAAAACAAAACAGCTGAGGTTGGGTGATTTGTAAAGAAGCCGATTCCTCCTGGCTCTGGGGGCTGGAAAATCCAACAGCCTGGTGCCAGCTGTGCTTGGCAGCTGGTGGGTCACTGTCAAATTCTAATTACCTCCCCAAAGCCCCACCTCCAAATACCACTAACGTGAATTTAGGGGCTAAGTTTTCAACACACAGAATCTGGGGGACCCATTCATAAGGCAGCACAGCACATTCTTGTTATTAGAGGATGGAAGACCAGAAAGAAGTCAGCTGCCAAGATTGAGCACCTTCTGGGAGTGGAGACGGGAAGGAGGGGCGGGACCAGGGACGCTTGTTCTCCTCATAGCCTCCTGTCACCCTTTGACTCTGTAAATGACAGATGCATTTGATTTTGAGAAGAATTTCAAATTACAACATAAAGTCCCAATGGAATTCACTATGCATAGGCTGAAAAAGCCGTTAAAAAATAAGACACAAAGTTAAAAACCAATGATGGAAACAGGAAAACTAACATACTGCAATCTTCTACCCACACCTACCTTCCCTTCGGTGAATAGGTCATATTCCTACTATTTGCTCAGCCTCTTTTCTGTAAATCCAGAGAGTTCCTGACAAAACTGTGACCTTTCCATGATTGTGGCTCAGTGGCAGAGGGCTTGCCTGGCCTGTGTGGGGCCCCAAATAAATAAAATAAAAACCCATTGACAGCTAAAAAGGACCCACATGGGTCTCCGCTTCTCAAGGAACATTCTGGATGTGTGCTGAAGCGATGGGATTCTCCTGAGTCTCAGGGTTCTCCCTCAGGTCTCAGATTTCTGTAAGAACCACGTCCATGGACCCATTTCTGAGTGCGCTGTGGAACTCCTCCGAGACGTCAGTCATTAACTTGCTTAATGTTCTCTTTAGAAGGATCTGCAAGATAAACCCCGTCTGAATTTCACCCCTCCAAGGTCAGCTTCCTGGTGCAGAGGCACCCGCATCGAGACCGCGTGACCGCGCCCAGCCTGCCCTCCTGGGGCTGCTCTGTGCCCACCCAGGCGGGCCGACAACTCAGGGCACCTTCCCAATGCTTGCTCGGGAGATGAGGGAGGCTGCTTTTCTTCCGTTTCCAAGGGGCCGAGTTTAACCAGATACCTGTTCTGAAAGGGCATGAATGGTGTCTTCTACATTTTCACAGACCTGGTTGTGGGAAAGGTCTTACTGTGTGCGCAGTCAAGCACCGGGACGCAGGAGAAGTTACGCAGCAGCCTCTACGCTGCGGCTGCACCGACCCGGCTATCAGCCACGGTCTGACCGGCTGCCTGGCATGTGTGGTCACTGGTCTTGATGAAGGACCTGGATCCAGCACACGGAGAGTGGCTGGGGAAGCCCTGGGGTATCCTGGGGATGTAGCCCTTGTGACAGGCTGGCCAGATCCTCTCTGGGTTTGGAAATTCTCTTCCCAGGAGGTGAGGGGTCAGGTCAGCTGACATCTGAGTGCACTTTCCTAGAGGCTTCCCGCCTGCCACAGGGGACTTCTTCCCGAGAGAGGGGGAGCCAAGTGGGCTGCAGAGGACCGCCCGTCTCTGTGCTTCTGGCCTCCAGGCTCCAGGGTCTCATCCCGCAGACACCCTATCCCCAGCCACCCCGCGCCCATTCTCCTGGTGGCCCCACCCTGCAGACCCTGAGCGTGCCCTGGGCCTCACAGTCCCAGTGCACACCAGCCTGGGCCACCGGGCAGGTTGTCCCCCGTCAACATCCTCACTGTCATCAGCCTGAGTCTGGAGTTGTCTGAGAAGCAGAGGAAGAGCTACCTGCCCGGTGGCCACCAGATCAGGACGGGGTGACTCCATTCCCAGGGAGGGGTTTTCTAGAAAAAAATGGGTCCCACATAAGATGATGGTCCAGACAGCGTCCCCTGAGCGGCAGCTTCGCGTTGGTCCCAAGTGGGCCGCCCAGCTGGGAGCTGGCTCTCAGGGAGAGGAAGGTGTGGGAGACATGCCATCACTCAACCCTCGCTTGAAGGGTGACTCTGGCCACTGCAGGAGGCAGCAGGGAGCCCTGCGAGGCCACCTGAGCCCTGGAAGGAGATGGCAGGGCCCCTCCGGGAGCGTGGACAGGCCACCCAGGAACTGGGCAAGTTCTGCTTTCATTTTTAAGGTGCAGCCTTAATTGGATGTTGGGTGAGAGAGAAAAGGGGCTGTGTGTCTCCCCGCAGGAAGAAGGGTCTCCGTTTCCTGAGCTGGGTGATGTCCCCAGAGGGACACTTGAACTGAGGTGGACCACGGGTGGAGCCGCGGAGCCGAGAGTGGGCCGGTGGGCCTGGACTCCGTGAGCCGAGGATACTGCAGAATGGTTGTACCCGGGACTCCCGTCTCCACGGTTTTGCAAGCTACTTTTAAAAAACTGAGTATGTTGTGAGCACATTCTCCTCATTCTTGTTCCTCTAGATTCAGCTGGAATTTTCTGCGACCTCTTGGGGAAGTCTGTTGTATGTGGCTGGGGGTGGGCCCTGTCCCCACCTTCCCCAGGGCTGCACAGCTGGACCTTCTGCAGGTGTGGGGAGTTGGGTGACACTCAGGCCAAGGCAGCTCTGGGCATGGGGCTCTGCAGGCGTCACCCAGCAGGTGGGGGAGCGCAGAGTGGGGGAGCGCAGAGTGGGGGAGCGCAGAGTGGGGGAGCGCAGAGTGGGGGAGCGCAGAGTGGGGGAGCACAGAGTGGGGGAGCACAGAGTGGGGGAGCGCAGCCAGGAGCTGGCCGTGGGCTCCGGGGCTGTGGAGGGCCGGAGGGCTGCTCTGTGCAGGGCTGGTCATTCCCAGAGACGTGCAAGGCTCCTGCGCATGTGCTTGTGATGCCCCCGGGGCTGCTGCCCTCTGCTCTTCCCTGTCTGCCCCCGGGGCTGCTGCCATGCCGACGGCTCCAGGGAGCTACAGTGGGCTGAAGAGGGAGGCTGACTGCGCCCGGAACAGAATCGTTGACTTTCCAGCCGTGGGAGGCGGTGCCCTGGAGTCTGTCTTCCCAACAGGGCAGGGTGTGCTGGCCAGCGCCCACGCAGGGGCATGCCTGGGTGGACAGCCCAGGGCACGGAGCTGGCAACTCTAAAATGGCCCTGGTGTGGGCAGGGTGGCCACCAAAGTGGCAGGGCTGAGCCTGCAGCGAGGGACAGAAGCCGAGGAGACGGTGACGCTCCTCCCGACTCAGTCTCACTGCTCTGGGACCCGAAGTCTAAAGTCAAGGTGCTGGCAGGGTCCTGCTCCCTCAGGGCCACAGGGAGACAGGCCATCGGGGGCAGAACCCGCTGGACCAACAGGAGGCTGTCTGCAGAAATGAGCCAGAGCCAAGCAGTGGCCCGTGCTTGGCTGCCGCCTCACTGTGTCTTTCCTGGAAAACATTCTCCCCAAAGACGTTTGAGGCTCCGGGAACAGTTTCATCAGCGTCTTGACGGCAGGTGGGCGGGACGGAGGTGGCGAGGCAGCTCGTCCTGAGGAGATGATTCTTCTGGAAAGCCAGGGGCGGCTTGTAGGCACAGGGGTGGTGAGTGGGTTTGGCAGGCACAGACGTGGCCAGGGGGCCCACCAGGACTCATCGTCCATATGGCCGTCCCCCTGCCCGTCCCTGTGGGGTGGGCAGCGGAACAGTGAGGGTGTTTGCTCTGCTGTCCTCCTGCAGATGGAGATCTGAGGGGACAGAGGGACACCAGCCGGCCGTTCCAGTAGTTTTGACCTGGGAAAGAGTCAGGGTGAAGGGTTGGGTGGGTGTACACAGTAGCTGAGGTGAGCCAGGTCCGCGTCTGGAACAGTCTTGGGTCTAGGGGACAGTGGGAGATCCGAAGGCCCCGGCCTCCTGTTCTGACGAGGTGATAGGCGTGGGCCAACTCTCCCTGTGACAGGTTGTCCCTCCGTCTGTCTCTGACACAGAGGAGGCTGGCTCCTCGCAGCAGGGGTAGTGACCACAAGTGATCACAGACGCGCTGTCTTGAGATGACGCACCCCGTGTTCTGTAGCTTCTGAGGGCGAGGCCCTGGGCGTGGCTTCCTTGCACAGGCTCCCAGGCTGCGGCGCGTAGCCAGCTGGGCTAGGTCTGCAGGGAGTGCCCCTCAGGCTCTCCTGGGTGACTGTCAGTCCACACCTTTGTGGTCCAGCAGCCCACAGACGCAGGACACGTGGGCCTCCAGGCTTCTGCTGGGCCTTGGAAGCAGGAAACTGGGAAACTTCAACATTCTGATCTCATGAAGCCAAGCACATTTCTCTCTTTTTAAGTAAAACTTCTTGGTGCTGAAAGTCTTCTTTTTCTAACTAAAAATATAATACAAAATTATGCCAAGTTTAAACCATTTGAAACAAACAAAAAAAGTGTTCAAAGTTCAAGGCCCAGGCACTTCCAGGAAGAGAGGGGAAAAGCCCAGCTCCAGGGCCACCTTCTGGTGTCAGTCAGCTAGCAACCAACACCTTTCCTGAGCTCAGTGGGAGCCGGACTACCACGTTTAAGGGAGGCTGCAGGGGGTGAGAGGCTGAGTTTAGGTCCTCTTAGGGCCTAGGTGTCCGAAATAGAGCCCTGGGGTGGGGCTGGGATTCACAGTGCCCTGACACAGCTTAGGAAGGTCTATGGGCACTCTCCTTGGAGGAATGGCTGGTCTCCCTGGTGCTGAGGAGTCTCAGGGAAGCTGATCAGGTGATCCTAGTGGCCCATTTGGGAGATTGAGAGAGGAAAGACCTTGCTACGGAGAAGTCAGCAGCCAGAGGCTGTTTCCTAGATGCAGGCAGGACCCTGGCCCTCAGGCTGGGCCACATGGGCCCACAGGAGGAGGCAGAGGGACAGGGTCTGTCACCACCAAGGCAGCCCAGCAGCAAGGCATGACTCCAAGGACAGAGAGAGAGCACAGGCAGGCATCGGAGTCTGGCTGCAGGGCAGGCCCCCAAAGGCAGACAGCGGCTGGAGCCAAACAGCAGTAAAGAGCACTTCGGGATTCAATTACAGCTCGGCCTGGAAGGGAAGAATTACGTTTTAATTTAAAAAAATGTGAGTCCACATTTTCAAAGGGACGGCATCCTCTCCCTAGACACAAATCAGTGGCCTGAAGAGTAAATGGAAGAAGATCTCAAGACCCAGAGACACATATTTAGAGATGGAATCACGGGGATACTGGAGCCGTCAGAGCTAAGGGGAGAGTGAGGAGGGACAGGGCAGGGTCCCCACGAATCGGGCTGAGAACACTCCACCCACAAAGGGCCTGGGCCGCCTGAGTCCCCGCTTCTCCTCTGTCCTTCAGGGACCAGGGGCAACCAGACTCGTTTCCGTTAAAAATGAGGGGCTGCCTGCCGAGGGCACCCACGCAGCAGAAGTCACGGTGGAGGGACAAGGGCTTGCGTGACGGAGAGGAGGAGGCTCCCCCGGGCGCGGGCCTGCAGAGGCAGCCGCCTCCAGTTTGGAAATACCCCGTGATTCCGCGGAGTTTTCGCTGCTGGGACCAAAAGACCTGACAAGAGCCACTGCAGAGGGGCCCAGGGCTTCAGAGGTGCACCCTCAGGGCTGCAGACGAGGGGCATCCTGGCAGACGGTGTGGCGGGGGAAGCGGCTCACATGACCATCAGGACGCGGACAGGAGCTCTGCTCGACAGGGACAAACGTCACCCCCAAAGGCACACCTCAGCCACCCACCCCTCCAGCCACGTCCCACCTGCCTCAGTCACCGCCAGCCAGTCCCCTCCAGGGTTCACACACGACGGGGTTAGGGTCTCATCCCCCTCCGACCTTTCCTGCAATGGCTCACTGGGAGCTCTGGGGGTCCACTTAATCTAACATTCCACCCAACACGCCAGAGTCACTCTCAGCAGGCCCAGGAGGACCCCTCCCGCCTCAACCGCTGGAGCACTCGGGGCTAGAGCCTGTGCACCGCTGTCACCGTGTCCGAGACAGCCATCAACTTGGAACAAACTTGCATTAAAGAAACCTCTTCCTCTCCAATCCAGTCTACCCAGGTGCCTGAATTCTTCTTGTCTGCCACTTACTCCTGCTCTATCGGCAGTGCCCCTGGCCAATTCCTGCCTGTATCTAAGTGACCAGACAGTGTCACATGGCGGGTCAACCCAGCCTCAAGGGGGGCCAGTTTGTCAATGGTAGCACTTAAAGCTTCTGTAGAAGAAGTGGGCATGGAGGGGCTGGGGGGGGGCATGGAGGGGCTGGGGGGGGGCATGGAGGGGCTGGGGGGTGGGCATGGAGGGGCGGGGGCGTGGGCACGGAGGTGCTGGGGGATGGGCATGGAGGGGCGGGGTTTGGGCATGGAGGGGTGTGGTGGGGGCGTGGAGGGGCTGGGGGTGGGCATGGAGGGGCTGGGGGGTGGGCATGGAGGGGCGGGGGCGTGGGCACGGAGGGGCTGGGGGATGGGCACGGAGGGGCGGGGGCGTGGGCACGGAGGTGCTGGGGGATGGGCACGGAGGGGCGGGGGCGTGGGCACGGAGGGGCTGGGGGGTGGGCACGGAGGGGCTGGGGGGTGGGCACGGAGGGGCTGGGGGGGGCGTGTGGAGGGGCTGGGGGGTGGGTGTGGAGGGGCTGGGGGGTGGGTGTGGAGGGGCGTGGGGGGGCGTGGAGGGGCTGACACAGCCCAGTGCTTCCCAGAGCCACCGCCCCTGTGAAAGGTCGGGCTGCACAACCTCAGGGCTCTGTCCTCCGTGAATCTGATGCGAAGCCTTGCTCTGCACCAGGGTGGTTTAATCAGCTAATTCTTTCTGCAAGTTAGACTAGTCCACTGGGCAACTTAAACAGTAACCACTCATTACCGCTTAGGAGTCTGGGTCCACTGGGGGCCTGGTCCTGCTGAGCTCCCTCCTGCATCTGCGATGGCCGAGTGTCACCTGGGTTGTGTCCGTCCCCCTCCACCTGGCTGCTGGTCCTCCAGCAGTTCACCTGGGTGTGTTCACTGAGTGTCCGGAGGCTGCAGAGCAAGAGGGGCAGTGAAGACTACCAAAGCCACACCCAGAGAGGCCACAGTGCTGTTTCTGTCACCACTGCTGGCCCAGGCAGGTCCCAGGAGCAGATTGAAGACACAGAAAAGTGGACCACCTGCCCCGTGGGGGACCTTTGTACAGAGATTTGTTTTAATACATTTTTATTTGTTCTGATTAGCTACACAGGGCAGTAGAGTGCATTTTGACACATCATACATATATGGAGTATAGCTTCTCACTCATCCGGTTGTACATGATGTAGAGTTACACAGGTCCTGTAGTCATATATGCACAAAGGGTAATAATATCCAATTTGTTCTATTATCCTTCCTACCCACAGCCTCCTCCCTTCCCTTCACTTCCCTGTCTAGTTCAAATACTTCTATTCTCTCCTGCCCCTTATTGTAAATTACCATCTGCATATCACAGAAAACATCGGTTCTTTGGGATTGGCTTATTTTGGTTAGCATGATTTTCTCCAATTCCATCCATTTACTGGCAAATGCCATAATTTCATTCTTCTATAAGGCTGAGTAATATTCCATTGTGAATATGTACATAGTTTCCTTATCCATTCACCTGTTGAAGGCACCTAGGTTGGTTTCATAGTTTAGCTATTGAGAATTGAGCTCCTATAAATATTAATGTAGTTCACTGATTTTAAGACCTTTGGATATAAATTTAGGAGTGGGATGATTGGGTCAAATGGTGGTTCCATTCCCAGTTTTCTTGGGAATCTCCATACTGCTTTCCATAGTGGTTGTATCAATTTGCAGTCCCACCAGCAATGGATGAGTGTGCCTTTTCCCCCACATCCTCGCTAACACTTATTGTTGATTGTATTCTTGGTGATTGCCATTCCGACTGGAATGAGATGAAATCTTAGTGTAGTTTTGATTTCATTTCTCTAATTGCTAGAGATATTGAACACTTTTTCATTTTTTGTTGATGGAAACACTTCTTCTGTGAAGTGTCTGTTCAGTTCCTTTGCCCATTTACTGGTTGGGTTATTTGGTTTTTTGGTGTTAGGTTTTTTTGGGTTTTTTATATATACTGGAGATTAGTGCTCTCTGAGGTGTGGGTGGCAACGATTTCTCCCACTCTGTAGGCTCTCTCTTCATGTTGTTGATTGTTTCCTTTGCTGAGAAGAAGCTTTTCAGTTTGATTCTTGATTTTTTTTTCTTGCTCTTTAGGAGTCTTGTTAAGGAAGTCAGTTCCTAACACAGCATGGTGGAGATTGGGGCCTAATTTTTTTCTTCTATTAGGCACAGGGTCTCTGTTCTAGTTCCTAAGTCTCTGATCTACTTGGAGCTGATTTTTGTGCAGGGTGAGAGATAGGAGTTTAATTTCATTTTGCCACATATGGATTTCCAGTTTTCCCAGCACCATTTGTTGAAGAGACTATCCTTTCTCCAATGTATGTTTTTGGCATCTTTGTCTAATACAGATAACTGTAGTTATGTGGATTTGTCCTCTGTTCTGTACCGTTGCTGTGTCCGTTTTGGTGACACTACCATGCTCTTTCTGTTACTATGGCTCTGTAGTACAATTTAAGGTCTGGTATTGTGGTACTTCCTGCTTCGTTTTTCTTGCGAAGGGATGCTTTGACTATTCTGGGTCTCTTATTTATTTTTCCAAATGCATTTCATGATGCTTTTGCTATTTCTGTGAAGAATGTCATTGGGATTTTAACAGGAATTCCATTAAATCTGTGTGACACTTCTGGTGGTGTGGCCATTTGGACAACGTTAATTCTGCCTATCCAGGAGCATGGGAGAGCTTCCTATCTTTGAAGTTCTTCTTCAATTTCTTTCTTTGGTGGGCTATGGTTTTCACTATGGAGGTCTTTCACTTCTTTTGTTAAGTTTATTCCCAAATATTTTATTTTATTTTTTTGAGGCTATTGTGAACATGATAGTTTTCTAATTTCTCTCTCAGTGGATTCATCACTGATGTATAGGAATGCGTTTGATGTATGGTTGTTAATTTTATATCATGCTACTTTGCTAAGTTCATTTATTTGTTTTAGAACATTTCTGGTGGAATTTTTTCAATCTTCTAAGTATAGAATCATGTCATTGGCAAATAGTGATAGTTTGAGTTCTTTTGCTATTCATATCCCTAAAGTTTCTTCTTCTAATTGCTCTGGCTAGAGTGTCAAGGATGATGTTGAATAAAAGTGGTGACAGAGGACATCCTTGTCTTATTCCCATTCTTTAGAGGGAATGCTTTCAATTTTTCTCCATTTAGAATGATGCTGGCCTTGGGTTTAGCATGGATAGCTTTTACAATGTTGAGGGATGTTCCTATTATTCCTAGTCTTTCTAGTGTTTTGAACATGACAGGGTGCTGTATTTTGTCAAATGCTTTCGCTGCATCTATTGAGATGATCATATGTTTCTTGAAGTCTATTGATGTGATGAATTACATTTATTGATTTCCATACGTTGAACCAAACTTGCATCCCTGGGATGAATCTCACTTGATCGTGGTGTACTATCTTTTTAACATGTTTTTGTGTGAGTTTTGCCAGGATTTTACTGAGAATTTTTGCATCTATGTTGATCTGGGATATTGGTCTGAAGTTTTCTTTCTTTGATGTGTCTTTGTTTTTGGTATCAGAGTGATACTAGCTTCATAGAATGGGTTTGGAAGGGTTCTCTCCTTCTATGTTTCATTGTATAATTTGAGAAGTAGCAATAATAATTCTTATTTGAAGGTTTTGTAGAACTTTGCTGAGAATCTATTTGGTCCTGGGCTTTTCTTAATTCCTGGGCTTTTGATGGTGTCTTCTATTTCAATGCTTTAGATTGATCTCTTCAAATTGTACACGTCCTCCTGAGTTAGTTTGGGTAGGTCACGTGCCTCTGGAAATTTGTCAATGTCTTCAAGATTTCTATTTTATTGTGGTATAAATATTCAAACTAGTTTCTAATTATGTTCTGTATTTCAGTAGTGTCTGTTGTGATATTTCCTTTTTCATCATGGATTTTAGTAATTTGAATTTTTATCTCTCTTCATTAGTGTTACTAAGGGTTTATCAATTTTATTTATTTTTTTCAAAGAAGCAACTTTGTTTTCTCAACATTTTGAATTGTTTCTTTTGTTTCAAATTTCATGGATTTCAGCTCTGATTTTAATTATCCTATCTTCTACTTCTTTTGGTGTTGATTTATTCTTCTTCTTCTAGGGCTTTGAGAGTAACGTTAGGTCATTTATTCACTGGCTTTCTACTATTTTAATGAATGAGCTCCATGCAATGAACTTTGTTCTTAGCACTGTCTTCATGGTGTCCTAGAGATTTTGATATGTGGTATTGCTATTCTCCTTTACCTCTAACTATTTTTTTTATTTCATCCCTGATTTCTTCTGTTATCCATTCATCATTCAGTAGTATATTATTTAGTCTCCAGGTGTTAGAGTAGCTTCTATTTTTTATTCTTTCTTTGATTTCTAATTTCATTCCATTATGATCTGATAGGATATTAGGGGTGTTATGTCTATTTTTTTTCTTTTTGTATTTGCTAAGAGTTGCTTTGTGGCATAAGATATGGTCTATTTTAGAGAAGGATCCATGTATACCATGTATATCCACGTGTATATATATATATATATCTGTTAAGTCTGAATTATTGATCATATTATTTAGTTCTATAATTTATTTGTTTAGTTTTGGTTTGGAAGATCTATCCAGTAGTGAGAGACGTGACTTAAAGTCAGACAGTATTATTGTGTTGTGGTCTATTTGATTCTTGAAGTTTAGAAAGGTTTGTTTGATGTACACAGATGCTCTATTGTTGGGGGCATAAATATTTATGATGTGTAATTCCCTTAAGCAGTGAGAAATGTCCTTCTTTGTCCCTTCTGACTAACTTTGGCTTGAAGTCTACTTTATCTGATTTGAGTATGGAAACCCCTGCTTGTTTATGTGACCCGTGTGAGTGAGATGTTTTTTCCCATCCTTTCACCTTCAGTCTGTGGATGCCTTTGGCTATGAGGTGAGTCTCTCGGAGACAGCCTATTGTTGGGTCTTGTTGTTTACCCCAATCAGCCAGTCTGTGTCTTTTGATTGATGAATTTAGGCCATTAATCTTCAAGATCATCATTGAGATATGATTTGTGTTCATGGACATTTTGTTTTATTTCTAATTTTTAATTTGACTTGGTTTCTCCTTTGAATGACTGTTCCTTTAGTGTAGTTCCCTCCTTCGCTGGTTTTCACTTTTTTCCCATTTCATCTTCATGGAATTTTTTGTTCAGGATATTCTGAAGTGCAAGCTTTCTGGTGGCAAATTCTATTAATTTTTGTTATTAATGGAGGTTTTTATTTCATCTTCAAATCTGAAGCTTAATTTGGCTGGATATACACTTCTTGGTTGGCTTTCATTTTCTTTCAGGACTTGGTACATTTTCCAGGACCTCCTGGCTTTGAAGATCTGGGTTGAGAAATCAGCTGGGATCCATACTGGTTTCCCCATATGTGTAATCTGACATTTTTCTCTTGCAGCCTTTAAAATTCTATTCTTATTCCATATGATAGGCATTTTCATTAGAATGTGGTTTGATGTGGGTCTGTTGTAGTTTTTCACATTTGGGGGTCCTGTAAGCCCCTTGTATTTGATTTTCCATTTCATTCTTTAGATTTGGGAAATTTTCTGATATTATTTCATTGAAAAGATTTGTGCATTCCTTTGGTTTGTATCTCCATGTCTTCATTGATCCCAATAAATCTTGAATTTGGTCTTTTCATGTTATCCCATAATTCTTGGAAGTTCTGTTCATGGTTTCTTAATATCTTCTCTCCATGGTCAACTCTATTTTCAAGATTATATATTTTGCCTTCATTTCCTGAGGTTCTGTCTTCCAAGTGGTCTAGTCTGTTGGTGATGCTTTCTATTGAATTTTAACTTGGTTTATTGTTTTCTTCCTTTCAAAGATTTCTGTGTTTTTTTAAAGAATCTCTCTCTCTTTATTGAAGTGATAATTTGCTACCTGTATTTGCTCTTACATCATCCTTTACTTCTCAAATCAGTTTAACTATTACATTCTACGCCTCTTCTCTCACATTTCCTCCACTCTTGTGATGTTGATTCTGTTTTGGAGTATCTTGGTTTTCTTGGGGTGATTTGTTCCCTTGACTTTTCGTGTTGTTTGTGTGTCTACGCATGTAACACTGTGGATATGAGGCAGTAGAGTTTCTACCCTGTGGACCTACAGTGTCTGTGAAGGTTTCCAGCACCTCACTGTTAAGGGGGAGACAAATAATAACAACAACCAATGCAAACAATATACAGCATTAAACCAAATATGATATCTACAATCTTAATTATACCAGTAAACAGAAATTACATGATCAGTTATTGCCTATAATAAAAGCAGCAAGTTTGCAAAAGGGTTTACATTTTCAGATGGTGAACAGGGAGAGAAGAGAAGTGATGTAGAATGTGGTGATTATGAGGGAGGAAGAGAGAAGAAGAAGTACAAGATCAAAGGAAGAGTAAAAGAACAATAGAGATTGGCTGTTAGCAGAAGAAAAGAGAGAATCAAGGGAAACAGGTAGGATTAAAAATATATATGTAAAACAAAATTTTTTTAAAAAATTAAAAATAAAAATAAAAGAATACAAAAAAACTAAAATATGCTAATCAAAAGTCCTAGTTCACACACACACACACACAAAAACTAATTCATGTAAAATAACTGGCTTTGGAAATGCTGGAGATGAGAAGGGAAAAAGAAAGGAAACTGTATACATGTTAATGTATCATTAAGGCCATGATTAAATAGTGAAAAAGAATTTTAAAAATAAAGAAAAGAAAAGAAAAGAAAAGAATCTTGATGGAGAGTTAAAGAATTCTTTCCTTTGGAGTCCAGATTCCCAGCTTCTCTTCTCAGCGGTGTTAGGGGAGTCTTCTGGAGGGTGATGCTCGCCCTCTGGGTGCTGGAGTGGGAGAGGTGATCCCGTAGGCAGAATTCCTGGAGGCGGGGCTTAGGCTCAGGTAGGCTCCAGGCTCTTGGCTGGGTGCCAGTTGGGCTGGAGATTTTAAATCAGTGCCCCTAGTGCCCAGTACTTGCTTGTCCACACTGAAAGACTGTCCCCCAGGGTTCCCCTGCGTTCCATTCTTGTGGTGGGGGCCCCGACTCTTAGTCCCCCACATCACCTGCAGACCCCAGATTCCCTGGTCTCAGATTCGGTCTCTGAACAACTTTCCCCGACCCCGCCCTTCTGAGTTACCAGCCAGAGGCGTCTGTCCCCGCGGTCCTGCAAATGGTTGGATTGGACGGGGAAGGGTAGAGCCGGTGGGTTTTCAGGACCAGTTGTCCCCTGAGTGACTCTCTCTCCACATTTGATTTTCTCCTGGTCACTTAAGCCCACTCTGTGTCATGTACTGTGGGTTTCCTGGGCCCCCTATTTCAGGCCAAACTCGGGAATCAGCACCCTCCCACGGCGGCCCCCACACTGCAGCTGCAAATGGTCCCTTCCTGTGTTCTCCCCACCACCTGGGGAGATGGGGGCTTCTTCCCCCACACAGATATGGTCCAGCGTGTCCTTCAGGTTTGCTGGGCAGTGTCCTTGGTCTCTAAATGCCCTGCACCCAGACACGCCTTGGGCCACCCCCAAATGTGGTTCCTTTACCCCCCTTAGCCCTCCACTGAGCTCCTGGCTCTGCTGTGCAGTGGGTGTGGCAGCAGCTGTGCCCTGGGGACTTTTCCCTTATTTTATTGTATCCATCCTCCTGTGTCCCCAGTCGGCTCTGAGTGTCCAGTGTTAGCTTCCAGTAAAGTACCCCCCCATTGTTTTGTTCACCCACCCTGCGGAGAAGCTGCCTGTCTGCTGCCTCGGTGTCACGCCATGGAGCAGCCAGGAACGCGGCCTCCTCGGGTCCCCCATCTTCAGTCCCCAGTACAAAGATTTTTGATGGGGCGGAAAAAACATCTCTTCTTTGATCCTCATTCATCAAGGATGTGCTGACCTCTCTTTTCCAGGAGTCAGGGACGGCTCAGGAATCTGCATAGTACACTGTCTGCTCAGGAGGAGATAGAGGAGGTGCAGTGGGCACCCTGGATCATTCCACTCCCCCCCACCCCACCCCCATTAGGTAGGCTGACTCTGTGACTTAGTTCACAAAGATGAGCTTTTTAACTGAAATGCAATGTACATGCAGAAAAGCTCACACGTCTCAACAGTGCTTCTAGACTCTCACGAAGGGGCCACAGAACTGCAGCCTGCATAGAGGCAGCTGCACTGGGTCACCCCCAGGACCCTCTGCGTCTCCCCTTAGGCGTCGACCCCCCAGCCCCCTGCTTGCTGCCTGGGGTTCTACCTGATTTGGAATGTTTCATCAAGCGGATCACACCCTGCGTGTTCTCCTGCATCTGTTTTATTTATTTTAATACTGTATTTGTGAGCTTCATCCGTGGGCTGCAGAGGCTGATTACCACTCCGCATTGCATTCCTTGGGCATCCCACCTGGTATATCATTGTCCCCTTGATGATATTTTGGTCACTTCTGAGGTGGAGCTACTTTGAATAGCATTGCTGCGTAGGCCCTTGGGCACAGCTCTTAGGACTTATTTGCAGTCAGTGGATGGTGGACCTAAGAGAAGAATGGCCGGGCCCCAGGGCCTGTGTGTCAACCTAAGGGACACCCGGGAGGGCGCCTCCAGAGGTCAGGCCCGAGCACCCTGCAGCTGACCCAGAGGCTTCCCAGTCCTGCCCACTGCCGCTCTCTCTGGCTAGTGCTGGCCATTATGGGAGGACACTGCTGTCGTATTGCTTTAACCCATTTTTTTCTGATTTCACTCTGATATGTCTCTTTGTTGAATGAAGTTTTTCATTTTAGTGTGCTCCAGTTTTTATTAATTCCCGACTATACTTAACAGTCATGTCTTATTAAAAAAAAAACTTTGGCAACCACAAACACGATTCTTTTCTAGAAACTTTTTTTTTTTTATCTTTCACATTTATATCTATAATCCAAATGGAACTGAGTTTTGTTGAAGCTGTTAGGTAGGAGTCAAGATTCATTTGTTGAAATACACAAAATGACTATTGTTGAGATCACCTTTCCCCACAGCTTTGAAATGTAATCTTTTTTTAATAAATGAAATGACTTTGTTGTATTTTCAGACTTTTCCTGTTAACTCATTTTTCTTTTTACCTTTTTTTGGGGGGACGGGGGTACCTGGGATTAAATCTGGGTTTTAACTGCTAAGCCACATCCTCACCCCTTTTTATTTTTTATTTTGAGACAAGGTCTTACACAGGGCCTTGCTAAATCACTGAGGCTGGCTTTCAACTTGCTCTCCTCCTGACTCAGCCTCCCGAGTCATTGGAATTACAGACGTGTGCCACCATGCCCAGCTAACCCAATTTCCTTTCAGTTTCATAGCTTTCTATTAAGTGCTGATAACTAGTAATTGAAAACTACCAATTTTGTTCTTCAACATTGTCTTTGCTGCTCTTAGACCTTTGTATTTCATAAAAACTACGGAATCAGTTTTTCAGGCTCACTTTCTGAGAGCTTTTAAATCAGAATGGTACCAAATCTAGAGATAAATTTGAAAGACTGAACATCTTTCACTCTTGAGTCTTGCAATTGGTGAAAATAATATATGTTTATAGTTATGTTTACCTTCTACCTTTTTTCAATGATGTTTTGTGTCAGGTATGTGAAGAGTTTGCTATCTTTTGTTTGACTTGTTATTAGGTCATGATTTTCAGTATCACAAATGTATTATTCTGTGTCTCAAAGTTTATGCCTAGATAACTGTGTGGGTTAAACACTGGTCAGTGCCTAGGACAGCTTGCATTTAGATAGGAAGGACTGTAAAGAATGGGATAACGCAGGAAACGGAGAGGGGAGTGGCCACATCCCTGACCTTCAGTCTTTAGGTGAGAGTGACCCTGGATGTAAAGTAAGATAATGTACTCCTAAGAAGGCCACTGTGCAGTGCGCATGCAACTTGTTCTCTAGATCCCCTGCTTCTAGGTGTGGGGCAGCCTGGGTCGTATCCAGCTGCCTCCGCCAAGGAGTGCATGAGTGATAGAATGCACAAACCTCCGCTGCGCTCTCCAGCTCCCTCCTCAGGAGTGGCGAATAGTATGCTGGGGCATGTGCGGCCTGGCGCAGAACAAACCGCCTCACGGTTCTTGGATGCTCTGTCCCGTTTTTTCATTGTTTTTCTCTTGGTTTTTCAGTTCTGGAAGTTTCTTGTGTCCTGACAGCTCCCTGTTCTTCCCTCGACCGTGGCCACTACGGACGAGTCCATCCGAGGCAGTCTTCATTTGCCGTCTGGCATTCTTGCCTTCAAGCATTTCCTCTGGAGTCTGGGTCTAGAGTTCCTGTCCCTCTGCGTGTGTAACCGTCTGCCCTTGCACACTTTCACTTTTCCATTAAAACTCTGAGCACACTGATCACACTTACTTTAAATGCCTCATTGGATGATTCTGAAATCCCTGCCATGTCTAAGTTTGGTTCAGATGCCCACTTGGTCTCGTAGACTGGCTTTTACTTTTTGGGCTGTGGGTGCTCTTTGTGACTTCTTGTGGAAATCCTGATGTGATGTGCCAGGTCAAAGGAATTAAAGCAAATGGTCTTCAGTGGGAGGTACGAGGCCGTGTCGGCTGCTTGCTGTAACTGTGGGGTCAAAGGCTAAAATCCCCCTTAGTGCTCTTGTTTTTGCTCCACTCCCCAGTCTCTGTTGTTTGGGGTTTTCCTGGGGATATCTTAAATAGGGTCTAAAACTTGCAGTTCTTTTACTTTTAATTCCTTGTTGTGACGCAGACACCTGTTTACAGGGAGATGAGGTTTGGAGGGAGGGGAAGCATTTTTATGATCCTAGGATTTGGTCTTCTAGTGAACTCAGGTTGCTCATTTCTCTTTCTTCAGGCCAATGAGGCCCTGGTAAAACCACGTTTAGCCCTGGTTAGACAGGTGAGGGAACGGAGTGCCCTGGAAATGTCGGGGATCGTGGCTTTTCCCTCTGTCTCCTGGACGCGTGAGTGGGCTTCCCAGCCAGAGCCTGGCAGGGCTGCTGAGGGGAAAGTCACGGCAGCGTGGGGCTCTGCAGGCAGCCCCCGGAGCCTTAAGCACCCCACCTTGTGCAGCGGAGGGCCCCTGCTTCCCTGAAGCTGGGTTCTCTGCACCTGTCCGCCTCCTTGGCTGCCAAGTGGGCAGCCAGGTGCCCTGAGCCTTCTGTCCTCTGATGGACGTGGGCTTGTCTTCAATATGCATTTTATTTAAATTGTGAGGATGAGGCTGAATATTTCCAAGCTTTTTACATGTTGGACTGCAAACCAGAATGCTCTCCACGTAGCACCGAGTGTGTGTGTGTGTGTGTGTGCGCGCGCGTGCGTGCGCGCATCTGTGCATACATTCGTTCAGGTTTGAAAGGCAAGCCAATCTACATTGTTAAACTCAGTTTGGTCACGATGTATTATACTATTTATATGATTCAATTTATATACAATTGAATAAAATTCGTTAGTATTTATTTAGATCACTCATCCACATTCCCAGGAGAAATTAGTGATTTCTTTCTTATGAGATTCTCACGGGGACATTTTGACTTTGAGATTCAATTTCTTTAATAGGCTTCAATCTATTCATATTTTCTATTTCTCTCTATTGATTTTTATGTTTTGCTTTTCTAAAATTTGTACATGATTTTTTTCATATCATGCTGTAGTTTGTTTAGGGGCCACTTTTACTCTCTGTTTTGATAATTTATGCCTTCTTCTGCTTTACTCAAACATTTTAAGGACTTGTTAATCTTATTAGTTTTTTCCAAAGAACTCTTGTTTTAGTGTGGACTCCAGTTCTGTGTTTTAAGTGATTGTTTCTGCCTCCATCATCCCTTCTCCTCTCCTGGACCTAATCTTCGTCTCCTGTTCTTGCCTGTTCTACACCACAGACATCGGACTCACTGTGCCTCACTGTTCTTCTTTCCTAGTGTGTACGAGTAGTGCTGTAAATTTCTCTTTAATACATTTTCGTGGATTTTGACACTCTATATTTTCATCGTCATTTATTTCAAATTTTTTAAAAATTCCGTTACAATTTCTTCTTGATGCACAGAGAATTTAGAATCGAATGTGTTGATTTTCCAATTCTGGGGATTTCTTAGTTGTTTCTTTTTAAATTTGATTTTTAATATAATTCTGCTGTGGCCAGAGAACATATTCTGAGTAATTTAAAAATTGAAATTTGTCAACTGACTTATGGTTTGGTTTATGTTCTATTTTGATTAATGGTCTAGATCTGAGATACTCAAGCCTTTGGTCTCTGGATCTCTTTACACTCTTAAAAAATTACCAAGGTCTTCAAACAGCTTTTATATATATAAATTACATATATTGATATGAACCATATAAAAAATGGAGAAGCTTTCACATTTGCTTATTAATTTCTTTTAAACAGTAATCATAAGCCTATTCCATATTAGCCTAAATAACTTTTTTTGTGTGCGTAAACAGGGATTGAACTCAGGGGCAATCAGCCACCGAACCACACCCCCAGCCCTAATTGAATTTTATTTAGAGACAGGGTTTCACTGAGTTGCTTAGCACTTTGCTGTTGCTGAGGCTGGCCTTGAACTCTCAATCCTCCTGTCTCAGCCTCCCAAGCTGCTGGGATTATAGGCGTGTGCAACTGTGCTCGGCCTACATAACACATTTTAATGAAAAAAACAGTCTTCAAAAACAAGAAAATTAGTGACAGAAGTAATGGTGCTCTACATTTTTGTCACCTCCTTCTGATGTCTGACTTAACAAGAGGCAGCTGGATTCCCCTGTCTGCTCTGTATTCACTCTGTCTCAGTGTGTTGTCCTGATTGAAGCACATGGACAAAATCCAGCCCCACACAGTATGTATTTGGAAAAAAGAGGACCATGCTAATGTACTTTTTAGGTGAATTTTTAGCAAAGCTCAACAAACGATAGTTACTCAAATGTTTGTCACATCTGAAATCATACCAATGAATTTTTGCAGTGTTAAATTAAAATCCATTTTTGCCTATAATCCTAGTGGCTTGGGAGGCTGAGAGAGGAGGATAGCAAGTTGGAGGCCAGCCTCAACAACTTAGTGAGAACTTGTCTCAAAATAAAAAAAAAAATAAAGGGGGGGGAGTGATGTAGCTCAGTGGTAGAGTACCCCCAAGTTCCATTCCCAGTCCCAGAAAAAAAAAAAAAAAAGCTAAAGAGAAACAACCATTATCGTATCGTGCACTTTGAATGGCTATTTTATCCATGCATTGGTCACATGGAAAATATCGCCATTGACTTATGGGAATCTTACAAATGTTAACAAAATTATGTAAGATCAAAAAATAAAATTCACTCATATCACTCATCAGAAAATATTGGGAAGCTTTATGGTGACAAGCCTGTGGTGACAGATCCAAGTTTCCAAAATTCTAATTTCCACTTCAACTGAGGATTTACGATTGACAATAATTTGAATATTTTTCCTCGAAAAGACAGGCTTGCTTTGTGCATTTTTAGAATGTCTGCCAATTCAAGTCCGATCGACCGTAATTTGTCTGTTGTTTTTTCAAGAATAATGTTGTTCCATGAAAAGACAGGCTAATGCAGCTTGCAGTAAAAAGAATCCCACAATCACTTTTCTTAGAGAGAACCATAAAGTCTCAGTGTCCGTTAGTCCATTGTCCCACAGAACACTGAACACGGCAGCTGCAGGGCCTGGACTTCGGTCAGTCCCTCCCACTCCACCACAGGGAGGTTCCTACTGGCACTGGTTTGGGTCTGTCTTCCGAGTGTCGGCCGAGGTGACCACAGAGGTACCAGTGCCCTGTGGTGCACCTCCCTGCTCTGCGGAGAGGCACACAGCCCACTTTGGAATCACTGGGGCCGATGTCCACGCGGCAGGACAGGCCTGGTGATTTCTTGAGCCCCAGGATGCACTAAGGTCGTGCTAGGATGCCATTCTCCGGTCCCCACTGACTGGTCTGAATGTCCCTCGGCGGCCCTTCCCTTCAGAGCCTGGATTCTGTTTCTGGAGCTTTTATTCTTCCCACTGTGTGAGGCCGACGGAAGCCCTGTGTGGCCCCCCGGTCCCTGGCTGCTCACTGTCCCTGCTGGCCTGGCTGTGTGCCTCTTCCACCTGGCGGCCGTCTCTGGGGAGGAGGGCTGGGTCCTTGGACTTGCTTCTCTCTGCTTGGAACCTGACCTCTCCAGCCTGGTGGGCTTGGTGGCCTTGATCTACAGTGTGACTCCTTGGAGACCACGGAGTGGTCTCTGCCATCACCTGCGGTCACGTGCCATCAGCTTCTCTGCCCCTCTGTACCCGGGAGTGCCTCGAGGGAGCAGCATGGATGGCCAGGGCCTCTGGAGGCTGAAGGCCGGCTGCCTGTTGGTGTTCAGTGCCGCCCGTGCTCTGCTGCCCCAGGGGTGGCGCCGTGTGCTGCCGCCCTGTGCAGGGGGCCGCTGCTCCTTGTCCTCGGGCCTCACCCGCTGGGCCTTCTTCCTGCGCCCGGTTGCCCACTTTGCCACAGCGTTCGGCCTGCACTTCTTTAGGCTGCAAGGCCTTAGGACTCAGAGGACACCTCCAGACACTGTCCCCTGAGCGCTGGTTTGGTCTGAGGACCTGAGAGGGGTGCTGTCCAGAGCCGCAGAAGCTCACCTCCAAGGCTCGTCTCAGTGGGAGAAAGACTTGCAGAATTCCTGGGTGGCCCAGCCCGGCCGGGTCTCCAGCCCAGGCCTTGTCTGCTCCTGGAGGCAAGAAAGGTTTTTAAATTATCATTCTGGCTGCAAACGGTGGGCACAGGGCAGAGGAGAAGGTTGCCCTGTGCCTACCGACCACTGAAGGCCCCATCTGTTCTGGGGTCTGTTCTGGGGACCTGCTGCATTCATTTTTCTGGGCGGCCACAACCAAGTGCCACAGGCCAGTGTTTCACAAAACGGAGATGTTGTCTCAGTTCCCGAGGCCGCGGTTCTGAGGTCAGGCTTTGTGTCAGGGCCGTTCCTTCCAGGGCTGTGAGGGACTCTGTCCCGTCTCACTGGCTCCATGGTGGCTGCCGTCCTCAGCTCTCCTTAGCTCCTGGTCTGTGCCTTGGTCTTCAGCTGGACTCTCTCCTGTCTGTGTGTCCCCCAGGGCCACGTTTCCACTTCCTATCAGGACGTGGCTCTACTCCAGTCTGGCTTCTTGGCAGCCGGTTGCACCCGCGTGGGACGCACCTCTGACTCCCGCATGCTGAGGCGTTTACAGTCAGGCTTCGACTGTGAATTTTAGATGACACCACTCAACTCAAAACACCCACCTAACTTTCATTTAGATCCTGAATACTGATTTCCCATCCTGCCCCATGCCCCAGGGTGTGAGCATACGCACGAGTGTGCACGTGTGTGCAAATACCACTGGTGCCCCTATTATGCACAGCTGGGGACACGGGAACCAAGGAGGAAATTATCCCCAGCGATCCCGCTGCCCTTAAAGAGGTCACATTTAATCAGGGGAGGAGGACAATGGGGGCTGCTGAGCAGATGGAGGAGGATCTTGTCTAGACGCGGTGTCCCTAAGGGAACAGGATCAGCGATGGCTGGGTCCTGCTGGAGGCTGGCAGTGCTGTGCCGCCGTTGAGAAGAGTTGGTCTGGGCAGGTCCCTCTAGGAAGGCAGGGGCAAGGCTCCCAGGGAAGGGGACGAAGGCTCCAAGGCAGGTCCCGTGCCACCTCCTTTGGGAGCAGCAGGCTTGTGTGGCTGAGAACAGGGGACGAGCCGTAGGGTTGCAGGCTCCATTGTGCAGGGTGAGAGGCCAGGGTGAGCCGTGGTGTGTCTCTGTCCCTAGAGTGGGTAGTCCCCCAGGGGTCTGAGTGGCAGGCCGCGGCGTGTGTTCAGAAGCCTTCCTTGGGGGTCCCTGGCTGCCTCATTCCGTACCGAGATGCCGCCAGCAGGCAGGAAGGTGTGGGGCTTCTTCAGGTCCCAGCTTCCAGGGCCTTCGACTGAATGACACTCAGGTCTTCCCCATGCCAGTCAGAGGCAGGGGCCCGCCTCCCTCCTCCCCAGGATGCCGGGGTGGGGGACCTGGGAAGGCAGGTCCTGGAGCCTTCCGCCTCTGGGAGCTGGGCCTCGCTGTCTACACCCGTCCCCGTCCCCGAGTCAGGCTTCTGAGTGAAGGGCAGGGAATTCTGCCTCCAGACTGCCATCCCTGTCCTCGGTAAACGGGCTGCCGCAGAAAAGTGGGCCACATAGAAAGTGGTCAGCACGGAGCAGGAGCACCCCTCGGACTCTGCAGGCCAGGCCACCGGTGCACGTGGGAGGCTGGGCCTGGGGAGAGCGGCACCCACGTCCAATCCTGGTGACACAGTGACACCCAGATGTACGTGTTTGCCCCTGAGCAGCCTCACACCCTCTCCAGCTGAGAGGCGTGGAGACCTGGGGCCTGGGGTGTGGCAGAGCCGAGCGCTGGTTATCACTTCCTGACTCTGGAACGCCATGGATGGCCCTCTTCCCTACAGTGGATCCCCTTTAGGACAGGGCCTGGGGACATCTGAGCAAGACTCCGGCAAGTGGAAAGAAAAGGCTGATGGAAGCTGATTCCGCCCTGCCCTGCTCTTGACGTGTCCCTGTGCGAGGGCCTGGGCACAGCCCTTCTTCCTGCTGTTTGTAGAGCAGCTTCCCCCAGAGTCGGAAGCGCAGGAGCCACACTGGGACTTTAATGTTCTAAAAGCCATATTAAATAAGAGGAAGCAACTGAATTGAGGGATACATTTTATCTAACCTGACATCCAAATGTCACTGTTTCAGCGTGTGACTCACAGCAGCCATTGTCAATGGGATGTTGACATTTGTGCCTTCAGAGCCCGGCTGAGCCCCTCTCAAAGGCTCACAGGCCACGTGGCCGCCTCCGCCCTGTTGGACCCCCTGGCTCTGGAGGAAGGAAGCGGCTGAAGCTCTGGGAGAAGAAGTGGGACAGGTGGAGAGCCCTGGGGGCAGGGCTCCGTCTTCCCAGAAGGCCACACCCTCTGAAGGGGACTTCTCTATCTCAAAGCCGAGGTTCTGGGGGGAGGCCATTTAGGAACCAGCACACCTGGTCCCAGTGATGGACCCAGCCATGGGCTTGTGACCTCAGCCACCGGTCAGAGTCCTCCCTGGGGGTCATCAGACACCGGGGAGAACACGGTCTGGCCTGGCCACGAGAGGCAGACCCTGGTGAAGGGCTCCAGAGGCTCGGGGGGCCCTCCGACACAGCTGCCCTCCATAGGGCACTACACTAGCGACAGTCTACCCCTGTTTCAAAATGGACGAGAGGACTTTGAACGTTCCCAATGCAAATAAACGGCGAATGTTGCAGGTGCTGGGTGATGCGTGGCTAAAAAGCTGCGCATCCCATGACTATGAACCAGCGTGTGTCCATTCAGATTTTAAAAGTAAGATTAACCCAAATAAAAACTGTAGAGTTAAAAACTATCGCTTTGACTTCTTAGTGTTGCCACCGCCAGTGACCTGATTCTGCCGGGTCCCTGCGCGTCCCTGAGCCTCCCAAGCGCCTGGCGAATAGCTTACATGACCCCCAGTCTCCAGAAGCGCTTGGAGCACTGCACTTCAGCACGACCCGGGCTCAAACCGTCCAGGGCCAGGAAGGACCTACAACTAAACAGGCTGTGAGGCTCCAACCAGCAGCCTCAGGGTGGCGTTGGGAGCACCGTGTGCCCCCTTCTGCTGTACACGGTCCCCAGGTGTTGGAAATAGCTGAGGGAGGGGCGGCTCCCGTGGCTGAGCCTTGCTTAGACGGGCATGAGGACCAGACTGACCTGGCACCTACTGCACAATGCTGAGAGGAATCCTAGAGCGCGAGCACGACATCCGCAGAGCCGGAGGGAAAGCACGGCAGGAGAGGACCGTGGTGTCAATCGCTGTCATCGATCCTACTGTCACTCTTAAAGTGACATGTTTATTTCTATTTTAATCAAATTGGAAGCTGAAACCCTCTTAAGCACATAACAGCTGAGTTTGGAGAGGGTTTGACTAATTAAGCCAGTAAACCCTTCACCAGACGCTGCACCCTTTGGGTGGGAGACAGTCGTGCTCGGGAGAACTGGGACCAAGTACCGAAAACTTCGCTTCACCCAGCACAGCCCTGTGGAGCGGGACGGAGCGGAGCCCACCTGTCGCCTCAGGCTGGACGGACTTTGAGCCCAAGGCAGCACCAACTCCGGTTTTCCGTCTACAGACCCAACAGTCTCCGTTTCCTCTCAGCCCCTCGGCTCCCGCAGACCTGGGTCCTTCAAGGTGTGGCCCCCCCTCGGGGTGAGAGCCAGCTGGCCTGGCTCCCCACAGCCTCCCTCCTGTCCCGGCGGCTCTAATCGCCAGAATGTTCTCCTCACAGTGGGCCAGGTGGTTCTCCTGCCGTCTCCATCCTTGGACCCCATTTCCCCTCCAGCGACTTCACAGGCGGGAAGCCCGTCCTGCACGTGCTCTGGACGCGGCCAGCTTTCGCCCCAGCTTCTCTTTCTGTTCAACATCAGATCCTTCTGCTCGGGCCTCCTCTGCTGTCTCCACGCCCTTGTCTTCTTTCAACAAGTTCCTGGTGGTAGGTTCTTTGGGCTTCTGAGCTCCAAGATGGTTTGTCCTGCGTGGAGAAGAGCAAAGCCCGCGCCTGTCCTGGCTGAGACCCCTGGGGTGCCTTGGATCAATGTCCTTTCTCCCCTGGCAAGTGTCACCAAGTGACCCTCTCGTCACCTCAAGCCCTACCTCAGGCCCCTGTCATTTCTGCAAGCCATGTCGACTTTTGCCAGAACCCCAAACCTCCTGGGCTCCTCCGTCCCCAGCTGATTCTCATCCTCCAGACGGCTCCACACCTGTGACTCAGCTCCTTTTCCTTGATCGACACAGCCACCTGTTCATGGCCTGACCTGGCTGGGCACCGGGCCTCTGGTCCTGCATCCCCAGCTCTCCCCGACGCTGGCTGACGGTCCTGCAGTCCTGTGGTTGTGACTTTCTTGTCTGCCGCATCTCCGACCTCAGGAAATCCTCTTTATGTGCAGAACGGTCAGATTCTCTCCCTCCCTCTCTCCTCTTTGCCCCCCAAAATGGACTCTGGGCTTCTCTTTGCAGACGGAAGGCTTATCCGTGACCCTTAAGGGATGGAGCTTCTGCTCATCAGTGTCGGGAGAAGGCCTGGGACCGCGCCTCAGCTCCAGGATCTGTGGTCGCTCTCTGGTCCCTCTAGAAGGCAGGGAGGGCTGTCGTCACCAGGTGTCCTCCTGTCACATGGCCATTGGTCACGCTGGAGCCCTGGGGTGTTGCTGCTCCCCTGCAGTCTCTGGAGCACTTCCGGGAAGCTTGTGGGCCCCGCCAAGAACCTCGGAGAGAACCCTGGCTCCCAGGGGTGCGGCTTTCCTGGCGCAGGCTTTGCCGCTTGCACCCGGGGCAGGACGGCGCCCGAGGGCCAGGACAGGACAACTCCTAAGTGTCTTGGGACCACTGCAGTTTGTTACTGAGGAAAAACCCACACAACCCTGGCCTCACCTGCTCAGTTGACTTAAAACCCCCTGGTTTTGGAGGTCACGCAGCTGGGCACGGCTGGTCTCCCCCCAGCTCTGCTGTAGATGGCACCTCTGACTCGTGGCTTCTGTGATAGCGCTGCCCAAGTCACTCTTCAGGGACCTGAGGCAGCTTTTGCTGAAAACACTGACCCTTCTCTTGGGTCCCTGGATGCCTCGTGGGGGACTGGACCTGGATGGAAGGCTGGGCCTCTGTCCTCATCTGTGTCTGTCCCCTTGGCGGCCTTCACCTTGGGTCAGATTCCGCTCAGCCCCGCACCAGGCCTGTGGGACATTTGTGAGATGTTTTATGGGGTTAGCTTGACCTGGACTTGCGGAGCCTCTCTCCTCCTCTTCAAGGACAAGGACACCTACCAGCTGCTGTGACCCCAAACACAGGATCATGAGAGGAATGAAGAGGTGACCCCCAACTCCCAGGAAGATCTCCACCTGCCCCCAGAAAGACACAGGTGTCCCCCCCCCTTAGCCCACCTGTACCCCATCCAGTCCTCTCTCTTCACCCCTCAAGCCCTGGAGCTGCAGAGCTGCTTTGGGACAAACTCCCTCTCCCCACTCTTGGACCAGCCAGCAGACGTGTTCCCTCCCCGCACGCAGCCTCCACGGGTTTCCCCTGAGCTCCGGCCTGGGCCCGGAGCAGTTAAACGGCTCTTTCACATCCCGGGTTCCCTCTCGGCTTCTCTGCAGGTCCCTTTAGAGCAACTTAGATCTGTGGTCATCTTCATCTTCACTTGTTAGTCCAACCAGTACCTACTGAGCACCTGCTGTATACTGGGGGCTTGGCTATGGGGTGCAGAGCCTGAGCCATCAGCTCAGTGGAGGCAGCTGCCCCTGGAGGAGGGGACTCAGCTCCTTCCCGTGTGCAAGCTGCAGAGGGCTCATCTAGGACTTCCAGCGCTGGTGAGGGTTTCTCTGGGCACTTATTATTTATTGCTAGGCTAGAGTATGGAGTTTTCTCCCCATTACATTTCCCCCAGGGTTGTTATTGGTGTGAAACAAAGCCGTTGATTTTTATAGATTCATTTTGTAACTGAGCACCTTATTCAACTCTTCGCCTGTGTCTTAAGTTGCTGATGGCTTTCCCACAGAGCGGTCTCATGGGCCTCGGACGCTGGGCGTAAGAATTGTGCATTGAAAACTCTTCGGAGGCGATTCTCCCCGCTCCCTAGAGTAAACCCACTCCTTAGGGACACTGGCTCCAATTCCCTGGACTCTCCCCTCTCAGGAACTCCTGGTCACCTGGCGGCCCCTGCCCTGCGACTCCCGCAGGGAGCCCGGCTGCTTCCTCCATGTACCCAAGCTCATTCAGAGAAGCCTCAGCTCCACCTTGACAGGAGGTGGGCACGGATAGCGTAGAGGGAACGAGAGTGGACTGGACTGTGGGGCCCGAGTCCCGTGGGGAGCTGTGTGGCTGCAACTGGGAAGAGGGTCAGCAGAGGCAAGAGGTGCCTGGCCACTGGGTGGGGAGCCACATGAGCAGGACCTTGGTGGGCGAAATTTCAGTGTGGGCTTAAGAGAGATCATTAAATGCTTGATGTGAGCAGCCGTCCCACAGAAAGTAACGGAGAGGTGGACTTCTGTGCCTCAGCACCCAGCAGCGGCCACCTGGAGGCCACAGGAGTCCAAGGGGGGGCGAGGCTCTGGGGACCGAGGGACATCACAGAGGGACTCAGCCTGCCACAGGTTAAGTTCAGCCGCATCAAGACACAGCTCATGCCTTCAGACGTGTAGGTTCCTGAAAGGGGGGCAGCAGGGAGGAGAGGGGAGCCATGTGGGGATCGAGCTGATCGACCTGGGACAGCGTCCCCTGTGACCCTCGGGGCCCAGTGAGGCTGACGTGAGGGTGGGACGTGGGGACCAACCTGTGCACCCAGGCACAGCTCAGGACGTGGAAACAACCCCGAGATCTCTGGGCTGGTCGGCAGCGGGGTGTCACCTGCTCTGAGGCCCCTGGTCGTTTGTGGGGTGCTGGGCTCAGGGGCCTTTTGTGACCGTCTCCTTTCCTGTCTCCTGGGCGCCCCTCAACCCCGATTCCTCACACTGAAATTTAATCACGGGCCCAGCAGTGGGGGCCAAGACCGCCCACGGAAGCTGCGTTCCCAGTGGCTCGCTCCTTAAACCAGGCTCAGAGGCTCTTAATGTGAAGGAAGGTCTCCATGACCCTGGACGCCGGAGCCTGCGTCTGCACCGAAGTCCTGAGACCTGGGGCTTCAGAGAGGGAGGGGAGCCGGCTCCCATCACCGAGTTTCAGACACGCCACGGCCTTTGCCTCTCGCTGGATCTGAACAAGCAAAGGAAGCCACCAGAGTCGTTCCAGACTACACAGGACCACGGAGAGACCCCATGGACTCAGGGACACGCGGTCCAGAGCCGCTGCTCACTTCTGTGTCTGTCATCGGGCTCCACTCCAAGGCATCTCGGCTACCCTGTCACCCATTTTAAGGATGGTGACCGTCACAGTCTGAGAGTGTCCCCCAGAGTCTACGAGTGGGAACCTTGAGGCCCTCATCCAGTGCAGTGCGCTGACAGGTGGGCCCATGCGAGATGGTGGCGTCTTGAGGCACTGAGGTGGCCATGACCTCCAGAGCGGGTTTGCTGTGAAACCCAGCCCACCCCCTCACTCTCGTGCCCTCCAGCCCACCGAGGGACGCCGCCCCCCAGCAAGAAGCCCTCCTGGGGGGTTCCCTCCCTCTTGGACCTCCGGCCCCCAGTGTGGATGAACGGACGACAGGACAGGCCAGGCCTGGCTGGCCCCCACCGTGGGCAGCGGAGGGAGGCGGCTCTTCATCGTGGTCCCACCACCCGCTCAAGCTACGGCTCCCAGGGAGCGCAGGAGACATTTCTGGAAGGTCTTGCAAGGCGTGGTGCAGGAACTGGACAGAGCAACGGCTCCCGGGCCTCCTCCGTCCGTGCCCAGCCGCGCCCCTCGCCTGGGGTCCCTGCCCTCCCCGCGGCCTCCCTCCCAGGTGGGGTGACCTTCCCAGCCCACCCGGGCAGCCCTCAGGGGCACAGCTGCCCCACACCACGAAGAGGGGAGCCTGAACTCAAGACTTTCCCCCAGCCCTGGAGAGGGTAAGGGCCTCCAGCCTCTTCATGTGCCGCTCTGCCGTCCCGCATCGTCCCCCATCGTGCCCCAGAGTCCTGCACCGTCCTGCATCATCCCCTATCGACCCATCGTCCCTCGTCTGCCACCCCCCCTTCGCCTCTGGCGGACTGGCTCCAGCATCCTGTCCCCGGAGACCTGTGCTCTGGTCTGGGATGGGCCTGAAGGTGGGCGGGTGGGGGCAGAGGCAGACAGCTGCTCCTCCTGGCACAGATGAGGGCCCCAAGGGGAGGGTCAGGCACCATCTGGCAAACGCGGGGCAGCCCCAGGGCTCACAGGGAGCAGTGGCCTTAGGAAGTGACTAGGTCCTGGAGGCCAAGTCCCCGTGAATGGGATCAGTGTCCTTCCAGGGCACAAAGAGGCCGGGGCGCATGTCTGCTGCCTTATGGGGACGCTTGGGAAGGCCCCGGCTGTGATCTGTGATGCGGGTCCCTCTGCACTCTGAGCCTGCCAGCACCTCTGTCCTGGCCTCCCGGCTCCCAGAATGGCAGGAGGTCAATTTCTGCTATTTAAAGGCCACCCAGCTTAGGGTGCCTTATTACAGCAGCACAAAAGGACTAGGAGAGCGAGAGCAGTCACCATGGTGACGGTGATAAGATGTCACCGGGGAGTACATCCTCTGCACCTAGTCTGCACTGAGCGCCTCTCTGTCGGGCAGGAACACGTCCCCTGGAATCCACATACTGAGCTAGGATACAGGCTCCGTCTCACCCTCACCCCTGCACACAGTGGAGCAGAGGCTTCCAAGGGCAGAGAACCCCTCGGTGTCCAGTCTTCACTCTCTCCTCAGCTGACTTCCCTGTCCCCACACTGTCACCCGCTCCTCGTGTCCGTGACGTCTTTAACCTACAGAAGTGAGCCGAGGTGCACAGGGTGGGAGGTGCCCGAGGAAGCCTCGTGGGGTCATCAGGTGGCCCTCCCGGGGGGACTGGGCGCTGCTCACCCAGGCTGCAGCGTGGGGAGCTGCAGGCAGTTCCTTTGAATCACCTAAAGGACTTCCAGGGACGAGCCCAGGAGACCTCTGCCCCGTTCAGCCAGCCGGGGGCACTCTCCAGGAGTGGCTCAGCTGGTGCAGAGGAGCCGGCAGATTTGGGGACACCTGGGTTCAGGACCCAGTGGCTGCATGGCACCCGAGTGCCTCCCATGCGGTTCTCAGAGTGGCCTGCTCCATGTCCCATAGGATGTCCCTCCCTCTGCCATCCTGGCCTGGTCTGGGCTGCACACAGTGAGGACAGGCCTCTTCAGGTTTCAAGGGCACAGGGCAGCTGGCCAGGATGTGGTGCGTGGCAAGGTGGTTGGCATGGGTGCACCTCCCCTGGGGTGGGACGCCAGCGTAGCCTGGCGTCTCGGTGTCCTAGAATACTCGGCACCTAGCACGCTCCGCTCCTCGTGATCTGGCCCAGCCGTCTGCGCCGTGTCTCTGCAGCCCCCCTGGCAGTGCTCGGGTTGGCTGGCCTTCCTTCTCCTTCCTGGGGGTGTTCCCCTTTGCATGAGTCCCCCCCACATGCTCCTGCATCCTGCCTGTCCTCCGGGGGCCTCTCTGTGAGGCCTGGTCGGGTAGAAGGGAACCCTCCATTGCCCTCCACCCCCACCCCAGCCACATGCCTGTCCCTGGAGGCAGTGTCTTGGCCAGTCAGGCTGCTGTGACAAAATGCCACACCTGGGCAGCCGACAAGACAGAAAGCCGTTCTCAGTTCGGGTGGCCGGAAGCTTCAGATCGGGGCACCCACAGGTTTGGTGTCTGGCGAGGGCCCTTCCCCGTTCACAGAGGTCACAGGTGGCATATTCTGTGTGCGTGCCTGGTGCCGGGCGAGGGCGCTCCTCTCCTAGGCCACTGATCCCTGCACGAGGACTCTGCCTTCCTGGCCTGACACCCAGGGCCACCCCACCACAGCACCTGGCGGGAGAGGACCTCCACTGTGCCTCGTAGCGCTCAGCTTTCAGGAGCCAGCAGGGACTCGGCTGAAGACGCAGCGTACCCTCACGGCCGGGGATGGGGCAGGGGCTCAGAAGTCCAGCTGCTCAAAAGCCCCACACAGAGAGGCCAGGTGGCTCCGCAGCCCTGGTCATAACCGCTCGAGATGGGAGCCCCCGGGTGTCCATGAAGAGGCTGAGAGACCAGGGGGCGTCCCTGTGGTGGGGGCTAGACTACAGGGAAAGATGTCCCCAGGATGCAGGACGATCTTACCAGCTGCTGAGAACACGGGATAGAGCGAGGCGCAAGATTTGCCTCATCCAAGAAAGAAACAGGGGTGTGTGTGTGTGTGTGTGTGTGTGTGTGAAAATAATGGAAGTGTAAATTTCAACATTTCAAAAAGCCCTCTGCAGGACAGGCAGATCCAGGGCCGAGGGGAAGGGGCTGTAGGTAAGGAGGCTGAACCAGAGCTGCCGGTTGGAAACCGGAATCTGGAACCATATCTATATTTACACGATTATCAACCCCAAATCACAATTAACGCTGTCCCTAAAGATGGGAAACCAGATAAAACAAATTTCACAATGTCTGCGTTTGATGTCAGAACCACACAAAGAGGAGCTGTTTCAGGTGATTTCAAAACCCAGCAGTTTGGCCAGAGGTGCCCTGTGGGGCAGAACAACAGCAAAGTGGCTGAAGGTCCCAACAGCTCCGGTGACGGAAGTTTTCGGTGGCGAGGGTTGGCATTTTCTTCTGAGGCCACTGTCTGGGGTGGGTCAAGAGCAATGGAGGAATGATGCTGATGTTACCGAGGGGCGCAAGGAGTCTCGGAGGATCATGAATCTGAGTATGAAGTCTGCATCCTGAATCTGGGTGGAAGGCAGTGGCATGAATCAAGATGAGGTAACTGCATTTGGAAGAAATCTCCTAGGCTTATAAAAGGGCCCAGAAACCATGGCTGAGCCCATGTTCATTATCGCCTCCGCGGTCTCTAAGTACCATTTCCCATGGGAAGGACCCAGGGCTCCCGGGAAAGGGCTGGGGTGGGTTCTGGGAGGACAATGTGGTGTGTCTAGGTCCCTGCCAAGCCAGGGACCCACCAGCTGCTGCTGAGCTCTATCCAAAGGACCACAGAGGACAGCAGAGCTGAGGTGCAGGGACAGAAAGAAACCTGGTTGCCGGGGGTCCACTTGGGGCTGGTGCCTGGATGTCCAGGGTGTGAGACAGGGAACCTGTGATCTTCCTCTTGGATCAACCTGAGCCACAAGCTGAGGGTCGTGTGTGTTGGAGGGTTTTATGGCAGCTGGGCAGGTGACCACCTGGGGCATCGCTGGCAGGGGCAGATACAGGTTCATGGGATCAAGGGACATGGCCACCTTCTAAAGCTGAGTCACTCCAGTTGAAGGATGGATACATCAGGGTCTCACTAAACCTATACCAAGTGACCAAGAGGAGGAAGGAACCTGCTCACTGCTTGCACCAGACCAGCACTTGTGGTAACTGCCTTTGCAAGCCTCCAGGTCCTGGAGACAGAGCCCCTCCCTCACTCCAGGTGCTTCCCGCTGGCCCTTGGTCAGGGTCTCCAACCTCTTACAACCTCCTCCCGCCATTGCCCACCAGCACTGCAACAGTCAACTCCGGTGGCCTCTGCAGTTCTGTCCCCCATGAAAACCGCCATGGTTCTGCAGATCAGCTCTGAGCCCGCCTGTTGAGGTGCCAACTTCCCTGGTCCTCCAAGTCCAGTGCACCTGCTCGGAACCTCCCGAGGGTTCCAGCCTCCCCTCCTGCTGGCCCACCAAGCGTTCCTGTTCTCTTTTTCTACTAGGTTGAAAGAAAACAGACCTCGTGGTTGTTTTCAGTCTTCCAAGATCCTAGCTCATAGGGGTGGCTAAAGATATGTCCCTTAAATGAATGAAAGCATTATTTAGTAAAATTATGATAAGACTGTGCAGTTACAAGATCCTGGCTGGAACATCTTCTGAAGTGTCCATGTTCCTCAGAACAAAGCATCCACAAAAAGATTCCCTGGGGCCTCGCTGTGGACCGGCTCCCTGGGGCTCTCTATTCAGCATTCGGTATTGGGGACCTTGCTAGGACAGCGTATGGAAAAGCAGCGAGGACAGGAAGCAAAATCCCGCCCCAGGCCTGCCCCGGTCTCTGCCCAGCCTGGTCTTTGAATTGTCTTTACAAATGAAAAAAAAAGTGGCACAACTTCTGTGGGGAGAAGAGAGACTGTTTTCATTTACATTATATTTAGGACCTAAATATAAATATCCCGGCTCTTCATCTCAGCATGACTTGGCTATGGAAGCACGATTGGAATTGTTTAGGAGAGGCATGCAGCTTCTATTTTGGTCCTGGCACAGGAAATTCGGCCTTTGTCCATTTTTACAGTTTGATTTATGAGAGGTTAAAAATTCATAGTGCAGGAGCTAACCTCAAGCAAATATTGTTTTTTGCATGAGCCAATTCAAACGTTCTCTCAGCACGGGTTTCCTGTTCAGAAAGGTTCAGAAACGAGGACTTGAGCTGCTATAAACCTATTTGATGGATGAAAAAATCCCTCAGTCTTTGTGATGTGGTGGTAGTAGAAACTCAGCCCAGGTCATGGAGAGAGGGGACAGGGAGACACCTCTAGGTCAGGGGTTTCGTGTCTGTTACCTTCTCTAACCCTCACCTGTCTCAAGACGTGGCCCTGACCACCTAGACCTCCTAGAAGCGTTTCAGGAACCTGCCCGAGCCGCCCTGATGGTGAAGGGCCAGCGGCTCAGCTGGACCACCAGGCTGCGGGTTGTGCTTCCTTCCCCCGCAGCTGGAAGGATGAGGACAGATTGACGCGGATGTCCAGGGCTCGCTGCTGCTCCTCTGCTGCCCAGAGGCGTAGGGCAGGTTTGAGCTCACATCGACCCACCAACTCCTGACGCAGGAGGCACCTCCCCTTCTTCCTGACAATGAGCACTGTGTCCAGAACGGTGGACCTGTCCTGTTTCCAAAGGGAGGGTGACACACATGCGTGGCCAGGGGACAGGCCACCCCTTTGGCCTGTAGACACCACTATGGATGCTTCCTCTTGTTTAGCCCCAGGCACTCATGGGTCCTGTGTTCGGCCGTGGCCATGGGTGGCTCTGGTCGACTAGAAGACGTGGCGGAGCCCAAAGCCTGCTCAGTCCACCTCCCCAGCCTGGCTTCACAGTGTGGCTGCCCCAGATTCCGGACTTCAGGCCTGGAACTAAGCACCATGTCCCAGCTCTGGACCACAGAGGCCATGAGACACAGAAGGCTGGCCTGGGCCCAGGACACAGCCAGGCAAGACAGGGAGACGGGTGGAGGAAGCACCAAGGTGGCCAGGCACCTGGCAGACCTCCTGGCCAGGGCTGCGCTCCCAGACAGCAGATGTCATGCTGGTGCTGCCACCCCTGGGCATTTACAGACCCTGTCCACACCGTGTCCTCTGTGACAGAGGAGGACATGGGGTTCACAGTCAAAGTGGAGCCACCTGGACAAAATGGATCTTCCTCTTCCCACCAAAACACCCCCCAAATAAAAACAGCCAATGGCTTAGCAAACCAGTGAGTGAGGGACACGTGGAGCAGAGAGTCACCAGGGCCTGGAGTAAGAGCCACCCTGGCTGACTTGCAGGCTTGCAAGTGAGAGATGCTTATGCTGTCTGCCTTAGACGGTCCTTGTCCTTCCTGTGGCACTTTTGTGGTGCTAGTTGGCTAGTACAAGCAGGCAGACTTCGTCTTACATTCCTACCTTGTTTCCTAATATTCCCACGGTTTCTTTCCC
Source organism: Ictidomys tridecemlineatus (assembly GCF_052094955.1). Classification (NCBI taxonomy): domain Eukaryota; kingdom Metazoa; phylum Chordata; class Mammalia; order Rodentia; family Sciuridae; genus Ictidomys; species Ictidomys tridecemlineatus. Next base: position 193,617,739 of record NC_135483.1, on the reverse strand, counting down.
TTAAAAAAAAACAACTTATTTCATCATAAGTGCAATGGTGGGACATCTCAAATGCTCTCTGGAGCCAGGTGAAGTGTAAATCGGTGTCCTAAAGAAGTGTTTTGGAGAATGCTGCATTATCCCTTTTTATTTCCATGAGTGGTTCAGGCACTCTTAAAGTGGCATCAAGTGACATTTCTGAATATTGGTTTGGAATGTAGCTGTTAAGGAAAAGTCTAGGATAAAGAAGTCCAGCACTAATGTCAAATCCCATCAGCCACAGAGATCGGAAGGATTCCGGAATAGGAAGCCAGTGGAATATTATAAGAGGTGATGTGTATTAAAGTCATGCAAATGAGTTAATGGTCAATCACGTTAAGCACCATCATGGCTGTGGAGGTTTGTCCTAGTTTTTACCTGAAGAATCCCGCGGTGCACTTTGATTTTACACTTTCTTCTGCTGGTATTTTCTGATTCCTTGCTGTTTTAAGATTCACTGTAGCTGTACCTTCAAGAGGAAATCTCAGAGTCCTGACATAATGAAATCTTAAGCAACTGTTATTACAAATCATGATTACAAATATCTTCATTTCTTAAGGTGAAAGTGCTAACAGGCTTTAGAATGCTTTTCTATGTGCTCCCAATTTGGTTTCTTGTGGCTTCTGGAACATCTTGAATGCTCAGCGACCTGAGAACAGCGTCAACTGATAATGATAAAAAGGATAAAACCAATCCCTTCCAATTCAAACCCCTGGGCCAACCTGCTCAAGTGGAAAGGACATACTTTGTTCAGAACTGAAAAGAGGGGGAAGTTACGGCTTTGCTGGATTCCCCCACGTTATGCGCACACAGACGGGTCTGGGTCATTTATTTTCTGAGCTGCTCCGTGGGCCTATGCTGAGCCCTGATGAGGGCCTGCTGTGAAATGGACCATGACTTTTCTCCCTATTTTGCTGCATTGAAGCAGATGATGCTAATTAACCCAGGCGCTCTCGGCCCCTGGGCTGGGGAGACGCGGCTCCTTGGGTGGGTTGCTCAGATGTTTCCCTCTCTTGCATGAAAGCATCTGTTCCCTTCGTTTGTCTCGACGCTGCGGGGCGGGGGTGCAGCCCAACACAGGGGTGTCTGGGCCCTGATGTGCTGAAGGCATGTGACGGGGTGGGCTTTCTCTTCCTCCTGAAGGCTGGCTGACGGAGCACTGAGGAGGGGCCACCTCCCCACCCGGATGGTGGGGGCTGATGTGAACATGGAGAGTTGGACGAGGGTCCCCGAGACAACGTGAAGCGGAGATGGAAGCGCTAGATGCCCGGCTGGCCCTCCGCACGAGCCCTGGGAGGGGCAATGGCTCTGTGCGAATGCATCAACCCAAGCAGCTGAGTTAGTGGAGTATCTTCCAGAAATTCCACTCAAGCGGAGATTTGAAGCGGAGATGCTGCTGATCACCCGGGAAAGGTCTCAACAGGGGAGGGGTCATGGAGGCCGCCTGTTGATTTGGGGGGAATGCTGTCCTCTGTGTCAAGATGCCTTGCTCCCAACCTGGCTGTGTCACTACTTACGGGCAATATCCAGGCCTCAGTTTTGTCACCTGCACACTGGGGTGACGGTTGAAGGTCCCCAGGTAAGTGCACGGCAGACATTCCCATACCGTCAAAAGGTGAACCCGAAGTGTCCATTTGCTCTGCAAATTGAGCCGTGGGGCAGGAATCCAGGGAGGCCCCACATCTGCCTGTTCCCCTTCTGTGAATAATTCTTCAAAGCGCATCTTAGTAAGTGGAAATGGGAAGGCCTAAGGTTTTAGAAATGACGAAAATATCATCACCTGGAGTAGGTCTACCGCTTGCCAGGACTCTCCATTGGTCCACTCTGAGCCCAAAGTCTGCCTGTCCCTCCCGGAGGGGCCCACTGTTGAGGTGCTCAGAGAAGCCTGTTCTGCTCCTGCATCCTATAGGCCTGGAGTGAAGGGTCGGCCCAGGAACTCAGAACTGCCTGGTTAGGGTTCATGTGTCATGGCAGGTAACTCTAGGGGCGCCATATTTTTTCCTAGTGTCTCTGATAGTCCACACAGAGCTGCCTGAAGCTGCCCAAGCTTCCTCCTCCATGAGGGAATTGGAAACAAACTGGATCAGGAGGCCTTTCCAAAGCACATTAGCTTGCGTGGCCTCGCTAAGCTCCGTGTGGGAAGAATGCGCATCAACGGGGCCCTTTCTCTTTAAGAACTGCTTTCAGACTGCAGCCCTTCTGTTTAAGGATTGCTTTGTTTCCTTTTTATTTGGAGCCCTAAAGTCCTTAGGCGTCAGAGTCGCTGCCTCTTGCGTGGGCCTCAGACACAGGCGGCAGATGGCCAGACAGAGGGGACCTTGTGCTCCAGGCTGGATTCGCCCTGGGAACTTCCTCTAATGTGTAGCATCTTTCACTAACATTTGCTTTTTCAAAGCATCTCCTTTGAACAAAGGCTCCTTCTATATGGTGGACTCCTACCTCCCCACTCCCCTTCCTGGAAGGCTATTTGTTTCAAATCCTTTACAGAAACCTAGGCCTAAAGCCTCTGTTCAGAAAGAGGCAGCGAGGATCCTAGGTTCTCAGTCATGACAGTGGGCTCCGTCAGGTCGGGTCTCTCCCTGCCTGGTCCAGCCTGGTCCTCTCTCAGGCTCAACGCCATTTCTCTGTGAAGCCAAAAGGGATTCCATGGTTTCCAAGATCCTGTCTGATACTCTAAAGTGCTAACAGGGGCATGGGATAGAAGAGCTGCCAGAACATGGCTTCCAGCAATCCCACCAAATGTTCAGACTCCTGGGCCCCAGCCCAGACCCACTGGATCACAGTCTTAGGGGCAGAGTCTGGGAATTTGTATACATAGCAAACGCCCCAGGTGTTTCCGACCTGCAGATTTAGGATCCGCCGGGTGGCACTTGTTCAGGACAGCCCGCTCCTGCTGGCAAGACCGCGCTGCCCACCGAGAGCAGCAGCACTCCTGCTTCCGCCAGTCGAGCAGCTCGGCTTTGGCGCAGGAGACAGGTGCGGGGTGCTTGGCTCGGGAAGGAACCAGCAAGCAGCTGCGGCCAGCCAGACGTCTTCCTCCCGGCTCCAGTCCAGGCCTCCGCCTCGCTGGCCAGCAAGCACAGTCCAGAAGCGCCGGCCACTAGCATGACTGCAGAAAGCTGAGTGATTTATACACCAATGTTGCTTCTTCCCTTTGACGGCTCCACGTTTCTGTTACTGTCCCTGAAGGAGGCTGGGCCTCGCTGTTATTTAGCGTTATTTTTTACTGGGAGCCCGGAAGGCAGGCTTCCTGCTCACTTTTCTCGTCTTCACCCATGAGTGTGGTACGCTGGTTATGAGCGATGAACCCTGCTCCCCACACGTTGAAGTCTGGACCATAGAGAAGCACGCCCAGGCAAGCAGGTAAAGCAGGGTTGATTTAAAAAGGGGTGACACAGGCTTCTCCCGGGAGGGAGGAGGGGGCCACAGCCGGTATCCTGGTATTGAGGCCAGAATGAGACAGGCAGGCAGTATAGACAGGCAAGTCGAGTCAGGCCAATTTTGAGTTGAAGGAGGCCAGGGTACCAGCTGTGGCCCCTCCTCCCTCCCGGGAGAAGCCTATGTTTCCCCTTTTATTTTTATTTCATTTATTTTTTTTTATCAGTTGCTCATGACAATACAATGGTCTTGACATATCATACATTTGAATCAAATGGGGTATAATCCCTCATTTTTCCTGGTGCACGGGTTGCAGAATCACATTGGTCATACAGCCACGTATATACCTTCAGCGATACTAGTGTCTGTTTTATTCCCCTTTTAAAATAAACCCTGCTTCATCTGCCTGCCTCCGCGTGCGCCTCTAAGGTTCAGACCAGCACCTCATTGTCCCCAGAGGCAGCTCTTCTGCCCTTTTTATGTGTCCTGGCTCCCTTTGTTCTCCTCCTCTTCCCCTTACCTTCCTCCTTCCTGCGCACGTGACTAGGCCCAGGGACTGCTGGTGGGATGGCAAAGGTGGGGCGCAGGTGGGCTGGAGGGGGAGATGGGGCGGCCCAGGACACCTTAGTTAACCACCCTCTGGCTCCCTGTAGGGAGGGGCAGTTCCTGGGACGGTCACCTTGTAACAGGCTGGAGCAGGGCAGGTTCTTGGTCAGGGAGGAGGAAGGGCTCTGAAGGAATTCACATTTCAGTCCCTCAGGGGACAGTCTCCAACTTCCCAGACTCACTCAAATTGGCCTCCTTGGTCCGCCTGACTGGATCCACCTGTCTACACTGCCTGCCTGCCTCATTCTGGCTTCAAGTTCACACATGGAAACTTCATCAGAGAAGTAACAGGTGTCCCTTTCCCTGCTCTGGGGACTGAGAGGGGCTCAGTGCTCGTCCTGCCGTGAGACACTGAAGGAGGCCAGTCTCTGCCCCACTGTCCTGAAGCCGTCTCCAGCTGCCGCGGGGGATTCCCTAACTCTGGGATTCGTGAAAGAGCCTTCTGTTTGAGGCCCTCTGGGTTGTGCAGGGAAGGCCACGGTGACCGGTTGTGTCTGAGACCTGGCCCTGGGATGAAGCCACCGGCCGTCGGAGCCAGGGGCTCTGGAGGGTGGTGCTGTCCTTTCAGTTGTCCAGGCACTGGGCACGTGGCCTCCAGGCCCTCTAAGTGTTCCTGGGCACCTGGAGGCTTGCTGGGACCTCCCCGATATGGCCATGCCGCCCAGCCTGTCACTCCAGGGCCGTCAGACCTCCCCGGGAACAATGGGGATGGCCCAGGGTGGAGCCCCTGTGGGGCGCAGCAGGGGTGAGCGCGGCTTTGTGGGGCGCAGCAGGCTGAGCGCAGCTCTGTGGGGCACAGCAGGCTCTGTGGGGCGCAGCAGGCTGAGCGCAGCTCTGTGGGGCACAGCAGGCTCTGTGGGGCGCAGCAGGCTGAGTGCAGCTCTGTGGGGCACAGCAGGCTCTGTGGGGCGCAGCAGGCTGAGCGCAGCTCTGTGGGGCACAGCAGGCTTTGTGGGGCGCAGCAGGCTGAGCGCGGCTCTGTGGGGCACAGCAGGCTTTGTGGGGCGCAGCAGGGGTGAGTGCGGCTTTGTGGGGTGCAGCAGGCTTTGTGGGGCGCAGCAGGCTGAGCGCAGCTTTGTGGGGCACAGCAGGCTTTGTGGGGCGCATCAGGCTGAGTGCAGCTCTTTGGGCACAGCAGGCTTTGTGGGGCCCAGCAGGCTGAGCGCGGCTTTGTGGGGCCCAGCAGGCTGAGCGCAGCTCTGTGGGGTGGGCAGGCTCTGTGGGGCGCAGCAGGCTGAGCGCAGCTTTGTGGGGCACAGCAGGCTTTGTGGGGCGCAGCAGGCTGAGTGCAGCTCTTTGGGCACAGCAGGCTTTGTGGGGCACAGCAGGCTTTGTGGGGCCCAGCAGGCTGAGCGCAGCTTTGTGGGGCACAGCAGGCTTTGTGGGGCACAGCAGGCTGAGTGCAGCTCTTTGGGCACAGCAGGCTTTGTGGGGCACAGCAGGCTGAGCGCGGCTTTGTGGGGTGCAGCAGGCTTTGTGGGGCCCAGCAGGCTGAGTGCAGCTCTTTGGGCACAGCAGGCTTTGTGGGGCACAGCAGGCTTTGTGGGGCCCAGCAGGCTGAGCGCAGCTTTGTGGGGCACAGCAGGCTTTGTGGGGCACAGCAGGCTGAGCGCGGCTTTGTGGGGTGCAGCAGGCTTTGTGGGGCCCAGCAGGCTGAGCGCAGCTCTGTGGGGTGGGCAGGCTCTGTGGGGCGCAGCAGGCTGAGTGCAGCTCTTTGGGCACAGCAGGCTTTGTGGGGCACAGCAGGCTGAGCGTGGCTTTGTGGGGTGCAGCAGGCTCTGTGGGGCCCAGCAGGCTGAGCGCAGCTCTGTGGGGTGGGCAGGCTCTGTGGGGCGCAGCAGGCTGAGTGCGGCTTTGTGGGGTGCAGCAGGCTGAGCGCAGCTCTGTGGGGTGGGCAGGCTTGGTTTGCTTCCTAGCAGTGTTCAGCTGTTGGTTCTGATTTGTTTTGTCCCCCGTCCTCCTGAGGACTGCGAGGAATGCCCAGCGAACAGGAGACCAGGTGGGGTCTGGTGAGCGGAGCTCTGGGGCCTGAGAGCGCCCCCCGAGCCTCTCACTGAGCTCTGAGACCTGGAAAGACAGCTTGGGGCTCATTTTGGCCTCATCCTAATGGAGCCCCTTGTCCCGCCTCTCTTTTGATGGTGGCCGTCTAGAGCTGCAGCATGGCCTTGGAGCCGGACCTTCCCGCTGCAGCTCCCCGCCCTCCTGCCTGGAGGAACTGAGGGGCCAGAAGGGACAGTCTCTGCCCTGGGCCAGGACAGCGAGGGGCTGTGCTTGTGGGGAGGAGGTGACTGTGAGACGATCCTGGGCCAGCAGACCCTCCCTCAGCCTCACCCTGGCCCCCCCCTGGAGGACGGTCTGGGGGAGGCGCTCAGCCCCAGGGGCTATGCTCCGGCTCAGCCTCCCAGGCGGGAGGGTTGGGCCAGGTGAAGAGCCTGGTCTCCAGGCCGAAGCCAGAGAGAGCGGATCATCCTGGCCGGGCGCCACCTCTGGACACCCAGAGCCGGGAGTGAACTTCTAACCTCAGCCTCTGAGGAGACAAAGGGCCCTTAGAAGAGCCAGGGAGAGGGCGGGAGCCCAGCCAGGCCCCAGAAGGCAGGCCTCCCCGCGAGGATCGACGCCCGCGGCTTGACCTTTAGCTTGTTGACTCTGGGGCTAGGATCCGGGGCTCAGTTTCGTTTGCGTCACCTGGTCTCCCGTGCCAACCGTGGGCAGAGGATGCTGGTGGGGAGAAGGGCGAGGGGGCTCCTGGGCCCTTCCCCCTGTGCTGCTGGACTCCGTGCCTGGGCCTGGGCTGGAGAGGGACGTGGCTTCCCCACACGCCTTGCACGAGGAGAGGGACGTTCCAGAGGACCCTGTGCTCACCCTGGTGAGCCAGCCACCGGGCCCCGACCATGCCAGCACACCCAGTGCCCACGTGAATGCCTTAGATGGTTCTGAGTGAGATTTCCAGGTGCCAGGACACACCTCGGGGTGAGCCTGTCCCCTGCACGCCTCTGCAGGGGGACCCCAGCACAGGACGGCTCAGGTTAAGAGGATCACCCTGTGCAGCTGGGAGGATGCAGACTGGCTGCTGCCACGAGACAGTACCCCCATTATCCCTCATAAACCGTCATCAGGTGAATACAAATGCATGTTGCTCTGCAACCTCCATTTTAATTCCATCTATGATATGACGAGCCTATTTCTCTGACAGCCTCAAAGCTGGGCCATTCCCACCCGGGCTCTCCCGGGCCTCACCCCTGGAGATCCAGAAGAGCCGGAGGATGCACCAGGGAAAGTGCTGCTGGCTCTGTGTCCACCGCGGCACAGAGTTTCTACTTCAGTATTTACTAGAATTTACTAGAATCCTGACGTGAGGGGCATGGCCATCTCCTTGTTCCAGGCCTGAGTGACCATGTTGGACTCTCCCGGGTGGTCTCATCCCTCAGCACAGGCAGGAGAGTCATGCGCTGGGCCCTGCGGCCAGCCCTAGTTCTCTGTCACACTGTTCAGCTCTGGGTGTGGCCGTGATCCAATAAAACTGTCTACAGAAGCAGATGGGCCACCAATCTGGTCATGCTTTGCTAATCTCTGCTTTAGCGCATAAGGAGTGGGCCCGGGTGGGACCCCGCCTGTGGTCTGTCCAGATCCCGGCCCTTCTCCTGGGGCTGCCCCCCCTCTGAGCGAGGCCCTCATGCTCAGCCTCCTTTGTTGGTGCCGGCACAGGCCTGGCCCAAGCCTGGCCAAGTGGGTTTTCCTCCCACAGATGTTTCGAGGTGAACATGGAAAACACCCAGTTGCCTTTGGTGGTGTGTTGTGATGGCAAAGGGTGTGACTCAGGCAGTCGAGGGGGAGAAATAAAGAATGCCCACGGCTTCTGCCCTAGTCAATGCTTTATTCACTCAAATCACTCAGTACAATTTTACTCTATAGGTTCTTATCAAGAAAATGACAATCCTTAATGCTGGGCACTGCCACAGACAAAATCAACTCACAGCAAACAATTCTAGTTTAATTCTGAGCACTGCAAACACACTTCATCATGACAGGCTCATGAAGACATTCCCTCTGCAGGTAAGTTCAGGTGTCAGATCCAGTCTCAGCCTTAGGCTCTGAGTCCAGCAGATGCCCACTCTCTCAGACATGGTGATCAGGTCAGGGACCAAGGCAGGCTTCTCCTGGGGTGGAGCTGACGGCTGGCCGAGGAGAGGGTGGTAGGGAGAAGTCGTGGCTCTCAGCAGGGTCAGGGTGTGGCTGTAGAGTTTGAGAGAGGTGAGGAGGATGCAGAGGGTCAGGCACATGATAAGAAGAGTTGGGACGTCAGTCCAGGTCCTCACCAGGTCCTCAACAGACACTCGGCCAGCCAATCCCGACGTCTTGTGGGCGTCGGGATTGGCTGGCCGAGTGTCTGTTCATTTGCTAAGTTTTGGGGCTTCTGACCGTCCCTATCAGCTGCTCCTGGGTCTCTCAGCGACGCCATTTGCCCTGGGTTAAAGCATCTGGTCTGGTGGCCCCCCCTGATCTTCTTGCTTCTCTCTCTTCTCAGGGTGAGGACCACTGACAGAGACCTCTCCTGAGCTTGTCAGGGTGGGCAGGTGACAGGCTTGAGCTGAGGGCCACACTGGAGTTTCAAACTGGAGCTGCTTGGGCTCAGGCCTAGGCCACCCTGACATTGTGGAAGCCATGAGAGGGGACCTCCAGGCCCTGCTGAGGGCGCTGCGCTGAGCCGAGAGGAGAGCAAAGGGAGCTTGCTCCACTCACAGTGGGGGCCAGAGGGAGGGGCCCACGGGCCATCGGTGCCTGGCTGCGCTTGTTCCTGGGACCCAGCTTCATTTCATTACAGGACACAACCCCGTCTCCTCCCCATCACTTCTCTCTGAGCTCCAAGTATGACCTCCACCACTGCTCATGTGACCAACGGAATCTTCACGACCCAGCCGAGGCCTGCAGGATCCGACTCCTTCTGCCAAGTTCAGGCTGTGATGCTCGGAGACTCCTCAGAGCCCGAATCCCATTGCAACCTCTCCCTACCCCCTGCAAAACCTCCCGACCCATCTGCTAATGACCTGGGTAGTCCTGCTGCGGATCCCTCCTTCTGCCAGCTTGCTTTGCAGCTTGTGTGAGAGAATGCAAAGACGCAGCATGAGATGTCACAGGAGGAGACTCTCAGGGGGACGAAGCTGGGCCAGCTCGGCTGTTACCCACTCCACAGAGCAGGGGACGACATCACAGTGACATGTATGAAGGCTTCCTGAGCCAGACACTGTGACAAGGAGACCTTTTGCCCAGGGCGTGTGTTCACCCCTCTCCGCTCTGGTCCTCCGAGCCCTGGAGGAGCTGTGGCCTTTCCAGAGAGCAGCCTTTCCCGGTGCTCCCCGGGTGGCTGGGCCCAGCCTGGCTCTCTGGAGTGCGAGTCCTCCTCGTTGTTCTCCTGGGCACACCAGAGTCTCTGACCTGGGCTGTGTAGCAGGGTCTTCTTGGGTCCTGGAGCCCAGGGACCGTCCTGCTGTGACTGTCACGGCCAGACTCCAGGCAACCTGTTGACGGAGGTGTGTGCTTCCAAGGGGCTCACTCTCTTGGACTCACTTCCCATCTTCAAGCTTCTAACTGCCAAATTCTCCTCCTGGTAACAGAATAATAATTGCATTTATTGAAACATTATCCCAGAACAGTGAGTCCTCTCCTTCATGTCAATGGCTGATCTCATCTAGACCCCTCCACAGCACGGTGTGCACTTCACGGATGAGGGAATAGACGGAGGCTGAGGAACAACACGTACCGTGCAGAGGCTGGACCTTGCGGCTCTGCTCGGCTGGGGCCAGGTGCTCCCCTGGCAGCCGGATCTCAGCCGTCAGGTCAAACAAGGTCACGATTCCCTTTATGCTTGTAATTTGAGGCTGGCGGACGTCAGTGCTTGTCTTAACGGTGGGGCAGGTAACTAAACCTTCGCAGGCCACCCCGAGGGTGCCTCGGGCGTCAGGAATGGAAATAGGTGGGACTTGGGGTTTTGCACAAAATGTTCCCCGTGCTCCTTCATGAAGAGCTCTTCACGCGGAACCTGAGGCTGGGGTGGGGCTGCGCACTGCCCTGAGGCTTGTCTCCCTGCACCTGCCCCAGGGCCCTCCTGGACGTTTTCTTAAGCAGGGCGTGCTGTACCTGGAGTCCCTCGAGACCCCCGGAGCGGGAGTCGGTTGAGGGTGTTCTGCTGCCCATCGGGCCAGGCTCTCAGCAGCTGAGTGACGTCCTTTTCCACCTGGGGAACCGTGCGCTCCGTCAGCTGGTAGATGTGAGGGACACAGTTCACGTAGGGATTGTGATTGGTTAAAAAATGAACAAGACGCAGCTTCCTTCCAGGACTGTGTAACTGCTTTAGTCAGCCTTTTATTTTTTACCATTTTATTTTTCTGCTGTGACCAAAAGACCCGAGAAGAACGATTTTAAGGAGGAAACGTTGATTTGGAGGCTCGCGGTTTCAGAGGTCTCAGTCCAGAGACAGCGGGCTGCCTTCCCCAGGGTGGAGGGTAGCAGAACCCCATGGTGTGGTGGAGGGAGCCGGGAGAGGACCCTGCTCAGCAAGGACAAAAACACACCCCAAGGCACCCCACAGTTAATGCAGTCGCCACCAGTTAGACCCTCTCAGGGATCCTCTCGCAAGCTTCTTGCTGTCTCCCGCAGGAGCTAGGGGGACACCTCACGTGCAAACCAGAATAACGATCTTGCGGGGCTGAGACACGTCTCAGGAGGCAGCATGAGCTGACCCTCGTGGCTGGTGGGCAGGGGAGCTTCCTGTAGAGTCCAGAGCTGCTGGGCAGTAGTGAGGTCCCTGGGAGCCCAGAGAGACCAGAAGTGCTGAGAGACCATCCTCCATCTTCATGAGGGTGACTGCACCCCGGGGTGAGGGGTCCTGCCGTCCCCGGGAGTCAGGCACTGAGTGCCGTCCCTGTCCCCTGGGCCCCCCACAGATCCTGGTGTGTGTGCCTGCTGCCCTGATCTGACTCTCGGGGGCGTTGGGGGTCCTGGCCCTGCTCCTCTTGGATGGGCCCCAGCGCGTCCCCCTGTGCCCTGCTGGCCCATCCCTGGAGGGCACTGGGGCGGGGGCTTTCCGTGCAGGGGGAGGGCGAGGCGTGGCCGGCGTCCTGGGTCTGCATCAGTGACCTGGAACCCAGCAGGCTGCCTGAGATCCACGTTGTGACTCAGGGGGACTTCCCCAGCTTCTGAGGATGGCTCTCTGGGTCTGTGCAAGACAGAGGCGGGGCCACCCAGCGCGGGACAGCGCCAGTGCGCGAGCGAGCCCCGCATCCGCCTGTGGCAGGGCCAGTCGGGACCTCAGGCGTCTCATGGGCCAGAACTGAAGCAAGGTAGCCCTGTTCTCAGACTCGGGCTACAGCAGCGGAGAAGGAAAAGCCAAAGTCTCACAGAAGAATAAGGTCCATCTAGTGCTGACTCGAGCTGTGGCCTCCTGTCATTCTGCCTCTTCCCACTTCAAAGTGGACTGCCCGTGGACCTTGCAGGAGGAAACCTGTGTCCGCTGCAGCCAATTTCTTCCCCTATTACAAAGTCCACAATCTCCTGTGGAGCACCCAGGCACAAGCTTTGAAGCCGTCTCCTTTTGCCAGCGAGTCTAAAGTGACGTGTTCTACGTACACCCTGTCATGGGTTTGTGCCTGAATGTCCCCCAGAGGCCACCAGCCTGTGGCACTACTGGGCCGTGGTGGAACCTGTAGGAGGTGGGGCCTAGTGGGAGGAGGTAGGTCAGTGGGTCAGGCCCCTAAAGGGGATATGGGGACCCCAGGCCCTTCCTGTCCTTGCTTCCTGGCCACCATGAAGTGAGCAGCCTCCTCCATATATGCTTTTGCCTTGATGTTCTGCTCTGTCACAGGCTGACTAGCCATGGACTGAAACCTCTGAAACTGTGAGCCAAAATAAACCTTTCCTCTTTTTAAGGTGATGATCTCAGGTATTTTGTCACAGCAACAGAAAGCTAATCATGATCTGAATGACTTTGGTAGTTTCTCCACCCCTCCAAGGAACAGTACAGCTTATTTCACAACCCCAGTTGAGTGGTCTGAAGAAGCTAACTTCCTGCCCAATGATATCTGTCAGTTCCTAATCATGCTCTCCCCTAACTCCATCATCTTGGGCCAAACAGTAGATCCTTTAATGGGAAGAAGCCCATCCCCAGCAGTGTCTTTAAACCTTGGCTTCTTTGGTGGAGAGACTTTGCAAATTTGGGTTGATGGTGCTGGTGCAGGGCCTGAAAGGCATGGTGGGGAGAAGCTGTGGTCCACCCAGACAGAGTCCAGGTCATCAATGGCCTCGTGTCCTTGCCCGACACGGAAGCCTCCTGTGAGTTCCCATCAGTGGAGAGTTTCATCACGAAACCCGTGGGCCCACGTACAGATGACTCACCCCGTTTCCGAAGGCTCCGGCCTCTGGAAGTGCAGCATCACGGGGCATTTCGCTGCCAACCCCCGAGCGAAGCTGTTGCATGATGGAGAGATATTTAGAGATGGTAAAAGATAAAGTCAGAATGTGAGGACGAGCCAGGAACTTGAAGTCAGCGTTTTGATTGATTCTTAAAATGCAGGTCTGCATTTAAATTGTCAGGGGAAGACTTTCCAAACCACACATTTCAGGCCTCAACCCAGTTTGATTCAGTTGCTTGGGGCAGGGCCCTGGTGACTATGTTTTTAAAAAGCTTCGTAGGGAATTTTTTCTGCATACTCTTAGTTCTGAATCGCTGACTGGTTAAAGATTTCCTTGCGCTACAGATGAAGAAATTGAATACCTCTAAAACTAAATGACTTCCCAGAGTTTGCATGGATGGATAAGCCGCACCACTGTGCACTGGAGGCCTGTGGCATGGTAAGCCCCCGGGGCAGGGACACCCCGTCCAGCCTGCCCTCCTGCTCCCAGCAGCGTCAGGATCACGCGGGTATGTGATAACCCAGAGCAGAGCAGAGGTCACAGCCGGTGGGTGGCTGAGCCTCCCTGAGGATCTTGGGAAGGGCGGGACCACATGGAGAAGCACCTGCCTCGGCAGGACCCAGGTGGTGGCCATTTCTCATTGATCTTGGACGAGGAGGTCAAACGAGGAGCCCAGGGGTCTCATTTGTAGCCTCAGAATTGTTGGGTAACCAGGGAGCGTCCAGGGAAGCCGACAGCTGAGTAGACGTCCTGGTAGCTGTTTCCATTTTGGTATAAACCAATGCTCTTTTTGTGAATATGTTTTGCCTGTAAAACTTTTTTTCATTTCTAAATAATGAACATTTGAAGACTCTATTGAGATGGGCACCAGGCAACGTGATCGCCCTACCTGGCGTCTGGGATTCTGTATTACGCGGGACACAGGTGGACGCCTTTCAGTTCATGAACCAATTTCTCCTCCTATCTCATTTTCGTTTCCTTTATTACTTCAAAACATTTCTCCTTGAATTGCCCAAGTGAGAATCCCACCCATTTATTTTTTCCATTTGCTGTCTGCAGAGCACACTGACTTCAATTTTCTCCACCTCTGTGGCTGGGATCATCTTTCTTGCCGTCTTAATCGCCGTCAGATTCCGCTAACACACAGCAAAACACGGGATGGGCCTGGAGACGTGTGTCCAGATGGGAAACGCTGACCGCCTATTTGCAAGATTTCGGAGGCCTCCTGCCTCTCTCCAGAATTAAAATACAGCCTTGCAGATGAGTTTTATGGGACTTGGCCTCGGGCTCGTGTGCAACGGACAAAGTGCAGGGGCTTTGCTCCCTGGTGAATCTGGAGCCCCGCTCAATGGCCAAGACCTCCCTGGAATCCCGACCTTGATCCGAGGGGACACTGGCTTGACCCGCTAGATCCTCGGTGGTTTTACACACCTCCTGCTGTTTGGGACAGCCAGAAAGTTCAAACATGTCCTTCCTCAAGATTTATGCTCAAGATTTTAGAAGTGAGCTATTGCCTAAGTTACAGCCTCTCTGATGTGCGGCTGCTGGCCTCTTGTGTTTGGGTGCACACTAAATCCCACAAGAAGTAAGTCAGGGAGAGAGGGTGTGGCCATCAGGGTCTTCTTGCCACCACCCAGGACCAGGCTAATTCAAGATGATCAGGAGCCTCATTTTCTCCTGAATTCACTATTGTACCTCTTGAGGAGCCCTGGGGTGTAAAGCCACCTTTGCTGTGGGCTTCTTTTCCTGGCTGTCTCAGTGGTAAGTGCTGCTCGGCCAGGCCTGGGGACGTTTCTGAGATCTGGGGCAGACACCCAAGTGAATGCACTTTCCATTTCCTTCAACGTCCTGATAAAGTGGGCAGGTGTTATTCAGGTGGCGGGTTTCCCACCTTTCCCCTGTCTCCAGCTGAAATTCCTAAAGTCAAGATCACAACCATGAAACGAGAACACAGGAAAGAGACAACTGAAGCCGGGGGGAACGATGGGAAGCTTCATTAAAACAGGGAGCCTCCGCTCCAGGGAGAAGAGGTGGAGGGACAGCTGGAACCCAGCGCAGTGGACGGCACTGACCCACTCCAAAGATGAGAGGGCGGCAGCAGAATATCAGAATGAAACCCCAAACCGGAAGCTCGAAGGACAGACGAGCCCCATCAACAAGCTGCAGTCAGACTTGGCAAGAGGAAAGACACAAGGGGGGGTTCCTGGCCACCCCGGTCCTGGGGCCTCCCCACAGCTCCGCCGGCAGGTTCATGTTGAACTCCGCAGCGCGTGGGGTTCCCCTGAGCCTGGGCGTCAGGCCCGCGGGCAGGACTCGCAAACCTGTTATTAAAATGGTGGTCAACTGTCAAAATGTGACACACTGTCAAGACAGACGACCCCAGGCCTTGAGTGGGACAGGGACAACTCCACGCTTAGTGCCGCCAGCAGAGACCCCGGGGTACCAACCCGCCCCCACCCACACCTGGCTGGAGGGGGAAGGCCATCTGGAGGCCTCGGGAGGACCCGGCGGACAGTGCTCAGGGTGTCCACTCCTGTGGTGGAACAGACCCCTTGTCCTTGTCCCTGAGGGCTTCACAGGTGTCGCTGTGGAGGGGGCTGGCCTTGGGTGGGTTGGCCTGAGAGGGCCACTCCCTGACTCCAGGCAGAAGCCCCTGTTCCTACTGGTGGATGCCCCTGGGCAGTGGCTCAGCAGTGGCCCTGCTGGTTTGGAAACATTGCTATCTCCTTTGGGGACAAGGTGGAGTTACAACAGAGCACACGGATACAAAGGGTTCTTAAAATTCCTAGTAAATCCTGGGGTTACATGTGTTCATCTAGCTCTCCTTCACTCTCGCTGACTGAACTGCAGGATGAAAATATGTCTATTTGCCATGGCAACCAATTCCTCCACACTCTGAGCTATAATGGGAAAAAGGCAGGGGAGATTTTTTTTTATTATTAATAACATGAACTAAAACCACATGTCTTTTTATTAACTCTCAGTTGGCCAGAAATATATCTTAACTTCATAAAAGTTTAATTCCCAAGTTTGGGTACAAACACAAATTTTAATATATAAGATATATGTCCTCGAATTTAAAAAAAATAGATTCTGTTTGTTAACTCAATAAGACAGGACATGGTACAGCATTTTTCTGGGGACAAGGATTTGTTGTTTCTCACGAGAGCTCTGGTTTGGCACCAGAGTACATTGAAGACTGCTCAGGAATTATAAACACCAGGCACTAGCTCTCTCCGCGTAATTAACATCGGCTGTCCCCAGCCTGAGCCCTGTGCCCCTCTCCTTCCCACCTGGGGCTCAGAGCATCTTTTGCTGGTGCGTGGAATCCTTCTGAAGGTCAAATGAGCGCAGATGACACAGGTCGGAGCCTCACATCCTCAGCCTGATTCGGCTTCGGTGGCCAGCCTGCCCAAAGGAGCCCTGGGACTCAAGTTGACAGGGGAGTGTGAGGTTCAGATTTGCTTTTTAAGCTGATCTTCTGAGATTTCTGCAGCGGTGAGCACCCTGCGAGAGGCCATCTGTTCAGGTTGGGCTCCTGTGCTTTTCTCTTCTTGACAAGGTGAACTTGCAAATGCAAAGAAGAGCTCTGCCGTCTGACCTCCTGGGCTCCTGTTCCAGCCCTCCCCGTTTCCATGCCTGGGAGGGCTGGGTAAGCAAAATGGGGAGCTAATGCAAGTGTTTTGGTGAATAGTTGGCTAATAAAATAAATGATTCATCATCCTACCAACCGGAAAGAGCTCCCGCAGGCTCTGATGCTCTTGGCTGGTGCGCAGCTTTAAAGATGATGTCCTACTGAGAGAAATGCCCCCTTTCCATTATGAAAAGCCCTTCTCTGCCTCTGATAATTTTCCTGGTTCTGACATCAGCTTTATCTTCTACTCCAGGTTTCTTTGATGAGTGTTGGCATAGTATATCTTTTTCTACCCCTCCATGTTTTTTTTCCCCCTTAGTAAAGCTGGGACTGTAACCCATGACATTGTGCGTGCTAGGCAAGTCCTCCACCGCTGAGCCACACCCTAGTCCTCTACCATTTCCTATTTATTTATTTATTTATTTAGGAATGCCTGAAATGTTGTGTTTTTTAAAAGACTTTATCAAAAAATAGACCAACATGTAATAGTGATGATCTTTGATGGAATTTTTAGGGGATTATCATGGGATTTACATTTTTTGATCATATTTTTCTACATGTTCTCATTCTTCTATAATCAATATGTACAATTGTTAAATCTGAAAAACCTTGAGGATAAAATAATAAAATGTAGGAATCACATGATTCTAAAAAATACATTATTTTATCTATTTTTTTCTGACGGTGTTTTTCCAGTTCCTCTCTTTATGTTCATAAATCATCTCATTCAGGGTTTCAGCCACTTCTTTACATCAAGCAAGTCTTCTTTTTCTTCTCCTGTACTAGATATTTTTTTTAAAACATGGCTTGTGGACAGCACTGAAGTTTCTGCCTTTTTTGATGGTCCCTTGTAATCCTCAGTCCCCAGTTTTTTGAGAGCTCCATCTCTTTTGAGAACACCTGTTCTATTCTCAGACCAGTGCCGCGCTTTCCAAACTCCAGATCTTGCCTATGAAAACCTGGTGAGTTAAGAATTATTATTTTTTTTTTTTTGAGGAACTGGGGTTTTTGGCTCAGTGGTAGAGCGCTCGGCCACAGTGCAAGGCCCTGGCTTTGATCCTCAGCGCCACATAAAAATAAATAAATAAATTTATAAAAAAAATGTAAAAATTCCTTGAATCTTGGGCTAGTGTTGTTCTTTTCTTGAGTTTCTCCACTGTGTGAGTTTCAAGAATCTTTCCTGGTTTTCCCTCCAGGAGCTGTGACTCGTGCACTCTGCCTCCTATTACGAGGGGCAAAGCAGGCAGGATCCCTGAGGGCAGAGTTCCAGGACTGTGCTCGCGCTCCCTGGAGTTCACTGTGATCTTGTCTTGGGAGTTTCAGCCGGAGCCGGGCTGTGGAAGCTGCTCAGACTGACGCATTCTCAGGGGTTAGACAACACTCCGAGGAGCATGTCTTCTTGTTCCTGGAGCCCCTGGCAGGACACTTGGCTCTGGGGATCCCGGCTGCCGGGATTTGGTCACCCACCTGCATCAGGAGCAAGAGGAAAATGATTTAAAAAGAAAATTGAATGCATTCAGTTTTGCCAACCTGGGAAGACACCTAATCTGCCTTCCTCCCCTTTGCTTACTAGACCCGTGACTCGGGCAAGTCCTAGTTGCTGAGTATTTTAACCTGAGTTTTCATAAGTAAAGTGAGTTCCCTGAGACAACATAGAGTTGGGTCTCCTTTCATCTTTCTTTCTCACAATCTTCTTTAATTGGTAAATTCTGACTACATTTAAAGGAATTTTTTGATAATTTGGATTAATTATCTTTTCTATCAGTTGAAGATATAAACCAAACCCTTCTCCTTCTGCTTTGGGTACATTCTTTTACTTTTCTTCCCAATCTCATGCCTGAGGCCCCTATCTTAAAAACAAGAAAGTGCTCTCAGCAATGAGACATGCCAAAGTCACGGGGCTAGTCAGGGTAGACCTCAGAAAAGGTCTAAATCCCACGCTCTCACCTCGGACCCCCCACTCTTCAGTAAATAGCGAGGAACGGGCAGGTGGATGGGCCATGGATAAAGAACTGAGCCCACAGATAAATACAGACTGTATTCAGTTCTGTGGACTTACAAGTTTATATTGTATTTTAAGCATTTTCACAAATCAAGTATTTCACTCAGGCCGTTTCTGAGGATTATGATTAAGATGGTAATTCTGATAAAGTCGATAACAATCACCTGGGAGAGATGTCACCTCCTGGAGGGACAAGCCAGAAACACTGGAAGACACCTGCTGACCTAGAGGCACAACCAGTTCACATTCTGTAGGGTAGTTAACCATGACCTCCAGGGCCATCTTGACCAGCAAGGGGTGGGGGGGGTCATTACACTTCATCAGCTCTCTTTGGGTTAACCTGGCCCTGATCAATGATTAATCAAGCCGCATATTCCCCGGGTCAGAGGACTTTCAGACTCATTAGGAAGCCATTCAGCCTAATTCTAGGAGCCAATGATGGCCTTTTTCACCCTTATTTCTGAGTTTTGAAAACTTTTCCTGAGGATCCATGAATATGACCTTAATGGTTGTCATTAATGTGCGTGGTGAAGAGCTCTCCCAGTAGAACCATCTGGAAGACCACCTGCCCAGTCATGGTTGCTTTGGTCGGCTCTGCGTTGCTGTGACCTGGTGGGGGAGCCGGTGATGGAGGAGGCCTCTTCTCCTCAGGGAAGCCGGAAGAGGGAGGAAGGGGCCAGGGTCCCATAGCCCCTTCCAGAGCAACCCCCATGACCTACCTTCCGTCCAAGACACCCCTCATCCTAAAGGTTCCACCATCTTCCAACAGTGCCACAGGCCGGCAGCCAAGCCCCAACACAGGGCCTGTGGGGACAAGTATGATCCAAGCCATAACAGTGGCCCTGGGGTGGGCCTGAGGCGCTCTGTAACCCTGAGTCCTTCCTCTTCCTGTTCAGGGAGGAGAGGCTGGGGCCTCCTGTTCCTGTCCAGAGGTTCTGGCTGGAGGGCTGGGGGCACACTCTCCTTTCTGGTGGCATCTGTCTGGGAGATGGTGAGCTAGGAAGAGCTGTCCTATTCACACAGGGCCGCGTGGACCTCCCCGCCGACTGGGCAGCTCCTGAGGGTCAGGAGCAGAGGTGAGTTTTCACCCACCTCTCTGAGCCACTGTGGACCCCTGTAAATAAGAACGTCCCCCAAGACCCGCTCAAGGCACATCAGGGAAGCTCCGTCCTCTCTCCCAGGGGACGTGTGGACCTAGCAGCTTCACTTGTCTCTGGCACGTGCCAGCAGGGACAGCCTGGTACTCTTTCCCAGGCTTCCACTCCCAGGAGACCTGCATGGTGCTTCCCCTCACTGTCCAGTGTGGACAGCAAGGCTGACCCCAGGGCAACGCCAGCGTCTGTCCCTTGTGCCCAGGTTCTTGGTGTTCAGCCTGCTGCCTTCGGCTCCAAGACAGAGATGTGCAAGGCTCCACCATGAATTCAGGCCAAAGGGGGCTTCCATGCAGCTTCCAAGAGGGCTGGCACCCCGCGCTACTGGGCTCAGCTCAGCAGATACAGAGCTCTGCTTGGACCCCGCTGGATCTCGTGTCTGCTGTCAGCTGGCAGAAACTTGGAGGAGGAAAGTGGTGAAAAATAGCGCCCAAGACCTCTAACCAGTTGCCATAATTTCCGGAATCCAAACCCCCAAAAGAAAAGCTGTCTGCAGGACAGTGAAATAGTGATCCCAGCCATCGGCACAGCACGTCGGCAGCAGTGTCAAGCACGGGCTCCAATCGTGCCAGGATCTGGAGGAGAATTCCTAGTGTCATGGCATGTGGCAGCACAGACCCCTGGATGTGTGTGAAGTGAACTCAGACATGTTCGACTGCAGAGTCCAACAGGATCAGAAAAGCCAGCTGGGGTTGGAGGGACATTTAAGGTCGTCTAGCCCATGGTGCATCGCTGTGCACCAGACGTCACCGCTGGCCAACATCCTGCCCCACTGAGGCAGCTTCCTGCCTTGTACAGGCAGCCACCCCCATCCCACAGCGGTACAGGCAGCCACTCCATCCCACAGCGGTACAGAGCTCATGCAGCAATTGAAACCTCGTTGCCTTCCCAGATGTAGTACCATCTACTCCCTTTACAGGGGATCAACCTTCGACGCATGAGCCATGTGCAGCTGGCCTTCTCCCACCCAGTGCAGGATGGATTCCACCAATACTGAGTGCTTTTATTATGTCAGGGGATTTGTGGGGATGACCAGTCTGTTTCCAGAATGGAAAACTGCTTTGTTGGTCTCTTATGAAAACAGCTCTATTTTTTGCCTGGATCTCCCCTTTCTTAGGGAATTTGCCTCGTCAGCTGGACAGAACCTGTAGGTCTGTCCAAGGAGCCCATCCCTTTGGATATGACCGGAGGTGGATCTCCCTCCAAGCATGCCCAGATTCACTCTCTGCAAGTCACGCTTCCTGGACGGAAGGTCTGCACCCTGTGGTAGGATGGCATCTAGAAAGAGCCACCGGCTGAGCCTGGTCTTTCAGCAACAGAAGACGAATGGTTTCCAGTTACCAATGCTTAGGCCCTTCTGCTCAGCCTTCCATGGGAGGTCAGGCCTGTCCTTGACAACGGTGTAGAGTGACTGAAATGGACTCAAACACCCGGGAGAAACTGGAAGAACAGGATACTTCTGCTGGTGGTTTCTAGCAAGCTAGGCATTATTAAATCAAGTTTCCTGAAGAACACATCTCAGAAACGAGATGAAGGACTTTAGTTTAATTCCTTAAATTGGAAGGAATTCAAGGAAATTCTTTCTAG
Organism: Ictidomys tridecemlineatus; assembly: GCF_052094955.1. Classification (NCBI taxonomy): domain Eukaryota; kingdom Metazoa; phylum Chordata; class Mammalia; order Rodentia; family Sciuridae; genus Ictidomys; species Ictidomys tridecemlineatus. The sequence goes on along the minus strand of NC_135483.1, from coordinate 193,596,957 downwards.
GAAGTCACTCAATCAGATAATCCAAAGGATACCATTGGTCCCTGGCAGGATTTCCCTGGTTTGACCTCATCTGTGGGTGAGCTCTTTTCTCATGGCAGGAGGGTGGATGCTGGCAGCTCTGGCCTCCCAATCTCTCTCTCTCTCTCTCTCTCTATCTCTCTCTCCCTCTCTCTTAGATTCTCACATTAGGACCAAGGAAAGACTTAGATTGGTCCAGCCCTGGTCATGTGCCCTTTTGTGACCATTCACGTTTCTCAGGAAAACAGGCCCCTCTGATTGGCCAGGCTGGGTCACGTACACAGTCGCCAGCAATGAGATCAGCTTTATGCTCCGCGTGGCACAGGCTCCCCACGGTGACTTCTTTCTTCAGGAGGATGGGAAGGGGTGCTGGGCCACCCTCTCCATGAAGAGACATTTCCTTACGATGATGACCAAGCACACAGAGACGCGCTTTATCAGACCCTCCAGAGAACAAGTCTTACAGAACCCTGTTCCCAGACATAGAAACCCAACCTTGGACCCCACCAGAAACTGATAGGCACATGAATATGAGCCACTTCAAATCCTTGGCATTTTTGTGGTTGTTACATGACCTTGGGGGACCTCCCTCCTGTGTCACCAAATGCAAGGCCTGGAGGAGGGTACAGGGATGCGTATATTTTAAAATGAGGAGACCGAGGCCTGCTGAGGCTCCTCCAGTCACGCGGCTCTTGGTGGCTCTGAGGACCATGATTGACGTCCATTCTAGAACCATGTCCTTCTCTTTCTTCAGGATGACAGCACCACAGAGAGTCTCCTGGCTTGACAGAGAGCGCAGTGACAGGCTGTGTTTAAGCCTGCCACAGAGACAGCTTGAGAGTCGTCGGGAGGATTTGGAGTGGAATTAGAAATGCTAATTTCAAGACACCAAGCAACTCATTCTAGTTGGCATTTTTCCTTCGATTCTGGAGGCTGCCGAGAAATGAAGGAACTAATCACCTAAGAATGAAGGATAAGACCGGGGGCGTTCAGTGCCGCGGGGGCCGGCGGGCTCCTTCTCCCTGCCTGCTCCGCCCGGGGCTGACCCCTCCTGTAGCTGGAAGTCAGGTGGCCGCCTGGAGGGCGAGACTGGACTTTCAGAACTTGGTGCTGGCCGAATGTCCACTCTGGGAAGGTGGTAGGTGACCTTTCTCCTATTCCTCCTGCTGGGCACAGCTAAGAGCCCTGGACCCTGGGCTGACGTAAGCGAGGGTAAGGAGAGTGTGGTGCAGAGAAGGAGATCAGGGGGCACGCCACCGCGTGTTTCCAGGTTTGTTCTGTCTCATCTCTGCCGGGTTTGGAGAAGAGGCCGCCAGAAACACGGAGCGGTACAGACGGAGAGAAGTCCCAACAGAAGCAGCTCTCGGCTGGGCAGCATCACAGAAAAGACCCTGGTCCACCTCCCCTACCAGCAAGGCCAGACCTGCACCCCTGTCCATCGTGTGGTGCTTGGGTACCTACCAGGTGGCTTTGGAGGTCACGTAAGAAGGGGAACCTTGTACCCAACCGACTGTAATGAACTGCCCCTTCCCCTCCACTCTGGGGAGGGGTCCGAGGAGACCTGTTGGGGAGGCAGGTCTTCCTACACTGCCCAGGGGTAGTGAGGCCCCTCCCAGGTCAGTGGTGATTCCGTGACTTCAATCACAGTGGCACTCTCTGCCCATTCAGCACCTGTGGGGTGCTGAACCCCATCCCTGCTCAGCAGAACCCCGAAGCCCCCCACTCAGGCGTCAGCAGCAGGGCTGGCTCCTGCCTCTCCTGTCAATGTCAAAGAAGGTCAGCAAGATGGGAACGTTGAAGGCCTGGTGTCTCAGGGGGTGCTACCCAGGGGGCAACCACCACGTCCAGAACCAGGGAGACAGCACATCAGATGAAAAGAGGTGACCAATAGATGTGGAAGTCAAGTGGCCAACATGTGAGCGTAATCTGATACCCACGCAGTGACCGCATCCCGTGACAGCAAGGGTGCAGGGGCCCTGGCGCTCTCACACTCGCTGGTGGGTGTGTGCAATGGTGAGACCTCTCCAGGAAACCGTTGGGCAGCTTCTTTAGAAACTGCCTTGCACCCACCACCCGCCCCTGCCTGGCATCTCAGGCGTTTATCCAAGAGAAATGAAAGCTCACACTCACACGAGCTGGGCACAAACGTTCACGGCAGCTTGATTTATAGAAGCCTCAAGATGGAAAAAAGTCAGAGGTCATCAGTAGGCAAGTGGATAAACAAAGTAAGGTGTATCGTGCCCTTGGGTATAAAACACCCGAGAAAGTGAAGAAACTACTGATATATGTGACATCCTGGGGAATCCCCAGAGGATTAACTATGAGAAAAAGGCCAGTCCCCAAAGGGTACATGCTGCATGATGCCACTTACGTGACATTCTTGAAATGACAGAATTATTGAAAAGGGCAGAGATCAGTGCTAACTACGGCTTCAGGACACGGTGGGAGCAGAAGGGACATGAGTCTGCTATAGAAGGAGTCAGGGTTTGATGTGAGGGGACCCCCAAAGGCTCACGTGTGAGATAATGCAGGAAGGTTCAGAGGAGACATGATAGGGTTATGAGAGTCCTACCCACTCAGTGATTAATCCCCTGATGTGGATTAACTGAGGGGTACCTGCAGTGGTGGGGTGTGGCGGGAGGGGGTGGGGACTAGGGTGTGGCTTTGGGTATTTGTTTGTATAAGGAGAGTGGAGTCTCTCTGCTTCCCTCGGCCACCCTCGTCAGCCATGATGTTCAGCCTCACCTCGAGCCCTAGGAATGGAGCCGGCCTTCTGTGGACCTCTGAAACCATGAGCCCTAGGACACTTTTCCTCCTGACAGGTGTTCAGGTCAGAGTCTTTAAGTCACAGCAGTGAAAACTCTGACTAAAACAGACAGGGGTACAAATGTACCAGGTGAGAGGGAAATGACTACGTGATACTGGGCCGTCCTTGTGCAAGAGGTGGCCCCTGGGGAGACTGGCAAAGGCACTCAGGGTCTCTCCATGCAGTTTCTCACAGTGTGTGAAATACTTATTTCAAATCTAAAAGATTAGTAGTAATAATAGCCAGGCGCAGAGGCACATGTCTGTAATTCCAGGGCTCGGGAGGCTGAGACAGGAGGATGGCTGGTTCAAAACCAGCCTCAGCAACGCCAAAGCACTGAGCAACTCAGTGAGACCCTGTCTCTAAACAAAATATAAAATAGATCTGGGGATGTGGCTCAGTGCTCAAGTGCCTCTGTGTTCCATCCCTGGACCCCACACACACACATAAAAAAATAATTAATAATGATAAAACCCCACACCTTCTGCTTTCAGCTAGAATGGCCAGCCAGGTGATGTAGGTTCCGGATATCCAAAATCCAGAATGAGGGCCCTTTAATATGCCAAGTGTCTGTTGAGCTAAAATCCCTGGTGCAAACTGGGTCACAATTGTGAATAGCTTGAAGGTCTATGTCCACTCGGCCAGGAGTGTCTTGTGCACTGCCCAACCACCTCTGCCTCTGTGGGCACAGGCTAGGATAAGGCTAATTGGGATGAAAAGTCCTTGTTATGTGTAATTTCTTGGGCAAGTTACTTCAACTGTTTCTTTCTTAGTAAAATATACACAATTGTACCTGCCTTACAAATATTTTATAAATATTGAGGAAAAGTTTGAAGAGAGGAAAGGTGTTTATAGCTAAGTTTCAGATCCAACCATAGCAGCAATTATTACAATGGATAAGAGGGTAAAACCAGTGAAAATACAAAATTTACTGTAAAGTCTACACAGGAAATGTACTTTTTGTTTTGTTTACCTCTTTATAGCTTCTTGTGTTGATCAAATTTTTAGATTTTTTTTAATTAGTTATATATGACAGTAGAATGCATTTATTCACTTTGATATAACATATAAATGGGGTGTAATTTTTCATTTTTCTGATTGTACATGTCGTAGAATCACATTAGCCATCCAGTCATATATGTACATCAATTCTTTTATTATTCTCTTTTTCTATTAGTGTTTTTATTATACATTCTCTCATTGTTCCTTTCAGTGGTTTCTAGATATGATATATTCATTTTTACTTATTATAATATATATCAGTGTTTTCACAACTCACAGGATAATGTAAAGAGGTTACAACATATTAAATCTGTTTATCCCACCTGCCTTTTGTGATATCATCATTCATTTTGATTTTAGATTTTAAATCCCATGATACATCATTATTGCATGACATAATTGGTGATGTTTTAAATGTATCCACATTCTTGCTATTTCAATGCTCATCATTTCTTCTTGTACTGTCCATCTATCTGGAATAATTTTCCTTCTGTACAAAGAATTCCTTTTAGTATTTCTTTTAGCTTATATCAACTGATAATGTATTTTGTTAGTAATTGTTGATCTGAAGAAGTTTTTGTCTTTGTTTTCAAATAATATGATTGCCAGGTACAGAATTCTGTTACCATTTTTCTTTTAGCATTTTGAGGATGTTGTTCCATTGTCTTTGGTCCCCATGTTCCAGTTGGGAAATCAGCCGTCAGTCTTATCATTATATCATTAAAAGTAAAGTAATAACAAAAAATTTCCTAGTAAAAATAATTCCTTTAAATCTTATTACACATACACACACAACAAAAGTTCTTTTATATGTTCTAATTCTTTGGATAAATTAGTTGAGATTTCAAATTAATACTAAAGGTCTAAACTAATGCATTAATCTTGGGGTATAAAATATAGAAACAAGGTGATCATATGAATAAGCCATATTTTGAAAATATTATAGGCATATTAAATTATCCATTATGTATAGTTTTAGCTCACCTCTTTAAGCCATTTTTTATTTAATTCTAAATATCTCTGGAGCTAAGGTTTTTCTGTTCACCAAAGACAGTTAAGATCCTATTTACTGAGATAACTGAATTCTAAATATTTTTGGAGTTGACAATGAATAACACTAAGGAAACTCGGTACAGTAAAACATTCCAGGTAACAGATAATTGAGAGGCAGAAAAGATCTACTTACACACTCACGGAGCCAAAAGATCCCCATTTAGAGTCACAGGATCATTAGCCACAGATTTGTAAAGTGGTGATCTCAAATCTCATAAAATCCTTATACCAGGAATCGAGATATACTCATCACTTTTCCTTATTCAAATGTCATATTTCAGCAGCTCACACCCAATCACTTAGTTGGACTTTTCATTTCATTTCTTTCCTTTCCTTCTCTCTTCTTTCTTGTTTTCTTTTGCAGAGGTGGGGAATCAAACCCAGGGCCTCACATTTACTAAGCAAGCATTCTACCACTGAGCTACATGCCCAGCCCTTCTTTTCCATTTTTTAGGACACATTCTCAGTCAACTTATATAAACCTTTGAACTATATGAGATTCTTAATTATGTATGTGCATTTTTTATTTGGATTTAAAGAAAATCAAATTTTGTTAAAAAAATTGAATTTGATATAATCTTATGTTTTACTTTTTTTTTCTTAAAACTATGTAATTCTTGTGAATCTTTTAAAAGCTACCTGGATAATTTTAGATATCCCACATGGCTGGGTTGAGCTATAGATTGTGGCATTTTAGATCTTTCTGACACCCATTCTCCTCAGAATTCTGCTCCCTCCCTTGGACTGTGACAATAAGGGGTTAGAGGGGAAGAAGAGAGCCACCAGGGGTGGGGTCTGAGAACTGCCTTTACCTCCAGGGTAAGTTGGCTACTTGGATTTCTTATAGGTTGCCCCCTACACACACACACAGTTTTCCAGTCCCATAGGAGGAGGCAGAACTCAGGCAAGGCCTTCTCTCCAGGGATAAAGGTAGGCACATGTCAGATGAATCACGTGAAATGGGGAAGGGGATGCACAAGGGTGAGAGACTCTTCCAGGGATATCACTTCTGTGGTCTGTTGTGCTGATGCTCTTGTTCTGTCACCTTTATGTGACTTAGCTGTTCAGGTGAAAGGGACGGTGTCATGTGGAGCAAAGAACACCACGTTCAGAGCTATAGGATCTGGGCTGGCGTGCTCCCCTTACCTGAGAATCTGCCTCCTGGGGCAGATCACTTAACTCCTGAGCCTGCTCCTTAAAGTTGGCTAAATTAAAAAATCTCTGGAGGAGGTTGTGAGGCATGCATAAGGTAGAAACATGAAGAACGTCACCCTTTGACTCTTATAGTACACAGGCAGTGAATTGATGGATTTAGAAACGGCAGCCATTGACTTGCAGATGACCCTCATGGCCTGCTGTGCTGATAATTGACTTTCCCCAGATTGCTCTGGGGCTCCCTGCTACGGTCCCTCAACATCAGCAGGGGAAGCTTAATGGAGTCTGGCCTATTATATTTTCCATGCTTAACGCTTACCCTCCAGTTAAGAAAGAGGGGTGAAGGGTGCTGATGCTTCAGTGGCATGCCAAAGCTCTTCTCTCTGGAGACGGCACTCCATCAAGAGTATCTTCCCTGCTTTGCTGATCAGTCTTACTTCGATACATTTGTTCACATATCCTGTTTTCCTCCACATCCCACACGTGCTGTCGTAAGCCTTTCCTTTCCTTTCCTTCTGCCTGATGTCTTGCAATAGTCTAATTAACTTACAATACCTTTTCCACACTCACTTTTCCTTGACCTCTGCTTCCACCACGGAGCTAAGATCACTTCTCGAGTCTCCATAGTGGTATCTAAGTGACCAAACCCGATGATCTTTTCTTAACTGACACCTGGTTTGGACTCCTCAAGATGTTGAAGCAACTAACCAAGACTTTTCTTCTTAAAACCTTCTCTGCCCTTTGCACCATGGTTTTGTGTTACCCAGATTCTCCAGGAACCCGGTGGGTTGCTCCACCCTGTCTGATGTAGACCTTCCCCAAGGATTGGCCACATGTATCCCCCTCCCCCTTCTCCCCTCCTTCTCCCCTCCTCCTCTTCCTCCTTCTTGTTCTCCTCCTCCTCAGACAACCAGATAGTCCCATAACTTCAATTATCACCACTGTTTTAGCGACTTAAGGGCAATGTCTCCACTGTTTAATTATCAGACTCATTTAACACACATTTATAGGGCTGCAGTGAATAAAAGAAATAATATTTAAGAAAGGCAGGAAATAAGAGAACAGAAAGAAAAGAACTTTAAAAAGAACACAATGCCTAAAGAAATTAAACCTACATGTGTTCAATACCCCTACCAAAAATTTCTTAAGCTAATTGAAAGACAAAATCCATTTATATGTAAAAGCTCCAACAAAACAAAGTGGTATATCTAAAATACCTAGTGGAAAACAAAGTAACTAAAACTAATTTTTAAGAATAAAAAAAAACAAAAGAATGAACAAAGGTAAAAAGAATTAAATAAAAACAGAGAGGGCTGGGGTTGTGGCTCAGTGGTAGAGCGCTTGCCTAGCATACACAAGGCACTGCGTTCTATTCTCAGCACCACATATAAATAAATTTTTAAAAAGGTCCAGAAATGACTAAAAAAAAATATTAAAACAAAACAAAACAAAAAACAAAGAGAGATTGGTGAGGGGAAATTACATGAAAATAAAATCCAAGGAAAAATTACAGTTCCAAACAACCATTGTCGGTTGCTGAAGGATATAATTCACAGTGATAAACAAGTGCAATGAATCATTTTTCTCTGAGTAATACTACAATAAAATTAAAGGTCAAATTGCTAGAAAATCAAGAAGTAGTTTCTAATCCTAAATGGCAGTGGTAGACTTTACCCAAGCAGGAGGCAGGATTTTAGGAACGATGACATTCTGTGCCCATATATTGAAGTTAATATGCACAAGAAAGAATAAGCTGACATTTTAACTTCCCACTGAGGAAGATCTGGGGAGTCTCTAGCTACTTATAATTTTTCGACTTAACGATAGTACAAAAGTGGTATGCATTCAGAAGAAACTCGACTTCAGATTTTGAGTGTGAATCTTTTCCAGGGCTAGTGATATGCAGCTCGATCCTTTCCTACAATTCTGGGCATTGGCACAAGACACAGCTCCCACTCAGGATTTGTCACCCTTGAAAAGAGGACAATAGTAAAACACCATGCCTTGACTTTTCCCTTTGAATTCCCACAAACTTAGCCAAGTCCGGGCAATAGTGAAAGTGACACAGATGGAAATGTCCAGATAAGTAGTATCTTAGAGATCGCTGGCTCCCCTCCTGGGCACGGGGACTAGGAGAATCAGTGCTGTCTGTAGCACGTGCTTTCCTGGGCACACCTCAGGTTCCTTGGAATGATGGTCACACACAGGAATAAAGCAAACTGATGACGTCGCGGCTCCTGCAACTTAACCTGTAAAACTCCTCTCCCTGCAGTGACTGGCTCAGAACAGAGCATTGCAGGGAGGACAACTGCCTGTCCGGCTGACCACCACTGGTCCAGGTGCTGTGAGGGACACAGGTGCTCCTATCTGGTGAAGCACCAGGAGGGGTGGAGGGGGTCCCTGTCCAGCGCCTCTCATGGGACCTTCCCTTGAAGTAGTTTTCAATAACCCTCACCTCTCACCCGCCTTCACCGGCCGCCTTCTTTGGTCTCTCAGCAACCTCTCCCACTGCCCTGGCACCTCTGTGCTGTGGACAGTACAAGCCCATGAAGCCACACAATGCTACAGTGGCCTTGGTGCTGGGCTGGACGTTCTGTGGTTAGGCATTAAGAAATGCGGTGTTTGACTCGCAGTGTCTTCAACGTACAGTAGTTTTAACAGACTGTGACCCCATCGTGAGTCAAGGAACATCTGGATATCAGGAAGAGGGAGAATTCCCTCCCCAGCATGACGTTGACCTGCACTCAGTGCCCAGTCAGATTGCCCAACCTGTCTTCCCCCGATGAACTGCACGGACTGAAACAGAAATGGGTAGATGACCGTCAAGGCTACTTTTCAAGTGAAGAACAATCGAATCCATTGCCCATTTATCTGTGGAAATATTAAGTGGTTGATTATTGGAGTATTTTTAGAAAATCCAAACCTAGGTGCTTATGAAGTGGAGTATCGGACTGTCTGGGCAAAAATACCCCTAAGGAATGTCACAGGTTTGCTGCAAAAATCCCTAAGAAGTAGTTAATAGTAGAATGTGATGATCATTATCATCCAAAGTACATGTATGAAGACACGAATTGGTGTGAACATACTATGTAAACAACCAGAGATATGAAAAACTGTGCCCTAAATGTGTAATAAGAATTGTAATGCATTCTGCTGTCATACATGAATTTTAAAAGTTACATAAGAAAATCCCTAAGAAGACTCCTCATTCAACAGGAATGGTTGGTGCCTCCCTGGCATTGAGTCCGCTGCTTTACACAATCAAATCACAAGCACACATGCCCTTGGGGAGGATAATGGGACGGAGTCAATAATTAGCAGAGGCAAAAGAAGCAGAAGGCATTGTGAAATCATAGACTCTCCGGGTGAGCAGTGGCCTTCATTTTCATCCAGTTCAACCCCTCATTAGGGGCTGAATCCCTCTAGAGGCTCCCCCAGGGGCTGTGCCCTTGGAGAGAAAGCCCTTACCACCCGGGGCTGTCTAGTCTCACCGTTGGAGTGCTGACTCTGAACATTCTTTATTTAAATGTCGTACTTTCTACTTCTAGGTTGTAGCTATCTAATAAATAAAATTAATCTAATCTCTCTATTAGAGACAAAAATACTGCCACCCATTTGAATAGGGAGAAGGCTATAGAGTGACCAACCCCACAGGAGGTCATCACTAAATGTACGAAGGGCTCTGAGGGTCCAGGAAAAGAAGATGAAAGGCAGAGCTCCCACCAGCGGCTTGCAGAGAGGCTAGGAGACCAGGACCAGGAGAGCCCCCGCCCCAGGTGGGGGGCTTGTCTCTCTAGGAAGAGTCGGACACATGGAAGAGGCTCGTCAGGTTCAGGATGGAGCTGGAGCTGCTCTTCAGAATCAGTCCCAACAGGAAGTGACCCCATTGGGAAGAGGTGGCTTCATGTGGCCGCTGGAACCCCCACTGAGCAGCACTAGTGAACCAGGTGGCAGAACGGGAGTCTTCCTGCTGCCGTGGCCTCTCTTGGTGCAACTCCAGCAGATGGGAAGGGAGACAAGCCTACAGGTGCAGCCCCCATAGCTCAGGCAGGGCAAAGAGGGGCGATGCGCGTGGCCTTGGGAGGTGGTGTGGAGCAGCGCCGCACTCCTCCTGTGAAACAGAGAGAACCTCACTCTCTTTTTTTTGCTCCCTGGCTTCTGAGGTGGACAGTCTCGCTCCACCCACACTCCTGCCATGATGTGCTACCTCAGCTCGGCACACACTGATCACACACTGGAACCTCCAAACTGTCAACCAAAAATCAACCTTTTCTTCTTCTAAATTGATTATCTCAGGTATTTCATTGTAGTGATAGAAAGCTAACACATCATAATTGTGTATTTTCTAGTCCTTGATTGTGCTTCAAAACTGCTGGCTCCTGTGTCTGTGGTTATGCATGGGGTCTATCCTGAACGTTCCCCTCCGCGCTGCCTACTGGAATTCCACCCATCCTCTAGGGGAAGACAAAGGTAACCTCATCAAGATTTTCTTGTTTAGTTTAAAGCACAAATAATGGAATTTTGTTTTAAGTAATAAAAATTCAAAAAAGATATTTTAGGACAAGCTCCAGTGGACACAGTGGCCTGCTCCAGTTGAGTGTTTATCCAGGACTCCAAGTTCCCCATGCCCAGTTTGGCACTGAGCCCTCAGGAGCTGCCCCGAAGCTCGTCCTTGGATTCCCTCGGCTGCCAGGCACCCTGGCTGGTGATGAGGTCCTCCACCATTGACCAGCCTGGCTCCGGTTCACAGAGATTCCTCCATAACTTCATCCTTACACTTGCTTTCACCTGGATGCACATTCCTAGAGCAGACCACAGAACCTGTGGGTCCCAGTGCAGATGAAAACCGGTGTCTCATGAAAGAGGATCAAGTATCCAAGATGGCGACAGTAGAGCAAGAACTGGCTCTGCGCACCCTCAGTGCACTTTGACTCCCATTCACAGCATTCTGACGCTGTGGTTGTCCCCTCTCCCTGGACACCTGGTCTGACCCTTTTGGTGAGCAGACATAGGTACTCGCCCACGTGTGCACACCTGTGCAAATGCACACACAGCTACCAGTCACGGCGGCTTCCAGCAACTCACTCTAGTAGGTGCCTCATATATGTTGGCAGAAGGAGGCCTCAGGCTGGGGCAAGCGCACAGTAACCCAGATCAGGAGTGGAGCCGAGAGGGGCTTCTGCCTCCTGTCCTGCCTGCTCTTCCACACATCCTCAAACCTCAGGGTGGACATCCATCTTCCAAGATGGCGCTCTGCACCACCCTCCACAGCTCTCTACATCCTGTCAGCTCTTGCTCGTGTGTGGTTTTGTGTCCTCGTGGGTGGACTGCACTTTAACTCCTCCGTGTTAGCTTTGGACCCGTGGCAGAGTGCCGCTGAATCCTGCCCGTAGGTGGTAGTGTGAGTGATTCGTGTAGACAGATGGGCAGGCCTGTGAGACGCAGGAAAGCAGATCCCATACCCTCGGCAGTGCATGGAACTAATTTGTGAAGAAAATAAAGTGTTCGTGAACATAGGCTGTGGGCGAGGTGCCGGCAGATACCTTCCAGCTGTCCAAGTCGCCAGGGTTCCACGAGCTCAGCAGGTTCTCCTCCTGGAGCCTGTTGGGCAGACTACACCCAAGACACCAGGCTCGACAGGGGCTATAATGAACGTGGTGAGATCTGAGATGGGGAAGGTGAAATGGCCGGTGGAGCCTCATCCCAGTTCATGGGGCATTTCGAAGGCATCGATTTGGGCCACACTCTTGAAGGCAAGTTTAAAATGGCACTCGTGTCTTATAGGTGAACAAACAGGATCAGAAAAACATGCCACCTCCCACTGACACACAGTCTTTCCTCGACCTTGATCCTGCCTAATCCATCCTCTGAACCGACTGCCATGAAGGAGGACAAGGTTTTCTTCCGATTCCTTAATTCCTAACCCACAGCCAAGGCTCTACATCTTTCCAGTCCTGGGAGGAAATAAACTCAGTGCTGTTTCCTTCCCAGGGGTGAAGCACCAAGTTTCCATCCCAGGATAAACTCCCATGTCTGCTTGGTCCAAAGTGAGGCACCCAGGAAAAGGATCTGGGTGGGGTCACGAGCCTCCTGGTGGAGCTGCTCCTGGTGCTGGGCTCCATCACCCAAGAGAGCCGTGCCCGGCTCGCCCAGCCCCTGATCCTGGGTCCGCCACCCTCAGTGCAGGGCTGCTTTGAGAAGTGAAACCAAAGTGAAGTTTCCTGCCTGCTTAGTGACAGCACCGAGGAGCATGTCCCTCCACTGTTAGAGACGCGTGATCACATGGTTCACACAGTCCAGTGGTGGCAAACATTAGCCTTTCCATCCTACGCTCATGTTCAATTTCCCACCTGTTTTTTTTCTTGCAAGTCGATAATTCTTCCCCTATCACATCACCTCTGCCTGAGTTCTTGTTGCTCTGTAAATGACCACATTACCCCATCTAGCATTTATAGACGATCAACAAGAGGTACTGTGTAAAACTGCAAAAACATAAAAATTCTAAAAATAAAAATGATGAATGGTTTGTTATTTTAGGAGAATTTAAAGTAATTTCCAACACACTGCCTTGGATTTCTCTCAGACTTTGCACCATCAGGCAGGCGATAAGCAGCCAGTAGGACAGGAGGCTTCTGGGATGCTGAACCACGGCACAAGGCTCCTACCAACCAGCAGAACTTGGATCATAGCATTGAACATGTCCTCTGGACTGACTTACTGGTTCTCTGCTCATTTCATCCAATTCCCATGAAATCTGTAGGTATTTTCAAGGAGAATGAGGTCAGGGTCCCCTGCAGTCTTGGTTACAGGTGTGCCTCGCAGTCAGCAGTCTCCCCACCCAGAGGAAGAAGGTTTGTGAGTCCCTGCAGTGGCCTCCCGGGAGGCACCTAAACCCAGAATTCATTTACCAGGAGAGAGTGAATGCTCCCCCAGGCTTAAGACAGGGCAAACAGGTTTTTTGTCTTGCTTCTCCTGTTTGCATGTTCCTAGCCTCGGGGTAAGATGTTTTCCTTGGTTCAGATTCTGTTTAATTGGAATTGAAGGTGCTTGTCTGCAGAGCAGTTGGGGGTTCCAGGGTTTGATTTCTAACACTCTCCTTCATAACTCCACTCACATCTCCAGAGCCTGCCTCTGTAAGGGACAGGAGCCAACTGGATCTCAAAGGCCATCCTTGTTACTGGCCAGTTCCTGGTTCAGTGACTCAATTTAGACTCCTTTTATTAGATTGCAATGGAGAGTTTCACCTGGGACTGTAGACTAAGGGGAGTTTGCACTCCCCAAAAGGCTAAACTTGAGGGCAAATAGCCTGTGCTATAAATAGAGAGACATAGTTTTGTTCTACAAAGGGGCCCTGGATTCAGTTACCCCCAAAGGGTTGCTTTTTATTGGGAATAAGCAGGATAAAAGCCATCTTTTTTAGGGTACCTGAATAAAGAGCCTCCTTCCTGGGGCATCTGTTCATCCTTTCTAGGGCATTCTTCATCAACAACTGATCCCAGTCCACGAGAGAGGGATGTGTCCACCGCCGTGGTTCTTTCTGAATTTATGATGGGCAGTTGGCAGAGCAGAACCTCTGCACTCCCACCTCTACCACTCCTGTAGTCCCTCCTTTGTCCTCCTTGTTAAGAGCCACAACAGTCCCAGCAGCCACAACAATGAGACAGGAATGTGGGCGTGTGAGTTGAATGATGGGAGAGGGGACCAGGACACCAACGTGTTCACAGAGGCTGAATCAGCACGTGTTCACAGAGGCTGAATCAGCGTTCTGAGCATCTGGGGAGAAGCAGGTGCAGACCTGCTGCAGGAGGCCTTGGGGGAGGCAAAAGAAACAGGTCTGCAAAACACCCAGCAGTGGTGGTCCATGCGATACGCTGGGATGCTTCACAACTGCTGGGAAAATGTGAGCCACCAACTTCACACTCGGGCAATGGAGAGGACAGCGTGGGCCGCGCCTCTCACAGCTGCAACATCGCAGGGTCAGAGAGGATTCCGGCCTGGAAACAGTGAAAACCACCACGGTGCCCACATTCCCGGGTCTGCGAGCTCTCCATGCACTGACCCTCCGGCCATCGCGGGCCCATGCAGAGTCCCAGTCATTCTGGGGAAGCGGGAAGGGAAGGCTGCGCTGTGATCCTACTGATGTCACTGTGAGACTGGGGTTTTTCTCCCAGGGCCCGGCTACACATCTGCACAAGACACTTGAAGACTCTGGACCACCCGCTCCGTCCCCCCAGGATCCTCAGGCTCCTCCACCCCTGGTAATGAGGAGCTGGACGTGGGGCCTCTTTCCACTGTCTGTGGGGATCCTGGCTGCTTCCCCGGGGCTAGAAGTCATTCAGCAGGACCCTTCCTTCCTCTGGAGTCACCTCCACACAGGGCAGGACCTCAGGCTGCTGGTGCCACAGCCACCCCTGCAAACCGCTTCTGGGGCAGCCCTGTGGTGGGTGGGGCCCATGTGGGACTGCCCTGGCTTGGCAGCCCAGGAATCCCCTCGTCCGTCGGTCCGGCTGGCAAGGTGACGGGGATGTGCCGCGAGGTGAAGGGGCCAAGGGCAGCGTGCTGCCTGCCTGCATCACCCGAGGGGACTCTTGCCCGGGACTCCACAGGGGGTCTGGGTCAGGTTCTCACTGCTGTGACCCAAACTCCTGACAAGAAAAGCTGAGAGGAGGACAAGTTTGTTCGCTCCTGGTTTCAGAGGTTCAGCCCGGGGCTGGCTGACTCCGTCCATCGGGGTCTGAGGTGAGGAGAGCAACATGGCGGGAGGGCGTGGAGGAGGGAAGGAGCTCAGGACGTGGCACCAGGAAGGCGCCAGGGGCACACCTCCAGTGACCTACCTCCTCCAGGAACACTGTACCTGCCTACAGTTACCACCCAGTTGATCCATCAAAGTGGATTAATCCACTGATTAGGTTAGGGTTGCCTAACTGGATTTCTTTTTAACCTCTGAACTTTCTTACATTGTCTCATACTGCCGAAGCCAATGTCTCGGCTTGGCACCAGAATCACAAGCCACCACACATCTTTGTAGGTTCAAACAGCAATTTTTTATTCCCGCTCTCACACCGCCTCCACACAGGTCCAGGGGCAATCGCGTTCTGCCGTCTGCCCGCACAATTCACCTACTCCACGAGGCTTTTTCCAAATCCCATTTTAATCTCACGAGAACTCAACGGGAACAAGCAGCAGGAACACCCTAATCCCAGCAATAATCTTCAATCTCCAACTTCCCTAAAACCCATTGTCTTAAACTGGCAACGCCTTAAACTCAAGGAGCCGGTTACTTCCTCAAACCTGATCAGCTCTAAACCCGGATCCGCCTTGGTCCTTGAGCAAGGTCACCTTATTAAAGCATGCATGCAATGTCCCATCGAATGTCCTCTAAGCAGCATGGGGTACGCTTGGCAAGGAAATTTCGATGTGTCATTCCTACTTGGTAATGGCCCTCAGCATCATACAAGAGCTTTTGAGGGACACCTCATATCTAAACTGTGGCAAAGACCACCCATATTGCTATGGAAACTCCCCCCAAGGATCCATAGGACTAAGGGAAGTGGAGTAAGGCCAAGCACCCCGTGAGGCTAGTGATCAGCCACCTGTTCCTGGTTTGGGGGCCCTGAGCCGCTCTCTCCTGATGGGCCCACTCCACTTCAGGGGGTGTACTGTGACTTTTAATAAATCCACGTCTGGCTGCTTCTCCTGTGTGTCTTGCTCAATTCTTTCTGATGCCAAGAACCTGGGCATGGACTCCCCGCTGCATACTCGCCCGCCCCAGGTAACCCGGAGGGAGTGGGAGAGAGACGCAGAGCCTGGGGTCCTCACCACTCGGGCTGCGTCACAGACCCCTGTTCTACACCCTGCTGTCTGCAGAAGCCTGAGTTTGAAGGAGGTTTGCTAAGCCGGGCCTGATGCGCAGTGGTGCTAACAGACTCATCCATTTCTCTGGCACTGATGATCGCCTTGGTTTAAATTCCTGGCCATTTTGCCTCTTCTCACAGCCTTCAAGGGTTGAAAGAGATTGAATTTAAAGTTGCCCATTTTCATGTCTGTAGGTCAACTACCAGGAACTAACAGCCCCCATAGACACTCCAGCAGGGAATTCAGGGTGTCGCCATGGAGATCTTGTCTCAGAACAGGGATTTATCTCTAATCTGGCAAGCCTTGAGTCCTGGTTGTCTGGAGGTGGAGGGATGGAAACCCATGATGTGCTGGGAGGGTTGGCAGTGTTCCTGCTTCCTGTGGTGTAAATACTCCTCCTCTTGGGAGTACTGAGTGCAGAGTTGGGAAGACACGGTGGAGCTTGTCAGGTGGTACTTGACTCCACTAGAGAGTATTTCTGTCGTAGAGATGCAGAGACTTGGCTGACCGCCAACCTCAAGATTATTAATCTGCAGTAAAATATTTAAGAAGCGGTGAGTTTAGGGTATTTATTTTGGCTCTTGGTAAAATTTAATTAATTATAAGCTTATATCATTTTATTCATAATAATGGCTGCATGCAGCAAGCAGATAGCCACGTTCCTGAGAAGCTCGACATCTGCTCTTGTGACCTGCTCTGAGCTGGCTCCAGGACTCTCCTGATGGAGAGACCCTGTCCCAAAGTGACTGAAGCCAAGCCTTGGTCAAGCCTCAGGACAAGGAGATTTCCTTGATTAGAGGCTAAGAGGCCCTGGGGGCTCTGCTCCCTGGGATCTCAGTGCCAGGGAAACCATTTCAGCACAAAGATGAGTCTTAAAAGATGAATTTAGGTGAATCAGAAGTGCATCTTAATGCAGTAGCAGAAACGAATTCCAACGGAATGATTTTCATTCTAGATTTTTTTAAATGTTGATAATAAGGTAGAGGAGGCATTTGGGGACTCCGAGGGCCTTCTGTTTGTCCCAGAGAAGGTCCTGGGGAGCGAGTGCTGCGAGGGAAACAAGTCTCATGTAGGCTCCAGGCCCTAGACGTCTTCTAGAAGTCTCAACGACCACTGGCAAACACAGGCAGCAGGCAGGTTTCTCCTCCCTGGTTAAGGACAAAAAGGAGTCTGGGGACCTTTGGTGGGGTCCCATGACTGGGAGCCAACTTAGGCTTCCTGGTCTGGGGTTTTTTCCTGCCCTAGAGACACGGAGCCAGCTTCGTGTAATTTAAAGGAGTGGTGGGAGAAAGCCCTGCCTGGAAGGGCCCTCTGTCCTGCTTCTTACTTGACACCAACTTGTGGTGTCCCTCCTCTTGGGCTCTTGCAGTGAACTTGCCTCTAAGGCTGGGCAGGGGGAGAGGGAGGGGGCGCCTTTCATGTTTCCAGCTGAAAGACACCCGCTGTCCAACAAGATTATCTTTTTCTTGCTGGCTGAGAGAACTGGGTCAGGGGCGTGGCCGGCCCTGCGCTGGGTCTCCAGCCTTCGGTGCTGCATTAAGCCCTTTGTTTATTCATGAGCTGTTGTTTTGTTTAAAATTATAAAGTACATCTATTGCCTGGGGCAGGCTATGGTGTACACACTTGCAAAACAGCACCATGGTCTCTGAAATCCTTAGATAACTTGGAAACAACCACTCTAGCATAGAGAGCACTGCCCTTGGAGTGACCTTGAGCTCCTGAGACTCAGAAAGAATCGCAGGTGGGCTCAAGCTTCTCCACCAGGCTCCTGCAGACTCCTGCACCTGTCTGGAAGCATGCCTTACACCAGCCATGGGGAAGTTCTTTGTTGAGCCCCTGTTCCCCCATGAGGCAATTGCTCTTTAAAACGCTTAGGGTGACTTTCAAATCCTACCTTCATCTCATCCTCTGCAGCTCTAGAAAACCTGGCAGGCAGCCCTGAGTTAGCCATGAATGCAAACAATGATTCAAACCCCAACATGCCTCCTCTACCACACACGGTTAAGCTGCAATTTAGACAGTAACAGCATATTCCAGAGTGGAAAGTCACACGGGGTGTGTGTGTGTGTGTGTGTGTGTGTGTGTGTGTGTGTGTGTGTGTGTGTGTGTGTGTCTGCCCTGCTGAATCAAAGAATTTTTCAAAACGGAACTCATCAGAAAGGGCTCAAGAGTTACTGGAAGCTAAGAGAAAACATTCGAGGGAATATTTACAGGGAATGCTCATCAACACAGGCACTTAAACGAACCATGTTTCCAATTTAAACAGGGAATTTAGATCACCTGGACCTGCCTTTGAAAACACTGCTCATCTTTAAAATCCTCACCATGACTTCTTCCCCTAGAAGACTTCTTTAATGGAATTTATATAATAGAATTAAAACCAGGCTCATCTGGTGTGGAGCCCTTGTTTACAAGAGGCCTTGTGTGTTTAATCTGTTTTGACATTGATCTGTTAGGTTTGGGGCTCTGGGAGAAATCGGAACTTTTCAGTAGAGTGAGAATCAGGCCCAGGAATCTTGGACTTGGAAAGCAACTTATGGCTCATCCATGGCAGCCTGCCACACCGGTGTCCCCAACGAGCACTTGCCTGGACTCCTAGGTGTCTGGGGAATGGAAAGGCGTCCCTCAGAAAAAGCTCTCTGCAGGGCAAACTCAGGGGACACTTAGTGGCTGCTGTGGGATTCAGTGTCATGTTTCCAAGCACTCTGAGACAGCTTCACTTCAGATCACACTAATCTATATATGTGAACTGTTTTACTTATTGTTATTTCACAATTTCTTTTACTCTTGAAAAAGTAAATTGTAGGGTGCAGGGGACCGCTCAGTGGTAGTGCTTGCCTAGCATGCAGGGGGCCCTTATGCCACCTCTGGTACCACAAAAAGCCCCCAAATACAAAAATACAAAAGTAAATGGTGTTAACAAGTTCAAATCATACAGAGGTTTAAGGATAATAAGGGGAAAGGTCCTTCCCAATTCTTGCCTGTGGGGTCATACATCCTTCCATATAGACCATAACTAGTCTATATTTTATCTTAATTTCTTATTACACATCCATTGGACATACACATCTGTGTTTGGAGGTACTGAAATCTATCACAGATTTCTTGAGAAAATTCATAGAAGAGTTAATTGTGAGTGAGGCAATATGGAATATGGCCATGAGGCTGTATGTAATTTTATTTTAATTTTTTATCAGTGATGCATTTAGATATTTAAATATAAACATTTGACATCATGCTAAATGCATTTTGTTTCACATTTTTTTTCTCCAACAAAATAAGATTAAAACTTAAAAATCAGGCAGCCTTCAGATTCCTGAAGGATTCAGGAGATCAATATTCCAGAAACGTAATCAATTGGTTAATCCAGTTGAAAGCTAAATCGCCCTCTTGGCAGCCAAGGAAATAAAAATCCCATGACAAGCTTTACATTTCTCATTATGTGATAAGGCAAAGCCAACATGATGTTTGAAAAGACACATTTTCCTGATACTAAAATCTATGTGGAATCCATTAAATACATTTAGACATCTTTGGGTCTATAAGACACATACCAAACATTTGCTTTCAACTGTGATTTTGCACAAATGAAGAAATATTCTAGATAACATCATGTAACTTCTCCCTAACAACAAAACTCTAAAAAAAATCTCAAGACTTAATTAAGAAACGGCTCAGGTAACAATAGCCATCTGGTGATTCAGGAAGAGGGGGTGGAGTGGGGAATTTGCTGGACTTCCAACTTCTGCTGAGGATACTGAAGGAAGGTGAGGGCAGAAGGACAACTGGACACAAGAGCATCCACAAGATCCTAACTGTCCTTACCACAACCGGAAAGCAGAGCTCTCAGGACGAGCAAACCAACCCCAAGCCCGAAGACTGACCCAGACTCATTTCATTTCTGCATATGACATACTCAGAGCAGGCAAATCCATGGAGACAGAAGGCAGACTGTGTTTCCCAGGGACTACAGAGGGGAGTGAGTGCTTAACGGGTACATGGTCTCCTTTGGGGATGCTGAAAACATGGGAACTAGGTAACGGTCAGGTCGGACAGCACCGTGAATGTCCGAAATGACACTGAATTTAAACCTTAACACGATTTGTGTTATGTTTTGTGAATTTCACCTCAATTAAAAGATGGAAAATAAATGGGAGGAGAAGAGCATCCAAGAAGAGATGGGCACAGGCTTTGCTTACCTGGGCTGACCAGGTGGATGTCAGAGGAGACAGGTGAGGTGCTAGGAGCCAAACTCCTGACAGCCGCAGACACAGGGAGACTCCACACCCACCAGGCGGGCTTCCTCCACAGAGTCACCGTGGGCATCAGGAAGACCCGGAAAGGTCCAGGTGTCCAGGAGAAGGGTCCAGGTGTCCAGGAGAAGGGCCCAGGGAGCTTTCGGAGGGGAAGGAGAGCCCGATTCAGGACCAGCAGGGTTCTCGGCATATGTGATGGGAAAGAATTAGTACAAGCCAGGCAAAGGCATCGACAGATTCATTTAGGAAGTAGATACCAGGAGAGATAGAGAGTCCTGTGGCCCGTTTTCAGAAGACAGTATGTAGCCTTAAGTGTAAAATGACTCGGGATGTAAGAAGGGCAGGCGGAGGGGAGGGCAGGATGGAAAGTTCCAAGCAGGTAACACTGGAGTGTAAAGTCCTCAGCCCCTGGACAGACAGGAGGGGAGAAGGGCGGACTACCTGACCAAGGAGATAAACCCTGTGGGTGCCAAAGGGCACTTTTCTTTAAATGACCTAATAGGACGCAGTATGACCTAGGCCATGTTCCATGTCCATTCAGGAAGTTGTGTGCCCCCTAGTGCTCAGCCAGCTGGGGGGGGACCTTGGGCTCCAGGGAATAAAATGCTGGCTAGGCCCGAATTGGGGGTGCCTGCTGCCCCAGTCACCCACTCTTGCAAGATCAGCAGTAAAAATCCTCGCTGCACCTCGTGTCTCTCAGTCCATTCTTTGGCTTTGGAGAGATGAGGGGGTTTCTTACAGTGTTGAAGGGAGACAGTGTATGCTGGGGAGGGGGGTCTCCAGAGATGACTTGGGGTCAAGCAAGGACTAGCACTCAAGGGTCAAGCAAGGACCAGCCATCTCCAGAAGGAGAGCTGGCCTCCCCTTGGGGTGGGTGTTAGCATTTATAGGGGGCTGCTGCTGGGGGCTAGAACAGCAGCAGAGCTGGGCGGAGTCACCCAGTTTCCCACCTGGGCTTGCTTATTGCCCTCATTTTACAAGGGCTGGGGCCAAGGGCACGTGGGTGGGGCTTATTCCTGGGTGCTTTTTGAGTCCTGCTGGCTCATGGGTGTTTCCTTTAAAACTCACTGTATGTCTCTTTATCCTAAATCCCTTCCTTAAAGAGACAGGAGGAAAGGGCCCTGCTGTGCAGCCCGTGGGGACACACAGGGGCTTCTGGGAGGCGGGGAGAAGCCCCCTGGGCCTCCTCTGTGGCTTGGCCACAGATCTAACAGATTCAAACAGGGAGACGATGGAAAGACACACCAGAGGGGAAGTCAGAGAAAAATCTTGAACGAAATTAGAAACTTGTCAAAATGTGAAGGACGCAGAGAACCCTGCAGCCCTGTGTGCTCATGTTAGAAAAGAAGGTGGCCGTCGGGATTCAGGCTTACAGGAGAAGGACTGGAAAAAGAAGAGCAGATTAAACCCAAGGAACACAGAAGAACCTCAGCAGCAAGCATCAATGACGGGACGATACGGATAAAATCGTGGGCCTCTGAAATAGCCAGTGCATTTGCCTGTGACCAGGACAAAAGGAAAGCAACTCCAGGGAAACTCTAAGAAGACTCTAGAAGGGCCGCTCAAGGCTTGGCCACACAGCTACTGGGCAAGTCCTCTGACCCGCCACTCAACCCAAGACTTGAATCTCATTGGCCCTGATGAGACTGTTCTAGGTCACATGTCCACCCCTGAGCCAATCTTAATAAGGGGGTGGGACATTCAGTTGGCTTTGTCTAGGGCCCCTGCCCCAGTCCTGGGACCTGGGACTGTGCCCACCTGGTCTCAAGTGTCCTCAGAGAAGGAAGAGCGTGAGCTGCCCAGGGAGGTACCCTGCATGTGGAACATAACTATCCACAGAGGCCCTTCAGGGGAGGAGGCCTGTTCGGAAGAACTGGACCTAGGCATTGCCATTTTGGAACACATCCTCCCTCTTAGAATAAGAGTCACCCCAGGTCACTCTGACTCAGCCTGAACTAAACCCCAGACAAGATGCCACCATCTTGCAAAAAAGAAAATTGTTATGCTGAAAATCCCTAGTTCCTTATGAAGGTGACACCACAAGGTCCCTTGCAAGAATTCCCCATCCCCCATTCCCCTATATCTGCCCCAGGCTGTAAGCGGAAGACAGGCTGTCTCCCCTGGGTCCCCGCTACTACGCAGGTTTGTCCCCAATAACCCTGTGTCACTGCTGAGCCCCTCTCCTCTCTAATTTGCTTCTTTCCTTCTGGGGTGGTGGTGCTGGCCGTGTTCCATCATCCCAGAAGGACAGGACTGCGGAAGCCTGTTCTGTGGTCCCAGCAATGGGATTGGTCTCAGGACTCCAGGGGCCCACCTTGCAATCCTGGGGTGCAGCCCAGGGAGGGGCAGGCAGCAGGAGACCATCCTCCTTAGGGTCCTCTTCCTGATCTCTGCCCCAATTGGGGGCCCTCCAGGCTGGGTCAATGAAAAGGAACTTCAACGAGGTGTCCTGACACCAGTGATAGACCTCAGGTTGCCCTCCCAAACCTCCCAGCAGAAGGAGCAGGAGGGTCCTTTTTCTCAGCTTCATTTATCACGCTGTTGCCTGGGGCTGCTCTGTGATTAACATTTCCTTCCTCCCTGGGGACACAGCTGCACTTCTCACTGTCATTTTGGGTCCAATAAAGAGCCGCAGTTTACCAAGAAGTGGCGCGGTGTGCAGGACAGGAGGGTTCATGGTCAGCAGAAGCCTGTTTTGTTATCGGCGCTGGCTCTTTTCTCCAATTCCAGCCCTTCTCAGTCATTTCATAAGAATTGCAGCAGATATAGCCCTCAGGTGGCATCTGAATTATGAATAACTTGGCTCAGTCTGGCTAAATATGGATGAGCCTCTGGCACTTTGATTGTTGCGTCAAGACATCAATAAATACCTATTAGAGGATAAACCCATTAGGAACTAACATTGTAAATGAGAATAGAAGGTGTATTTACAGTGGTGGGGAAATCAATGGGCCATTGCCTAATTATATCAAATACTGATTTGATTTTTCTACCTCCAAAGGAAACCTTTGAAGTGAAGCATTCAAATTAGAAAAACATCAACACGGTGTGGCAGTTTGAAAAGAACTTGACAATAAACAGAGAAGACAGGCTGGCAATGCTACCAGGAAGGGCGACTTTGAAGTCCCTGAAGCTGTGAACCTGCAGACTCACCCAGAAGGACCGGCGGGCTGCACGGGCACACACCAAGTGGGCGGAGACAAGGCGACATCCCAATTTCCAGGCTGAGAGTTGAGGTCTTGTCTATGGACTTGTTCCATAAGCAAATGACTTGTTCCTTAAGTCTGGGAGGGTCAGGAAAAAGGCAAGAACATGTATGTGTTGGAGCCAGGAAATGAGAATCGAGTGCCTGCTCCCCAGAACTGCCAGAGCACAGGCCCAAGGGCTCATGATGGAGCTAAGGGTCAAAATCAGTGCCCAGGCGCTGGGGGACACTCTGGAAAGCTTGGGATGGGTAAAGACGTAGTTCTCTACCCAGACTCTTTCCCAGCATCGGCAGGAGTTGGTGCTCCTTAGCAGCCAGTCTGGTGAAACTCAGTGAAGCCTCACCCCACAAGTGTCTGGTCCACTGTGACTGCGTGAGTCCTCTTCTTATCACTATGACAAGAACAGTTTGAAGGAGGAAACGTTTATTTTGGACTTACGGTTTCAGCTGTCTCAGTCCTTGGCTGCCCAGCTCCATTGATCTGGGTCCCAAGTAAAGAACATCATGCATGAAGGACCCAGTGGAGCCGGGAAGCAGAGAGAGAACAGGTCCAATCCCAAGGGCATGCCCGCTGTGGCCACCTCCTCCAGCCACGACCCACCTGCTGCAGTTAACACCAGTTAGTCCACTCAAATTCCTGATCTTCAAGTGGATTAATCCACTGATTAGGTCACAGGTCTCATAATCTAACCCCTGTACTTGAACATCCCTGCATTAACACAGGAACTTTCGAGGGACATCTCACAGCAAGCCATGACAATGAGACACCCCCCACTCACCCTCCCCCTGCTCCCAGTGACCCAGGCTTTGCAACCTGTTTCCCATCCCAAGGACTGTGCTTGACTGGGGACAGGTGCTGTCAGATCCCTCCAGCAGACAAAGGGGACGTCAGGCCATCCTGACAGGGGAGGGACAGAGGCTCATCCTCCACCAAGGCTCTGAGTCTCCCTTTTTGAACTGCATCCTGGTACAGGACGATTCCTGCGTGAGCTGCTGAATTTAGCTGCATGCTGACGACCTGCCCCTGCCTCCGCGCTGGTGCCTGCTGCGTCTGCTCCCTGATCCACGCTTCAGACCTTGGCTGCCCCTGCGGTTCTTTGTTCCTTTCCGCGTTCAGTGTAGCAGGAGAGATATTTTAGGCCAACCTCCCTGACAACCATTTCTTTGAGGGTAAGCTCAAAGGCAGTCTTTTGTTGTTCTTTAAATTATTTTTTTTAAGTTGCTGACATGGTCTTGGAGCCCATCTGTTGGTCACCTTTCCCTGGAGGCTGTGGACTCTTCCTCCGGGCCGTCCATCTGCAGGTCTGGAGAGCTTTCTCAGCACCTCCTGCTACTGCACTCTGCTCACGTCTAGGGTGCTCTTCTCCAGGGGCAGCCGTTGTTCACGAATTGCGTCCATTATCTTGTTTTTCTCATCTTTTCACTCTCTTTATTCATTTCCTTTGTGACGCTCCCAGGCCGCTCAGGTTCATCTTTGGCTTTGCTGATTTGAATTTCTTCCTAATGAGGCTGACTTTTCTCCTCCTGGGGTGGGTTGGATGCTTGCTCCTTTCCTGATATCTTTCCACTCATCCCTGGGCACGTGCTCACCCTCTGCTGAGAGAACGAACCAAGAGCTGCATCCTGGGGTTCACACAGACCTGAGCAGGTGGCTTCTAAAAATCCCCTCCTGGCATCTGCAATGAACAGAGCCACTGGGCGGAAAGACCCTCGGAGTCACTCATCTGACTTGTCCAGTGACTGAACAATCCCAGTTTCCAGGTGACACGTCTGGTCTTTCAGACGTTGAGCCAGCCAAGGGAGGGCCAGACCCAGGGCTTGCCAGGCCATGTTCTGCAGGTCTTCACTCCGAGGAGGACTCCAATCCACCCTAGGACGCTCTGAAGAGCTCCTGCTGGCCTGTCAGTTCTGGTGAGTTGACTCTTCTGGGGGAAAAGGTCACATTAGACACAGTCGCTTACACATTTCCTGGGACAGGACGAGACATTGTCACTGTCTCCCTGGAGGTCTCCCTGTGTGACCTCATCTCCCTGTTCTTCCTGAACCAGATTTTTACCATGGACTCCTTGACCCACTCAGTTTGTAAAAAGGGACTCCAAACTGCTTGCCCACTGCACATCGCCCCCTTTCAGCTCGAAGTAGCAATAACGGTCATTGCCCTTTTCCCGTACAGCAGTAGGGGGTCCCTAATATTAGAGGAAAAGTTACGGTCAATATAGATGTTTGCCAATATGTCTAGCTCAGAAAGATGTACCTGGAAAACTGCTCCCAAGATCACACGGGGTGATCTCCCAGAAAGAGACACTTGCTCCCACAACCCAGCTTATAAGTGGAACAGTCCCTGTTCACCAAAAATTGTGCTTCCTGGGTCCCACTTTGAACTCCTTGCCTAAATTTCAAAACTGTCAATAACTCTGAACTATGTAACCTATTATTTTGATGGAGTAAAAGGAAAAGAACACCTGGACTTATTAAAAGGCCAGGGCCCGCTGATTTATCAACATAGACTGACTGCCCCCATTTTAGTTCCCCTCCTGGCTGGTTTTGGAATAGCTGGATCTACTGCTTTGGGAACTACAATTCTTATCACAGGCTCTAAAAATGTTAAGCCCCTCAGTCATCAAATAGATATAAATTCAAACTTCAGGCAATTGGTTCTAAAACCTATTCTCATGGTCCCCTTAGTTGACTACCATCATTTCAGCTGTAGTTGGGCCCTAGTCCTTCTCCTGATTGGGATTGCTGTAGGACTCTGCCTCTTAAAACCCCCCCTAAACCATATACACAAGAATGTAGGTGAGGTCAGACTTATGGTCTTGCGAGCCCAGTATGGTCCCTTAGACCCAGAAGGATGAAAAAGAAACAGGCCTAATGATGTGCAAGATTGACATAAAACCTACTAAAACCAGTGGGGAATGTGATAGTAGGAGCAAACGTGACTCCATTTTGTTTTATGACTTCATCATAACAACCATGCCAAGTAGCAGGGTCATGACTGGGTCAAGATGTTCTTTTCCTTTTGCTATAGAAACCTTTAAGAACATGGAACTACCTAATGGGGCATTGTTTCTGTAACTAGGGTAACAGGGCTCTGTAACTGGGGTGACTGGGCTAACTGTGATGGGTTAGGCTTCCCTCCGCTTGACTGCACTCTCCCGCTTCTGTAACCCGGCTTGCTTGCATTGGCTGGACCCCCGAACATCCCTTTTGCGGTTTTCAGGCTTATAAGGAGCGCCCTTGCAATTGTTTGGGGGCTGATCAGGGGAACAGCTTTATGTTCTGGTCAGCCGCCACCGGTGTGCTTCAATGAAGGCTTGATTCGATTATACGTGAGTGGTCTGGAAGTCAGTTTATGAAACTCTGGGACGAAGCTTTAACTATAACATCTGAGGGCTCGTCCAGGATCCATTTCTTCCTTACCCTCACGCCAAATTTGCCTCCAACGACGGGTCTTTGTTGTGTCCAGTGCTGGAAGTGTCCACTGCAGGAGGCCCATCCTGCACCACTTCCTCCGACAGCCAGAGCAGAAGTCCATATTCCAACTGTATTTACCAGCAGAGAAATGCTATTGACGTTTTCATGTAGTCTTGTATCTTGCAAACTCTTGTCTTCATCTTCATAGCTTATCTGAATGTTCTCCTTAGTGTGTTACGACGTGTTTAAGAAATACCCTGTACCATGTGTGAGTAAAGGTGATATTATCTCTTCCGTTTTGTATGCTTACTATTTCTGTTTTCTTGTCTTATTTCTTTCTCTAGTGACCAGAGCAGATTGTTGATAAAGGCCATCCCTCCCTTGCTTGAGGCAGACCCAAGAACTAAGGCCCAGGGACTGGCCTTCAGAGCTAGTGTATGCTATAGGCTTGTAAAAACACTTCTTTTTCCCAATTCCAGGGGGATTTCAATTCATTTGGTGATGGATTTTCTGACCACTCTCCTGTATCTGTGGAGTTTCCCTTTGCCTTCTCATTTTCTTAACATGGCCTACTTCAATAGTGCCTCTTCCCACTTTTGAAACACCATCCGTTCCTGGAATAAACCGGCATTGCTGTTTTAGAACCCAACGTTGAGTTGTATTTGGCACAATGTTTGGCAGCAGAGGTGTGTCCATCAATGAGCTGGTCTCTCTCTCTCTTCCTTCCTTCTTTGCTCCTGAAGATGGACATGGGCTAGATTTTTCAAATGACTCTGAAGGCTTCCCTTCTGTTTTTTAGTCTCTTGGATGGCTAAAATACTTAAGTTTTGAAGGTATGGTAAAATATACCAGAAACACGTCCAAATCTGCTGCCTTTTTAAGCAGGAATCGGTTGTTTTCAGTGTCTGTTGTTTTAATAAGAATTCCTGTTTCTTCACCAGCTGCGTGACTCGTGACTCTGAAGAGAAGCAGAGTAGCCCCTAAAGCTCTGGTGACCTCAATCTCACGGGGAGGCTGCCCTTGATCTCCCCCTCTCCCCAGGGGAGGGGCTGTGCTGATACCAGTCTTCCTGGGGGCAGGTGGGATGAGCACCCATGAGTCACCAGGTGCAGGCCCCCACACTCCTGTGCAGCTGCCTGCACCCCCAGAGCCCCAACCTTCTCTCATGTACCACACCCACCTGATGGTTCCCCTGCTGCTCCACCCAAGTTACCAGGAGGGGCAGCTGCCTCACTGGACAGTGATCCCTTGTCCTGCACAGAGGGATGGACAGGTCCCCAGCATGCGGCACTGAGGTGGTGAGACATAGGGGCTACCAGCTTCCTTTTTTTTCCTGAATTTGACTTTGATTAAAACATTTTAATTTAAATTATTTTAGGGTGCGGGGAGTACGTCCTGAGCCCACGTTATCCTCTTCTTCTACCGTGCTCCATTTGCCCAGCCTTCCAGGGTGTGGCAGGGACTTGCCCTGGCAGGGTCCACGGCCTGTCATGGAGAGCCCTGTCACCGCCTCCTACCTCTGTGGTGCCCCTTTCTCCTGCTATTTGACGTGGTTTCTCATGGACTGGATTTTGATTTCGTTGGTCCTTTATTGTTCCCTGGTTTTTCATTTTATTAATACTACTTTTAAATTTGTTATTTTCTTCTTGTTAATTCTTTTTGTCTCACTGTTTTTTCTTTTTCTAACTTGGAAGAATTAACTCATTTATTTAAAATTCTATTTTTAATAAATGCTTTGAGGATATAATTTAAACACCCAGTACTAATTTACTTTCTTCTTCAAGTTTTACATAGTATTTTCAGGCTGTTCAATTTAGATACTCTGTAATTTTCATTGTGACTTTCTCCTTTTATGTGAGTTATTAATAAATAAATTTAAAAATATCTCCATATCTGGAGGAGGAGATGTCTGCCATTTTATCTGTTATTGTTGATTTTTAGTTTGGTTGGATCATAATTGCTAGCTTGATCTGTATCTTATAGAAACGTATTAAAAATTACTTTGTGATTTAATACATGATCACTTTTTCTAGAATGTCTATTCCATATTTGATGTAAGAGGAGATTTTTAAAATATATCCTGTTAGTTTTAATTTTGTTCATAATTATTTTTTATCCTAAATATTTTCTATGTTCATTTCTAACATGGAGATGCTGATATTTCTCTCAATGGCTTAAAATATGCATAATTTGAGGCTATTTGCATATTTGATTTTGTTGTACCTTTGTTGTCTTTTTTTATTTCACTGATATCTACTTTATTGTTGTTGTTCATTTTACTAATTTAGAGTGTCATTTTTTGTACCTACTAATGCTACGTATATTGTATTCTACTTCTTCTATCATTAATATAGTTGTCCTAATTTTCATCAGCATCTGTAAGCTATACCATTTATCATCTTTTTATTTAGACTTGCTGTGCAGTTTTATGTTATTCTGTGTTTTTTATAAGTGGTGTTACCTATATTTGTTAACATCTCATGTGACAATCTCAGGAAGGCCCCTGGCAGTGTGGTCAAAGGTCCTACACACTGAGCTCTTTGAAGGAAGATGCTCTGTGGCCCAAACCTGGAGTCCCAAGCTGGGCCCCTCCTCTGGGCCAGAGTGACCGCGTGATGTTTGGAAGCCTCTGGGCAGGATGCGTCACCTTCCCTGGTTACTGAGCGGATCCAGTCTTTACGTCTGCACAGATGCATGGGGATCTGTTTTACACCTTGGTCTACAATCCAACCTGCTTTCTCTGTTTGGCTGCTCAGGTGGCTCCAGGGTTGTCCCTGGAAACTCTTGTGATTGGCTCCTGGGCCCTCTGACATCAATGGCTGCTATGTGAGTTTTTTTCTTTAGCATTTTTCTTACTTTTTGATACAAGACACTCCAGGCTCATCTATTTCCCTCCCCAGTCCTAGGACCTGCCATGTCCCATGGAGGTCTGGCTCCTTTTGTGGGAGAGTGACACTTGAAACCGCGATCCGGGGCTGCACATGCTCCCCTGGCGCATTCCATAACTGTCCTTTGACTGATTGATGATAATGACACCCAGTTATGTCTTCAGAGTTTAGGGCTGAAAGGCAGATGCCTCTCTCCTGTTTAGTGGCCACATTAAAGAGCAAGCTGGCACCGTTTGAGGACATGAGGTTTCCTGCTGGGACTCAATAGCTATTGCACGTTCTTACGTTGTGATAATGTAAAATTTATTTTTGTGCAAAAGATTCTCCCCGATCTTGGTAAGAATGGCTTGGGAGCCGTTAAATCATGGGTTGTTAGTATCACCTCTGTCCTGGGAGAAGTGAGAAGTGTCATTTAACGTAAGGCACGGGCTCATGGAGTGGGCACACGGGGACCAGAGCACGCGCCTCCTGGAGCACGCAGGTGCCTGCCGAGGCTCCAGGGCTCCTTCCTGTGCTGTCCAGAGAGGGTGCTACACCGAGAAGGGAGTGGAGGCCGTGGGGGGCCAGGTGGGGGCAGAGCAGTCAGGAAAGAGGGGAGCTGGAGGAGCAGGGATGGTAGGTGAGGTCAGTGCAGAGATCTCCAGATGAGGTTTAAGATGGTGATATTCACCTGGTGTCCCTAGGCTGGGTGGAGAACCTGGGGGTGAGGGACGCTGCCTTCGCCCCTGCTCTGCAGGCAGCCTGGGCGTTTCTCCGCAGTAAGACGCCCGCTTGGTCTTCTCTTTAGGACAGCAGAACGCCTAGGCCTCCTTCCTGCTGCTCAGTGATGCCCTCTGGCCCTGGCGGAAGCCCCCTGGGTTCACACCCCACCGGCTGCCACCTAGTTCTAGCAGGCTCTGGCGGGCGGAAGCCGAGGGGCGGGGACTGGCTGCTGGCGGCCCTCAGCTGAGCATGCAGTCTTCTTTAAGGGCAACCTTTAGACAAGGCAGCCAGCAGAGGAGCACATACGCTCACCCGGGAGGCTGACGGGACTGCATTTTACCTGTAACCAGGTGGCTCCCGGTACAGAGAGACAGGTGCAGAGCTGAGTATTGTGGGAATTGTGCTGACTGGGCTCCTGCTGGGGACACAGGCCTGGGGCTTGGAGGGTTTGCTGAAGCCTGCTCTTTTATTGAGCCCAGTTAGCTCACACTGGCCCCGTTCCACCACACTCTTAGCACACTCCTAGCAGATCCTCTGTTTTCTTTCTGGCCCCAGGATTGAATAGAGTGGTGCTCTGAGCCACATCCCCAGCCCTTTCTTTATTTTTATTTTGAGACAGGGTCTTGCTAAGTTGCTTAGGACCTTGCTGAATTGCTAAGGCTGACCTTTGATTTGCAGTCCTCCTGCCTCAGCCTCCCGAGACACTGGAATTACAGGTGTACACCACCATGCCTGGCTTAACCCTCCAAATACTCTTCCACCAAGAGTCACACTTTTCTTCTCCCACGTGGAGGAACTCTTATGGCATTATAATAGTGCATCCGTGAATAAGAGCAGAGGCACCTTGCAAATCATCGCTGAATAAATGTGTATTAAAGAAGTGATTCTCAATGATGCTGTGCATTAGACTCACCTGGGGAACTAGACCCAGGTCCTCTAAGCCTGAATCTGTTGGGAGTCTCAACACCAGCGTTCCATGTACAGCTGTGAAGTTTGTGCACTGAATCAAGGCACTTGGCTGGGGAACCCAGTAAGGGCTGAAATCAGGCCAAGCTTAGCTCCCCACTATCCCTTGGCTCAGGAGACTTTTCCTGGGATTTGTAGCACAAGCAAACACTCTGTGTTTGCTGACACTTTCCACAGGGTCATATCAATGACTCTTTAGCTCGTCTTGCAATATAAGGAGGTTTGGGCACCTTCAGGATATGAAGAGGGGGTGAAATCAATTGTATTCCTTAGAAAGGGCCTTTGAGGGAGATGCTAAGAGGTTAGAAATAAGCCTACCCCGTGCTGTTGGGAGATGCTTAATGAGATCTTTCCATTTGGCTTTTCTTAGAGGCTTTTCCTTTTATTTACAGAACATAAAAAAAAAAAAACTAAAATAATAAGAACAATAGTTCCGCTCCTTCTCCTGCTTCCGTCAGCAGAGTTTAGCATCCTGATCTGCATGAAGTGTCAGCAGTTTCCCCAGCGCCCAGGTGGAGGGGAGCAGGTAGAAGAAGAGGGCCGTGCTGCTCTGCCCTGGATCTGGCACTGTCAAGGGCACGCGGCCTCGGGGCTGGAGAGGGGGCTCTTTGACAGTATTGCAAGGGTGAAACAGCGTGCGGTGGGGGGCAGGGTCTGCAGCGGGCTGTGTGCGGCACACAGAGGCCTGGACTGGAGCTGAGGCCCTGTGTGCACCTGCCTGTGCCCGCCGCTGGGCGTCCTGGGATTGCCGACTGGGTTCCCCTGGATGAACAGCCTTTGCTGAGCTGGAGACGTCCAGTGTCAAGGACGTGTGTGTCTCGGGCAGAGTGTGTGTCCTTGAGGAGCCCAGGTTACAGTGAATGACGCAGCAGGCGACTTAGGATGGCAGAGTGAGCCAGGAGCCCTGCCACCTGCAGCACGTTCTATCTGATCTGCACATTCTCAGCAGATTGTGGACGAGGCGGCCTAACCACCAGGTTAGAACGGCCAGCTCCCTGGCATCTAGGATGGCAATGAAGCCCTGGCACCCCAGGAAAACGTGTGGCATTCCCTCCTCCCCTGCCTTCCTGGACCTTTGGGTCTTTCCTTATCCATTTCAGATATGAATTCTAGGCAGTAGTGATGGTACCAAGGTGACTTCTGTGTATTTAAAAGCTTGGTCCCCAGTGCAAACATGTCCAGAGGTGAGACTTAGAAAATGACTGCTCTGGAGGTCTCAGACCTCATCAGTGGATTAATCCACTTGCTGGATTAAGACTTCGCATGGATTATTGGGAGGTCGGGCCTGGTTAGAGGAAGTAGGTCACTGGGGCCATGACCTGGAAAGGCTTATCTTGCCCTGGCCCCCTCCCCTCTACTTCCTGGCTGCCCTGAGCTGAGCAGCTTTCCTCCTCCACACCCCTCCACATGATGCTCTGTCTCCCTCAGGCCCAAAGCAGAAGAGCCAGCCGCCTCTGAACCAGAGAATCACGCTGTCCTCCTCCAGGTGCTCAGCCAGGTATTTGGCCACAGTGATGAAAACCTTCAATGCTCCAGGCCACACAGACTGTTTCCTTGGCTTCTGCATTTCCATTGGAAGGAGGGGAGGAAGGACAGAAATAAGGAGGGGGAGGAGAGGGAGGGGAAGTGAGGAGGGAGGGAAGGCCTGCTTTGGTGAAGTTTGGGGTTTTAGAATGTGCGGCTCAAAGGGTGCACCCCAGGGCTGGGGTGCAGCTCAGTGGCAGGACCCTTGCTCAGCATGCACAAGGCCCTGGGTCATCTCCAGAACTGCAAAAATTAAAAGATGAAACAGGAGTGCCCACAGGCCCTGGAGGGTGCGCCTCTGCTCAGTGTGCAGGGAGACCTGGGCGCAGAGTCGTGGATTCCTTCTCTTACCCGGCTGCGCTCCTGGTAGGGGGACTGGCATGCAGACCAGGTTGTGGTGCAGAGTGGTCAACGTCTCAAGAGAAGGGAGAACAGGGGAGCACAGCCCGGTGGAGAGGACGAGCCACCCTGGCTGCGACCGTGCATCTGGGCAGCTCTGGGGGATCTGGAGCAGGTCTTGGAGATGAAGACGTGCTGGCTAGGGGGTAAGGAGGCCTCTGCTCTCAGAACTTCTACAGGTGACAAGTCACTGGCTTGGGCTGACTAGGTCTCTTGCAAGGGTCCTCTCGAAGGTGAATGAGCACCAAGCATAAACCTTAGATGCCGATTCCCCTTTGGTTCGGTGGGTGGGGTCTCAGGGGCCATGGGTGAGTCAGGGGGCCTCACTGAAGCGGCTCCCGGGGCAAGAGTGGGCACATGTGATGAGCGCCCAGCACCCTTATACTGTTGGGGGACTCAGGGCAAGACCACTCCCTCCTCAGAGTGCTCGGGAACTTGGAGAATGGGAGTGACGGAAGAGCCCACGGGGCCCCCATTTGATCTGGAATCTTCCCCTGAACCTCGCTCACTGTGGCTTTCTTTTCTCAGGCCACTCTCAGCTCTGGAGATAGCCCTCTCTGTGAGGAACGTTTCCCTGCTCCACACGGAAAAATAGTTTCACTTTGACCTGATTCTGATCCTGTGGATCCCTGGAGGATGCTCTGGGAACAGGAAGCTCCATCAAAGCTCCATCTCCTCCCTCTTCCCTGCATCCCTCTGAGGCCCAAGGGATTGGAGAGTGTCTCTAGTCTGAAGGTCTCTGGTCTCTAGCAGGAAAATTAGTTAAAATAAGGAAAAAACTCCAAACAGGAATAGAGTAATGAGTTAAAGAAACACCGTGAAACCCGCGTGCTCCGTGTGGTGCAGTTGTGGGGTTCGCCGGGGTCTCAGAGGGGAGGAGGGTGATTGTTTCTGGGAGCTGAGCATGGCAGATACGGGCAGGGGCCTTGCTCCAGAGTCCCCTCCTCACACAGCATCCACATTTCCTGGTCCTTGTACACGCTGCCTGGGGACCGTCCCTTCCTGCTCAGGCGCCTTTCAGCCAGTTCTGTGCCTGGAACTCTCTCCCGCCCACCTTTCCTGTGACCTAATGAACCGTGGCTTTTCTTCTGGGTCTCCCTTCTCTGTCCCCGCAGAGTGTAAAATGGCGGGCCATCCTGGTGTGTTGGGACCGAGGGGCATCGGGAGATGAGAACGTGCTGCTAAAACAGGGCCATCTGGGCCCGCTGGGGCGATGCAGATGCTGACGTGTCTGTCCCCACCGCAACACTGGGCACGTGTGGGAGGCACACCACCACTGTCCTCCTGACAAAGAGGGGGCCGCTCCGCAGTGCCCTGTGCAGCCAGCTCACAGCAAATGCCCCAGATGCTCCCATGGAAATATGGGAGCCAGGTGGGTCAGGAGGACAGGAAGGGCCGGGCCCTGGGTCCAGGGAGCAGCCTGGGGCAGGCAGGTGTGATGGAGGAGGGCAGGCTGTCCTGACTGTGGGGGGCTTGGGAGGGGCTGAGGCCCGCTCCAGGAAGAGGGTGAAAACCCATCCAGACCCAGGGCTTGGATGCTTCTGTAACATATTAAAATGTTGCATCATTTCAAGCAGGAAAAAATATGAGTCTTAAAAAATACTGCTCTGCGACTGTCAGAGGAAATCCCTGGGGGCGCGCTTTAGCTAGGGTTGTAGCCAAAGAGGAGGGAGAGGATGGGAGTGAATCCCATAATACTCAGGATGTTGTGGGAAAGACAGTCCAGAAGCAGCAAGCAGCGGTGTGAAAGCGGGAGAATTCCAGACGTTATTTTTCAACGGCAGGCCCAGAGGAAAACAAAACTCCAAATCCTGAGCTCCCACACACAGTTTCTCACAACACTTAGAGCCTATCTAGGGTCACGCATGCTCTCGTCTGCCCCATATGCAATTGTGCACGAAGTTTCTAGCAGGATGCACGTTTACAGAGTAGGATAAGGGGAAGAACCAGCCCCTCTTGCAAGGCCTTTGATAAGTCTCTGGCCTTGGGCCTGGAGCCTCCACAGGAGCCTCTACACTTCACAGGGGAGTAGTTGGACTCCCAGGGGAAGTTATCTCCAATCCAAAAGTAGGGGCCCCTGGTCAGTCAGGCTTCCTGAGAAAGGCTGAGAGAGGGGAGGGAGCCCCTTCCCCAGGCACTGGTTTCTTGCCATCAACAACACTCTTATCATTTCATCTCACAACCGGGTCTGGTGTTGCCTCCCAAGGAGGCTGCCCTATACTGTTGGTCTGGGTGTCAGGGGAGGCAAGAAGCAGGCCGGGTGCGGGTTGCACCCCGACTTCTCGCTGGAGAGTCAGGAGAAGGCGAGGAGTGGGCTTGGGAGGCGCCGAGGGGCCGGGTTGGGAGTGCCCCATCTTGAACACCAGGGGCACGCAGGCGGCCAGGACCAGGTTAGCTCCGTGGGTGTGGAGCTCAGGTTGTAGTTCTGGGCCAGAGTGAAGTTTAATTACCCACAGCAAATGGATGTTAATTAAGGTAAGGAGTGGAGGAAATTGTCCAGGGAGACCTTGCAGATTAAGCAGAGAACAAGGCCCGAGACGGGACCCTGGAGAATAGCAAGATGGTTATGAGGCCGAGGAAGAGGAGCCAAGGCCAGAGAGAGGCTGCAGGAGGGAAGCTCAGGAGTGGCCCTTGTCCAGGCTCTGCCCGTCCAGCTTAACTGGCCTGCACACCGCCGGAGGGAGGTGGGGAGGGGGAGAGCACAGGCCTGACCCAGCCTCAGCCAGGGGAGGCTGGTTAACTCTCCCTCAGTGCCCTCCACACCCACCATGGACGCGGGGAAACAGGGAGCTGAGGTTCTCTCGGACAGCTCACCTTGGGGTTCTCCTCCTGTCCCTGGCGATCTCACACGGAGGACAATGCTTCCAGGAAGAGCAAGAGCAGGCGCTTCCTGCCCGGGCCAGTCATCTGTGCTTCCAGGTCCGATGACAGAGTCCCGTGGCCTTGGCTGGACTGGCCAACCCCGAGGCTACTTCAGGCTCTGAGGATGCCAGCGACCACAGCCTTAGATTTGGGGAGGGCTCAGGCACCACCCTTTGGGGGAGGGGAATCCTCTGTGAAGTTCCCGATCATTTCAGTGGATTCCCTCAGTAGTACCCATGGAGCACCTGCCTTTGGCTAACACTGGGCCCAGTGGAGGACAGAGAGGAGACAGCCCTGGGCCCGCAGTACCCATGGAGCACCTGCCTTTGGCTAACACTGGGCCCAGTGGAGAACAGAGAGGAGACAGCCCTGGGCCCACAGGTGCCCTGGGATGCACACGTAATCGGATGAGCCTCCGCAGAGCATGCTGGGAGCCAAGGAATGAATCCTTGAGATGCGATGCGCTGGAGGGTGGGGCCACCGCAGGAGGATGGCCAGCAGGTGGTTGGTGGAAGGACAGCGGGTCGGTGGAAGATCTGCAGGACACAGGACCCGCTGAAGGAGCCACAGGAGGTGTACTGGGTGCAGGCAGGGCCACGTGGGACCCTGTGTGCTGTGGACAGACTTTGTTCTGAACAGAGGGGAGGCCAGCTCAGGCGTGTAGAAGGTGCTGGCCTGGCCCCACTGACACTGATAAAAACACCCAAGGGCACCCTTGCTTCCAGGGTTAGTGTTCTGCACTGGGTGCCCTATAAACCTTCAGAGAGTTGCTAATGGCTTTGCAACATGACTTGGACCAATGGGTTGTGTCCATGGAGGGTGTGACAAACTCTTTGAAATAGCCAAAGTTAAAACCACCACCAGTTAAATGCCTTTTTTTTTTTTTAATTATCCTTTCAAAAGTAATAGCTGCCGGATTTCCCTGATGAGCTAGTTACCTGATGGCAGTTCAGACAAGGATCCACCCACTGAGGCTCAGCATGGTCTCATCTTGACCTTGGAAGAACAGGTCTGCAGGAGCACAGACAGCCACTCACGGGACCTGTGCACGAGGGGAAGCAGCTTAGACACCCTTCTGTGACCTCTGTGACCTGCCAGGACGTTTGGCCCAGAACCTGTAGTAGGTGAAGCAAAGGGTCAGTGGGCTGGGGTCTCAGAAAGGAGGCAGAAGACGACATGCACACACAGTCTCGAGTCCAGGGCCACTGGGCCCCAAGGTGTCCAGAGACAGGAGCTGGACTTCCCAGAGACCTCCACACCTGTCCCAGCTGCTCAGGTCCGTCTCCCAGAAAGGCTCTGCTTT
Organism: Ictidomys tridecemlineatus; assembly: GCF_052094955.1. Classification (NCBI taxonomy): domain Eukaryota; kingdom Metazoa; phylum Chordata; class Mammalia; order Rodentia; family Sciuridae; genus Ictidomys; species Ictidomys tridecemlineatus. The sequence goes on along the minus strand of NC_135483.1, from coordinate 193,559,549 downwards.
CCCCTCTCAGCTCTCTGCACAGGTGTTCAGTCCTGCAGGATATTTAGTCCCAACAACCGGACTCTTCGTCCTGATGCAAGCTCTGGGTGAAAGTGGGCAGAAACCACGTCACTCTGACTTGATCCTCACCCTGCCCCCTGGCACCCACTCACCCTGTGCTGAGCCCTAGTGAGGGATGAGCCACCAGAGGCCTGCTGGACCTGGAATGGCTGACCCGATGTTCCCTGGCCAGTGGTCATGTCTGACGCACACAGCTTCAGACCCTCCACTGGACACCTGGTGATGAAGGTAGACCACCCTGAGTGCGGAAAACAGGTGGCCAGGGCTCCAGACACACTTAAGGACACTCGCTGTGACAAGTCTAAAACCCACAGAAAGACCGAGTCTACACGCCAATGCCTAAGCACCAAACCATCCGATCCGCCCAGGGCCAGGGCCAGTGAGGATGACTTCACAGAACCGTCTCCGTCCACCAGCAAACAGGCCTTCCTACAGAGAGGAGTGGGCACAGGGAGCAGGGTCGCTCTGGAAGGCCTGGTGTCCTTCCACCCAGGGACCTTCCTGGGGCTTCCCACTGAGCTGGGGCACACAGCCGTCTCCTGCCCAGGCCCTGGGCCCACTGTCCCCCAGCAACCTGCCTCCGGACAGAAGCAACCTGTTAGTGGCAGAGTTCCACAGACGAGCAGGGAGTCAAGTCTCTGCCTCAAGTGAGGTCCAGGACTGCTCTGTTGACCAGGTCACTTCTGTCAAGATTTAGCTGGAAAAAGACTTAGACTGAGACCTGTTCTCTCTAAGGCGACGGATCCATCCAGTTGAGATAAAAGTGAATCCACCACAGGGACATAGGGGACCCTTGGGGACCGGACTGCAGGGACCTAAACGTCACCGACCACTGCTGGCTCTGCCCACCAGCCCCCCGCCCTCCTGTGCCTCTGCTTCTCTGTGACGCGTTCTGTTCTCCTCTCTGAAGCCAACTCCCTCCGGCGGCCTGATCCTGCTCCAGCTGGACTCACTCGGCGCCTGTCTGCAGAGCTCTGACCCGACGTCAGTGGACTTCTTGTCCTCGTTGTGGAATTCCCACACAGTAGAGTTGACCGTCTTGTGTAGCTCGCTGGCTGGACCACTGGAGCTCAGGCACCAAGCATCAGGCAGAACGAGCGCCTTCACCCTGCTGCGGAGCCTCCAGTTCTTTATAATCCCCACTTCCATCACCCCCCCAAAAAACCATCCCCCAGAGGAACTTGCTCCCGCTGTTCTTCCTCCCCCGTGGCCTGGGTTCTGTCCCTGTGGATGCACCTGTTCTGGAATCCCCAAGGGTGGGGTCATTGGATATGCGCTCTTTATGACCAGCTTCTTCTTCTTACGGCACCTTAGATTCACCTACATGGTAGCATGTGCCTCGTCCCTTTTATGGCTGAATAGTATTCCATCCCAGGGAGAGACCACCTTGGCTGACCCCTTTGTCTGTGGGTGGACACTTGGGCTGGCTCCACTTTCTGGGCCCTGGTAGACGCTGTGCCTAGGAACATGCATCTGCGTGTGTTCCGGTTCCTTTGAGCCCAGACCTGGGGGTGGAATTGCGGGCCACGTGGGCATGCTGTTGAACTTACCCAGGGTCCAAATGAGTTCCTCTCCCAGTGCTCTCCTCTGCAATCCAGCTCCCTCCAAGTCTCAGGTCCCAAATGCCTTGGGCAGGGCGTCTAACTGGCCCTGAGGTACTGGGCTTTGCCCACTTCAGATCAGCTTGCACACCCCTAGGTGGGTGAGGGAGGCAGAGTGCCCTGTGGCCCAGCAGCACTGGCAGGGTCTGTGGAGAACAGAGCAGAGGCAGCAGCAGGCCTCTGGCCCCAGGCAGGGACCTCCCTGGAGCAGGCCTCTGGAATACAGCCCTGTGTGACTGGAGGGGAGGCGGGTGTGGGAGTCTGTGGCAATCCCTAAACACCTGCTTCTTTTGGTTTACAAACACCCCTTCTAAAATGCCACATCAACTTGTAACATTACCATAACAATCAGGCTGGATGACCGTTCACAAATCATTCCCAATGAGCAAGACAAAACGTGCAGCAGTCTCCTGGAAACTGCTGAGTGTGTGCCCGTCCCGGTGCCTGTCAACAAGGCCGAGTGGCTCCCTGTCACCCAGGTCCATGCTGCTCCCTGCTGCTGAGCACCATGAATAAGGGATTGCTTTGCCAACACCAAAAGGTATGTTCTGTTCTGACAGTGCTCGACATTTTCACTCATGACAGACGCCCACTCTGTGTTGGAATAATAAAGACCAAATTATTTTTCCTCAAAGAGTAAAAAAAAAAAAAAATTGTCGAAATGAAAAACCACAAGCCGCTTCACACCGTAGATCATTTGTCATTATTTAAAAACTGTTCTGAGCCTGTCGGTCGATCTGGAGGGAGAGTCCAGCTACCCAGCATGGGAAGAGCTCAGTCATTTGCCTCAAATGCTGAGGGGAAAAAAAATCCTCAAAAATAAAACCTGAGTGATCTGGAAATGAGCACAATTTCCATATTCAATAATAAACGAAAATTTCACCCTATCACTCGCAGGACAAAAATAACGGTTCTTTAAACATCCTTACTCTTTCAAAGGTCAGCCTCAACCATACGATGCTGTACTTTTTGGTGGGGAAATAAATATTAAAGAGAAAGGTTCCCCCAAGCCTTTATAAATTCTGTGAATTTTATTCATAACATTAGACTTTGTAGAAAACCATCGTCTCCTTTTTCCTTCCTCTGTTACCTACGTATTTCCAGTTTTTTCCTTTCATCATAAATATTCTGATCAAGAATATTTTGTACAGAAATCTTTTCGTTTTGAAATATTTTCTCAGGTTAGATTTCTAGAAATAGAGTTAGAAGTTTAAAAGGCGTGCACACATCCACTGCCAAACTATTTTCTTTACATCCTCTCCCCCAGAGCGGGAGGGTGCTTGTTTTAACAGATTGTAGCAATTATTTGACATTCTTTAAAATCATTCATGGTTTAGGACATAGAACTGTGTTTTATTAGTGTGTGTGATTATAATCAGACATTATTATAATTTAATTTTTATTTGTTAGCAAGGCGAAGCACTTGTCCAAAGAATGTGTGTGTGTGTGTGTGTGTGTGTGTGTGTGTGTGTGTGTGTGTGTTTTGGTACTGGGGATTAAATGCAGGGGTGCTCTACCACTGAGCCACGTTCTCAGCCCTTTTTTATTTTGAGACAGGGTCTCTCCAAGTTGCTTGAGGCCTGGCTAAATTGCTGAGGCCAGGCTTGAACTTGTGATCCTCAGCCTGCTGAGTCTCTGGGATTACAGGCGTGTGCCGCTGTGCCTAGATTGTCCAAATACTTGCTAGTCATCTGTGTGCTACCGATGGTACGTATTTGACCCTGCATTTGCCCATTTTATTGATGTGCCAGTGACTGTCCACTGAGACATATAAGCTATACAAATATTATTGATATTTCCATTTTCATATTTGGTTGATGTCCTTTAAAATTAGATGTCTGACTCCAAGTTCTACTTATAGCTTGCTTCAACACATACTATTTTAAATTTCCGTGGATGACTGAATTGAACGCTAGTGTAAAAACTTGGAAACTCCTGTGACTTTCGGGACTTGTGAATGCACTGCATGTGTCTCTGGCATGTCTGCACTCACACTTTTCAGCCTCTTCCGGGACCTCGCTGGGACTCCCTGTGCAGCAGGGAGCAAGTCCCTAACAAAGGGCCGCTGCATGGGAGACTAAGGTGCTGCTCCTACCTCCCCCTGTTCCTGCACTCCCTCCCCAGGGAAGGCCCGAGAGCTCGCTGCTGGACGCGGTGATGGGCTCTCCACACCAGCTCACCACTGTAGCTTTACTTTCAACTGAAGAGAAAAGCAGCCCTGACGCTGGGAAGCAGGCCGGGCACTCACAGCCCTGGTGCCCGCAGAGCACTGAGGTTTCACAGACCATCGGCACCAGATGAGGCCACTCCTCAGGTGTTCAAACATGGGCCAAGCCACAAAATGACAAACACCCCCTCCTGTCCAACACGAGTGACCGCGATGGGGCATGTGACCCAGGTGGCGGTTGCCTGGGAGGCGCCACTTGTGTGGGAGCCAGCCCCGGCTCTCGCACTTCCTGCCACCTCCTGCCCCCTGCACCCCCAGGCCGCAGCCTGTCCCTGGGTCTCTGCGTGAGCTGCACCTTTCTGAGCCCCTCGGAGTCGCACACTGGTTGTGGCCCTGTGTTTCCGCACACTGACAACCGTGATTCTTCATCTCCCACTGTCACTGTATTTCTAGACTAAAATGACTGAGACCTGGAGAAGGAAGGAGAGCGTCTCTGCACCTGGCTCCATGGCCTGGCTCCGTGGCCTGGCTCCACCCAAACTCAGGGAGCCCAGAAGTCCTGGGGACCCCAAGCTCCTCGGATGGACTCCCCACCAACAACAAAATGGCCCGGTTCCCCCCCCAGGAGGCTCAGCCTGGGACACTGCACTGACGAAGCAGGCCCGTGGGGTGCCCCTTTGCTGGGTTTCCTGGCCTCTCTGTCTCACCTTCTGGCTCCCTCCCTCCCCCAAGGAGAGTGGCCCCAGACCCCACGCCATCTCCCTGCGTCCAAGACTCTATGCCCAGGCCTGTCGCTGGGAGCCCCCAAACCAAGACGCACTGGTGGCTTGGAGGTCAGCCAGCGAACCCTGAGCTCGGGGTCCAGGGCCCTGGCTTCCTGATTCTGGCGGAGGGAGGGAACTCAGAATCATGAAGCCAAATGCATACAGTAGGAGACAGAGCAGTGTGGGGCTTGAAAAGCGCCCGGGGAGGAGCCCCAGGCCGTGGTCCTAGCCACCACTCAGGTGCCACCTGTCGCTTCTGGAGCAGCACCCAGAGGTGTGGTGGGAGACCGTGAGCGCAGTGGGCAAGACACCGCGGCCTGCTGCTTCTCCACTCCCTACACCAAGGGGCCCCCGAAGGGACAGAGATGGATTGGGTCCAGACAACGCAGGGAGAGTGGGAGAAAAATACAGATCAAAGGAAGCACACGGCGTGGTTTTGTTATGTGTGACAGGGAGCGTGTGCAGCGGGGCACGGTGTGTGGGAGGACACACACACATGTGGGTTGTGCGTGGTGTGGTGTGTGGGTGTGGTGTAGTGTGCGGGTGTGGCACCGTGTGGTGTGGTGTGCATGGGTACCTGGGCGTGGACTCGGGTGTTCTTAGGAGTTTGCTGGCCTGCTGCGCTGTCAGCAGAAGCCCAGGCTCAGGCTCAGGAGGTGGTGGGAGCTTCCTCCCTCTGCTGTCCTGCCCTTGTGGCCCACCCAAGGTCACCTTCTACCAGAGCCCAGGGGCCACCTCTGGCCTCCCTTCCTCTGTTTCTGCTGTCGTTCTTCACCTGAGCCCTGGCCTCGGCCATCCACTCCCATGACCAGGACTAAAGTCCTACAGGTTGCTGTGGCCAGGCCCGGTCATGGTGCTGCCTAGGGTCCCATGCTCAGAGTCACACTGTGCAAAGCAAGCTGGGCTGTGTCTTTGATAGTAATTGCCTCCAAACTACATAACTGCTAAAGAGGCCTGTCCCCATTGGAGTCTGTCCTCTGTTGCTGCTAACACAATACCCCAGGTGAGGTGAGTTATGAAGAAAAGAGGTTTGTTTGTCATCATATTGGTGGACGGTCGAGGGGCTGGCTGCGTTTGGCAACAGACTTCTGGCGGGCAGAGTCCTGAGACAGCATGAAGCGTCACAGAGAGGGCACTTGTGAGGGACCAGCTGCTCTGGCTGTCACAGCAGACCCTCTCTCCAGAGCACTCACCACCCATCGGCCCATGGATCCAGGAACCACATGAGGGAGACCCATTCTTGAGGGCAGAGTCCTAATCAGCCCCACCTGCCCCTCCTCTCGTAGCTCCTAGTGGCTTTAAATTTCAGCATGAGGTTCTGAGCGCGCGGTTGAGTTCTCAAATCACGGCAAGGTGGGTGGTGGGGAGGGAAGAGGAGGAGAGGGGGGCCCGGAGCCTCTGTCTCTCTGCCTCTGTCTCTCATGCACAGACACATTAGCAGGTAAAGAAGAGAACATGGACGTCTGTCACAAATGGCCTCCAGTGCCCAGGCCCCAGAGGGCAGGGTGTGTGGGGGGCAGTACTGGCCCTCAGCTCTGCAGGGGCCTGGCAGGCAGCAGAGGTCCCCAGGGGTCTTGGCTGAAGCCTCTGTTCTCACCCTGAGGAGTTGGATCACCACCGGCTTCTGAGAAGGCAGTCTTTCCCCAGCAGGGCCCGTCCCCCCCAGCAGGGCCGTCCCCCGCAGCAGGGCCCGTCCCCACCAGAAGCTCAGCCACCCTTGGCCCCGTCTGCCCTGAGCCTCAGCCATGAATGAAGTCGCTGGACACAGCTGCCTCTTGTCTAAAGCAGAAACAACACACCCGCGTCCAGAAGCCTCCTCTTTCTCTCATTGTCACTGTTCACTCTCTGAAACGTCGCTTTCTGGTGCTGGTTAAGGACTAGAGTAACACCCTTCTCTAGAACCCTCCAGAAGCCTGGACCAACCTTGGCTGCCGCAGTGCTCACTAGCTGCAGTGTCTCAGTGGAGGTCTGTCCTGGTGCATCTTCTGCTGCTCTGCAGAGTACCTGAGACTGGGTTCTTCATGAAGAATGGAGGATGACTTCTTCCAGTCCTGGAGACTGCGGAGTTCAAAGGCACGGCGTGGGCGTCCTGTGAGGACCTCCTTGCTGCCTCCTGACATGGTGGAGGGCATCATGTGGCACTGTGGCCGGAGGGTGCCAGCTCCAGTTTCCCTTCCTCAGCTTATAAAGCCACTAATCCTTTCAAGGCTCCACTCCCACGACCCCAGCTGGCCCTAATTACCTCCACATGCCCTGGACATGCGGACTTGGGGGCTGACTCTCCAACACCTGAGCTGTTGGCCACACGTCCACCCCACAACAGCAGCACTTGCCTCCCAGCCCCCTCCCCAGGGCCCGCCCAAGGGCAGGGACAGAGCTGCCCTTCCCGAGACCCCCATAGTGAGCTCTCTTCACCCCTTACCCACCTCCTCTTCCCTGGTCCAGCCGGGCTTCCCTGAAGCCCATTCGTGTTTCTCTAGTGTCTGCTCCAGCTCTGAGCCTCTCCTGGTGTCCAAGGGCTGAGACTCAAAGGGAAGCTCTGCTCCTTCTTATTGTTTTATTTTTATTTTTACATTTTTGCACTAGGGATTGAACCCAGGGGCCCTTAACCACTGAGCCACCTCTCCAGACCTTTTTAATATTTTATTTAGAGGCAGGGTCTTGCTAAGTGGCTGAGGCTGGCCTTGCACTGGTGATCCTCCTGCCTCAGCCTCCCCAGTCGCTGGGATTACAGGCCTACGCCCCTGTGCCCAGCTGTTCCTTTTAATTTGTGTTATTTATTTATGCTTTTCGCCCCATCGTGTCCTGTCTCTGTAGTTGGAGGCTGCAGATCTGCTGGGAGGGGATAGGGATGCAGAGGGGACAGGAAAGAAAGATGCCCACCTGGGTCCTGTTTCAATCCGACTCTCTTCATTGCTTGGGGTTTTGAAGGCTCAGTTAAAAACAATGGTAGCAGTTTGTGAAAAGCCGAGGTCAGAAGCAGAGAGTGGGAGGGTGGTTGCCAGTGGCTACTTGTGGGGGGGGGAGAGGAGAGACCTTGGTCAGAAGGCGGCCGTTGGAGTTCTGCGGGATGGAGGAGACCTGGAGAGCAGTCGTGCAGCAGGGCTGGGTTCGGGATTCTGTAGTGTGCGCTTGAAACCTGCTGGGTGGGTCTGAAGTGTTCCTACCACACCTTCGAGACGGCGCTGTCGGGTGGGGGCTGCATAGCGTGGCCGTGGGCCAGCTCAGAGCACGGCTTGCACCAGGAAGACACATGCATTCCCTGTCAAGGGTATCTCAATAAAGCAAGGGGAAACAGGAAAATAATAAAGATGCAAATTGGGGAATAACAGTAGCCAATACCTAGGATGAAGGCAGACTTGAGAGAGCCGAGGGGGGGAGAGGCTCAGTGGTAAGGCACTTTCTTGCCTGGCCTGGGCACCCCGGCCTGGGAGGTGGGTGGAGCCCGGCTTCTGATGGGCTGGGATATGGCAACACGGCTCTCTTGATTAATGGTGTCTGCCAATTAGTCCATGAGTTGTGCAAATGTCCTCAAATATTCCGGTCATGCCTTTGTAAAGATAAGGGAAACTGAATTTTTTTGTAATCACTCTTTTGATTTCTTGAAAAAACATACTGCAAAGATAGAAGAATCAGGTTGAGGAAACTGGCCGTAGGTATATAAATATTTACAACTTAAATTTAAGGCACCCCGAGTCAGTCGGCTGGAGTCACAGCTGGGAGAAGATCAGGAGATTGGAGGCAGGGGCACCGTGAGGAGGCCGACACAGCTGAGCCTGAGGGCCACTAGGCGTCCAGTGGAAGGAGCCACCTGTCCCTTGGTGCGGTCACCCAGGGCTCGGGAGCGGCAGGATGGCGAGCCCCGGTTATGGGGTTAGGGAAAACGGAGGGGAGCGGGTGGAAGGGATTTTAAAAATCCATCATAGTGAGAAGGGGAATGAAAACCTTTTCATCTTCTGTGACAGTTAACAATTATTCGGACCCCTGGTTACATCCACTGTTGTTTGTGTCTCCACAGGGAAAGACCGAGATGTTGAGGAACTGCATCTCTCAGTGGTCCTTTGTTAAAGCTGGTCCTTTTCTGTATCTTGACACCCTAAGTTAGGAAAAAGAACAGCCACGTTCCCAGCAGCCCTGCACCCCAGGACCTGGCCGGGTGGTCAGCCCAGGAAGCTCTTGCTGGAAGTGAAGGACGTTCATTCCCGCTGTCCTGTGAGAAGCCGTGTTAGAGATTTTGTGATGTTCAGCACATTATTGCAAACACGGACTATGCTTTTGCAGACTGTTTTAAGGTAGCCATCATTCACTCCGTAGCCTTCTTAATTGATCCCTGACCATGGGATCGGACGCCTCCGCCAGGAAAATAAACATTCCAGCTGCCTCCAGCAGGGGCTGGAACCATTAGCTCCACAGTGACCTATTTCATGGGCATCAGCCTGAGATTAATGGCAAATTACAGTGAAATGCCCAAGGGGCTCTTGTGTCCTGCTCAGTAACCCGTGTCACCCAGGGCCACACAGCTGTGTCCTGCTGACCAGGACCCTGCTCCTGAGCGCAGTGGACCCCAGCAGGCTTCCCAGTGAGCAGCCTCAGGAAGAACCAGAGGGGAGCATGCCCAGGGCACCCCAGCACTCGACAGGAAACACCCGCGGCCTTCTGAGCACTCTGTCCAGGTGATTCGAACACACACGTCAACCGCCCTGTGGAATTAGGTCCTTCCCCGCCACCTAGCAGCTTTGAGTCCTGGGGGATGACCAGTCCCTACCTGCCAGAGGTCATGAAAAGAAAAGCAAAACACACTGTACAGCAGTGAGTTGGCCCTCGGCATCCATGGGGGTGGGCCAGGACCCCAGGGGCACCAAACCCATGCCCTGGAGTCCCTGGTGAGAGGTGGCCTGGCACAGCCACGTGATGCACACACATCCCCAGGGCGTTAGAGGGTCTCAGCTGACCCCAGAACCTAATGCAGCTTGCACACGTGTGGGGGTTTGTCGGACAGCATTGCTTGGGAATAATGAGAAGAAAAGTCTGGGCGCCTTCCATACAGAGGGGCTCGGGGCTTTGATCTGAATATTTTCCACCCAAGGTCGGGTGAACTCATGGACGTGGGCCAGCCGAGTGGAGCCCTCTGACATTTAAACAGCTTCCTCCTAGAGTTCCTGCTCTTGCTCAATTTCCCTCTGGACTGTGCCATGGCAGCTCTGCCCGGCTCCCAAGAGCGAGGGCCACCTGCCAGCAAGGCACTCGGCTCTGGCCCCCACGCCAGGTTCTTCCAGCGCTTGAGCAACAGCCCCCGGGGTGTTCCGAGCTGGTCAGGATGTGTCCACTTAGTGTCACTGCTCTTCTCCTAAAGTGTTTGTTATTTTTCCTCATTATAAATGTCATTCAGGGTCAATGTAGAAAATCAATAATAAAGAAAAACAAATCCTGCCAAACTGGCCTTATCAAGGGAAGCCGATCCTGCTGAATAGTTTGGTGAGTTTTGTGCAGTGATTTTCCTGGTGCAGGTTTCTGGTGACTGTGCTGCCTGTGTTCACACTACAAACCACCCCAAGGTGTGCAGGAGGCAGCATCCAGGGCTGGCCCCGCCAGGGCATGCGCCCCAGCTACACCACCTGGCAGCGCCATCTTGACTGAGCTTCTAACTCCCAAAGCTTTGGCTTCTTCATTAGTAAAGTGTAGATAAATATGCTGCCTGCTTAGAATACAATACAGATGAAACCCCAAAGAATCAATAAAAATATTAAATGAAAAGAGACGCATTTATACTTATAGTTATGCAAACACACTATGTATATGTACATACATATTTATTTCACTTACACGGAATGTATTTTATTAAATGTGAGCTTGTTCATAGTATCAATGCAAGAATAAATACAATCTGCCTCCTCAACTTTTCTTTTTTTAAAAATTTTTTTAGTTGTAAATGGGTCTTTTATCTTATTTATTTATTTATATGCAGTGCTGAGGGTTGAACCCAGGGCCTCACCTCACACATGCCAGGCAAGTGCTCTTACATAAGAAGGTCTAAACTATGTGACATGCTTTCAGTACTCGTAGGTGCAGGACAGTGCCCGCCTATTTTGATCTTGTTCATTGAATAAGCACTTATTGACTATCCATGCACCAAGCTGGTAGTGGAAGCTCACAGGTAAATCGTGTCTGTGCTGCAAAGATTCACAGACCCAGAGGCAGAAGCAGAGTGTGGCGTGGACATTAGAGGCACAGACACCCACGGAGGGTGGACGCAGAGCTCTCTGCTGAAGGCAGCCGCAGCTGCCACACGGCCACTCTTCTAACAGCGGACACTTAGATCCTGTCCATTTCTCGTTATCAAAAGATTGTTGAACAGCCTTAAGACGCACATCGAGGGGCACACATATTGTTCAGATTGTCATTCGTCTTCATGACTCAGTGCCCAGGGGGAAGCAGCTGCTGGTCTGTTTTCAGAGGGGGCACGTCGGCGCCCACTTCCTCCGACCTCAGGGAACACCGAGTGAAATGGAAAGAATTAAAACCCTGGAAGCAATCTCAGTATTGCTTTAACTTGCCCATCTTTGATTCTGAGGTGCATTTTGGTCTCGTTTCCACATGGTTCACCCTTTCTGTGTCTCTGGCAGGCTCACTCCTGGGAAAGCACTGTTCTGTCGGCATTTCTGAGCTCTGGACGAGAGAGAACACAAGCTCCTCGTCTCCTCCAATGCCTGCAAATGCTGTCTGCCTTTCAACTTTGATAGTGCGTGCCTGCAGAGCACGCTGGGCAGAGGGGTCCCAGGAGGAGATCAACGCTGGTATCAGCAGCTGGGCCCCCGCGCTCTGTATGCGAAACCTCCTGTAGGTTGGATCCATCTTTTCAGGACCCTGTCAGTGGAGAAAATGACCATCTTCCTCATGGCGACTGTGCAATCAGTCTGAAGAGAAGAACAGACATCTCTATTGGAAAAAGCCCCACAGATGATCCGGGAGCCCACCGCTAATTAATAACTGCTAAGTGGGAAACAGTGTGAGCTAACTCAACACATTGGATAAAAAGTCCAAGGGTGCACGTCAAGACATGGTGGGCGTGACTCAGTTACCACCGCACATTGGTGACGTGGCTGAGAGGAATATCAGCAGGGTTAGGGGCAGGTGGCGGCTTCCACGTAATGGACTTGTAACACCTCATTCATGGAGAGGAGGAGAGGTCTCAGGGTGCCTGGTTTGGGAACAATTGAGGAATAAAGAAATATCCTTCAGTCTGGACAGTTGGAGGACCAAGGTCCTGCCCCAGGAGGTTTCCTGTCATCGAAGGTGCTGCACCAGAGGCCAGAGGGTGCATGGGGCGGTGACACCATGAAGCTCACCACTTCCACGTTAGGAGGGGTCTCTACTTCTTAGAAACCCCAGTGTGCCCACCGCGGAGGAAAATGAGTATGGCTTAGTAAATTTTTCCTTGATTTCTTTACTGCTTTATCACACACATCCTGTGATCATTTCTGGGATCAAGGTCAAGTTCATTGAGCTTGCAAAGTCCACTTGATCCCTATTTTGTAGGAGAGTAAAAATGACCATTGCCTGTTTTCAGTCTCCCCTGCACCTGGTCACTTTGATGCCCATTCCATGGTCCACCCACAACCCCCCCGTGGACCGCGTACAAACCGTCCCATCTCCACTGTGCTTCCTCGGCCTTCAGAACCCAAAGTAAGCCCCCGACCCCTGCACGCAGATTCCCATCAACCACAGGCTGAACTCTATGCAACCTGGGGCAGACGGACCGGAAGCCCGGAGGACGCCAGGTCCAACAGTGAACTAGTGAAGGTTTCCGGGACCGTGGTCAAAGACCCCAGCATGCCAACACCCCTGCAAGTCGGGGGACGCAGGGCCCTTCAGGGAGGAGGAGTCCCCCACAGAGACTCCCCACCCCAGGCTGGAACACGGCCTCAGAGCTTCACAGCAGCCTGTAGGCATGAGTGTCATGGTCAAGAGTAGTGGGGGCTTCTGGACGCCTCAGGAAAGCCAACAGGTGATGTCCCTGTGGGGCAGGGCACTGAAGGACACATGCACAAGCAGTTCTTGAAGGGGTGAGCGTCCTGGAGGCTCGGGAGCCTCCGAGGGATTTTTAATCCAGGTGTCATGGTCAGCCGGAGCCAGGAAACTCAGCAGAGTTGGGAAGCTAGGGGTGAAGGAGGGACGGAGGAGGGGGACGGCCTGGGGAACACGGGGAGGCGCCATGAGACAGGAGTGGAGGGGTGGTGATGGGGGCCTGGGGGCTGAGGGGTGACATAAGGAGAAAATGCGAATTGTCTGGACACAGTAGGCTAGGTGCTGATGTCTTCTAAAAAGCTAAAATCTAGTCTTTGCTTCCTAAATGCTAGACACTTATGGCTGGATAGATTGTGTCCCCCCAAAGATACATCCGAGTTCTAGCCCCAGAACCTGTAGGTGGGGCCTTTTTAGAAAACTGGACTTTGCAGACGTGATTATGTCGAGGTGAGTTCTTACTGGATGGGGTCAAACGGATCAGGGTGGGCCCTCACCCAAGGTTGCTGTCCTCATATGAAGAAGGAACTCTGGGCACCTACACAAAGAAGAAGAGTCCAGGCAGAAGGCCATGGGAAAGCAGAGGCCGAGAACAGAACGGTGCCCTCACAAGCGCCAAAGATGGGTGACAGTCACCAGAAGCCGGGAGAGAAGTCTGGAACGGGTTGTTCCTCAAAGCCACCCGTGGGAGCCAACCCTGCTGCCACTTTGATTTTGGACCTCAAAGCCCCTGAGCTGTGGAAGGATGAATTCCCCTTGTTTCAAGTCACCCAGTTAGTGTGACTTGTCACCGTGGCCCTGGGAAACCAACACACCTGTCAGCTCTTCACACAGAGACGAGGGGCCAACACCCGGGAGCTCTGACTTCATGGTGGCGTGAGGGTGACGCACACTCTGTACAAACAGTACTTGGAATTCTAAGTGGGGATCTTTTCCTGGCGACCCTTACGTGGCCAGGGGCTGGGCAGCAGCAGCCCCTGAAGCTCCCAGGGTGCCCACGGTGGCCAGGGAGCAATGGAGGCTGCTGGGCGGCTCCGCGACGTGTTGAGTGCGTTTCAACCCAGGAGGGGTGTGCGGGTCACCACCCCCAGTCAAGGAGCACCTGCATTTGGAGTATCTGGTGGAGAAGGAACAGAGAAACCAAGACACCTGGGGGAACCGCCAGGCGGCACTGAGGACCTGGCTGGGAGAGAGCGCGTGCTGCTGTGGGCGCAGGGGCCTTGGCGATGGGCAATTCAGTCCCACTGTCCCGGGTGGGCAGCCCGCGTGGAGCAGGCAGATGGTGGAAAGCCTGGAGCTGGGCAGAGGAAAGGGGCTGGACTTGCACACAGCCGTGAGGTCAGTGCTGGGTGGCAGGTCCAGGCCAAGCAGGTGTGTGGCCTGTGGCTGTCTGGGCGGGAGGAGCTGTGAGATGAACCCACCGGAGTTGGACTGGGTAGCCCAGTGGGTGGAGCACAGTGGGGTGTTCCCCTTGGTCTGCCCTCAGTCAAGGATCTCTTTTCTGTCCCCTTGGCCCCTAGATCACCTCAGCCCCAACCAGCAAGACATCCCTTCACTTTTAAATTCCAGAATTTTCAGGACTGAATCTGCTGGCAAGAGCAATTTTCCTGTAGCAGAGCATTTTGAATTCCCAATTAACAGCCAAAAGGTGTCTGTATTGCGTGGATGTTGTCTTTGTCTGAATATCTGCCTCCTGCCTCACAGCTTCAGGGCAGGAAGAGCCCCCCTGCCCCATCCCCAGGACCCCGATCTCCATTGTCCAAAATGGATGTGCTCTACCTCTTGTGTCTGCAAGAGGAGAGAGATCACATTGCTGAGCGCAGGGAAGCCGCGTGCTCCTCACTTAAATCATCGCTGGTGGAAGCGTTTGTCTTCTTCTGTTTTGTATCAAGGTATATAATTGGCGAGCACGTGAATTAGGAGAGGCCTTGGACTCTAATGAGGAGTTTGTCATGGAAAGGGGCCGGTGAGTGGGTGTCGGAGCCCCTGGAGAGCATGGAGCTCATTACATTTTTAGCAAGCAAAACCCACCGCTTGCTTCAATTAGCGCCTGCAAAGCGGGCTTGGTGTTCTGAGCATCCCCCGCCCAGATCTGATGCTGGCTGAAGCGGGGTGGAGACAGGGAGTAAGTGCCCCCAGGGGTGTGGGAGTGCGGTCCCCAGCAGCCTCCCCGGGACTCCCCAACATCGTCTTCCGGGAAGGAAGAGGGTTTTCTCTTTTTAGTAGCTTGGCAGGCGTCTCCTCCAAGCAGGTTTTAGTGAATTACCAGGTGGGCAGAGGTCACACTCAGGGCTCAGGCGAATCAGGAACTGAGCCTGCCGTGCCCACAGCAGGACTCTGGGCACCTCCTGTTCCTGAGATCCTCAGTGGCCAGGACAAGGTTGTCCCCTCGGGAGGTTTCGGGCCCAGCTGTCAAGTATCGTGTGAGTTCCAGCTGCTCTGCCCAGCGTGGCCCTCGGTGGCTGAGTGAGTGGAGGAGCTGGGCCCACCGGTGCCCAGGGGGAGCAAAGGTTCGGAGCCACCTGCGAGAGGCCCTGCCGCCGGTGGTGACTGAGGACCAGGCAGACCCTGTGCTGGACGCTCAAGCCCTTCTCCAGGGGCAAACCTGCTGAGTGTGGTCCTGGGCGGTCAGACCTCCCCAAGAGCGGGCTGCCTGGAGAAGGGGGTGGGAGGGTGTGGATGTGACTGTCCCCAAATGCTTACCTGTGAGGCAAGGCCAGAAGGCTCAGAGGAGAACTGATGGTGTTATGAGAGTCTTAACCCAGTAGTGAGTTAATCCCCTGATAGAGATTAACTGAGTGGTAACTGAAGTGGTGGGGTGTGGCGGGGTAGGTAGTGGAGGGCAGGGGAATTGGGGTGTGGCTTTGGGTATATATTTGTATCTGGAGAGTGGACTCACTCTCTCTCTCTCTCTCTCTCTCCCTCCCTCTCTCTCTCTCTCTCCCTCTCTCCCTCCCCTCCTCTCCCCTCCTCTCCCCTGCTCTCCCCTCCTCTCTCCCTCTCTCTCCCTCTTTCTCCCCCACCTTCCACCCTCCCCCCTCCCCCTCCCCCTCCCCCTCTCTCCCCCTCCCTCTCCCCCTCCCTCCTCCTCCCTCTCCCCCTCACTCCTCCTCCCTCTCCCCCTCCCTCCTCTTCCCTCTCCCTCTCCCTCTCTCCCTTTCCCTCTCTCCCTCTCCCTCGCCCTCCCTCTCTCCCCTCCCTCTCTCCCCCCTTTCCCTCTCCCTCTCCCTCCCTCTCTCCCCTCCCTCTCTCCCCCCTTTCCCTCTCCCTCTCCCTCCCTCTCTCCCCTCCCTCTCTCCCCCCTTTCCCTCTCCCTCTCCCTCCCTCTCTCCCCTCCCTCTCTCCCCCCTTTCCCTCTCCCTCTCCCTCCCTCTCTGCCCCTCCCTCTCTCCCTCTCCCTCTCTCTCTCCCCCTCCCTCTCTCCCCTCCCTCTCCCTCTCCCCCTCTCTCCCTCTCCCCCTCCCCCTCCCTCTCTCCCCTCCCTCTCCCTCTCCTCTCCCTCTCCCTCTCCCTTTCCCCCTCCCCCTCCCTCTCTCCCTCTCCCTCTCCCTCTCTGCTTTCTGAGCTGCTTTCCTCCCCCACACTCTCCCGCCATGAGATTCAGCCTCACTCTGAGCCCAGGGAATGGAGCTGGCCTTCTTGGCCTCTGAGACCCGAGCCCTCAAGTAAACTTTTCCTCTTTACAGGTTTTCTGGTTGGTTCATTTTCATCTTGTGACTACAAGAGCCAAGAGGCTGACTGAGACGCGGCGGCAGGTGGGGAATTGGAAGGGAGGGGGGACCAAGGAAGACCAGCCTCGCCTGCCTCCCAGGGCCCCGCTGAAGCCGCAGTGGAGGATCTGACAGCAGGAGCAAACCCAGGCTGCGACCCGCTCCCTCTTCCGACCCCCCATCTGCACCCCCGCGGTGCCTGAAGCCACAAGCTGCCTGGCGGGCGATTCTCCTGATGCAGGTCTTGAGGGGCTTGTGAGGGCCCGGCCATGCCTGAGGAGCAGGCCTGTGGAGGTGGCGGAGCCCTGGACAGGGGCCTGGGAGAGAATAAGCTGGCCAGGGAGAGTGGGCAGGGACTCATCCCAGGGGCTGGAGGGCCTGTGCCCAGCAGAGCTAGCCCGCTGGGTCCCGCCACCTTCGAGGATTGCTGGCAGCTGACCCCGACTCCTGCTCTCAGGACCTGTTGACAAGAGGCTGTGCTCCAACAGTGCCCCTCAGAACCTCATCCCAGTCCCCTGCAGAGTGTGCCTGGAGGGAGAAAAGCCCCGAGGGGCTTGAGCCACGGATGCAGTGCACGACCTGGAGGGGACACGTGTCCCTCAGTGGCCACAGCTGGGCCTCCTACCTGACCCACCCTGGGGTCTGGGGCGAGCAGCCCTGAACTCATCAGAGAGGCGGGACAGGAGTCAGTGGGCAGCCTCGCTGGCCAGGGCAGGTGGACCCTGAGGGTCCAGCATGCAGCCCGGCTCTGCCCTGCCCCGCGTGCCTGTGCAGGGTGCTCTAGGCTGACTGAGGCAGGCGTGTCGTCCCCCTCCTGTGCCCCAGCTCCCTGTGGAGCACACCCAGGACAGGGTGAGGGGCGTGACAGCGGGGCCTGCCCCCAGGTGACTCCTGAGCACGGGAGAAGGCAGGGCCAAGGCAGGGCCGGCTGGACTCTGGGCGCCTGAGGGGGGCCTGTGTTCTCTTCTCCCCCTCTACTTCAGGGTCTGGCCAGCACCCTTCTCAGTTCCAGGTATGTAAGTGCTCCCTGGGGACCTGGGCTCCGCTGGGGAAGACTGGCCACCAGGGATGGGGGCTGGAGAGGAACACTGTGTGGGTGCTGCGGGGTGCTCAGAGCGTGTGGGCGTGTGTGTGTGAGAGAGTGATTGTGTGAGCACGGAGTGAGAAGTGTCTGAGTGTGTGTGAGTGAGAAGTGTCTGAGTGTGTGTGGTTGTGCGTTGTGAGTCAGTGTGTCTGTGGTGTGCATGTGTGGCCTCAGGTTGAAGGGTGAAAGCCCAGGTCCTTTCTCTTAGGAGAGACCCTGGGGGGCATTGGGGTGCCCAGTTGTGGCTCCCTGGCTGAGAAGGCCCTAAGTTCACCACAGGGTCCTCCAGGAGAGGAAGGACAAGGACAGGGACATCGGGCTGATGAACTGGCCCTAGGGCAGGGTCTTATCCAGGTGTGATCTGACGGGCACCTGCATCTGCAGTCCTGGTGTGGCTTGGGGACATCTAGAGGACTCTGCCTTTGGTCGGAGGCCTTCCACTGAGAGCGGTTACAAATTCCACCCAAGCTGGCCCAAGTGCCACTCGGGGAAACCCACCACGTGGCCAGAGGACTCAGGTAGCTCCACTGTGAAATCCGTGCACACCAGCTCTACCAGCTCCCTGTCCTTGGAGGTGAGGGCCAGGTGCCTGGCATGGAGAGCTCC
This sequence comes from Ictidomys tridecemlineatus, assembly GCF_052094955.1. Classification (NCBI taxonomy): domain Eukaryota; kingdom Metazoa; phylum Chordata; class Mammalia; order Rodentia; family Sciuridae; genus Ictidomys; species Ictidomys tridecemlineatus. The sequence goes on along the minus strand of NC_135483.1, from coordinate 193,541,535 downwards.
CAGGGAAGGCACTTAGACTCTCTGTTTTTCCCTTTCATGGAAAGGAAAGTACCGCTCTGGGCCCAGGTTGGTGTCGACTCCTCATTGCATGCTGTGACTGGGAGCCTCCAGAGCTGACTTTGTCGTATGTGCAGTGCCCTTGGAAGGGGCCAGTGAAGAGGGTCTCCAGCTCTGTGGTGTGGAGCCCCGGCAGGCACCCCCTCCTCCCTGGCTGGGGGCTCACCTGCCAGCTCCTACTGGGAGGAAGGTGTTAATGAGCAGTTACGTAACTCCTCCTCGGGTGAGTGGGTTCTCACCCTAGACCGGTGCATTTTCTTTTTGAGGTGTAAGTTACAAGTCGGGGAGAAAAGCATTTGTTCTTTATTTGTCTTCCGTATCCAACCTGTGACCACCAGCTGAAGTCACGGGAACTGTCACAAGAAGCTGGTTTTAAAACAGTGCGATGGATGTCGGATTGAGAGGGGCAAGCTTCTAAGAACTGCTCCGAATACCTTTCAACACCTCAGTACTGTGTCTGTGCAGGTTTAATAGAAAGGGTGGAGGTGAGTCATCGGAGGAGGGGTGGATGGTGAAGCCCAGAGAGGGTGGAAGAAGCAAGGCCTCGTGGTAATTGTATCGGTGCCCAGACGTGTCTCCTTAGGCAGATCCGTGTGGGCGCCCGGAGTTACGGGCTTGGTGGGACTGTGCACTCTCGCCCAGATGCAGCCCCTCTCCACGGAGGTCAGCTCTTCTTGCTGGTTCCAAGGTCCTCGGAGGCTGAGGGACAGACCCCTGCCAGCCCACCAATTGCTTTGGAGTGGAGACGGAGGCTGCAGGTCACCTCCGATTCCAGCCACGTTGTAAAGGGACATTAGGCAGAAATTAAATGCATCCTTCATAAAGAGGCTTTGGAAATGTCTTACCTGGGAGCCTTTAAGGTCACGTCAGGGTAATCAACTCACGCAGCCTCAGCCAGAAACAGAGGCAGAAGGTGAACTGCAGCCGAGATGGGGCTTCTCAGCAGGGACGTGGCATTTGGTTGGAAGGCAGTTCTGACCCAGCAGGTGTGGGGAGCTGCGGTCTGCATTCCTAACAAGCTACTGGCGGTGCTGCTGCTCTGCCTAGGGAATGCTCAAGAGGAGCAAGTTTCTAGAGTTTTCTGACTGCACATGGGACCTTCCCACTGTGTGCCAACGGGAGCTGTGGTGCCTTTACTCTTGTCTTGGCGTCTCTGTGTCTTTGATGTGCTCTTGAGTTGGCTACTTAGGCTAGAGGCAGTGGGGTCATTCTTATAGCATTTTTGAATTGCAATAAAAGTTATGATTATCATCCTTGTCCCTATTTACTTTGCAAAGTCTGCCCTTGTCCTGAGTGTCACATGCGTTTCCTTACGTGCCTGTTTGGTGCTGGGCTGTCCCTGTCCAGCGAAGACAAAGGGGGCTGTGACAGCAGAACCAGCTGGGGGTGGGGTGGTATGGGCTGTATTTTCTTATTTTTATATTCCTGAAGCCCTGGCACTTAGGGCCTCGACCTCAGGTTGACTTCCCCTCCCAGGGCTACCCGGCTCCTAGAGATGATGGACTCTCTGCCATTCCGCTTTTGTACAAACCAACCAGTCAACTTCTTCATCAAACCCTAGCACCAAGCCAATCCTCCTGCTGTGGATCACCCCAGGTACCCAACAGCTGGAGACCACCCTTACCACCTAGAACAAGCTGGAATTGTTCAAATATCCAGTCCCACATTGACGCAGGTACCTACCCTCCCTTGTCCCTTCATGGCGAGGTACATACCACCCCCCCGTCCCCTGACCAGCCCTGGCTCTCCTCCAGGTCCCTGCATGGCGTGTTCCGCTCCTTGAATCTGTGAGTCTAGATTTTCTCCCGAGGACCAGCACTTTCTTACGATACGTGGTGAAAGCGAATCCTGGGTTTAGAACAGGATTCTGGAACAGGGAGACAGGCGGTGATCATGTTTGGTGAAACTGGTTCCAGATAATACCTAACAACTGTATTTTCTGCTGGGTACACTAGCACATGCCTGTATCCTCAGAGGCTCAAGAGATTGAGGCAGGAGGATCCCAAGTTCAAAGCCAGCCTCAGCAACTCAGCGAGGCCCTAAGCAGCTTAGCCAGACCCTGTCTCTAAATAAAAAGTAAAATGTGCTGGGGCTGGGGCTCTGTGGTGCCCTCCTGCTCCCAGGAGACAGCTCTGGCTTCACAGCGGGTAAGGGGTTCCGCCCAGTGGCCGCCTCATCCCTGCACCATGAGCTCTTCAAGGAAAAGAGCTGTCAAGCCACCCCATCAGAGTGACCCTGCTGGGTCTGGAGGGCAAAGGTCTGACTTCAGCCCAGTGTGCACGAGGGAGGTGGCTGGATAGAGGTTTCTTTTAGTCACTTGGAAACTGCACAAGATTTTAGCTGTGGAAAATCATGAGCCTTTTCATGAACTGTATAAACTGTTTTGGGGAAGAATGAGCTTTCCACCCAAGCAGCCCTGGTCGGCTCCCCTCACCCCTCCTGCTCCTGAGCTCCAGAACTGCTTGGGAAACTGTGGGTGTAAATGTCACTAGGCCCACCATCAGTGTCACTAGTGAGCTCCCCTGGCTGCGTCTGCCCTGCGTCCCTCCCGCTTTCTGCAGGTGAGAAAAGCTGTCTTCCCGTGGGAAACCCATCCCCTGTGGTTTGGGTGAGCTGACCATTGGCCTACCCAGTCACAGGGGTGGGACAAGAGCCAGGCCTGACCAGAGCACCCCTTGGCTCTGGTTGCAGCAATTGGCTTGGCCCAGGCACCCCCTGCCCAGGGCTGACGGGTGACTTTCTTCCCTGAGACCTTTCTGCCAGATCTGCAGAGAAATGCTCTGTGTGGTTGATCACTGGGCTGAGGGAGGTGAGTCAGGGCTTCCAGAGCCACCAGCCTCCCTCACAAAGACCAGGCAGGGCCGTGGAGACAGAAACAGGATTGGCTCGGGGACGAGGACCAGACTTTCCACCCCCTTGGTGTTTCAGTTGGCTGGACGGGTTTCTGTGACCCGCAATTGAGAAAGGCCTCCCCTGAAGCACCGCACAGACCCAGGGAACTGCCGTGGCGGAGCTGAGTAATGTCGGGGGCTGCGACAGCCTCAGGTTGACTGAAGAGGAAGGGGTGCCCAGCAAGGCACTCAACAGCCTGCACTCAAGTATCAACAGCCTGTATCAAGGCACCCAACAGCCGGCAGAGCCAGGGCAGCCGCCAGCAGCCAGGAGCAAGGGGGCTGGGAATCTCAGAGACAGACAGAGTTCCTTTCTGGGTGGGGATTCCCAACCTTCCTGACCACGGCTCCAGTTGATGTTCAGGTCCCCACCTGCCCCTAAAATAGACTTTGCAGCATCTCAAAAAATCCAGCATTCATGTGGTAGATCTTCTTCTTAAGTCGTTTTAGTCTAGAACAGCCCCCGCCATTGCTCTTTGGAGCTCTGGCCCAGGTCAGTAGTGGGGTGGCCCGTCTCACGGTCTGCATGGGCGCAGCTGTTTCTGTGGCCAGGGTCAGGCTGCCCACGTCAGCAGCAGTCCCAGGTGCTGCTGCGGCCCTGAATGGGCACCGCCCAGGGGCACCTAACCAGGTGGCTGAGCGTCTCCTGCCCACATAGGTCCCTGGGCCCCTCTCCTGAGCCTTCCCCTCTGTGATCCAGGGCACCTGGCCTATCACTGTTTTCATTGGGACCTAAAGGTAAACAGGTGGGAAAGGTCACCGGGCTGATGGGAGGTGAGTCTGGGGCTTAAAGCCCAGGGGTTTTGGCTTTAAGCTGCAGCGGGAGCTCAAGGCCTAGGGGTGGAGCTGACATTTGGTGACAGCACGCCAGGCTCAGGACTGCAGTGGGACCCTCGGCTCTGGGTGCCTGCGGAGTGCAGAAGGAGTGGCTGGAAGCTGACACAGGCAGCAGATGGAACCCCTGGGTCAGTGGGGGTAGGAGCGGGTGGTCCTGGTTCTAGGCAGGGGAGCAGTGAGCAGTGGGCTCCGGGTGGACATGGGGGAGGTGGAAGGGTCAGGAGCTGACAGCTCCTTCACAGTGTGAGTGACAGCAGTGACGTGTGTGCAGCCTCGACAGCGGCAGATGTTCTGAATCCCCAGGTATTCACCAGCTGTCCCAGTTATCCAGGTCACCTGTCCCTGGGAATGGGTTCCCTCCAGCACCGTCACTGTTCTGCTCCCGGCTGAGAAGGATGGAAGGGAGGTGGACCACTTCCGCCCACATCTCTGCTCTCTGGCTTGACCCTCTCACTAATAGTCACGGAATAGAAATGAGGCAGAATCTGTTTTTTAAAGAGGAAAACAATAGAGCAGTTGGTTTCCCCCAGGTCTCTTGCGGAGGCTGGAAGTGTGCCCCTTACTCCTGTTGGGGGAGGTGAGAGGGCAGTGGTCACCCGCTTCAGAGCCACGAAGCCTGGGTCAATCGAGAGCAGAAACTCTTGGCCACACTTAAGCATCCCGATAGTGTGGAGCCACCAACCCAGGATGACACTGGTAGGTGGGACACTCCTACCTCGTCCTTGAGTCCTTGACCCTAACCTTGGCACCGGGCAGTAGCCTCTGCTCCACAGGAAGCTGCCTCCTCCTCCCCACGGTGCCATGAGTGGGCGGCACTCACTGCTTCCTCCTGGAGCTCCTGCTACCCTCGGGGCCAGCAGCCCTTCACTGGAACCCAGGGAGGGGCCACGGATCCTACTGTGCACCCAGACAGGAGGGTCAGGTGGGGGAGAGGGTGGAAACAGCAGTCTTCCACTGATCCCTGTTCCCATTGTCCACCAGCTGTCCCAGGACCAGGAGGGCACTGCTGCCCTGTCTTCCTGTTCAACGTTGAGCTTCAGAGCTCAAATACGAGGAGGCCAAGGCGGACCACCCTTGAAATGTGATAGTAGTGTCTGTTATTAATACCTCTGTTAGTCATGGTAGGGGGCGAGAGAGAGAGAGAGAGAGAGAGAGAGAGAGAGAGAGAGAGAGGGAGAGAGAGAGGGAGAGAGAGAGAGAGAAAATAGCCTTTACCGGTGTCTGTCCTCCCAGATGATTTTCCTCCTTCTTAGACTCTTTAAGTCAAAGCAGAATTTGGAAGTAAAATATTCAGAAAACCAGATTGACGATCCTGGTCTTTGCGTTGAATCATCCCCCTTCCTTTCAGACCAGTGGGCTTCAGGAACACACTTGGGTTCTTTTGTACGTCCTTCTTTAACGCGTTCTTACCAACGTGCACCGCAGCCCCGAGCCCGAGTCTCATTTGGATCAGAGGCAGCACTCCACTGAATCTCGGAATTTATTGAAATGTTGTTTAAACTGTGAAACTTCAGCCTCCACCTCCCCCAACGAATTATTTCTCTCCCCTTCCAACCAAGCGTCCCTTCCTGCATGTGGAGCATCAGGAGAGCCCTCCTGTGGATGATGTAACAACTGTAACCTGCTGTTCTTGTCAACCACTCTGTCAGCTCCGGGTGCTCGCCGGTGGGTCTTGGTCTTGTGAGCTGAGGACTTAATTGAATGTTTACTGCCATGTGAAAGATGAATGTGATTAGAGACTCCATCTTGGCATCGCCACAAGGAAAAGGAAGCCAATTCCAAGCCATTTCACTTCAGGAAGGGTGACGCGGCACACAGGAGGCAGCTGTGTCCCTAAGAGTCACCATGAGAGGCTGGCATCTTTAGAAGGCTCGTTTTAGAGATCTGTGCTCCAATTCCATGTGTTTTCCTAAAACCAAAATCTAGTTAATCAAACTCTCCTGAACAAGATAAGGAGGCCATGATTTTTTTAAAAAAAAAATAAACATTTTCATTGTGAACCTCAATATTCACACATAAATCTGAATACTGTTGAATTCGCCACCCACATCAAAAGCAATTACTTTTAACTTCCCTTCAAATTCTTGCCTCATGTTCATGATGCTCCTACTGTCTGATATCTGCTAGTTCTATCATTTTGACTGAATAACCAAAAATGTGCTGTTTAGGTGTTCAGAAATACTTCTATACCTCCACGGCGTGGGAGGGGGCTTTTGCTGAGCGTGGAACGTGGGTGCTGGTCATCTCCCTCACCATCGCACGCCATCATCATAGGCCTCCTTTTGGTGCATGAAGAGTCTGCTCTCTGTGTGATGGTCGCTCCTTAGTATTAGCTCTCTTTTCTTTCCATGATTTTGAAAAATGTGTTTATCACCACTGAGCTATGGCGCCACTGAGATTCAGCTCAATATGGAATCGTTGGCCTGTTTATCTGACTTGGCCCTCAGTGTGCTCCTTCAAGTCCTTTTTCCTTCCCTTAGGAAACCATTTGCAATGATCTTTTTTAACTCTGCCTCTTACCTGTTCTGTTGGATCTACATGGGACTTCTCAAGATCTTCTCCATGTCGCTTTACTTCTCTTTTGTGTTTATCTTTCTGTTCCGCATTCAGATTGATTTCCTCAATTGTGTCTTATAAATTTCAAATTCCCTCACTAAACTTTTCTAGGTTACTGTTTATTTCATTCAATCAGGCTGATATTTCAGTAACTATAATTTTCCCAACTTTGGAGATTATTCCTTTATCCAGATTGATCCTGATTTGTAGCAACCTTTTTGTTTCATAACTCCCTGTTCTTGTTTACAGTTGCTGTTACTTCCTTTACCTTCCTGGGGATTTTAAATAGACACTTAAAGTCCTTTCAGTGTCGTCTGTTTTCCTATTTGTTTTCTAGACGTGTGTTTCCTATTTGTTAACTTTGTCACTTTCTCCGGAGGGATCGGACTCCTGGAGGTGCTTTGTGAAGTCTGTGTGTCTGTCTTCCTGTTTCATGAACCCTCAGTCAGGTCTCCCAGAGACCACACCTCCGAGTTCTTGTGTCCAGAGCCCATGACAGCTCCCAGCTTGAAACTGCGACGGAGGACAAATGTCCAGCCTCCATCCACGCCTTTCTTATGGACCGACTGCAGTTCTGTGGCTGCCATCCCAGGAGCAGAGCACTCGAGTTTTCCTTCATGCATGAGAGGACATAATCCTGGTGCTCAGTCTCAAGGAGCAGGCCTTTGTGCCCTCCAAACTCTCTGGGTCATTAGGACCCAGTCCCCAGGTTGAAGTAATGGCCCCTGTGTACCACACAGTCGGCCCTCTGTATCAGCAGGTTCTGCACCTGAAGATTTAACCAGCTGCACATTGAAAATCTTCAGGCGAAAAGCTGCATCTGGGCTGAACATCTGCAGACCTTTTTCTTGTCATTATTCCCTAAACGAGACAGTTAACAAAAATCTACCCAACTATTTATCCAGTATTCACATCCTGTTAAGAATCATAAACAATCTACCAAGGATCTCACCTGTAGAGTGGGTACCTGCAGGTGATATGCAAAAACTGCACCATTTGCACTCGGGACTTGAGTGCCCTTGGACTCTGGTCTCTCTGGGGCTCCTGGATACCCAGGAGGAGCACAGGGATGGACGGCTCCGTCCTGGCCTGGAGGTCCGGGCTTCCGTTCATTTACGGCCTACAGTCATTTGATCTGGTCTCCCCGCATGTCGACTGGACTCTGTGGTCTCCTGAAGTCCCGTGTCTCCCACTAGTGGCTCTGAGGTCGCCCGAGGGCTGCTCCTGCTCTAGCTTCCTGTGACTGTGGGGGCTTTGCAGGACCTTCCCTGGGAGTCTCATCCTGACCCAGGCACCACTGGGACTCCACAGCCCGCGCTGCTCCGGCTCCAGCTTCACGCATTGTCTGAGGCTGCCCCTGGGGGCCTCCGGACTCCACTCTTCCCCACAAGCACCCTCCCTGAGCTCTGCGTCTCAGTTTCAGCGCATGCTCAGTTACGGGAGGCAAGACTTACCCTGCGCCCCTCATGGGACCACGCGCCACCTGCATGGCTCTCTCCTGGGACTCAGCTCCCATCTCTCCCCCTTCACCACCACGGCTTGGGCCAGGCCTGAGGCTTCCTGGTGACCTGCATGTGGCCAAGGGCCAGACTACACCGATGGCCATCACTCCTGGGTGCCATCCTGTCCTCCTCCCCCAGACCACTCCACTCGAATCTCCATAAAACAGGTTCAAATTGCTCAAAACGTTCTCTTGGCCTACAGGACAGGGAATCCTATGGCCCACGGGGCTCCGTGACTCCCATCTCCCGGGGTCCCGCGCTGCCCGGATGCTCAGTAGCACTCAGGCTCCGTCCAGCCTTTGCACACGTCCCCTCTGGGAATCTCTTACCCTTTCTTCAAGGATCCCCGACTGAAGCCTCCCCTGACTCTCTGCCTCAGAGTATCCATGTCCTTCCAGGTGCCTGTGTCACGTGCCTGCAGCAGGAGTCTGCCTTCCCTCCAGACCGCAAGCTCTCAAGGCAGGGCTCTGACTCTTCTGCCACCAGATGAGGTTCAGCCAGCAGGTCACGTGTCCTCTCCCAGGTCCCTGGTGGGTAGCAGAAGAGCCCCAGGATGTGCGTGCTGTGCCCTGGCATCCTGGGAGTCTGCTGAGCATCAGGCTGCAGGGGCTCTGGGGCTTCTTTTGTGGACCCCGGTGCCAGGTGTGGTGGCTAATGCAGTGTCCTGTGTCCATGCAACCCAGAGAAGCGCCCGCCTCGCCCCACGATGGCCTGTGGAACTCAGATCTGCCAGGGAGAGGCCACGACGGACGGGACAGGGTTGAACCAATGCTCCACCGCTCCTCTAAACCCCTGTGAGCAGCGCTGAAGACAGGAACTGAAGACCCCGAGGTGCAAGGCCCCCGAGCTCCTGGACAGGCAGGGTCAGCACTGTCCCGATGGCATCCTGCAAAGTGCTGCACAGACTCAGTGCAGTTCCTATTAGAATCCCAATGACATCTCCATAGAAATAGGAAAGACAGTCATGAAATTCAGCTGGAAAAATGAAAGGCCCAGCGTGGCCAAAGCCGTCCTTAGCGAGAAGAGTGAAGCAGGAGGCATCACACCAGACCTTAAAGTGTGCCACGGAGCCCGAGGGACAGAAACGGCATGGGGGTGGCACCAAGCAGACGTGGAGACCAATGGTGCAGAATGGAGGACACAGAGACAGAAACCTCGCACTAGACAAGGGCGCCATGAACACACACTGGAGAAAAGACAGCCCCTTCCACAGAGGCTGCGGGGGACACCGGAAAAGCACCTGTAGCAGAACGAAATTGAACCCTGTCTCTCCCTGCCCAGAACTGCGCTCCACGTGGACCAGGACCCAGGCTTCAAACCAGAGGCCGAGCCTACGAGAAGAAGCGCAGGCCAACTCTCCACCTTCAGCTCAGGAACTGACCTGCTCAGCCCGAGAGGTAAGTCAGGAATCAGTAAGGGATGGAACCAAACGGAAAAGCTGCTTCGCAGCAGAGGAAGCAAGAACGTGAGGAGAGAGGCTGCAGAAGGAGAAAAGCTCTGCACCTGCACCTCAGATAGAGCAATGATCTCCAGGATATTAGACTCAAACAACTGAGCACCTAAAAAACCAAATAACCCATTGATAAATGGGCAAAGGACTTAACAGACCCTTCACAGGAAAAGAAATATCATCAGTCAGCAAATATAGGAAAAAAAATGTTCAACATCTCTAGCAATTAGAGAAATGGAAATTAAGACTATACTGAGATTTCATGTCACCCCATCAGAAGGGCAATTATCAAGAACACAAGCAATAATAAATGTTGGCGAGGATGTAGGGGAAAAGGCTGGTGGGACTGCAACTTAGTACAACCACTCTGGAAAGAGTGTGGATTCCTCAGAAAACTTAGAATGAAACCACCATTTGACCCAGCTATCCCACTCTTCAGCATATACCCAAAGGACTTAAAATCACCAACTACAGTGATATAGCCACATAAATATTTATAGCAGCTCAAACCTAGGTGCCCTCCAACAGATGAATGGATAAAGAAAATGTAGTATATATACATAATGGAATATTATTCAGCCATAAAGAAGAATGAGATTATGGCATTTGCCAGTAAATGGATGAAACATGCTAAGTGAAGTTAGCTAACACCCCCCAAAACAAAGGCTGAATGTTCTCTCCGATATGCAGAAGCTAACTCAAAATAAGGTGGGGAAGTAAAGAATAAAAGTTCATTGAATTTGGCAAAGTGGAATGAAGGGAAGGAAGGGGAATGGGAATGGGAAAGACAGTAGAGTGAATCAGACAGAACTTTCCTGTGTTCATATGTGAATACACGACCAGTGTAACTCCCCATCATGGACAACCACAAAAATGGGAAGTTATAGTCCATGTATGTATGATGTCAAAATACATTCTACTGTCACATACAACTAAAAAAACAAGTAAAAAAATAAAAATAAAAAGCCTGTGAGGCAGCCCAAGAGTTCCCCAAGATTCTGCAGGGAAGTGAGCACGAGTGAGGTGCCCACAAGACAGGCAGGGGGCAGAAGACCAGGGAGGGACAGGTCCAGGTGGTGGACACCTGGGAGTCACTGGGCCGCCAGTCGGGTTTGGAGCTGTAGGACAATGCTGTTGGCCCGTGGACAGCACGTGCTTTGTAAATTATGGGGCTGGGAGAATTCTCTTTCACACCTCCCGCCAGGCGGGTTCTCCTCTGGTCTCACAAGGCTCTGTGATCCCAGCGGCTTGGGAGGCTGAGGCAGGAGGATCGCGAGTTCAAAGCCAACCTCAGCAATGGCGAGGTGCTAAGCAACTCAGCGAGACCCTGGCTGGGGATGTGGTTTGGTGGTTGAGTGCTCTGGGTTTAATTCCCAGTACCAAAAAAAAAAAAAAACAAAACCCCAAAATAAACCGAACAGAGCAGAACAAAGCCCCCTCTTGTCTCTGGTGCTCACTGCTCTTTCTTCACCCCCTAGCTCTGAAAGTCATGCACTTAGATTTCTTTGTGTATGTGAAAGAAGAGACATTGGTTCTGAACTCAATCAGCCTTTCTTTGGGGTTTATGAATTGTGTTTATTCCCATCTTTCACTGTTAAAATTAAAAATAAAATACCATCAATAACTTATAATAGCCTTTTTTGCTATTTTGCCATAGAATTTTTTTTTTTTTTTAAACTTAGTTGAAGCCTGTGCAGCGGCAGAGCAGCAGATTTGCCACAGTCCAGCTGCCCTGGGCCCAGAGAGCCTCTCTTCTGCCTGTGGTAGGTTGGTGGCTCTGGGGAATTCCCCCCCCCCCTTTTCTGTAATGTCATGGCCATTTTTAGTGGGAAATTGAGGGCAACACATCAGGAACTGCTAGGTTGTCAAAACATGACCTCAAGGGCAGGAAGTTGGTTTTGCAATGAGGTCATAAATCTGCAAGACTCCAAGAGCTTCCTGTGAGGACCCCCGGTCTTTCCTGAAAACCCGAATCAAGGCACCGTCTTTGGAATTCAGGCCTCACTTGCTTTCATTTCTCACTTTAAAAGGGTATTTACTTTTTATTTAGTTATTTATTTGGTTGAGGTCTCGCTAGGCTGGGCTGCAATCCCCAGGCTCAAGAGCGCCCCCTGCCGCACAGGCTCGGTGCTGGAACTACCAGCATGCCCCTGAGCCCAGATTCGCTGATTCTTCACACTTGAGCCAGCTACCTCCCTTCTGGGACTCAGTTAGTCCTCTGTGAAGGGGTGACACCCACAGAAACTGTAGGCAGGGGGTGATTATCCAAGAGGCTGCAGGTGAGCCGCACCATGCCGGCATGCAGCAAATACCTTCAGAGTGGTCTATGGGAGGTCATTTGACCTGTTTAAATTCCCCCGGGATCTCCAACATCTATTTGAGAGGTTGCGCTGGGAGTGACCACCTCCCCATCTCTCCCAGCCCTGAGTAGGATCATGTTGTGTGCTACGTCTGCCCTCTAGTGGCGCAACTGAGCACCTTCACCATGAGGTCAGTCCTGCCAGGGCTGCAGACAGCCCTCAGGACCTGCAGGTTGCACGTTCCCCCTTAGAGACTCTGCGGAAGGTGAGAACACTGTGACACGGTCATGTTCGGGGAATCGTCAGGACAGGGTCTTACAACGAAAGACTCGAGGATTCTTACCCTCTGTAAGAATTTCTCACGGCCCTTTCCCCCACGGATGACACTTCCCTCAGCAAGATATTGTTCCTGCCTTCCCACGTGGGTTTCCTACACTCTCAGGTGCTTTCCTTAATCTTCATGATCCCGTTGAAATCAGACATGATTATGTCATTTGTTCAGCTAGACAGAGGTCCGAGACTGGCTCCCCTGTTGCAGAGATGTGGGGAGAGCTGCTTTACCAAACAGTGTAAAATTTCAGGCTCTTCCATGAACTTGCCCTCTGAGCTAAGGTTTGAACCAGACTCTGAACCCTCTTCCTACAGTGTGCCTGCCCAGGGCTTAGGGGAGGATGCTCTCTGTCTTTTCGCCTCAGTGATGATCGTGAGGCTAAAATAGCTAAGGCAGTGTGTGTAAAGATGCTTCCCCTGCATTTGAGGGTAAAAACGACGTGACTCTGAATCATACTAACAAAGTGGTGTGGTCTCCCATGTCCACGGGTTCTACCTCGGTGGAGTCACCCAGACGTTCACCAAAAAAGATTTGCTTAAACTTTGCATCTGAACAGAAATAACAACTTTGGTCATTATTTCCTAAACAATACAGAATAACCACTATTAATGCAGCAAGTGATTAACAACTAACCACACAAATTACCTAATACGTTATATCAGGTGTCACAGGTCATCTGGTAAAGTAAACAGGGGGACACGGGTAGCTTAGTGGAGATACTACACCTCTTCACACGAGGACTCAGAATCTTCTGATTTTGGCATCTGAGAGGGTCCTAGAACAAGTCCCTGGGGATGCTGGGGGATGATTGTAGTAGATCCTAGAGCAGAAACAAGGTCTCCGAGGACCGCCCACCACCTGCTAACAGTGGCTCCTTTGATAGCATCCCCGACAGATGGTGGACCAAAATCCACCCCGTCACTAGATTGTTTTTGTTGGCAAGACACAAAACAACAACAACAAAGAGGCTTGTCTGTGATGGAAACTGAGTGTCTTGGTCTCTGCCCTGGAGCCCAGAGGGCCGGGCAGAAGCCAGTCAAGCCCTGGTGGTTGGGACGGCGAGGAAGCAGGCAAACCCTTGCCCAGCCCTGGGGGCTGACGCCCACCTTCCCCAGCCCACTGGCTTCTCAAGCCTCATGAAAGTGAGGAGAACAGGTGACAGTGTGGCGGGAAACCCTCCTTTCTGTCCCCGCCAAGCTGACTCTAGAGTCATGCAAGCCCAGGGCAGCAGTGGGTGAGCCCCAGGCCCAGGGTGGCCTTCTGAGACGCTACTCCTTTGCTTCATCCTGGCCACGGCACCCAGTCCTCCTGGGCCCCCTCCGGGGCCTCCTGGCGTGCTGACCCGACACCCGGCCCTCTTCACGGGAGACTGGTCATTTGTGTGGTTTTGGCCAGGGCAGTGGGGGTGCGGGCTGGGCAAGGTGGCTGTCCGTGACCTGACAGACAGCTCTGTTCCTGCCAGTGGTGGAAGAATTCAGAACCCATGATCTCCCTTGTTTCCTCTCACCCACCAGGACCACCACTGATAGGGACTAACTGGGTGGTCACTGAAGGCAAGGAGGTGCGGCTGGAGGAGGTGGGCACTGGGTCGTGACTTTGGGGTATGTACTCTGTCCCTGGTGAGCGGAGCTCCCTCTGCTTCCTGACCACACGTCCTGAGCTGCTTTCCCCTCTAACCACCCTGTCCCCCACCCTGCGGCCCCACCCAGCCAGTGTGCCAACCCTCCCTCCACAGGCCCTTCAGCTCTGTGCCAGATGTCCCCACCCCGTACCCATCCCCCTCCCCAGAGCAACACCCCCCTTCCTCAGCCTCCCCCACCTGACTCCTCCCCCAAGAAAGCGGGTCCCTCAGGCTGGGAGGGCTCCCGGCTCCTGCCCTGGCTAGACCCTGTCCCGGCCACCAATCAGCTCTGATCTGCTGGTCTCCTGTGGGTCTCGTCCCCTGGGACGGTCCTCCCAGGTGGGCAGGTGGCCTTGTCACCAGCTCCCCTCCGTGGTCTAGAGGGGCACCCTGCACACAGGCCGCGCTCTGTGGAGACTGCAGTGAAGGAGGAGGAGGGAGCCAGCCGTAGCGGGCCGTGTGGCCCCGCCAGTGGAGTAGGCGTGCCTGCCCGGACGTGGGCACGGCCAGGTCTGCCCTGGGGAGGCAAGGACCGGGAGGGCTCAGGGGAGCTGCTGGGAACCGCTCACTGTGTGCACATACGGGCCTCCTGCTGTGTACCCCCAGAAAGCAGCTGGGTCCTACCAAGTGCCCGATGCTTGCTGTGTGCCATTGGGCACCACAATGGGGAGGGCAAGGGAAGCCACAGCGGTGCTGACCGTCTCTGACCTGCAGACCTGGCACTGAGCGGCCCTGGTGGCTTTGTGGGGGCTCTTAAAAGACAGACTCGGTAGGAGTAAGTGCTGCCAGGAGGGGACGGCCAACCAGGACGGCGAGGAGGGGGCTGACAGAGATGCAGAGGGCACCGCGAGCCACGCACGCACTGTGCAGTGAGGACCCCGGGGCTGGGCTGGTGACGAGGCTGCTGCACAGCTGTCACAAGGGGGCGCGGGCACACACTCCACCATGCCCCCGCCGCCCTACTTCTTGCATCTCGTTCATTTAACAAGAATAGAAGTGAAGAGATCGCGAGCCCCACACCTGTCCCAATGCTCCCCGCTCACACCTGGGGAGGCGCCCAAGCAGCAGGCAGAGGAACTCACAAAGTGACACCTGGTGCAACCCGAGTCACCGTGAGGTGTTCACCAAGAGCCAAGGCGAGGAGGAAGAGCCGGAACTGAAAGGGTCCTTCGAAAATGTGAGGGTGCCCCTCCCTCTGGTTGGAAACACCTTTCTCCAGACCTGCCGCCGCGCGCTTGGGAATCCGGGCATCAACCCCGTGCTTTGTGCTTCAGCAAAGAAAATCAGCAGAGAAATGCAGGTGCCGACCACGGAGAAGTCAGAGACCTCACCGTGTTTCACCATCGAGACCTCAACTAGCACTCCACCTACCTCTCACAGTGCTGAGGTCCAGCGCACACCCACACACACTCATATACACACTCATACACTCACACACACTCATACATACACACACATTCACACTCACATACATGCTCACACACACACTCATACATACACACACATTCACACTCACATACATGCTCACACACACACTCGTACATACTCACACTCACATACATGCTCACACACACACTCGTACATACTCACACTCACATACATGCTCACACACACACTCATACATACACACACACTCATATTCACACTCATACACACACTCACACACTCATACATACACACACTCACACACACACTCATACACACATTCTCACACACTCACACCTACATATACTCACATACAGTCACACACACATACTCACACACACATATACACACACACACACTCACATACACACATACACACACTCACACACATATACACACTCACATACACACATACACACACTCACACACATATACACACTCACACTCACACACATACTCATGCTTTTTGTTTACAGAGAGATAATACACACTCCCTGGTCACCCGTCTCCTGGCCTGACAGCGCAGGACAGTCCCTCGTGTCCACAAAGCCTGCCGTCTTCAGGTGGGCTTCAAATTGCAATCCGGGGTTCCAGTCACACTCCCCACGGGGCTCTGTGTGCGTGTGTGTGCGTGTGTATGTGTAAATTTAATCGACTTAGTTTGAAAACACTCTGTGTACCCAGGCGTGGTGGCACACCTGAGGCCAGCTGAACAAGGTCGCGAGACCCTGTCTCAAAATAACCAGTGAAAGGGTCTGGAGGTGTAGCCCAGAGGTAGAGCACCCCTGGGGTTCAACCCCCAGCACCAAAAAGAGGCGGCCCAACAAGGGACAAGTTCCTGGTATTCTCAAACACATCTCTGTTTACCCATGAGTTAAAATGCACTTACGACCCCCTGGTGTCCTGGACGGGTCAGGAAGGCCGGCTGGCAGGACGGCGGAGCCACCCACTGCACAGCCCTGGGAGCTGCAGCATTTACCTGTGGCCGGGCTTCTCCCTCTCCACCACCAGGGGGCGGGCTCCAGCTGAATGGCCGGGCTGGAGGGACCCTTGAGGAGCTGACTCCGGCTCCTGAATCCGCTTTCCGGACTCCTAGGAACCCAGACTCCACCGAGGGGTCAGGCGGTGTGGCGACTGCTCGCTGGTCTTCCAGTCAGTCACCT
This sequence comes from Ictidomys tridecemlineatus, assembly GCF_052094955.1. Lineage (NCBI taxonomy): Eukaryota > Metazoa > Chordata > Mammalia > Rodentia > Sciuridae > Ictidomys > Ictidomys tridecemlineatus. The sequence continues at coordinate 193,525,402 of NC_135483.1, read as the reverse complement.
ACCCCGCGCATGTGTGAGTGTGGTTGGTGGCACAGTGCTCACCCAGGGAGTGGGCACTGTCCTTGACCTCCAGGAGCAGTGGCCGGGGCCTGGAGAGCCAGGGGAAGGGGCCCAGCGGGTCAGAGCAGGCTGTGCAGCTGCCAGCAGAGGGGCCGGGCCTGGGGGAGTTCTGACAGGCGGTCAGCACCTTCCCGGAGGGAGAGGGCAGACAGCAGGAAGGTTCCTCACCCGGTCCCCAGGGCCCGCCCCCAGACACCCGTCCTGCTCTGGCCCCCACGGCGCTGTGGCTCCCTGGGCCTTCCCGGCTCCCTCCTGTCTTTCGGGAAGCATCATGGCCTCCCTCCGTGCCCAGCCTTGACCTGGCCTCTCCTCTGGCTTCCCACCTCAGCCTTCGTCCTCCGTAACGCTCCTTCTTGTCTGCAACACCAGAGCTGGGCCTGCCCGCTCACCCGCCCTGAAGCTGCCCTGGGGGGCGGATGGGAAGGCCCCCGCCCCCAGCCCTGCCTCGCTCACTCCTGGACAGGTGAGGGCTGCTCAGATGCTCAGGTGTGGACCGCAAGAGCCCTAGGACCTACTTTATTGGGGAAATCGACCCTCCTGGGCTCTCCTGAGGGATTTTTCTCCACCAAGAGGTGGCACAGAGCCGTCTGCAAAACATGATGACGTCACGAGCCCTCAAATGTCCCCGACACCATTTTCCACAACATGGCAGTCCTGGCATGTTCTTGACTGCTGCATGAGTGTCACCCTGGAGAGCACTTCGTAACGCCCCGAGAAGCCACTGGGGGGTTGACAGCCAGGGTGCAGGCGCTTGGCAGACCCTCACCCAGGTGCCACAGCTACAGGAAGCAGAAGAGGTCTTGGTGGCTCTGCACCCACGTGACTGAGTCAGTCCAGGAACAAGAGCCACGTCAGCAGAACCAGGGAGAGTGCCATGGGAGGGCGAGATTCCCTGGCAAGATGTCACTGGTGAGCTTTGTGACAAAGCCACTTTAGAAATCTCCATCATCCTGTGGTTTTCAGCCACAGAGGAAGGAGGACAGGAGAATCCGCCTCCCCGGAGCAGCTCGCACCCTGGCTGTTGTCTAGGGTGGTCGCCTGGCTGGGCAGCTCAATCTGGTTTTGTTACTGTAACAGGACACCTGCAACCCGGAGGCTTATAAAGAAAGAGGGTTATTTTGACTCACAGTTCTGGAGGCTAAGAAGTCCAAGACTGGGCAGTGCATCTGGTGAGGGCCCCAGGCCGCACCCCAGCAGGTCTGATGAAATGAAGGACAAGTGGGCACATGGAAGGGCAAAGGAGGCCACACTCCCTCAAGAGCTGAGCCATTCCTGCAGAAAGAGCATCAAGCCACACAGGGGCTCCATCCCAGGAGCAGAGTGGGACGGGGAACGGGAGACACGGGTCAAAGGGCACAAAGCTCCAGGTGGACGGGGAAAGCGTTCCAGCCAATCATGTGCCACGTGGTGACTGTGGTCAAAAGTAACGCGCTGTGCACTCCAAGGTCCCTCGGAAGAGCCTGGTTTTAGATACTCTTCCTGCAAAAAACGATGAGTAGGTAAAGTGATGAATACATTAGTTAGCTTGAGTTGACATTTTACAAAGTCCGTGTGTATCAAAAGGTTACATTGTGCCCCATAGATATACACAATCATTGTTTGTCAGGTAAGAATTGATTAATTTTAAAAATTAAAAACTAAAATTGTCCTTCAAGAGGGAAAACCTGAGCTCTTCTTCAGAACAACACCCTTCTGCACACCACGCATGCCAACGCCCTCCTGTCCCCTCTGCTGATTCTGGCTTCCACATACGGGAGGTCACGTGGCCTTTGTTCTCCTGGGCCGGGCTTATTTCATTTAGCAGATTTCCTGCAGGTTCATGCATGCAGGTGCCCATGACGGAGTTTCCCTATTTTTCGGGTGAATCGCGTTCCACGGTGCACGCCCCTCACATGTCCTTCACCGGTTCTCCTGGTGACGGAAGGTGCTTTGATCCCGGGTCTTGGCTTCATGAACCTGGGAGTGTGCTGACTTCCATGCACTGACTTGGCTTCCCTCCAGGTGTTCCCAGGCCTGCTGGGTCAGATGGCTCTATCTTTGAGTTTTTGAGGAAATTCCAGCTGTTTTCCATAATGTCCGGACTCATTTACACACCCACTGGGGGTGCAAGGGCTCCCAGCGCCACGTACCTCCTGTCCTGGTGGCAGAGGTCTAGCCGGTGCTCAGTGCGGCCTTGTTGGTCTTCCTGTTCAGGTTTGACCGTTGGTCAGGTTAGCAGTCCAACCTGACCGTGCGTCCAGACTGCCTGGCCCCAGCCCAGCTGCCGACCCCCGAGACTGGGTTTCCCTGCTGACAAGCGGGGTGCTCAGGAGTGTCTGTGAGCACCTTTATCCGGGTGAGCTCTGCCGTATGACGCCTGCACGTAACTCTCCGCTGACTCAGGTTAGCTATGGTTATTTACCCGCCCAGCAGTACTGTTCGGATGAAAGGAGGCAGGAAATGAGGGTCCACTGGAGTCCTTCCCCTGACCAGAGCTCTCCTCGCTCTCAGACAAAAAAGCTGAAGTCCTGAAAATCTCCCCAAAGGCCACGGCTGGACTGATCCATTCTCCCCGCGGGTCTCTCCTCTGCATCCGTGTGTCCACCTGGTCCAGCCTGGTGGTCCTCTGAGCATCCTAGCACATGCCAGCACTCTCTCTCCAGGGGCCCTGGGCACTGGTTCCCAGGCGGCCAGTGGGCTCTTCCCATCAGATACCACCTTCTCCACGAGGCTCCTCTTGACCATGCTGGTCAGTGTTAGCGTCCTACTGCTGTCCTCTGGCTTCACTCTGTCCATGGAGAGCGGGGCCGTGGCTGTCCTCCACGGTGGAGCGCACTGCCCAGGGGTCCTGAGAGCTGAGCGTGGCCGGGAGGTCACCGCACACTCACTTTTCTCTCACAGTGTCATAATCACCTAGGTCTTTGTGGCTTAAAATAAGAAACGTTTGCTCTCTCGCAGCCTCTGTGGCTCCAGACTTGGGGCGTGGCCTGGCTGGGTGGTTCTGTCTCTGGGTCTTTCCTGTCATTTCTGTGAAGGGGCCACAGGCCAGACTGACTGTGACCACGCCAGGGCTGGAGGATCTGACTCCAGGAGGCTCACTCACTGCCGGATGGCAGCCCTCGGTTCCTGGCTGGCCCTTGGCAGGAGACCCCACTCATCATAGTGGGCCTCAGCAGAGCCGTGGCTGTCCCCGCATCCGGGTGGCTGTCCCCGCCCAGAGACAGACCAAGACAGAGGCACAGGTCCCTTATGAGCCAGTCGGAGTCACGTTGTATCACTTGCGCCATGTTCTGTTGGCCACATCAACACTGCCACCGCTGGGAGGGCGTGACCACGGGGGAGGGCTCCCTGGGGCCCTCTGGCACTGGCTACCACAGAGGCGCTCCTCTTGGTGCTGGTCCCAGGCGTGGCAGGGGAGGGTTCTCTCTGCCTCTGCGGCTCCAGTGTCCTGCGTTGGCACAGCTAAGGTCGCTGGGGTTTTGTGATAGAATAATACATGTCATCTCAGGACAAGCCAGGAGGACAGCAAGTAAGCAGCAGATACCAACTGTGCCCTCTAGACCAGGGTCCTGGCCAGAAGTGTTCCCACGAGGGTGACCAGGCCGGACTGTTGTCCAGGAGAGTCACCCGGCTTTGGTGTTGAGATGGGTCAGGAGGGAGAGAGGTGCTGGTGACATGGACCAAGGTGGAGACCTGTGACCGTGGACAGGGCTCTACTGTGGACGTCACCTTCCGCTTGGAAGAGATGGGGCAGGTGGCATGGGCACGACGTGTCTGGACTCAGTGTGACTTAGAGGACGGGTGTCCCCGGTCCTACCGTGATGAAGAGCCACCCCGGGAGGTCACCAGGACTGGCCTGCCTCTGAGCAACCGTCTCTCCCCCACGGCGGTGGGGCTCGGCCCGCGAGGTGCTCTGGCGGGTGACCTATCCATGCGTCTTCTCATCCTCTCGATCTGTTTCTTTTGCCCCAAAGCCCAGAAGAGGTCATCCCAGGACGTGGAGCCGGGCCAGAGTGCTGCTCAGCCATCACCCCCCGCCGGGAAGCACCTCTGTGGTCACACACCCACGATGCGAGGGGCTGTTTGTCACACAGCAACGCACGGTTCCCTAATGTGGCTTTACAGGTAACGTCAACCCAGTCTGTGGCTCCCGGGCCCTTCCCAGCCAGTTGGAGAGGGTGGGTGCTCACCTGTCAACCAGGGCCCACCAACAGTTCCCCTAGAACAAGAGCCCAGATTTGATCTTTTCCAAAAATCTCCTCTGGTGTCTTCCTAAGCTGTGGGTCAAAAGCATCAATCCCCGAGTGGCCCTGACTTCCCCTGATAGCCGTGTCCGAGGCAAGCTGTTGGCCCAGCATGTCTTGACCAGCTTCTCTGAGCTCCTCCCACCTCTGTGTGCCAAGGCAAAAGACGCTGTTTACCAACCTGGGGTCTGGAGAGGTGAGTGTGAGGGCTGGCCCAACGCAGCCACAGTGGGACCTGGGGCCACTGCAGATCCCCGCAGAGCTTCGGTGGGCCCATCTGCAGAGGATAAGGCAGTCTTGGGGTGTTGTAAGGTTCAGGCGACATGGTGTGTTTTAGTCAGCTCTTCTCACGCTGTGACTAAAGGACGCGACCAGCACAGTTGTAGAGGAGGAAAGGTTTATTCAGGGGCTCAGGGTTTCAGAGGTCTCAGTCCATAGACAGCAGGCTCCATTCCCCAGGGCTGGAGTGAGGCAGGACATCATGGCGGAGAGTGTGGCAGAGGGAAGCAGCTCACATGGTGATCAGGAAGGGGACTCCACTCTCTAGAAACAGAATACACACCCACAGCCTCGCCCCCAGCCCACCTCCTCCAGCCTCACGGCCACTTCAGTCACCACTGGGTCCACCCACCAGGGGAACTCACTGACGGTGAGGGCTCTCACAACCCGCCACCCCCCCTCTGACCTCCCTGCCGTGTCTCTCACGTGAGCTCTGGGGACACCTCACGTCCACACCACAACACGGTCCTTGTTTCTGCACGCGACAGACACCAGCAGTGTTGGCCAAGCCCAGGCTGGGATGCTGGGGAGCTGGGGTGCTGGGGGTGCTAGGGGTGCTGGGGTGCTGGGGAGCTGGGGTGCTGGGGGTCCTGGGGTACTGGGAGTTCTGGGGGTGCTGGGGTGCTGGAGTGCTAGAGTGCTGGGAGTGCTGGGGGTGCTGGGGAGCTGGGGTGCTGGGGTACTGAGGTGCTGGGGTGCTGAGGTGCTGGGGTGCTGGGCGTGCTGGGGTGCTGGGGGTGCTGGGATACTGGGGGTGCTGGGGGTGCTGGGGGTGCTGGGTGCTGGATGCTGGGGGTGCTGAAGTGCTGGGGTGCTGGGGGTGCTGGGTGCTGGATGCTAGGGGTGCTAAGTGCTGGGGTGCTGGGGGTGCTAGGGGTCCTGGGGTACTGGAAGTACTGGGGTGCTTGGGATGCTGGGTGCTGGGGTGGGTGCTGGGGGTGCTGGGTGCTGGGGTGCTGGGGGTGCTGGGTGCTGGGGGTGCTGGGGTGCTGGGGGTGCTGGATGCTGGGGGTGCTGGGGTGCAATCTGCACACTGCACTAAGCCTGGATTGCTCCCCGCTGTTCCGCGCAGGCCGGCTGCTCTGGGCTTGGGTGTCACCTGTAGAGAAGGATCGGTCATTGTGGGGAGATTCCGTGACAGAGCCTTCGCGTACCTGAAGGACAGCAGATGCTTCCTGTTTCGTCGCCGGCCCCTCCCCGTGGCCAGTGGAGAAGGGAAATGAGAGGTGCTGGCCGGGGCCGTGGACTTAAGATTCATAGAAGAGTCTAGAACTTGTCCCCCCAGATGGAAAATCAGACCGAGTAGGGTGGGCACGGACAGCACCCAGGCCCGTCCACCCCTGCTTGCTTCTGTGAGGGGTCTTATTGGAGCTCAGCCCCACTTGTTCTTTCCCACGTTGCCCCTGGCTCTTGCCCTCTGCAAGCACAGAGTGGAGCTGGGCAGAGGCTGTAGGGACCTCAAACCTACGATGATTACTGGCTGGACTTTTTGGCAAAGCTCGTTGACCTCTGCTGTAGGCCAGCAGAGAGGGGACGGGCTCTGAGTGTGGGAGAGAGGACCACCAGAAGACAGCCAGGGGGAAGCAGCCGGGGCCGAGGAGGGACGGGGAAAGGCAGGGCAGGCAGGAGATGAGGGAGCCCTTTAGGCAGTAGGGAGCCACTGCAGGCTGTGGAGCAGGGGGGGCGTGTTTGCTGTCGACTCAATGTGATTATTAGAGGGGCTTAACAGAATCATCTGCTTCTCAATTTGACCAAGAGCTTTCATTTTGCTGTAAACAGGCGGAACAGATGGGAAGCCCGCGAAGCAGTTGCTGGTTTGGAATGGGGTGTTGGCTTCAAGAGGAGCAGCTGTGACCTGCTTGCCTACTCCCTGGTGGAAGCAGTCACCTCTGCAAAGGCCAGACTCCCGTTGGCTGTGGAGCCGCCCTTTCCCCTCGGTAGGTCCCAGGATGGGACGTGGCCACCAATGCTGAGCTTCTCTACCTCCGGCTCCTGGAACGCCACGGCTCTGCCTGGGGGGCATCATGAGCCAACTTGTGCCCGACTTTCCCGGAGGGTGTGCGAGATGCTGTTTCTCTCAGGTTTATTTCACCCTGTGTGTGTGCATGCGGGTGTGTATGTGTGTGCAAATGACGATTAATGACCATCTCGCAGGACATTCTTGTTCTGAGAAATGCGTTCAACCACCCCCTGTTTGGGTGGCCGGGTGGAGGGGGAGCTGTGGGTAGCCTCCTCCTCTGTCCCACTGATGCAGACTGGTGGGTGCAGCATCTCCAACAGAGCTTTGCCGTTCTCCAGATAATTTATGCACATGTTGATTTCTACATCTGCAAGTGGCTTCTGCTTGATTAGCAATTTAAATGGAAATTTTCTAAACACAATGAATTGGCACCTGATTTGCATTTCTTGTCAATTATCTGTGGCCTTAACTCCTGGCCCAGAAAACATTCCAGCTGCAGACTCAGTGGAGGCCTGACACTGTTTGGAGGATGAGAGTGATCTATGGACATCTTGGTCACTCCACTCTGAAGGTCTCAGAGGCCTCAGGAGCATGAAGCCAGAGGACAAGACGGCTTCCATCCAGCCCCGGGGCCTGCGGGTGGAGGTCCCATCCCGGGAGGGCAGCTTCCTCACCTCTGTTTTCTCGTCTGTTCTTCAGACCCACACGGGGCTAGTCTGGACTCCTCTTTCTGCCTGGAAGGGTCAGACAGGCTCAGCCTCCATTTCCTCTCTGTGGTCACATCCAGAAGGGCCCTGAAGGAGGCTGACAGACCCACACACTTGTTCCCCACCTTCTGCCTGGGCCCAGGTCACCTCTAGGATTCCCAGTCCCGTGTCAAGATCCAGCAGCACCTGCCTTGGCAGAAGCTTGTCCTGGGCCCTGGAGACCCAGAGCTGATGGACTTCCACAGTCCCTGTCCCTTGAGTCGCTCAGGCCAGAGCAGCAACTGGTCCTTCAGTGGATAATGGAGCAGGCACCAAAGACCCTGGGAGGCCTCTCTCATGGGGAGATGCTAAGGAGAGGGCTGGGGAGCGACTCCCCTGAGTCTAGCTTTAGGCAAGCATGCTGCTGTTTGGTGGCCCTCAGAACTGGGCTTTAGGAAGCAAGGGGGAGCAGTCCCAGGGGTGGGCAGGCGTGTGGGCACAGAGACACGGGACAGGGATGGGCCGCACCCTCCTTGCAGGGAGCTGAATCATAATGTGGGCGTGGATAGGTTCAAGGGTTCTGGGGACCAGGGGCAGCTGGTCCCCCTTCCCGCCCTGTCATCTACGGGGTGTGTGGGCCTCTGGCAAGAGACTTAAAGTCACTCCACAGGCTCCTTTCCCTGCACAGCAGCTCCAGGATTGTGGCCAGGATGAAGGAATGGCCGCACTCCAGCCCTGGCACAGAGCGCAGTGGGCGCCCGTGTAGAGGACGGAGCGGGCGGGCGTCGTGCTAACCTCTCCCAGAGTCAGTCGGAGTGCAGCCTGGAGCAGGCGCTCAGTCCAAGAGGTGTCCCGTGGCCACTGGAGCTCCCTCGAGTCCATATTTAAGCAGCAGCATTACATGGAGGCGGGCCTGCGTCTGGCCGTTCTGCACGGGCTCCTGCCTCCACTGCCCGTCCTGGCTGCAGGTCCCCAGGAAAGGAGAACGTTCGCTTTGCAGATTTGCTTCATCTGTGGAGTCCGTAGAAGTTCGTCAGCATGTTCTCCCTGGGTTAAGGAAACAGCGGTCCTTTATCTGAGGCAGAAGTGGAACACATCCACTAAGGAATCTAGACGATGAGTTTGTTCTTAAGTAGAAAACGGAAAACAAGCAGAATCTTCAGCCGTTGGAGGTGTGGACTTGGTGGTCAACCTCATGGGGCTGATGAAGGTTTTCATATTTCACAGCAGTAAACAGGTGAGAATGTGCGGCTCTCACAGGAGACTGCAGGAAACCGAGTCCATCTGCCCGCGCTGGTAGTGAGGTCCGGGTCCCAGGGTCGGGCAGCCTCCCCGCCTCGCAGAGGAGACGCAGAAGAAACCGAGGCAGGACGAGCAGGGAGTCTGCCTGGGCAGGAGTCCTGGAGTCCCACCATCTAGGGGAGCGAGCGGCATCGGCCACCAAGCAGAGAAGAAGTCGGGGTTACCACAGCCCAGAACCCTGGGGAGCAGCCCCATGTTGTCCCTAAGGAAAAGAAGGAGAGGAGGCTCCATGTCCCTGAAATGCCCCATTAGAACCTGGCCCAGGCCAGGGAGCAGAGACTGCCCGGCAGGAGACGTCCCTGGGGGCCAGGAACAGGTAGAGGGAGCAGTGTCTGCAAGGGCTGCGTTTTGCAGGGCCACCAGGACACTCCTGGGAGGCTGGCCCAGCAAGCGCACCGAGCCAGCCAAGAGCCAGGCTGAGGATGTCACTGCAGCTCCCTCCCTCAGTGGGGCTGCCAGGAACACATGCCACTCATCCAGCCCGTCACCTGGACCAAGGGCCATGAGGGGGAGGAGGTGGGGCTTGGAGAAGCACCAGGAGGGACCCAGGTGCAGTGTCAGCCTGTGGCCGCCCACCCCTGCCCTGAGCAGCTCTCAGCAGAGCCTCACCCCTCCTGCGCGGCCTGGGGGGGGGGTAGCTTTGGCTCCCTTGGCCTCCTGCCCCACTGCCCTGGCAAAATTGGGCTGAGGACCTCCCAAGTCCCCACCCTACAGAGGTCTGGGGAGAAGGCACCAGGCACCGGTTAGAGCTTGCTGGCTCACTGGGGTTCCCTGGAGCTGGGACACGTCCTCTGTGGAGGGGACGCTGGCTGGCCGGGGCTGGTGCCAGGGTCTGCTTGTGCTGGATGAAGCTGACGGCTGAATCCTGGCTGCTGCGGGGGTGCAGGGCCATCAGGTGGGGAGCTGCCGCCAGCAACAGAGAGCAGACAGGACGGCCACCCTCGTCCCTCCTCCCGCCTTCCTGTGACCCTCTGACACTCACCACCACAGGGAGCAGCTGGCAGCTTGGGAGCCGGGTCCACAGGGCTCCAACCTCGGTGCCATACACAGAGCACCCGAGCGGGTATGCGGAGGACGCGAGCCCTCAAGTGCCCACTCTTGGTGACGTGAGGCACATGTGTGAGCACAGGAGGGGGACCAGAGGTCAGAAACCCGAGGGTGGACTCAGGGGCAGAGGGCATGGGAAGCTCTGGTGCTCCCAGGCTTTGGAAACTTCTCCACGGCCAACGTCATCAGTGCCTTGTTTGTATGACATACACATGTACACACAGACTCATATGCACACATATGTGTGTGTGCGTGTATATATGTACATATATGTAAACACTCTTTTTAAGTAGCTGTAAACACGTGACATTGGACACATGGAGAAAGCAGGCTCACAGAAGACTTCTCCTTGGAAGAAGAATCCAGAGAGAAATTCCCCTTCTGAGACTCCGTAGAGGGCCCAAGGGTGCAAGTCCGAGGTCCTGGGTGGCCGTCGGGGTGGCCCCAGCTGTGTGTGCTCAGGCTCAGCCATCCCTCCTCCGCCCGCAGGCCTGCGGCGCCCGCCGAGGCTCCTGTGGAACCAGTGTCCATCTTCCCTGGCGCGTCCTCCTGCTTGGTTGCCATGGTGACGCCAGGCCAGAATCTGGGGAGGTTGGGCACAGGGCAGTGGGCGCCTTCTCCTTTCACCAAGCCTTGGGGCTTCCCAGATGGCCTCCTGCTGCTGACCACAGTGCCTTACCCTGCTTCACTCTCTTCCCCCTCCCCCCTCCCTCCCTCCCCCTCTCCCTCCCCCTCCCTCCCTCCCTCCCCCTCTCCTTCTCTCTCTTCTTTCAGAAAGAGAAGACTGGCTGCCCCACTCTCCAAAGCCAGCAGCGCCTGCTACCCACCTACCCAGGTGCCACCTGTGTGCACTCAGGGTCTCCACAAGCACACAGGCATCTTCAGGCCACTTGTGCTCACAGCTAGCCGCAGAGCCACAGGTCCTGGTGGACCAGAGCTGGACGTGACCCTGGGCTGTTCCTCACTCAGCAAGCTCCCAGCACCCACCCCCACCCGCCTGTGTCTCCCAGATCCCCAAGAGCCGGACTCAGGAGTCAGGGCGAGGCCGGGAGGACCCACGCCTGCTCCAGCCACAGTGTCAGGGAGGCGCAGGGGCTCACCAAGCCCGCCCCTGCTAGGACGGCACAGGAGCTCCTGGGCCCATGAGCCCAAGCCCCAGGGGCCCAGAGGACCCGGACTGTGAGTGTGCGGTCAGGGCCGAGCCTGGGCCATGGCTCCCTGTCCTGCTCTCCCAGACTGTCCTCTGGGAAAGAAGCCCCAGGAAGCCCTGGCCAGGCGGAGCAGTGTGCCCTCCACCTCTCGGCCGGGACACTCCAATCCTCAGATCGTCTGCGAGTTCGACAACTGCAGACCCCACCCCACAACGCCCGGGAAGCTCCGGGGCCTGTGTGTTTGGGAGCCTCAGGAACAACCAGAAAGCGCAGTGGCTGAGTGCCCAGCCACCTGCCCTCAGACGGACCCAGGTGCTCCCGGAATATTGAAAATGATGCAAAATGCCCAAAGCAGTCACTGCGTTTGGGTGTAGTTCTCAAGTGCCAGGTCTTTTATTGAAGACACTGTTTTATGCTTTTAACAGCCTGACCATGTGACAAGGGACACTAGGCGTGACAACATCCCCGCATCTGGCCCTGCAGGTTCAGCTCCTGGTGGCTGTGTGACCAGCAGGGTGTGGCCAGCGGCCCCCCTGGCCTGCCCCCAGGGTGGTCTGCTGAAGCTCCGTCTGGAGGGCTCCAGACAGGTGGGAGGAGACCCAGCCTAGGGTCACGTCCCTCCCACCACCACGTCCTGGCCATGACTGCATCTGGGCCCTTGTCAGGAGCCTCTACCTGTGTAGGGCCACACACAAGAGACGATGGACAGCAGCTCCCAGACACCACCCTGTCCCCAGGCCTGTTTGGCCTCTGGTGCTGACACTATCAGCTGGGTCCCAGGCCCTCTCCCCAGGCCCCCGACGGGCTGACGCTGTGCTGGGCCAGTTGGCAGTAGATGGCCCCCGGGAATCCGTCATGAGGCAGTTGGGCAAGTCCCCAGCAGTTCAGCGGCCACTCCCTGGGCTGCGACTCCTGTGGAGAGGACAGAGTGCTGGGCACATCACCTCTCCGTCCATTGCTCATCAAGTTCAAAAGGGCAGTCTGCTCTCTAACCCAGCCGTCCCTCCCCGCAGCTCCGCCCTGGGCACTGCCTTCTGCCACAGAGACCCCCGGGGGACATGTTCAGATGCTTGGCCTCTGGGGAATCCCTCAGCTCGAGGGTGGCGGGACCTGGCGTCCCTCACACTGAGCAGCCCCACAAACCTGGACACCACGTGAGCATGGGGCCCGGGCTCTGATGCACCCTGTATCCCACCCCAGGCTTTCCTCAGTCCACACGGTGGGCAGATCGGCCGAGGTGGCCCTGCTCCCGACAGAGGCAGCCTGTGCCCGAGCATAAGGCTTGGACAGGGAGTGCCAGCAGGCGGCTCTGGAGCGGGGGACAGCGAGGGGATGCAGTCCTGTAGGTGGTCTCTAGGGGGTAGCAGTGACACCAGCGGAAGCAGCCAGCATCTAGGAGGCTGACAGCATTGCCATCCTCCACTATCCCTGTGATGAGAACTGGGGCTGGTGCTGAGCCTCCCAGTTCCTGGGACCTTACTGAAATCTTGCCCAGTGAGGGTGTCCAGCCATCTTTTGTTTGTCTGAAATCTCCAACAACTTTCTGGTGAACTCCTTTTCTACATAAGGCAACAAGAGTCAGTTTTTATTTGCACCCCAGAAGCTGGCTGATCCTTGCATTGTAGAGCAATGGCCCCGGGGCAACCCAATTCCTAGTTGCCCCAGGGCCTTTGCACATGTTGAAGCATGGCTGCCTCCTCTTTCTTTAGGTCTCAGCCTCATCTCTTGTCCAATCAATTGCTTCCCCAGGAGCTCCCCAGTGCAGCACATTGATGGTCTCCAGTGCAACTATCAGGCACCTGCCCAACTCCTCTGCAGGGAGGGGACTGTTCATTTTTCCTCTTTCTTGTGTCCTTCAGACCCAGCATCCCCAATAAATGGCACAGGTTGGCTCCCTGTGGCTTGGGAAGCCCAAATGTCACACTCTGCCACAGGTCCTCCTGCAGATGAGCTCCAAGCCTCTTTTCTGTCTGACTTTGCACTTGATAGTGCAGGAAGATCTCCACTCCCTGAGCGAGAAGCTGCTCTGGGCAGGGGCTCTGTGGCTAGAGCCAGGCAGGAATTCTCCTGGGTTTCTCCCAAGCTGGAAAAAAGCCAAGGTGAGGACCTCCTGTGTGTTCCATTCCTGCAGCCTCGCCACAACTGGAGCCCGGCTCACCGCGGACCGGCCTCACCCCAGGCTCAGGGCACCGAAATCAAGCAGCATAGAGAGACTCAGCAGAGAGCAGGAAAGACAGAGAACACAGAGGAGCTGACCCGAGTCATCAGCTGGGTTTGTTCTTAAAAGTAATTTGGTAAAGAAAAGAATAAACAGCTTCTTAGTACAAAAAACCAAGGTGACAAGTACATGGTTTATTCTTTGTTATACTAAATATACATGGACTAAATTCTTCTCCAAAGGGCAACTCAGATTGAGTTTTTTCAGCCTGAAGATATTCTGCTAATAAGGCACATCTGAATATAAAATGGCCCAGAAAGGTTAAAAATTAAAAAAAAAAACAAGGCAAAGATATATTTAGCAAACAAAAATGAAAAGAAACAGAAATAAAAGTGTTCAAAAAGAAGAGAGAGAGGCAGAGAAAACGCATTAAGTAGGTGAAAAGCCCTGATCTGATATTAGTAAGATTCAGCTAAAGAACAGGGTCCTGGTTATGGATTCTCAGATGTAAGTAAATTGTAATCTCGTAGCAGAGATTTCAAAGGCTCAGGAGACTTTCCACCAAAGCCAGGCCGGGTAGACAATTTTTTACACAATTGTCACTTTATGGCAAAACAAGCAGAAAGAACGGAGGTGAGGATATACTAGACTTAAAAATCTCAAGTAGCAAGGTGCCTCTCTGTGTAACCATGACTCAAACTCTTTTTGTTTTTAAAAGAAAATGCAAAGGAGCATGGATGTGAAGCAGCCACCTACCAGCTACAAAGATGATTCACTGAAATCAGAACGAGGTTAAACAAAACAAAAATCATCCTCAAAAAATTAAGTCCACACACTGCACGACATGGAAACTACACTGATGATCTAATGGGGCAAAACCACTCTTGTTGTATTTTTTTTTTACATTATATGAATTTAAATTATTTGAACAAATTCCTACAGGACCCTCCACTGGGCTGATGAAGCCTGCAGTAAACTTGACATGTTAATTTGGGAAGAATTGACATTAACAAGTTTTTCCTACCCAGTGAAGGATGTTCAGTCTATTTTTTAGAAAACCTTTCGCATTTTCTTCAGGCTGGTCAATAAGTTTTGCAGAGCTGGCAGGATTCCCTTCTGAGGACTTACAGGACAAAGCAAAAAGGGAAACTGTGCCTATCACACTCACAAATAGAACCCTAGTTAAGACAAACAAACAAACAAACAAACAACAGAGTCCCTATGGGGACAGCGGGTCATCTAGGCCCAGAGCCTTCCCGTGGGGCTTGGCCACGTGGGATTTATGTGAACCGGTGGGCACGAGCCCTTGGTCTTTGTGTCAGGAGACATGGCTCTTGTCCACCCCTCCCCACTGACCTGGGGCACACTGGGGATCTGGTCATCCTGCACGTCTCTGATTTGCTCCGCGTTACCTGGGGACACCTCAAGGAGACGGTCACTAGAGAATAACTAAAACTGGAGACAAAGAGGCCCCAACAACCGTCCAACAGAGGGACTGTCCACGTCAGAGGGGTGCCCCCATGGGCTAGGTCAAACCTGCAGAATCTGCTACACCAAGAAGACACCAGGCCCCGTTCAGACTGACGCGTTTCAGACACAAACCCTAAAGAGGAAGGTCTGGAAAGGGGGTTCCGGAGTCCAGGTGCCCGCTAGCCGTCAAGCCACCTTTTCCTGGGCACCCAGGCTTCGTCCTCAAGGGCCTCTGGACGGCCACTTCCCGGGGGCTCAGGACTTCAGACGGAGATTCTTCCTCTGTCCTGCTGGACCAGCGGCCACAGTGGGAGTCGGGCTCAAGACTTCTCAGACCAGGTGTCCTGGGGCCGGCTGCCTCTGCTGCCCTCGGGTGGCTACGGGGCAGTGGGCCAGTGGCCCACAGTGCTGCTGGGTCCAGTCAAGGGCTGGGGCAGAAATCAGCCAACTCCAAGAGCCTCCTCCCTCAGCTGACCGTACCCTCTCCTTTTCTGTGTCCACGCAGCTGCTGTGGCCCATCTGGGGTGCCTGGACCCTTCCTGCCCCGAAGGCCTCCATGGCTGATGCCCACCTAATTTTAGGGGAATCCTCACCAAAGATCAAAGACACTCGTTTCTCTGCCAAGCCCCAAGTCATTCTCAAGTCTCCCTTTTTCAAAGGGAAAGATCCAGAATTCCAAGGGAACGAGCCAGGGGCTGTCAACACAGCCGTCATCTCCTGTCACTTCCACGGGACAACTTCCAGCTGGTTCTCATGGCTGTGGGAGCCCTCTACTGGGGGGTCCAACGGTCTCGTCCACTTGGGCTGCTGCCACCCACCGAGCGGCTGAAACAGCACACATTTAGTTTCTCACAGTCCGCAGGCCACGAGTTCAAGGTGAAGACAGAACAGGGCTGCTGTCTGCGCGGGCCTCTTCCTGGCTTTTAGACCACCCTCTCCCTGTGTCCTCCCACGGCCCTTCTTCTGTGGGTCCAGGAACAGAGGGGGGGGGGGAGACAGAGAGAGAGAGAGAGAGAGAGAGAGAGAGAGAGAGTCTCTTTTGTCTCTTTCTCTTCTTATAAGGACACTGATGCTATCAGATAAGGTCCCACCCTTGGATCTCATTTTACATTGTCTTAGTCCACTCCTCTGGCCAGGACAGAATACCTTAGACCAGGACATTTATTTATAAGGAACAGAAGTTTATTCCTTCTCGTTCTGGAGGCTGGAAGGCCAAGACCAAGGTGCTGGCAGGTCAGTGTCTGGGGAGGGCTCGATGTCTACTTCCAAGATGGCGCCTTGAGGCTGCATCCCCTGGAAGGCTGTGTCCCCACCTGGCAGAACACATGGAGGGACCATAGCAAACCTCGGTCACCTTCCAAGGCCCCCTCTCCTATGGGGGCAGAAACAATTCTTTTCCTTCCATCCTTCTAAGCTCCTGGCTGGGGACCCTGTAACAAAACACAGATAACAGGAGTGACCACAAGCAGAAGTTCACAAACAAGCGCATCAATCGAGTCAACAGAGTAAGGTACAGGCACGGAGGAAGCCCTGGGCAAGGTCCATGCGCATCCCTCTGGCCTGTCCCACGTCCACAGAAGGGGGAGGGAGAGCTTTCCCTGCAAGACCTGCCGCTCACCTGTCTTCAGCTCAGAAGAATACTTTGGCATGTCTGGGAGTGGCGCGTTCTGTTTTTCTGCATCCCAAGCACAGTCACATTGGGGGTAGGACCTCAGCATGTGAATTGTCTTTCGTTGCATTATAGGTACACAGAATATTGGAGTTTGTTTTGACATGATCGTATAAGCACGGACTATAGTTGCTCCACTTCAGTCTTGAGAACTTCCCCTTCCCCTCCCCTCCTCCACCCGGGTCCACAACGCTGTTCTTTAACTTGCTCATCAAACCAGGCAGAAGTGGGGAGAGTCCTCTCCACCACCTCATGTCAGGAGCTAAGGAGACAGATCCATTCAGGGTCAAGTCGTTTGGCCACAGCCACATCACAGCCCTGGCCTACTTGCTGTCCCGTATCGGTGCTGGCTACTGGTGGTTTCTGTCACCCTGCCCTCTCACCTTCGAGACTCTTCTCCACCCATCTCACTCAGCTCTGTGACCTAGGAGGACATTAGTGGCTTCTGCACTGGATTCCTTTGTCCTCTGGCTTCTGATTGGACTCACCCAACAAGAAACAGAGGTGGACAGTGACAAGAGAGGACGTATCCCCTGCCTTCTCCACGCCTGGCCGTGGCTCTGCAGGAGCTGGGCACCTCCCTGGCTGATGCTACTACTATCCTTCAATGGCCCCACATCAGGAAGGGTCCCCTAAGGCCACTCCTGCTTCTACAGCTCGTCCCCTCTCCCCCTCTCTTCAGCCAGCTGAAGCCACTTTCAAGGTTGTTGGATCTCAGGAGACTCATCCGATGCCTTCAGCTCCTTCTTAGGGCCCCTGGTTTTGAGTTATGCTAAAACCGTAACTAGCCCTAGAGAAGGAAGGTGCCAGCGTCTTTGTTACCTCCAACTTCTGTTCCCATCCCCAGAGCCCATGTGCTCTCTCTGCCAAGCACACTCGGAGACTCTCCAGCTCCAGACCTCGGGTAGCTCCATCGAGTCACCATGCCAACATCTCCAGTAGGTGAGGGCCCAGGGCTCCCGTTGAGGGGCTGGGGCTAGGGGCCCCTCTGTGGGTGAGAACCGGGGGAGGAGAGGTGACTCCTCAAGCAAAGCAGCCTGGCTCTAGCACGTGAAGCCCCGGGGAGAGGGCACCATGAAAATCGGATCCCAGGAAGGACACAGGGCGGGGGTCCAGGAGGACAGAGAGCTGGGTCTGCCGTCCCACCAGCAAGGGGGAAGCCTGTCCTCACCCGGTGGCCTTTCCCCAGGAGTCTCCCTGCAGAAGGCAGCAGGGCACAGCAGCCTCGCTGCACCTGGTCTGGGTGGCGGCTGAGACCTCCTTGGTCAAGAAACGCCCTTTTCAGGAACGAGGCTCCATCGGCTCCCCCTCCTCCTTTTCTTTCTTTTCCGCTCTGATTAGATTCTGTCGCCTTCAGTTCTTCAGCATCTATTTGCAGAGTGCTTGAGAGCAGCACGCGGAAGAAATACCTGAAGCCCAGAGAGGCAGACCGCTGTCCCCATGATCACGTCCCTGCAGCCTTCTGGACCTGTGGCCCGAACCTCAGGGAGGTCAGAATCCATCAGTAGGTCTGAGGACACATTTTCCTGCCTGTGACAGTTCCAGCAGCTGCCACACACCTCCTCCCTGCTGTCATGACAGCACCTCTGTGGACAAGGAGATGGAGCCAGGGTCTGAAGACACTGGGGTCCATGTGCCCTGGGACACCTGCAAAATATTATCTTTTCTCCATTTTTCTTTATCCAATATTTTAATTTATTTCAAGATCCAAACTGACTTCTTTCTACTCTTCAGTTCAGCTGGCCATGCCAATCTGTGTAACTCTCCTGCTTCTTTCCTCCTCTTGCCAACAGGACAGTCCAGCTACATGGTCTCTTTCCTGCATCCCATAAATGCTGTTTACTCCAGACTCCTTTGCAAAGCCAAGGAAACATATGGAATCTCTTTTCAAGAAAGTGAATACACACGACTGAATTCCATTTTATCTCAGGAGTTCACGGAAGCATGATGGAGCCCACCTAGGAACCGCCGAGGGCCAGAATTTCCCAATTTGTTATAGGAGAATGACCTGAATCAGAGTCCCCCTGGGTTGTTCCCAAGATTACATCAGAGTCATCAGAGATGAGTCCAAAATCTGGAGGGTTTATGAGCATCCTGAGCAACTTCATTCACAGTGAACTTTGAGAGGCATTATTAGGGACTCATCTTCTCCCAGACTCTGAGCTAATCTCTATTTCCAATGATTTTACTCTTAATGAATCTTTCCGGGCAGTGCTCTGTATACCAGTCAACACACTCATGATCCAATCTCTGCTTGACCATAGCTGTGGATGGAGAACTTGGATCATGTGCCATCTTGTTTTCCTTGACCCCCAGGCCAATTACATTGGGACATTTTAGTATTGTTATTCTTTGCAAGGTTTTGCTCTGGGATTATAACATGCCATTTGAACTATTTTCTTTGAAGCAGCTTTAATATTTGAGTTGCAATAAAAAAATGTCAAGTTTTTTTTTTAAATGAATGTTTTTTGCTTTTGTTTATATACAGTGATGAGAATTGAACCCAGGGGTCACACATGCCAGGCAAGTGTGCTACAGCTGAGCCATAGCCCCAGACCCCAAAATGACAAGTGTTCATCTGAGAATTAAGGCTAAGTCTTATTTCCATGAACAGCAGGTGAGGGCTGGGGATATAGCTCAGCATGAGCAAGGCCCAGGGTTCCATCCCCAGTGCCACAGGGGCAAAAAAAAGTAATATTACTTCTATTTCAAAGAGTAGTTTTTGTAGAATATACAAGTTACTTTAAATGAAAAAAAAATATATATATATATATGTATGGAATATTTAGAAACAGGGAAAGAATAGTGAAACAGGACTCCTTAGATTTTTTCAGTAGAACTACCCAAGTAGCAGAGGAGAGGAGACTTGTACCCACTGGGATCAACACCACAACATGAGGAGCTGCTTCCTATGGGGAGAATCTGGAAGTTTTGTGTTTCACCATACAAATTAGTGACAACAGGGTCTTCCTCAACATATCTATATTTTTAAATAGTGTATTTTCTCCTTAGAATTTCAAGTAAATTTGATGTCCCGTGAAGTTGCATCTAGGCACGGTTCTCTGAGGCCAGTTTGGGGAACTGCCCTTCAATCCTCCGAGCCTGTGTGGGCCAGAGACTGAATATCCACCTACAGACCTTCACGTCTGGTGTCCAGTGAGATGGGTGAGGAGGTGGGGCCTTGGGAAGTATTGGGGGCACCAAGTGGGGCTAGTGCCCTTAGAAAGGGCTGAAGGGACCAGAATTGGCTTCTTCTGCCGGGGGGTCATGGGGCACAGGCATCTACTCTGAACCAGGGGGCAGCCCCTCTTCAGACCCAGGCCTGCTGGCACCTTGAGGTGGGGCCGGCCCCCCCAGAACTGGGAGAAGTGCATTTCTATTGTTTCCAAGCCACTCAGCCTGGGGGACTGGCATGGCCACATGGATGGACTAAGACAAGGGACATTTCTGAATATGATTTTTCAGATTCCTCCCCTTACTATGTACCAGTGTATTTCCTTCCAGCCAGATGCTGGCCTGAACCCAAAGTCCTGGCCGCCCTTCACTGTTCTTGGTGGGTCCAGCAGGCAGGGCGCCTCTGTCTCCATTCTCCACGACAGCCCCAGCGAGCCAGCAGTCCCACAGTAGTTGGTGCTCAGTAAACACCTCCCAGGGGTGGCACCAAGGGTACCTGCCCACCCATCCTGGTGGGCCCAACACTGCCCGATGGGAGCCTCAGTTCCAAGAGGCCAGCCAGGGTGCTGCCCCGCCAGCTCCCTCCAGCTGGCTGCTCTGCCCTCTGCCACCCTGTCCTGGCGACACAGCTGCACAGCAAGCTGTGTGTGGCTGGAGGCTCGAATCGTCCCTCTCCCAAGCCACACTGATCATGCGAGTCACGCATGCTACCAGGGTGGCCTCTCCGGTTTGCCAGGGCCCGGTGGGCACCAAACGCAGACCAGGGTGGACGACCCACCCACTAGGGCTGCTTCCCGGGGAACCCACCTGATGAGCTCCCGGGAGACCTCTGTCTCGGCCACAGGAACAGGACGAGGGGCTGAGCCGTGCCCTGTGGGCGATGCTGCCGAGTGGTGTGCGACCTCCCCTGCTGGTCCAGTCCCTGTGGGGAGGGGTTCTAGGCTCTGGAAGGATGAGAAGCTTGGAAAACACCCACTCCACGTGGGCACAACGAACTGCGGTAGAAGGCCGCCCCTCCCGGGCCCTCCTGGTGGCCGCCAGGCGCTGGCCTCGCCACGTCCAGCCTGGACGTCGCTGTCTGCGTTGCTGAGTCTAGGCCCGGTGGCTCCTCGCGCCTCCTTTCTCTGCCACCAGCGGCCTCCAGGCAACCGCTTCCTCTGTTGGATGTCACCGGAACTCTCTCCTTCCCTTCCTGGCTGAACATTAGGCGCCCTTTATTTTTGAGAAAAAAAAAGATGCAATCCGCTTGATCGGAGGGAAGCAGATTGGACGCAAGAAACTGCACGATGTCAGGAAAGCCAGGCTCAGAGAGATTTGGGGACAGTGGTCATGATGGCAGTGGACATCCATGCTGAGGCTGGGCCAGGCGCCCCTGAGTACTCCGTGGGGGTGGACTCCCTGATTCTCAGGAGGGCCACAGGAGGTGGACTCCAGAGGTGTGTCCATCTTCCAATTGAGGAAATGGGGGAATCCTCACACCACCCATGGAATGTTGGGATAGTCCTGCACTTTTTCCTGGGGGGAACGGGGCCTAGAGATCGGGAAAGTCTTCATGACCACAGAGCCAACCACAGAATCCGGGATCCCAGCTCCATCTATCTGACTCCAGAGCCTCTGCTCTGGACTGCTCTGGGGTCGACACACGTGTGTGTGCACATGTGCACATGTGTGTGCATGGACGTGATCTGTGTGCACATGCATGTTTATAATTGCTCAAGCTAATGCCATTCCTGGCCCTTAATAATCTGACCTGCCCTGTATCCGGCTGGGGACAGGATTGCTGATCATAGCCCGAATGTTCCCTGCAATTCAACCATCATGTGCTTGCTGACCTGCAAGGTGTCCATCCATTAAGAAAAAAAGTCAGGCTGTGTTTCTTCCTTAATGTTTGGATTGATTTTGTGATGGGATTGTGGTTCTCTGGCAGTAGGTGGAGGGCAGTAGGTTTTTGTATTTTTTCTTACTCATAGGATTTCAAAGAGCACAACTTTTAACACTAAGTTTTAATTGTTTTCTGCTAAAGAGATTGTTTTTAAAAAGTTCAAATTTTTGTGTTTTAATTATAACCATGGTAAATTAACATTGTGACAACTTTTAGTTTTTTTGAAAATTAAAAATTAAATTAAGACATTGCCATATATGAAGTGTTGGGGGCAGAAACTCCTGGGCTTTTCAGTGGCCCAGTTTTCCTACGAGAACTTGGGTTGACTGGTGGTAAGGACACATTAGGACAGCAGGGACGTGTCCCACTTTGTCTGCGCAGACCCCAGGATTGCCCAAGGGCCTTGGCGTGAAGAGACATTACACTGCAGAGGCTCTCAAGGGCCCTGGCATCCCTCAAAGCCCCAAGCCTTCACTTCACCCCTGCCCATCCCCAAGGACAATGGTTACGCTGGAGTCCCTAAAGTCACCCCCAGGTCTACAACTCTCTAGGGCTGTGAGGACCGGCCTGCAGTCCAGCTCACAGCAAAGGCAGAAGACCAGACAACAGAGGGACGGTGCAGGAAGAGCCCGGGCAGAGGCCGGCACAGGCTCCAGGGTGCTCTTGACTGATAAAGAGGGAGGGACGTGCGGGAGCCGGTGGTGCGCTCAGGGACCGCGTGGAGCAAGCCCTGGACGGGCACAGCCCTCCATGCTCTTAGAAACCGAGGAAACGCACCCTTCAAGTAAGCCCCAGTGACCACTGACTAACATAATTACAGGCCAGAAGTCGGACCTGTGCGGCTTTGGGTCATTTTAGTGACTGTCAGTCCCAAACATAAGCGTACACAGAAAGACGATGGGTGACAGAGCTGGCAGGACAGGAGCCACCGTGGTGAGTGCTGGTGAGATGGAGGTTTGCTGCCCTCCACGCCCCGGGCAGGGCCCTGTCAGTGCCTGGCCTCCCACAGCCATCCAGCAGCCCCACTGGCTGGACGCTCTCACAGGAAGACTGCAGCCAGAGCTGTGGCCCCCACATCACTGAGGACAGCTGCAGCCCAGGTTCAGTGACCCCAGGGGCAAGGTCTGAGGGCCTCAGCTAACCGCCTCTCCAGGAAATGTGAGTCACGGTCACGAGCAAAACGTACAGCGAGCTCCCCTGCTCCCTCCCGTCTTCCAGAAAATGACTGAAGCACAGTCGTGGCAGATATTTGGACTTTTCAGAACAGTTTTTTTGTTTTGTTTTGTTTTTTTAATGAAATGTCACCCAAAACTATCCCAGACAGTGTCCATTTAAAAGCCTCTACTCGAATACCAACTGGAGCTTTTCTGAGCAGGGAAGGGCTATGGGGATGTTTGCTAGGTCAAGACTCCTGCAGGTCACAGGTCCACGTGACCAAGACACCGTCTCCTTTGATGTGTGCTGTGTCTCTGTTGCTGTTCTGCAGTTGCCCACGTAGTTAAGGTAGCCTAGACTCTGGGCACCCAAACTCTCCAGCTGTGCCTTGGTACTAGGGGACGGTCCACCTGCCTGGGTGAAGCCGTGCCCTTATCTGGACCTTCCCAGGGACTATAAGAAAGACCCCTCAGGTCTGGGGAGTCAAAGCAGGGACCTGGGAACCCCAGAGTCACTCCATTCATTGTTGCCTCCCCCCGGCTCCTTCCTGGCAATGGGCCTCTCTAGTTGTCCTGGGCTTCAGCCTAACGTCTTCATTGAGATTAGTCCAGTTGCACCAGACGGGTTTGCTGCGATGCTATTTGCAGACAGCCCAATCCCAAGGGGGGGGATCAAGGTGTCACTCAAAGGAGTCTGCTGCTCCTTCTCCTCCTGGCTGAACCGGAAGCCTCTGCTCCACTGCCTAGGACTGAGTGAGGGGCAGGGACTGCGGTGCCCACCCTGCCTGAGCATCCCTGGGGACGCCTGGGCGGGGAGGTGGTGTGCCGTGGGGATGCCCAGGGAAGAGGATCAGGGAGCTCACTCTTACAGGGTAGATGCCCCTAATTTGTGTCCACTAAAGGATAAAATCCTTGGTCAAGGCTGATGTCCCCTTCCCTGTCATCAGGCTCTCCCTTCTGGCTGAGGGGGTCACATCCTATCTTCAGCCCCCTGGGACTGCCCTGTCCATCCCCTCTGCACCCTGCACCTTCCTTGATGATTCTCCTTAGCATGGCCGATCACATTTTGAGGGTTCTATCTTCACCCCCAGCCTGGGCTTCAGAGTTTGCCTTTGTGGTAGGCTAATTGGAGTTGATTGCAACATTTTAGTTAACAAACAACTTTCAACTTTATAATTTTCATGCTTAACAAATCGTAGTCAAACCTACTTGATGACTAGGAGACAAAGAGGGTGTGTGTCTCTGATGAAGCGGATGAGGGGGACGTCCCCGTGTGTCTACCTGGAAGGGCCCACAGTGCACGCTGCCACGCACGGGCCACCCCTTTATCCATCACCTGCCCCATAGCACCTCGTAGTCTCTTGGATTGCTTTTTAATAGAAATCTACTTAACATTAACATTGTGTTATCAAGGGCTGGGGATGTGGCTCAAGCGGTAGCGAGCTCGCCTGGCATGCGTGCGGCCCGGGTTCGATCCTCAGCACCACATACAAACAAAGATGTTGTGTCAGCCAAAAACTAAAAAATAAATATTAAATAAATTTTTAAAAAAAACATTGTGTTATCAAAAACAATCTTTGAATACAAAGTAGTAAATCCTTGAAGTTCTAACACACTGTGGCTGAGAGGTGCTATCAATCGACTAGAGAATAATATTCATGGAATTAATGAAGCTCTGATTTATTCACTGATATTGGAATCTTCATGGATGGCCTTTTAAGTGAGTTGTATGATTTTAAGATTATAAATATAACTTTTCGATCTTCCACTTGAAGACAGGACATTGAGGCTCTTGTGTGTCTAAGAGAAAAGTCCTAGTGCGGTTACCACCTGGACTTGCCAGGGGTCTTGTTCTAGGCTGTGCTTTTGGATCACACCTGGACAGTTGCCTGCCTGTGCCTCCTGCCCCTCATCCACCCATCACCTCCTCCCCACTCCCCCACCCTTGCTCTTGCCCGTGATGTGGCTGCACCTGGAGTCAAGGAGCGGAGCCCAGATCTTCAGGGAGTCCACAGATGAGTGACAGGTGCAGCACCTCTGTTTAAAGAGATGGCGTACTCTTCCCAGAATTCCCCTGAACGCCTTCCTCTGTTACAAACTTGGACTATCGTGTGGTGACGCTGGAGCTCGGGTGAATGGCTTAGCCACATGCCGGGGCCTGCGTGGGCAGCACGAGCCATGACTTGGCAAGAAAGCGAGAGGAAGGCCTGGCAAGGCTGGGGTCGCTGCAGAGCCCCCGCCATGCCAACCAGAGGGTGCAGTGGTCAGTCAGGGAGAGAGGACGGCAAGGACTCGGGAGAAGATGGGACTGCCTGAACAAAGGGCCCTGAAGACCCTCTGGGGCACCAGACGGAAACAGAGAAGAGGAAGAAAGGGAAGGAGGAGGAAAGGAAATTGGAGATCTGCAAAAAGGGCGGGGTGGGGAATAATAGGGAGAGAGGACCAGCCCCGGGAAGAAAGGGAGGAGGATTCACTGTCTAAACATGTGCAAGCACTTAACTCCCCACCAGGGGGCAGACTCTGAGTGGGGAGAAGCATCTTGGACACACTGCAGGCTTGTGCCCGTGTGCTCAGGGAGAACCTTGGGAGAACCTTGGGCCCGTTCAGATCTCCGAAGGTGTCTGTGAGTGAGTCAGGGGGTCCCTCCATGCAGATCGACACGGGTGAAGATCAATACCAGTGACAATGACTTGGTTGACCATCTGGGCATTCTTGATTGTTCCCTGAATGACAACGCGGATTCCAGCGGGCCGGCATCTGAGACGTGAAAGTGCATTCTGACCAGCAGTTCCTGTAAAGGGAGGGGTGGAGGAAGTGACCTGCGCACCAGAAGACCAACGATCCAGAGCGTCTCAAGAAACAAGGTCCACTGTGAGAAGAATATTCTTGGGCCACTTGTGTCCCAGCTCCTGTCAGGCCCTGCCTCGGACGCCGACTTCCCAGGGATTGGACCACGCTGCAGGTCAAGTTCAACACTAAAAGCAAGATGTCAGAAACCCTTTGCTGCAGAAGGTGTTCATCAGAACGACATCATCAGAAAGGGAGAGGAAAAGGTGTGAAAATCAGAGGACAGTGTGGCCCGAGTGACTATGGGGTGTGTGTCACGGGAGGCACGGGGGCCAGGACTCCCCGGACTTTTTCATGGCATTTTTAATCTCACCTAATAGTGATGATGACGGAAGTTTCTAAACTGGGGAAACTAAACAAATGCCTTTATCTTCAGCCCCTACTTAAGTCAAACTTGCTGACTCAGATCTTTGGGCCTTTACAACATGGGGTGGGGGGGGTAATGAGTTTACTGAAATGACTGTGGAGAGGGCAAAGGTCAATTTGAGAGGCACAGGGAAGATCAATACCAGTGACAATGACTTGGTTGACGCCCTAGGCATTCTTGATTGTTCCCTGAATGACAATGTTGTCTTCTACACATTCCATTCACCTCACAATTTCACTAAAAATTAAAAATAGTCTGGGAGCAGGATTCCTTAGGAAAATGTCCCTTCAACAAGAGGCCCTGAAGTTGCAGACCTGCCTGTCCGCTGCTGTCGCACATATTCAGCAGCGCGGACCGTGCTTCTGTCTGGGGCTGGTAAGAGGGCTGGTGTATAAACCACACAGTCCTGCTGAAGAACAGCAGGCCTTCGGGGACTGGGTCATTGGGCAATTGCCTGTGGTGTGAGCATCATCGAGGGCCCATGCAGACCCAAGTGACGTGACCCCTGGGCCCCGTTGTCCATGTGGACTGTCGTGACACAGTCAGACATCATCGGGCACACACAACACCCTTTAAAAATGAAAGGGAGCCTTTCTCCTACAGGAACCCCCCCCTAAGGGCCACGCTCCCTCCCGAGGTGGGGAATGTCCCCTCTCCTTCCTTGCTCTTGGTCTAAGTGCTGAGCCTGGCTTTGCCCATAGGAAGCCTGCTCTCAAGTCAGTTCCCTACCTACAGACCTCAACAGGAAGCCGCTTTCCCCACACTCTCGTGTGATAAGGTATTAATGATATGCAGATTAAATGTCGTTATGAAAGGCAATTTCCATTCACACGGCAGAAGGCAGAATTTTTAAGTAATGGCACAAAATGTCTGCATTATCCTGGGCACATTTCAGTCCACTGTCTTCTGTCTCAGGGTCAGCCCTGGGAGGGTCATTGGAACCACCAAGCGGAACTCCAGAGGTGGGGGAGGGGCAGTTACAGGTGTGGGAAGCCCCGTCTCTGGGCCTCCTCCTCCAGGGCAGAACTTCTAAATGTTAAAGTTCCTTTAACCTTGTCAGCCTGACCTTGAGGTAGCAGAACAGCAGCTCCAGAGGAAAATGAGGCTCTCCATAAATCTGCTCCTGGAAACGCTTCCCAAGCCCTGGATCCCAGTCAAGCTTGAAGGCTACTTTGATGGATCTCCTACAGCTGAACATGAATCACTTATTTATGAATATTCGACATTTGCCCATGTGGTAACTCACTCTCTGGACACGTGCTGTATTTATTTTAATTCTTTCTAGAATGCACTACAAAATGGAAGGCTTCTGAAATCTGCATGTCTAGGCCGGCATTCTTTTCTCTTTGTTCGTGCATTCACACACTAAACGGGGTCTTTTGGCTGCTTCGTTATTATGAAAATACTATTTTTACACATAGAGACAACAAATCCCAGCAGTACCTAAGGTTTAGGATGAGCCACGCGTCTCCTTTTCCATCCCTCCACATACTCAGTCCCACGGCCCAGAGATAACCACCAGCAACAGTGTCTTGAGAAGGCTTTTTGGAAAATTTCTGTATCTAACATCCTCATAACAGGTGCACACATACGTGTATACAGACACACCCATACAAATACATACATATGCACACAGGTACAAAGACCTACCTACGTGTAATCGAGATGGGAGCTTTCAAGTACCAGGCTTTTTAACTTAATAAAGTCTGGATCACCTCAGCCCTATGACACAGACAGATTCATCGAGTCCTTTATCAGTCCTGAGGTTTCCAATTGCGTCATTTAACAATATTGCTAGAGATGAACGTCTAGTTTCTAGCTAGCAAACCACTGTTCAGGGAAGGCTCCTGTCTGCAGGCGGTTCTGTGCCCCTGTATATCCAGGTGCTAACCTTGGTGTCCTGAATATGGTAAATATAAAAAATGAGTCTCGGCCCATTTTTAATATTTAAACTTGTGATGTTTTTGGCAAAGAAAAAGCTGATGTTTGCTATTTCAATTGTTCTGCCTGTCTAGCACTATAAGAAATCCTAACAATCACGTGGCACATGAAATTAAGAAATATTAGGTAAATAGGTTCGGGTCCCTTAGGAGAAAAGTGAGCTCTCTAAATCAGAGAAACTAAATGTGCTTGGTTTTGTTTTCTCTTGGTTGTCTTTTTTTTCCTAAGCCCTAACGGGATGAAACACGGCGGGCTAGTTTTCTGGAGCTCCTGTCTGAACTTGTGGGTCTTGCTTCTCCATCTGAGCCCAGTCATCATGGAAGGGATGCACTTGGCTGCCTCGGGGTCGACGAGATGCCAAGCTGCAGCTGGAGCAGGGAGCAGGAGCCGCCTTCAGGCCCTGGGTGTGCAGCGGTGCTGGGGACACCTTCAGGCCCTGGGTGTGCAGCGGTGCTGGGAGGCTGCAGGGCCCTGGGTGTGCAGCGGTGCTGGGAGGCTGCAGTCCCCACAGGGGAGCCTGAGGAGGCGGGCGGGGCTTCTGTCCGCAAGGTGATTCATCCCCCAATGCCCTTGGGACCCACTAGCTTCTTCCTTGCTCAAGAAAGATGGCAGGTTCTCTCTGGAGTGGGGCACTTTGGAGTTTCCTGACCTTGCGGTAGCCCTTCTAGGCTTCCCATGCTGCCCGCCAGGGAGAATACCGCCCTTCCTGGCTTTCGTTGCTCAGGACTCCAGAGAAACCTGAATGCATTCTAAGTACAACTTTCTGCAGAAGAATAATGAGCCATCTGAAGGACACATATGTCACCTGCAGTGCTGTCACCTTTAAGGAGAGGAGCATGGCTGGGGAGCAGACGCTGGGCAAGGTGGGGCAGAGAGTGCTTTTTCCATCCCGCATGGCTCACCTGTCATCTGGGCAATTCGGGAGGTGAGGGAGGAGGATCACAGGCTTAAAGTCAGCCTCAGCCACTTAGAGAGGCCCTGTCTGGAAACAAATAAGTAAAAAAATAAAAAGGGGGTGCAGAAAGTTCTCCAAGGAAAAAGAAAATGAAAAGGCTGCCCCTGTAAGTGGCCCCTGCTGAGTGGCCTTTTGTGCTTTGTGCATGTCACACCTGATTCCAAAACACTTGGAAATCCTCAACACAACCCTCCTTAGTTCTCTTGAACATCAGTTTCTCTGGAGAGAAGTTTACTCGACTGTGAGCAAGTGCAGGGTTGGATCCTCTGTAGAACTCCGGTGTCTTTGGCTGGAACAAAAGATATTAAAGATAAGAAAAAGGAGGAAGACGAAGAGGAGGAACAACATCCGTTTGTCCCCTTATTTCTTGTGTCCCGCTTTCTTTCCAGGGCATCTGACGCCTTTTCCTTGGGGCCTCTTCTTTCTCGGCTTCTCTGGCTGCCCTGGCTCTCCCTGCTCCGTGTGGGTGCGAGGACATGCAGCTCAATGTCCTGCAGCTGCGTTAGAGGCTGAAGGCTGGGGGCTGAGGCCAGACTCCTCTCCTTCCATGGAGACCAGGCTGCGGTTCTTCGTGAAGCTGGGCAACCACTGGTGACATCTTTCTAGAACTCTATGGAAAGCTGGCTTGCAGACAGCCGCTGAGGCCCGAGATCTAAACCAGACATGTCCTCTCTCTCCTGAACACAAGGAGGCCAGTGCCACAGTTGCCCCCCTGTGACAGGTGACGGAGGCACTGAGCCTTCTGGAAGCCCTTCCCTTCACTGATTATAAAGGAAGTCTTAGGCTCAGGGCCATCAGGTTAGTGCCCTCCACCCTGGTCCCCGAGCAGAAGGACAGAGGCAGGTGCCTGGGTGACGCTCGCCTCTTTCCATGAAGAAAAATGGATGTACAGGCTGCGTTCATCAAAGATGTAAAGGCAGCCACTTTCTACCGGAGGAAAACCAATCGATGTCATTTAAAAGTGCTCTCGATTTTAATGGTCAGAGCTATCTCCGAAGTAGAATCCTCTGGTCTCCGGCTGGATGCAGGGCGGCAAAGGATCAGGAAGGGCACTGGGCTTGCCCACTGCCGAGGCTGGTGTGAAGCCTTGCTGCGTGGTCCTGGCATGGAGACCTAGGGGGCACGGTCAGCACTCCACGCCCAGATCTTCTGGCTTTGACAGTGAAAGATGCCGAGAGACCTGAGGGGCAGATGGGACCAGCGCTGAGGGAGGAGGGGGAGGATGTGGAAGAGCGAACACTGTGCCCGGCTCTCTGCGGCTGAGGGGAGTCATAGGCACAGAGTCTAAGGGTCCCATCGGGAGGTGCAGGAGCGGGCTTCTGTAGACCTGTGCTTGGAGGTCCTGGGGGGTGGTGTAACTCTGAACCTGTGAGCACCTCCATCCTGGACCCTCACCAGCATGGATCAGGCCTGTACCTTAGCGGCAGCAAGAGGAGCAGCAGAGATGGAGGGCACATGACCAGCGGTTTTCTCAGGGAAGACTGCTAGGAAGGACGGAGGTCAACAGCTCAGTTGAGAGGTCAGGTATGAAGGGGACCAAAGGCCTTTGTATTTTTCCATTCGTCATCAGTGACCTTAGGAAAGTAGTTTTGGGAGATTAGAGGAGGCAGGAGCAAGGGAGGGGTTTTCTCTGATGGATGGTCACAGTATAACTCACAAGGAGGAAATCATGATTTCAAGCAGCCGTTTCTCCAACTAAAGCAGCAACGCGCCAGAGGCCTCTATCCAGAGACTTGTCCATATTCACAGCGTGGAGAGTTCCAGAAAAGGCTACTGTTAAATTGAAAGGGAAGAGCTGTCCTGAGTGGCCACATATCCGACAAAGGCAGGACTGGCAACACACCCTGCCCTGCTCCGTGCCAGCTGAGAGAGCCACAGGACTTCACAGAGGCACAAAAGCACCATTGTTCACATCTCTCTTGGGTCCAGCCAAGTAAGTTTTAATTAAATGAAAATAATAGGCATCTCAGCTCACCTGGGGAGGAGGAGAGGGGAGGAGGAGGAAGCCAAGTTTCCATCCAACACTTTTTGGTTCAGGGCTCAGCTCTCACCACCCGATGTTTATTGTTACTGGATTTTTTTCTTCTCTGTAGCTATTAGAGTAGAAATTTAATCACAGAGATTGAATTATTAAAAGAATCACAAATAACTTCTGCATACCAAATCTTTACTCTTCCCTCCACCAAAAGGATGTGGCACTGAGGAGGGTGGTCCTGCCACTTGAGTAGCCCTGAGTGCTGAGCTCCAAAGTTTAAAGGTCTAAAGTCCTTGATGAAAGTTCACTTAGATACGGTTTAAGTTCTGGGGAACGATTTTAAAACAATCTTCTAGAAGAATCTATTTGAAGATGGTATTGATAGGAAGGTTAATGGCTTCTAAACTTTCATGTCT
The DNA here is from genome assembly GCF_052094955.1 of Ictidomys tridecemlineatus. NCBI lineage: Eukaryota > Metazoa > Chordata > Mammalia > Rodentia > Sciuridae > Ictidomys > Ictidomys tridecemlineatus. The sequence goes on along the minus strand of NC_135483.1, from coordinate 193,494,686 downwards.
ATTTTGGGGGCAGATAATAGATATTGATGGCGACTAGTGAACACATGAATGGGAGAAAGTCCTCGGTTATTTTTTTTAAAAATCAAAATCAGCAATAATAGTACAAAATGCTCATGGTAGCAGTTGTTGAAAAAATGGAAACCTGAAAAATGAACCCTGTGGCTTAGGAAAACTTGAAAACGAGGCAGCCTGGCATTTTTTTTTTTTTTTCCCTTTCAGTCGGATAATAGAGCAGTACACCCTGGTCATTCCTGGGCTTGGGACCAATGGAGGGTAGCAAGAACCTCAGGCACCAAGATGCTTCATTTCTCTTCAAAGCTACTGCCTCCCTGCCACCAAACTCCCAAACACAGGAGTCCTCTGTCACCTCCACCTGCTGCCCACATCTTGCCTGGAGTGGGGACAGTCCACTGCAGTGGTGCAGACCGTGGCACCCGTCCCGCTCCCTCAGACCTCTGGGAATGTTGCTGGGGCCCCAGCTGCTGCAGGCTGCTCCACTGCTCTGTTGGCCTCCCTCATCCCCAACGCCAAGCCCCGTCCTCCATGATGCCCCTTGATTAAGAGCAAAAATGGCTTTCTCCCCCTCTCTAAGCTCAGCTAGGCGCCCTGGATGCTGTTTTTCCATCCTTTCCGTTGGTTCTGGTTCTCTGCACAGTTTCCTGGTAAAGCCCCTTTGTGTCCTGTTGGGCTCCTGGAACTGTCTCCTGGCAAATGATCCCCTGGTGTCCACAGACAGGACCCTGCAGACGGGACCCAAGCAGAATAATGCCCTGAGCTCTGAGCCCAGCGGCTCTCACGGTACTCGGTCATTTTGGTGTGACCAGCATGGCGGCTGTGGGAGCGCTGCTCTGATCCCGCTGTACAGGAAGCAGGTCAGGGAGTCACCTGGCCATCCACAAACCCAGAAGACAGGGACTGACCTTTACCAGGCATTGGCAGATGAGCCTCTGGAAAGGCCCTCATGTGTTTCCTGAGAAGCTCGGTAGAGGGCACTCCTGCTCCAGAACAGTTACACAGCCGTGGATGCAGCCCTGCCCAGCAGGTTTCCACAGAACCTGCAAATCCTCACCCACCACAGCGCGCGTGCGTGCAGGCCCAGGCTCTGCTCTCTGCCTTGTCCACGGTTGAGCATGCGTGGGGGGGCTCACCTTTGCACTTTGTGTTATCAACCTTACAAAGGCAGAGATAAAGATGAGGAGATGTATTACTCTGTTAACTAGATTCATTCAAAAGTTCCTTTATTTAGTGACACATTGTTTCTAAGCCTTTAAAGGGGAAAATGAATATTGTAGGATGCAGTTTTCAAAGTTACTGCCACGTTATTGCATTCTACTTGCTTGAAATAATTGAGTCCTTCTCTGGGTGTAAAGTCATGTGGATGCAGAATAGAAGGAGTGGGGCCAGAATCGGCTCTGCTGCTGGAAGTGAGATTCATCTGAGATGGGGCATCAGAGCAGGCTACTCTCTGAGAATGGTCTTATTCTGATTAAGTAAAAGGAAGAAAGGCACAGTGCAGGCCACTGTCCCCTGAATAGAAAGTGTGTCCATTGGATGGACAAATACATAATTAAACCGGTCTCTTTGCACTTAGGAAAGCTGACCTTTATTAGGCACTTGCTCTGTGTGCCCAGCACCGGGCCAGACACTGCACATGTGTCATTCCATTTGTTCGTCACACCTACTGCATGGGTTCGGTACATTTCAGAAATGGAGAGCTTAGGGAGTGGTGAGTTATCGATTGACACACAGCTGGAATGTGGTGGGAAATGAGTGGAAGCCACTTGTGTGTCCACACAGCCCAGGCTGGTGGCCTTGACAGACAGACATCCGAGAAGAAAGAGGTTCAAAGCCATGAGTGGCTGATAAACATCTGTTTCTTTTCACAATTCCAGGGCTTTTCAATTGAAATCCATATTTGAAGGAATGTTCCTAGTTGACTCAACCAAATGACATTTTTATGTGTTAGAAGTTAAATTATCAACTGTAAAATCAACTTATCACCTGGTGAGAGAAATTAGAATGTAGAGCAGCTGCTATTCAATTATGGTGAGTTGTGTTTAACGGCTCTGCTCTGGAAGGCTCTATTAATGTCTATTAATCTGCTTTTGCTACTGGACAACAGACAGCCTTTATTGCTGAACCCTACTGAGGGGATGCCAAATGCAGAGGCTGTAGTCAAAACCACTGGGTTGTTGCTAGTAATTCGCTCAACACCAAAAAACCTATGGGCTATTTTATTAAAATATTTCCCTCCTACTATGCCTAAATAAAAGCAGGACCTGATGGGGGAGAAGCAAGCAACACAAAGGTGTCCTATATTGAGACTGTTTGCTGGACTTGGAGCAAGAGGCTGCAAGGCTCGTCGACTCCTTTCCAAATGCCCAAGTCCCAGGCAGCTACTCTAAGTCCCACCCTGGGCTCGTGCCCAGCCTCAGCCTGTCAGTGGCAGAGTGGAAAGAGAAAGAAGACACACTCATCAGAAAGCGTTTGTTTATGGGGCAGTCCTTGAAGAGGGCCAAGAAAATCACTCTGAAAATGCAAAATCCTGTCCTCCCAGAGTTCCCAAGAAGAGAGATGACGTCATCACAGAGCACACCAGCCAGTGATGTTTTGCTTGCTCACTATCATTTGTCCCTTGGAAACGCATTCTTCCGTGGGAACCACCACATTCTAGCCCCGAGCCAGGTCAATCAGTTGCCTTGAGGGGGGCCAGGCAGGCCAGAAGGATATGTATCCCAGGCTTTCTTTGGAGTTGCTAGAGAAGAGAATCACATTTTTATTTCTAGGATCTCCACTGAAGGGTGTGAGTCTAAGGCTGCCTGTAGGGAGAAGAATATACAAAAAGGAAAACAGGAGAGATGGAAAAGGAGTCGATCTACATTTTACTTTTGAGCTCCTGGATCCAGCCATGCCTGAAAAGAATACTTAACCTGAAACTATCAGTAATGTCAGTAAATATATTTCCTTCTTTTGTCCAACTCAATTTGAGTTGAATTTCTGTCCTTGCAACTCAATTCAGGTAGCCTACAGTTTCATCCCCCAGGGAATTAAAATCGAGTGCTGGTGGAAAGGAGTGAGGAAGAGCTGAGCAGGCCCTTGGCTCTCCACATGAATACTGCTCCAGCAGTACGGGTTCAGCATCAGGGGGTTCCAACAACTATTGATCAAAAATATTTGAAAAAAAAAGTTTCCTGCGGGATGAGGTGGTGGACACCTGCAATCCCGGCAGTTGGGAAGGCTGAGCAGGAGGATCACAAGTTCAAAGCCAGCGTCAGCAACTAAAGGAGGCCCTAAGCAACTTGGAGAGAACTTGTCTCAAAATAAACAAACAAACAGGTCTGGGGATGTGGCTCAGTGGTTAAGCACCCCTGGTTTCCATCCCTGGTACCAAAACAAACAAGCAACAAAAAGTTTCCTCTGTACTACATTGGTACTGGTTTCTTTTATTCTTGCCACTGTTTCTTAAACAACGCAGCATAACAACCGTGAAAGCATCATATACATAGCACTACCTACTACGGGTAATCCAGAAAGGATTTAAAGGACTTGGGAGAATGGTCATAGGTTACATGAAATACTAGGCCATTTTTATGGGAGGGACTTGAGCATTGGCAGTTTTTTTAAAATAGTTTTTTGGTTTCTTTTTTCTTTTCTGGCACTGGGGCTTGAACCCACGTATGTTTTACCACTGAGATCATCCCTCGCTCTTTTTATTTTTTGATCTGGGATAAGTTGCTTAGAGTCTCACTAAGTAGCCCAGGCTGGCCTTGAACTTTAGATCCTCCTGCCTCAGCCTCCCACATGGCTGGGATCACAAGTGTGTGCCACCATGGCCATCTGAGCATTGACAGTTTTGGTATCCTCAGTTGTCTCAGAACCATCTTTTGAGGACATGCAGGGACACCTGCACTGCTGGTTTTGGAGCAGGCAGTCTGCATGGAGGTCACTCCCTGGCAGTCTCAGCACCTGGGCCCAGGTTCCTGTCTGGCAGGCTGAGCTAACATCTGCAGGGCTCTCTCCAGTGCCACATTCCATTCCAGTCCCTGGAGAGTAGGTGACAACAGTGGCTGCTGCCATTCCAAAGCGGGGCTGGTCCTTCCTTCTACAGGTGTGGTCTCACATGCTTTGTTACAAGCAAAACCGTGCTTTCTGCCCTAGCTTGTGAAAGAGGTCTGGAAAAGAAAAGTGTGACCTTACTTATTAGATAATCATTAATATTTTCATTTTCTTCTCTTTTGAAGCATCTCCATCTGTGTTGTCTCAAAAGTCTGACCTGAGGGATGTGATCACCATTTTTCTGCTGTGTCAAGGAAGAGTAGCTCCGCAGGCAAGGGATGCGCTTGTTAGGTATCTTAAACTAGAATAACGTCACTGAATTGGGGTGACAGGAGGTAGAGTCCAGGGAATATTGGTTTGTAAGCCTCAGTGTCATAAACTCCAGGCTACAGACACATTTTACTTCTGCCCCCAAGCGTACGTGGAGCCTCAGGCATGCATTCAGACTGCCCTGTGATTCCTGCTGGGTGATCCACCTGTGGGCGGGTCCTTGTCTCCAACAGGGGGGTCGTGCCTGTGGCTCCTGAATAGAGGGCTTTCCTGGCATGTGAGAGGCCCTGGGTTTCATATGCAGCACCAATTTTTTTTTAAAAGCGTTTTCAACATGGGCTGGCAGGGGTGCTTTCTCTCCGTCTCACGCTTACTCTGGGATGTCGGCAGTTGGTGGCCATAAAACCAGGCAGTCGAGGGGGGGCGTCTGGTGAGTTGTCTGGGTTATCTCGGGTAGACAGGTCTCCTTAGTTCCCTGCCCCGGTGAAAAGCTGGGCGCCCTCTGGAGCTCGGACGAGACTGGGCTTCCCGAAGGACCTGGGCTCCCGGCACCGCGAGGTTTTCAGGGCGGGTGGGAACGCGTCCAAGGTCCAGGGTCGCAGCTAGCCTCTCGCCACTCGCCGCAGCTGGGGGCTCACGGAGGCCAGCGCCTTCGCTCCCTGCGCTGCACTCTGGCCCCCGCCCTGCTGCCTGCTGGGGGTCGCGGGAGCGCGGGCAGAGCGGGGACCCAGACTGGCTCTCGAGACCGGCTGCGCCCCCACGACTGCGGCGCGGCCGGCAGGGCGCGGGCGGGGGTTCCGGGAGGCCCGAGCTGTTTTTAAAAGACGCGTCAGCTCCTGGGAGGAAGAGCGGGCTCCGGGCCCATTGTCTTCGCGCGGCGCGACACGGCGCAGCGCGGGAGGGGAACCCGGAGGCAGTCGGAACCGACCGAAGCGCGCGAAAACCCGCGGCGCGCCCAGAGGACCACGCCGGACCCCAGGGCCGCGGGCGGGCGGGGCCGGGGGCGGGGCCTGCAAGGGGCGGGGCCGGGGGCGGGGTCGGGCCCCTGCGGCCGCTGCAGGCTGGCGGCGGCGGCTGCAGCGCGGGCAGCGCGGGGACTGCGGGGACAGGAGGCAGCGGTGCAGCAGCGACGCCCGGGGAAGCCCGCATCCCGCCTGCACCTCCGAGGCGCGCCCCGGGAGCGGGAGCGACCCCGAGGCGCCGCCCAGGGCCAGAGTCGAGCGCAGGGCGCTGAGAGCCCTGAGTCGGCCCGGCGCCCAGAGCCCAGGCAGCGGCCGGAGCGCGGGGGCGCGGCCCTGGGAAGCCGCAGAGCGAGCCGGGGCCGGGGGAAGAGCGCCGGGCGCGAGCGCCCTACACAGCGGCGTTGGAGGCGGCTTCGCGGGAGACGAAAACCGCCGGCAGAGACGCGATGACCGCCGATAGGGAGCCTGGCCGGCTAGGAAGCGGGCGCCGCGGAGTCTGAGCGCGCGGAATCGCGCGTCCCGGGGACGCCGAGGCTCAGGCCGGTGCGGGCGACCGAGGGCGGCGGGCGGGGCCCAGGTGCGACCGGCCGCATCGGGCCCGTGACTGCTCGGGGGGCGGCGCCCTCCCGCCGCAGCCGCAGTGGCCGGCGCCGCAGCGAGGAGCCATGGGCAACATCTCCTCCAACATCTCGGCCTTCCAGTCCCTGCACATCGTCATGCTGGGCTTGGACTCGGCCGGCAAGACCACGGTGCTCTACCGGCTCAAGTTCAACGAGTTCGTGAACACGGTGCCCACCATCGGCTTCAATACGGAGAAGATCAAGCTGAGCAACGGCACGGCCAAGGGCATCAGCTGCCACTTCTGGGACGTAGGAGGCCAGGAGAAGCTGAGGCCGCTGTGGAAGTCCTACAGCCGCTGCACGGACGGCATCATCTACGTGGTGGACTCGGTGGACGTGGACCGGCTGGAGGAGGCCAAGACGGAGCTGCACAAGGTGACCAAGTTCGCCGAGAACCAGGGCACGCCGCTGCTGGTCATCGCCAACAAGCAGGACCTGCCCAAGTCGCTGCCGGTGGCCGAGATCGAGAAGCAGCTGGCGCTGCACGAGCTCATCCCGGCCACCACCTACCACGTCCAGCCGGCGTGCGCCATCATCGGCGAGGGCCTCACCGAGGGCATGGACAAGCTCTATGAAATGATCCTGAAACGCAGGAAGTCCCTCAAGCAGAAGAAGAAGCGGTAATACGCCTGGCAGGGTTCGGGAGCTAGGGGGAGCAAGCCAGGGAGCGAACGAGTCAGGAGTGAATGAATGGATAGATGGGTGAGCGAGAACCCGCGCCCGCGAACAAAGACAGCGAACCAAAGCGATGCTTCGAATTTTTTAAACTCTATCTCTGTACCCAAATGCAGAACTGGTGACTTAACCTGGCCTGGAGCTGATTTATCAGCCAGCTCGCCATCTGCCCCACCCCCACGCCAGCTCTGGGGACCTTTTGTCTGAGCACCGGAGATACCTAGTGGGTGGGGGACCGGTGGGGTGTGGACCTTCAGTTCAGGCTTGTGCGCCCTCCGGCCCCAGGAGAAGAATCAGATGTCAGAGACAAGGCGATTTCATGATTTCTTCTTACTCCACTGGGCCGGGAGTTCAGGCTGCCCCGCCCCCATTGGGGGATCACCTGTGAGTTACCTGAGGTATGCAGTTCCCAGAACCCTGGGGGGCACCCATCTGGAGGCAGGGTGGCATTGGGGGTGGCGGTGCTGGGGAGATGAAATGCCCCTTGCATTCAGGGGCTTGGAAGCTGAATAATTTTATGTCACAGGGCAGGCCCCTGTTGAAATTTCATAGGTCCTGCTCTGGGCCCAGAGGAGGTGGTGGTTTGGGCCATCAGGACTGCCTGGGACAATGCGGCAGCTGGAGGGCACGGGGCGCTGTGCTGCTGGCCTTGGCTGGGAATGGCCGAGAAGATGCCCCCTTCATGGGGCTTTGTGGTGGCTACAGGAGACCGGTTTTGTTGAGAACTGCTTTTCAGCCTGGAATGAGACCTCTTCCAGATGGCTTGGACCCTGTCCATGTGTAGGTCATTATCACACAAAGAGACCAATAAAAATTTTAAAAAAATAAGAAACTGTTCGAGGTGGTGGCAAATGATGCATTTACTGTTTGCAGGTTAGTTAAAGGTGTTCAAAGGGCAATGCTCTTGGCATAAATCTGGATGGTGTGCGTGTGAGAGAGAGTATACAGGGACCTCCCTCTGTATTGTGTAATCAGCATAAATATCTAGATCCATTCTGTGTGGAATTTTAAATTCTCTGAATCTACCGATTGGTTTGGATGAGCATACCAGCTACAGATGTGTGCTGAGTTGCAAGATGGTTTTTCTGCAAGGGATGTCTCTTGTAATACTAACCGTGTGGTAATGGGTTTTCAGACATGTTTTTAAAAATAACTTACAAATGAATACTCACCTTAGAAATATTCACCTTAGGAAAAAAGACTTTGCTCTGCCCTTTTATATCCCTTGACGCTGCAAGTGGCGACATGTTCAGATTTCTAATTTGGTTCATTGTGGCCTATCTGGTTTAAGTATTTCATTCAGAACATCTCATTAGAGTATTTGATGTCATGCACCAAAAATAAAACCCCACCTTTTTGCAAAAAACGACCTCGTTGCATGGATTTAAAAGCGGAGGAAAAGCTAAGGATGTAGTCCTTCTCCATTCATTCTCTAACTGGCCTTGTAGCCAGCAGGCACTTTGGGCAAATGCAAACAAGGGGTGCTTGAGATAAAAGAAAGCCTGTGACGTAATGGTCACTGCTGCTCAGGCACTTCACAGTTTACTTGAAAGAAGCTTTGGAAAATAAAGTGAAAGAAGAAGAAATGCATATTTTTAATAACGTAATTTTAAAAATCCTTTATAATCAGGACTGAGTCTTGGTTTGCACAACCTGTCGTATCCTGAAACACAGTATCAAAAGGGAAACTTAACAATTGACTGTTTGATTTTTATTTCCTCCCTGAATCCATGTTTTCAGGTAGAATTTTGACATGCCCCTCCCCCCAGTGACATGTTTCTTTGCAAAGGAGGCCTGTAGAAATTGGATGTGGCCATGCGTGAGCATGTGGGTTAGCCCTTGCCCATTGTCCATTACCCTCCGAGTGGCGATGTGAGAACCAGAGGCAGATGTCTGGCTTCCTGCTTCAAACCCAGTTCTTACAGGAGATTTTTTTAAAGACAGAAATCTAGCAGCCCATCTTCCCTTCCTCTTTGGTCAGTGTATTTGGTACCCTTCTAATGCTGGTCTTTTGTAGAAACTCAGTAGAGAAAATAGAGCTAAGCAGTGATGAAAGCCTGCGAGATTTCAGTTTACATATCGATAGCATATCCACTGACTTCTGAATGGGCTGGTCCCATCATCTGAAGATTCTGTATAGAATTATTAAAATCAAATCCATCTTCCTTTATTTTCTTCACATGTAACAATTTCTTAAGCACTTTTTAGTAGTTCCACACTATTGAGAGAATAATATATTTATTTTGCGACTTTGCAGATGCCAAATACTGTCACCTTCTCGTGCTGACCATACCTAGGTTCCAGGTCACTGTTCAAATCCTGTAATGCTTTAACAATCGTGCGAGATGGTTTTGTTTTTTGCATTATCAATACTTAAGGGTGCCGTCAGCTGTTAGTAATTGTGCAGTAAAGTCAAGCCCTGTGCTGTATCAACTAATAGGTAAGAGTCTCAGTTGATTTCTGTAACGTTTGACCTATTAGTAGCCCTTTTCATCTCTGACCCAATGGAGGAAGCACAGATGAAGTCACCTAGGAGTGGTCACCCAGGGGGAGTCCCCTCCGCGTATCAGTCAGCGGTCCATTATGCCTTTTGCCCTTTAGAGATGGAATGGGCTTCTCGTAGAGGAAGCTGGTCTCCCCGAGTGAGCTTTGAAATGTTTCCTGGTAGACACAGGGAGGCCACTTTTATTTCAGAACAATGCTCTTCACAAATTCTCTGTTATGGTGTTGGGACTGTGTCCCCTGGTTTCAGTTTTCATTTCTCTGCTGTAATTCTCTGTCTTGATCTTTCTTTGTTTCCATCCCTTTTTATAATGCATATATGATGCTGTGAACAGAAATAAATTATTTATACAATCAAACAACTGGGGACATTTTCTGTGGATGGTTTTTCAAATTGCTGTGTTCATTCTCCAGGCCTCTGCCGGGCAAGGATATGGGTTGCAAGATGGTGTCTGGGGTTCCAGCAGGGTGCAGGGCCGGGTCCGTCACCTGCTCTGTTGGTGTGAGTGTCTGGGTCCACCTGAATGGTGGTGGTAGAGGCTCATGCAGGAGCCCATGTATCCTCCACTCCCTCTGGAGAGCCCACCTGTTGGAGCATCTCTGGCATCTCAGAGCCGGGCCCGTCTCACCTCCTTTAAGAGATGACCAGTTCCTGGCCCACTCTCATTCATAACAAAATCCTGAATTGTTAATTCCTTCAAAAACATTATCTGATTGCATAAAACTCAAAATAGCATTGCATAAATCTAAGGACACTAGTGAGGACAAAGCTTCTGAGTATCTAAACTATGTCTTGGCTCAGTGTCAGGCACACGGGCACCCATCAGCAGCACTCCAAGACTTGAGACCTCTTTAGTAGTCGGTATGGTGAGACCCTGGTGCTCTGTGGATGCTGTTGGGAACTGGCACACTTTCTAAGGGAAAGAGTGGTGGGCCAGTGTGGGTAGCAGGTGCAATGTGGGTAGCAGGGGAGTTCTCGGGGCACTTGCAGGGATTAAGCCATATACTCAATGGTTACTAGGTGACAGTGAAGACCCCAGGTGTCCTCTTACATCTGGAATCCAAATGACCAACTCTAAATACTGGCTCCAGAGCTTGGCTCCCCATGACTTTGTTCAAGTTCCTTAACCACCCAGTCTCCCTTTCCCCATATGTAAAGCAGGATCATAATGGTACCTGAGAGAATGCTGGGGGTTGAAGCACAGTCAGACGGGCGACGGTCTGAGCCCAGGGCCTGCCCAGAGCCAGGCCTTGGAAGCTTTAGCTGTTCATGCTCCTGGTCGCGAGCAATATGTTGTATGGATACATGGTGATTTCACCTGGCCCTGGCCATCAAGTTAGGTGGTCACGGTCTCCCTTTTGGTACCCTCTACCTGCCAGAAGCAAGGCTGCAGTCCCAACAGAATCTCTGGCCCTCCCTGTGGCCTCAGCAAGTAAAAGGCTACGCCAGGTGCAGGCAGCTCTCCAGACTCTTGAAGCCATTGCTTTTCCTACTCCCTAAGTCGCTAGGCTGTGACACTCAAGGCAAGGAGTGAGTTGGTCCCCTTCTGCTACTGTGCAGAGCATAAGGTTAAGCACAGAGTGGGTGCTCTCTAAACATTGGTCAAGTGGCTTAATGTGGATTGGTTTTCCTTGTAAACTCTAACATGTGCGCTATGTAAAATAAATGGTTATTTCCCGTTAAAGATTTAAATTAAAATGAAAATAGAAAAATATGAGTATCATTCTTCCAGGTCACTATTGTAAGGTGAACCCCTGCACAAGGATTATATTACATTATGATAAATATGTATGTGGGTTAGAAGCTTTTTTTTTTTTGTGAGTCTGGAATAACAAGTCTTGCAAAAAATGAGCAAGACTTGACTTGATCATTCATGTTACATTGAAGCTAGTTATTAGCAGCACATCACATCAAAAGAGCACAAATGCCATTTTTAAGCACTAAAAAACCCCGAAACTGGTGAGAAAGCTATTTAGAGACCATCATGACATCACATGGGTAAAAAAAAATATTGGCAATCATGGGGCCGGAGTTGTGGCTCAGCGCTAGAGCGCTTACCTAGCATGTGTGAGGCACGGTTCTATCCTCAGCAGCACATAAAAATAAATAAATAAAATAAAGATATTGTGTCCATCCACAACTAAAAAAGTATTTTAAAAAATATTGGAAATCACAATAAGCAAAGATTGAAACCCTTCATTTATGCAATCTTAATCTAACCTCGATGTAACAGATTTCTGGGGATCCAAGGGTGGTAATTTCTCATCCTATATTTTCCAGAACAGTGAGGCAGATGGCCCCTCACTGTGACCTCCAGGCACTGAGGGGCTGATTTTAGTCATAACTGGTGCATTTCCCCGAACCTTTCCCCCGAGGTTCTGATTGTTCACGTATAAGGTTGTGGATGGACACGGACGACCAACCGCCCTATTCTTCTGGGCCTTGGCACTTGTCTCCAGAGCTTGGGCTCTTGAAACGCCCCGTTGCCAGTGTTTCAGACGGGTTGGACATCATGGTCACGTGGTGGAGCAAAGCCCAGCACCTGACAACCCTGGACTTAACAGTTTCTTCCAGGCTGCAAGTCACCTCTCTCCCTTCTGCCTTGGTGCCCACAGCCTGGGATTTGCCTGCCGTCTCCGACCACAGAAGGCATTTCTTTCCTCTCCTCCCTTGGCCGTCTCTGCATGTTCATTTACCCTTAAAACAGCTCCCTCCTTCGGGCTCTCCCAGGCTCCCTTGGCACCTGTTTAAAATAGAGTGTGCACAAGTGGGTGGAGCACCCGATGCAGTCGCAAGCCCCAGGCTCAGCCTCCGTGTTCACAAGAGGAATTTGCAACTTGAGGGTTTCTGAGAAAGCGGCCAGTTGTTCTCCAGCTCAGAAGTGAGAATCCACCGGCGGGTGGCTGAGCCCTGCTCAGTTCTCAGAGTAGGGACTCTCTTTTTGAGTGTCCAGCCTTACCTGTAACTGCTCACCTGGACTGCTCCTAGTGAGAACACTGAGTCGGTGAGGGTGAAGGTAGAACCGCGAGTTTTGAGTCATACTTGGCATGAGTCTGGAATGACAAGTATCCCATTTGCATTTATTAATCAAGAGGAGCATCGTGACACTTGGGGCAGCCCCGTCCTTGTCACCTGTTGGCTTGTGTAATGGTGCCAAGGCCGTTGCGACAGGCCCAGTGTGGGCCAGCCACCTGCCAGGGGCTTCATATATGCTTCATCTTATTTCTTCCTCCCAAGGCCCCAACAGGCCAACGGGTTCCATCTGCTTACAGAGGAGAAAACCAAGGTAGAGGTCAGTTTCTCTCCTCCCGAGATTAGCCGCTGTTGAGGGTGCTCAGGTCCCTTCTGCCCACCTAGCCTGCTGCTCCTGGTCTGGGGAGGTCCGCAGCTCCAGGGAACTCTGCGGAGGGACTCCCAGTCTAGGAAGGAGAGGAGTCAGGACTGGTGTTGCTGACCTGCAGCACCCGGAGGGCCCCTCGGCCATCATGCCTCACCCCTTGCTCATCCCGGGATTTTCCACTGTAAAGAACCCACCCCAGGGGCTAGGACAAGATGACCGCTCTTGCATCAGGGCCTGACCTTGCATAACTGTCTCTGGTATTTCTTTCAGGACAGGTTGTGACAGGGACACTGCCTCTCTGTCTCATCCAGGGGCATTACGCACAGCAGAAAAGCCCGGGCGGGCGGGTGTCGGAGGCTCCACTCGGCCTCGGATCCGTCCAGTACTCCATGAGGCTGAGAGTCCCTGCCTGCCCACCCCTCAGGGGTGTTCTGCACAGCATGAGCTAATAGATGGAGAAGCCCGTGGCTGCCGACCTGCAGGGCAAGTCGCCAACCTGCGGAGGATGCCACTCTGCCTCCCCTGACCCTGGTCTCCAGTGCCGCCTCCTGCCGCACCTGCAGCCGCGTCCTGCTCACCCTGTTTCTCGGGGACTGGCCCAACAGCTCCTGAGGTCCCTCTTCGTTTTCACTGATAAGAAAGCTTCCAATTCTGGGGGAGGGTGGCCAAAGGCTTCCCACAGGTGGACACCCCTCCCTGTGAGAGTTCTGACACTGCAGACGCAGTAGTGGACGCTTCCAGCAAGAGGCTGTTGGGGAGCTGTTTACAAGATTCTCATTCTTCTGGTGACTCCTCATGACTGTCCTCATTCCCTGAAACACTAACTTCCCATTCAATTGATTTCAACTGCCCATGTCTCTTGAAAACTAAAATTTACATGTTTAATTGAAGAGTCGCCATGGTAAGTCATGACAATTGCAAGAGCCTATTTCACACAGATGTGTCTGTGTCCATTATTACCTCGACGAATCTGGCTCTGCTATGTAATTTGAAGTATGCTGGGGTGTAGTCATGATGGTCAAAATGCTGCTAAAAATAACACATACAAACAGTTGTGACACCCATTATATAGGGGACACCCCCCTAGGCAGAGGTGCCGGGATGACTTACCTGCCCCCGTTCTTGCCCTAGAAGGGCTGTTATTTTTGCTGGTGAATCAGAGCTAAACCACCAAGTGTGGTGCTTGACTCCAGTGTGAAGTATCCCTAATTTTATCAAAAGCAAAGTCAGCCAATCAGTGCAGGGCTGTGAGCCACACCAGCCTCAGCGTAAAAGTAGGAACCACTCGCTCCCAAGACGCATTGCCCTGTGGTCCTGGCACCTGCAGGGTGAGGGATGTCCGCAGCCCTCAGGATCCTGCCCTGGTTCCTGGGCAAATGTCCTCCGCCCCCTCCTCTCTCCAGTCCTTTGCCGCCTGCCACAGAGGTGTGGCTCTATTATAAGATTCACAGAAGCTGTGGTAGGCATGGCGGCTCTAACTGCCGGTCCCACCTGTGTCTGTCTTTGTTCTGCTCTTTCTGCACCTATTTGTGCAGATAATTGGGACACTGGTATCAGGGTCAATCTAGTTAGATTTGGGGCAAAGGCCACGGAGGGAGGCCCTGTGGGGAACCCACACAAATCAGTGCCCTTCATCGTTCTTGCTGGGAGAGCCTGGAGGTTGCTTGGAAGGCCCCTGCTGCCCCTGGCCCTTCCCCAGCTCCAGCTGAGACTACTCTGAGGCATGAAGTTAATAAGCACTGCGGCCTGTGGCCTGTTAACAATGCGGACAGTGGCCAGTTGGTCAACAATTCTGACCAGTGGGCTGAAGGGACTCTGGAGAGCAGTGAGTATCTGGGTTCCCAGCTTGTTCTCTAGGTGGGAAAATGAGACGTGGGGACAGAGAGCTCTCCTCCACTGCCTCTGAGTTTTAGTGCATCAAGACGCGGTCCCCGGAGAGCCTGAGGCCACTCTGACACTACGAGAAGAGCACGTCAGGGCGGCAGAAAGAAGATACCGCGGGAACCCGCGTCTTGGGTGATACCATTGACTACAGGAATAAGGAGCCCCCGCTGCCTGACCCCAGGACGGTGGTATGTGAGAAAATAAGCCACCTTTCCCCTGGAGTCTGATCAACTCACAGCTGAAAGTCCTCAACTGATAAGGTCCCTCAGCCACCACACCAACCTTCATGTCGCCAAACATTGAGATCTCCCCGCACAACTGCTGAGCCAGGGAAACTCCTCACCAGCCCTGTGCCAACAAGCAGACGGAGACCTGCCCGGCATGGCTCAGGCCCGGGGAGTGGAAGGCTGACCACCCTAATTACCTGAGAGGATCCAGGAAACTCCAGCCAGAAGGGTGTCACCCGGGGTGCAGGGTGCAGGGTGCAGCGCACCGTTCCGTGCCAAGCCTTGTGCCCCGATCACTTTCTCTAAAGAAATAATTGACATCAAGTGCGGCCGCCGTGGATTTATACTAGATGCTGAATTAAAGCTCCTTCAGCATCGTCTCACTGTTTCCTCTCTGAAATGCTATGTGGTAGGCATGATCACCCCTCCTAAATCAGCTGCCTCTCTTGACCAGACAGACAGACAGACAGACAGACGGGTAATCTTAAAAACAAAGACTTCTGCTCTGAGGGCCTCCTGCCTGAGCCAAGGCCTTGGCTCAGGGTCCAGATCCTAATTTCAGGCCCTTTGCCAAAGGAAAGGGTCTTGCTCTCGTACCCCTGGGAGGGACTCTTAGCTGTCAAGTGGATTCCAACCCTGGAGTTTTTGAGTGATTCTTTCTTGCTATGCACTTGGGTCTTTGTGTCTTGATTTTCTTAAAGTCCTCTTAACTCTCACCTCTCTGCTTCTCTTTTAAGATCATGATCAACACCATTCGCGTAGACATTAATCTAGAATTCTCATCAATTTGCTCTGGAATTAACAGATTCTATGGATCATTGCTTCTCAAACTGCAGTGAGCATAGCAATCCTGGGGGACTTGCAACAACCCAAGGTCTCATTGATCAGCCCTAGGTGAGGCCCAGACTTCTGCAGTTTAACAAGCTACCTGCGTCACTAATGCTGCTGGACTGCGGACCACACTTTGAGAAGCAAGAGAAGAAGCCACAGCTTCCGTGTTGCAGGAGGCAGACGCACTGCCTGACAAGCGGCCCCTGCGGGGCGATGGTGAGCCTCAGGGTGCGTACCTGCCGTGAGGGCCTGACAAGTGCCCAGCTCCTCCTCGGACGTGAACGTGACAATGGCCTCAGCTGGCACATAGCATCAGAAGGGAGCAGCTAGTGCGGCCCAAGCACTCATGAGCATTAGCTTGTCCGATTTCCAGGACACCCCTCAGTAGCACTGACCTCCTGGGTTGTATGTTTGCTTGTTTGTACCTGGCCTTGGGGTGGCCTCCCACCAGGGCAGGCAAAGCAAGGTCTCAGGACAGGCTGGCAGCGGTGCCCCCTTTCTTCCATCCCCAGGAGACGGGAGCTCTTCAGGCCCCCTGCACACTCCTGTGCTCCTCCCCTTTCTCCTACCATGGATTGAGCCCAGGTCCTGCCACTGATTCCAACTAAGGTAACCTGAGTGACAACAGGGACTTCTGAAAGGACGACCCTTTGCCACATTTTTTCTTCCTCTGCAGGACCAAGAGCAGTGGGTTCCCAGGAGATTGAGGTGCAACATACAAACAACTGGGAAGTCTGAGTCACCTCTTCCAGGAGAGTTGGGCTGCTTGAGCAGTGCCCACCTGCTAGATGACCCCTCTCTTGTGCTCCATCACTGAGACTTCAGAGGCCACCATTGGCCAAGCAAGGCGAGCATGGCCAGCCCTGCACCTGCCCACCACCACAGACCCCACAAAGCAGGGCAGGACTCTGGTCACCGGGGAGCTGGTGGCAATGAGCCTGCCCATGCGAAAGTCCCCAGTGTTCAGGGTGGTAAGAGGCCTTGTTCAGGCCATCCCCCTTGTAGCAGGGCGCACCTGCGCGTTGGCACTGTCAGGTCCTCCCAGGACCCCTCACCTTTTGGCACCGAGGGCCATGCCTCTCGCAGGCCAGCTTCAGGCAACGTCGGGTGCATTGAGATCTTGGTGTTCACGGCAGGTGTATAATTACACCCAGCCCAAAACAAGACTCAGATTGAGGGGTGCTGGCTGTGCGTGGGCAGCAGGAGCTTCCCCGGGGAGGTGTATTCATTTCCTGTGGCCACCACAACAAATGACCACAAACCAGGTGGCTTAAAACAACAGAATGCGCTTCCTCTGCGCTCCGGGTGGGGGCTGGAGGGCTGACGTGGAGGTGCGGCAGCGAGGGGGGATTCCTCCAGGCCTCCCTCCAGCTCCTCCGGCTCCTGCTGGCTGCTGCTGGGCCTTGGCCAGAGGCACAGCACCCCAGGCTTTGCCTGTCTCCACCTGACCTTCTCCTCTGGGTGTCTTCAGCCTCCTCTTACAAAGAACTCTTGGACACTTAGGGGCCACTCATCTCAAGGTCCCTAACTTAAGGCCCCTCCATCTGCAATGATCCTTTCTCCAACTAAAGTCAGACTCGCAGTTTCTGGGTGAACATGTCTTTCCGGGGTCATCATTTCCCCTACTACAGGAAGCAATGAGAAGCGGCTCAATCCAGAGGAATAACTGAAATGCCATCTGACCAGAGCTTCGTGGTCCAGGAGTGTCTCTGCAGCTCATGCCGACTGCACTGCACGGCGTGGCCACCGTGTCCCCACGCCCCCGGCAGGGTTTCTCCACCTAGAGGGTCTCTGCCTCAGAAGCCCGACGCTGCCCACAGGCTGGCCTTCCTTTCAGCCGCGGGTCACAGAGACACAGCCTGAGTGCCTGTCCTTTCGGAGGCAAACTGAACAGGACAGAGATCAAGCACCTCTAAAATCTGCCGGGACCTGTCTCCCGAGGCTCAGGGTCCCGGGCCACCCCAGGAAGTCTCACAGGGGAACATCTGCAGGCCCCATTTATTGAGGTCACACAACATTTGGGAACTCGCTAGACGCTTGGGATCTTGATTTTCTTTGATCTTCACAGCACCCCCAGGAGGTAGCACGTGAGTCAGAACTCACTCAGCTACGAAGAAAAACTCGGCCACATTGAAAATGGGGCCACTGGAACTGTGCGGGGGCTGCTTAGAGTGTGGGAAGAAGAGACACAGAATCCAGGCCATCCCCAGGGCCTGGGCACCGGACACTGGAGGGGGTCACCATCAGCACATGCCCCTGCTCCACCCCATCTATATGCAAGCTCTCCTCCTGTTACCACGGAAAGGCCTTTGTTCAACCAAAAGGCCAGCAGCACGGACTCCACTGTGAGCCTCTCAGGCAAACCCTGGGAGAGTCTTCTTGCCTCACTTGTGTGCAGGGCCCCATCTGGCCAACCCCTGAGACCAGGAGGGCACCGATCTGGGACGTGTACCCACCCTGTGAATGCTGGGCCTATTCAAGCAAGAAGGGCAGGTGTGAGAACCTACCTGGTCCAGGTAGGCTGATCCTTTTGACCAATGAGGTGCCAAGGCTTGGAGAGGTGGCCTGGCTTCCCCAGGGGTTGGTCCAAGTGCTCTCGGAGCTGCCTCTGGGCTCTTCGCTTTGCTGTGGGGCTGCTCTGGCCACTACCCACGATGGTCTTCCAGGCACAGCCCAACATATCCATGCTGGGTCCTGTCTGAATGGATGAGAATGGAGTGAAGCCCGGTACCATGGATCATGCCTGCGGCCCCAGCTACTCAGGAAGCTGAGCAGGGAGGACACTGGTTGGGTTAAGGCCCACTTGAGCAATTTAGCAAGACCATATCTAAAGGGGAGGGGGCGAGGAAAAGAAAAAGAGAGAGTATAGGGGCAAAACTGGACATGGACATGTATTAGTTTCCTATTGCTGCTTTAACAAGTCACCACAAACATATTGACTTGACACAGCCCAAATTTATTAACTAGCCATTCTGAAGGTTGGATGTCCCCAAACCACTGGGCTAAGATCAAAGTGTCCATAGGGCTGCCTCCCTTCTGGAGGCTCGAAGGCAGAACCCATTTGATGCCATTTCCTGCCACTCAGGGCCACCGTATTCCTGGTCCTGGCTCCTTCCCTGCACCACCTCAGCATCTGCCTCCATGACCAGATCTGCTCTGACTGTGGCCCTTCTGCCTCTCTTAGAAGGATCTCGGTGACTAAATTAGTCACATACTCCAGGATCATCTCAAGGCTAGTGTGTTGCCATGCAAGGTCCCGTATGTTATTGGTCCTGGAGACTAGGGTGTGGACATCTTTAGGGGCCATTATACTGCCCACCACAGGCATTTGTCATCTGTGCTATTGGGTGGAACCCTGGAGGCTGTCTGTGTGGCCAAGTGTGACCCCTTGTCTTAGCTTGTTTTCTTTTGCTATTACAAAAGACCTTATGCTGGGTACTTCATAAAGAAATAAGGTTCATTTAGCTAACAGTTCTGGAGGACTGAGGACATAATGCTGGCATCTGCCCAGCTTCTGGTAAAGGCTTCATGGTGGTGACTCACAGCAGGTGGCTCATGGCAGGAGCACATGCAGGAGAAGACAGAACACCAGATCACGAAGCCCATCCCGAGAGACCCAATCAGTCTCAGGAGACCTAACCCCATGGAGAGTTCCTGAGGCTGGAGACCTCCTCACCTAATTGTCTGAAGTCTCACCACCACCCAACACCGCACAGCAGGAATCGGATCTCAGCTTGAGTTCTGGTGGGGACAAACCACATCTAAACCTCCGTACCCGGTAGTTGCCAGACCCGGGGAGGTCTTGGGGTGGAGGGCAGGGCTCTGCAGATCTGAGTGGCGTCCCCGCTGAGGGCTTGCCAGGACATCTGTGGAGGGCACAGAGGCACCCTGTAGGGGGGCGGGCAAGCTTCCTGCTGCTGCCCCTGCTCTGGCCAGGTGGTAGGCATGCCCTAGACTTGGGGTGAGGGACTCAGGGAATCAGTTGTGACTTTAGGGTGCAGGCCGCCATGCTGGAAGAGACCTGCAGTAGGCTGCATGATGGTCCCCAAAAGATGGGTCCCTGTTTTGACACCTGCGAGTGTGGCCTTATTTGGAAATGAGGTCTTTGCAGGTGCAATAAAACAAAGGATCTTGAGGTCAGGTCACCGTGGATGTGTTGTAGGCTCTGCCTCCAATGACTGGGGACACAGGGAGGGAGGCCTGAGCCACAGACAGGAACTGGAGTGGCATGGCCACGAGCCACGGGCTGCCAAGGACCGCCAGTGGCCACCAGACGCTGAGGGTGGCATGGAAAGGACTCCCCCGTGGAGGCTGCAGAAGGAACCAGCGCTGCCCACACCTCGGCTTTGGACTCGGGGCCCAGCCCTCGGGGTGCTACAGTTCTGCCGTTTCCAACCCGCCCGCGGGGATTGCTGCCCAGCCTGGGAAGCTGGTCCAGCTCCCGGTGGGACTCAGGGCTCCGCTGTTGAAAGGAGGTCCTTAGTAGCTGTCAGACACCAGCCTGGTTCCTGGGCCCCACCTATGACCTAGCTGGCCCCGGGCTTAGGTTTCCACAGGAACTAAAACACCCTCCTGTCCCCGCGCCTGGTCTCCACCCTGGGGGGGCCCCTTTGCATTCTTCCGAGTGGGTCTGGGACACTCCGAAGGCACGTTTGCTCGCATTTCTTTCAAACTGCCCAGGATCAAGTGTGGTGTTCACCTGGAGGTGATGAGGGCCATGCTGCGGACGGGCTGGAACCTGGGCCTCTCTCTGTCCACTGCTCAAGACCCTGAGCCCAGGCTGGGGAAGGAGCCAGAGTCTCCCTGCCCACTCCTGTGTGCTGAGTCATCTAGGGTCTCGTGGACAGCTGGTGTCCCCTCCCAGGAGCCCACTAAGCGCTTTTGTAGTGTTTGTCGCTGTTATTATTAGTAGTATTGTTATGGTATAAAGGATGCCAATTCTCCCTCTTTGTTCTAAGAGCACAAGGACATCTTTGTGTAAGAGCCACTTTTGGAAATGACTAATCTGTCCACTTGGCCTTGTTCCTGACTGGGGTGGCATTTCTGAGTTCTGCCCAGGACTTTGCCGTGACTATCAGCCCCCATTCCTGCAGAATCAGCATCTCGGCCTTTTCCCAACTCAGTCACATGTGGTCACGGCAGGATGGTAGCCACGTCCTTCAGAGAGCTTACCCTGCCTCAGGGGACAGCTCCTGGTACCACTGATGTGAGGAGAACATAAATGTCCTTCTTTGTGAGACGGATATCCGATGGAATGAACTAGACGGGTTTTGAAGTGGGCATCTTCAGAGTTTGCCTTCCTTGTCCCACTCAGAAGCAGAAGTCTGAGCCTCACTGGGCATCAAAGAACGATGCATGTCTTGGGCTAGCCCCAGAAGCCTGCCGGCTCTCAAATTCCTTGCTTCTGCACAATTGTGGAGACCCCCTGAGCCTGATTCTCAGACGCGACCTTTGGTTCTGACTGACGTGGCAGTCTGCTCACCCTGGAGTTTGATATAAAGTAAGTGCATCCTCCAATCTACCTTGTCTCCATTTACAGAGCATGGGTCTCCAAATCTGCAAACCATCAATTATGTGTCCTGATTCTAGACTGGAATTTAATCAATACTTGCTTATTAGGGCAAGTGTCTACGCGCAGCTTGCTGAGCCCAGCAGGCCCACTATTTATGACCAGACCAACCTGCTTCCCCTGTTCCTCTTCACGGCTCTGCGCCAGCTGCCGTCCAGGTTCAGGTCCACACTGACTCACCTTGAGCACAGCTTTCAGAATCCATGTCCCAGTCCTTCTGAGGATCCTTACAACTAGGAATCAAAAATCCACATCAAAAGGAGTGCGTTCCTTCCCAAATGTGCGTATTTAACTCAGAGAATGTCAGATTGTATGAGTTTATTGGTGTCGAGTTTGGGCAGAGCAATTGGCACAAATACTGAGGCAGAGCCAGGACGATGGAGGACTGGTACTCTGAAAGAAGGCGGGCTTGGGGAGGGCCCAAGACCCATCCTCAACACAGCCCCCCAGGGCGCCCCAAGCCCTGCTCACACCCCACCCGGGCCCTGATCCCATCTGACCACCATGCTGTCTGCCTCTCTCCTCTCGAGCTTGGAAGTGGGTCAAGGACAGTGTCTCTTTGGTCACTGTTTCTTGGCTCAGGCAGAGACAAGGCTCTTGCTGCATTTGGTGGCACTCAAAATGCAGAACCATTGAGTAACACCAGTGATGATGTCCCCCAGAGAAATTTGACATCAGCCCCTGGGTCCTCCTCATCCTGCCTTCCCCACTGGGACCGGAGCCCCCGTGTGTGCGCGGGCCTGTCTCTCCCAGTGACGGTGGAGTCCGTTGGGTCTGGAAAGAGCCCCGTGCTCCTTGCCTCCCGACCCTGGAGCTGACCGCGCTCTGGCTGGCCCAGGACGCGCTCTGGCTGGCCCAGGACGTGCTCTGGCTGGCCCAGGACGCGCACTGGCTTCAGTGCTGGCCACCACGTGCCGACATTGGTGGTAGGGAATTTACTAAGAGGAGGCACCTGGCAGGGAAGTGGGTGGGAGGCTCTGCCATGTGCTTCCTTGCCCTAATGAGCAAGGGTGGATTACATTCTGGTCTAGAATCGGGACCCATAGTTGATGGTCTGCAGAGTGCTGGCAGGACGGAGGGGTCCTCAGGAGCCACATGACAGTGGGGTTCCCCATGCTCCTGGGAGAGTAGCCACAGCAGATGATTTCCTCAGGGAGAAGACCACTGGCCTCTCCAGCCAGGCCTGGGAGAAGCCTGTGAAGGCCACAGCTGGGAGGTCCAGGCCAACTTCAGGCCTCTGGCCTCTGCTTTGGATGGAAATAAAGGAGTCTGTGAAAGCCAGGCAGCTGTGAGCCTGGACGTGCTGGGGTGGGGGTCCTCAGGCCAGTGCTCCCCAGCCCCCGCTGGAGGGGGTCTCCCAGGTGCTGGCTAAACATGCAGCTCCTGGGCCCTTACGGTGGGTCTATGGCCCCAGGAGACGGGGGATGTGCGACAGATCAGGTCTCAAAGGGTCTTCCCAGAGGCTTGTCCTCAGAACCAGAGGAACATTCTGGTCCACAGGGAAGCGCTGGCCCTCATCATGCTCAGTCCTCTCCTGGCTGCAGTGGCCACCCCATGGACCCTGCGGTACGGGGAGGCCTTCTGCAGGACTCCGGCAAGACCCCTGGACCCCCACTGTCCTGCAGCTGAGGAGTCACATGGTGTCTCCTTCATGGCCAACTTCAGCCCTTGCTCTCTCGGAGAAGCATCTCTGAAGGGTGGGATTGGAGGCGGAGGGCCTCGTGTGCATATTCTTTTGAAAGCGTTGACAGAAAGCAAGCCCTGGGGCCATGGGGCTGGGGGTGCTGGCCCTCTCTGGGGAGCTCACCCTGGGTCTGTGACCTGCAGCACCACGGGGTCAACGAGGCCCCTGGACAGAACAAAAGTTGCAGAGTGGGACCATCTCAGAAATGGCCTCTCTAGCGCAGTGTCACCTGCTGTCATGGTGTAGATGTGAGGTCTCCCCCCAAAGCTCATGGTGAGACCATACAAGAAGGTTCAGAGGTGAAATGATTGAGCCGTTGAGTGACGAGAGCCTTCACCGGTCAGTGCACTCACCCTCTGGTGGGTAATGACCGGGTGGTGACTGCAGGCGGGCAGGTGTGGCTGGAGGACATAAGTCTCTGGGGCGTGCCTTTGGGGTGCATGTTTTGTCCCTGTTGAGCAGAGTTCTCTCTACTTCCTGGTGGCCATGTCCCGAGCTGCTTCCCTCCACCACACCCTTCCACCATGAGGCTCTGCCTCCCCTCCGGCCCAGAGCAACTGAGTCAGCATCTGTGGACGGAGACCCCTGAAACTGTGAGCCCCAAATAAACTCTTCCTCCTCCCAAGGTTCTCCCAGGTCTTTTGGTCACAGCAGGGAAAAGGCTGACGGAAACCTGCCCTACCAGGAGAAGCCCATGTGTCTCCACCACCAAAACCCACCTCTCACTGCTCTGGAGGCCAAGATCAAGTGCTGGCAGGTTCTCTTGGTGAGGGCTCTCTCCCTGGCCTCCCTGTGTCCTGACGTGAAGGAGAGAGGGACACTGCCCCTGCCTTGCGGACCTCACTGTCAGGACGGTCTCAAAGCCTGATGACCAGCCCCAGGCTCCGCCCCCAAGGGCTATCCCTTAGAAGACGAGGACTAAGGAGAACGATGGGGAGCGGGAGCCCTCGGAGCACGCACCCCACCATCCACGCCACCCACAGATGTCGGCCAGAACCTTCTTGGTATGTCCACGGAGCACATCAGAGGACCCAGGATTTCATCTGTAGTCTGTGCTATTTCCCAATTGGTTTGTCCGATGAACAAGGAGAATTAGAGTGGGTCCACAAGTCCCCTTACCATCTGGCCAGAAAGCTCCGGACAGAGCCCTAGGATCTAGGTCAGAGTACTGCTGTAGCCTTGCAGGCCTCGGGGAAAGAGGTCAGGACCCAAGCACACTAGGACTCTCGGTTCAAGGTCACAGACTTGACTGGAGTCGGACTGAACTGGGGCACAGACGAGCAACCTGCCTCAAAGAACACAACACACAGGCAGCTGAGCTGCAGTCCAAGTCAGAAACGAGACAGCCCCTGGACACAGTGGTAGTGCCCTGGAGGCTGCCCCCTCCAAGAGCAGCCCCCAGCCCACGGCCAGCCCGTAGTGTCCACACTGGAGTGGCTGCCCATCAGACGGTGAGCCGAAAGTCAAAGAGGGGCCTCTTCCTTTCCTTTCTTGTTCCCTCTTTTTCTGCAGTCCTGGGATTGAACACAGGAGTGCCCTGCCTTTGAGCTACACCCCCCACCACTTTTCATTTTAAGACAGGATCTTGCTAAGCTGCTGACGCTGTCTTCCAACTTGCGATCCTCCTACCTCAGCCTCCCGCGGGCTAGGACCGCAGGTCTGCACCTCTGACCCAGCTCTTGCATGATTTATGTAAATGGTGGGTCGATTGGCCCATTTGAGCTGGCCCTCAGGGCCTCCATCTAGGTAAGGAATAATTAGGACACTTGCTGCAGTGATCTCAGGCCAACACAAAACTGAGCAAAGATACCTTCCTTCCACCTGGGTGACAAGCAGAGGTTTGCAAGTGGTGTGCCTGCTGAAGCCTGGAGCTGAGAGAAACGGCGATTCCCATCCCTGGGTCAAGACTGAACTTGACCTCAGAGCCTGGCCCTTCACTGCTGGGGCCCACCCAGGGCCACCCCTCCCTGCTCTCCATGTTCAAGCCCCACACTCTTTCCTGTGCAGCTTCTTGATCTCACCTGCCTGGTCCTGCCCAGGGGCCTCTGCTCGGGAAGCTCCTGGCTCCTGTGTCCTCGCGGCGCTCTCTCCCTCCAGTTCTCGAGCTGCCTTCTGTGCTGGTAGAAGTCCTGGCCTGCCCCCCTCTTATCGTGTTCTCCCCTCTCAGCACCATCTCAGCTGTGACTTCCTGTGACAGGGGACCATCTGCTGCTGTCTGTCCCTCCTACCAGACCTGGAGGTTCACCTGAGCCTCGGCATCTCCTGTTGCACCTGACTGTCACATGGCATCCATCAGTGGACTCCCCCAGTCGCAGGCGAAAAAGCAGCATAAGGGGCAGAGTGACCCATCTTGACCTCACAGCAAGGGGGTGGGAGGAATATCACACCTGCACTCTGGGGTGCCCAGGGTGTGCCTGATGCTGTGCCGTTAATGCACCCCGCCCCATTTGGCGGTCGTTGCAGCCCAGATGTAGGTGCGTACAGGTTAAGTCAGCTTCATCCAAATCACCCGGGGCTGGAATGCATTTCATCTTCCTTAGGATTCTGGGATATTGGCATGTACATCAGTATCTTGGGGAGGGGACCCACACCTAAATACTACATCCAGTTATGCTTCATGTATACCTCATGCACACAGCCTGGAGGTCACTCCGTAGGGTATTTTTAGTGTGCTGTGTCCTTACTGTGATCCCACATGAGGCCAGGGCCAGGATTTCCCATTTGAGGTGTCAGATGGGATCTCTCCAAGTTTTAGATCTCAGAGCATTTTGGGTCTTTGGGTTTTGGACCAGCGATGCTCAACCTGCACTGTCATTGTCAGGCTCAGAGAGGGTGACGGTTGCTGGCAGGGCCCCACCTACGTGGCCGAGCCTGCTGAGGGGCCTGCTGATAGGGGGTGGCTTCCTGAGTGTCTGGCTCAGGTGTTCTCCGCCCAGTTAGGACAGGACGGAGCGGGAGCCAGTGTGGGGGGCAGGCCTCAGCCACTGAATCAGAGCTTCACCTGAGCTGCCCGGCGAGAGGGCTGCCCGGCCCTGCAGCAGGTGGATTCGGAGGAGCGTTTTCCACAGGGCTTTCAGGTTGCCTGCAGACTGAGCCCCTGCTGCCCACCGCGGAGGCCCTCAGGGCACGTCCCTTACACGGTCTGCCCTGCTGAATGCTCCCCTCCCTGGCACCACTTCCTGGAGTTCCCTCCAAAATAACTGCTTGCACACACAACCCTGGGGACCCAAACTCACACCAGGGAGAAGAGCAGCCACTGGCCCTGGGTCATGCACCTGGGCAAGGTCTAGAGCGGGGCTTTGGATTCAACGGCCTTCCTCACCATCCCACCAGACTGCCACCAGCTGCCCGGCTCCAGCGGGGCTGGGCAGTGATCTAGACCACATCCTTTCAAAAGTAGGCCTCCCTGCTTGGCAGCACCATGGACCCTCAAACATTCCCATGGGAACCCCAAAGCCTGTGAATCTCTTCTGTTACACGTAAGAAGAGATTTAAGGCTGTGGATGGAATTAAAGCTGCTCATCAACTGGCTTTAAAATGCAGAGGTTATCTTCTGCTGACTTTGAAGACAAAGGAATGTGGGTGGCTTCTAGACATTGGAAAATCTTAGAAAAGAGATTCTACCCTACAGGATCCAGAGAAACCCCAGTCCTGCCTGCACCTCAGTTCCACCCTCCCAACCTATGTTAGGCTTCTAACCTCTGCAACTGTGGAATAACACCTGTGTTCTCTATTTTATTTTATTTTTTAAAAAAGAGAGAGAGAAAATTTTTTTTTAATATTTATTTTTCATTTTCAGCAGACACAACATCTTTTGTTTTTGTATGTGGTGCTGAGGATGGAACCTGGGCCGCACGCAAGCCAGGTGAGCGCGCTACCGCTTGAGCTACATCCTCAACCCAACACTTGTGTTCTTTAGTCCACTAACATCATGATTTTTTGTTACAGCAGCCATCAGAGGCTTATACAACCACTCCAGGGAGCTCTGCCCCTGACTCCCAGCTGTGTTTCACAGATGCAGCTCAGGTTTGCTTTTATCATTATGGTTTTTATCAATTATAACACAGAAGATCTTGGAGAAGCTTGTGGAGACCATGTGGACTGATTTTGTTCTGAAAACACACCCCTTGTGCTTTGAAGCATTTCCAAGCCAGGATCTCAGAATGCTCTGCAGACGCAGGCCATGGAGAGTTGCACCTGTCCACCCTAGGACTGTGTTTCCTGGGCCTGGTCTGATGGGCCTGACTATCACTTGTCTCTTCAGTGCCATGCTCACAGAAACCACAGTGTCGCCGCTGCTCCCATACCCTCAGCCCTCTGCTGCACGGTGAAAATATGTGTGGACCATACACCTCTGTGTGGAGAATAGCTCCCACCTGTACCGCTGGCAAACACGGGGAGTGAAGAAAACAATTGGGAAGGGGAAAGAAAAAAAGCAAGGGATCATTCACCCAGGAGCAGATTGTTAATAATACTTTGGAAGCTTTTTCCTGGCAGAAGGTAGCTGACGTGAGCATGTCCTTGCCTGACTCTTTGGGGACCTGGAAAGTGGTACTTTTGAATAAAAAGCTAGAAAGTTGGTCCAGAGAACACCTTCAGAGCACTGAGATGAGACCTAAGGACTGAAAATTGGAGCAGAGAGGTTGAGCCCAGGAGTGCTGCCCAGGGAGATGCCAGGGCCTGGGCAGGATGCTGAGGAATGTCTGAATGAGGAGGGCCCCTCCGGCAAGCGGGGGCAGAGGTGGCCAGCAAATGTCACAGGGTCGGATGGGAGAGCCTGGGGGAAAGAATGTCTGGGAAGCAGCTCTCAGAAACCGTCTGTCCACTTAAGTTTAAATGATTGGCCACAGTTGTACTGAGCACTGTCCCTGGCACTCGGGACAGAAAGATGCGCCAGGCCCTGTCGCCTGGAGGAGGCCGGGCATCTGGCTGCATCTCCATCTCCCCCTCGTCACCCCTTCCTGCTCTAGGGCTTTATTCACTGTTTCCTCTTCTACACCACTTATCTCGCTTCTACCTGAGGTGACAGTCCGCCATTCATCTTCTCCAGGTCACTCCCAGGACACCTGGCAATACAGACGTGGTGCCCACCTCAGGCCACCAGCGTGAGATCCGCACAGCGTGGCAGGTTGGAAGGTCAGGCAGAGCCAGGGGGTGTGGGCGGACCTAGAAAGGGGACAGGCAGTGGTGGGTGCCTGAGGGTGGGTGATGGTGGGTTTGGGGGCGGGTGCTGCAGCAGGAGAACAGGCTCCTAGGGGCTGGGACAAGCCCCGCTGTGAGGCCACAGCCAGCTGCGGAGGTTTGTGCCTGCTGTGGCTGCAGGATGCGTGACTAAGGGCTAGAGGTGAGTGACTGGCTGGAAGCCCCAGCACCCTCCGCACTAGAATTTTCCAGAGAAGAGGGGAGCCTAGTTTGTGGCCAGTGGTGTAGCCATTCAGGTGACAGGTGACAGTGTAGCCATTCAGGTGACAGGTGAATCTGGGAGTCACCCACCCATCTTCCAAATTCCTGGAGGGTGCAGTGGTCTCTGGAGAAGGTGCTGGTAGCTGAGATCGGCCCACACCACGAAGCTGCTGGAGTCCTGCGGGCTCAGGAGCTCTGCCCTCAGGGCCCGGGTCGATCCTGCAATGGGTCGATCCTGCAATGACCGTGCACTGGATTAACCCCTAAATTCCCTCCTATAGATTTAGGGAGTGAGTGAGGCAACCAAGGGCCCTGATAGAGGCTTTCTTTGCCCATTTTAATCCCCTTCTGGAGTTACAGTGACTTTATGTGGGTTTGGCCCCCAAGGCGACTGTGTCTCTGCTCTGACCCATCAGGAGCATTTCAAGTTTAACTCCACGCCTGGAAAATTACATTTCTAGGTTCTGGAGGAGGCCCATGAGGAATTCAACCTGTGGTTACGGACTCGGACATACAGCCTTCTGCGTGAATTTAGGGGGCTCTGTTTCTACAATTTCTGTTATTATAACCTTAAAAGCACATTGATGATCATGCCCCATAAATAACTAGTTTAAATCTATTTATTAAGAAACAGAAATCTTAGATCTTAAGATTTAAGTTCTTTAAAAGAACTTTCAAATCTGATAGAAATTTAGGGTTTAAAAATAACTTGCAAATTTGATTTAAAAAAAAAAGTCTTAGGAATGCATGCATTTGCAGCAGACCTAGAACATGCCACTACGTGCCACCTGAGGATCCTGACAGGCAGCACTGTGTGGTCCCCCTGGAGGCCCGTCTGACGGTGTTTCACACAGAGGAACTATATCATCTTAGGAACTAACCCCTGCCTCATAAGAGTGGGCTGTTTTGATGTTGATGGTTTTCCCTTCATATATATGAAAGGGCTCCTGGACCATCCAGTCCTCATGAAAACGGTAGCTCCAGACAAGTTTTCCCTTTAAAAAGCTTTGATTAAGGGTGAGATGGGACCTGAGCCCTGGGCACGTCAATCCCATGAATGTCTGAGCTCACCCCATGCCCGGCCCCCAGGTCCTTCAGGAGGCCAGTCCAGTCACAGGAGGTCTTCCCACCCAGCGGCACAGGCCGACAGTGCCCACGCAGATGGTGCCCACCGGGCCATGCAGGAGCCGGCTGGACTCATTTATGATGAAGCCTGGTGAGCTTGTGGAGCTGGACCGCTGCCAGGCTGACTGCAGAAGGAGCTGAAAAACAGGTTAGCCTTGAACTCCGAGAGGAACTCGGCCAACCAAGCGAAGAAGGAAGCCTGGGAGGATTTCAGATGTTCTGGGCTCACACCTGCAGATAAACAACAAAGTCAGGCTTCCAATGTCATGGATGATCTTCTGCACGGCCTGGAATGTTCACATCAGCAGAGGTCACCTGGGGGCCCACGGGAAGAAGACCCCCACATCCCCACCGCCAACCGTCCCCAGGGTCAGCACGCGGTCCAGGTTATGTGGTCTCTGGGTGCAGAGAATGTACATTCCCACTCTTACCTTCTGACCCCCATGGATTTTATCTGCATGGAGGAATAAAATGATGGGTGAGTGAATGGTCCAAGAATTAGCTGACTGGTGTCTTGACTTGCACATTCCTATTGATACAAAATGAAAATAGCATATAAATTAAAAGTGATTCTAAGATACGTAATAGGGTCAGGATGATATTTTATAGCAATAAAACAGACTGAAAAATCAAAATCTTCAGCTTCCAGCAATGGACAACTAAATTGTGGTAACTGTATTCCAGATTGCACAAATCAGATCTCTCGCATGGAAATTTATTTACCATGTGCTTTCCCGTGTTTTCCTTTTGGGAGAGCCACAAATATCAAGTGAAAAGGTTAAGACCAAGAATGGCCCTTGGTTTACAGAAGAGAAACAAAGACCCTCGTTCAAGTCCACAATCGGGGCGTGGTGCTGGGTAGGGTTCACTTCCTCCACTCCTGGCTTCATATTGGCTGGAGCAAATTTAATTTCTTGATTCTCAGCAGTGTGCCGTCTCCTCAAAACAATAGAGTTAGTGAGTAGACAGTATTTTAGAAGTTCCTGTGAGCGCTGAAGGAGGAAACAGCAGGCACTGTGATCTACTTGTTTAATTTGAGATAAGGTGCATTTTAGCCACCGCAGTGACTTCCTTCATGTTTATTGTGGTAACTGCTCCACTTATTACACCCTAACACTTCACTTCATCTTTTTATGGTGCTTTTTCTTCGCTTCTATTTCTCCCCCTGGTGCCTTCTGTATTTTCTGTTTCCTCTCCTTCATTGGTTTGTAAATAATATTTTTATTCCTTTGCTGTTTCTTTTTTCCCTTAAAGTTTAAGTATACATCTTAGCACATTGGAAAAAGGATCGGCCTCTCTACACTCATTAGTGGCACAGGGGACCTGGAACACACCAACTCTTGTCACTTGCTGGTGTGACTCGCCTGTTGTGCTGGCTCACACTCAGTGTGTCTTACTCCAGGTGCTCCATAGTCATTGCTATTCTTGTTATTCACAGGTGATATTCGTATTGGTTATTTATTACTGCAAACAAACTACTCCAAACCTGGGCAACTTAAAACAGTAAGCATCTACCTCCGTCTCTGTGGATCAGGAATCTGGGAGCCGTGTTCTGGCTGGCTCTGGCTCGGGGTCCCCAGTGCAGCAATGCCCAGAGGAGGGGCTTTGGGGAAGTGATGGATCCCGAGGGCTCTGATTTGATCAGTGGATGAGCCATCAGATGGTGTTCGGGTCAGCTCTTCACCACTGTGACTAAAAGACGTGGCCAGCACAACTGCAGAGGAGGAAGAGTTCATCGAGGGATCCCAGTTTCGGAGGTCTCAGTTCCCAGACAGCAGGCTCCATTCCCTGGAGCTCACAGTGAGGCCGAACGTCAGGGAGGAAGAGTGTGACGGGGGAAGCAGCTCACATGATGATCAGAGGCAAAGAGAGACTCTACTCACCAGATATAAATGTGTACCCCAAAGCTGTGCCCCCAATACCTCTCCTCCTCCAGCCACACCCAGCCTGCCTTCAGCCACCACCCAATTAGTCCCATCAAGTGGACAGTTCATTGATTGGATTAGGCGTTCATGGCTTGGTCATTTCTCCTCTGAACCTTCTTGCGTGATATCATATGTGAGCTTTTGGGGGTTACCTCGCATCCAAACCATAACAGATGGGTTAATAATGTGACTAGATAACCAGGAGGAGGTGGGAACTGTAGGCAGGTGGGGCATGGCTGGAGGAAGTAGGTCACTTGGGATGTGCCCTTTGGGACTATATCTTGTCCCTGGCCTCTTCCCCTCTCTCTCTTTGCTTTCCTCCAATGGGAGTTACGCAGCTGTCCTGTGCTGTGTCCTTTCTCCCAGGATGTATGGCCACACCTCAGGCTCACAGCAATGGAGACAGCCCACCAGACACAACAACCTCTGCACCATGAGCCCAAACAAATCTCTCCTCTTTTAAATGTTGGTGTTGGTTATTCTGGTCGCAGCAACAAAAAGCTGACCACGACAACATCACATTACTTCCAGAACATTCTGTTTGTCAGATGCAAATCACTGGGCCCTGCCACACTCAGAGAAAGGAAGTTGTACTCAGGCCTGTGACACTGGGACACCTTAGAGACGGTCTACAGTGATATGCAAATACAACAGATATGACTTCCATTTCTCTCCCAGCCGTTACTTTCTACATCAATTAATAATACTTCAGGGATGTTCTTGGAATGGAAGACCCTCTGCCTTGGTCATATTTTATTTTGTGTTTACTCTTAAATGATAATTGGAATGTGTTTAGGTTCTTCCTTAGCCCTTTGACCATTAATTCCATTGTTATTGGGTTTCTATCATTGTTAGTGAGAAATCTGCTGTCATCCCAGTGTTTTGGCCAAAAGGTTTCTTTCTGGATTTTTCTCTGTATAATTGTTGCCCAGCAGTTTCACGTGTTGTATTTATACAGAACTTTATTTTTATTCCATTCAAGACCCTCTGTCACTGTCTGATTTCAGTAGAGTTGCCAGACAAAATATAGGAAGCTCAGTTTAATTTGAATTTCAGGTAAATATGATTCAAGTATTGCATGGAACATACTTACACACACACACACACACACACACACACACACACACAAAGTTTGGGATTTTTTGCTTACCTAAATTTAAATCTTCTATTTTATTTTGTAGACAAAGCTTTAATCAGGAAAAAAAAAAAAAGAAGAAGGGAGCTTAACCTTGCTGTACAGGGGAGAACTCTGAGAGAAAAGTAAAAACTGAGAATCTTATGCTTTTATTTTCTAAATTTGACAGTCTGAAATTCGAGAATTCTTGGTTTTCATCCAATCTGGGAAGCTTTGTCTTGAACTCTTCCAATATCGCCTTACCTCAACTCTTCCTGTTTCCTCTTGCTGAGTTCTTACTGAACATTTGTCAACTTGGTTTCTGAGGACTCAACAAGATCACAAACTGAGTGGCTTCAATCAACAGAAATTTATTTTCTAACAATTACGAAGGCTAAAGATCTAAAATCAAGGCGTCTCCAGGACGACCCTCTCTCTGTAGTCTCTAAGAAAAGCACCCAGCTTCCAGGGCCCAGAGGCCCGCGGCTTTCCTCTGCTGAAAGTGACGCGGCCTGGAACCTGCCTCTGCCCCAGGCTCCCTGACCCCCTTCCCGGCTCTCTGCGGCTCCAGGTCTTCCCTGGTCCCCTCGGGAGACAGCAGTCATCAGATAGGGCCCACCCTGACCCAGTTTGACCTTACCTTACTTTGATGACATCTGCAAAGGTCCACACATCCTTAGGTTCCAAGTGGACATGCATTTGGGAGAGACATTATTCAACGCAGTTCAATGGTCAACATTTTATATCACATATGTGTGCGTGTGTGCGCGTGCGTGTGTGTGCGTGCGTGCGTGTGCGTGTGTGTGCGTGCGTGCGTGTGCGTGTGTGCGCGTGTGTGCGCATGTGTGCGCGTGTGTGTGCGTGTGCGTGCGTGTGTGTGTGCTTGTGTGTGTGTGTGCGTGTGTGTGTGTGTGTTCGTGTGTGTGTGCTTGTGTGTGTGTGCGCATGTGTGTGCGTGTGCGTGCGTGTGTGTGTGCTTGTGTGTGTGTGTGCGTGTGTGTGTGCGTGTGTGTGCGTGCTTGTGTGTGTGTGCTTGTGTGTGTGTGTGCGTGTGTGTGTGCGTGTGTGTGTGCGTGTGTGTGCGTGCTTGTGTG
Organism: Ictidomys tridecemlineatus; assembly: GCF_052094955.1. Classification (NCBI taxonomy): domain Eukaryota; kingdom Metazoa; phylum Chordata; class Mammalia; order Rodentia; family Sciuridae; genus Ictidomys; species Ictidomys tridecemlineatus. The sequence goes on along the minus strand of NC_135483.1, from coordinate 193,461,404 downwards.
TGTGTGTGCTTGTGTGTGTGTGTGCGTGTGTGTGCGTGTGTGTGTGCGTGTGTGTGTTCGTGTGTGTGCGTGTGTGTGTGTGTGTGCGTGTGTGTGTGTGTGTGTGTGTGTGTGTGTATTTTAATAAGAACTTTTATGAAACCAAAAAGAAGGCGGGGGTGGCACAGAGGATGTACTCATGAAAGCTGAGTCTCTCTCTCCTTAGTCAAACTGCCCGTCCTGTTGGGGTTTTCTTTTCTCCCTCTGCCATTAGGTTCCCATCACGGGCTGGTCCTGCCTTACATTTCCTCTTCCTTCTTTATAATCACTCCCTTAACTTTTCAAGTGCTCACTTTGTTTTGTTTTGTTTGTTTTTAGTCTTTTTGCTGATTTGGTTAGTCTTGAATTACTACAGAGGGGTTATCAACCCAGGGATCATCTGTGACTGACAAAGGTGACTTGGGGACTGGAGAGCCCTGCACAGATGACACAGACTCAGAGGCACAGCTTTCCTTTCCAGAGCCCTGGGCAGAGGCTCCTTGGCAGGGGTCTTGGTTTCCTTTTGATTGAGGGCACGGGTTTTGGAGACTCGGCTGCATGTAGAGAGCTGGGTCCCGGTTCTACTCCAAGTCTTCCCACCTCCTCCTGCCTTCGTGTTGACAGGCGACACAGCCCTGCCGCAGGGCCCCTGGCCCCCCGGCTTCCCCATCTTGCTTTGTTCTTGGCTTCTTTCTTTCTAGTACTTGAGGGTCCCACTTCCTTGTTTGTCAACTAAGAAAACGTGGCGATATTTAACTAGCATTTTAGATATTTGTAGCTGGGCACTTCGTGCTGTTGACTCTTGCGAGTGGATTTATAAAGAGCCAGGTGATCAGCTCTCCCGAGGTCAGCTCCTGTCCAAGCTGGGTTCAGTACCAGCCGTCTAGAACGGGTCCTGTTCCTCGCGCGTGGTGTCTCTGGTTTCTGGAAACGGGACCCAGCTCTCTACATGTAGCTGAGGTCTTCAAAACCTGTGCCCTCAATCAAAAGGAAACAAAGACCCCTGCCAAGGAGCCTCTGCCCAGGGCTCCTCTTGGTGTAGTGTGTTCTTCAGAACGTGGTTCCAATATTGAAGTCGTTGCAACCTTCCCATTTTCAGTCCTGTCTCCCCTGGAGATTCCTGTGGAAGTGGAAGGAATGAATCCTGCAGGCAACAGACGATGTGCAGCACGTTCAGAATGTGGATGTTTTAACTCAGGTCAACAAATGAGGGAGGCGTAGGAGGTGGGCTGAGGAGTCACAGCTGGACTGGAGACCCAGCCCTGCCACTAACCGGGCACCTGAAGGCCTCGCGTGCTTCTCCCAGCTCTTGGGGAATTTGTAAAGGTTTGGGGTGCAGGAAGCGGGGTCAAAGGCTCTGTGGCCTGTAGGACACATGGGAACTCTGACTGGTTTGTCCTGTTCCTGATGGGGACTAGGTGGCTTCTCTCCAGGGTGCGATCCTTGCCTCTGTCCTTTGAGGCTCCCTGGGTGTTCCCTGCCCTTTTGATTCCTTTTCCTTTTCCTTTCTACCTCCAGGAGGCTGCCACGCCCACTGAGAACGCCAGGGTCCTGCTCTTCCTCTCCAGAGTCCTGGCACTGTCCTCACCTGCAGGCCCCATGCCTTCGGCAGTCTTAGTGGTCAGTGTGGTGCTGGACTCGGGATGACCCGGCAGGAGAGCAGCCCTGACTTCACGACGGCGGAGGGAGGAAGGAGCAGACTCAGAGATGATCCTGGCTCTGGATAAGCGAGTGCTTCCAGGAAACGGAGGGGGAGGAGTGGGGGTGGGTGACAGGGCTGGGGTTGGCCAGTGACTTAGGGGACATCTCAGGAAGGTGGGGTCTGAGGGAGGAGGAGCCATTTAAGGGTTCCTGTGTCTGCAGATTGGAAGGAGGAGGGAGGCCTGGCGTGTCCAGGCAGCAGGCCGTTCTATCCCACGGCAGTCACCTCTGCTTGGTCCTGAGTAGGCTTCTGTTCTAGAATTGCCCAGCAAGTGTCTCTGACCTCAAGTTCCATTCCAGTCCATCTTTCATAGCTCTGCCAATTTATCCTCCTTCGTCACCAGAGAGGGGTCTGAGGAGGTCCCCAGAGAGGGGACAGGGGCCTCACAGCGGCCCTGGCAGATTCTTAACTTACGCCATCAAAGGGGATGTCAGGATGTGTGAGAAGAGGCACAGGCAGGCCACAGAGCGAGGGGCATGCTCGGGGTAGGGTGTGGGGTCCTGGGCTCTTCTCTAAGGGAGACTGTGGGGGCGACAGCAGCTGGAGAGCTGGATTTTCTTCACACAGAGCGCGGGGCACATCACTGTGATCTTGTCTAGGTGGACGTCATCAGCCCCTAGATGATGTTTGGGATATTCACAGGCACATCACAAGGCTCTGGCCATACTCTCCCTCTGCTTTATGGAGTCCAAAGACACAGGCTGCGAGCGCCAGAGGTGCTCATCAACCAAACTCACAGAACCAAGGCCCTTGGGCCCTCTAAGAATCCCTGTCCAGGGGGAAGCAGGCGTCGGGAGGATGGTGAGTGTGTCGCCTGCTGCCGACATTAAGGCCGCGGTTGAGTTCCCTTCCCATCTCTCCTTTCTCCCTCTCCTTATCTCTTCTATCCTACCTCACTTCAATGCAGCTTTTAAAACCATTTTAAGTTTGTTTTAATGAGTTATACATGACAGTAAAATGCACTTTGATATATCATTTATAATGGAGTATAATTTCTCATTCTTCTGGTTATACATGATGTAGAATCCCACTGGTCATATAGTTATATGTGTACATGGGATAATAATGTCTCATTCATTCTACTGTCCTTCCTACCCCCAGACCCCCCTCCCCTCCCTTCAGGAAGGTGGGGTCCTCTCTGCCTAATCTAAAGTAACTCTATTCTTCTCTAATTCCTTTGTGAATTAGCATCTGCATATCAGAGAATGCATTTGACTTTTTTTGGTTTTTTGATGCAGATACAGCAGTAAACTCCAGGATATATATTTAAAAAATTCAACTAACACCAAAAAAAAAAAAAGATACTTCATTAATAAATTAATGGGCTAAGGAACTGAACAGACACTTCACAGAAGAAACACAATCCTTCAATGCTGCTCTTAAATATAAATTTTCAAAGCATTTTTCACTTCTGATTGCTGTACGTGTCATCTTTTTACCTCTCTGATTACATTTTAAGGCTCTTCAGAGTAAGCACATATCTCCACTTTCTCTGGGCTCCTGACACTTGTGTCCCAGTACTAAGTGGGACAAGTACTTTCAAAATGTAGCCCATCCATCCAGTGGGGTACTGTTTAGCAATGAAGAGACAATATGAGTGCCACAGCTTCGTGAACCTCAAAAACCTCAATCTCAGTAAAAGAAGACACAAAATACCTACATGATGAATGATTCCATTTATGTCCTATCTTAAAAAGACACACCTATATGGACAGAAAGCAGACCAGTACTTGCTTGCTTGCTGGTGTGGTGAAGATGGGTGTTGATTCACAGGGGGTACAAGAATCTTTCTGAGTGATGGAAATATTGTGCTTTTTGTTTTTTTGCAGTGCTGGAGCTCAAATCCAGGGTTCCACACCTGCTAGGCAAGAGCCCTTTTACGGCTGCACCCCCAGTCCAGGAAAGGTTCCAAAACTGGATTATGATGGCGGTTGTACAATTCTGAAAATTTAGAAATGCCATGGAACGGTGTGCTTGTGTATGTGCAAAATATAAATATTTTATGCTGTGTAAATTATGCATCAATAAAATCTGCATACACATTTGTTGACCCACAAGCTGAAATAACCAATAGTTGATATTGAGTTTAAAGGGGAAAAAATTAATACTAAGACTTTGCAGCCAGCTTTGTTGAAGGGAGAGAACATTCTGAGCACTCTAGTTGATAGATCTGGTTGATACATCTGGTTCCATTAGACAAGAGCAATTGGGCCATTAGAGGAAATGAAGGGTCCCATAGGAACATTAAGCACTATTAGCCTCGATACCCCCATCTCCCAAGTGTCTGCAGTTCAGCCTTTAAGTGAGCCCCAGCCAAAGGGTCCCTTGGCTCAGGGAAATTCTGTAACCACAAGAGCCTCATCCTGGTGCAAACAGTTGTCTTGTGAAGTAGGATTTTAAGAGCCAGATTTCTTAGGACTGAAATGTCCTTGTATTGGGGTTTGGTTTTTGAACCCTCTAACTTTCCCACCATATGCCTTTGGAAGAGACACCCAAGGCCCCAGCAATCTGAGAAGCCCAGTCCAGAAGTGGACATCACTACACAGGTGCTTATTCCTGAGGTCCCAGCCCTGCTCTGCCCTGGCTCTGGTTCCCTGGAGGAGGGACTCGGGCCCAGGAGGAGGAGGGAGCCAAAGAGCTTCCTTCTGGTTTCTGGTCCTGGAGTTTGAGCAGGGCCCAGCCATGATCTAGACACCAGGACACACGAGGCAAGGAACAGAATCCAGCACTAGGAAACCAGACACAGCTCGGCCCTAGCCAAGGATTTCAGCCCAGCTCGCTGCAAGTTCTTAGCAGGGTGACCCAATACAGGAGTCCCAAGGGCTCCTCTGTCTTGCTGTTGACTGTCAACTTGTAGAGCTAATTAGATTCAACTTAGGCTGCAGTTGGCATTATCTGTCGGAAGTAAAAGGACCTTGGAGCCAGTGTGCCCAATCCACCATGAGTTCTGTGACTTGACCCTGAACTTGGGTGGCTGAAATTAAAAATGAAAGGGTAGACAAGAGGGTGGGGCATACCTAGGAGACTGGGGACCGCTGGGTCACCTGTGAGGCTGCAACTTGGGGCAACTTTGAGGAAAGAAAGGCTGTCAGTTGAAAGACCAGAGGGTGCCAGGTCTTAGACACACCCGAAGTCGGAAGGCAGTTGGCAGATGAAGGCAGAGCCCTGTGTAAATGACCAGCGCCCTGGGGATTGTGGTGGTGCTGCAGCACCCTGCAACTCAACACCAGGATGAGCAAGGTCTTCACATAGGGAAAAAGTGCTGTCTGTTTTTTTCACACTCCAAAAAGAGCCAGCAGGTTATAAAAGCAGAATTACAAGCATTACCTAGGGCTTCTACATAGACCTTTGTGCTCCAGAGCCAATCAGCAGGATGGATCCAACATGAAAGAACAGAGAGCCCAGTGGCCGTGTTTGTCACACAGAGCGATGTGCTGGTTGGTCTGTTGGTTCTATTTGAACTCGGCAGGCGCAGAGCCCTCTGGAGAGGGTTGGGTGCATTGCGTTAGCAGGTGGGCTTCTGCCTAGGGTTCTCGGCCTATTGCAACAATCACGCTTATCAAATGCAAGACCAAGTTCTTTTGTTTTTTAAATTGTTGTTCTGAAAACCCACCAGCCTGCGGGTTTTCCATTCCTTCACCCAAAACTGCACCTACTTTCCCCATATTCATCTCCCTTATTAAAGCCAGTTTCTGCAGAAAAAGGACGATGAGGTCATCGGTCCTCCCTAGGAGAACTGGGGATGCTCCCGGCCCGCCCTCCGGAGGCTTATCGTCCTTCTTCCCAGCCTGGGCTCCCGTGGACTCACGAGTGTCGCCCTTTCTTCTCAGATCTCTCTCATCCTGCTCCCTCCCCTGCACTGATGACCAAAATGTCCCCATTCTCCAAAGCCCTGCCACTGGGCCCGCAGAGGTGACTCATTCTGAAACCAGTGAGATTGTCATCTCCACTCTTAGATCCCCTTTTTACTAACTGTCGAGAAGGATGTCGAGCTGACAAAATGACCTTCACACAAAACTCCAAATTTCCTCCATCCTCTTCCTGGTTCTGTGCTGATTTCATGGGTTTTAAGCTGCTTTGAAGGGAGCCCCTAAGAGGACAAGGCCATTGCAGTCCCCAGTCGGGGGTCCCCCATGTGCTCTTGCTGTGACCCAGCAGATTAGGAAGGCTGGGACCCTTGGACTTGGGGTCGGGAGCTCCTCTTCCTGGAGCCCTGCTGAGGTTGGGGAGCTGTGTTTCTTGAGGTGTTAATCAGTATTCGCCCAAAGTTAAAAGAGGAAGGAGTCCAGGGGCATCCACAGAGCTACAGGCTCCCTTCACAGCAGGCCTCCAGGAGCCGTTTCCAGGCTGGGGTCTTTTCAAATCCCCAGGGATCCCAAAACTCCTTTTCTTCCCTGAGGAATCCCCTGCATTCCTCCTTGGATTTGGGGAGCTGCGCTTTCAGGGCCTCTGGTTCCACCCCAGCAGGATAAACCAAGTAAGACACAAATGAATAAGGATAAAGGAGTGGTCAGGAGGCCGTCGGCTAAGTGCCCGCCAATTAACTCGCTTATTTGTACAAAATCTGTGGAGCCTGGAATCGGCCTTGCAGAACCCAGGGCTCACAGCAGCCCTGTCTTATCAGGGCCTAGTGGGAAGCGGCTGCCAGCACAGGGCTGGGTGACTCAGAGAAGAAGCCACTCAGGTTTAGTCTCTTGGGAGGGAGGGAACACTGCGGGCTTTGTGACCATTTAGTGAAACACAAAGGGGACTGTGAGATGACCCTCCCCCAGGACCTTCTCACTAATCCTCTTCAACAGCAGGGATTTACTTGGTGAGCCAGGGTGAAAATGTTTACCCCCACTTGCCACAGAGGAATTTTGAAAGGTTTTTTTTTTTTTTTAGGGGGCGGGGCGGCAGGGGAAACAGACTCAGCACTCTGAGCCTTCCGAGGTGGCCGCAGTGACATGCAGAAGCAGTCCCTCTTGCTTGGCTTGGTGCACAGAGATACGCGATCAATTTCAGCGGCCGCAGAGTTTGCTTTTGGAGACTTTCGTTGGCAAAAGAACAGACACGTGGAAATGGAGAAGTGTGTGCGTGTGTACCTGCGTCAGGCTGACCTCAGGGCGCGGCGGCCCGGGGAGAAGGTTCCCCTTTCCTGCCAGGGAAGTCAGGTCGCCAGACCCCAGACGTGAAAACCGAGAGGATAAACAAGGATGAGTTTTAAAGGCCTGAAAAGTAACTCGCTTGGCGGCTGGAGGTCAAAAAGAAAAGAAAAACAAAATGCTCCTTTTACTCATTTAAAGAAAAAAATAAAACAAAAACGAAGCAAAATAAGAGCTCGTTATCAGCTCTCCATAGAGGAGTCCCAGAACAGAACAGAGAAGCTTCTGGAAGACTGGCAAGCACATCAGGCTTTTGAAAGAAAGAGCTTTGGCACCCTGAATGCCTACCTTCTCACTTGCACAGCAGGGCAAGGACAGCCAGGTGCCAGTGCCCATGTCTGCAGAGATGAGCTAGAAAGATGAGCTGGGGGCTGGAGATGGGAGGGGTCTGACCAACAGCTGTGGTTAGTTGTGACCTGCCAGGTCCTCAGCAGGGGTCTTTGCAGCTTCCTAAAAGGTTCTTCTGAGCTATGACTGGGGACAGAAAATGGGTGGGGCTAGGAAGCTCCCCTCAGCAGCCACCCCCTTGCTGCTTCCCATGGGAATTTCTGTCACTCTCCAAATAAGTGGAGATGGGGACTTTCAAACGGTGGGAAATCAAGCATTCAGTCTGCCACTTACTGCAGAAGAGTGTTCAACCGCAGAAGGGTTTACGGGAGAGGATTTCCGCCACCATGATTCCTGCCACCAGAACACTTGCTGATTCTTGTTTCAACTGGGGGTGCTCAGGGCCACCACTGTGGGTGAACAACACTGACAGTGTGTCTGTGCCCTGGGGCTTGGACGGAGGGTCCTGGAGTGGCCCTTCCTTGCCTGTGGGCTTTGTGCTGTAGCGTCTCCGCCATGGGCCATAGCTCAAGCATCTGATCGCAGTGTACACCAGTGTCTCACGCTGCCTTGGCAGATGACCCCTGGACCAGGTGTCTTAAGACAAAGAAATTCCCTCCTGGAGGCCAGGAGTCCCTAATCAAGGTGCCGACAAGCTTAGCTTCCTCTCCTGGCCTCTGCTGCTGAGGGACCCTTGGTGTTCCTTGGCTTGTGGATGCTTCTTTCCAGTCCCGTCCCTGCTGTCACACGGTGATCTCTCTGATCTCGCCATGTCTCCACAGGCCCTGATAAGGACACCAGTCCTTGGGTTTATGTCCCACCCTAAATCCAGGATGGTCTCATCCTTACTAATTACGTTTATGAAGACCCTATTTCCAAATCAGGTCATATTTTAAGGTCCTAGGTGCACAGGTCCTGGGGGCACTACTCAGGCCAGTGCACCGGGTTCCCCGTGTCAAGCTGAGGTTTCCTGGTTATCAGTTGCTGCTTTAGTCACGGCACATTTGCCTCCTGTTGGAAGGAAGGGTGCCTGCACCCCTCGCTGCATTTAGAAAGTGTTGCTGTGGCTCAGAGGTGGTCCCAGGAGAGGAGGGGAGGCAGACGGAGACGGCAGGGAAGAGCTGTCCTCTGGCCTCTGGGGCAGGGAAGGAGGAGATAGAGGGAGGCAGGTGTGAGTCAGGGCAAGAAGTGGACCAGGTGGGCCTGGGCCCAGTCTTTGCAGTGCGAGGAGATGGAGGTCTCCAGAGGCCCCTCAAAGGTTCCATCCGTGCACCAGGGTCCAGTCAGCAGGGTGAGTGACTGCCAGGTCCCATCTCACCTCCCAGGGAGGCTACACAGGGCTTTGGTTTTGCTGAGGGAGGGCTTGAGTCTGCTGGGCAGCAGCAGAGCCTCCAGCCACTGTCCCCTTCACCGTCCCCAGGCAGGGCCAGTCTGCCGTCCTCACTCCTAAGCCTCAGGCCCAAGACTGTGCGATCCTTAGCTGCTCTGGGCTGCCCCCACTTTTCATCCTGGCTTCCCAGCCACTCGGGGAACATTGGAGCCTCGTGAACAGTCCCTTTAACAGAGGAGCAAGGTGTGGACGCTGGGCATGCTCCTCAGGAAGGAGCACAGAGAAATCCCACCCTGGGCCCTGTGGGCGCTGGGCCTGCCTGGCCCAGTTACAGCAAGAACCAGTGCAGCAAGAATCCCAGCCTGTGTCCTGCCCCCGGCCTCCTTGTGTTCCAAGTCCAGGTTCCCCCATTGCCCAGCCTCGACACCTGTGACCCCATCGCACAGTCCTGAATACAGCCAATGGGCCATCTTGGCGAGGGTTGAAACCTTGGCTGGGTGTTTTGACCAAGAGACAGAATGACTTTGTCCTCCACCCCCACTCTCAGCTCCACCCCCAGAAGGGAACATTTTAGCCCAGAACTTAGAGTTCAAGGCTTCCCTTCGTTTCCACGAATCTCTGTCCTTGGCCACGTCTGGCATGTTCTGTGCCTCCTGCCCCTGCCCTGGACGGCAGTCTCCCATGGAAAGCCCCTGCTGGAGGGAGCCACACCCGAAGCAGTGAAGGAAGGAAGTCTGGCCAGGCCCGTCCAGCCCAGGGCCCACCGAGGTCTCGTTTCCTTTCTGTTTTCTTGCTAGCGCTCCTTTCAAAATCGCATCTCTCTCTTTTGGAGCACAACTTCTTTTTTTAACCTGAATGCTAACATGGAAAGAATGTGTTTCGCTTGCAGCGGTGCAGCGGCAGAAGCCATTTGTGGGGTGATTCATTCACCCGGGGCTGCTGACGTGCACGGGACAGGGTCAGGGGACATGAGCTGGCAAACTTGCTGTGAGTTTTCACTGTAGAGAGGTGTAAGAGGAAGCCAGTACATCAGAATGTTAACTCTCAAAATCAGCCCTTGATAGCTTTCTTTTCTATAATGAAGTGTATTTATAAGGGTTAACAAGAGAAGATGGGAATCCTAGGGAAGACTGGATCAGAGGTCAAGCTCAATCTACAGAGGAACTTCCCTCACCTTCCCAAGGATGCTGAGGGAGCCCTGAGCTGCAGAAAGGCAGCGGCCCATGGTAAGGCAGGAGCTGGACCAGGCGGGCTGCGTTAAACCCTGAGGCCTGAGCTTCTGTTCCATGGTTTTAGGCATCTCAACACTGAGAACTACTCTTTAAAAAATTCTGAGAAATCTTGGCTCAGTGTTTTCCCTGTCTCCCAAATCAGGGTTATACAGATAATGCTTGTACTTCTAAAAAGAAGCAAGTTGGTACAATGGACAAAGGCCTGTGCAGAGAGGATGGAGCCTGGGGTTGCTTCAGTCCCTAGCTGCGCTCCACCAGGCACTTAGGCACGCCAGGCTTCCAGGCGAGGGGAGGAATGTGAAGGCCTCACACGGTGCCTGGTGCACAGAACCTGCAGGAAGGAGCGGGCTGTGCTGGTGCAGGTCCCTACAGCAGAGTCTGTGACCTCCCTTCTGGTTGCCTCACTGGGCCCTTAGGATTGTACCTGATCCAGAGAGCTCTCCAGCAGACAGCTGGTCAACCCTGGGCTGCAAAGGCCCCAGGTGCTCTTTCCCAATCCTAAAGCAAGAACTTGGAGGACTCAACCTCAGGAGTGGCCAGGATATAACCGGCAGCTGCCCCACGCCTACCCGCAGCGGGGTACAGAAGGTGGGTCTCCTGCCCTCCACACAGGTGCAGTTCTCCAGGTCCCCGAGTACAGCTGCTCTGCTTTGATCCTCATCTACAAAACAGAGAGAAGGAGGAGGCTGTTTCCCTGCTGTGGTCTCCGTGGTGGTCTATTCTCAGAGCTCTTCTTATCCCCTCAGCAGGAGCAACTGTCCTCCTTGGGCCTGGGTCAGTTGCTGGCCTCCCTCTCCCGCATTCTGAAAGCCTGCTGAGATGGCCAATGCACTGTTTCCTGTACCTGGGGGTAACAAGTGATGGAAATGCGTTCTCCCACAGTTCTGGAAGCTGAAAGTCAGAAGTCAGTTTCACGGGGCCAAACTCAAGGTGTGGCCAGGACTGTGCTCCCTCTGAAGCCCTCGGGAGAGTCCATTCTTGCTCCCGAGCTTCTGTGGCCTCACGCCTTCCTTGGCCTGTGCACACCGCCTCCTTTGTGTGTGAGTTGTCCCTGCCTCTCTCTCAGAAGGACCTTTGTGACTGCACTGAAGGACCGCCATGGTGATCCCCCCAGCTCAAAAGCCTTGATGTAGCCCGGCACATGGTGCACCCCTGTAATCCCAGCAGCTTGGAGGCTGAGGAGGAGGATTATGAGTTCAAAGCCAGCCTCAGCAACTTAGGAAGGCCCTAAGAATTCAGGGAGACTCTGTCTCTAAATAAAATATTTTTTAAAAAAGGCTGAGGATGTGGCTCAGTTGTTTAGTGCCCCTGAGTTCAATCCCTGGTACCAAAAAAAACACCACCTTGACTTAATGGTGACTGCCAAGACCCTTTTTCCTTATCAGGTAGCGTTCGCGACTCAATGGCCATAACAGCTGGACAGGAACAAATCACAGAGATTGTGGGAAGCCCAGAGCCCCTGCTTCTAGTTGATGTGACTCCATCTTGCTATTGGTGTCGCCGGCCGGCTAGACCTGGAACTGGAAGGAAATGGGAACATGTTTGCTTTGGACTGAAAAAGCTTTTGACCCTCAAAACGAAAAATGTCCCAGCCCATGGATGTTTCTTTTTTCTCTGTGACCAATTTGAACCTAACACGTTAAGAAATATTACCCCAGACCTTTCCCATCCAAAGCATTTAAGGTATTCTTAAATGAGTTGGATGACAGCAACTTTGAAGCCATAATCCTGCCTCACTTAGATGCACATTTCCACTGAGCTCGATCCTCACTCTCCCCCACCAACACTGTGAGTGTATTGGTTTAAGAACACACGCGTGTGTATCAACCATGGGAGCACGGCTCAGCTGACTCTAAAATGCTATTATCCAAGTGTGTGCTTCAGTGTTATTGAACAGTTTCCATTTCCTTTGGATGTTATTCAGGTTCCTCGTAATAATGCTTTCTATTCTTAACCTCTAAGCAACAGTAGCATTTGTGCCTATATGTTAAAATACTTTCATTCATGTGTAGCATTTAAAAATGGAAAATTGGTAATATGTAGCTCTATTACTTCTTGCCAACTTTCCTCTTAGATAACTAGAAGAGAAAGAGAAATCGTTTTTTTTTTTTTCAGTGAAATTTATAATATGTTTGTCAAAGCATGAAACAAAAATAGAAATGGTATATTGTTTTGCTTGGATTCAAATAATCCTGTAAAGCTATGGGATACACAGCAACTGTATTTTATTAAGACACAGGGCCTCAACTGAGTTGTTTAACACCTCGCTTTTGCTGAGGCTGGCTTTGGAACTCTTGATCCTCTGGTCTCAGCCTCCCCAGCCACTGGGATTACAGGCGTGCGCCCCTGCAGCCAGCTATACAGTAGATTTGAAGAGTGCGGAGGGAAGATATCACAGAGATGCCGAACTCATGCAGGAAGTTCAGTGGAAACCAGATCACTGTCGGTGTGCACTTCATCCGAGAACACCAAACTGAAGCTTTAGATAGGCGTTCTAGTTGTTGGCTGGGTACTTGGTAGACCACGCACGCACACAGCAGGACGCCCTCTCGGTCACAGCAGGAAAACTGCTGGACTCACTCATTCTCTTAACCAACTTTTCATAAGCTGCAGCTGAGTGCTGCAGGTAGGGTGGTGGGTGGGCAGGCACTGGGAGACCTCCTGGGGAGGTGGTGGGTGGGCTTTCTGCTGGGAGACCTCCTGGGGAGAGACAGACCTTGGGACCTCTCAGGTTCTTCCAGGAAGGCTCTGGCAGTGGTGACCGTCATTGTCAAGTTTGCATCTGGTGCGCTCATGAGGTCGGAAGCCAGGACAAGTGCGGGTGGTCAGGCAGGGAGGCAGGGATGGGAGGCCCGGGTGGGGTGAGGGCGGAGGGAAGGGTTTCCGAGGCTTCCCTCCATGAAGCCCACAGGAGCAGGCGCTGGCCCTCACTCTGCTGGGAGCCTGGCTTCCCCGCTGGGTGTCACGAAGCAGCAAGGGTCCCTGTGCTTGGCCTGGTGTCCGTGCCCACCCTGCTCTGAAGGCATCAAGCGACACACCTGTGGGGAGATGAGGTCACGGGGTGGGCCTCAGGGGTGGGACGGTGCCCTAAACGGGGCCAGGGAAGACCTCGGCCCCTCAGCCCTTTGAGGCCAGGGTGGGACCGTCGTCCGTGAGCCAGGAGGCAGGCCTCCCTGGACACCACGTCTGCTCCTCGATCGGCACCTCCTGCTGCAGAGCTTTGAGAAGCAGGCGTCTCTCGTCGTTGAGCCGTTGTTCTGTCTCGGGCACCTTGTTACAGCACCCAGACGGCTTGGACACCCTCTCTGTATGCCCCAAAGCGTCTGTTCCAAGAAACAGCGTGGCCCCTCTACATGCAGGGCAGGAGGGGGGACATGGCTGAGAAGGACCTCTGGGACCCTGGCCGCACAACTGGAAGGCTGGCCGTGCCTTGGTCTGAGACGAGAACATGGAGAAAGCGAGGATTTTACAGGTGGCTGTGGCTCGGCCAGCTGCACTGGGAAGCAGAGCCCACGGCCCTGAGGTGTAGAGGCCTGGGCGTTTTTCTGGTTCATCAAGTGAGAAATCAGTTAAGACAGGTACCATTCTCTTCCTCGGGGTGGCCCTGCTGAGTCACCTGGTCACAAGGATCCTTGTTGACTAGGGCCACAGTTCCCTGGTGATCTTCTCCCAAAGGAAGAGGCATGCTGCTGTCATGGAGACCGATGCCTCCAACCAGCAGAGACTGCAAAGGAGGATAACCCAGGGGAAGAGAGGGAGGGCCCCAGCACTCTGGGGAGCTGTGGTGGCCGAGGGTCCAGACAGGGGAAGAGAAGAAGGAGACAGTGACTGCTGTGGCCAGGGGACAAGGCTCCTCACCTCCCAGGGTACTCTGCTGTGTTCTCCCCACACACGCCCGATCCCTCCTTTACCACTGTTCACCTTTCACGCTGCAAACCCGACCCAAGGGCAAAGAACTCAGCAAGACCTGGTGCCCGGGCTCCGGCTGCTTCCAGGGGTCTCCCTGTCTCCCAGGGCAGCAGGCCAGGCCTCTCCCTGGGTTCTGATAAGAGTCCAAGGCTTCCAAGATCAGCACCTTCACGTGGGTGGGAGCCCTCTAGGATCACGGTGGTCAGCGGAGCGCGCCTGCCTGCCATGGACCGTGCCTTCCATGTGAGCAGGTCTCTCTCATCCACTTGTGCTGTCTCTTTGCATAACACCATGTTAACACGCTGAGTGATGTATGTGCTGTAAATATCCTTCACTTTTTTCTTTTGATTGGGTTGAGTCTAACACGTGCACACGTGATAGATATAAACCGTAGCTGCGCGTACCTCATCTGCGGCGATTTCCTGCTGAGGGGAACGAGCTCTTCCCAGGTATGCTCTCCTCTAATTTTGTTTATTTTTCTTAGGACTTAGATCTTGAATTATTCAAACATAGTACCATTTGTACAATCGTTCTTGTAAAGACAATTTACAAAGACTTAACAGAATTTGATATTTTCAAAGTAAATCACTGCAAACCCATATCTTCAGTGAAAATGTTGTGTTACAAGAAAGAAGATTATGAGAAGAACTAAAATTTTCTGTTTTCCAAATCTTTCTTAGAAATGTGATGCTTGCCCCTGCATCTTATCTGTAAAACAAATGAGGTCCCCCCTCCCACGGGGGCGTGGAGCGGGCCTTCTCCCAGAGCTCAGTCCCAGCCCACCCCCACCAGCCAGACCACCCTGTCCCTCCCTCCACCCACCTCTGGGCAGTGCCAGTCCCTTGGGGAGACCTTTGCCTCCATTTTCTCCTCCAACGAAGAATCCCATCTTTCTCCCATTCCCCACCACGGCCCCAGGTGGAAAGGCTTGGTCAGAGCTAAATTTTGAGCTTCCTGTTCCTTAGGGAGTTGTTTTATGGTTAACTTTTCAATTTTAGAAACATCACCTACTCATAGTAAAAAATAAAAACGAAACGAAACAATAAATGGCGCTATGAACAGCGGAAGTGTTCCCTGAGTTCACGCTGGAGAAGGTCTTGGAGGCCACTGCTGTGCCCTCCCCAGGGGCTACCTCTCCACTCTGGGTGGCCAGGCAACAGTGGGTGTCCCTCGTCCCTTTGGTCCCTGGGGGCTACCAGAGCAGACTGTGGAGGGTACCTGGACCCTCTGCAGCCGCTGAGTCACCAGAAGAGGACCCGCCCAGGGCGAGTGCAGAGGGTGCCTTTCAGAACGTTTCGTCAGACCAGAGAGGTCTGACCCGCTCCCGCCGCGGTGCAGAAAGCCGGGGGGAGGCCAGGCAGTCCCCCATCAGGCCTGCGGGCAGCTGGAGGGTGTGGGAGATGAGCTTGCTTCCCATTCAGTTATCCTCTTCTTTGTCCAGAAATAGGCACACAATGAGGAAGTCGCCTGGTTCCAAATGGCAACTGTCCCAGAAAAGCAGGTGCCTTGCATCCGAGAGGCTGCGCACGTGCAGTGACAGAGCCCTTGCCATGTGGGGCACGTGGGCACACGAGGCCCCCTTCAGAAGGGGCTCACTCCCCAGGGCAGAGGGGCTCCAGGAGGGGAGAGGACATCGGTGTTGGAAGGCGAGGGGCAGGGCTTCTGAACACTTGGTTTTGAAGGGACAGAGCCTGAGGGGTCCCGGTGCGCCTCAGCCAGGAAGGTCAGCGCCCTGAGCCGGGAGAGGCCACTGTGCAAAGCCACGCACAGTGAGGGCTGTTTTCCTCACTGTCAGCTGCGGCCTGCAAAGAGCCACCGTTTGTCCATTGAGCACCCCCCACCCCGGGCAGGGAGAAGGGCTCAGGACCAGAGCCCCCGTCCAGGGAGAGTGTCCTAAGGGACGGAGTGCAGAGTGCGCCCCGGAGACACTGAGCTGAGCTCCCTGTGGTCCTCATGAGGGCCCTCTCTGGGTCTGAAGAGCACAAGGAGAACCCGCCATGAAGAGTGGCCTCGGCAGCCCATTCCAGGACTTTCCTGGCCTGTTAGCATGGACAGACCAGGAGAATGTACAAGGACTGAATTTGGGGTCCACCGTTCTCCCCTCTTCTTTCCCTCACTCAGGTGATCCAGCGTTAGGGTGCCGGGTCTGCTCACGCCAGCAGCAGGTCCTAAGTTGCTTCTGCTCAATGCACTTTCTGCTAGTTACGTGCAACCTGGATCAGGGGCACCATCCAGGGGAGCACAGAGCCAGGGCCGAGCTCAGAGACCCAGGGGGACGTCCACAGAGGGACATGGCTGGGGCCAGGCTGCCACAGCATGGATGGTCCTTGATGCCATAGAGGGACGGAGTGTGGTCTTTGGCTTCTCTCAGGGTGGCTGGTATCACTGGAGGGGAAGCCATGAAACATCCCCCTTCCTTCCTCTCTCCTCCCCGCCTGCCACTCACACATGTTTATTGAACATGTACTACATGTCTGGGGGGACACTAGCAGCTGGGGACATCAATAAAAGCAAACTCTCTTCCTCCTGGCTCCTGTGTGGTGATAGAGGGAAAGGGTAAGGTTGTTAGAAAATCAGACCTTGAAGGGCCTCAGAAAAGACCGGCGGAGGAGGAAGAGCAAGAGCGGACCTGCTGCAGGGTGGTCTCTCAGAGACGGGAGCACAGGCCCGCTCGACTCCCTACCCACCTTGGGTCTTCAGCTGGGCCAGCTCGTTCCTCCTACCCCCAGGTCAGCTCCAGGGCCCCCACACACACTGGGTGGAACCTGAGGGGTCCTTGGGGACAGCCCATAAAGTGAGTGCCAAGACTCGGTCCTTCATGCAGAGCTCCACTGTGCTGAGAGAGAAGGAGACACTGGCGAGGCAGGGATTTGGGATCCTCCAATAATTGCCCAGGCCTGGTGATGAACACAGACTGCCCCTCCCTGGACTGGTCATCAAACCAGAGGAGCTTCGGCAGGGGAATGTAGAATGGTATCCAGGGTCTCCCGTGTTGTTCACATCACCGATGGGTCATTTGGAGCATGTGGCTGACACAGTCACTGGGGTTCCAGGCAATTTCTTTTTCTTTTTGAATCCCCACATGTTATGGATGAGCTGACCACTCACTCGGTTCCAGCTCATCTCGTGTAAGCAGAGAGGTGCCTCGTCTCAGTGCAGCCCACCTTTAGTTAGGTCTCCTGTGCACGGCTGGCTCGGTGCCAGGGAAAGATGCGGGCAGGTGAGACACGGAGACACCAGCCCAGCCCACTGGAACCTGCGTCCCCAATACCACTTGGAGGAGCCTGTCCTGCAGGGCAGGGAGTTGGGATCCCAGGGTAATCCACCAACAGCTACCTTCTGCTCCCAGGTGCCATGCCGGGCTCCCTGGAAATCACTCCACAGCTTGCTCAGGGGCGCTAGCCTGCATCATGGTCTCCACTTCACCTGGAACACAACACTCCTTGGCCGCCTTCTACACGTCCTCTGGGCTCCTCCCTCGTCTCCAATTTATTCTGTAGACGCTGCCCTCAACTCCAGCTTCACACCCTTTCTGGCCCTGCCCAGCTCCACTTTTGCAGGTAACCCAGAGTCCTTTTTTTTTTTTTTTTTTAATACTAGGGATTGAACCCAAGGGCACTTTTACCACTGGGTTACATTCCCCAGCATTTTTTATTTTTTATTTTGAGATGGATTCTTGCTAAACTGCTGAGGGTCTCTCTAAGTTGCCCAATCTGGCCTTGAACTTGTGATCCTCCTGCCCCAACCACACACTGGGGTACAGTGCGTGCACCACTGCACCCGCTCCAGAACCTTCACGAGAGAGAAAACCGAAGCATGAGGCATGATTCTCAATTTCCTGCCCCCAATACGAAATGTCCAGTGAATTTCTCTCCTCTCTCTTTCTGCCATCTCTGGGGAGGAAGCATCTTCTCCTGCACCGGGCAGGGTCAATCCCCCTGGAGCCGTGATCCCACGTCTCCTGTCCCGCAGGCCCTTCCCTCCACCCCGCTCCTCCACACCCACCTCCAGGGGGTCCGCTCACTCTCAAGGATCATGCTCAGGTTCCCCTCATCCTAAGAGCATCAGTGCTCTGGCACACACACACACATGCACACACATGCACACACATGCACACACATGCACACACATGCGCACACATGCACACACATGTGCACACACACAAATCCACTTCAGCTCTCACCCATGGTCCTGTCCTTGTCTCTATTTTCTTCCATTTTTAAATTATTTTAAAATTTTTTGTATGGTGACAAAAGCAGTATATTCTTATTTTTGAAAGATTTTGAAGTAGAAAGAAATGGAAGAGAAGAAAACATCTGTGTGTTTTACCAGGCTCAGAGGCACATGCCTGTTATCCTGTTTACTAGGAGGGAGACCGAGGCAGGAGGACCACAAGTCCAAGGCCAACCTCAGCAACTCAGCAAGCACCGAGAAGTGCTTTGGCTTGAATCTCTGGAGAGGGAGAATTCTTTTTTAATCTTTGCATTTTTTTTCATGACTACTAGTCTATTTAGGTTTTCTACTTTTTCTACTCTAAGCAACTCAGAGTTGACAATGTGGCTGCATAACCTCTGCCCTCACTTCAGCTGTCCTCAGGACTTCTTCCGGAATGGAATCAGAGTGAAGGTATGAACTTGTGCAATGCTCTTTTTCTGTCAGAGCCTATGATCTGCACAGAACGGTGGGTGTCCTTGGGCTTCTTCCGGTGTACATGGAAAGGCAGTTTGGTCAACCTCCCTCCCTAGCACCAGTAGCTGGATTCCTTTCTAGGAAAGCTGACTGGTCCCAGGTCATGTTAGCAGCTCCTGATGGCAGGAGGCCTTGGCCACAGTCATGTGCTTGCTGTGTGCTGGTCGGAGAGTCACTGAAGGCGTGAACAATATCCCTTACTCTGGTTTTTTCTATTACAGATTTTTAAAATGTAGATATCCAAATATTATTTTAAAACATGAGTTAGAATTTCTTCTAACTTTCTATTGTTTTTTATTCTTCAAATGTATTAAAGGCTCTATTTTTACTTTTGGCAATGCTGGGAACAGAACGCAGGGCCTCCCACCGCTAAGCAAGCCCCCACCACTAAGTTACAGCACTAGCCCCCAGGAGAGCCTTCTTTGAAGAATGATAAGACTCATCAAGAGAAGTGCTTGGGCTTGAATCTCTGGAGAGGGAGAATTCTTTTTTAATCTTTGCATTTCTTTCATGACTACCAGTCTTTTTAGGTTTTCTACTTTTTCTTGATCACTTTTAGATTAAAAAAAAAAAATCTTTTGTTAAAAAATCACACCCTGATTGGAAAAAGCCTCAGCATTGTCTTTAAGTTTTCATCTCTTTGGGTTTGTTATCTCATTCTCATTTCTCTTTTTTCTTTTGTTTTTAGTGATTTGTTTTGTCAAAGATTGACCCATTAATTGCAGGAATTCTTTTTTAATCATCTTAAGAAACGTTTGGGTGGCGCATGCCTATAATCCCAGTGGCTCAGGAGGCTGAGGCAGGAGGCTCAAGTTTAAAACCAGCCTCAGCAAAAACGAGGCACCAAGCAACTCATTGAGACCCTGTCTCTAAATAAAATACCAACTCGGGCTGGGGGTGTGGCTCAGTGGTCCCTGAGTTCAATCCCCGGTCCGGGGATGTGAGTGCAGGTGAGGGTGGCCTTGACCACAGCAGGTGAGGGTGGCTTTGACCACAGCGGAGGCCTTCAGGTTCTATAGTCCCTTGTCTGAGCTCTGCGTTTGGGTTTAGGATGTGGCTGTGCAGGGAGGAGGATGAAGGTCACTGGTGAGGCAGGAGCGGTGCAGAGCAGGGCCAGGGGCTTCCCTGTTAAACAAGGAAGACTTTCCCTGAAGGCAGTAGGGGCTTTGGGGTGTGAAGGACTGGAGCTGTGCTTTGGAAGAATCCCACCTGGGAGGAGGCGGAGGGTGGGTTGGTAGAACAGGGAGGGGCTCTTCCTGTGATCCCCCCAGGGGCAGTCAGAAGACCGAAGGGAAGAGTGGTACCGGTACCAGTACCGGAGCCCAAGGCACTAACTATGGTCGTCCACTGCAGGCTGGGGAGGAGCAGCATGCTCCCTCCTCTGCTGTGGCTGGTGACACACACTGGGGAAGACCAAGAGGACCGGGGAGGGCCCGCAGGCAGGCCCAGAGCCCACTAAGAAGGGTGAGACTCACACGGCTAGCGCTGATATAGGTGCTGAGTACCGAGTACTTCCATGCTGTGCTAAGTCCTTCCCAGGCCTCACTGTGCTGACTCCCTGGGAGGTTAGGGGCCGGAGGAGGCTCAAGGAGGCCAAACCATGTCCCCAAGTTCAAAGGGTCCTTAGTGGCAGGGGCACACCTAAACACAGGCTGCTGGGACCCGGAGCTGGGCCATGTGAGAGGCTCTCAGAGGGAGAGACTGGGGTCCCAGGTTTGCTTTGAGGGCACATTAGCAGTGACCTGCAGACTGTCACTAGGCCTCTTGGAGCTTCTGCATCTCTCAGGAGCTCCGTCAGGGGGACGAAGCCCCCAACACCTGGTCCTCTGAGGGACACTTAGGTTTCAAAGTAGCCTGTTGTGAAACTGATGGCGTCTTGTTTGACTTTTAAAAATTCAGTTTTCTTGTTCTTTTTTTTCTTAAAGTATCAATTATTATACAATGAATATTTTCTCCATCACCTGAAAACACAGCAGATAGAATCTGAACTAAGTTGATCGTGAGTCTGTAAGACACATATGCCAAGGTGAAGCCGTGCACACGACCCTGTGGCTGTTGCGGTCTGGATCTCCCATTAAAGCAGCACTGCCTGGAGGTGAGATGATTAGATCCTGAGCACTGTGACCTCTTCAGTCCATCTAGTGGAGTGGGCTGACGGGCGGTCACTGTAGGCAGGTGCTGGGGCTGGAGGGCGGTCACTGTAGGCAGGTGCTGGGGCTGGAGGGCGGTCACTGTAGGCAGGTGCTGGGGCTGGAGGGCGGTCACTGTAGGCAGGTGCTGGGGCTGGAGGGCGGTCACTGTAGGCAGGTGGTGGGGCTGGAGGGGGGTCATGGGTGTGCCCTGGAAGGAGTGCTCTTCCTGGCCCTTCCCGCTCTCTGAATGCTTCCTGACCCTGTCGTGAGCCGAGCAGCTCTCCTGTCCTGGGCTTGGCCACCATGCCCCGCCCCTATGTGTTGAGGCCCCCAAAACCCTGGGCCCCAAACAAACTCTCCCTCCTCTGAGTTGTTTCCACTGGGTGTCCTGGTCACAGCCACATGACAGCTGACTAACACCGTCCACAGCCGAAGGTGGAGGCTTCAGAAGGGCCCTGTTCTCTGGGGCTTCACGGTGTGGCATCTCCCGTTCCCTGGTGACCGTCCTCGGTTCCTGGTGGGGCTGAGGGGGCGGAGTTGGCAGCTGCCGGAAGGGGCCTCATACGCTGTAGTCAGGGGCCTCTCTACCCGTCTCAGATTCTTCTGAGGGCCATATTTCTCTCTCCCTCTCTAGAAGTGCTGAATACATTTTTTTGAGCTGTTTACTTAGCCACAGTTAGTCATCTTAACTAAAGCTGGTGAACAACAAAACCAAACCCAGAAAGAGGTCATGTGGACGAAGGCCCAGAAGATGTGTAGGAAGCCGGCAGACGAGAAAGGGGCCTGGGGCAGAGAGTGAAGGCTGGGGGTGGGAGAGAAGGCGGGGCCGGGTGAGGGCTCCACACAGATGTGGGCAGCGGGGCCGGAGGGGACCCTCATGTGCTGAATTGCACAGAGGATGTCAGAGCCCCAGTGCCAGGTGGCGCTGAGATGCAGAGGAATGCAGCGCCCCACCCTCTGCATACCCGCCACCCTCACCTTCAGGAACCAGCTCCACCTCCCCCAGAACCTGCTTCCTGAGGGGCTCAGCTGCAGCCCTGGGGCTGAGAAGGGCATAGAGCTGAGCACAGGCCGGGCAGGGAGACAGCAGCAGAGCCCAGCTGCTAGGAACCTGCTGTGCCCAGTGGTCCTGAGGCTGCTGGGAAGGAGGGGAGGGTGCAGAATCGCACCGTGACAAGGATAAACTGATCAAGTATGACTAGCAAACCTTTGTTACCCCCTGAGGTCATCCTTTGTCTACTTTTAAAAAAATCTTAAAAGAGTTGAGAGAGGTGACCCCACTTCCCAATGGGGACTGCGGAGCAGTCTGACCGCTTCAGAGCAGTGTCACACTGGAAATGGGAACTTCTTCTTTCCCACGGTCGGGGGCCCAGAACCCAGGAGAGGACTCCAGGCCAGGAAGTCACCTACTTCTGTGCCCTGGAGCAAGAGGAACGGGAGCTTCCGCCCCTGTGGGAAGAAACTCTTCTCCACCTGGCCCCAGGAATCCCCAGAACTTTCCAGAAATGGCAAGAGATGGGAGGGGTCAACCCCTCCTACCCTCCAAACTAGTTTCTTTTCTGCTTTTCCAGGAAGCAGTGCCGGGGCTTCTGGGGACAGAGACTCAGCTCCCGGGGCAGCCCTCCCACCCAGGGCAGAATCCGGCCAGGCAGCCTCTGCCGCAGCTGAAATCCATCCAGCAGTGAGCGCCTCCCCATCGGAGGCCGGGGAAAGACTGTTGATCAACCCAGCGTCCATGATCAACAGACACCTTGAGAGCACGATTATCATGAAGTACCTTTCAGCGATTTAGGACTGGACGGCTTAAGTGGCTGAGCTGGTTCACCTCGGGCTGCTGCCAACCATCCACCCACTGTAGGCATGGCTCTCGGGCGTCTGCCCTGAGCCGCTGCTTCTCCTGGGCGCTGGCAAACCCTCCCAGCGCCATCTCCCTGCAGCTCTGCCGGTATCCAAGCACCTGGAGGCACCACCCCCAGATGTGCCTCCTGCACAGCCACCCTGGGTGGGAGGGACCTCATCGACTGCAGTGTTTCTAGCACGTCTGGGGGGCTGGTGGTGGGACCCCACGGTGGCCGAGGTCTGAGAGCCAAGCTAGCCGTGGGAATCTCTGAGCCCCACTCAAGACGCCACATCTCCTGCCCTGGTGAGCAGGCCCCAGCTGAGCGTGGCTCGGGGGCGGGGGGGGGGGGTGCTCCGTCCCTGGCACCAGCAGGTCAACAGTTGTCCTTCCTCGAGGTGGAAATGCCAGGTGACGGGAAAGCCCGCAGGTGGCAGAGGAGGAGCAGAGTCAGGAAACCCACCCCAGGCAGTGGCGGCTGGCCCAGACCTCCACCTGAAAGAACTTTGGTGGACCTCCTACCAGCCACACCTGAGCTGTGTCCGCGGTCACAGAGCCAGGCTGGGAGGTCCCTGAACTGCCTTCCAGCTCTCCGTCTCCAGCCGGGCTCTGCCACCCGCACGCTGGCCTCACTCTTGCTGTGCTCAGCCCCCTGGGGACCCTCCTTAGGCCACCCTCCCCTCACTTGCTCTGGCCACATGCCCTGTGTCCACTGGCATCTCCTGCAGCGTTCCCAGCCACCCAGCCACCATCCCCAGTGAGACCCGGGCCGGGCTGTGCCCGGGCCTCCTCCCACCACCTCCCACCCACCCTAGTGGCCAACTTTCCTGGGAGAGGAAAGTCCTTCCTCCCAGGGCGGCCGGCCGGTGGCCTCCACATGCAGGGCAGGTGTGTGCTGACTTGGGAACAGGGCTCAGCTCCCACAGCTCGTGTTGCTCCTGTCGATACTGAGAGGGGTCCTGTTCCTGATTTTGAAGGTCCTCCTTTGCACAGGGTGGGTACATATTTCTCCCAGAACAGTACTTGATTGGTCGAAATGTTTCTCTTTTCTTATTTAAGTCCCTTCGGTATGAGTGGAGAATTGGGTTTGATTCAGGCTTAAACAGATGCCGTAGTAAATTTTGAGCAGTTATTAACATGTGTGGGAACATGATTTGGCAATAAGTTGGCGATCCCAGTCTGTGCCGCTGTCATTGAGCTGCGCACAGAAATCTTGATCTGCAGACAAAAAGCAAAACAAAGTATCCAAAGTTCTGTTCCCTTAAAAGATACATGGGTGACTCCTTTCCCTTCTACTCGTCCCCCTCCTCCCAGCCTTGGTCACCCTTCTTATTACGTCACATCTTTGATACCTGAAGCACCCATTCAACAGGTAAGCACCAAGCCTCAATTATGACCTGGGGTTGTGCTTGCTCTGAAGGTTAGACCAGTGTGCTTGCTGTCCCCAGGAGTGTGCATGCAGGGCCACCCAGGCCACCCAGTGCAGCAATGGCAGCGCTGTCCCCGCAGGGCCCAGCCCTAGCCCTCCGGTTACACTGACTCCAAAGTGTGGAGGAGAGCAACAGATTTCCAGCCCAGGAAAGACCCTCGAGACCACAGAGAACAGTCCGGTTTGGGTTTTCAATCAACGATTTCCTAAGAGGAGTTTTCCCCTGGATTAAAGGCTTCAGGGAAAGGAGGTCCTAAGACTGCTCTCTAGATGCCCTTTATTTGCTAAAAATGACACCTGGCTCTACCTGGAAACCACACTGTCTCCACAACTGGTAATGCATAGCCATGTACCACACGACGGCATTTGGGCCAACACATGGTCACACAGGGCTTTATGGCTGGTGACATTGCAGCCACCCTAGCTTACCTGAGTAGGCTCTGAGGTGAGGAAATCCCCAGGGGCGCATTGCTCAGAATGCCTGCCTGCCACCAAGTGACATGTGACTGTATTTGTTCTCTACTGCTGCTGTAACAAATCACCACAAAGGTGGCTTAAAACAGCACAACACGTGTATTCTCTTGCCGTTCTGCGGGTCACAGGTCTGGCATGGTCACTGGGCTACAGGCAAGGAGTTGGCAAGGCTGCTGGACTCCAGGGAGAGCTCATCCTGTGCCTTTGACATCTGAACCAGCATCAGCAGGACCATTCCTCCCCACAGGCCCCTCTCCGCATTGTCCTCCTCCGCCCTCTTCCCCTTCTGCCTTTGAGGGCCCTGGTGATTGCCGGGGCACACTGACAGTGCAGGATTCCTTCCCCAGGTAAGGCCAACTGCAGGTGGCCCTGATTCCACCTGCAGCACCAACTGCCCTGTGCTCTGTAATGACACCACCTGCAGCTTCCTGGGACGAGGACACAGGTGTCAGGAAGTGTTATCCTGTCAACCACAAAAACACGGCTGTGCTTCCTGGGCGTGTGGCCTGGGTCCCAGCCCGCGCTGTGCCCTGCAGGGCTGGAGCCCGCGTCCCTGTTGGAGGGTGGCTGGTGGTCGCTGCTCTTCCTGACCCACAGCTGGTGCCTCCCCCCGGGGACCTCTGCCAGTTTCATCGATGTCAAACTTCATTTCTGTCTCACGGTCTCTTTGCTTTCCTCCTGATGATTCGCCAGCTTGTTTCTGTGGTTTCTATGGTTTCCAAATTCTTGCCACTCTTCTGTCATTTTTACACGTCTTGGAACTTGTCAATTTTGAATAAGAAAGTAAATGCTCAAATATGCATCAGACTCTTTAAATGAAGGCTGGAGGTGTAGGCCAGGGGGAGAGCACGTGTGAGGGTCTCAGTTCAACCCCCAGCAGCAGAACACAAGAACAACAACAACACCAAAAATCCACAACAACAACAAAGATCCTCTTCAAAGGACAGAAATAACTACAAGTCTTAGAAATATTTTTATGAAATATGTTGAATTTAAAATTGGTGACATATTCACAATTACTTGTTGTAGAGTTCTTCAGCTCATATTTAAAAGGGTGTCGTCAGCTCTCAACAGACAGTTCACAGCCATGTCTCTGCGGCCTCCCTCTTTCCTCCCTGAAACCATGGGCCTCTACACTCTAGGAGCAGCGATGGTGTGACCCAGCCAAGGCTCAGGGAGTAAGCTGCACCCCAACCCCAGCCCCGCCCCATCCACAAGCACGAGGGCAAGCCCCCGGCATGTTCTCACCAAAGCATCCAGGCTGCGGGCTCCTGTGTAGCCTGGGCTGTCCCTGGTTTCCAGGAAGAGAGGCCTGGAGGCAGGGGTCATGGGTGGCCATCGCTGATGGTGTTCAGCTTGTGCGTCTTAAAAGGAAACAGTGTAAATGTCCCCTGCCCCGTGCCAATCCGTCAGACCTTGGGTATGCTGAATGACACGTGGCTTGAAATTGGCTCTTGTAACCTGTGTGTGTTCACTGCAGCAGTCAGCTTGACTGGATTAAGGAATACCTAGAAACAGGCTAAAGCATTGTGTCAGGTGTGTCTCTGAAGGTGTTTCCAGAGGAGATGAGCATGTGGGTCTGAGTGGACCTCCCTTCAGGCCCAGGACCCCACTCACTTTCTTTCTCTCTTGTTTGAGGCCCTGGTTCGGCAGCCCTGCCCTCTAATGATTTCTTCTTCTTCTTTTTTTTTTTTTTTTTTGGTACCCAGAATTGAACCCAGGCATGCTTAACCACTGAGCCACATCCTCAGCTCTTTTTTATATTTTACTTAGAGACAGGGTCTCTCTAAGGTGCTAAGGCTGGCTTGAACTTGCAATCCCCCCCTCTTACCCTCCCAAGCCACTGGGATTACAGGCGTGTGCCACAGTGCCTGGCTCCGTTGATGATTTCTATCGTTGCTGTTTCTTAGGCGTCAAAGTCTCTGGTGTTGCTATGATGTGACCAACATTTACATCAGGTGTCTTTCCATAACGTGGTGGGCCTTATCCAATTCATCCAGGCCAGATGAGGAGAAGACTGAGATCCCCCAGGAGAGCACATGTGCCTCCAGGACACTGTCCGACAGGACCTGTCCCCTCCATTCTTCCTGCCAGCTGCCCTGAGGAGTGTCGACATGCCAGTCCCCATGATGGTGATTCCATCCCTAGAAATAAAGAGCAGTGGGCTGATCTACTGGTGGACAGACGCATCGATAAATACAGACAGAAGCAGAAAGATATCCTAGTGCTTCGGTTTCTCTGGAGAACTCTAACATTCTCCCGAAGGTCATTTTCCTCCTTAGTATTATATTAAGCCCAGTCTGACCTTGAGAAAATCAAGGGACAGAGGACAAGAGAGAGACGTTCAGTTCAACTCCTGCCAACACTCCTCAAAACCGTCAAGGCCTCGGAAAACCAGAGCCACCGTCCAGCTGAGAGGAGCCTAGGGAGATGTGGCCCTGGATGGGATTCTGGAACAGAAAGGGCGTCAGGTAAAAAGTAAGGAAATCTGAATCAGTACGCTCTTTCCTTAACCACAATGTACTGATATTGGCTCATCAGCTGTGATAGATCAATCATAGTAAAGTAAAATGTTGACCTCAGTAGAGAAAATCGGGAGTGGGGTACGAGAGCTCTCTATACTATCTTTGCACGTTTTCTATAAATCTGAAATATTCTAAAATAAAATGCTGTGTAGGGCTGGAGATGTGGCTCAGCGGTAGAGCACTTGCCTAGCATGTGGGAGACCCCGGTGCCACACAAAGAAAGCTTGTTTTACAACACATTTATTTCTCTACTTTTCACACACGCGGTTTGCTCTATGTATGGCCAGCTGCGGAGTCACATGTGAGAACGGTGGGGACAACAATGACCAAGGGCCTGCTCTCCGGGACCTTACAGTCAGCAAGAAACTGAACCAGGACGCACGCAGTGCAGGTGCACTTAGACCCGGGCCGCGGGCTGCAGCCGCAGAGCAGTGTGTTGGGCTTAGGTGTGCAGAAAGGGTGCGCCAAGGAACCTAGGGTTCCAAGGGTCCAGGAAGCCAAAGGGGCGGGCGGTGCTCACGTCACTGGTCCAGCAGAGAAGAGACCGCGTGGGGCCTCTTTGGTACCCAGTGTGCCTCGGTGGGGAAACTGGAAGGCGGCCGGAGGGTCCAGTGGGAAGCGAGCAGAACAGAGGAGAGAGGTGCAGGCCCGAGGGGCCCGGACACCTGTCAGCTGGGAGTGCTCCCTGCCCGCTGCCTGGCACGGAGGCCACCCTAGGGTCACAGTATCTGATTTACACATTCGTCATTGAAATCTGAGGAAAATCAGAAAAGAATAAAGAAAAAGCATCATCCTGCCTTTTAATTTTTTTTTCTTGTAGTTGTGAATGGACAGCCTGCCTTTATTTTTATTTGTTTATTTCTATGAGGTGCTGAGGATGGAAACCAGTGCCTCACATGTGCTAGGCAAGTGCTGTGCACTGAGCCACAGCCCAGCCCCTGATCTCTATCTGCTTTTAAAATAAATAAATAAACAAACAAACAAATAAATAAATAAATAAATAAAATCTTATCAATGTTTTTTAACAATGTATTGTTTTTTCTTCTTTTTATTTGTTGATTTTATTTTTAGATATCCATGACAGTAGGGTGTATTTTGACATATTATACAAACATGAGGTGCAGCCTATTACAATTTCGACCCCATTCTTGTGGTTGAACATGATGGGGAGTTACACGGGTCATGCATATAATGTCACAGCAATAATTAATACAGTGGAAGGTCTCTGACCTTTGAAATAACGTCTGTAAAACTGACTTCTTAAAGTTCAGTTGTAGTTTTATTCTATTTAAAAAATGAGTATATTAGACATACTTCATGTTTATATAAATATGTCAAAATACTCTATCATGTATAACTAAAAATAACAAATAAGATTTTTTTAAAAAGTAAAATATATATATATAAAATTATATAAGGAGCATTTCTCCATAACTTAAAATAGTTGACAGATCCTTTGTGTGCATAGAGTCCCAGTACATGGTTGTGACATGATCTGTGTGTCCGTTTGTTTGTTTTGATTCTTTCGTCTTCTCTGTCTTTTGTTGTTACAAATGACATCACCATGGCCTTCTGGTAGGCAAAGTTTTTCTATTTGTATTAACTTCAATGTGGTCGATCTTAATGCTATTTGGTAACATTCTGAGAATGTGTTTCTGTGCCTGATGAGATTTGTGGTCACACACCCTCAAAGCCTGGCCTGCTCCACGTTTAGACCCTGAGTCTTGTTTCCTGAGCCGTGTGCACAGGTCCACAGAAAGGCCGCTAGGAGCGAGTTCTGCATGACTAGGAGCTTAGTTACTATGTGAAAGGCTCTAGCACAGAAAACACACTTGCAAAAGTCAACGTTGTCCACAGAAGAATGCCTGAAGTTGGCTTATAGCTGTCGTCACCTTCATGACTCGTTTCTCTTGAAAGGAGAAATCCTTATAACATTTGCATCTGAATAAACAAACTTGTCTTTTGGGTACATCCCATATACATAAATGAACTCAATGCTGGGCTGGGGTTCGTTTTCATGGTGGTGCTGGGGGGAGGATGATGGTTATAGGGAACTAGAAGGGACAAAGGAGACGAGGCCAAGGGTTGTCCCCCCGCCGGAGACGGGGAGTGCATGCACTGATCTTCTTTAGGCCTCACGCATGAGTGCTGGTGGGTGGTGTGGAAAGCAGAGAAATGCCCCCTGGGCTTACCAGGTGTCGAGTGGACAGCAGACCAGGTTGGCAGAAGAATACTCAGAGCGAAACCCTGAGCGCCTAGGAGGGCGGACCCCAGAGTGCCCTGCTTGGGGTACACAGTTCTGGGGTCACTCCTGCAGGCAACCCAGAGCCACAGTGAGGAACAATGTCCACATGTGTCACATGGGGACCTGGCCTTAGGCATCTGCATGGGTTTTTAAAAATACTCTTTCCAAATGTGCTTGCAGGTAAGGGACATGATGTAGACTTCTATCAGGATGTGAAGTACTTACAATAGTACTGCTACTGAGAGGTCTTGTGTGTGCGTGTGTGTCTGCAAGCCTGTGTGAGCATGTGGGTTAATTATGGGAAGAAATGAGGCTTTTCCTACAATTCAAAGTGAACTTTCCAAAGGGGCCCCCCCCCCGCCCCCTATTTGGAGCACTTCCTGTTTGGTTTTGTTTTTTAATCCCCACTTTAGAAATAAAACCCATAAGGGGACTAGTGCAGATCTACCCCGCGCTGTGGTTAAATGACAAAGAGGAGACTTCCCAGGGTCTACTTCCTAGTGAGAGTGGCAAAGATGTGACTTTTACCTGGGTCATGACCAGGCCCCGAGCAGCCCAGGTCAGTCCCGCAGCTCCTGGAAGTGCTCCCTGTCCTGGCCTCTGTTTGTCCCTGTCCCTGACTGCTGCTTTCCACCCTGGGCCACCCCTACAGTCCCCCTCCTATCTACATCCTTCTCCTAGGTGGCCTTTTGAAAATCATCCACCAGCCAATGATGGCGGCCACGATTTCCCTTATCTTCAGCCCTGACCCCTGCCACCGCCCAGCCCACGTGACTCTGTGCTTGCCATTCCCATGGGGATCCCTGGCCGTCTGGAGCTCAGCGTGACCAATCAGCTCCTGCTCCCACCCCAGGAGCCTGCTCCCTCCCCTCCGTTTGATCTCTCCTCATCTCCCTCCCCACACCGTGTCCTCAGCAGGGCTCCTCCCAAACATGCCCCAGCTACCTCCATCTGCACCTCCGTGGCACACTCAGGTCTGGAGCAGACCTCTTCCCACCGGCCTCTGCGTCTCTGTCCCCCTCCCCTGTCCTCTGAGTGTGGGCTCACATTCTAGCAGGTCCAGGACACCAGAGTGAGATCATGGCAGTCCTCTGTGTAAAGAGTTCGAAGAACACAGTCACGAGCCCCAGGCCCACCCTGGTGCCCAGGCAGTGGCTTCCCCTGGGGGAAGTGGCTTCCCCTGACCCAGCAGTGGCTTCCCCTGGGGCTCCTTCCGTCCCCCTCTGCGGCTCTCACTGTGTCCTCTCTGGCCTCCCAGGGATGTGAGCAAGCCCTTCCCTCTCTGGAGCGCTCCTGCACTTTTATCTGGCAGGCACTGGTTTGGAGAATTCTGCCCTCTGTGGGGCTGTCTGCCCACCGCCCAGCTGGGCAGCGCCCGATGGGCACCTCACAGCCGTCACCCTGCAGCCCTCCTCCCTCAGTGGCCTTGTCAGTGTTTGGTGGCCTGTTCTTTCCTGGAACCCGAAGTCGATGCTCAGACAGCAGCAGGGACGAGAGGGGTGACTGGGTGAGTGTGTGTGGTTTCTCTGCTGACGGAGTGTCCACACCACGTGCTGCCTGTGGCTTCTTCCCTCATGTCACACCCATGGGTGAGACTGCCAACAGCAGTGTCTCAGCTTCTTGTGAGCCCAACAGAGATAAGGCAGGCCAGGGTGTGGGCAGTCAGCATGCATGCGGGAGGCACCCCAAAGGCAGAGATCTTATCACGGAGTGAGCACTGATCTACCCTGGTTCACAACTCCTGTGTGTGTGTGTGTGTGTGTGTGTGTGTGTGTGTGTGTGTGTGTTACAGGATAGAACCCAGGGCCTCCCGTGCTAAGCAAGTGCTCTACCACTTAACTACACCCAAAGCCATTTTAATTTTATTTTGAAACAGAATCTCACTAAATTACCCAAATTATCCAATCTGGGCTCCAACTTGTGATCTTCTTGCCTGGGCCTCCTGAGTAGCCAGGATTATAGGCAAGGGCCACCACGCCCAGCTTACAACACATCCTAACTTTCACACTTCTGAGCTACAAGGCATCAGGGCTTGCATTGTTGGGGGCTTGACATGTACCGGTGTGGGTCCGTGGGTCTGTTCCTCTGTTTTAAGATTCCTGTCTCTGCTGTCGCTATACACGCTGTTTTCATTCCAGTTAAGGTTACATAGAAATTGACACACCTGTTACGTTCTGTCAGCAGGAAACAACCTTCCCAAGTTGTTCTAAGAAGTAAAATGCCACCTTCACCCTGTTCATGGGATCTGGGATGCTAGCCTGTTCTTTAAAATCGCCTTTTTCTTGTTTATGATTTTTTTTAGAATAACAAAAACAATCTATGACACAGACATTCCCTAGTACAACTGTTCGTGTTCACCTGGTGTAAACACAGTCCTTCTCTGACTGCATCTCTGCCAGCCTCTTGTCCTTATTTTTGAGTCATCTGTGATGATACATTATCCACAGGCACCTTATTTGAGTCCTTGTCACCTGAGATTGTTTCACCAGCAGAGGACAGGAGTTTGCAGGAGTCCCCTGCTAAAGTCAGATCCTCTCCTGACTTAGAATTTACCATTCTGGTGAAGCCCAGAGCTTTGTGACACTTTCCTGTGCTTCTTCCTCAGATTTTATTCTGATCCCACACTAGACCCCTCCAGGGGAGAGTGGAAAGGCACAGAACACACTGGCCGCGGTCTCCACGTGGCCACGCTTGGCACCACGTCCGGATCATTTATCGCATTAGCAGCACAATATTGCCGTGGCGTTTCTGCAGCCTGCTATTTGACTGGCGTCCAAGGTGCAGTGCTAATTAATCTGAGGAGGACACTGACCACTGCCCATCTGCCTCCTTTGCTGGCACTAGTACCCTTCCTGTCTGCTCCTGCTCATGCCCCTTTTGGCCTCTGGCTTCCCGTGGACTGATTGGGGTGGCCCTCTGTGGTTCCATGTTACCTGCCGCGACCTCATCCCGTGCTTCTCTCTCCCAACTGGTCACATCTGCGCAAGGCGGCAGGCAATCGGGCAGGGGGTCACCCTTGGACTTGGCACGAGACCTGACTGTACGCAGGAAGACAGTCATCTAGGCCGTGTTCACACCCAGCAACCGCCCTCCTCAGGCCAGTGTCCAGCAGTGAGGACTGCCCCTGCCCTCTGGGACAGGATGTCTCCCACCAGGCTGTCAGGAGATGGTCCACTTCCGCAGGTGCCTGGCAGGTGCCCACCCCACCCCGTTGAACAGAGACTTCTCCTTGACTTCAGTTGAGCCCAAACATCCTCTCGGAGTCACGGTGGGTTCAGGATGAATGGTCCGGTGGTCCACTGCAGAAGGATCATGCCCCAAGCCTCTGCCTCCTAACTCCCTGAGCCACAGCACCTGGGAGCCTCACTCCAAGCCCTGAGGCCCCGGGCAGCGGACACCTGACGTCTCTGGGAGCCCTGAGCATGGGTCATCAGCACCTGGGGGGACCCCAGAGTGTGGCGTCTGAAGCCAGAGCTTCGACCTTAGCTAGTTCAGGGTTGTTAGGGCGAATGGAAGCCAGGACCCCACGGCTGGCCAATGGCTGTGCTCAGTCAGGTCTGGGCGCTCACTCCAGGGACATAGGGACATTGCTATCACCTCTCAGGAAAACCCGTGCCACCACAGCTCACCTTTTCTAATGACTGCATTTTGAGGGGCAGAGTCGTCTGCTCTGTGAAGATGGAGCTCCCCGGGAAGACTTCCTTGGGTCCCTGAAAGTCCTGGGTGGTATTTAAACCTGTTCCCTCACTGTCCCCATAAATGACGACTTGATATGTACAGGTCCATCTTGGTCCCAGAGCTTTGGAGCCTGACTGAGGACTGAGTGGCGGGCAGTTGTGTCTATTTGAAATATAACACAGAGTCTTAGGGAAGAAAAGACTCGACAAACCCGTAATACTGGAGGGACCCTCAGCACACACTGGACACTTGTTGAATGCTGCCAGGCTGGCTGGAAAGCCGTTTAAATAGGAGGGACAGTGTGACTCTGTCTTGTTATACCGGGAGACTGAATCGACTGTGTGAAAGCTGTTGATGCTTTATCGTTTTTCAAATGCATTTTGAGTTTTTAAAAAATATTTTTGGTTGTAGATGGACCCAATACCCTGATGTTATGTATTTATGTGGTGCCGAGGGTGGAAGCCAGGGCCTCACACGTGCTAGGCCGGTGCTCTCTCACTGAGCTACAACCTCAACCCCCATTTTGATTTTCTGAGAAAATGATTTTTCAGCATGATTCATGAGTGGGTTTCTGACATCGTTTAAATTAACTTGTGAACTCGTCATGGAGTCAGCATGAGCCACACAGAGAACATGCAAATACAAGTGTTGACACAAGCATGAGAGGGATCGTCAGTCTTAGATGGAAAGTAAAAAGTAATAATAATAATGGAGAAGGTATTTATATTTGTGTTTCTTTTCTTTCTTTGTTATATTGACTCCTCAGCCACAGTTAAGTTACTTGGAGTCAGATTTTCAAGGATCCGGCTCTGGGCTCTCCCACGGGCTGATGATTTATGCTGCCTCCAGAGCAGGTTCTTGGAGGAGGAATGTGAGCAGGCGGACAAGCAGGTGAGGAATGTGCTGGCCCCTTGGCCCTGACCTGAGGGGCAGGAGGAGACATCCCTGGAATCCAGTCCTGAAAGCAGAAGGCAGGCGAGATGGAGACCAGGGAAGCTGAACGGGAGCGAGGCCAGGGCCCAGTGACAGCTGCCCCGAAGCTGGGGGCCTCTCGGGTAGGACTGTCCTGGCAAGGCATGTCCTCTGTCCTCTGCCCCCGGGGTTCACACTCCTAAGAAGTGGAGGAGGGGGGGACCTGCCCAGAGGTGGAGTGGATGGCCCTGTGGGTGGCTGAGCAGGGCCCGCCCTGGCTGCCTGACTTTCCCCACGTCCCCAAGTGTGCCTGGAGGGGGCTTCATCGCTTCCTGCTGAGGTCTTAAGGCAATCGAGGGGCCCTCAGAGGAGCTGTTGCCAGAGTCTCCCCAGGGAATTAACGCAGGGCCCCGTTTTCCTGGTCAGTTAGGGTGAGCACTGTTGGGGAGGGCCAGGCGGGTGGGCACTGTGGGGGAGGACCAGGTGGGTGGGCACTGTGGCGAAGCGCCAGGCGGGTGAGCACTGTGGCAGAGGGCCAGGTAGGTGGGCACTGTGGTGGAGGGCCAGGTGGGTGGGCACTGTGGGGGAGAGTCAGGCAGGTGGGCACTGTGGGGGAGGGCCAGGCGGGTGGGCACTGTGGTGGAGGGCCAGGTGGGTGGGCACTGTGGGGGAGGACCAGGTGGGTGGGCACTGTGGGGGAAGGCCAGGTGGGTGGGCACTGTGGGGGAGGACCAGGCGGGTGGGCACTGTGGCGGAGAGTCAGGCGGGTGGGCACTGTGGGGGAGGACCAGGCGGGTGGGCACTGTGGGGGAGGGCCAGGCGGGTGGGCACTGTGGGGGAGGGCCAGGCGGGTGGGCACTGTGGGGGAGGACCAGGTGGGTGGGCACTGTGGGGGAGGACCAGGCGGGTGGGCACTGTGGGGGAGGACCAGGCGGGTGGGCACTGTGGGGGAAGGCCAGGTGGGTGGGCACTGTGGTGGAGGGCCAGGCGGGTGGGCACTGTGGTGGAGGGCCAGGCGGGTGGGCACTGTGGGGAAGGCCAGGTGAGTGGGCACTGTGGGGGAGGACCAGGCGGGTGGGCACTGTGGGGGAGGACCAGGCGGGTGGGCACTGTGGGGGAGGACCAGGCGGGTGGGCACTGTGGGGGAGAGTCAGACGGGTGGGCACTGTGGGGGAGGGCCAGGCGGGTGGGCACTGTGGGGGAGGACCAGGCGGGTGGGCACTGTGGGGCAGGACCAGGCGGGTGGGCACTGTGGGGGAGGGCCAGGCGGGTGGGCACTGTGGGGGAGGGCCAGGCGGGTGGGCACTGTGGCGAAGCGCCAGGCGGGTGGGCACTGTGGCAGAGGGCCAGGCGGGTGGGCACTGTGGGGGAGGGCCAGGCGGGTGGGCACTGTGGGGGAGGGCCAGGCGGGTGGGCACTGTGGGGGAGGGCCAGGCGGGTGGGCACTGTGGGGGAGGGCCAGGCGGGTGGGCACTGTGGGGGAAGGCCAGGTGGGTGGGCACTGTGGGGGAGAGTCAGGCGGGTGGGCACTGTGGGGGAGGACCAGGCGGGTGGGCACTGTGGGGGAGGACCAGGCGGGTGGGCACTGTGGGGGAGGACCAGGCGGGTGGGCACTGTGGGGGAGGACCAGGCGGGTGGGCACTGTGGGGGAGAGTCAGGCAGGTGGGCACTGTGGTGGAGGACCAGGCGGGTGGGCACTGTGGGGGAGGACCAGGCAGGTGGGCACTGTGGGGGAGGACCAGGCGGGTGGGCACTGTGGTGGAGGACCAGGCGGGTGGGCACTGTGGAGGAGGACCAGGCGGGTGGGCACTGTGGGGGAGGACCAGGCGGGTGGGCACTGTGGGGGAGAGTCAGACGGGTGGGCACTGTGGGGGAGGGCCAGGCGGGTGGGCACTGTGGGGGAGGACCAGGCGGGTGGGCACTGTGGGGCAGGACCAGGCGGGTGGGCACTGTGGGGGAGGGCCAGGCGGGTGGGCACTGTGGGGGAGGGCCAGGCGGGTGGGCACTGTGGCGAAGCGCCAGGCGGGTGGGCACTGTGGCAGAGGGCCAGGCGGGTGGGCACTGTGGGGGAGGGCCAGGCGGGTGGGCACTGTGGGGGAGGGCCAGGCGGGTGGGCACTGTGGGGGAGGGCCAGGCGGGTGGGCACTGTGGGGGAGGGCCAGGCGGGTGGGCACTGTGGGGGAAGGCCAGGTGGGTGGGCACTGTGGGGGAGAGTCAGGCGGGTGGGCACTGTGGGGGAGGACCAGGCGGGTGGGCACTGTGGGGGAGGACCAGGCGGGTGGGCACTGTGGGGGAGGACCAGGCGGGTGGGCACTGTGGGGGAGGACCAGGCGGGTGGGCACTGTGGGGGAGAGTCAGGCAGGTGGGCACTGTGGTGGAGGACCAGGCGGGTGGGCACTGTGGGGGAGGACCAGGCAGGTGGGCACTGTGGGGGAGGACCAGGCGGGTGGGCACTGTGGTGGAGGACCAGGCGGGTGGGCACTGTGGAGGAGGACCAGGCGGGTGGGCACTGTGGGGGAGGACCAGGCGGGTGGGCACTGTGGGGGAGAGTCAGTCAGGTGGGCACTGTGGGGGAAGGCCAGGTGGGTGGGCACTGTGGGGGAGGGCCAGGCGGGTGAGCACTGTGGCGGAGGGCCAGGTGGGTGGGCACTGTGGGGGAGGGCCAGGCGGGTGGGCACTGTGGGGGAGAGTCAGGCAGGTGGGCACTGTGGCGGAGGGCCAGGCGAGTGGGCACTGTGGTGGAGGGCCAGGCGAGTGGGCACTGTGGTGGAGGGCCAGGTGGGTGGGAGCGGCCTCTCTAAGTGTTGGTGAAGGACCAGCCGGGCAGCCTCATTGCCCCTCGGTCACCTCTGCAGCGGAGGGTCCCGTAGACTCCCTGGACACACCACCTCACACTGCTGCCCGGCAGATTCCCCTGAACGCCCTGCATTCCAGAGAATTGGACGGTGACAGCCCCACACAGGGCCTCTGACACTTGAGCCCCCTGCCCAGGGCCCATGCCTCCAACCCCCCTCTCAGGAGGAATTTGACCCCAGGCTCCCTCCGGCCACCCTGTTCCCAGGCAGGCTGCTGCCTCTCCCCCCTGCCGCCACGCCTCCCACCCCATCAATCCCACAGATGTTACTTACCTGGATTCTTACCTAGCGGTCACCATGGGGCAGGAGGATCTGTCGGTTCCTTGTCCTGTGAATTTGAAAGGTGAGCTCCACAGACAGGAAGAGTGAGAACAAAGTGGCAGGTTTATTAAAGTCATAGAAACAAAGAAAGCGGACTCCGGGGGGAGGGGTCCCAAGGAGCGCTGCCGCCAGGTGGCTGTTGTCTGGGGTGACAGGCTGCCGTCAGAGGGCAGGAGGACCACAGCTGGAGGTTTTAGGGAAGTGGGTCTCCGAGTCCAGTCACGCCACAGAGCTGCTGTCCACGCAACCCCTGTCCGGTCAGGATGTCGATCACGCACCGCTGCGCCTCTGGACTGGCTCAGGGCTCCAGGCTGACCCTCAGGCTCTGATGGAATCGCTGGTGGAGAGGAAGGGGGATCCTGCCTGCCTAACATGTTCCCGTCTCCTGCTCTCCACTACACTGTTATGGGACCCTTGGCTTTGGGCCACACACAGGATGGAGTGTGTTTCATGAGTCCACGGCAGAGGTGGCGGTGTCTGGGCAGGTGGAGTTGCTCAGGCCACCGAGGCTGGACTCCAGCCTTCAGTAACCTCCTGTGTCTCGGCATGACATGCGCCCAGCTCATGGACTGCCCCTGCCTGGGCCAGCCACTCCTGCAAGCCGCTCTTGCTTCCTGACCTCCAGACTTGGACATTTCTCCAACCTAGGGAGGGCAAAGCGGCCTGTCACTGGGACTGCGGTCTGTACTTGTCCAGCTCTTCATAGCGTGCACATCTTCACGTATTTATTTACCAACAACCAACAATGCTTTCGCCTTCTGTAATCTTTTGCCTTCATTTTATCCAGTTGGCACATATCTGTCTAAGTGCATATATGTGTATGCATATATGTGTACATACGCTGACATGGGTACTCATATCCACCTATGGCCATGCATGTAGGTGTATTGATGTGTATATGTGTGTGCGTGTGTGTGTGTGTGTGTGTGTATTTCACTGATGGATTTATAGACATTTATTTATTCTGCACGATAAGCATCAATCAGTTGTGCTTTACAAATATCTTGCCTTGCCTTATGGTACCACCTGTGGAATAAAATTTTAAATTCTATGTTCATATATTAAAAACATCATTTTTAAATGAAACACTTTTAGAGGGAAATATACAAAACAAAAATGTACTATATACTATATATTACACACACACACACACACACATACACACATATATATATATATATTTATTTATATTTCAGCAGGTTATCACCAAGTGAATGCAGGTCAGCCACCACTGTGTTAGGAAAAGGACCCTGGCCCCCATCACTGCCTTGTCCCTCCTCCCAAGGGTGACTGCGAAGAGGCTGCAGTGGTCTCAAGGCAAGGGCCCCTGGCCTCTCCCTACAGGGGCTTCTCTGGGCCCGCGTCCCTGACCACCACAGTTTATTTTTTCTTGTTTGGAAGGTCTTTATGTAAACGCAGACACCCAGGATGATTTGTTCATGTCGTTCACTCAGCTCTTTTGGAAATTGACAAGCAGATGCTAAAACTCCTATGGAGATTGAAGGGCCAAGAATGACTAAGTCCATCTTGGAGGAAAACAGAGTTGGAGACTCCAGGTCCCGGGGGGCCCCCTCACGGAGCCTTAGCCACAGAGCCGTGCTGGCTGCTTTCCCCGCGTGGACCCACCTAGGTACGTCCCTCCGTCATGTGGTCCATGGATGGTTGTGCTGCCACCAGGGGACAGTCAGGAACACAGCTGACACTGACCATGGAAGGGCCT
The DNA here is from genome assembly GCF_052094955.1 of Ictidomys tridecemlineatus. Taxonomy (NCBI): domain Eukaryota; kingdom Metazoa; phylum Chordata; class Mammalia; order Rodentia; family Sciuridae; genus Ictidomys; species Ictidomys tridecemlineatus. The sequence goes on along the minus strand of NC_135483.1, from coordinate 193,422,925 downwards.
GCGTCCATCTCTTGCAAGTCTTGAGCAAGCATCTGCTTGGGTAGGTTCCAGAGGGTGGAACAGCTCTGGGAGGTCATAAGTAGAGTGACCTCAGGTTCTTCGTGGCCCCAAACACCTGTCACGCTCTGCATGACGCCTTGGGTTCACACCTGGCCTGACACGAACGTCCCATCGTCCTGGGTGACTCGTGGTAAAGATGACCCTTTCCCAGGTGCTCTGGAGAGCCTCCTTTGCCATCAGGTGAGTCCTCTACCTGTTCCTCCTGTTGTCTTCACCTGTGAACAAGGAGGCCCCTGGCCCCCCTCTTAGTGTCTCCATGCGGGTGGAACCACCCCCACCCCCACCCCCACCCCCGTCACTCGATCACAGGAGGTGGCTGAGGTTGGGCAGACTGTGGGCAAGGTCCTTACGTTGTCTCCCATCTTCCCTGGTCCTCTGCAGACCACCACATGGACCAGGAGGACGGCCACAATCACGCCCACCATGCGTCCACGTGACGCATGGGCTTCATGTGGAGTGGGCACTTCCAGTATCCCACCTGCGATGGAAGTAGCTGGAGTTTGAGGGGGGTCCTTGGTCCAGGAGACAGCTAAGAAGTGGTGACTGGAGGCCCAGGATGGCTGGGAGGAGAGTCACCCATTCCGTGCATGCCTGAGTCACGGGAGCTGGGCTCTGGGCTCGGACCTGCCCGGCACCTGCCCTGCTGCGGAGACACACGTGGCTTGGGGCCACCAAGCTTTGGCCATGGCCCCACCCAGCCTCCCCAGAAGTGAGGCATAAGCTCTCCACACCCTCCGCCGGCTGGAGGCTGCAGGCTCTCTCCTCCGTGGGGGTAAATCCACGCAGTTTCTTTTCTTGGCTGTCAATGCAGCGTAGGCCCCGTTTCCTCTCCCTGAAACTGCATTTCGTTTCGTATTGTGTTCAGACTTCCTCCTTTTGTGTAGGGATTCCCCTATTTCCGGTTAAGTGCTTAATTTTTCTCTGTGTCCGTTACTGTTTAAATGTTCAGCATAAATATCACAGAATTTCCCTGCCCCATCAGGGCAGAGCCCTGGAGCCTCACAGAGATCCCTCTAAGGCACAGCAGTGCCACCATCCTGCCCGCCCTGGGCAATCGACCTTGGCATTCAGGGAGAGGGTCGCTGGTCATTGAGAAATCACCTGGAGCCGGCACAGGTGGTTAAAAAGATGCCCAGGGGTTCAGGGAATGCATTTAATCAGAGTTCCTTTCCTGGGAAATTTTCAGAAGGTGTATTTTTAAAACCAATTCATCTGGAAGCCAGAGGCATTTTCTCCAAAGAAACGTAGGTTCACAGAAGTGTTTATCATGTCAAATAATAGGCCATTTTTATGAAAAATGTAGTAAGCAGTTTGATGTCATCACTAGTAACAATGCAATTTAAAAATCCACCCCAGTGGGATGAGACACAGACACACTGCAGCGGCAGAGGGCAATGGAACGCAAGCAGACTTTTATGGAGAGATGAAATGGGACCCTTAGTGCTTTAAGGTTTATAGGAATCTACGATTATACCTAATTTCCCTTTGAAGGTGGGGCTTTCTTTTTTCTTGAGCAACTTAACTGATAGCTCAGCTTTACCAAACCAACCAAGGTGGTGGCTGGACGTGTCAGAAGGTGGAAGTAGGAGGAGCCACGGTAGGACCCAAGACACAAGTCACTCGCTCTCTTCTCTGAACCACCTGACATTCCTGGCATAGAGCTGTGGACACTGAGGTTCAGACAGGACGAAGTACCCAGTGACTAGGACCCAGGGTGCTCTTTCTAATCCACAACCCACATCACCGCACAAAGAGAAAGAAGGGAACAGAGAAGGAGAGAAATCTATGTGCGCCCAGCATGAGGGCGGGCGGGAGGGAGGGAGCAGCGCTCTCCAGGACCCCCAGACGCTCTCCAGGACCCCCAGACAGGGGCGGGGGGGCAGCAGCTGCTCTTTCTTCAGTGTTCACCTCCTGACTGCTGCCGTCCTGTCTCATCCCATGAATCCTCACAATGACCCCAAACTAGGAGCTCCAGGGATCAGTGCTGCTTGGTACTGGAGGGGACTGTCCAGTGGTTGAGCTGTTTGCCCTGAGCCCGTGGTGAGCGAGCAGGACACTCCTAAGCCAGCTGGCGCCCGCCCCTTATGCACACTGGCTTCGTGAAAATGGCTTCAGACGCGGAGAGGTGTGGAGTGACAGGTGATAAGACAAGCAGACCAGGTCAGATGGTCCTGAGGGAGCAGGAGTCCTTCTGTGGAAAGGCCACTCAGGGAGGTGACAGGAAACGAAAACAAGGAATAGGCTTCTGGAGGAGGGACAGCCAGGTGGGACAACTGGTGTCACAGGCCTGTGAGCTGCTGTGTGGACTGAGTCATGGGGCTAGCAGTGAGCTGAGCTGACCTCGGTCCCACCCAGCTTTGAGGTCTCTGCTTGGCCGCTGACACTCTGAAGCCCGTGCAAAGGATGTGACAGCACTGGTACATTTGGGGACTTGCCATTCTGAGCTAAAGTCTACTGTGATGGAAAACTCAGAGGCAGGCTTGTCCCAAAGAGATGCAAAGGCCCTGCGGCTCAAAGAAGCTGGGCAAGTCAGAGAATCTGAAACTCCAGAGAAATAGCGGACATGAAGGAGATGGAAGTGACAGAGGAGAGACGGGGCGGGGGGGGGCAGGGGGGGCAGTCATGCAATTGTTTCTCATTTCTGTGGACATGGGGAAGTAACAGGCTTGTGCTCTGAGTAACATACTGAGGATCCCTGGGGAGGGCAACAAGTCCTCGGGCTGCACCTGTGGCCCCTGTGCCTCCTTGGCCACACAATCCCTGCCCCTGCCCTCGCCACACCCAGAGATCTCACTCAAGGAGAAGATGAGTCAGGGAGAGTGCCCGGCGGTCCATGACCACGAGGGAAGTCTGGGACTATCGTGGTCCCCTCTTGCCTGTGGTTACCGTCCTGAGGAGCGCCTCCCGTTCTGCCCTCTAGGTGACGTGGAGAGCCTTGTTCATGTCCTGCCTTCCCAACAACACCGCACATTCCATGGAATTCTTGTTTCCCCAGGTGGGAGCTAACTGCGAGCTCCACGTGGACTCAGATCCGAGGCGGAAACAGTGAGTGTTAACGACAAATGAGAGAACAATTCACGATGGCAGGAAAACCCTGCTCGCGCTCTGGTCTCCATGGGTTGTTTGCATTTTAAAATCATAAACGTGCGATTCTGTCGTCATGGAACCAGTCACCACGGTGGTTTTTGGAACAAGGAAACAGCCCCCAAACGTTTGCCTTCAGGTGTGAATTGTTTCACGTGTGAACGTGCCGTCTCCTGGGCACATTCCCGGTGGATGCCCAGCAACGTACCCAGAGGAGAGGCTCCCTCAGCCTCCACCTGATGCTTCACTTCGGCCTCCCTGAGCCACCATCGCATCTGAGCACCGGCGTCCCTCCTCTGTGGCCGGGTGGCCTGGCGGGCATGTTCCAGGACTGCCTGTGGGGACCGTGCTGCAGATGTTTCTAGTTTCTGTTGGAGACACTGTTTATGAGCTCATTCTAAGAAATCTTACACTGCAGTTGCTTTTTCCCGGTTCTCTGAACTCTGCCTCCAACCAAAGGGCAAGATTCGGGAGTGCTCGCCCTGAGGCTGGCACTGGGCGACGTGACACCAAGTACAGCTCCCCCCAGTGGAATCGTTGAATTTTTATTACCACCCTTCCCTCAGCCCAGATCCACACAGCCATGGAGCCATGAAGTGGACCTGGGTTGGAGCTGACCTTACAGCCTGGGCCCCTGACCTCTACTCGGTTCCTGGTCCCTAACTCCTGTCCACCAGGAGGTGAAGCCTCCCAGAGAGATCCCGAGGCAGCCAGCGCTGATCCGACCACTGTCCTTGGCACGGACGCCTGCTGTGGAGCCCCGGCCTGGGACTCACCGGCAGGACTGCCCCGCCTCTCTGGTGGTCCGCAGTCCCCTGAGGCCTGGTGAACTTGGGTGGAGACTAGAGCGCACCCTGGTGATGACCCACCCCTGGGTCAGAGCTCGGGAGAGCGTGCGTGCCTTTTAGTTTGGGGTCAATGAGAAATGAAGCGGAGTAACTGTGACACCCTGGGAGAGCACAGGACCCTCCGTCCAACCCTAGGCAGGAAGTGGGAGCCCCTCAAAGTCCTGTGCCCAGAGAGCCCACCAGGAAGACAGCCTGGGAGGGCCCCAGAGTCAGGTCACCATCTGTCCTGCTCCACACCTCGCCGGCGTCTGGTCCTGAGAGCGATGGGCTCTTCTGAACCCTCCTCTGGAAGTGGGGCTGGTGCCAGGACCGCCAATGTGGGGCCATCGAGAGGATTAAAGGTGACCACGGCCCCCAGGGCCTGGCTCAGAGAGCGGCTCAAGCTAAGCCGGGTGCTGCTCCTGTACAAGTGACCACACAAGAAGGACATTGTCTGACACACTCACAGTCATCCTGGGTCCCTCTGACCCGGGCACACATTTGTGATCAGGTTCCCAGGGCGACTGGCCAATGCAGCATTTTAACCCAGCCTCAGCGATTTTGTGACCAGAACTCTCTGGACCCAACATGACACTCTGACTTTAGGAGGTCACGGGTTGGCTGTAGCACATGGCATGGGAAGGGAAGTGGCGCTAGAAATGACGCATTCCAGCTGGGCTGTTGGGCTGGCGTTGGTCCTCGGTGGAGGCCACGCGTCCTGACCTCATGCCACACCGTGGGCAGCTCTGCAGCAGAGAGAACCCCTCCCCGCCTGCTGCGGAGGGGCCTCCAGAGGCAGGCTTCCAGGGTTTCCCGCTGGGAGCCACCTACTAATTATACTTGAGGTTGGGCTTTGAGGGACACAGGGTGGGGCACCCAGACCTCCTGAGGGTGAGGCCCACTGTGGTCACGGGGCCGGCCTCCTGGCTTCTCAGTCTGTGGGCCGTCAAGGAGGTTCCCAGCTGCTGACCCAGAGAATCTGCTGAGCAATTCCCATGTGCCGCAGCCTCCCTGCACCCCACGGAAGGGGCAGAGCACCCAGCGTTGAGGATGGGGAGAGGGGGGACACGGGGTGACCAGCACAGAGGTGGGCTGGAGCAGCCTCAGCCAGAGTCGGGACAACCAGGAGCACAGAGATGGCAGGATTGAGTGAAGGACAAACGTGCCCCTCTCCCTGGGAATGGCTGAGTTCCTACGGTGCCTGTCCTCGCGCAAACCAGTCAGTTCTCAGAGACTGAGATGCCAGACCACAGTGAAATATGAAAGCGCCCCGAAACCTCTGTCATCTATTTAGGGGAAAGAGTCCTCCCTGACTTAATGGAAAAGACCCAGGTCCTCTAACGTGGATTCCCGAGAAACCGGAAATCCTCTTGGCGTGTTCTGGATGACCACAGCAGTGTGTGTCCTTAAACAACAAAGTCCAGGGGCCCTGGCTCCCCGGGAGGCCCTTCCCTCACTGACTAACACATCAGACAGGCCCTGCCACCTACCTTGAGCATTGTGCGCTTCGCATCCCAGTGAGAGGAGGCTAGGCAGCGCTTCCGGGACGTCCAGGTTCATGGACGCAAAAGAACACCAGCCCTTGGCTCAGCGCCCCCCGCCTGCACCTGCTCACAACTGGATCTGAGTCGGGGACACCGGGCTTCCCGTCCCAGGCTCACTGCTCCCACGGTGGAGACCAGGTCCTTCCCAGAAAATCCTTAGCACAGGCTTTCCTTGGGCAGAGGGTCAGCCAGTGGGGACTCTCTGGGGCATCTAGGAAAGCTCTTGACCTCAGGGTCTGAACGCACAGATGTGCAGGGGTGAAATGCGGGATCATGAGAGCTGAGACCTATGGGACCTAATCGATGGATCCTAGTTTGAATGGATCAACTGGGTGGTGACTGTAGGCAGGGGGCGTGGCTGGAGGAGGTGGTCACTGGGGTCGTGGCTAGGAGGGGCATCTTCCTTGCAGCCCCTTCTCTGTCTGCTGCCAGGGGCTAGGTGGCTCTCCTCCACCACGCCCTTCCTCTGTGCCCTCTGCTTCACTCGGCTCAGAGCAGTGGAGTGGGCCCACCAGGGACTGAAGCTCTGGAACCGTGAGCCACGATCAGCTTTTCTTCCTCCACGGCGCTCTTGTTGGGTATTTTGGCTACAGGGACACCCAGTGAATTATAATGGAGAACATTAGTACTATTTAAGTCCAACCCAACGCATTGGCCGACCTGGCCACCGACACGGCTGGTGCCCTCTTGTGGGGTAACCTAGTGATGAGGGTCCATGAGGGTGTGAGTGTCAGCTGTCGAGGAGCTGGTGCTCACAGGAAGGGGCACACAGGCAGCCCACGGGCACTCAGAGGAGGGGGAAAGCAAGGGTTGACAAGCTGCAGCAGTGAGTAGGGGTGTGTGTGTGTGTGTGTGTGTGTGTGTGTGTGTGTGTGAAAGGCAAAGAGCGTTTTACAACCAGTGCTGTTGGGGGCAGCGGACAGAGTGTGTTAGGTGGGCAGAGAGGGCTAAGGACCCTCTCAGGAGATTACAAGTGGGTTAGACGGTGGTGACCCGTGACTCCACTGGAGCCCTGAGCCAGTCCCTGGGATGGAGTGGCACAGGATCAAGATCCCGAACAGCTTCTTCACAGTCTGTAGCCTGTGGTCTTGGAGGCCGCCCTGCTCCCCTCTCCTCTTATCATATAGACCCCTGACCGCAGGCACCTGGCAGCAGCCCTCCCTGGGACCCGTGTCCCTGCGGGAGCTCTGCTGTTGTCCTGTCACTTTGCTCTCACCCTCTGTGTCCCTGGATCTCATTCTTTGACTCTGTGAGACAAACCCAGCAGATCCCCGTGTCTCACTGTGGTCCGGCCCTCCACTGCACTTCAGGGACTTCCGACCAACTCTGGTAGAATGTGAATTTTCCAACAAGGAGGCGTGTTGGTCTGTACCCACCGATGGCTAGGACGGGAGCCTCCTAAAGCGTGTACCGGGCTGTAGGGACTGGCGTTGGGCCTGAGCTTCGGCTCTGGAGCCGTACACTTAGTGACACCACTGTCTGCCTCACCTAGAGGGCAGAGCTGCGGGGTGGGTGGCAGGGGCAGCGTCACAGCCTTGGGGGTCTCCCACACCGGATCAGACTCAGGGGTCTCAGCAGCTGTGGCACCAGGAGGCTCTGGAGATGGCAGGATCCTCTCTCCCCAGGAGCCATCCTCACTCCTTCAGGACGGGGTCCAGCCACCCCTCCAGCTGTCAGGTTCATGTGGGTCGGGGTCTGACCTGGCCCTGGGTGGGTGGTCCGGGGCCAGGCACAGCCTGCCCACAGCCGGCAGCCTTCTCCTCTGTGGATTTCAGGTGGGAAATGGCCCAGGATCGCCTCAGTCCCCTGGAAACTCGGGTGGTGCCGCTGTGCAGCCCCACCTGCTGTCACGGCAGAGCTGCTCTGGTCACCTGGCTGGGGCCAGCTGGACTCCTCAGTGCCGCCACAGGTACACACTGAGTGCGGGTCACTTTCTGAACCCCCGCAGCAGCCCCAGCACTCCCCTTGATGGTGCTGCCGGAGCCCTGGGTGACCTCTTTCCTTTCTCTGGGACCAGGGCACTGTCTCCACACCCCATAAAACAGGACGGTCTCTCCAGACCCCCAACGCAGGCGAGACTCACTGTGTCCAGTGCAGGAAGTGCCCTCAAGTCCAGCGAGTTAGCATCCAGGGCTGTCAGAGTCCATTTCAGGACGGCTCTGTCTAGGGGAGGTCAGCATCCACCTGGGTAGACCAGGGGACAAATGCCAGCTCAGGGGACAGATGCCATCCCAGGGAAAGCCAACGGGCCCCACCTGGACACCTGCCGTGGTGACCAGCTGTCCCTGTGGACACAGGGACCGTGGTTCCTGGTCTTCACTCTTCAGGAGTCTTTCTGGAGAGTTCTTTGGAGGAGGGGCTGAAAGAGAAAGAAGATGCGAGTAGGAGGCTGCTGGCCCCACTCCAGAGGAGCAAGGGAGGCCACGCGGCTCTCACCGTCACTGGGACCCTAAGGCCGCCCCCCCACCCCTCTCCTCCCGCGTCCTGGTGGGCGGAGAGTATTGTCACAGGCGTCCCTACTTCCCGCTGCTGCTGCTGAGCACAGATTTACTCCACAGGAAGACCTGGGCCCCGCTGGCAAGAGGTCAGCACGTGACCCAGAACAGGAGCCCTGCCCTCCTCCTAAGGGACACTCTGCCCGTCACCTGGACCCATTCCTGCCTGCTCTGCTGTGTCCCCCGGGGCTCACATGCTGGAAGCTCTGTCCCTAGTGGCAGGATCAGGGGGTGATGGAACCTTCAGGAGGCGAGGCCCAGGGGAGGTTGGGGTGGTCGGGGGTGCAGTCCTCAGGAGGGCTCGGTGCTGGTCGGGAGAAGGACCTGCGATGACTAGACCAAGGCTGGCCCTCTGTGCTGTCTGGCTTCCTGTCTCTCCCCATGGTCTCTCCGTCCCGCACATGCTCCTGCCATGACACCATTCACCACGATGAAGTGTAGCCACCAGGGCCCTCACCGGAGCCAAGCAGATGTTCATGGCAAACTCTTAGACCTCCAGAACTGTGAGCTAGATAAACCTCTTTACTTTACAAAGTACCTGGCCTTGAGTATTTTGTTAAAGCAATGGAAAAAGAATAAATACATTCCCCTTAGTCTTCAAGTCACAAAATGTGACATAAATGTATTTATATGTGGAGGTGAAGGCACCCAAGCACCCAGCAGCAGGGTGCCTAGGTTCCAACATGGTACAACCACAGAGGTGTGACCTTCAGACTCAGTGTCTCGCAAACTGCTAGAATTTAGATGGAATGGAAGAGCTGGCACACACTGAGCCTCAGCAGAAAGAAATCCCCTCCCATCTTCCATCTCGCTTCTATCTGGTGCCTGCAAAATTAAAGAAAAGCAAAAAAAGAAAATCCATATGATATCAGGTTGTGATGGTTAAACACACCTGAAATCACAGAAATGCAGTCAGAATAATTTGACTGTTAAGTGCACATAACATACTGTTGATCTCATTAGAGGAGATAATGGGAGTATAAGACATTGCTGCATCTCTGCAAGATGCACGTGAAAGGATTAGGTGTAAAATATGAGGCCTGACTTTAAACTACTTTGGCAAAGATGAGAGACTTTTAAAGATGGCTGTAAGTGGGTGACAGTTAGGTTTTTCTCTGTACTTTTCTGCACATCTGAAAAATTCAGAAGGAAAAACAAAACCAAAGCAGCGGTTATTTGTTTGAAGCACAGGTTTTAGGGGGAGCTGGAGATTTTTCTTCTCTGATTATAAAATGATACAGTTTATTGTAGGAATTTCAGGTTACACTGACTACAGCCACAGAGAGGGGGTGAAGAGCCTGAGATTCTGACACCCAGGGACACCCAGGGTGCCCACTGCTAGTGTCCAGAGGCGTCCCTGTCTTCGCCACCCACTTCAGACCATTGGGAGTCACAGGCTCTGGGGATGAACCCCTTGAACTTGGCCACATCTGCCATCCTATCCAACTAACCAGGTTCCAGAGCATCCCCCGCCACAGAGCTGAATGTGAACACAACTCTGACAATGGCTAACATCGGTGGACGGTTTTGGACTCTGTTGCATTACTCCTAAGCTTCTGCTGCTGTCCATGACGATGTGGTCTGCACTGTGGTGCATAAACTGCATTTGAATTTCAGGACACTTCTCCAGGTTCCCAGCCGTGAAAGGTGGTGAACAGTTCCCAGGCTCTCGACCCCTAGTCCCAAATCACTCTTCGGAGGCTCTGCTGTCCCTGCAGGCAGTGGCTTCCGATGCCATCACACCAGCACTGGGGTCCTCCTGTGAGTGGGTTCACCCATGAAATGGGCAAGTGCGCATGGCAAGTTGCATTTTCACTCTTCTTTGATGTGAGGGCCATTTATCAGCACCCCTTTCCCCCCGACTGCCTCCTTTGTATTTGCAGTGCATTATGATCATCTTAGCATGTCACTAAAGGTTCCTAGAAGCAGGCCTTTGTAATTCAGCATACGACCTTATACAAGTAGAAAAGTTTATTAACTTTTCCTTCTCATTGGACATTCTGGATCGTTTCTGGGTTTTTACAGTTTTAACCAAGGCTGTATGTTACATGCTTTTCCGTAAGTCCTTGATATGAGTAAATAATAGTCATTTTAATTTCTGTTTAAGCTGCAGTAAGCATTCTTCTGAGGGTTTTTGTTTTGTTTCTCTTTTTGACCTTTGTATCTATTTTTACATCCAAAAGAATCACATGATGTATGTGTATGCCTGTGTGTGTGCCTCTGTGCATGTATGTGCAGGTGTGTGTGTGTCTTTTATGTATGTGCATGTGTGTGTATGTGTATGTCTACGTATGTATACGCAGGTGTGTGTGTATGTGTGTGCACCTCTGTGCATGCATGCCCATGTGTGTGCCTGTGTGTGTGCGCATGTGTATGTGTGTGTGTGCTCTGTGCATGTGTGTGTGTGTATGTGTATGTCTACGTATGTATGCACAGGTGTGTGTGTATGTGTGTGCACCTCTGTGCATGCATGCCCGTGTGTGTGCATGTGTGTGCCTCTGCATATGTATATGCAGGTGTGTGTGTGTGTGTGTGTGAGTGTGTGTGTGCCTCTGTGCATGTATGTGCATGTTGTGTGCCATTGGTTCTGTTTCTCTTCAAAATCCTGACTAAAACAAAGTCCAGTGCCCAGGGCTGAAGGTCACCTTCTTTAGAATTGGGGCGTTTGCAGATGAGGTCTTTAGGGTGGGCTCTAGTCCAACGTGACTGGTGTCCTAATAAGAAGGGGAAACACAGACACAGAAAGAGAACTTCCACAGGAAAGATCGTGGGCAGTCTTGGGTGGCGTGTCATCTACAAACCAAGAGGGTCCTGATGCTGAGTGTAGGAGAGAGGCCTGGGCAGCTTGTCCCTCACGGCCCTCAGAAGGAACCAACCCCCAGCCATCTTGATGTAGGACCTCCAGTCTCCAGAACTGGGGGCCACCGATCCCTGTTATTTAGACAGCCCAGGGTGTGGTCCCTGTGACGCAGCCCTCAAGAACTAACACAGGCATCTAAGTCAGTCTCGGCCTTTGCTTTGCAGGAAGCCTGAGCTGCAGCGAGTGCGAATCTCCCAGGAAGAGCAGAAACGCTGCCTCTGGGGCTGTGCCAGGGAGCAGCACTTGGCCCTGAGGCTGCCCTGCTTCCAGCAAGTACCTCGTTAGATACCAGCCCCCTTGTCCCAAGGTAACCTGGAGAGACCTCGGTCCCGGCCAGTGACGGCCAGTTCCCTGTGTCTGTCTGGTTCCCTGGCACTTGGCTGTCTCCTCAACACTTGCTGCACATGGGTCAGGAGAGCTGAGGCAGGGAAGAGGGTGACCGTGGACGGCAGTGTGCACGGCCAGTCCTGGGGGACAGAAGGCTTTCCCAGGAGAGGATTCTCTCGGAAAGTCGGGAGCAGGGCAGTCCTGAAGCTCTGGATGGGAATGCGCTGGACCAGAGTGAGAACTTCTCAAGAAGTCTGCCAGGCCACACCAGCAGCGAGGCAGCTTGGTGGTGGAGCCCGCGCCCAGCATGCGTGAAGCCCTGGTTCAGCCCCAGCGCCACAATATATAAGTAAATAAAATAGCATGAGCCGTCCCAGCCCCAGCCCTGCCTTAAAGGACTGTGCGGCCTCCCATTCTGAGCCTCAGGCAGGCGATGCAGAGGGGGAGTGCTGATGTCCCCTTAGGGCAGCCTGTTGTCACCTGCCTCTTGCTGTCTAAGGGTGAACCTCAGAGTCAATCCTTGGGCATCTTTGTTATAGTGGGACAGCAAGGGCTCCCTGGTGGTCTGAGCCGGCAGGTGAAACGCCTTCAGCCCCAGGGACACCCGGCTGATGAGGACCGCGGTGGAAGCCCGGATGTACCCACGTCCACACTGAAGACGACAGGAAAACGAAAGGCAAAGAAGACGTTAGGAAATCCCACATAACCACCCAGAGATGATGACCGCTGGCATTTTGCTGTGAACCTACCTCTCAATTACACAAGATTGCTACATTTTTAGAATAAATTTGTGAAGAAATGGACATATTTAGAAATATGGCAGTAATTTTTCCTCCACTGTTTTTATTGGTGCATTAGAGTGGCACACAACGGTGAAATTGTCGTTACATATTCATGCATGCACACAATAGGACTATGTGGACTGGGTTGCATTACTCCTAAGTTTCTGCTGCTGTCCGACTATGTTCCCAGAGCTCCCCAGCCTCCTCCGCCCTCTGTCCCTTTCCTCTCCTCTATTGATCCTCTTTGATGCTTAGGAGACCCCCACCTTTCTCTTCATTTTTCCTCTCATACCTCCTGCATATGAGATAAAACATATGACCCTTGACCCTCTGAGTTTGACTTACTTTGCTTAACATAATGGTCTCCAGTTTCATCCATTTTCCTGCAAATGCCATCATTTCATTTTTCCTTATGGCTGAATAAAGTGGCACTTTGTATATATACACCATATTTTCTTTATCCATTTATCGGTTGAGGGACACCAAGGCTGGTTCCACAGTTTGGCTGCTGTGAATCGTGCTACTATAATCATGGGTATGCATTATCACGGTAGTGAGATGACTTTAATTCTTCAGGATAAATACCGGGGAGTGGTAACGCTGGGTCATAGGGTGGTTCATACCTAGTCTTTGAGGAACCTGCATGCTGATTTTCATAATGCTTGTACTAATTTACAGTCCCACCAACAGTATAAAAGTTTTCTCCATATGCTCTCCATTATTTATTATTATTTGTAGTTTTAAAATTTTTTCATTTGTTCTTTTTAATTATAATGGTAGTAGAATACATTTTGCATGTCATACATACATGGAGGATAACTTCCCATTCTTTTGGTTGTACATGATGTGGAGTGACCCTGATTGTGTATTCATATAACAACATAGGAAAGTTATGTCTGATTCATTCTATTATGTCTTATTCCCACCCCCCTTTATTTACATTCTTGATGACTGCTGTTCTGTCTGGTGTGAGATGAAATCTCAGTGTTATTTTGATTTGCATTTGTCTAACTGCTAATGATGTTGAACATTTTCCCATTTATTTGTTGGTGTTGATATTTTTTTTCTTTTGAGAAGCATCTGTCTAATTTATTTGCCCATTTATTAATTTATTTGTGGATTTTGGGGCAGAGTTTTTTGAGCTCTTTATATATTCTAGCTATTAATCCTCCATGAGAAGAGGAGCTAGCAAAGAGTTTCTCTTATTCTGTGGTTTTTTCCTCACATTCCTAATTGTTTTCATTGCTGTGCAGGACTCTTTAATTTGTCGCCTCCCATTTATTAACTCTGGCACTATGTCCTGAGCTTTCGGGGTCCTATTGAAAAGGTTGTTGCCTGTTCCTAAGAGTTGGAGTGTTGGCCCTACATTTTCTTCTAGGAGTTGTGTGGCTTGTCCTAATTCCTAGGTCTTCGTTCCATTTTGAGTTGACTTTTGTGCAGTGTGAGAGACCAGGGTCCAGTGTCATTCTCCTACATATGAATAACAAGTTGTCCCAGCACCATTTGTTAAAGAAGCTGCCTTTATCCAATGTATGTTTTGGGCAGCTTTGTCAAAAATCAGATGACTGTGTCTGTGTGGGGTTGTCTCTGTGTCTTCTATTGTTTGCCCTTGGCCTCTGGGTCTGTTTGTATTCCAGTGCTATGCAGTTTCTGTTACTATAGCTCTGTATAATTAGAAGTCAGGTATTGTGATGCTCCAGCTTTGCTCTTTGGGGGGTGGTGGGGGGGTGGTGGTGGGGGTCTTATCTTCTTGTGTCTTCTTCAATTTCTTTCTTGATTGTGCTATGGTTTTCTGTGTAGAGGTCTTTAACCTTCTTGGTTAGATTTATTCATAGGTGTGTTTATTTGTTTTTTCCCTTTCAGGAGTTTGTTATCCTGATTTCTTTGACAGCTGGTCTCTTGTTGGCATAGAGGGAAGCTATTGGTTTCTGTATGTTGATTTTGTAACCCGCTACTTTGCCCGACGTGTTTATTAGCTCTAACAGTCCTCTGGTGGAACGTTTTGGGTTTTCTAGGCATAGTACCATATTATCTGCAAACAGTGATAATCTGACTTCTTCCTTTCTTTCCTATTTATGCTCTTTTTAATTCCTTCTCTTTTATTGGCACTAATACTAAAATAAAGTGACCCAAACTGACCCTGAGCTAACTTGTGTCTCCAATGTGATTGAGAATGTGCCCAAGGAAAGAGGTGGCACCTGCCACCACCAGAGATGCTCCACTCCAGCGCACTGCGGTTCTGCCGCAGGAATGTGTGTGCATGACCGCAGGACGTTTAGCAGTTTTGCTGAACAAGGGCAGTGGGTCAGATCAGAAATATTAAAGGTCTGAGAAATTGAAGAAATAAAGACGGGGAAACAAGCAGAAAGCAGGGGCACAGTGGGATGGGCCAGCTCCATCCGAGGGGGCCTGTGAGCTGGGTTTACAGGTGTCAGAACACCAGGGGCTCAGGGCAAGGACTTCCTGAGGAAAACAGGATGGGGAAGGCAAGCAACTTGGTTGGGGCTTAGTGGTCACGCCCACCTCCTCTACTGCGGGGCGGCAGGCGGGGTGAGGGTGGGGTGGGGGTGGCTGCTGTGTTTGAACCTAGGACCGTGTGAGCGGATGGGCAGGGTGTCAGCAAATTCTGTGGGATTTCACTGCAAGTTCTCAGAAGAGCCACGCCCCTGCCTTGAGATGCCTCAAACAAACCCATAATTCATTCACAACCCATAATTCATTCAGTGAGGTCTATACTTTTGTTTTTCCTTTTAAGAAAAACCGCAACATGAAAACAACCCTTAACTCTTGGGGAGTCCTTACTGGGTTCCAAGGACTGTTCTAAGCATTTCACAACCATTAGTTTCTAAATTCTCATGCAATTTGTGAATCTGGACTTAGTAATGTGTGTTAGAAGCTACTGCAACGTTGTGTGATAAACATAAGGAAACAGGGGGCCTGAATAAGAGGTCCAAGGTCTTGTAATTGGCAACCCGAGTATTAAAACCGAGGAGTCTGGGCTTCAGAGTTGAAGGCCTTTATCACAGGCCGCGCCGAAAACATGGAGTGAGAGTTGCAGGGAGTTCTCTGGTCAAAACCAGTGAAAAATCTCAGCAGAAACAGGGAAATGGAGGCTGAGCCAACCGAACCCAAACTGACATGGCCAGAGTTTACTTGCAATGTCCCTTAGTTCTGGGATCCATCTTCACGAAATGCCACGCTGCCCCACATCCCTGGGGACTGTCTCACCACCTGGTTCTCTGGGCTGGGCTACCGGGCACCTTCTTCCACCGAGTAGCGGCCTGGATTTCAAAGTTGGCATCTCCCACTTTTCCAGATGAATTTTGAAGTCATGTTCAAAATTCCCAAAGAGAATCCCATGGAGAACTCGAATGTAGTCATACTAAAACTATAGCACTCTTTTTTTTTATTATTATTCTAATTTGTTATATGTGACAGCAGAAGGCATTACAGTTCATACTACACACACAGAGCACAATTTTACATTAAAACTGTAACATGTTTACAGCAGAGCACAAACCTCCCCATGTCCCTCAGTGACGTTTCAAGGTCGTATGTGACCTCATGTGGTTGTCATTTTATTGCTTGTTTTACTTTAGGTGGTGAGTTTTGTCACATAGGAAAACCATGTATGTATCACAAACTAACACACCAATGTGCGTACCCGTGGAAACAGATGTGCACTTTAGATTTCTATTCGCCACTCACCTTATTAAGTCTAGTAGATGACTTCAGCTGCATTATAACAATGACTAAAGATAATTTCTGCTTCTTTCCAGTAATTGTATCTCACTGAAATGGCTGGAACTTTCAGAGGAGTGTTGAATAATAGTGATGAATATTATTGATACAGAAAAAAAAAGTGCAAAGTAAAAGAATGACAGAGGAATTATCAATTCATCTGTATATCCCCTTCAGTGGGTTTCTCGGCAATCACTTAAAACGATGGCGAAAAGAATATTTAACACAATGGTAAATTGACTATCACATCCTTTTAAATGAGAAAATCTGATTCCAAAACGTTTTCATTTTAAGGAAAAGAAGAGACAGAGGAGGAGAGAGGAGGGCCCAGGTGAGCCGTCCACGTGCATGCTCAGGATGAGTGCTGCTCTGACACCCAGAGCTCTGGGAAGGAATAGGGCAAAGCGGCGGGAGAGGCCCAGGATGTTCCGAGGCACCATGGAACCTCCCCCGCAATTACTAGGGGG
Organism: Ictidomys tridecemlineatus; assembly: GCF_052094955.1. Classification (NCBI taxonomy): domain Eukaryota; kingdom Metazoa; phylum Chordata; class Mammalia; order Rodentia; family Sciuridae; genus Ictidomys; species Ictidomys tridecemlineatus. The sequence goes on along the minus strand of NC_135483.1, from coordinate 193,406,738 downwards.
CAGTAGGAGAAGATCAGGTCAAGGTGAAGCCCAGGGCCAGGGCACTGCAGTGTTAATATCATGGTACCCACCCGAGTGGCAGGCTGGTGAGCTCTGGGAAGTTCACAGCCCACTCAGGGAGGGAGCGAGGAGCGGGGGCCTGCCGTTGGGCTGTGCTACAGAAGCTTTTTTGACCCACCGTCTTGGCCAACACTCTTCATGCTGTCTGCAAACAGACTCAACATGGCCCCCACCAGCTGAGGTTAGTGACTTGCTCTCTGATAAATCCTTCCGGACTCAGCTGGTTCCAAAGCTGATATATGCTAGCTGTACTGGTTGTTACCAGCAACTAAATCAAAGATTCTCCAAAGATTGTGAATTTATTTGAAAACAGCAGTGCAATGGGGTCTCATGCACCGTGGTAAACTGTGTATGCATCCAAAGAGCCAGAACAAGGAGAGGTTTTTAAAGGGAACATGGAAAGGACTGGATGCATTTCTTCAAGCAATAACCCTCAGCTGCAGGATAAGTGATGTGGGTGGCATTCATCCAAGGCTGGATGGGCAGCGTGGCTGGCAGATGTCCTTGCAGGAGGTGTCCTATGTAAGGTCCCCGTGGCCTCTGTGCAAGGCTGTGCTTCTGGAAGACTCATGGTGGATCTTGTGATCAGACATGATAACCTTCAGGTTTTATTTATTTGTTAAGATTCGGCCCAAGCAACTCCCTTTTGATTCTAAAATCTTTTACATTAGATTATGTGATTAATAAATACTACAGGATTCAATGGTGTATGAAAGCCAAAGCAAAGCCAACTATTATCTCTAGAAACACTAAGATGAATGTTCTGAAAAGACTTAGCCCCTCCTGCCCCCTTTTGTTTTGTGCCAGGGGTTGAAAGCTGCATCTCTTTAAAATGTTTCTTTTTAATTGCAACCAAAATAATAAAAATATTGGGGTGAGATAGGGATTGCAAAAGCTGAGAAATATTTTAGGTACGTATTGCTTAGTAGGTATTTCTAAGATTTTGGTCCATGTTAAGGAAATAAAATCTAAAAGTTTGGGTGAGGGGTGGCGGTATAGCTCTGGGGGAGAGCACTGGCCTACCATGCACAAGGCTCTGGGTTCAATCCCCAGCCCCACAACAAAAGTAAAAGAAAATCTAGGAGATGCAATAAAAAGGTGGTCTGCAGAGGAGGTGGGACAGGGCTCACTGAGGAGCTCCCAGGCAGAAGGAGTGGTTCCACCTCTGACAAATCCTGGCATTTGTATCTTTTTGTTTTATTTTTATCTATTTGTATCCTAGTATTTTTAAAGATCTTTGTATCTTTTAGGATCTTTTGTCTACATTGAAAGATCCTTTGTATCTTTGTATCCTTATTAATTTTTGCTTGTTTTTTCCTATGCTGGGTGCTCTACCACTGACCTATATCCCAACCGCTTTAAAAAAAAAAAAATTGAGACAGGGTCTGGCTAAAGTTGCAAAGGCTGGCCTCCAACTAACCATCCTCCTGCTTCTGCCTCCTGGGTAGCTCGGATTACAGGCCTGTGCCACTGCACCTGTCTATTTTTATCCCATGAATTAAAGTACAATGCTCTCTTTCTGTCATTTCTTAAAGTTTTTGTTTCCTCATCAACTTTTCTGTGGATTGCATCAGATAGGAGGAAAGTCTACTGCCCTTAGGCACATCCTGGTCTACCTGCTCTTTGAGGCCCAGGACATATCCCAGCACGTGGCATTGGGCCATGCATGATGAGAGCCACTGCAGTTGGCCAAAAAAAGCAGAAGCTCCTGAGGTCCCAGAGCATGCCACTAGTGAGTGGTGACTTGGCTCTTGGTCTTAGAAGTTCCCCCAGGACAATAGGGCGATTCCTCCCTTCTGCGTGACCTAGGAGGGAGGCTGACCTCCCTGCAGGAATGAGGGGGCAGCGTTGTGAGATCCCACGCAGCGGGCAAGGACAGTGTCCACTGCCAGGAATGATGTTAGAATGGCTCCATCCTTGTCCTGCCCATCAAAGCTTACCGCCCCCGCTGCTCCTCTCCACGAGAGACTGGAAAACACTGGTTGCGGCTGTCACCCCTGCTGTCTTCCCAGGCAGCACCCTAAGGAGGTCCCTCTGAAGCGGCAGAACAGCCTGGGCTGGGAGGGCCTTCTGGGCGAGGCTCATGCTGTGGAGCCTTGGAGTAAAGCCTTGGATTAAAGCTGTGGTGGAGGTTGCCTGCAGAGCTACTCACTCAGGAACACAGTCACCCTCCTGAGACCAGACCCGCCCACACGGGATCACACACTTGTCTGACCCACTGCGCACCTTCCCATCCCTGGGCCTGTGAATCTCTTGCCATTTCTTTTCATAATGGCAGACACTCCAGCACTTCAACACTGGACCATCCGTCTTTCCCAGAGTTCAAGAGGGTTGTTCCAGGGGCTGGGGATGTGGCTCAAGCGGTAGCGCGCTCGCCTAGCATGCGTGCGGCCCGGGTTCGATCCTCAGCAGCACCACATACCAGCAAAGATGTTGTGTCCGCCGAGAACTAAGAAAAAAATAAAATAAATATTAAAATTCTCTCTCTCTCTCTCTGTCCCCCTCTCTCTCTCACTCTCTCTTTAAAAAAAAAAAAAAAAGAGGGTTGTTCCAAGCCCTCTGATAAAAGAAGGGAACGTCTGGACAATCCCGATGAGTTTCCAAGTTGCCAGAGGAGTTGGAAGAATTTAGATGACAGCAGGGAGAGCTGGATTCCTCCAAGTACTGCAAGTGGCAGCAATTTGCCCACAGAAATCTCTACAAAGACATCAGATCAAACCGGTCCTCATCACGCATCTGGCTCCATACTTCCTGAGTATGAGAGACAACATGAAACGTGAAGTTGGTGATGAGGCCAGTGCCCAAGTTCAGCTGTTCTGCTGTGTTGCTGTTTTCTTCACTCACAGACATTGAGGCTGAGACACTGGCAAGGACGGGCTCATCTGAAGTGCCCACAAGATGCCCAGGAAGCAGGGATGCCCAGGATGGTTCTCGAGTGGCCACTTTTATCACATGAATGATTGGGGCAGATTACTAGTCGACCTTCATCAGTTGTAGAATCACCCACCCCTCAGATCTGGGGAGGCGACACCCGGTGCAAGACAACAAGGGCAGGGCATCATCTCCCTCCCCTTCCTTTCCTCTCTTTCTTTTCTGTTTTCTTCCTTTTGAATTTTTTAAAACTTATTGTTTCATACTTCTTTTTATTAGCATCCCTTCTATTTCTCTTGCTTGCTCTCAAGTGCATCCATTTGAAAGCCCGGGCTGGCAAGAGTTAATAAATGGGGGGAGGGCATCAAATTAAAAAGCTTTTATGGGGCTGGGGCTGTGGCTCAGTGGCACAGTGCTTGCCTGGCATGTGTGAGGCCCTGGGTTCAATCCTCAGCACCACATAAAAATAAATAAATAAAATAAAGTCATTGTGTTCACCTAAAACTAAAAAAAAAATAATTAACTAAAAACTTCTGCACAGCAAAGGAAACAATTAGGACTGTGAGGAGAGAACCCACATAATGGGAGAAAATCCTTGCTAGTTACTCTTCTGACAGAGGATCAATACACAGAATATATAAAGAACTAAAAACAAAACAAAGAACCTAAATGAAATTGGGCAAATGAACTAAACAGATGCCTCTCAAAAGAAGAAATACAAATGACCGATAAATATATGAAAAAATATTCAACATCCTGAGCAATTAGGGAAATGCAAATCAAAACTACACTGAGATTTCATCTCACCCCAGTCAGACTGGCAGTCATCAAGAATACAAATAATAATAACTACTAGAGAGGATGTGGAGGAAAAGGAGCACTTTTAAACTGTTGGTGAGATTGTAAAGTACAGCCACTGTGGAAATGAATATGGAGGCTCCTCAGAAAACGAGGCATGGGACCACCCAGCTACAAGGTCTCCCTGACAAGTCACCCCACCATAGTGATAATGCACACCCATGTTTATAGCATCACGATTCACAATGTCAAATTATGGAACCAGCCTAGGTGTCCATCAACAGATGAATGGATAAAGAAAATATGGTATATATCCACAGTGGAGTGGATATCGACCCTAAAGAAAATGAAATGTTGTCATCTTGCAGGAAAATGAACTAGAGACCATTAAATTAAGCCAGACGCAGAAGGTCAAGGTCATATGGTTTTCTTTCATCTAAGGAAGCTAGAGAGGAAAAAGAAAAGAGCAGGCTTGCGTGGATCTCATGAAAACCAAAGGGACATCAGTGGAGTACCAGAAAGGGACCAAGGGGTTCGGGGAGGGGAGAGAGGGGCAAGTGCTGCGGAGAGATGTTGGCCAAGTCACATTGCTATCTTGTGTGCAGATTGGAATACGTGGTGACCAATCTCAAACATGCAGGGGGCGAAGAAGCTGGGGCAGGAGCCGCCTGTGTCCTCTGCAGTGGACACGCACTCTCCCTACACACAGTTCTCTAGGGCCTCAGCACAGGAAATTTATGGATGCAGTGGGTCCTCAGAAGATCTAGGGAACAGAGAAAGGAAAAGAAGAACAGGAGTAGTCTCGGAAGGAGGAGGGAAGCCTGTGTTTCTGAAATTCTTGTTAAGCTTAATCCCCAAGCAATGGTATTGAGGGTCAGGGCCTTTAGGAGGTGACTGGGTCGTGAGGGCTCTGCTCTCAGAAGGGGGACTGGTGGGCTCAGGGAGTCTGTCTGTCCCTCCCCCCGAGTGAGGATACCTAGGAGAGGCCATTTTGAAACAGAGGGAGTTGGCCCTCACCAGACACTGACTCTGTTGATGGCTTGGTCTTCGACCTCTCAGATGCCAGCACTGTAGGAAATTAATTCCTGTGGCCTATGAATTATGTAATCTAAAATATTTTGTTTTAGCCACCCAAAAGGACTGAGATAGCAGGCGTGAGTGCAGTCTCTCTCACTACCCTCTGTTCCGTCCTACCTAGCAAGACTGGGTGATGGCTGGCCCTGGGTCTCCTGGCTGGCCCCAGGCCACGTCCAGGAGTTGTGGGAAGGCAGATCTTCCCTCTCCCCCACCTGGAGACTTCATGATCATGTGAATTCTGTTTAAACCAGTGCTGATCCCATATGATTCTATGTGCTTTCTTTCACCAAGAATGGCAGAAAGAAAATAGCACAGAGCCACTTTGGACAATCCCCTCTTTTGATGTCCCGTGCTCCAAACACCCCACATGAAGGAAGAGAATACAAAATGAAGGGACAGCCTGCCTATCTCTGGCTGGATTTGAATTTCTCTTCACTCTTGCCAGCCCTGCTTCAAAGCCCTGGTTCCTAGGCACAAGTAACTGAACCAGTGCTCGGCTAATTGTGGAGACAATTAGCCATTTGTTACTTGTCTTAATGAGCCAAGTGGATAATTGTTTCGGCTGGAGCTGCTGGGGATACAATCAGCGGTCTGCATTCCTAATTTTTAGGTTAAATCTGTGCTGGTGGAAAGCTCCTATCTGGAGATAGACAGAAATGTGGTTTTTAGGATTGATAAAAGATCATACCCCACTGCTAAAGTCACTCAATTACACCAGACCTGAGACTTGGATTTGACCCCCACACTACCTTTACACAGTGACAAAGGTGTTCCTCACACATTCCTGCAAGGTGCCTGGATGGTGCAGAGAATGAGGGACACATTCTCTTATTTGTGGGAGAGGACGATGTCAGGGTCATCCTGCACGTGCCCACAGAACCCAATGGCCATCGCCCACCTCGTTGGAGAGCTGGGCTTTGCCTGTGCACGTCCCTTCTGGGGCTCACTAAATTCTTCTTCATCTCTCAGCCTCTGGGTGCTGCTGGGGCTTCTCACTGGAAATTGCCAATCACCACTATCAGATGGGCAGCCAGCCACCCGGTTCCCGCTTGTCAGGCTGTTCTGAAAGTGGCTTCCCTCTCACCAAGGCGCCGGCTTGGAGTTACTGGCTGTTCTGCTTTGGATCAAGGCTTGATGTTGGGTCAGACTTCCTCCAAACCCCAGAGCAGCCCTGATACCCACAGCACAGACTGAGCTTCTATTTGCAGTATTTCTGTGACTAATGCAGGTCTAGATAAGGCAGGGAGCTCAACTGGAAAGAAGCCCTTATCTCAGGCATGCTGATATTTCTAGATTCATTTTGATAAGAGTAACACATTTTGTGCTGTTTTGTTTCCTTGAAGGGTGAAGTAGCTGAATTATTTAATTATGTACAAAAGTAAAGACTTGCCTTGAGTAATTTCAAACTACTGAATTGTAATAGAAGTTGCTCTTGGGGTTGGCTGACCCACGGTGTGTGTGCATGTGTGTGTGTACACGTGCACATGTACAGGAAACTGCAGCGTCTGCTTGTATGACTTCCCCTGCTCTTGTGATCCCCTCCTCTGTAGGGGAAAGTCGTGGGGAAGCAGGGAAGGACGGCACATGTCCCTGTCTATGTGTGATTAACTGATCAGTTGTGCACCTTTTCCTAGTGTGCTCTTCCCGTCTCCCAGAAATAGTGGATTTAGGAGAAAAGGAGCACGACCTTTCTGGAGACACCCCTGTGCCCTGGGCATAAGACCTCCATGCCTCCTTTAACTCTCAAAGAGACGGAGGTGCCAATGTCCTCTTTCTAAAGATGTGGGATCCACGAGTCAGAGGTCATTTGTGGAAGATCACCTCTAGGCTTTGGATATGAGGAGTTCCCCAGAAGCCCTGGGTTAGTGAGAGGTGGAATGATTAGATGTGAGAGTCATAACCTGATCAGCCTTGCTAATTTGAAAGGACTACTGCAGGTAGTACTTCTGGGCAAGTGGGGTATCACTGGAGGAGGTGGGTCCCTGGGAGCATGCTCCTGGGGACTGTATCTCGTCACCCTGGCTCCTCCCTCAATCTCTCTCCGCTTCCTGCTCTCCGTGAACAGAGAAGCGCTTCTTCACCAAGCCCTTCCACCATGACTCCTGCCTCCACCTGGGCCCAGAACAATGGAGTTGGGTGTCCCGTGGGGGCCCAGGTTCTTGACGTTCCCAACAAAGAATTGAGCAAGACGCAGATGTGACAGGCAAAGCATAGCTTTATTGAAGGAGGAAATGAGGCTCCATAAAGTGGAGGGAGTTGAGTGAAGAGAGAGGCTCCAGGCCCCATGCTGGGGTTCTGTCCTACAGGCTGATCTGGGGGAGCTCCCCCCACAGAGGACCTAATTGAAGACCTTGCCCTAACTGCTCCCACTGGTTACTTTTCAAAAAGTTGTAAGGGTTCTTTTGAGTTATACGTGACAGTGGAATCCATTTTGACATGATTATACAAGCGCGGACTACACCTTATTCTAATTAGAACCCTGTTCTGTGGACGCACACCTGTTGGTTACTTCACGACACCTGATGAGAATAGTGCTCCTGTGGCAGGAGTTGTCACGTGACCAGCCTTATCACAAACAGGGACAGGACAACTCCTCCGTCTTGTGCTCCAGCCGGCATTTTTCTTACACCCTTCATCCGCCATCTTGATGTCCCTAAACTCCTACCTTGTGCCTAAACCTCTGAAACAGCCCAAACAAACTTTTCCTCCTCTGGGTTGCTCTTGTCAGGTCTTTTGGGCCCAGAGATGCAAAGCTGACCACCAGGATTGCACAGCAAGCTGGTAGTAGACGTGGGATTTGAATGGAGGCAATTGGATACAACATGTCAACCCTAGAGCCACAACCTGATAACAGAGGGGCCTTCTAGTCTCCCCCCACCCACTGCTGTCACTGCTGTGGACCCAGGCCTCAGACCCATGAATGGGAAACTCAGCCACTTCACCAGTCAGAAAGCACTGTGCACCTCGAGCCCTGGGCATGAGGCCTCCATGCCTCCTTTAACTCTCAAAGAGACACCGGGACGTGACTCACGCAGGCCTGGGGAGCGGGAGGTCACAGCCTGCAGCTCTTTCCTCATCTTTCTTTCTCTTCTTTCCCTAGCTCTGCTCTTGCTCCAGACTCCTGCTTTAAGAACTGGGGGAAAGGGGAAGAAGCCACGCTCTACGGCCCCTCCCACCCGCCCTGGAGAGGGACCATGCATGGAATAACAGCGCATCTGGGATCCAGTAAGACTTCCTTCTGTGGGATCCCAAGCAGCCATAAGCAAAGTTATGGGAGGCCGTTATTTTAGACTGAGGTCTTTGCTTCAGCAGGCCCCCAAGAAACCAAACCAAAATGGAGTCACTTGTGCTAAAGCTCCTGGTCAGCACACCAAAATTTAGTCACATATCCGACTTTCCAAGAAACAAGGAGAGAGAGAGATGGCAGGCGAATTCGCCCGCCCACTTTTAGTTGGTGTGATAAGGGAGGTTCCTTGAGCCCCTAGACAGCAAGACACAGAGGCCGCTGCTCTTAACCAAGTCCTTCTTAGTCCCACACTATCTTCTTGCTCCTGCTGAATCTGCCTTACAAAACCACCTGCTCAGCCAGCTCAACAGAAGGCCCTTCCGCTTCAGAGACAGGGTGCTGCCAGTTCCATGAACCACTAATGAAATCCAATTGGATCTTTAAACCAAATTCATTAAATTTTTTTTTCTTTCTTTCTTTCTTTCTTTCTTTTTTTCACAGTGAAAATCTCCATCTTTAAAGAAAAAACATCAAATGGACTATTTTGTTCCAACTGCCAAATCTGACCTTATCTAAAGCACTCCAGCAAATGCACACATCAGAGATCCCTTCCTGGAGACTGGTGGGTCTAACTGGAGGCGGAATATTTGAGACACCTATATTGAAAAAATTTATTTGCTGGGTTCTGAGACTCACATGTGACAGGAAGCTGTATATTTTACCTGACAACCCTAAGAAGGAGGAACACAAAAGGTAGTTTAATTTCACGGAGCTAATTTTCATGAAGGGCGCACTAGAGGCTCAGAAAGATGGTAATTCAAAAGCACAACTGTTGGGGGAAATGGTTTCTTAAATCTTTGAATTCATTTCCTGTGAATTAACCACTCTAAAGGTGTTGGAAATGCCTGGTGAAAAGTGTTGCGCTAATGGGAAACATTGTGATCACAATATCCCAGGATGGTTCTTAAGTTAACCTGGGGAAACCGCAGCTTCCAGATGCTGTTAGCTTCAGTCCCAAGGAGAAGAGAACTTCACTCCCCCCGGAGATGCCCTGGGAGGGCAGAAGGGGACCGGGGCGTGGGGAGCAGGGGAGAAAAGGAAAACAGGGCATCCTCGAGCCTGCAGGCCCCTCCAGCTCTGGCTTGCCGGAGGCTGCTTTCTTGACTCCCCGCCTACAAGAAGAACCTGAGGATCCACAGGACCCAGACTTCCCATCATGGAAAAAAAAAAAAAAAACTGCCAACAACCCAGCCTGAGAATCTGAATCTGGATGTTATATAAATGTTTAATGTGACTACATTAACTACACAGAAGAACTCTCCTGCTTTGCAGACAAAATAAAGTCAAATGCTGGCAGCCATCAGCGAATCCTTCAATGGCCCCGTGCACGTGAACGTGGGAACACTGGCTGCAGCTTCCTAAAGCCATTACTGGTGTCCTCCTGTGAACACTTGGAGAGCTTCATGCTTATGTCCTCTTCTGTTTCCAAAGCTAATGGGTTTTCCCTTGGGCTTTATAAAAGCAATGTATGTTCATGTTCAACAAACAAACAAACAAAACCCAATTCACCAAGGCTAGCAACTGGTATCCATGATCTCACCACCCAAAGCCCTGCCTTGCACTCTGCTGCGCTTCGTCCCCATCTCTTCTGTGTTTTGTGCCGAGTCCCATGGTGCATGCCTGCAGTCTCAGCGACTCAGGAGTCTGAGGCTACAAGATCACAAGTTGGAGGCCAGCCTAGGCAATGTTTCTAAGACCTTATCCCAAAATAAAATTTAAAAAGACTGTGTGTGTAGCTCAGTGGTGGAGCACGTCCCTGGATTTCCTCCTCAGTACCTCAAAAAGCGGGGGGAGGGGGGGGTCTATTTTTTATAGAGTGTGTATTGCTGTGTTTTGCTTCTCCCTCCTTCTAAACATGTTCATGGTAGCGTTCTTCATCATTGCAAAAATAAAAAAAGATTAAAGCTACCTCACTACTCAGCACGGAGGACTGGCTAAGTAGGCTACAGACCATGTGCGTGATCCTCTCAGTAAGTGCAAAACGCAGTCATCAAAGCAGACCTTCGGAAGACACCTGCTGGTATCAGTCAAAAAACTGATGTCAAGGTTTATGATCACTCCGGTTTAACCTGCTACGGAGAGGGTCTAGAGCAGAACTCAAGAATAATTATGATAGCCAAAGGGTAGAGTGGTGTGTGCCTTTTCTATTTTCTTAAATTCTGGGTTATCTAAATTACCCTTCATGTGTTAAGTAACCCTGTTGGTCTGTTTGTTCCTTTTCTCCCGTTACCTTTTGGGGGTCAGATAAAGAGTGAGAGTTTCAGGTCCCTCCAAAGCACCCCAGACTTCTTGTGCTTGTACATGTCAAATGTCCCACAAACCTGACTCAGGAGCGAGAAGTGCACTCTGTCCATCACAAAGCCACGTCTGTACCGGAGCAAACCACTGAGGCTGGTTATCATTACCTAGAAAATCGGTTTGCATAGGCCTCTCTGTTGTAGCTCCTAGAAATGGGCTTTTACTAATAGGCCATGGAGAAAGGATAAGCACTGCAGGGTGGAACCGGAATGAGCTGGCCTCTGCCTGCACCTGGGGGTGGAGGGCAGAGCCTCCCCACGCATGCCCCTTCAAGAAGTGGCTCTAAGGCTGGCCTGCCCCGGCAGAGCCCCTTTCCTCTCACCTTGGCCACTTGGCTGGGCAGCATGTTGGTACCTTGCAGCAGGTGATGGCAGGTGGCCAGGATCTGCAGGAGATACCAATCTGGCTGCACATGCCAGGAAATGAAAGTCCTCCACTTAATGTATCCAAAAAAGCTGCTGAGTTTGAACTGAACCTGAGTCAGTGTCCCCCGGCCAGCGTCTCATGCTGCTCTTTGAGGCACAGGGCAGAGGTCATGGTTTGTGGTGGAAGCCTGACAGTGCTACTGAAGCCAGATTTGAGGATAGGTAGTTAGTGAGGCTAGATAAATCGGGTCTAATACCGAGTAAGATGAATACAATGGAGGCCATTATAGAGAAGGGAGTCCAGGAAAGCAGAGCAGCACTTGGGAAATTGAAATGTTACTGTGCCCAGGGCTGGAACCATCCTAAGGAACTCTTAATGAAACAGCTCCCAGCCAACAGGGAGGGAAGTGCTAATCCAAAGCCACCCCAGGCCCTCCCTGCCCAGAGGACTCCTCCAGCCCACCTAGCCCCCACCTTGTGGGCCTTCCCACCTGCATTCCATCGCTGCAGGACAGAGGGCAACAAAGGACAGGAGTGTGGGAGGAGTAAAAGTGACCTTAGCTGTGAGAAAGGGAAGACCTCCCCCTTCCACGGATTCTGCCTTGCGGTCCCCTTCTCCCTCCAGGGAGAAGTCTTCTCTGCTGTCCTTTAATAAAGCGTCCACCGTCCACTCTCCCCTGGCCTCCGCGGGCTTCTCTGGTGTCATACTTCAGCATTCAGGGAAGCGAGGACTCATCACTGGTCAACAGTGGTGACACTAAGTGGCCGCAGGTCGGGAGTACAAGATGCAGCTGGAACAAGAGCTCCAGTCAGATGGGCCCCAATCCCCTGTGTAGAAGCTGCTGGGGGTTCTGTGCAGTAGACAGGGTGACCGCCCCCAACAGTTAACCATAGGGCAGGTTGTTTAAGGTTCTCCATCTCTGGTTTCCCTCCCCTGTTAAAAGCATTCATAGCCGGTCCTCCGTGTCTGTGCACCCACATCTGGGAATTCAACCAACAATGTGCTGCATCTGTAAGGACATGTACAGGCGTTTTCTTTGCTATTTATTTCCTAAACAATACAGTATGGCATAGCATTTATATTGCATGCATTATAAGAAATCTACAGATGGTTTAGAGAATTCCAGAGGCTAAGTACAGGTTACAAGCAAACACTAGACACCATTTTATATATGTCTTGAGCATCTGTGGATTCTGGTATCCAAGGGGTTCCAGAACTCACCCCCATGGATACAGCAGGACAACTGAGAGGTGCTGCCCTTCCTCAGTGGCCACAGTCCTGTCCCACCATCAGAGGTCTGGGGCTAGGACTCTCTCCTGCAATGAAATATGAGCAGAAGAGATGTCATGCACCTATTCCCCGAGGAGACGGTTCTGTTCTGAGATCTACTGCTTTGTAAGCCAGGCACAGTGGAGAAGGCCTGCAATCCCAGCAGCTTGGGAGGCTGAGACAGGAGGATGGCAAGTTCAAAGCCAGCCTCAGCCACGGTGAGTTGCTAAGCAACTCAGTGAGATCCTGTCTCTAAATAAAATAGAAAATAGAACTGGGGATGTGGCTCAGTTGTCAAGTGCCCCTGAGTTCAATCCCTAGTACCAAAAGAAAAAAAAAGGGGGGGCGCAGACTTACTGTTTTGTACTTAAGATTTCTCGCTCCTTCTCTTTGCAGGAGAACTCCGCGGCCCCAGAGCTGCTGCACCTTCAGGATCTGGTTGTGGGAGATCTGTGGGGCGGAGCCTGGGGTGACCTCTGCTGACAGGTATTAGGGTGAGTAGCTGCGGAGGCTTCAGAGGGTTGTGCTGTAGCTAAAGCCTTACCCTAAAAATGCGACCCCTTGAGCCTGCTGCTGGATCCCAGAGGTATTTATCAGGGCTGCTTCTATGGCTCTTGTGACAAGTGAACGGGGCAGCGTTGGGCATGGTAGGCACTCGGCTCAAAGAAATGAGTGTTAAGCCGGATGGGGGGTCAGTGGTGAGCCTTAGACTGTCTGAGCTCTGCTTTCCCCTAAACTGGAATTTCTATGCCTCCTTGAAAAATGTGGGTGTAGAAATGGAGTGGCTGAGGCTCGTGCATTTCTTTGTGTTGGTTTGTTTGATTGAGAAACACAGTGTTCCGGAGGGAGAAGACCCTCCCTGGGGTTGAAATGGACCCTCTTTGTTGCAGGCCAGATGGGTGACATTCTCCAGCGAGGAGTCCCCAGGCCTGCCAGGTCGTCCTCTTTGAGATGGAGTTTACACAAATAGCTGAGCTAGAAAAACCTGCCCAGTAGCCCCGCCTCTGCGAAGGGTGCTGCGCTGTGCGGGCTGGGCAGGGGAGCCGGCCACTCTCCTGCCCTGCGGGGTGGCTGCCGTGCCCCCTCCCACCCCTCCCCAGGTCAGTTGAAGCCCGGCTCCGCAGGCCTGGAGCTGTGGAACCGCTTCCCTCCTCACTGCAGGGGATTCCTCTCCTACAGCCCTGGCCACCCGAGGGGGGGGGGCTTCCCTGGCTCCCTGATGTCCCCAGTGTCACCTGTTCTCCGGCTCTCATTTCCCTCCTCAACTTCAGCGCCTTCTCTCCGTGAAGGACTTCGCAGAATTCTCCCGCTCCTGTGCTAACCCCTTTCTACTGTGTAATCCCAAGTATTTTCTCTCGCCTCAAAAATCCACCTCTGCACTTTAATTACTTACCAAGTAACTTGTGACCAAGGTGGAAGTAGTGGAATTTGGAGAAAACGTCAAGTCAGAAGATCACCACTCCTCAGGAGATAACCAGAATGAACCTTTAGCCCTGGAGAGGGAGCAGGGGAACGGAGCTGGATGTGCTGGTTGGCATAGGGGCCTTTTGGAAAGCAATAGAGCAGTAAGGCTTTAAAGCTACCCGAACGGAAAGATGCCCATATCCTTTGGTCTAGTAATTCTTCTCCTTAGGATTTACACTACAAAAATAGAAGCAGAAATACGCTAAGGTATTGGTTAGAAAAATCTCATTGTATCATTGTTTTTAATAACAAAAAAAAAAAAAAGAAAAAAAGAAAAAGCAAGAAGAAAATTGGAAACAACCCAAAGGTACATTGCAAATTAGTTACATCAATTATGAGACACGCATTCAATGAAATGCTATGATACCGTTAACAAGAAGATAAACTGCAGATTAGAAAACGCAGTGTGATCCAGTGTTATCGTTACCTATCTGAAGCCAAGTCCAAAGCTCTTTGCCTACATTATTTTCATGAAAAGATTTCACATGCACAGAAAGAATTTTGGCATATATTATACCAATTACTAATGGTGTTAATCTCAGAGGAATAGAATTAAAAGAGATTCTTTTCTGCTTTGTACTCTAGTATATTTTATAATAAGTAAAATGCTGAGTCTCACAACAGACTAAAATAACAAAAACTCATGACTGGGACTGTTTGAGAGGAGGATTGTCTACAGGGTTCCTAAGAACTATTGGAAAAAATAAAAGTGCTTTAAAAATAAAATTGTATATTTAAAATTGCACATAGACTTGGGGGTGGTGATGTGATAAAGCAAAAAGAAGAAAATCCTGAGTGAGCTCTGCTGCAGGAGAGCCTGCTGGGTCTGGACGAGGACGAGGCCGGGTTCTAGGCCTGCAGTTCTGTTCTCCCCCAGGGGCGGCCCTGACTCCCCAGGCCCAGGAGGTGGCCTGGTGTGAACAGATCCTTCCTCCCGGCCCAGCTGCTGCAGGGCTCTCTTCCTGGGGGTCCCTTCCTGCCCACTTCCTCCCTGCATCACACTTCAGGCACTCTGCCAAGATAATTTTGACTTTCCTGCAGAATCAAAGCCTCTCTATCCCAGACTGTCTTCACACCAAGACGAGAATTTGCACCCAAACTCACCAAAGGTAAACAAACACAGGCGGTCCCCGCAGCTCCCAGCCCCGGGGAACAGGGCGGAGCAGTGTGGCTGTGCTGGAGGGCAAGGCCTTATCACAAAAGGCAGAGCCAGTGTGCCATCCTCTGCAGCTGCTCCTGTGTCAGCATTTCAGCCACAGGCACTTCAGAGGACAGCACTGTCACCGGGCCTTGCGTCCCTGGTGCCAGATGTACTGCTGAGTCCTGCTGCCAGCCGCTGTGCCGTGGCTTCGGCTTCAGCTCAGCAAGGCTGACATTCTGTGCTGTGCCTCCTCAGGGCTGAGGCCAGCCGTGAGGGCAAAAGCCACTTTCAGATTGGGACAGAGTTTAAAAATAGTTCTGCACAAATAAAACCTTCCGTGCAAGGCAGCATGTCTGTCCCTGAAACAATTTCTTACCCAGGACTGCAAAGTTTAAGCCTCTTCAAATTTTCTGACCTGCATCCTAGTAAATACAAGAAATGGCGCTCTCACGTGCAACGGCAAGGGTTCAAACTCAGTATTTTTTCAGGAAACGATCTTTCCTGAGTTGCTTTCCCACTCCTGGGCCCAAGTTTCTTAACTAAGCTTCTGCTAGAAGAACAAAATTAAACATTCACTCCGGCGATTTTCCAGACGCTGTGGATTGCAGGGCTTGTTAGTGCCATTTGCAATCCTTGCTAAAATCCCAACAAAAGCGAAGAGCGGCAAACAGTTCCCAAGGCTTCTCTGGCACTACAAGAAGCTACAAAATTAATGGCAATTTCTCAAGGGAGCTGCAAAGATTCCTTTCAAGTTTCTTAGTTGCTTGGCATTCACACATGCTAAGTAGGGCTCAGCCCCAGCTCTTTGAAGTTTCCTCTCCCACAGGTCGGAAAGGCAGTGTGATTTAGGACGGTCAGCAGGGGGGACAGTCCAAAGCAGGACCTCCCCACCAAACAAGTAAACAAAGCCAGCTAGGGTCACGTGGAGCAGCATGGTGTCCTGGGGGTAGAAATGCAGAGCCAGCAGGAAGAGCAAGTCAATTCTTTGCAAACCGATTGAAGTGTCATTTCTGTTTAAGCTGCTCTGAAGGAATGGAGGGATTTTGGGGGTTCTGGGAAAAGGTGAGTAAGAAGCCATTTGCATGTTAATATCTAGTTATTTCCACGGGCATCCTGGCACAAGGACAGGCCACCATCCTTAATCAAAAATTCTGTGACCTGCCTCCAGCTCTTCTCCCCACAGAGCAGGCTGGTGCTTTGGAGGGGGGAGAGGCGGGAGTGGCCAAGCCCCTTTGGAGTAACAGCACACCCCTCCAAGCTACAGATCTCCATGAAACCGCCACAGGGCATTTCTGCACCTGGAGTCTTGCCTGGGTTTCAGGTGTGCAAATGCATCAGGTGAGGTCAACCGCCACCAGAGAGGCTGGCCTGTGGCTCCAGGGGGATGAGCCACTTTAGTGACCCAGGTGAGTCCCTGGGGTAGTGCTTCCTGAGGGGTGTTTAGGAGGTGCCACGCATGCCCAGGCAGGGACCATGTCCCCACACAGACACCCACATGCAGACCCACACACAAGTGCAGAGACACCCGTGCACACCCCATGTGCACACAGACACGCGCACACGCACACACTCCCACACCACCCATTCCCCCACAAGGTGCCGTTGCAGACGGGAGCCTGGAAAACCCCCAGTTGCTGTGACTTTGTCTTTGTGATTGACAGTGTCAGTTGAAGGTGGAGAAGTCCTGCCAGGAGACACCTGTGGGCTTTGCTCACTGGATGTGGCCCCAGGGCGAAGGGCTGCACCATCCCCAGCCACCAACTTCTGTGGGTTTGGGGGAAGACCCTAAGAGCTTGTAGTTGACCAGTGACGAGTCCTTGCTTCCCCAATGTTGAAGAATAACACCAAAGAAGCATGCCAAGGCCAGGTCAGAGTGGAAATTAGAAGTTTATTAAAGGACAGCAGAAAAGACTTCTCCGGGAGGAAGAAGGGGACCCAAGAGGTGGGATCCGTGGAAGTTGTCTCCCCTTTTTATAGTTCTTTCAGTGACGGAATGTAGGTGGGAAGGGCCGAGGGGTGGGACACAGGTGGACCAAAGAAGTAATCTGGGCAGGAAGGACTTCTGAGTCAGCATCTTCTAGTTTGCTGGGGGCTGTTCATTAACACTGCTTTGGGATGGGCTCTGGCCTAGGGCTTTTCCCAGGACTTCATTAACATTCCAAGAGTTGTTCAACTTTTCCCGGAATTCATTCCCAGCATGGCCTCCATTTTAGATCTCACTTGATATTAGACCCGATTACCTAACTACACTGACTGCCTAACTTTAAATCTGGCTTCGGGAGCTCATACAGTGAAGCAGGACCTCCCTCCCAGCTCCCAGACCCTTCTTCAGTTTCAGGGTTAGGAGCACTACAGGGCCCTGTGCTCCCCGCCAGGGTGTTGAGACCAAGCCCCCAGGAGCCTGGCCTGCCTCGGGGCCGCCCTCCCCCAGGTTCCCTGGACGCGGCCTGCATCCTAACACCACCCAGTGTGTAGGGGCAGCTCCTCTCTGTTCTACAGGAGGGATCCCAAAACTTGGATAGGAAGAACCAACGCGGCTCAGAGTGGGGTCACCCTCTTCCTCAGGTAAAATGCCCCCACTGGGCTCTGCTCCCCCAGGGGCAAACGGTGAGAAATGCTTGGCCCAGTGGCTGGTGCCTGAGGATCCTCCCACGTGGCCAGAAGGGGAGCCTGGGGCTGCTGGCCCGAGGTGGCGTCAGAAGCCCTCCGTGTGCTGGCTCCTGTTCGCTGCGCCACCTCCAGGGGACAGGAACCAGGAGGCAGGGCTCCATGTCCAGCAGCAGGCCGGGGCACTTGGACTTGGGAGCAAGGGTTATTGTGGAGTCCCTTTGAAGTGAGAAGAAAAAATCAACATCGGGGACTTAGGTGCAAAAAGGCAAATTGCCGGCCTCCGCGGGCTGCAGCCACTGTTGACTCGGGGGCAAAGACACCCGGCTATCAGTTACGGTGACGAGTCCTGCTCCCCCATGTTGAAGTCTGGACCTTAGAGAAGCACGCCCAGGCCAGCAGGTAAAGCAGGGTTTATTTTAAAAGGGTGACATAGACTTCTCCCAGGAGGGAGGAGGGGCCACAGCTGGTGTCCTGGTGTCCCCAGAATCGAGGTGTTGTGCCCTTTTTGCCTGTCCTGGGCTTCCTTTGTTCTCCTGCCCCCTTCCCCTTACCTTTCTCCTTCCTGCGTAGGTGACTAGGCCCAGGAACTGCTGGTGGGATGGCAAAGGTGGGACACAGGTGGGCTGACGGGGGAAGGGTGGGATGGGGCAGCCCAGGACACCTTGGTTACAACCTCTGGCTCCCTGTAGGGAGGGGCAATTCCTGGGACAGTCACCTTGGCAACAGGTTCTTGGTCAGGGTGGAGGAAGGGCTCTGAAGGAAGTCACATTTCAGTCCCACAGGGGACAGTCTCCAACTTCCCAGACTCCCTCAAAACTGGCCTCCCTGATCCGCCTGACTGGATCTACCCACCTGTACTGACTGCCTGTCTGATTCTGGCTTCAGCAGGAAGGACACTGTGGCCGGCAGCCCTTCCAGAGTCCAGAAAATACAGCCTCATTCAGCCCTGGGCACAGAGTCCTGGACCTCAGCTGGTAGCCAGCAGCTCAGCTGTGGCTCTGCTGCTCTCCATGAGGAAGGACTAGCTGGGCAGCCGGGTGCGCAAGAGGACGTGCAGGGTTGAGGGAATGGAAACCGCACTTCAACAGGCCTGGCTTTTATTTCCCCACTAAGAAGCTAATACATCTGTGACTTTAAAGTACTGTGAGCCTCAGCCTTCTCCACTACAGAATGAGGATCCTCCTACGCTCATATCTCCTCTGGACTTTTTTTCCTGGTCAGTGTAAGGATTAAGTAGGTTAACTCATGTCAGCTGCTTTGCACAGTGTCTGGCACATAATAGGTGCTTAATAAAGATCAACTACTGTAGGCATTACACACTTATACTATATACAGCATATAGTAGGTGCTCAACAAATACTTATTGCTTCTATGTGTTTATAAGTAAATTAACACATTCAGAAAGATAAACAAAAACCCTCAATAAGCTTACTCATAAAGGAGTCCTGCTCATGGGTTTTCCTGGAGACATTTTTGCATTTATAAACTAATGATGTGATTCTTGCTGCATTTCCTCTTAGGAGGCTGGAATCCAGGCTGGTGCGTGTTTTGACTCTGGTCTTGATCCTGCCTTGTGACTGAATGGCAGCCTGGTGGTGCAGGTGGTGCAGGGCAGACTCCGGGAGGCATCTCTGCTTGGCGGACCTTTCCCCAGGCAGGAGAGCAGCCTGGCGCTCTGCTCTGAGGCTGTGTTGGGGGCTGGGGTCAGGAGGAGCCAGGGCGGCTGTAAGGAATGGGGCCGGAGGGGAGGGCGGTCCCCTCTGTTGTCTTTATTGTCAGCAGCATCCAGAGGTCCTTTCAAGTTTCTTTGTTTTACTGGTTCCCAGTGCTTCAAAGCAGAGGGAGGAGGTGACCAGTGTCCTGCCCAGGGGCAGAGAGAAGGGGTTAGTGAGTCATAGCTGTGGACACTCAATGGAAGAGGGACCAAGGGAGGAAGGAAAAGGAGTAAGAGAGGATCTAATGCCCGACACCGAGTCTGGAGTCTCAGACTGGGGCACCCATAATCTCACACCAAAAAAGCCGATTCCCAGGACCCGCCCAGCACCCACCTGAGCTGCTCCGGCAGGAGGTGGGGGTGGTCTGCGCGGACCCCAGCACACTGGGAAGCTGGTGGCGAGGCCCTTGATTGGCTTCCTTGATACACCTGGAAAAATTCAGGGTCCCTGGCCACCAGCCCAGGAAAACGTTCTCTGGGGCCATTCCTTTGCTCTGGACCCCCATCCTGTGGCTTTTGGGGTACTTCGTGACCTGGTGGAAATGTGATGCGACAGAAGAGGACGAAAGGGAAGGCGAACCATTCATCTTCCTCAGAAAAACATCTCCAGCACCTCTGCTGCTCAGCGGACTCAGTGCCGGGCTGAGAAGGGACAAGGCAAAGGGCCCACACTGGTAAATGACAGTGGCCGCAGAAGCACTGGCCTCAGGCTGTGCCCAGGACACGTGTCCAGGAGCAGCAGGGGGCAGACTCAAGAAGGACAGGTGGCTAATGACAACACGCAGAGACTGGCTGACCTCACACCAGGAAAAGAGACACACTCATGTGGGAAACCAGAGAATGCAACTGACCGTCAGGATCCTAAATAACCTCAGTGGTCAGCACGAAGCTTTGATGGGACTTCCAGTTCACGTACTAGGGAGCAGCCAGGCTCTCCCATGAGCTGTAGGGGAGGGGACACGTTTCCCAGGGTTTCGCAGACCTAATGTCATCGTGAAGCCATTAGAGGGCTTATGTGCTAAGAAGTGTGGAGAAGCCCAGGTTAAACTACATGAAGTGCATTTCTCTATTGTAGGACTTCTCTTTGTTCATTGCAAATCTGTGATTGGACAATCAGACTCCTCTGTCCAGGGCTATCTCCACAAGTTAGTGACCACTGGTCAGATCGTGAGCAGCGCTGGGCCACAAGGCTGGTGGGGGGGCCCTCTAGGTCTCATGGCCGGCAGCCTCCTGTGGGTTAAAATGCACCGAGACCAGAGTTGTGCAGCAGATTGATAGACGGCTGTCCCAAACCCTGCCAGCAGCTACTGCACATAATAAAACACTAAAGTCACAAAAACTCCATGCATGCCACTCACAAAACAACCGACACACGATGGAGGGGGAAGCCACCTGTTACGGTAGGTCCCCAGGGATCAAAATAAACACCAACCTGGCTTGAATGCGGACCCTTCACATTACAAAGAGAAATGGTACCACCACAGGGGAAAGGCTCCTTCCCAACCAATAGCAAATCTCCTTGAGAAAGAGAATAAAGTCCATGACCCTCTGGGACCTCCACCTCTAACGTCCAGAACTTCCAGAACTGAGCCTGGCTCCCTGGAGCAGGGCAGAGCCTCTGCACCCCAAGGGCAGGCGCCTGGCACTCCCAGGGGGCCTGGAAGGAGCTGAGGCCCTCCAAGGGCAGCGTTCCTCCCCATTTTCTTTTCCATCCACTTTGCCCATTTTATAGGCAGTGATTGGGAAACTGAAGAGCCTTGAACAATGAATATTGTGGTTTGAAAACGACGTTATTTTCTAAATCAAATTCATAACCTTAAATTCCTTGATTGTTACCTAAGAAAAAATTCAGGACACTGTGTGCAGAAAAGGATCTAAGAGACCGCTTCCAGAAAACAAGTATAGAAGTGGGTAGAAAGAAAACAATGAGGGTGCAGGCCAATGCTACATTTTGGAAAACATTCAACAAGTAAATTTGTCTTTGAGGAAGAATCAGCAAAACAACACCCCAAACTCCATCTGACCATGACAGTAGGAATCTGGCCTGGCCTCACCAGTGTGTCTGCAGGACCTAAAACGTCCAGAATTTAGTAGGTCATCCGTAAACACTTTTTGAGAGAATGAAAATAGATAAACAATGCAAAAATATAATGAAAAGATGAAAGAAAACATATGTAGTTTAGAAGAAAAATATGGAAAAAAAAACCATGTCCAGGAGGCTAAAAATTAGAATAGTTCCTCAAATTTAAAAACCTTTGTGAAATGGGAAATAACTTTCATCAAAATGAAGTTAACAACAGCAGAAAAAAGACATAAGCTAATAGTCACAGGAAACAAATCACCCCCACACCAGAGCCCGAGGCCAGGCCATCCCCCCCACCCCCACCCCATAATCTGGTATTGTAACACTTGAAAAGCCTGCAGCTCCCCTGCAGTAGCCGCAGTGCTGGGATACTGTGAGAAGGGGTGTGGGGGGGACGTTCACACTGTAAATGAGATAAAGAATGCATTTACCCTGGTATCAATATAAACTGTCTCATCTCCCAAGCCTAAAGTGTCTTGGCTAATATAAAATCAAAAGGCTGATGAGTGAAGTCCATCGGGAGGACATTGGCCCTACAGCAGAAAATGAGAAACAAGAAGCAGGAGCTGTGGCAGCAGCCAGCGTTGCTGGAGGGCTTCGCAGTCCACCCTCTCCAGAGGGCTGTCTTATCATGGAGCATGCTGCAACCTTTGGAAGGTGCAAGGCCTTATGGACACAGGTTCTTTTCCACGGTCAACATCACTGGCGAGGGAAGAACTGTGGACCAAATTTGCAAACATAACAATCAAGGTAATACTCAATGTCAGCCAGCGTGGTGGGAAAGAGTGTTCACATGCAGAGTTAGTTGGAGTTAAATTAGACAATATGCATCATGGGACTTCAAAATGTTTGTAACAATTGACCCCCAGTTGGGAGCATTCCTAGTCTAAAAATCTAAAACCCAAAACGCTTCAAAATCCAAAACTTTTTGAGCAGTCTTATGATACCACTTTTTGAGCCGTCATATGATACCACAAGTGGAAATTTCCACACCATGAAACTTTGTATCACGCATGAAATTATTTAAAACATTATATGAAATCAACTTCAGCCTCTGTGTATAAGGTGTATATGAAACATGAATGTCCCCAGACTTGGGTCCCATGCCCAAGATATCTCATTAAGCATATGTACCTATTCCCAAATCGGAAATTCAAGATTTGGGGGCCCAGCCATTTGGATAAGGGTGCTCCACCTACAGTGCCTTCCATTGAGTAATATGGTCCTGGAGCCAGAGATGCACCCAAAGACGCAGCCAGAGAAACTCATCACGGCCTTGGCTCATCCTCACAGTCGTGAGACCAGGCCTGATACTTGTTGGGAGAAATGCTTTCAAGTATTTTTCACTCAGAATTTCTTGGGTAATTCTCATCAAATCTCTTGGTAATAAGTTTATTTAAACCCATTTTGAAGTTTCAAAATAACCAATAAGGAGCTTATGGACGTGAAGGAAGCTCCTCAGAACCTAAAAGCCACCTGGAGCTGAAGCTGGTCTAAGCCCAGGTCTTCTGGGTCCTTCACCCCTGACGGCATGGCGGCAGGTGCCCAGGTGTTACAGGGGAGCTGTCCTGTCCACACAGGCTGAGGAGAAGCAGAACAGCCCGGTCAGCAATGACTGCATGTGATATTCTCAGGAGCAGGTCAAGGGTTTTCTAATTCCCAGAGCAGAGCAGAAAATGAGGGCGAGCTGAGCCTGGGCCTCCAAGAGAAGGCTCTGGGAGGGCAGGAGGCCGCCGATGGGCTCCAGAGGGGTCGCCCCACCCCACTCCCCAGGCCCCTGTCTCAGGGTCATGCTTCCTTGTCTTCCAGCAGGTGTGCCTCCCCGTGCACTTGTGGCGGATCTTTTGAACAGACTGGGGAGAATGCACTTCAGGAAAGCTGAGCTCAGGGACTGCACGGCCCCTACACCAGGGGTCTTAGACTGTACGGGTGTGAGAATCACCCAGAAGCCTTGCTAAAAATGCAGATTCAGGGTTCTGTCCTGACCCATTGGCTTCAGAGTGAGCCCAGAGATGGTTTAAACAGACCAACAGTCCAACAGTTGGACCTCTTCCTGGATCTTGGGTGACTTCTGAACACCACTCTTGCTTGCTGTTTTCCAAAACCAGACCCAGACCCGGCCCATTTATCCATCTGCCTGGCGTCTCCGTGATCACCCCTCCTTCCTTCACAGGCCTTCCAGCCCCCTCAGCCCCTGGCCTGTGCTCCGGGTCAGTCACTCCACACACTGATCGGCCACTCCCAGGAGGAGCTGAGACTTTGTTGCCGGGTGGAGAGAGACTTCCTTGTGGGCTTGCAGAGCACTGCGTCCCTCCCCGGGTGCATGGACGGCTTCAGGGCGAGGGACCAGGGTGGTCAGGCTTCCCTGTGTGCAGAGGGGTCTGTGTTTGGTTGAATTTCTCCATATTTAGAACAAGGGGCCCTGGAGTCTCCCTTTCCCCTGGAAGCTGACAATTTCTTAGCCAGACTTGCAGGCTGTAATCAGAAGGTCACGCATCAGGAAAAAGGATCTTGGCTCCCGGGCCTCCCATGGTGGGTGGTGGCCCCAGCTGCTCAACCAGGGGTTGATGGGGTCTTGCCTTTGTCACTCAGCCCCACTAGGGTTAGACTAGCCCTCGAAATTCATGGTGGGATCTAAGTGCCATTGTCACCATGTAAAGAAGCAGGGCCAAGAGGTGACTGGGTCACAGGGGCAGCATGATCCCAAGAGAGTTCGTGTTGTGGTCACTGAGAACGGGTCATTATGGAGCGAACCCAGCCTGCACTTCTCTCCTGCACACACGAGCATGTCCTTCTCGTGCCAAGGGTGATGCAGCCCGCAGGCTCTCACCAGACGCTCTTGACCGCTCAGCCTCGAGAACTATAAGAAATAAGGGTTTTTCTTTACAAAGTTCCTAGTCTCTGGTATTCTGTTATAGCAACACAAAACAGATTGTGATATCATGAGACATCTGTTTGTTCTTCATCCCCATTTCATGGCTCAAAACTCCCTCCCAAGACAGGGATTTCTCCCCAAGCAAGAATTTTTCAGGCAGCCTGGTGGTGCACACCTGTAATCCCAGTTACTAGGGAGGCTGAGGCAGGAGGATGGCAAGCTTGAGGCCAGCCTCAGCAACTTAGCAAGACGCGGTTTCAAAATAAAATTCATAAAGGGCCAGTGGTGTAGCTCAGTAGTAGAACACTCACCTAGCAAGCACGAGGCCTGGGTTTAATCCTAAATACCACGAGACAGAACAAAACAAAAAACCCTAAAATCTCCCTTCCCCAAGGCAGCTCATAGAATCTCTAATCTGCCCCTGTCTCTGTCTTGG
Source organism: Ictidomys tridecemlineatus (assembly GCF_052094955.1). Classification (NCBI taxonomy): domain Eukaryota; kingdom Metazoa; phylum Chordata; class Mammalia; order Rodentia; family Sciuridae; genus Ictidomys; species Ictidomys tridecemlineatus. The sequence goes on along the minus strand of NC_135483.1, from coordinate 193,382,390 downwards.
GGTTGCCATAAACAAATAGGCCATAGGAGCATCCTCATTCCAGAGGGCAGGGTGAGGAATGCTGCGGAGGGAGGCCCAGAGGAATCTGAGCAGACAGGCCTTGCGGTCTCCCCACCCAGCCCATCAGCAGCGTGCCGTGCCGTGCAGGGGGGCTCCGTGAACCCCAAAGGACAGGGCCCTGAGAGCTCCTGGAGCCCACGTGGCCCAGGCCTGGACGCCCACACCTTCCCTCCCTCACCTCTGCCTTCTCCTGGAACACCGTGTGGATGTACCACAGTGTTTCCACAGTTCTGAGCCACTCAGGAAAGTGCACCCAACTCGGGAGGAGGGTTGTGGAACGCGAGGTGGAGAAGACAGGAAGACCACCTGGGCTGAGGCCTGGCTGCCAAGTGAGGGGCCGTCTTAGGGACAGAGCCCCAGCTGGGGGACCCACGGTGGTCTCCAGGCAGATGGATGGCCTCCTTGCTGGTGGGGAGAAATCCCTACTCATCTGGTGTCCCCAGATTGTGGCGTGAAAGTCGAGGAGAAGGAGACACTGTGTGAGCTGCGTCCCTAACAGGAACCAAACACGTTGTGTCTTTACACCGCGTCAGAATTTATTGAACAACAGTGAGCTCACAGCCACACCACTGTACCCGGCAGCAGTTCTCTGAATACTTGGGGGTCACCCCCCATCACAAGGTGGGCAATCACAGCTTCCTCTGTTCCAATCTTAACATCTAATATCTATGACCCCCAAGGCACCCGGCACCACTTTACACAGTTATGTGTGTAGGTTACGGAAAGGCCAAGGACGGGTAAGGCAGCCTGGGGGCTCAGGGGGCTGAGCTGAGGGCGGAGGCAGAGGCAGGTGGGAATGGGAGCCCCTGTGGGTGGGCAGGTAGGGTTAGGACCAGCCAGGGACCAGCTCGGGCACAGAGCTGTCCAAGGCGGGAGCTTACTCTAGGCCCAGGTCCTGACTGAAGGCAGTGTGGCAGGGTCAGCTTGGAGTGGGCCTTGTGTGGCGGGCACTGGCAGGAGAAAGCTCGCTCCGATAAAGCCCAAGGACAGAGGTTCCGAGGTCCACTGCTGTGGCAGGTTTCCTGGGCAAAGCTCATGATGAGTGACCAGGTGACTGGTCAGGATGCTGTCCCGTCCAGTCATGGGGTGCCCTACTTTTGTGGCCCTCGAGGGAGGGGTGCTCCACGTGGTCTGGTGTGTGATAAGCTCTTGGCTGGTTATTGCATGACACGCCCATGCATCCGTGAGCTGCTGGTTAGCTCTGGAAGTCCACAGGTGAGCATTCTTATTAGCACAACGCATTTGTTTATCGGTTTTCGCCTTACAGCTGTGCCAGGGAGATGGCGGCTGTTTAATTGTGCAAACTAGGTGTAGAGTCCTCTCACCTCAGCACGAAACTCAGAATGGAGCAGCCTACGGACAACCCCTGCTGACAAGATGGAGTAGCAGAGGCTCAGACAGCCGAGAACTACTGCTCTGTACGTGGTGGACTAACTCAGAGCTGCCCACACACCATGTGTCCCCAACACGCGGTAAAACAGGTCGGTGCTGAGCTCTGGCTGTTACTAGAGCCAGTGCCTGAAAATGGGGAAACCGCTGCGGAGCTGGGCCTCGGCGGAGGCTGGGGGAGGGCAGGGCAGGTGAGAAAGGCTTGTGCTGGTGGCGTGGAGCGTCAAGAGCAGTCAGGTGAGGGTCAGAAGCAGGGGAGAGTCCAGAATGATCTAGAGAGAACTGAAGAGGTTGGGGCCAGAATGTGGATAGAAATGTGGGCAGTCAAGGCATGGTGGCAAGGTCCCGGGCAGAGCCACAGGGAATTGGGATACGGAGTAGAACCAGGCTTGTTACAAAGTGCATGAGACCTGGCCATCCTGGGTGCCAGCCGGGCGTCTCCTGAAGGCAGGATTCAGGAGAGAAGAGCTGACTCTTTAAATGTCCAATGGTACCGTGTGTCTCCTTTTAATGGCCGATAGCAAGCTGCTAGAGAAGACAAATTTTTTTTTTAAGAGAGAGAGAGAGAATTTTTCAATATTTATTTTTTAGTTCTCAGCAGACACAATATCTTTATTTTATTTTATGTGGTGCTGAGGATCGAACCCAGTGCCCTGTGCATGCCATGCGAGCACGTTACCGCTTGAGCCACATCCCCAGCCCCAGAGAAGACAATTATTTAAAAACAAACTTATAGCTAAAAAGCAGGCAGAGTGGACAAATCTGGGAAATTTGAAGGCCGGCCATGTGAGAACAAAAATGTGTGCGGAGGAATGGCCAGGCTGCCCCATGGTAAAGAGAACCGCAGAGATGGAGGAAAGCCGAGGCTGTCACCAGGACAATGGCCGGGTCCCCAGAGGCATTTTAGAGATAGGCCAGCTGCCCCACCCACCCAGGCTCTGGGCTCTGGGAGGGCAGAATGGTCTCGGGGCACAGCCGGGGTTTCAGCTCCCTGAATTCCAGCACAGCGCTCCTGGGCACCCAGGAGGGGCACAGCCCAGCTCTCCAGAGGTGCTGGCCGCTGGCCTCACTGGCACCAGCTGCTTGCTCAGATTGCAGGTGAGTAGGAGGGGGGCCGAGGGAGTGGCCCAGATTTCACAGGACGTCCCAGGGGTCTGTGGGCCACGGCAGAGGCTGGCCACAGGGCAGAGCCCTACCTGGGCAACACTCAGCAGACCTGTGGGGACACAGGAGGGGCCTGGCGGTGGGATGGAGAGCCCAGAGCCGTAGGCGCACCCGTGAGAGCCGTGAGAGCCGGGTGGACCGTTCCCAGCAAAGCTACAGGGCAGGGCGTCCAGACCCCCGGGCTGGCCAGGTCGAGGGCTTGCTGCTGTTTCCCCGACTCTGTTCTTTGTGCCCGTTTCTCCCTTTTGGGCTACAACTGTCTGTCCCAAGCCAGTCCCACCATTGTACCTGGGAGGTGGCTGACAGTTTGCTTTCCCAGGCTCCTCCAAGTAGGGGATCCACTTGAGCGGATCCTGTCGTGAATTGTTGAGAGCCGCAGCCGAACTGCCCCAGCAAACTTCCTGCTGATTGGCTCACCGTGGCCCCAGCAAACTTCCAGCTGCCAGCTGATTGGCTCCTCTGCAGTGATGCTCATTGGGCTGTTTCCCCGCCCTTTCAGACCACGGAGCTGCTCATTGGGGGACTCTCTTCGCTCCGCCACACAACCCAGCCAATCGGCCTCAAGAGCGGGAGGAGTGGAGGTTGAGGGGCTGCAGGAAGCCAGTGGTGGCAGTTGGGCTCTGAGGGAATTCCTGAAGGGTGTGTTCTAAAAATAAAGTTCGTTCCTGCTTGATAAGTGGCTTGTGAAGTGTGCCCAGCCAGGCTGCGGCAGTGACTCTTTCATGCAACACTCTGATTTTGGACTTTCTGGTTGGTGCCAAGACAAGGTAAGACTTTGGAGCTTACCTTGATGAGGGAATGTACTCTGCAGGTGAGAAGAAAATGAATGTGGGGAGCAGGAACAGGATGCTGTGGTTCAGATGTGTCCCCTGGATTCATGTGCTGAGTCTTAGTCCCCTGTGTGGCAGTGAGGGCAGGAGCTGGGTCAGCAAGGAGGGCTCTCAGAAATGGACCAAGTGACTGTCACGGGGCGGGGTTGGTTATTAAGAGGGCGGGCTGTCGTGGCAGCAGCCTGCTCTTGCCCCCGCCTTCCCTGGCTGCCCTGCTCTTGCCTTCGCTTGCTGTCGTATTTTCAGACCTAGCAGAAAGGTTTTCACCAGATACAGCCCCTTGGTCTTGGAATTCCGAGCCTCCAGAACCTCAGGGAATAAATTTCTTTCTTTCTTTTTTTTGTTGTAAGTTGCCCAGTCTGTGATGATTTGCTATAGCAGCACAGCATGGGTTACCAGAGAACCTGTTCAGTTTGGGGTCAAAAATGTCCTCCAAAGAGCTCATGCATCAGGTGATGTGGCAATGTTCAGAGGTGAGAAGATGGGACTGTGAGAGGTGTGACCTCCTCCATGGGTAATCTGTTTGATGGATTAATATTTGAATGGACATCTGGGTGGCAGCTGTAGGCAGGTGGGGTGTGGCCAGGCCTATATCCATCCCGGACCCCTCTCTCCCTCTGCTCTCCAGCTGCCATGAGCTGACAGCCTTCCTCCACCACCTCCTTCCCCATGAAGTCTGTCCCACCTCAGCTGGAGCAGTAAGGCTGGTCGGCCGTGGACGGAACCTCTGGAGCCATGGCCCAGAACAACTTTCCCACGGAACCTCTGGAGCCATGGCCCAGAACAACTTTCCCCCTAACTTACTCTTGTCAGGTATTTTAGTTGTGGTGACGGTGACACAAAGCTGATTAACACAGTGCCCTTCTGATTGAATATAATAATCTTGTTTTAGTGATGAGAGTCCAGAGTCACTACTTTCTTTTTTCAACTTATATTTTCCTTATCAAGCAGAGAATTAATAAATCCTTAGAACAGAAAGGGCTCAGATCTGGTCAGGGGCAGGCTGGCATCTAGTTTCACCATTCTGCCCTGTCCCTCTCATCGTCATTTTATCAGATGCATAAAATTCAAGACAACCGGAGGTTTCAGGAAGGTCATGGAGTGATCCACAATCGGCACTTGGGTACAGAAGTGGGTGTGGCTGGCACCGTGTAAGCCCAGCTGTGTTCTCTGAAGGCCTGGAGGTCAGGTCCAGCGACCCTCTCAGGGCAGCTGAGGCAGAGAGCAGGAGATCTCCTGAACTCAACACTGGGCAGACAGCCCAGCCCTGAGAGGCCCTAGAACCAGATTTAGGAAGGACCCCGGGCCCCAGAGAACGCTTTTCTCCACCTCTGTCTGGGGAACCATCTGCTCCCTCTTCCTGGTTTCTCTCTGTGTGTCCATGTTTTTTGTTTCTCTTTTCCCAAAGGACATCTTACTGTCCCACTTTTACGTGTCTTTTCATGACCTTGAAGTTCAAAGACCCTGAAGAGATTACAAAAAGCTTCAAGGTACAAATTCTAAATTCCCAGGAGAGGCGATCAGAGTAGGGCTTTGGTCAGGAATGCTGTCTAGTCCTAGAAATGGTGCAGAAGGGTGGGTCATGAGACCTATGAGCCATTCAGTAGGGTCCACAAGAGCAGGCTCTGTAGGAAGGAGTGGACTGGAGGTCCAGCCAGCAGATGCATATACTATCTAAGGTCCCACAGGAAAGACATGGTCAAGAAGTTCCAGGTGCAACTTGGGAGAGGGCAGGCTGTGGGTGGAGCTTGCTGCTAGATGAAATGGAGAGCTGATGATCCAGCTCTTGCGCTGAGTGGTGAATTCACGGCTGACCATTTGCATGTGCATGCCAACAAGAAAGACAGGGACAAGGGATCATGGGTCAATGGTATTTCATCCTGAGCCAAGGGCTGTACTTAAGGATCAGTTTCAACTTACAGGGAAAGAATTTCAGTGATTTGAAAATGTGCAGAAGTACATATGTCAGTTTATAAAAGTCATTTTCTGTTGAGTGCCCCTGGTCCCTAGACCAGGAGCTTGGTTGGAGGCCAGAGGCCAAGAAGCCCACAGTAGCTAATGTAGCCCAGCTATTGCTGTCTTGGAACCCGCCCCCTCCCAGGCCCCCAGTGGCTTTGCACCACCAACTCTAAAAGAAAAATAGCAATAGCATCTTTTTTTTTTTTTTTTTTTTGGTACCGGGGATTGAACTCAGGGGCACTCAACCACTGAGCCACATCCCCAGCCCTATTTTGCATTTTATTAAGAGACAAGGTCTCACTGAGGTGCTTAGTGCCTCACCATTGCTGAGGCTGGCTTTGAACTCGTGATGCTCCTGCCTCAGCCTCCCAAGCCGCTGAGATTACAGGTGTGGGCCACTGTACCCGGCATATCAGCATCCCTTTACATCATCCAGTGGACGCTCAGTGTCACAACAATTTGATCCACATTGTCATCCATTGAAACAAAACCACACCAACGAGCTCTTCATTAACAGCTGGAATGTTACCTCCTCCTTTTCTCTTTGAACTCACATTTCCATCTACAGGTTTTCATCTGATGTAAAGCATTTTATGCTTGAAAGTATTTTATTGATTAGATGTCTCTGGATCAAAAACAAATGCGTACACGAACAGGAACTGAAGCATGTTCTCCATGTGCCGCCGCCACAAGAATCTAGATGCTGGGGCCTTCCTCAGGTCACATTATCATCACTGTCGCTGGCAGCAAGCAAGGGGCAGAAAGGCAGGTACGTCACACCTCTTGACAGACAAGGAGTAGGCCCCAAGAGGGAACAGCACCCACATTTCAAATCTTAATGGAATGAGGGTGTTGTGTTGTTTTTCAACTAGTTCATTGTCTGCGTATAAATATTCTGCCAGAATGAATTGGGATCCAGCATGAAAACTATTTCTATATTTCATTTTATACTTATCAGCACTGAGAATTTTACACTCGCACACGTAAGCGAATTGTTGGGATATAAGAAGTTTTCGTGGTGATGGTTTTTACTCAATCTCACTTAACTCTTGGAACTCTTTCTGCATTGTGTCCCAAAACACACCGTGTTCTTTCACTGAAAACATTGATATTTTTCATTAAAAACATTGTCATTAAAAATGAACCGAGCAAGTGCCTGATGGTGCTGTGGAGCAGGCGCCCACTCCGTCCTGCGGCCTGAGAACCAGGCACGAGTAGTTCAGGGGGACGCTTTTCAGTGTCCCCGACTCTAGAGGGATCAATGTGGGGGTCCCCTCTCCCACCTCCCCCTCACACAGCCCTTCGCCCACCTCCTAAGGAAGCCTTTTGTCTCTTATAGGGACACTGGTCTTTTTGGCCTGGGACCCACCCTAATGACCTCATCCCCCCCCCCCCATTAGCTCTACAGAGACCCTCCCTCCATACCTCCAGGGCTCCTAAAACGCGGCATTTCAGCCCTGGTGCTGATGCCGAGAGCCAACAACCTAAACTGAACAGCACGCCCTCTTCAAGCCGGGGGATGGTTTTGAGAGCCTTCAGGAGGCACAGGGTCAGGCAGCGAAGCACCTTCAGACCTGGGCTTGGGCTGCTTGGCCGACAGGTTCACCTTCATCACTTTGACATCATCAACCGCTGCCGTCTGGGCTCCAGGCAGGGTTCTGGAAAGCAACGCGACAGGACCTTGTGGGGACCTGATGACAGGCACCCTTGCTCTCGGCCCCAAAGACATCAGGAACATGTCCGTGGGGCTCAGGGGCCCAGCATTTTGTTCCGATGTGGTCAAGTGCGGGACGTGCTACCACGTTTGTGACTCCAGTCAATCAGAGCACATCTCAGGGCCGTGGGCCTGCAGGAGGAGGAGGCCGGCAGGGTGTTCAGGCAGGTGGCCAGTGCCGTGGGCTACTGCCACACACAGGGCATCGTGCACCGGGACCTGAAGGCACACGACGTCCTGCTGGATGCCACAGGCAGTGCCAACTCTGGGACTCTGGCTGATGGCTGGCCAGAAGCTGGCCATGCTCTGCACCACCATCGCCTACTGGGCCCTGGAGCTGTACAGGGTGAGGAGTACGGGGCCTGCGGTGGGCCTCTGGAGTCTGCGTGTCCGGACCCTGGGTGTCCTCCTCTTCCTCATGCTCCTGGGGGCCTCTCATTTACCAGTCCTTTGCGCAGGCCAAGGAGCAGGTGCTGAAGGCCAGGTGTGACCTCCCCTCCCACCTGCCAGCTGAAGTCTAGTCTCCGGCAGCTGACCATGAAGCCCGCACACTGGCCCACGCTTGAGGAGATCTTGGGGCACTGGAGGCTGAGCCAGGGTGAGGGACACTGGCCAAGTTCTCCCACTGAGTTGCTCCCCAAGCGCCTGGACACCTGCATCTTGCTGGCCACGCTGGACCTGGGTTACCGGCTGCAGGATACCTGGATGTTGGTGTTGACACGCCAGTTCAATGAGGCCATGGCCACCTACCCCCTGCTGTGCCACCAGAAAACCTGGACAGCCACAGGGGGAGCCTTGCCCATCCCCCTCTGTCCCCTTCAGGTTGGCTGTGGGCCCAAGGAGGAGTGTCGGCAGGCCTGCCCCTTGCTCCTGGCCCCTCTCGGCCTGCCAGCAGCAGCCGCCTGAGGAGCAAAGCCAACAGGGGGGAGGGCAGCCAAGGAGCCAGGCTGCCGTTCACCTTTGTGGCCTGCCAGCCAGCACCCCCGCTCCCAGCCCTGTGGCCCCTCTGCCTGGCTGCTGGCCGAGCAGCAGTGGGTGGGAGGCCGAGAGCCAGTCCTCCTAGGCCCTGGCCCTGGAACCAAGCTCCCACACCCCTGTCCGAACTATGACACCACCAAGTGCTGGAGGGGGTGGCCCGGAGGATGGCCGTCTGTCTGGCAAAGCTGTGCTGCTGTGTGCGGGCCCCCAGGACAGACCCAGGACACCAAAACAGAGTGGCTTCCATGCCAGAAGGGCACACACCACCAGCAGCACCCACAGCCCAGCAGCTCCCCACCACGATGGTTAGCACAAGCAGAGCCCCCAGGGACAGAGTGGCCCCCTGGCCAGCGCACAGCTGAGACGCTTGCAGAGCCAGGTAGGCAGGGCCTGGCCACCTTTGGTTTCATGTGTGCTTTGATGGGTGTCATTTCCAAAAGTCAAATCAGCACCTTTCACTCTTGCAGGGTGCCACGAGAGTTAGGTCCACCTGGGCGCCATGGGGCGGTTGGCTCTTGCTCCTTCCCTTATCTGTGTCCAGAGACAGATGACAAGGGGTCTCACAAGGACCAGCTGCTGTGGCCGCCTCCTCACGATTCCAGGCAGGAGGACACCCGAAGCCACCTGGACCCAGTGGGACCCTCCACCCGGATCAAATATCAGGGACTTCTCCGGGGACACCTGCCTGCCCTGCTCTTCTCTTTCTCCCATGTACCTGGGGCAGAGATTCTTCCCATAAGTTCTTGATCCATTTCCGTTTCTCACAAATCTTGCAATAAATTTGGGGCTCCATCGGTGACCAGCTGTTGCATTCCGTGGCCGCCTCCTGGCCGCCTCCTGGCCGCCAGGGGTAGAGATGGTGTAGGGGGAATGTGTAAGTGCGTAGGGACTTCACAGACCTACTGAGGTGCCCCAACAGGGACATGTGACTCAAACGGACAAGGCTCTAAGCTGCCTGGGGGACCTGACACTGATCAGGCCTGGTTCCCACTCGCTGGTTTGGCGAGGCCCACCACGGTGTCTCCCACTCGGGCCTCCAGGATTTTTGCCACCTTCTCAGTCAGATGGAGCTGGGACTCCAGAACTTGGTACTTCAGTGCGTTCTGGACACTGAGATTGCCTGTTTAGAAATGTGTACCTGTGCAATGTCACATAAGCCCTCGGGAAAGGCGAAGCCTGATGATCCCCTGAGAGCCTTTATTTACTGGCGACATCGTCATTTCCTCGCGGAAGGCAGTGTGCTGTGCAGAGCTCTGGGATATGTTGCTCAGAAGAGCTGTGGTTGAGATTAGTGTCCCCCAAGCCCCATCAGCTGAAGGCTGAGTCCCCTGGGAGGTGGTGGAACCTTTAAAAGGCGGGGCCTAGAGCAAGGAAGTTTGGTGTTAGGGTCCATAAACAAGTCAAGATGGCGCCTGGTACTTGCCAGAAGGAGTGGTTGAGAAGTAACGCCAGCGAGCCACTAAGATGATGTTAATTGAAACAAGCTGTGTATAATCAGTTAAGTGTATATAGACCTCTACTGTCCGATAATAAAGCGGCTCCCATTGTATCAACCTTCACAAGTTGCTTGTGTGGCCCCCCCCCCCTGTTATTTTGTCCATCCAGACTGCGGCAGATGGTAGGTAGCCCGTACGGGGAGCTCCGGGATGCTCGGGGGTAAGTGAAAAGGAAAAGCTGCCCGTCCCTAAAGATAGATAGGACGGGAGCAAATCTGCTTGTCCCTAGAAGCAGACAGGGCGAGAGGAAGGAGGGCCATTTTAAGAAAATGGAGAAGATTGATACAGGATGTTTTTGTCTTGGTGTGTTGTATTGTCTTTGTTAGGAGAATATGGAAGGGGTGTTAAGTAAACTGTTGAAGGAAGAAGGCACCCCAGTGGAACCAAGAACAGTTAGGGCATAGTTGATAAAAGCCCAGGAACTCTGGTCAGAAAGAGGAAGACGGTTCAGAGGAGGAAAGACTATCAGGGAAAAAGTTACAACAAAGGGTTGCTATTGATCTCTTTTCCTTACCGGAGGGTGTGTGAAGCAGCAGCAGGGACACTCCCCGGTGGAGGACACCCCCTGTGTCCCTGAAGTTTAGTCATTTCCAATGTCAATAACTACAATGGTTCTCCCACACCTGGAGGCTAATGAATAATCAGCACCATTAAGGCCTATTTCAAATGTAAAAAACCTTGAGATAATGTACTGAATTGTTCAGAAGGTTGTTTTCTTAGTGCCTGCTGGAATGCTACAGGATTTTCTTTAGCCATGTGGGGGTGGGGGTGGGGGTGGGGGGGTGGGGGGGGTGGGGGGGGGTCCTGCCTTCTTCCCAGTGCTGGTGAGGATGAGGGTGGAGGGATTTCCAGTGTTGCTGAGACCTGGAGGAGACTTCGGATCAAGCTAGCTGCCTGCAGAACTTACCTGGACTGTGAACTTACCTGGACTGTGATTTAATTACCTGGACTGTGAACTTACCTGGACTGTGATTTAATTAATCTATTGAGCTTTGAACTTACCTGTACTGTGATTTACCTGACTATGTGTTACTTATATGCATTGTGAACTATCTGTTGATGCAACGAATTGTGGTAGTACCGGGGTATCTTTGCTGATGGTGTCATCTGTGGTACAATTTTTCCAAGGGCTTCTTACTTGGAGCCATCAAATGGCTTGGTGTCGTGGCATTTTGTATCCTCCCCTTCTGCTTGTAGCAGACTATTTATGCTGTTGGTGTAAAAACCACTATGGTCATTATCCACAAGTATGGCTGAGTGTGTTGGGCCAGTAGTCAAAGTTGGGTAAGATTCAATTACAATGGTACCAACCTAAGAGAGGAGGCTGACGATTTGAGGTCAGACCATCCAATGATGAGTAAGGACCATATGTAGTATTGGACAACCTAAAATAGGCATGGTCCCTAAGCCACATACTTGTTATTTAAATTAAACAAAAGGGGGAGATGTTAGGGTCCGTAAACAAGTCAAGATGGTGCCTGGCACTTTGCCAGAAGGAGTGGTTGAGAAGTAACACCAGCGAGCCAGTAAGATGATGTTAATTGAGTTAAGGTGTGTACAATTATTAAGATGATGAGGATTGCTGTATCTGGATGATGCTAATTGAAACAAGCTGTGTATAATCAGTTAAATGTATATATACCTCTACTGTCCGACAATAAAGCGGCTCCCGCTGTATCAACCTTCACAAGTTGCTTGTCACCCCCTGGTTATTTTGCCCATCCAGACTGCTGCAGTTTGGTCTGAGGCTGGTCCCTCCTTTTCTTGCTCTTTTGCTTCCCAGACCTGAGAAAAGTGGCTTTGCTCTGCGCCCCCCCCCGCCATGATGTGGTGCCCCACCTCGTGCAGCAACGATGCACCGAAACCTAAATCCTGCACTAAAGCCACCCTTTCTCTCTATAAGTCCATCATCTCAGGTGTTCCTCCCTGTGACCGACTCAAGAACACATCGACAGGCCGCCACCCCATAAAGAGCAGACCTTCTGGGCAGCACTGCGCCTTCCTGACCCTTCTACCCCAATGCCATCTAGCCATCAGGCAGCTGTCACAGTCCAGTGTGTCTCAGTCTGAAAGCAGGGCTGCTAAGGGGCCCAGACAGGCTGCAGGATGTGGAACACCCTGGCCACTAGTGGGGTGCCATCGGGCAGTGGGGACTCCTCCCACTCCAGCCAGGGAGAGATGGACAAAGAAGTCCAGCTGTCAGCCCTGACAGCCATGCGTGGGTGCCCTGGGGTCCCAGGGAGGAGGCTGAAATTCCCATGTCAGGAGGCTGCCTTGGAAACCCGTCATCAGAAAACGGAACCCTCTGCAAGGCCCTGGAGGACCTGGCCTCGGGTAGCTGACTGTCTGAGAGAATTAATGATGATCAAATGGAGCTGAAAATAAGATCCCAACACTGCAACAGAATTGGAAAGGCGTCCGTAGACAGCAGAGGACATCTCCCTTTTCCTTTGAGCCCTAACAAGGAACCTGGTTAAGCCTCTTCCGAGAGAGAACCCTAACCTGTCCAGGGACTGGATCGCTGACTTTCCACCTGACCTCTGCGGGCCAGCTGCGCAGAAGGGCTGGACTTCCCTTGCACGTCTGTGCCTGTAGCACGGTGGCTTCCCTGTCTGGAGAGCAGCTGGCCTGGTGTAAAGTGCAGGGAACCCTTGCTCTCCCAGGAGCGACCTCAATAGGAACAAGTGAACTGTTTATTTGTTTTTTTCCGGAAGTTTTATCCTGAAATTAGTGAATATACACTCTTTTCCCTGTTTTCATAGGTTTATTTCCAATTGGCTAAACAACTGGTTTTATAAAGTTGTGGTTTCTGAGCCATGATGACAACCCCACTCTTGAGCCAGAATCCCACAGCAGGACTCGGGGGTGAACAGAGGTCAGCCTGCTCCCCTGGGCCTGTGACAACCAGCTTGCCTTCTCCTTTTCCGAGTCACTCTGGGAATTTAGGATCTTGGCTGGTGAAGGGGGTCCCACAGTAGTGGCAGGACACATGACTCATCTCAATAACATAAGAGGCTTGCAGGTCTATTATAGGAAACGACAGCTCGTGGATCTGGAGAATCGGTACAGACGAAGTAGTCAAGACATCCTACAGCGAACTCTGATCTTCCCAACACACCCTCTTCCTCACACCTGGCTGCAGATTAAGTGCTGCCGCTGAGGAGCCCTATCCAGGCTGGAGAGGAGCCCCGGCCCTTCCTCAGACGCACCCTTAAGAGACCCTGCTGTAGTTTTCCTGAGAGGCATCGGAGGGCGCTGTGGGGAGCTGCCGGCTTGTGTCTGGGGCTTGCAGACACCTCTGGATTGCTGTCCCTTATCGGTGCTGCTTGCCTGATGCCTTTTCCTAAGCGTTTCTGAGCTCCGTGACCTTTCTCCCTCTCCCTGAAGCCAGCTTGACTTTCGGGTGACGGTGACACTAGCTGTTTGTAACTCAGGTGAGAGGACAGCCACGTGCTCCAGGATTGGAACTTTGCCTGAGGAAGGAGTTGCCTTCTAGCTTAGGTAAAAGGACACAGCAGGAGGGATGTCTGGGTACATGATTCATTGGGGCGTTCAGGCTGGAGAGGAACCCTGAGGCCTCTGGTCTCAGCTTTGACATCACTGAGTCACTCTGGGAATTTAGGGGTCTTGGCTGGTGGAGAGGGGGTCCCACAGTAGTGACAAGACCCATGACTCATGTGTAGGCTCAGTCCCGCCCCCACATCCAGCCATCGGAGCGGGAGGGTGGAACATGAGTGTCACCCGCTGAGGGCTCTGACTTCTAGCCCTGCTTCTCCTCTCAGGACCAGCTGCACAGTTTGCAGGGCCTATCACGAGGGGAAATGTGGGTCTTCAAAGGATTATTAAGAATGTCAAGCAGTGAAACAGAGCACACCGCACCAGACACAGGCCCTTCCAAGTGTGCGGCTGCGCTGGCCTGTGGCAGGACATTGACCGCTGTGGGAGACACAGCAGGAGCACAAGTGAGTCACATTGTGTCAGGTCCTTCACCTGGAGAGCAGGGCCTGGAGCCCACAGATCCTCCCAGGTCCATGCTGACAAGTGCCCTCTCACTCTGCCCTGGGGGGGGGCAACCAGGGAAGAGCAGCCCCTGGAAGCAGGTGCTTAGTTGTGTTTGGAGGGTGGGGAGCCAGGAACTCCACTGAGTTCAGAACCACCGGAGGAGACCACGGAGGAGCTGGGGCAGATCAAGTGCAAGCCCTGGTGCTGATGGCGCTGCTGGAGGATTAAGAAAGACACACAACCATTTACAAAGAAAAAGCAGGGACCAGGGACCAGGGGGGACTCCAACCTCTGAAGGAGGAGCAGGGACCCAGGTCTGGCCCAGTGTGTTTATCATACAGGTTTTTTATCATCACAGGGTTATTTGTGGGAAGGTTTCTGCAAAGCAGGCAGGCTTGAAGGTCGCAGGCTGGGACGAGATTGTGCTTATGTTGTCATGCTCAGTCCTCTATCCCCGGCAGCTGGTGTCTGAGCTCAAGGTCAAGACAGTGTTGTTCTGTCTGCACCTTTGCACAGAACTTCCTCGGCAGGGCATTGCCTTAGCTCCTGGGCAATCTCATCCTGCACCTTTGCCAGAAAGTTCCCACAGCGAGGCGCAGCCACAGCTCAGAGGCAGTCAAAGACCATGTCCAAGTCACCGCTCTCCACAGGTCTTGGGCATGCAGCCCCCGGGCTTCCTGACCCTGGACCTCAGGAGCAGACCTGTGTGGCACATGCCTCTGCAGGGACAGCAGCCCTGAGAGCCGAGCTGTGTCCTGGAGAGGGGGCGAGAGGAGAAGGGTGGCCTAAGCTATCCTGTCCATTCCCCTCTGGCCCTGCCCATCAGATCAGTCCCTCACCTTCCACCTGGAATGGCCACGAGTGTCCCCTCCGTGAGCTGCTTTCCTCTGGGAGGGGGTCTTTGGAGAACACCCTGCGGGTGCCGAGCACGAATTCCCTGGGGGTCCTGGGTTTTACGGAGGAGCATCTGCCCTCAGAGCATGTTGCTCTTTTGTGTGGAGCCCTGTGCTAGGCCCCGTCCACCTGGGCCACTCTGAGCCCTCAAGTGGCTGCGGTCTGATCAGGTGCTGCCTTGCACCACCCATGGGCAGGGACTCTGGAAGGCCTTCTCCAGATGGGCTCACAACGGGTGATTCTAAGTTGAGGAAGGAAGGAAGGAAGGGAAGGAGAGAGGAAGGAAAAAGGGAGGGAGGGAGGGAGGGAGGAAGGAAAAAGGGAGGGAGGGAGGGAGGAAGGAAAAAGGGAGGGAGGGAGGGAGGGAGGGAGGAAGAGAGGGAAGGAGAAGGAGGGAGGGAGAGAGGGGTTTGAAGACATGAGAGTCCGGTTCCTAGTGACACAGCACAGGTGAGTTGCCCCTCATGTCCACACGGCTGGAGCACAGGGAGGGTGTGGGTACAGCAAACACCGAGGCCAGAGCCAGGGGATGACTTGGCTAACCCCTGCTTCTTTTGGTCAGTGTTTGGCGAGGAGAGCGCCTGGTGAATGACAGGACCCACGTGGTTCTGTCTGCATTTCTGAACATCACACAGGCAGGGGCTGCTGAACCCTGGAATACAGCCGCCCTGGCCCTGGCGTTGTTGGTGGCGTGGGCTGGGGCGGTTTTCTGTTTGACTGTCATACAGAGTCGTGTGTGGTAGAAGCTGAAGATTGAGCTGCATGATAGAAGACCCCAGGCCACAGCCGGGCTCTGTGGGTCACTCCTCCTCCCGCCCAGGAGAGAGGGCTCCATGGCAGAGCTGGCTTCCTAGGGGAGCAGATGGGAGGGGGTGGATAAGCAGACACAGGGGTCATGCTTTCTAGGAGGAGGCTCCCCTGTGAGTGAAGGCACAGGGTCAGGAGTGCAACAGGCTCACCGACACATGGACAACGTCCAGGGCTAGTTTATTTCCGGAAAACCCCCAAGGGGTCTGGGACCTCTGGCCAGCTGGTCAGTGGGCTGCCCCTCACCTTCCAGAAATGAAGGCATTTTCAGGACGCTGGGAGGACAACCTGGCTCAAGCCACCCATACAGGCCAGGCTGATGCAATACAGGCTCAGGCCTCCCCTGGGTCCTGACTCCGGGGCTGTTTCTGCCACAAGCCTGCTGCACCAAACAAAATGCCAAAATAAGCCCCAAAGCCCACAGACACAAGGCAAATTGCCCTGCATGAAATTTAAAGTTGAAAGGATGTCGGACCCACCAAAGGATGATTCAACGAGTGCCTTTATCCACCACACTCTATTTCTTGTTCTGGCACGGGCGACATGACAGTCCTAAGAATGTGCTGCACTTTATCTGACAGATTATTTCCAGCGATATGATGAATGGCGGTTTTGGTGGGATCCATGATTTCTGGGCCATGTGGCTGCGGGGAAGACCAGGGTCTGTGGGGACAGCAGGATGCTTGTACACAGTGCCCCCAGGGTTCTGCCTCCACCCTGAAGCTCCAAGCAAGGCTCTGGGCCTCTAGGTCATTTGGTCACCCTTCACTGTGGGCAGAGTCCCCTGTGGAGCCCTGGGGACTCCGTGACCAGTAAGCTCAGCCCCACCCTTGAGGACTGCTCAGGATCAATCGGCATCACGTGTTTTGACAGAAACAAGCAAAGGGATCACCCGTCTCATACTCAGGGGTTCTGGACGGCTCAGGAGAGGCAGAAGTGAATACTGGGCTTGAGTTGGAAATGGGGCGTCCAGTCCAGCGCCCCCTCCTCAGGGATTCAGGTGGAGCAGCCGCTGCCCTGCGGTAGCTTCTCCTTGGGAAGCAGGCCCATGCCTGGTGCTGGGTCTCAGATTGTGTTAGGAGCAGAGTGCTCACCAGGGCACTTCCTCTCTGGGCCTTGGACCAAGCAGTTGTGCCTTGACTCCCAGACTGTCCTGGGATCCTGGCCACTATGCAAACAGCCCAATGGTCTGTCCACTGGAACTCTGAAGCCTCAAGGTCCACTGCCTTTGGAGAGGGCCCCAAGCTCAGTTACCCTTTGGAGACCCCATACCCCCTTATTCAGCATGTTCCTTATGCACACCACTCCAAACCATAGAAGTGTAAAAATTCAACATAAATAGTTCTTGCTCACTCTTCTCTATAATGTTGACTTTGGTACCTTTATTAAAATATCCCTTATCACCACCTTCCACCTTTACCATGGCCCTCGGGCTCCCTCACTGGCAACCTGAGTGGTTTCAATTGGGTGATCAAGCTCCACTGCCTCAGTGCACACCGAGGCCACCCGTGCTCCTCAGTTCCCCACTAGAGGCCTGAGTTGCCTTCAGACTTTGATGGTAGATCTGGAGCCAGAATATGATGCTTTTATCTATTTGCCATTTGTATTTATGTAGTCTAAAAAGGGACAAGTGCATTATCTAACAATTTCAAAAACACACACACACAAAATAAAAGGTATATATTTTTATGTATTTAGTTGTAGATGGGCATACTACTTTTATTTTATTTGTTTATTTTATGTGGTGCTGAGGACTGAACCCAGTGCCTCCCACGTGCTAGGCGAGCGCTCCACCACTGAG
Organism: Ictidomys tridecemlineatus; assembly: GCF_052094955.1. Taxonomy (NCBI): domain Eukaryota; kingdom Metazoa; phylum Chordata; class Mammalia; order Rodentia; family Sciuridae; genus Ictidomys; species Ictidomys tridecemlineatus. The sequence goes on along the minus strand of NC_135483.1, from coordinate 193,365,296 downwards.
CCCCAGCCCCAGCCTGTGAAGTCTTTTGATGGGCAGCTAAACCTTGTCTGAACAAATTGTGGATCAGCCAGTGGTTTCTGGAGAAGCCCTGCAGACTGTGTCCAGGCAAAGACAGTCACATGCTCCAGAAAGACGCTTCCTCAGGGCACTTCCCAGTGCTGGACCAGGCCGGAGAGGGCTGTTTCCTGGGACCACAGTCTGGAGTGTGACAGGGCCACCCCTGCAGTGTCAGAGAAGAGTCCCAGGACAGAAGCTCATGTCCTCACTGCTCTCTCTGCACACCCACGCTCCCTCTCCCCCTGCTGAGAGCCATTACCAAGTAGGAATGACGCCAGCGTACCCCATGTTAAATGGACTTGCCTTGGAAATTTGCTGCGACCTTGCTTGTGTGTTTGAGAAAGGTGACCCTGCTCAATGACCAGGGTGGATCCAGGATTAGGGTGTACCCTGCAGGAAGTATCCCCGTCCTTGGTTTAGGGCGTGACAATAGGAGTTTTAGGGAAGTTGGAGGTTGAAGATTATTCCTGCTGGGAGTAGGGCGTGCCTGCTGCCTGAGTTCCCGCTGAGTTCTCCTGGAGAGAAAGTATTTAGGACATGAATTGTGCGGGAGATTGGAAATTTCCCCTGAGCGTGTGGAGGCTGGTGTGAGATCAGGAATAAAGAATTGCTGTTTGAACCTACAAAGCTGTGTGGTGGCTCGTGATCTTGTGCCAAGCCGAGACATTGGCATTTGGCATCCCCCCATGACCAGCATCATCACCGACCCTGTGCCCAAGCCAGGAGACAGTCCTGCCCCCAGCCCCTCCTCAGTCCTGCTCACACACTCTTCCTCACCCACGATGCTAGTGACACTTTGGTCTGGGCAGGTCTTTGCAGCGGGGCTGTCTCGTGCGTTGTGGGCACTGAGCAGCACCCGGCCTCCGCCCACTGTAGGCCAGTCGCCCCTCCTCCTGCTTGTGATGACCTTAAAGGTCTCCAAGACAATGTCTAATTTGTCTTGGGGCTTAAGTCACCCCCGAGCAAGAAGTTTCCAGTCTGGCCTCTCAACATGGCCTCTCAACAGGTCATTGACCATCTCGACTGTAAGCCATAGTTTCTAAAACTCATTCTGGATGGGACATCCTTTGCTGACCGTGTTTCACTAGGTCCTCACTGCCCATGCGTCCGAGCAGCGGGACACTCACAGAGCCACCAGGGTCCTGTCTCATGAGGTGTCAGCCTCCCACCACCAGCGTCCTCTTGCCCAGGCTCCTCTGGTTTCAGCCCCTGGTCTTGAGTTTCAGATCTTAGTTCTCCACTCTGCCTCCACCTGCAGGCCTCCCCTCCCCGACTAACCACTTGACTGGTGAAAAGGAGAACGTGCCCCCCGTTTCCCAGCATCGCCTTTGCTCCTGCACCCCTGCGTCCAGCGTCCTGCCTGTGACCTTCCGAGATGCCCCACCCCATCTGCTAGTCCTCGGGGGAGAAGAAGTAGGACCTGGGAGAAGGCAGGTTCTCCAAAGAAAGAGAAGTCATCAACTCAACCAAGAGCTCCCCAAGCAAAGGGTCGTCAGGTGTGCATCTTCCAGGTCAGAGGGTCTCCGTTCAGACTCAGCTTGAAGGAGGGAAACATTAATCTTGTCTGATTTATTAAGAAGGGAACAATCTTCAAAGTCACAGACTGATGAAGACATTGGCACCCAATGGCAGGAGGTGGGTCCAGAAGGGGCAGGATACCCCTGAGCAGGCTCTGGTCTCAGGGATGGGCCGCTGCTGCCAAACTCTGCCAGAGGAGCCTGGAATCCTAATCGGAGCCAGTATGTCCAGACTTAACCGTTATTTTAAATATTCTTTTTCTCAAAAAAATAATAATTGTTTGCCTGTAGAACTACATATCCATTGCCCCAAATTTGAGAATCACAAAAAATAAAAAGAAAGTCTGACAGAGTGGTGCATGCCTGTAATTTCAGACTCAGGAGGCTGAGGGAGGAGGATCACAAGTTTGAGGCTAGCCTCAGCAACTTTGAGACAGGGGAGACTCTGGCTCAAAATAAAAGAGAAAAGGCTGGGGATGTAGCTCAATGGCAGAGCACTCCTGGGTGTGCAATACCAATGTGGGGTGATTCAACCACACTTTTAATTTCAACTCAGTGTTAATACTTGGCTCACGCCTATTGTTCAGTAGCCTGTTTTTGCACTTAAGCTTCATCTCAGCATTTCTCATTGCTATTTCCACGTTTTGAAAATGCGATTTTTACGAATGTGGTGCCCTGCCTTGGGGATGGCAATGCACCTCTTGCTGCATCAAAATTGCTGACAGAACTGAGAACTGTCAGCATTCGTAAGGAATCGAACTTTTCTTCCTGATCAAAACTGTTTAAAAAAGGGTTCCAAGTTTTGTTGCATTCTTTTGGGCCTGTTTGCTTGGCACTCCAGGAGTTCTTGTGCACTATTGAGTACTCATTCTTGAAACTATTCCGTAGATTCCTACAAAGAGGAGACACTCCCGTTTTGCTTTGAGACGCTGCGTTTGTTCACACCCTCTCCCCTCCCATATTTTGTATTATCCAAGTTTCTGCATTTCTTAAAATGTTCTATCGCTCTCACCAGCAAAGCAGAGCTTGTGTTGGCCTATCAAAATCTCCTACTGTAATCTTTTTTTTTGTAAATTTTCTTCTTAGATTTTTAACAGTATTTACTTTGAACATATTGGCCACTTTATTTGTCCACAAATATTTTGTGATTGTAATTTCATCATGATTGAATCTTTCCCAATGGGAAATAATCTTTCCTGCTTATTTTTTCTTGTATATTACCTAGTCTGATTATGTCTTTTTAAAATCCTGCTTTATTTCATTAGTGTGCACCTAACTTCTCTTTGCCCACATTTTAAAAACAAATCTATTTTGTCCTTTTGTTTTGGTGAATCTTATCAGTAACACACACATTTTCTTTTTGATCCAGTCTGCTGTTTCTGACAAGAAGAAAACTCTTTTGCTTATGGTCTCAAAAAATACTTTTTCTCTGACTTTTTTATCCTGTTTTTATGCTGTGGGTCTAATATAGGCTTGACTTTTCCCCTTGGCTTTACATCTTTTGCTCTATAGACTGTATTTCCTTTTCTTCCTATAATTTGGGAGCTATCTATGCTATTCTAACTGTAGTGATCTTATCTCTAAGATACAAGATACCATCTGTCTCTAACCTGACATTTCTCTATCGGCTTCCTGTCTGCTAAATGGCATTCCTGGGTGTGTTCAGAGCCTCGCTGTGGTAACACTCTGGGGCTGGGCTGCGGAAGGGCCCTGGGATCTCCTCACTGTCCACCCTATTGGTGACACTATTCTCTCCTCAAGTTCTTGGCCACATTGCTGGTGTTAATAGGATTCGGTCAGTAGGGGGTTCCTCCTCATGACCAGGAGTGTCCCATGACGTCACTCATGACATCTTCAAAAACATGGATTAGCAAGACTGCTGGTGGTTGGGGGAAGGAAGTGGCCCTGCTCTCTGGATGAGGTCCCGCCTTGCTGAGAGTTCCCTGTCCAGCTTCTCCAGGGCTCGCCGGGCTCCTCTGCAGTGGCCTGGCTCCCTCCTGCCGGACCTCAGGACTCTTTTGGAAACCACACTGTGCATCAGCTAATGAAGTTCTCAGGCTGCCCTCATCTGCTCTGCCTTTGGCAGAAATCCCTCCAAGACTGTGGCCAAGCACCAATTGATATCCTTAGCTTCTGGTGCAGTCGCGGTTTTGCGTGTCTCTTCACGGGTGTTTTAATGGAAGGATGGGGAAGATGAGTCAGGCCCCTGCTGTGAGCTGCCATATCTGGGGGTCTGTGAGTTCTACTTGGAATGACACAATGAGAACCAGGGTGCTTTCGACTTACTGAGAGCTTACAGCTCTCATTTCAGTCCAGGGTTTCTCCTGGATAATGTGGTAAGGAGAAAGACCTAAGAAAGAACCACATTTCAAAAAGCAGGAAAGAAAGGGGGGCCTCAAGGTCAAGGTGAACCTCGTTAGGAAGTAGTGCACTCCAGGCTTTGGGACTGTCAAATACACCCTAGTGTATTAAAAATTAGAAGATGCCTGTAACAGAAAAACTGCTCCAATTTTGTGCAGACCAACACTCCTCTGCACTTGACTTTGAAACCTTTGCAGTGGGCCACCAGGAAATGTCCACCAGAACTGGCGTTCTTCTAGAAAACCATGTGGCCAGTGGCCAGAGTGGACACATAGCAGTCTGTGAGAGAAGGCAGCCCTGCCTTTGCAGCCCCTGCCCAAGTCCCCCCAAATCCCATGGTGGCTACCCAAGGAGGTAGAGCTTGCTGGTCTTCACCACCCACAAAACCAGTCCTCCCGATTCACAGTGAGGAGTGCATTGTGAAAAAAATTTCAAAACTTCTTAGGAATTCAACCGGAAAGTTTTGATTTATATCTCATCTCTGTGCTTTAAATAAGACAGCAGCTGAAGACTGATAATGTTACTTAATATCCAAGAACCATCCTGAGAGGTGTATTTCATCATAAATGTGGCTGCATTGCAACAGTAAATGTTTCTGGTTTCACTTTTCAGATACTGAGTGTAATCACATGGCCATGGTAACCAAGAAACTCCGAAACAAAGACACATCCTGTCTCCAAAGTACTTTCTTAAAGTCATCTGGAAACATGAGGCTTCTCTTTATGGGATAATCCTCAAATTTTTAAATCCTTAATTCTCCTCTGTTTCTGATTTCTTATGCTATTGAGAATCCTTTTAGAATTATGTAGGACTCAGATTCTCTGTTTTAAATTTATCTGACAGCATACCAGTCTGTTTTACAATACTATGACAAAACACTGAAGCAGGCTAACTTTATAAAGAAAAGAGATTTATTTAGTCTATTAGTCAACTTTTTGCCACTATAATATAATGCTTCAGATAATCAACTTATGAAGACAAAAGAGTTGTTTTGTTCCGTTGTTCTTCAGGTTCCAGTCCGTGATCAGTGAGCCTTATTTGGCTCTGTGGCGAGGCAGCGCATCATGGCAGAATAGGTGGCAGAGCAAAAAAAATCACGTCATGGCCAGAGAACGAGTGAGAGAAGAAAGGGCTGGAGGACTGCTATACCTTTGGTGGCACACCCCCAACGACCTAAGGACTTCTCATCAGGTCCCAACCAGAGAGGGACTGGGGCCCACCATCCCGTGCCCTAGGGACTTCCCATTAGGCTCCACCTCTAACGGTCCACCACCTCCCACCACCACAGTGAGGACCACGCCTCCAACACAGGAACCTCTGGGGGACAGCGAACCCCTAAACCACAGCAGGCGTGTAAGGAGCAGTAGGGAAAACCAACTTGGTTCCTAAAAGGAAACAGAGAAAATCTTCGCATTTCCCAGTGCGAACAGTGAAAACACTTATTATCAGAAAGCATGCATCACAGCCATGTTGACAAAGAAAAATAATCCCGTACATCGCGTTCCCCAGTGCCCACGAAGGCTTGAGCGCCACACCACGACGCTGACGTATTTTCATATCTGCAGCAATGGGCGGCTGGAGCCGGACAGTTTTGATCTTCTGAAGTTTTAAATAGTCCAGCTAAAGGCTCTGCAAAACCCGTGTGTCCCTGCCTCAGCTTCAGCTTCAAAACTCACTACCACTTTTCTAACCCCGTTTCACTTTGTTCTAACTCACATTAAAAAAAAAAAACAAAAAAACAACTTTTGAAGCAAATCTCAAGTATCATGTTTTTAATGTAAATTTATCTGATAGGTAAGTGCTTTTTTTAAAAAAAGAACTACATCTACCGTGTCATTATAACATCTAAAAAACCAACAATAATTTTATCTCATCTTGTACCTGTTCCATAATCAAATGTTCCCAGTTTTCTCAACCCCCCCCCCCTTTTTTTTAACAGCTGGTGTGCTTCAGCTTTAAATCAGCCAGGAAGAACTTGTTTGGGGAGATCTACACCATGACTTTCTACCAGTTGAAATAAGAAGTGTGTAAGGATATAAAAATATTTTCCTTAAAAGAAACTTGTTAAGAATTTCACCTAATACATCATAAAATGTTTTTTCTTTTGTCCCAAATACTGATATTCAGTAACAATCAAATACTACCGAATTAGTCACCATTTTCATTTTCAAGGCGTGAACAGAGTGCACACTGAATTTCACTCTGCTCTGTCACTTATATTACACCAAAATCCTCTCTGGGTTGATGGTCTGAACAGGATCAGTTTTAAAACTGTGAGCGCATGTTCTTTCACTTTTGTGGCATTTATTCCATACCTTGGAAGTGTCGAGGGGGATGCTGGCCAAGGGCGCCCATTTTTGCCTCCTGTTCCTTAACCTTGTATTTGACCTTGCTCACGGGCTGTGGAGGGAGGAGGAAGGCAGCAGGAAAGCAGGAGGTCTGAAAGGTGGAGGACTGGCTGCATGTGTCTGTCTCCATCTCCTGGGTGCCGCACCTGCTCTGCAGGGCCAGCGCTGGCCGCGCACTCACCCCTCCCTGAGGCCAGCTGCAGCTACAGGTGAACCCAAACCCTGGGCTCTGTGTGTTCACAGTAAACCTGGAGAGCCAGTCCCCCATGCTGGCCGCTGAGATGCACCACCCCTTGCTGCACAGAGCCGAAGCCTCTGGTCCCCATGTGCCGTGCGGGTGACAGGTGACAGGGGGGCGAGCTCTGCAGGGTCTAGAACCTGGATGCCAAGCAGGTGTGTGATCTCACTATCAGGGTTTTGTCCCAGAAGGACCTGGTGCTCCATGACAGGGCTCACGGTGCACAGGAAACACCGCCACCCCAGGGCTCACTGTGGATTAGCCGCAGGAGACAAAGACTGCTGCCTGCCCGGGTCCCAGCCCCGGTGACAAAGACAGGGGTATTTAGCTCCTGTTATCTTTATTGTTATTCATAGGAAGTTTCAAGGAGATTTGGGGCCCATGTACTTGTTTTAAATTTTTTTTTTAATTTGAGTTTTTTCCTAGAGGATTTCTAAGGACGGATTTGATCTAAAGTGGAAGGGATTTTAGGAGAAAACAAAAAGATGGGGAAAGAGACTTATCCTGATTTTCAAAAGGGTGATGCTGACCACCACGACCACAAATGCAGATGTTTGGGGACAGAAATACTCAGTTTTGTCACGCTGAGGGTCTAAAATGAGACTCCTCAATTACCCCTAAGAGACCTGACCACAGAGTCAATCAATGGACTCCTCTGAGAGAGACCTGTGCAGCTGAAGCCCCCGACGAGGGTGCAGACGTGGGGAGGCCAGGAGGTCACAGAGGGACAGTGCCACCCGGGACGGCCACCCGTAGCTCCTCGCCAACACCCGGGGTCAAGTGTGCGAGTGTGGCAGGGGCGGCTCAGCGCTGTGCACCTCCGGTCTCCCAAAGCCGGTCCACCCAGATCACCCTGGAAGCCACTGGGTGGAAGCAGTCTTATTTCCAAAGCCACAGAACAGCATTGCTGGCAGCACACTGAGGCCGGCACCGGGAGGACGCCTCCGGCAAGGCAGGCCCACTCCAGCCGGAGCGTGACTGGTGTTCGCTGGGTTCCATGGCGCTGTGTCCCAGAGTCTGCGAGAAGACGCTGAGCTGACAGCTCCAGGGAGTGCGAAGTCAAGTGCTGGGGGGTGAAATATGTTCCAGGCAGTAGCAGATGTTCCCAGAACAAATATTTCTGCAAAACGTTGTGGTACAAGAATCAACTGATAAAACAGCAGAGGCTATTTCAGTAGCTGGCATCATGGTGAGGCGAGCCAGGGGAAGGGGGAGGGGGAGGGGGAGATAGGAGATGAACCCGAGGAAGAGAGCCAGAGGGGGAACATTACTGGGCAGGGGAAAAGGACTCCAGAGCCTGCTTCAGCCCTGGCCTCTCAGAGCCCAGATGCCTCCACAAAGCTGAACACGGGGCTTCAAACCTGGCTCTCTCCATGCCCACTGAAGCTTCCTGGCCTGGGACTCTGCGGAGTTTGGGGTGAGCGGCTGGGGGGCGCCCAGACCTGGCATTCAAATCCAGGCATCTTTGAGAATCTTGGACCTCCCCAGCCTCCAGGTCCCCTCTGCCTCCACATGGCGACCATTCTTAGATCCCAGCCTCCTCCTTCAAGAGCTCACTTACTCTAACACGTGTGAGTGCTGCAGAACCTTCCGGAAGGTGTGTTGGGGCGGAGTCACTTCGAGTAGCGCCCGTGCTTGGCCGTGGTTCTGGCTCTCCTTCCCTTTCTGGTCCTGCCTTCTGGCTCCTCCCCCTCCCAGGGTGCACCCCCAGGTGCTCCCAGACCTTCCCCCCAGAGCGGTGGGCTCTGCCTTCCTTCACCTGGGACCCCCACACCCGAGTCCATCCAGGTGCTCGCTCACCTGGGGCTTCCTGGGGGTCAGGTGCCACCTCCTCCAAGGCCCTCTTGGTCCCTAGACTGAGTGGCCTGTAACCACACAACTCGCTTCTCAAGTTCCGAGGCTGCGAGGTCTGAGAGCGGGGCCTGCCTGCTCTCAGTTTCCGGGAACCTCTTCTGGCCTGGGGGCTGCCAGCTCCTCCGAGCTTCCTCCCACGGTGGACGGAGGGCTGGAGGGCTCTCGGGGACACCGACTCCATTATTAGGGTGCCCCCTGGTGACCTCATGGCCTCCAGGGCCCCCTCCCATGCCATCGCCTTGGGGGTTGGGGTTCTGAAGGACAAAACACTTTTTTTTTTTAAGTCTTAAGACAAAGTAAATGTGGTGCCTTCTTATAAAGAGACGGGCTGTGAAACTCACCCCCAATAGCCCTTCTTGCTTCCACTCTGCCCGCCATCCTCCACTCCACCTGCCCAGGCTGCTGACCTCACACCTACAGAATGGGCCACCCTAGGTCTGGGTTAATGGGAAGACACCTGACCCCACCTCCCTTATCTGGCCACACCCCCTTACCTGACCACACCCCCTTATCTGACCACACCCCTTACCTGACCACACCCCTTACCTGACCACACCCCCTTACCTGACCACACCCCCTTATCTGACCACACCCCTTACCTGACCACACCCCCTTACCTGACCACACCCCCTTATCTGACCACACCCCCTTACCTGACCACACCCCCTTATCTGACCACACCCCTTATCTGACCACACCCTTATCTGACCACACCCCCTTACCTGACCACACCCCCTGATCATGGGATGAGATTAGAGTGAAGTCATTCCCCGTGGTGATTTCTAGCGGGACCTGGAAGTCCACTGGCAACCCCGTGGGTTCTGGATTGTTCTCTGAGGGCTTCTTCTTGCAGTGGACCTAACCTTTCAGTCAGAGCTGGTGGGTGTGGATCACCTTTGCAGCTTCCTCTTCTTCAGGCATTTTCCCTCCATAGGCACAAGCCTCAGTCCAGTACCTCTGGGACTTTCCTCCCAGTCCACTGCTCCTGTCCCTAGTCACTGCCCAGGCTCGTTCCCACCAAGATGACAGCAACTGCCTCCCAGCGTTCTGACAGATCCTCCTGTTTAACTCAACACAACAGAACTTTTGCCCTGTCCAATAATGCAGGTCGGGTCCTGCCAACGTTCTTGTCTTTCCCCTCCCTGTGTTCCCACCGAACCTAAGGTAAAGGCAAGGAATCTGCGCCCTCTCCCTGGAACACACATCCTGAGCACCACACGTCCTGCAGGTCTTAGCTCAAGTCACCCGGCCAACCTGAGTAACGCAGCCCGGCCCCCTGGCCCCTCTTCTCCTTCCTGCTCCTGGGCAGACCTCGTGGTCTTGGCTCATCCAGTTCCCCAAGAAGCTCCATGGAGTAGGGACCTTGTAGGCTCTGCTCACCTCTCTGGTCTCAGAACCCAGAATGATGCTGGTCACATGGCAGGCCCACAAAAATACCACTGAACATTGAATTAGATCAAGATGCTGGTAGTAAGTGGTGGATTCGGGATTTAAACCCAAGCAGTCTGATTTGGAGATCTTATTATTTGTCCTTCATGAACTTTCACGTATGAGGCAGCATTGTGTCTGAGAACTTGAAGTACAACTCAAAATGACTTATGGAACAATCACACCGACAGGAGAAGCTATTAGCAGATCACAAGAGCACACCAGTAGTCAAACGTGAGTCTTGCAATATTCTTCTTCCTCCTCCTCCTCCTCCTCTTCTTCTTCTTTTTTCCCAGTGTGCTGGGGTTGAACCCAGGGCCTTGTGCATCAAGGTAAGCATTCTACCCGCCGAGCTACGTCCCCAGCCCATTTCTTCTTGCAGTATTTGATGACAGCTTTATGTGCCACCAAAACACAACTCAGTCCCATGTCTCTGATGGCTTTAAAAGTCCCCAGAGAGTGTTAGCTGGTAAAAGTTTTGAGAGAAACACAAGGCCATCTATTATGTCTTAGAGGAGGAGACCGTTAAGCCCAAGCAAGCAAATCAGCCCTGAGAACCAAAGAAAAATGCTGTCTGCAGGTCCACAGTCAGACACAAACGGCGGAGATCTGTGGGTCTCAGTTTCCGCTGGTGAAAGAGAAGAGGGACTTTGCCCTTCTTCAGTCCAGACAGCCGGTGGGGCACGGGGAGCAAGTCACTGAAGAGTTCCTTGTGCAGAGAAGAGAATGGATGTGGGGGAAAGCCCGCCCACAGCCCCAGCCTAACGCAGGGGCTTCACGCACGCCCAGTGTGCCATGTGCAGATCTCACCTTGGCCAAACCATCGCCCTCTCTGACAAGGAAGAAGAGGATCACCAGTGGGGGTTCAAGACTCCCCACCAGCGGGCAGCTCTCAGGAAGCCACAGACACCAAGGGAAGCATCCAGAGACTTAGTAGTAGATTGTGAATGCCTCACTCCTGAGAGGTTGGAGGGGGATCCCTTGGAAGAATGAGTGTCCCGATTACAGAGCAGCGATGGCCCACCCCAAGGACCTCCCCATACCTTTCACAAAGAAGCAAATTGACAAAGAAAACAAAGTTCTACACCCGAGGGCATTAGAGTGATCAAGTAATGACTTTAAAAAAATAACTATTTGGGGGCTGGGGTTGTGGCTCAGAGGTGGAGCGCTCACCTAGCATGCACGAGGCACTGGGTTCGATCCTCAGCACCACATAGATGTAAAATGAAGATATTGTGTCCACCTATAACTTAAGAATAAATATTTAGGGTTGGGATTGTGGCTCAGTGGGTAGAGCGCTCGCCTAGCACAGGCGGGACCCGGGTTCGATCCTCGGCACCACATAAAAACAAAGGCATTGTGTTGCGTCCATCTACACCTAAAAAATAAATATTAAAAATATTTTTAAAAATAAAATAACTATTTAGAAATATGAAATTAAGAAAAAAAAACTTCTCCTAAGTAATAATTTGCAAAAAAAATTTATTTCTAAAAATGTACAGAATCCCGACCCCTCCCCCCACTAATGTGCTTCACAGAGACTGTCCTGCAGAGACACTTGCCCCCACTCAAGATGTGTGTCTTTGGAGACTGCTTCAGCCTTGGTTACAATATTATGGCACAAAAGCCTGTGGGGATCCAGACGGGGCATGGGGGCATCCTTAAGTAGGTTGTGGAGATGCAGAAATAACTCAGTGACACTCGCCACGGGGAACTGAGTGCGAGTCCCATGAGAGGGGGATCTCCGTCTTGCTGTAGGAGTGTTTATCCCAGGGACTTCGACAGGAAAGGGCACACAGTCACCCCCTAGTAAACACTGAGCAGGTCTTGGGGTCTCTGAAGCACACGGCTAGGTGACAGCAGCACCTCAGAGCCACTCGTGTGGCACGAGCCGGGCATGCTCGGGTGCCTGTTGTGTGCCCAGGAACTCCTCTGTGCACAAGAAGGAGGAGGGAGACCCCAGCCCCTGCCTGGCCTGGGTCTTGAGACAAGGGATCAGGGCTGGGAGGGGCAGTCGGGGAGAGTCCCCTCGGGTTCTGAATGCTCCTCGGTTTTAAAGATGTTTTATAAGAGCATTTTCATCCAATTAGTTTTAAAAACAGAAAAGATAGAAAGAATAAAAGAGAATTAATAAATAAAGGGTTGATCTGGGAGATCTCTGAGAAATCTCAGAAGGAGAAACTGGATGTGAAAATGAGAAATGAGAAGCGGAGACGAACTTCACGAGAAGACACCAGGAAACCTTCAGCCATCGACAACAAGGTTTTGTTCTTGCCCGTGTATTATGTGAAAATCTTCCCAAGTGAAAACCTGAACAGATTTATTGACAATGTAAAAAATTATAAGGCAAAATCAAACCACAAAATATAAGAGCAAAGCACCGTCAATTATCACTGTTATTGAAAGAAACTCCTTAACTTCATAGTAGAGGAGGAAATAGTACACGGAATAGACAACTCCAAACTTCAGGAAGGAAGAGCTCAATGCACTTCTCAAAGTCAGAAATCGACTCTTGTCATGTCCCGTGAAATGGCACCTTCAGGCCTCCATCTGTTGACTGTCCCTGCCGAACCCAAGGGTCCAGCCAAGTCTTCCTCTCACCGGGTGCAGCAGGCTAATATGGCTCCAGAAGTTCTGGGAATAAAATATGTCAAGACACAACAGTAAATGGTACAACTTTTAAAGGAGACGAAATCTCCTTTATTTGCCTGTGATATGCTGGGATGTGATTTTTACATTAAAACTATTAAAGTTAACCAGAGAATCCATCAAAGAGGCTGAGTGGTCACACAGCACAGCCAGATGGGGTGAGTAAGGACATCCTGAGCTGTGGCCGGACTGCTGCACCCAGTGAGAGGAAGCCTTGGCTGGACATCGTGTGCATCAGGGACAGTCAGGAGACGGAGGCCAGAGGTACTGATTCACAGACACTGTGAACTCCGCCGTGGTTTGAGGCTCTGGCCTGTTCTGAAACCTCTGCCTCTGTTGGCTACCTGTGATACCTTATCTCTGCGTCTCCATGGATACAGAATCTCTTAAAAAACAAAAATAAGAAAAGCAGGCTCTGGCGACACTTCTGGTCACTCCAAGATGAAGCAGCAGCACAAAGGTGTGCCACTTGGCCTGCAGAGGTCCAGCCCCAGAGGTGTGGTGGGCACAGCCCCCTTGGAGCCCTGCACACCACAGGGGGCTGTGCTTGAGCTGAGGGGTCAAGGGACTCAGCGGGAGGAGGCCCGGGAGGTGGTCCTGGAGGCTTCCTTGCACCTTCTGGGCAGGCCTGGAAGTGCAGGCCACCAGGCTCCCCAGGCTGCACCTGCCCCTGCTGGCTTGCCCTCCCAGTGCCCTTTGGGACAGGCGGGGTCAGCAGTGCTGGCTGTGGGATTGCTGCCTGGCATTGGGGTGGAACATACCCTTGCCCAGGGTCAGCTGCAAGAGGTACAATTTAGAGTCTCCTGCAAAGTCCTCCTGTGGCCTTGTTCTTGTCACTTGCCAGGGGATGAAGGCACGCGTTCCAAAGCCGTTTTATTGCTGTCTCATTTTCTTTCATTTTTAACTGACAGCACATCCCCTTTCTTTCCATGATGCCGTAAAGCCCGTGACTTTTGTGAAACGAGCTTCCCCAAAAGTCCCAAGAGGTGCCTCTTGCACCCGGGCTCTGACACCAGGCGCTGGCATGCTGTGCCCCAGGTGGCCTCTTCTTCCTCGTGAGCCCTGAGGGCTCCGGCTGTCCCGGCCTCTTGGCAGCTGGTGCAGATCTTTTCACAGACGAAGCGACCACATTGTCTGTGCTGTGGCTTCCTCATTTTTAAAACCGGGAAATCAGCGAATCTCTTGAGTCACGCTATGTTTTTGTGACCGAGGGTAACACCCTGAGATGGTATCTCCAAGAGCTACGTGGTTCCAAGGAAGGACTCTTAAATTAAGCACTATGGTCTTCTCGGTTCACACATCTAGAAAACATGCCAAGGTGACCTTGCACCTACACTTGGGGGTGAGGACTGAAAAGCACACGGAGCTCTTGCTGAACCACCGAGCACGTGACTCTACCCACAGGATTGTCTGCCCAGGCCCCATGGGTGAGAAGCCTTGGCTGTCTGGGAAGGGGTGGGGACAGGCGGATCGCGCAGAGCACTGTTAGCCCTTCTCAAAGTAGCAGGCTGAGCATGGCAGCGCCTCCATTTTGTTTTCTGCCATAGGTTGCTTTGGGGCTTCTAGCAAGTCTTTGTCCTCCAATAAACTCACAGGAGGAAAGATGGGAGTTATGTAGGGACTGCACTATCTTCAGCTTTCTCTGCTTCCCACACCAGAGCACCCATCCCAAGTCCTGCTCCAAATACTCCTGTAGACTGGGAGTCAGCAGTGCTGGTAATCAGTACGAGGGCTTCCATAAACAGGATCGCGGAGAATCAGTCACGGGCTTAATGTTTTCTCTGGAGGAAACTCATTCTGCTGTCCGGTGGTCAGTACTGGCCTACTGAAGACCAAACGCCATCCATCTGTGGCATTTGGGCTAGAAGATGGCTGCCCACTGACTAAGTTGGGCTTCTTCCCATCGGCAAGGTCCGTGCCCAGGAGGACAATGGACGTGGACTGACCCCACCATCCCATGGAGGAGGCCCAGCCTGGGTTTGCAAGGTTGGAGGTGAGGCAGTGTGCAGCGGCCCTGGGCCTAGGACGTACCAGGATCCTGTGAGCTGAACCTCGGGGTTGCTCAGTTACCCAGGTGATCTGCCCGGGGTCCACATGGCACGTGTCACTCCTTATTCACACTGACTGGTTGACATTATTTCTTAGAAAAAAGTTTTTTCTGCCTCAGAAACAGGCGACTTGCTTGGTACCTGCGAGGCTCCCTCCCGCGTTGTTTAGTACTTATTAAAACTGTGGCTTCTTCCGCTAGATTGTACGTCCCTTGCAGGTGGATGCTTCATGCCCATCAATCTTGGTGTTCTTTAGGATTTCAGTCTGGAATGTCCCCCAGAGGCTCATGGGCTGAAGGCTGGTCCCCAGCCGATGGTGCTATTGAAGGTGGTGGACTTAGGAGGTGGGGCCGGCTGTAAGAGGTGGGTCACTGGGGCGTGCCTTTGAGGGTTACATCTTGACCCCTGTCCCTGATTCTCTGTTTCTCTCTGCTTCTGGCCACCGTGAGCTGATTAGCTTTGCCCTTCCATGCCCTTCCATGCCCTTCCACCATGATGCTGTGCCTCACCACAGGTGCAGAGCAAGGGAGCCAGCCAGCCATGGACCGAACCCTCTGAAACCAGGAGCCAAAATAAACCTATTCTCCTTTAACTCATTTTTCTCGAGTGTCTTGTCACAGCAATGGAGAGCTAAGAGTATTCTCACACTTTTCACTGCAGATGCCTGCATCCGTTAGCATTTGCTATGTAACACAGCACCCCAAACTCAGGAGCTTCAGACACCAGGCTCCTACTGTTCAGTGGACCCGCTGGGGGCTGGCTGCTGCTTGTCCCGAACTTGTCTCAGCTGGGCTCAGTCATGCTTCTAGGGTCATCTAGGGCCACTGTTCCCATCTGGGCGTGGCCGCAGGGATTTAGGAGGGGCGGCTCTACTCCTCGGAGCTCACGGGGAGCTACTCTGTGCGTCTCCTCAGCAAGATGTCAGAAAAGGAAAAGGGTAAACAGAAACAGGGAGGCCCCCGAGACCGGGCTCTGAAGTGGCCGTACCTGTCCCTGCCACCTAGGTCTTGGGCAAGGTGAGTCTCACGCTCACCCACACTGAAGTCCCAGTGAGGGAGGAAACGGGCTCACAGACTTCAGGGGAGAGGCTCCCGGGTCAGCCTCGCGGCAGGAGATGAGCTCTTTGACCCGACCGCCCACACCAGCAGCCCGCCGTCGGCCAGATCAGGCTCAGCCCACTTCCGGTTCATTCCCCAGTGACATGGGACGAGGGTCCTTCAAGTGGTGCTGACCCAGCCTCGGGCACCGGCTGCTTCCTGGTGCCAGTCCAGTCAACATCCGGCATCCGGCCCAGGGGTGCTCCGGCCTTGACTTGGGTGGGGGGCCCTGCAGTAGCCGGGAGGAGCCTCCTGTCCTGGGCCCATCCTCAGGTGGGGCCTGCAGAGTCCCGAGAAATACCACTGCAACAGCCGGCCCTGCTCTGCAGTTCCCGTCATGCGGAGGGCTGAGAACGAGGGTCCCGTCCACCAGCAAAGCTCCCTCTCTGCCCCACGAGGTCTTCCTGTTCGGGGTCCTGAACTCAGATGTTGAGTCAAGCCCACAGGCTGCCTTGTCCTATGAGGCAGGAGCTAGACAGAAACAGAACAGGGGGAAAGCTTGCATTTGAAAACTGCTTTCATACACTTAATTTCACTTTATTCTTTTAAAAGCCTCACCTGTAAAAGGGAAGTTTAAACCGAGAAGATCAAAAAGCAGCAAAGAATGGGTCACTTTCTTAAAAATCAACTCACAAGCAAGGAGCGGAGCCCAGGCTAAGACCAGGCCCCGACTTCTAGTTCAGGGTTCCTATGCCTGGGCCGGAGCCTCTTCCAAGAGCTACCGGGTGTGGCAGGGAGGTGGTAGCCGGACGAGCCGTGTGACCATGATGGTGATACAGGGTTGTGGTCCCTCTTCCTTTCACCCCATACGACTGACCTGACTACCTGGCCAGGTTGTAAGAGGCAGGTCACCTTGGAAATACCCTCAGGGGTTCTCAAAGGGAGACCACCAGGGAATCAACGTCACCCTGGCTGCACCCATTACCTGGCTGCACCCCGCACCCCTTACATCAGCAACTCAGGATGGGCCCTGCAATCTGTGCTTTCACAAATCCTGCAGGGAATTCTGGTGCACGTTCAAATCCGTCAACTACTGGTCTTGAGATTTCTAAGCCATCACGGGCCTATTGGTGATTGCTTTGGGACGCATGGGGCCATTGGAGTGAGATTGTCCTTAACTACACGAGGACACCATTCCCCTCTCTACCAGCACCATAGCCAGAGTCAGGAGAGAAGGTAGAGAGTGAATTGGAAGGGTTGGATGGCTGTTGTTACTATCTTTAATTTGGCAGACAGAAGTTGGAAACTGTGGAGTGATATGGACATGGATGATATGGGTGACTTGTCCCTCTGTGCGGTGGGTCCGGACGATCAGGGTGGAAGCCCTTGGAGTCTACAGCAGGCCCAGTGTCGCTCAGCTCTCTCTATTCTTCTCCCAGGCCCCCTACTGCATTATTTCTGGCACCCAGTGTGGCCAGCTCCAAAATGAAGTAGCTTAGGGCAGGTGATGCTTGATGCTAGGGGACCCTGCCTGCTCCGGGTGGGCCACATTGGGGAGGGAGGAGCTCTCCATTGTGCTCAAGGTGGAGGGAGCAGGGGGAAGGTCGGTCAGCAGAGGCAGTGCCCTTACTCTGTCCTGGAGAACCAAGGGTCACTGCTCTGGGGAGTCAGCACACAAGCTGGGTTAGATGGCCATCCCTGCCACCTTGAAGGCAGCAGTTGTCCTCAGGTACAACCTGCAGCGTCACTTCTCTGCTCTGCGTCCTGGAGCTCAGCTTCCAGGGTTCCTCTTCATGTGCCAGCGGCGCCCTGGGAAGGCTCAGCGCCATCATGGACGACCCCTGGTCCCAGGAGGTGTTTGCTGAAGGAACAAGAGGCTCCAGGGAAGCTTCCCAGGGTCCATCCCTGGTGGGGGGACAGCCTGGGATCCTTGGGGCAGGGGGCCTGATGAGGACACCCCTTACCTCATTCACAGCAGGCGTGGCCAACGGGCACGATCCAGACCAGCCTCCTCCAGGGACCGCAGCCACAGTCAGAGGAAGCAGCGGATCTCCAACAGGAGGGGACGGGAGAGGGGAACCTGAAGGAGGATAAAAGAGACCAAAGGGACGCAGGTTCCCCGGACCCCCAGAGCAGTCTGGTGCGGGGGGTTGCTTTTTCACAGAATCAGACTTCCTCCTGAGCTGGCTCATGTGGAGTCCATGCAGCTGCAGGGAACAGGGCAAAGAGATCGGGAGCTTTGGCTTGGCTTCCTCCATGGGAGCATTTTGCAGCACCACAGCTCAGTGTCACGATCACAACAAGACGCTGATTCCATCCCCTCGGGTCTCCCGGGCCCTCACCTGCCTCGCCCTGGCCCTGGCCCTGGCCCTGGCCCTGGCCCTGGCCCTGGCCCTGGGGAGCTCTCTTGACATAGACACCTGGAGATGCCTCTTACTAGGCTGGGATTTGAAAAATGGGAAGTCATTACTTTCAAACTAGAGAGTTTAAAGTATTCAAAGAAGTACTTAGTGGTTTCTTCCCCCGCTCCGGGCACCCATGCCCCTGAGGAGGGTGAGGCGGGGACCATGAGGACTGGCGATGTCTGGATGATGAAGGGCTTGGAGGCCTGGGGGCCGTTCTCCTCCAGCAGCCCCTGGGAGTCTGCGTGACGGAGCAGGAGGAGGCCTGGACCTGGCACCCACCAGTCCAGCGAGCGGGTGGACAAGGGAAAGAGGAAGCCCCGAGCAGGGTCCAGAACCCGTGAAGCCAGGGATCAGGTGCTGGAGGCTGGGGGACCGTGTGTGTGGCTTCGTAGCCAAGTCTCTTGGCAGTGGGTGGAAGTCAGTCACACACAGGCTTTGTGAGTCCTGGAAGGAAAGTGGGGTCCCTGGGGGTGCACCTTCCTCCTCAGTGTCGGATACCACCCCTGCAAAACAAGTGGGACCGGACCTGTCCCTGGAAATCAGCTCCAGTAGAGAGACCATCTCCTGGGGGGCTCTGACCCCAAAAAAATGATTACAGGAATTCACAATTTACCCTCTATGCGAACCTGAGCCAGGGCCGATCCAAAGACAAGGTCACTCTGTGTTTATAGAGGAAAGCTTCCCGAAAAGCCGCCCAGAACAGCTTCAATACCCCTTCCCAAGGGAGTGGAACCAGCCAAGCCCAGAGGCTACTTCTGTCCTCCGCGGGCCTTCCCAGCAGTGAGGATAGAGCTGCCACCCCGTAGGTGCTGGGTGTCTCCCGCTGCAGGAGCCCCGGACCAGCTCCAAACACGGGGTGGGGGGTGCAGGAGAGCCACCCACAGGAGGCGGCTGGATGTGAAATCCTGGACCTGAGCCTCAGGAGGGGTCTGGCCTCAGCTGCAGGGCCCTGTGTGCAAGGATGGGAGCCTGCGCAGCCCAGGAGGGATCCTGTGGCTTCCAGCTCCTAACACAGTTGAGGGCCTTGGTTTGGAAGAATAGGGGCATTGGGGGGAAACGAGAGCAAGACAAGACAAGACAGGCTCAGTGGCCTGGGCTCTGTGGCTGTTGGGCTCCCAGTTCTTCAGGATTCTAATCACCTGACTTTGATGGAAACAGGGAGGGTCAGCACACACCTGGGAATAAACCCCCCACATGGGGCTGGTGGACACTGTGGGCTGGGGGTGTGCCGAGAGGTCGTGTGTCTGCGTGCGCATTGACACACATGCATGAATTTGTGAGCAAGAGGGTCTTCGTGTTGGAGAGAATGTGTGTGTGTGAGTCTGTGTGTGTGTGTGTGTGTGTGTGTGTGTCTGCACACGTGCTCTGTGTCTGGAAGGAGGTGCGTGTGTGAGCGTGTGCATAGGCAGGCTCACAGGCCTGGGCATGGAGAGTGGGGTAGAAGCAAGTAGAGAACGATGACCAGGCCGACTGAGCAGAGGACTGCGGTCACCACTGGACACTAGAGCAGAGTCTTCTCAGGTCAGGGAGCCCAATGCCAAAGAAAAACGTCTCCGTTTACTTTGCTACGGTGTTGCCGGCAGCCAGAGCTTGACAGGAGGGCTGTCGAGTGGGCAGCTGGGTCCCTTCCCTCCTGCGGAAGTGAGAGGAGGACAGTCCATCAGGCTGCGGCCTTCACAGCCGGGCCTGCCCTTCTGAGGTGAGACGCTGGGCTCAGACGTCCTGGCGTCCCCTCAGGTAAGGGCAGAGCGTCCCCAGCAAAGGAGCTAGAATGTGCTGCGCTCAGCCTGCTGCAGGCTGTGGACAGCCACCGGGAGCGTCCAGACTGCCTGCAAGTGGCCAGTCCTTGCTCCTCTGTCAGAGTAAAGGGGTGTGTGTGTGTGTGCGCGCGTGTGTGCGTGGGGGAGGGAGGGCTGAGACGTGCACATGGGACGACATTCTAGTCAGGCCAAGGGATAAAGAAATGGCAGCCTCTAAAAATCCTTTTTATCATGTTACTAAGAATCCTTTTCTGACACCACTCCCAGTTCCATGCTTGGGCAGGAGGTCTAGGGCAGGGCGACCTTTGTGTAACTATGGGAAGGTCAGTGTGCAGTTATCTGTTGCCACAGATGCCATGCAAGCGCGCCATGCCCAAGCTCCGAGGTTTGTTTTATCGTCGCTCATTTATTCACTTTATTTATTTAGGGTACGGGGTTGAACTCAGGGGCACTCGACCACTGAGCCACCTCCCCAGCCCTATTTTGTATTTTGTTTAGAGACAGGGTCTCTCTGAGTTGCTTGGCACCTCATTGTTGCTGAGGCTGGCTGTGAACTCTCAATCCTCCAGCCTCAGCCTCCTGAGCCCCTGGGATGACAGGTGGGCACCACTCACCCGGCTCATTTATTTACTTAAATCATTTTACTTATTCTCAACGACTGGGCCTGATACCATCAATTGAGCCCTTGCCAGGGATTGGGATCCCTCTGGAGACAGATCCAAAACCAGAGGGAAAACAGATACTGGCTTCAGAGACGGAGGCAGCGGAGGACAAGGAGCTGGGTGGACTCTAGGAGCCGAGAGGCCCCCCACTCACAGTGGCCTGCAGCCACAAGGAACTGAACTCTGCCAGGACCTGAAGGAGCCGAGCTCTTCCCCAGGACCACCACAGCAAGGCAGCCCGCAGATGCCTGATCCTGTCTTCCAAGACCCAGGGCAGAGAGCCCAGCTGAGCCTGTTGGGGCTTGTGGTGCCAAAGCTGTGAGCTCTGTCTTAAGCCACCTAATTGGGGGTGACCTGTCACACAGCAACAGGAAACTACTACACGCTGGCTACCTTCTTCACAGGAGAAAGCAAAGAAATTCAGAGGGAACGAACATAAGGTGCTCTATCAATTAAACTGCCGCACCTGGTGTCGATTCCCGGTCTCCTACATTGGATACGAATGGCCCAAGTGCTTGTCTTTTAATCAGCACTGAGGTTCACGATTTTATTTGAAACGCCACTCTGGTGTTATGTTCATACACTGCTTCTGGTGAGAAATGCTCTTTCTCGTAGGATCTTAGCCCAGCAACTGACAGGAGCATGCTCTCTTACCTCCTGGTTCTTTGGACTTTTTTTATTTGACTTTGCAGCCAATTTGTTTTTGCAGAACGCCCCACACATTGGGTGCTGTTAACATCTGCTAAGTGAATGACAGAGTTAATAAATGAATAAACAAGAATCTTCAGCAGCCTGCTCACTGGACATCAAGGGTATTGGTAACAGGACAGCACTGCAGAGTGCCCAGGGCAAGGCCAGCTCAGTGGAGCAGAGGCTGCCTGACGTGCAAATGTCCTGGGACACCTCGGTTGGGAAGCAGAGGGTCAAGCAGGGGCCAGGGGAGGAGGCAGGAGCAGAGCAGATGTGAGGGGAGGGAGGACCAGAAATCACTGTGAAATATTGATGGCCATTCAGGGGGCCAGTGACTGAGAATGGGGACATGGAGGCTGCTTCAGTCCATTACTTAAGGTCATCAAAGACATAAGTTAGGTCTGGATTTTGGTTTGTTGGAAACACACTTTTACTTTGTTAAAAAAAAAAATTTACTTGCTTATAAATAATTGCTTAAAAATTGGGGCTGGGAAAAAAAAAAAAAAAAAAATTGGGGCTGGGGCTGAGGCTCAGTGGCAGAATGCTTGCCTTGTACGTTAGAGGCACTGGGTTCAATTCTTAGCACCACATAATAATAAATAAAATAGAGCTTTTAAAAAATTAATATAATTACTATTTAAAATATTTCCAAGGGTTTAGAAATATATAAAAAGGGGGAAAGAAACTTTAAGGCCTCCATCTCTCTGCCCTCGTGGTGAACTGTAATTTACACACATAATATTAAAAGGAAAAAAGGATCAAACTAAACCCACCGTCTACCATGTATTTTATTGACCCTCAACAGAATCTCTTGGGTATATTTTCCGAGATGTGAAATTCAAATCAGGAGACTGGGGTCTGTAGATCTCAGGGGGGTCCATGGATAAATGTCAGGGTGCACCTGGGTCCTGGAATTCTGGTGCCTTCTCGGGGGCTTGGGCGCGCAGAGGTGTCAGAACACTCCGTCCCCCGGGCCTGTCTCGGCGTGGACGCCGACTGTGATTGGCCCCAGCCTCGGTGTTATGCGGGAGATGAAGAGAACTTACTAAGTCAAACCGTAGATAAAAAAGCCGCGTGTTTTGACCCTTTCTTATGGGCTTTTCTGCCTGTCTGGGCAGGGATGCCAGGCCTCCTGGGAGACGGACGTCCTGCTCTGGCCTTGGCCTGTGCTTTGGTAGCCGGTTGCTTCTGCTCAGGGTGGCCCCACTGGGCAGCAAGGGCTCACCACCGAGGCTTGGTCCTCACCCACCCGACCTGGGAGGACCCCCTCCTGCCGCAGCTTCTCCGTCCATGCCTACAGGGCAGCGCCCGCCTGCGACTCCTGGGGATGGAGGCTCCGGTGGGCTCTGCTGGGCCTCCCACGCGCCCGGCTGCAGGGCTTGGTGTGGGAGAAGAGGGGCCAGCACCTCCTGGGGAACGCTGAGAGGAAGAGTTTGTTAACTCGGAAGTTTGGGTTTTGATGAACAACTCATCGGGGTCATGCCGTGGGCCAGAGTGTGGCTCTAGGTACAAGGACAGCCAACTCCAGCAGGGGACCCTCTTTAGAAATGGACATAGCTTCTTGTCTGGGGGGCCAGGGGCTGGTGCCATCTGGAACCTGGTGAAGCAGGGCTCACGAGCCAGAGCTGAGCTCCCTGACGGGGGTCAACGTGGAGCAGCCATCTGGCCACGGAGACGGGCCCAGGAGTCATCGGAGGAAATGTCTGCAAGGGGGGCCGGGAGGGTCTGGGGATCTGAGGCCAGTCTGGCCCCTGTGGAAGGAGAGGGGGCGGGCAGGGGAGTAGAGAGCCTGGGGTCCTGTGGCAGGGGCGGTGCCTTGCATTGGGCAGGAAGTTCCAGCTCTAGTTTCTGCGAAGAAGCACTTCACCAGTTAGAAATCACACCCAAAACCCCATTAACAATGGCACCCACAAGACAAAATAGCTAAGAATATCCTTCACCACAAGTATGAGGGCCAAATAGCTAATACAACTAACAGTGAAGCCAATGGATATTTTTCCATAGCTGCACATATTAGAATGGAAAGTCCTGTGTTTTAAAGTGAGTCACTTGGGCTGGGATCTAGCTCAGTTGGTAGAGTGCTTGGCTTGCATGCCCAGGCCTGGGTTCCAATCCCCAGCACCACACACACGTGCACACACACACACACACACACACACACACACACACACACACACACAAATAACTAACGTGAGTCACTTTCCTAAACGATTCTGGAAGAGGGAGCAGGTGGGAATACCATGGAAAACATCACAAACGAGGAGAAATGAAGGAGCACTTGCTCCACCAGGTTTCAGAGCTTGTGGGAGATCTAGAGCAAGTGGTCCTGGATGTCACGGCACCTGAGGCAGCAGAAGAGCCAGGAGCAGGGAAGCGTGCAGTCACTGAGCGATTCCGAGAGAGACCACCCGCTCAGGGGGAAGGAGAAATTTCTCCAAGACGACTCCCGATCGACAGGACGTCAGGAGATGGCCACGTCTAACTTACCACACACCAAAGGGAACTGCACGTTGATCAGAGCTCTGTTAGTTCAAAAAAGAAGGGAAGGACCCCTTGACCTCCGGATGGAGCGGACACTGAGAACTGCTTCAGCTTAAAACCAGTGGGAGGCATTGAGGGGGGATAGGAGGGAGATTCCGGGGCTCAGAAAAGTTTACACCAACAAAAACAAGCGAATGAATGAAAGGAAAATGACAACCAAGAAACAGACTTTTACCCTAATAAACAAGATTGAGAAAGAACTTAAAATATACCAGACCTTAAATCGTACTACAGCAACCAAGACAGCAAGACACTGGCACCAAAATAGGCAGGAAGGCCGAGTGTTGAAAGGATGAATGGGGGAAGACAAGAACTAGACTGGGACACCGGAAGGCGCCGTGTTCCCAGACAAGGAGGTGACGGTGGCAGAAGACTTAGAAAGGCCACAGTCCAACAATCATCCCTCCAGACAACATGGCCTGGTCCGTGGATCCACCCAACGTTGCCTCCTAGGCGTCTCCAGATGTTGCTGCATGTCACTGGTGTTGTCTAGGATTCTACAGACCATCAAAGTATTTTTAAGAACCACTTAATGATTTTTCTTATAAATGTGATAATCCTCATTATGTGGGTGTGAACTTTGTGCCAGGATCACACCAAGGTATTTTCTCTCTTGTTCTTATAACTTAGTTTTAGCTTTTTTCTAAATATAAAATGTTGCATTTCTATGTTTCAAACAGGATAATATATTCTTTAAGAGTTCTGCAAAAACTGAGCCTTGGTATGGGTGCCAGCTTCCCCGGTGCGATGTGAGACCACATCTCTGCACGATGCTGCTGCTGGGGGAGCTGGGGAAGGAGCATGGAACTCTCTGCTATTTCTTACCACCACAATTAATTTTTTTGGGGGGGGGTGCCAGGGATTGAATTCAGCGCACTCGACCACGGAGCCACATCCTCAGCCCTATTTTGTGTTTTATTTAGAGACAGGGCCTCACTGAGTTGTTTACCGCCTCGCTAGATTGCTGAGGCTGGCTTTGAACTCACGATCCTCCATCCTCAGCCTCCGAGCCTCTGGGATCACAGGAGTGGCCATCTCACCAAGCTAAAATCATAGCTGAAGCTACGATGATCTCAGAATAAAAGGCTGTAAGAGAAAGTCTGCAGTATTTACATTCCCTGCTTAGCATCGTGTAGCACAGGGTGGAAAGGGAATCTTGAATTGCCAGAGACCCCCCGGGAATGTCCCTCACAGAGGAGCCAGGACAGGTGATGGTCGTGGTCCCCTGCTGCTGGGCTGCAGCTTCAGGTTCCTCAGTTCATTTCAAAGTAAAAGCACCGCTAGCTCAAGGCTCCAGTGACAAGACTGTAGCTGAGATGATTCTGTGGTCCTCTGAGCGTCCTCACGTCCTCTCTGTAGGTTTGCCTTCACTCAGAGGCCTGAGCATGGCCCATTCGGAGGGCTCTGTGTCCTCACCTGTCCATGGCTCTGTCCAGACTACGGGAAAACTCCTGTTGACTGGGCGTGGTCCGTGATTGCTGTCCACAGCTGTAGGTACTCCTGGCTGCGTGGACAGTATGGACAGCTGCAGGGGCCCTTGTGGCCTGGGTGGGACCATCAGGGAAGGGAGGGGAATGGATGGGCAGAGGAGTTTCACTTGTGCCCTCTTCTCCCTCACCCTCCTGTCATTGACTCTGCAGGGTGTCCCCGTCTCAAGGGTCCTGGGGCGTGCACCTGTGGTCTCCTTGGCCCCAGCCTTCCTTCATCCCCAGATTCCACCCAGCTTGCTGCAGGTGGTTAGACACTCAGCAGCTGAGCCCCAGAGGTGCCCGCACATTAGCTGCATGAGTCTGGTTTCCTGGGCCTTGATGGTGTGTTTCCTGTCTCTGTGCAGCCACATCCTTCTTTAGAACTACGGTGCGGCCTCTCAGCTGGCCTCCCTGACTCCCTTTGGCTCTTTTCCAGTACATTCTCCATGGACAGCCAGAGCCATTTCTCTAAGGAACAGCTGATCCCATCATCCTCTTGCACAGTGCTGTTCGCGAATCCGAGAACTTCAGGATAAACCTCAGTGTGGCCCACATGACCCCCTAACCTGGCTGTGCATGCCTGCTGGTGGGTGGCCCTCCCTCCGGCTGTGTGCGAGAGGCACCTGGACACCGGGGAGCTCAGCTGCACTCAGGGGCCCGTGGAGCAGCCACCAGGGCCTAGGAGCCCAGGGGTTCAGTGGAGCTGGGGTCCTTGCCAGCATCCTGGGTTGTGGGAGGGCCCTGGCTTTCAGCTCTGCCGCCCGCCAAGGCGTCTGGGTGTGCTCTCTGCAGGACGGCACCACGGCCGGCTTGGAGTGGACCTCCTGTGCTCAGGCCTTTACCTCCTGACCCACCCAACCTGTCGTGACTTAGCAAGAACAAATGTGGCCACCGCAGGTCCCAGGCTGACTCCTGCGGTCACACCCACCATCCCCCGTGAGCGCTCGGCTTCTCGGGGGACTCTGGAGCCTCCCCACTCCTCCGTGCCCTCCCGCTCCTCTCTGCCTGCGTGTGGGCAGGGCCCACCTGCAGCAGGTGCAGCAGGAAGCAGCTGATAGCAGGAAGTCGAAGCCGGTCATCAAGCTTTTCTAGAGAGAGCGTCCTGGGAAGGTGGGAGGGGACACTGGGCAGGGCTGAGGACACACGGAAGGCCAGAGCTGGGGCCCACGTCCTGAGGGTGAGCCCAGGCGGGAGTCTGGGACCTCGGGACACCCGGCAGAACCCTCTGTAGGGAGTCGGAAGAGGCTTGAGAGACTCTAAAACCAGGTGGAGAGTGCAGCTCAGCACGTCCAGAGCACGCCAGCCCCTCCCTTTACAGGGGAGAGAACTGAGGTTCAGGGAGAAGCTGAGAACCCCCCTTCCCCCATCAGGGAGAAGCACCAGGCCAAGATGGGGACACAGGAAAGCACTCATACCCATGCCTGGAGCCGGCCACGTGCGGCAGGGTGCGTTTGTGGCTGCTGTGGCCTGCTTGCTCCCTAGACCCTGCCTCCAGGAGTGTGCAGTGCACATACTGCACCACTGTACAGCCGAGGCACAGTCGGGGAGACCCGAGAGGTCCCTCAGACAGCATGGCCCCATCCCTTAGCTCCCAGTATGTGGTGGAATGACGGCAGGAGCGGTATCTGGAGCAAGGCCGCCGATGTTAGGTCCACCTTTGGACATGGAATGTGGAAACTGGCATTTGAAAAGGTGGGTAAGGCCTGGCCCTGCCCTAGAGGACACCGGGTCTGGGTGTGACGAGGCACGGAGGGGCAAGACGAGGACCTGTGCTGGGCTGAGGGTTTCTGGGTGTCTGGTCATGAGAGAGGAGGCCCTGGGACCTCCATGTCTGGAGGTCAAGGCTCACTGGGCCGTCAGCACAGGCCCAGGGAACCAGTGTCCTCCCTCGCAGGCTGCAGGCCACACAGAGCATGGCCAGCTGAGTCGGGACAGAGTCCAGCAGGCTTTGTCACACCCAGGCCCGCGCACTTCCCAAGGGAATCAAGGACAGAGGGGACCCAACCTCAGACCTGGCCAGCCCAGCCGTGCTGCACCACAGTGCCCTCTTCTGGCCATCCAGGGAAGGTCGTTCTCAGGCCCTGTGGCCAGAGGTGGGAGCACCAGGGCTCTGGGTGGGCCCGGGGAGGGAGCAGGTGGGTTTGGGCCGCACAGGACCCAGGCCATGGGCTCGAGCTGTCCTGCGTAGGCAGGGGGATTGGGAGCTTCCAGCAGGTGGGCCTGACTGTGGCGCTGTCCTGGCCAGGGCCCTCTTTTTCTGACAAGGAGTCCTTTGCTGTCCAATGGCTACTTCCCCACAGGTCCCAGCAGCCCGCCTGGGCCTACGGTTCTGTCCTCTGCGCTTCCAGAAGCGGATTTCACAGGGATTAACTTCAGGCGCGGCCCTGGGGCTTCTCTTTACTTGCCTTGGCCTTGGGGGAATGTGGAGGAGGTGGCGGAACACAGGGGCAAAGCCAGAAATGATTCTCAAGCCACCCTCCCAGCCAAATCCCCTCAGCGCGGGGTGCGTCTCCTCCCCAAGCTCAGGCCTAGCTTGGGTGTCACTTTGCCCACAGTGTTCTCTTCTCTTTTGTGGCTTAATGCGACATTACAGGAGTGTTATGAAATGTTTTATGAACACCCGGGGTGTGTGCGTGTGTGCGTGTGTGTGTGTGTGTGTGTGTGTGTGTGTGTGTGTGTGTGTGTGTGTGTGTGTGTGGTCCTGGGGAGGGGACCCAGGGCACTGTGCAGGCCAGGCAAGGGCTCCACCACTGACCACACCTGAGTGGCCGTACGCAGTCCATCCTGTGGCTGGCCTGTCACAGTCATGGTCTCTGCTGGACATCTGGAGGTTTCTCAGCTCACTGTTGCATCTGGAAGGTCTCTGAGGGTCTGCTGGATTCGCAGAGCAGTAGCGTCCCGCAGTGTAGCTTTGAGGAGACGCGAGGTCTCTGTCCTCATGGGTGGGTGCGTCCATTTGATGAAGTAATGATCTGAATGGCTTATCGGGAGGCGGAGCCTGGTTAGAGGAAGCAAGTCCCTGGAGGTGTGCCACGGAGGTCCACCTGGCCTGGGCACTGCCCCCTCCCTCCCTGCCCCTCTCTCAGCTGCTGTGAGCCAGCTGTGTTCCTCCACACCACACCTCCCACCGCCAGGTCCCATCTCACCTCAGGCCCGCAGCAAAGGGACCAGGAGCCCAGGGACTGACCCCCTGAAATCACGAGCCAAAATGACCTTTTTGTCCTCTAACTTGTTCTCGTCGGCTACTGTGGTCCCAGCCATGTGAAGCCAACCAACACACGACGCTCTTGGAGAGAGCCAGTGAGTGAATCTTGGTCCCCGGGATGGAGTCCCGGGAGGGCCATCTGGAGGTGGAAGGAGCCACAGTCCCGAGGTCCTGCCTGGTGGACGCGCAGCCGCAGCTTCACCTCCGCAGGTGTGACGGTACCAGTTCTCCTGCGGGACCTCCAACCACTGGTGGGTGGACACAGGCCTTTTTGGCGTTTGTTTGGCTGCCGAGGCAGGTGGACATCGCCCGCAGTTTGGCTGAAGACTCCAAAGGCCACAGCAGCTCTTTCCTCTGCCCACAGAAGAGCGATTCCAGAAATAAGAGCAGAGACGGGAAACTGGGCCAGAGATCCCTGTGATTCCTTATAAAGATGAAGGGGGAGGATGCAGCCTCCGGGAGAGCCAGATGGGGCTGTGAGTGAATCAGGGGTTCAGCAGCACCCCCCTCCCGGTCCCAGCAGAGCTCCCTGGACTGACAGCCAGATGGCCTGCCGGGCGGACTTTTCTGGAGGTGGACATTGCCTGGACTTAGCATGGAACGCTGGGGGGGGGGAGGTGTCACTCTATAGCCATCATCTGGTCCCCTAAAGGAAAAAAGGGACATGAGCTGAGGATCCGGTTATTTTCTGAAATGCCCCAGTCGGAGGACAAGGTGCCTCCCGGCTGCCTTCGCCAGTCTCCTGTGTTTCCTCCTATTAGTGTTAAATTCTTTCTATGGGGATTATAGCAACAACGATTCATTAAAGGTCTCTTTAAAAATTATCTTTGGGCTGGGGATGTGGCTCAAGCGGTAGCGCGCTTGCCTGGCATGTGTGCGGCCCGGGTTCGATCCTCATCGATCCTCAGCACCACATACCAACAAAGATGTTGTGTCCGTCATAACTAAAAGAAATAAATATTAAAAAAAATTCTCTCTCTCTCTCTCTCTCTCCTCTCTCTTTTAAAAAAAATTATCTTTGCCTTTTCCTCTCGTTTACCATGTTCTTGAATTCTGGACGTTTTCAATGGTAACTTGGCCAAGTTCACCATTTTTCATGCCGTTTCCATCCTGAGAATCAGCACTATCACATCGTCTCCCAGGTGTTTGAGTGAGTGGCTCGAGCCCCCCGCTCTGGGGACACCTGCAGGTGCACTGTCATGACGTCCTCCCAGCAGCCCTGTGTGGGAGCCCCCGGTGTCCACGCGTGACGGCAGGGGCAGGGGCAGGGGGGTCTCCAAACGCCACCCTGACAGCCGTGACACCTGGAGTCAGGAGCAGTGTCCCAGCCTCCCGTTCCAGAGCCCAGCATTTGGGAAATGGAGACACTCACTGATCCGGGCTCCTAATCACTCTTCCAGGAAGGAGCATGTTACTGCTGATAATGTTTTTTTCAGGGAAGGTACAGACTCCAATTTAGGAATGATAAAAAGCTACAGGAGAGACCGTGACTCATTTTAATGCTCTGTTTTGAGAGACATCAAAGGCCACCTCAGATTTATCTGTCTGCCTCGAGACACAGCTGTTCCCAGAAAACATTCTAGTGCTTGTCCAGCGGGTGTCCCTCCCCCGCTTCATGATAGTGGTCAGTTATGGAAGTTGATTGTATTTGTGAAGTAGCTCGGAAACTACAGTCATGGCCCAGCTGCTGGCCAGCTGCCCTTCCTCCCTCTCCACCTTTGACAACAGCAACACTTAGATAATAGTCTTCAACGCACAGTGGACAACCCAGATAACACGCTTAAGTAATTAACACTTCAAGGACAACAAGTGCCACCTCTCATGGAGCACTGGCCATGGGCCAGGAACACAGCTTGACTCGTTCAACCCTCAACACTATGGCATGTGTCCTGGTTCACAGGTGGGGAAACTGAGGCACGGGGAAGTTCATCAGGCACCTAAGGACCATGGAAGTCCAGCCCAATGGCCAGCCCCAGGGCCTGCAGGCGAGAGGGAAACCCCGTGAGGGCTCTTTGCGTAAATGGGCAATTGCAGAGGGAGGGACCTCGAGCTTAGACGGTCTCCTTCTCTTTGTTTTCTTCTTTCCTTTATGGAAAAATGACTTGCTCTCCTCATGATGCATTGGACGTCTTCCAGGTACAACGCACACAGTTCAGGGCCTCTCTATTGACGGTCACCTGGCTGGTGTTTTCCTGGGCTCATTTCCTTCCGTTCACAGAAGCACTTTTCATCTGTGGCTGTTTCCAGCAGTTTCCAGCTGTCCAAGCTCAGCTGTTGGTGGCGCCATCTTCTGCCCATTTTGCTTCTCTTCGGTCACAGAGGGCGTTCCGATGGCTTCTCCCAGCTCGGCCACGTCGGTCCAGACCTTTGCCAACTTGGGCATCACTTTTGACAGTGAGAGCCACTGAGACGGGGGCGGTAGTCCCTGAGCCACGACCTGACTTAACTCTGTCTACCGCGTGCGTCAGAACCAGAAATGGGCTGCTGCTGTAACGAGAGCCTTAGCAGACCTGGTGTTGGCATTGGGGCGGGCGTGGGCATCAGGGTGACAGATGCCAGCGACTATCCTGATGGCTTGAGGGACAGGCCATGAGCCCAGAGTTTGGAGCTGCTGGGGAAACGTGGAACACAGACCCCAAGAAGCACGTGTTTGGTGGTTATTACCTACATACACTTTGGTGATTTCCAAACAGAAAAGGAAGGGATTGGAGGAACCCAAAAGTTCAAGGCCTTGCTAGTTGGATCAGCCCACACTTCTTCACCAGAAGCTCAAGAATCGGTCAGGAGGGCCTTGGAGTGACCACCCCCAGCAAATCCTCCTGGGGGAAGCCCCACATAAACCCATGAAGTCTCAGAGGAAAGAGCCTCGAGTGGAGGTTCCCAGCGACACTGATGCACTCGGTAGAGAAGGATGGGGATGAGCCGGCAAGGAGACCACTGGGAAGAGTGTTGGCACAGCGGGGACCCTGGCCCGGACACTTGGGATCCAGAAACCAGGGACAGACGCGCCTCCCATATGCCCTTTCAGGTGGGCACTGTTTGCTGCCGTCTGCCCCTGTCCTGCTGTCGGCTTTGGGTGTCGTGGTTCCTTGGTCTTCCAGCCACAAGGGGACAGGGACGTCCTCAGATGCCTCAGGAGGCAGCTTTCTCTCTGCTGGCATCACTGAGCGGAGACGGGGTGCCATGGACCCAGCAGAGCTTCCGCCAGGCAGAGAGCACGTCCCGGCAGAGCAAAGCCAGCAGGTTCCAGAAACCAGAGGAGACGGTCCTGCCCAGGCCACCCCAGGTCTGGGTGCTTCACCTTGCACTCGGGGTGGCTCCCCACGACTTGAGCGCAGGCTCCCTGCTGGCTTCAGCCTTCCCTGGCCTGTGTTTGCACCAGGCACAACCGAGAGTCCTGATAGACACAGGGGAAGCCGGAATTCTCCGACTCGTCGTCCTGAGCTTGTTCTTTGTGGGAAATTGAGCAGCTTCCACTTGAAAAGCATGCTGGGAGAAGCCTGTCTGCTCAATGAGGGTTCATAGCAAAGCACCCCAAAACCATCAACCCCTGTACCATCTCTCACAGCCTCTTAGAGTCAGGACCTGGAAGGACACAGCAGGTGGCTCTGGTTCTAGTGGGTGGGTGTGGGTGGAGACGGGGCTGGACAGCCGGGCCATCCTCTCCATGCAGTCTTCATGACACCTCTGCAGAGGGGCTGGCTTGGGCTTCCTCACAGCATGGCCGTCTCAGGGCTGCCGAATGAGCACTCCAGCCCGTGGGTGGAAGCTGCAGAACCCGGAGTCTCTTCTGACTCAACCTCCAAGGTGGCGGCACCCCTTGGACCACACTTTGTTGGCTGCGAGTGAATCCTCTGCCTTCCCAGGTTCAAGGGGGAAGAAAATTAGATCCTGACTCTGGGTGGAGGAGTGGCTGGGTTCCCCAGGCTATGTGTGTCCCACTCTGTATTGGAAACTTGATCCTCCAGTGTCCCTGCTGATGAGAGTTGGTAGTCAAGCCTTTGGGAGGTAATTAGGGCAAGGTGAGGGCCAGAGGGCGGGGCCCCAGGATGGCACTGGTGCTTTAGAGGACAAGAAGAGAAACCCAGGCTGGCACACTTGCTCTGTCTTATCTTGTGATGCCTCCATCTCATGAGGCCTGGCTGGCACCACCCTCCCAGGCCTCCCAGTCTCCAGGACGTGGGCCAAATAAACTTCTGTTCTGCGTAAATCACCCAGGCTCAAGTGTTCTGCTACAGCCACGAAAGCCAAGCGGAGACAGTGTGTGAGGTGGGAGGGATGGAGTTGGAAAACCCAGCCCTGCACCGAGGGGAGGCTGGCGGGGAGGGAGGAGGACCGCTCAGGCCCAGCAGGAAGGAGAAGGAGGGAGGCAACGGGAGCCGGAGAGTGCTGTCCAGCAAGGCCAGGTCCGGGTGAGGCAGGCGGGCTCACAGGCTCCAAATCCAAGACGGTGCTCCCTGTGCAGCTGAGCGTCCCCCGTGCCCACCCCCACCGAGTGTCAGAGCTGTAGGAAGAGGAAAGCTACAGACGAGGGAGGGGGAGGCACGCCAGGGCCAGGAGGCTCCACAGGATGCAGCGCCTTGGGCTCCTGGCCAGCGGCCTTAAGGGGCTCATGGTCCATAACCTCAGGCAGGATCCAGGGACAGTGTCCATGAGGGACATTGTGACACTCAAAGGAAGCATCTTCCAGGTGCCTGAGACTCAGAGGGTGTGAGCAGCCCCAGAGCCATTTCTCAAGGCAGCTCTGGGCCGAGGTTAGAAATCTTGAGTGAGCGAAGGGCAGCTGGGGAGGCCCTGCAGAGGCTGGAGCCTCAGGTGCGAGATGGCCGGTGGGTCCGGGCCTCGCCGCTTTCTCGTACTGCCGTGAACGGAGTCCACTCGGCAGTCGGCTGGGTGCTCGCAGGGGGACAGGCCCATTGTAGGCTGCTCAGGCAGCCCCTCCGAGCCCCTGGCTGCTCCCATTTTAATCACCATTTAAAAACCCAGGCCCTAAACCGTCTCCCATGTCCCTAGTGCGGGTGAGACCTAATGAATCAATGGTCATACCAAAGACAAAATGTGTCCTGTGTGGAACTGGCAGTGTTTGGAGCAGATCTGTTACTGGATCCTTAAAACCACCCAGTAAGGGAGGGAGGGGACTCCCGATGGCTGCGGCAGGTGACCTCTGAAGTCTCACCTGTTAGCCGAAGAACCTGAGAATGTGACACTCCAGGTTGGGGCTTGGGTTAGCCAGTTTTTGTGTGGCTGTGACCAAAACACCCCACGAGAACTACTTAGAGGAAGAAAAGTATGTTTTGGCTCTGCTGAGGGCCATTACCAAGTAGGAATGACGCATCGAAATCCTTGCCAGCGTACCCCATGTTAAATGGACTTGCCTTGGAAATTTGCTGCGACCTTGCTTGTGTGTTTGAGAAAGGTGACCCTGCTCAATGACCAGGGTGGATCCAGGATTAGGGTGTATCTTGCAGGAAGTATCCCCGTCCCTGGGTTTAGGGCGTGACAATAGGAGTTTTAGGGAAGTTGGAGGTTGAAGATTATTCCTGCTGGGAGTAGGGCGTGCCTGCTGCCTGAGTTAGCTGAGTTCTTGTGGAGAAAAAGTATTTAGGACTTGAATTGTGCGGGAGATTGGGATTGCCCCTGGACCTGTGTGGAGGCAGTGTGAGTTCGGAATAAAGAATTGCTGTTTGAATCTACAAGGTGTGTGGTGGCTCGTGATTCTGTGCCAAGCCGAGACATTGGCATCTGGCCTGGCTCAGGGTTTCAGAGGTTCAGTTCACGGCCCGTCGACACCATGGCTCTAGCCAGAGAGGAGGCAGGACATCAGGGTGCAAAGTGGCTCAGCTCAGGAGAGCCAGGAAGCAGAGAGAAAGCAGGATGCTGGGGGTGACCTACCTCCTCCAGCCACACCCCACCCGCCTACAGTTTCCACCCGGGTAATCCATTAAGGTGGATTAATCCCCTGACTAGGCTGCAGCTAGTCCTGTCACCTCTGACCTTTCTTGTGTTGTGTCCCACATGAGTCTGAGGGGACACCTCACATCTAGACCACAACAGCTCCCTAAGGGCTAAGGTGCTGGACAAGGACAAGGGACCCTGCTTCTCGAGCTGATGGGTCAAGTGCTGGATCACAGAAAGCGAAGCCTGCCCCGCCCCCCCTGGGGCCCCCTCCTCTGTTATGATTCTCATGCCAACAGGGAAGTTTTGGAGACCAACTAGGGTGAGCAAGGAAGGCAGGAACCACGGCCTTGGCCCCTGCACCAATATGGTGGCTGCTCTGGGACACCTCGCCTCCTGTCTGCAGCCTGGTGCTGCAGAGGGACAAGAGGGTGTCCTGTTCTGGCATTGGCTCTGAGCGTCCTTGGCCTTGGGACCCCACATAAGAGCAGGGAGATGAGTTCTGGGGGCAGGTTCCGGCTTTGCATGAGAACAACAGGCCACAGTGGTGGTGGCACCTGCCACGTGACTCTGTGATCTGCTAACTTCAAGTGTCCCTGGGAGGCCCGTTTGCCTTAGAAAGAAGAGCAGTCATGTCTAGTCTGTGGGGTTTTTTGCTCATTTGTTTGTTGTTTTAGAGCCAGGGATTAAACCCAGGGGTACTTAACTACTGACCTTAATACTGAGTGCGCCACATCCCCAGCGCTTCTTAGTTTTTGTTTTGAGACAGGGTCTCACTGAGTTAATGCGGCTGGCCTTAAACTTGCAATCCTCCTGCCTTAGCCTCTCAGGTGGCTGGGATTACAGGCGTGCGCCCCCAGCACCCGGCTGGTTGCTTGTGCCACTAACACGAGTCTTTTCCATTTAGACCCCACGGTATTTAAAGGGAAAATAAAATTGAGGGGTAGGAGAGGAAAAAGCAAAATAAGGGAGACAATTACATCTGTCAAGATGAGCAAGGGAGGGGGCGGGGGTGAAGTGGGGCACCTCTGTTGCCCCCGACTCCTCCAGCGGCTGCCCAAGGAAACGACTTAACAAGCCGGACAGATGGAGGGAGGGAGGCTGGAGCAAGTGTGATCCATGAGGAGGGGGAACGGGGCCCCCAAACAGTGGGACAGGGAGTCACTGGGGCCTGTCACCTCACTGCCAGGCAAACCCCTTGAGCGCCAGTCTTTCTTGCGCTTCTCTTGGCATGTGTGACCAAGGATGAGAACACGGTGGATGCTTTAAAAATAACTCGCCTGTAACCCCACAGCTTGGGAGGCTGAGGCAGGAGGGTTGTGAGTTCAAAGCCAGCCTCAGCAACTCAGCGAGACCCTGTCTCTAAATAAAATACAAAAAAGGGCTGGGGATTTGGCTCAGTGGCTAAGCACCCTGGGTTCAACCCCCAATATATAATAATAATAATGATTGTTGTTTTTAAAAAGGTCACCCACACCAACCTGGCTCTTGGGACCCCAAGCCTGGAGAGTGACTTGGATCTGAGTCTCTGGGGACTCAGACTCAGAGGAGCCCTCACCTGGACCCAAGTCCCAGAAGTCAGGCTGAGAGCCGGGGCTTAGGGATTTGGGGATCAAGCCCCCGTGAAGGAGGGCTGAGGACCCTGCACTCCCAGAGGCTGTCCCCGGAGCCCACTCCTGGCTCCCAGCCAGGACCAACAGGCGGCTCTGTGGGGAAGGGGCGGGGCAGACAGGCCTGGCCTAGAGTCCACGTACCCGGCCTCGGGTCCCGCGGTTCCCCCTGGGCAGAGCCATGTTGTGGGTGGAGCTGTGACCTCAGTCGATGAGCAAATGGAACCCACAACCTGGAAGCGCCTTGGTGTGCAGCGGACACGCTCCACACGGCCCACAGCAGCCGAGGGACGGGAAGGCCCACACACTGGCCCTCGGGGCACCCTGAATGTCCACCTTCCACTCTGCCGAGGCCCACACCTGGTGAGAGGCGGAAAACTCACACATGGAGCCCGTGGAGGCGAGCATCCCTCATGTGCCACCTCCTCATCTCACTGGGATCCTCTGCCACCCTGTGGCGCTGGGGTTACGGGCCCATTGTGCCCACGAGGCCCAGAACATCTAAATAGGCTGCCCTAGAAGGACCAGCTGGTCAGTGGCAGAGCTCAGATACACACAGGTGTGGCTTGAAGCCCATGGGCTGCCCAGGGTGGCCCGCTGACTTCCTGCTCTCTTCTACTTTTGCCACCCTCTGCCTCCTCTCCTTGGCTCACAGGAGCCATTGGGACCCTGCAAGTGATTGTCCAGGTTGCGTACTGCACAACTCCAGGTGGTGGTGGTGTTTCATTGTTGGGGTCACCTCCCCCTCCACTGCAGCCCTGCTGTAGGTGCGGGTGCATCCCCCTTTCGCTTCCTCATGATGCCTTTTGGTGAAAAGAGGTCCTTATTTTTGATATAGTTTAATTAATTAGTTACTATTTTTTGTGCTGCATGATCAATGCTTTCTGCATCCTATCTAGGAAATCTTGAGCCAGGCCTAGTGGGCCACACCTATCCTCCCAGAGAGACGGGAGGCCAAGGCACGAGGTTGGCAAGTTCAAGGCCATCCTGGGTGACGTAGTGAGACCCTGTCTCAAAATAAAAATCAAAAGGGCTGCGGAGGTAGCCCAGGGGTAGAGCGTCCTGAGCGCAATCCCTAGCCCACGGGTGGGGAGGGGAGAAGCCCTGGATTGTTCTCCAAAGTCATAACGATGTGCTCTCTGTTTTCTCCTGTACCTTTCCCATGAGACCTGGAGGTGTCTGGGATGGACTTTGTAGGTGAGAGGCAGGGGTCAGGTGCTTGGCCGTCGTCCATGTGGAAAGCCAGTGGGGCCAGCAGGTGTATTACAGGTATGTCAGCCTCCAGTGACCTGCTCGGCCGTCACTGCCATCGTGCGTTGACTGGCGATCTGCGTGCGCTCTTCTCTGATTTCATTCTCCCTCTGTCTGCTCGTCTTCCTCTCTACAGGTCAGTGTGGTCCTGTCTTGGGGTCCAGGGTCCCTTTGGACACCAAACGTGCAGGTGGTCAATGCCCCTAGACGGTAGTGTTTGCAGGTACCATGCTCACGTCCTTCTGTGTACTTGAACCAGCTCTAGATTCACTGTGACGCCTGATACCAGGTAAATGCCATGCATCCTGTTGTCCTTTAGGGACCGGTGACAGGAAATGAGAGTCAGAGCGTGTTGAGCACAGAAGCAAGTTTTCCCAGATAAAAACTCTGGGCCCGCCGTTGGTGAATCGGGGGTCCACAGCTGGCAGACACTGAGGGCCAGCTGTACTGCCCTGCAATTGCTAGGGTTCAGCAGGACCTGGGAGCCGGCAGTTGGTCTCCCACCTTGCTCCTCAGGATGGCCATGGCTACTGTCGGTGAGGGCCAGGCCTGGCGGGGACTCGCAAAGCGTGTTGTGAAGACCTGGTGGGCACTAAGGAAGAGGCAGGTTTGAGCAGATCAGCATGTGCCCAGGTCGGCCTCGGTCACTGTGCAGGGAATACAGGTTGGTTAGAGGAGCTGAGCAGCCATCAGGACACTCAGCGGCTGATGTGACCATGGTCAGGTAAAGCCAGTGTTCCCGGGAGCCAAGAGCGGCACCCTCTAGCACGAAGCTCCCTGCTCTCTGCCCAGCGGCCCTCCCCTTCCTCAGCCCTCATTCCTCCCACATGTTCCTTCTGCCACTGGGCCTTTGCCTAGGTGTTTCCACTGTCTGGTTCTGGACCCTGCCCTTGGCCTTGTCCACTGCTCTCATCCTTCACACTTTGCTCAGTGGCTTTTTTGTGTACTGGGGGTCGAATCTGGGGCCCCACACCTGCCGGTGGGACCCTCTACACTGAGCTATATCCACAGCCTTTTTTATTTTATTTTAAAACAGGGCCTCGGTACGTGGCCCAGGCTGGCCTTGGACTTGCCACCCCCTGCTGCCGCCTCCTGAGGATCACAGGCGGGAGCCTACACCTGGCTTCAGACACCTTTCCCACCAAAGCCTTCCTTGAGGCTGCTGGGTGACAATGCAGTCACACAAGAGTGACACGCAGTCAAAGTTCACTCAGCCGCCACCGGTGCCAGGTCTGCCCTGGACGGGGACAGCACTCAGCCAACCAGGGCGGCCCTTGCTGACCGGGGCACACTCGTGGGGGGAGCCATCAGGGAGGAACACGATGCGGCGGTGCTTGAGGGTCCTCAGAAGAGACCTTAACCTCGCTGTCCCTGCCTCAGGACTTAGGGCAAGTCTCGCCACTTTTCCGAGGTGGGGACTTTTTCCCTGCCTGCAAGGGCTCATCTGAAGCTGTCCTCCCCCTTTGACAAAGGAGAAGCCCTTCGCTAGGGTAAGATAGCTGCCGGCCGGACGGACGCTGAGGTCCATTGCTGAGTTCCCAGCATGGGAAAGGAGCCCCGCCCCGGAGGTGGGGAGACCCGTCCCCCAGGGATCCGCACCCCCAGGGATCTGCACCCCCAGGGATCCGCACCCCCAGGGCTCCGCACCCCCAGGGCTCTGCACCCCCAGGGCTCCGCACCCCCAGGGCTCCATACCCCCAGGGATCCGCACCCCCAGGGCTCTGCACCCCCAGGGCTCTGCACCCCCAGGGCTCCATACCCCCAGGGATCCGCACCCCCAGGGCTCCGCACCCCCCAGGGCTCCGCACCCCCAGGGCTCCATACCCCCAGGGATCCGCACCCCCAGGGCTCTGCACCCCCAGGGCTCTGCACCCCCAGGGATCCGCACCCCCAGGGATCCGCACCCCCCAGGGATCCGCACCCCCAGGGATCCGCACCCCCAGGGATCCGCACCCCCAGGGCTCCGCACCCCCAGGGCTCCGCACCCCCAGGGATCCGCACCCCCAGGGATCCGCACCCCCAGGGCTCCGCACCCCCCAGGGATCCGCACCCCCAGGGATCCGCACCCCCAGGGATCCGCACCCCCCAGGGATCCGCACCCCCAGGGCTCCGCACCCCCAGGGATCCGCACCCCCCAGGGCTCCGCACCCCCAGGGCTCCGCACCCCCAGGGATCCGCACCCCCAGGGCTCCGCACCCCCAGGGATCCGCACCCCCAGGGCTCCGCACCCCCAGGGATCCGCACCCCCAGGGCTCTGCACCCCCAGGGATCCGCACCCCCAGGGCTCTGCACCCCCAGGTCTCCGCACCCCCAGGGATCCGCACCCCCAGGTCTCCGCACCCCCAGGGATCCGCACCCCCAGGGATCCGCACCCCCCAGGGCTCTGCACCCCCAGGGCTCTGCACCCCCAGGGATCCGCACCCCCAGGGATCCGCACCCCCAGGGCTCTGCACCCCCAGGGATCCGCACCCCCAGGGATCCGCACCCCCAGGGCTCTGCACCCCCAGGGATCCGCACCCCCCAGGGATCCGCACCCCCCAGGGATCCGCACCCCCCAGGGCTCTGCACCCCCAGGGATCCACACCCCCCAGGGCTCTGCACCTCCAGGGATCAGCACCCCCAGCTCCCTCCCCACTTCCCACTCTCACCTCTTTTCCTGCTGCACAAGCTCTTCATGCCCTGAGACCCTCAAAGAGACGGCGTTGAGGTAAAAAGCAGCCCCATCTTCTTCAGCCGACTTGAGCAAACCTGGTGCCTTCCCCTGCGGTGTCTCCAGGTTTCACTTGAGCAGTGAGAACCCTGGACATCTGATCCCGCAGCCTGCCGGCGACCAGCTCATGCTGGAGAAGCGGAGAGCGCATGTCCACGTGGTTCAAAGAATCACGTGTGACTCAGGGGCCACTAGCCGAGTGCCAGCCTCCAGCTCCTCGTCCCCCACGCTCCTTAACTTGCTCCTCTGGCCACTCCTTATGACTGGGGCGGGATGGGGTGACGCTCCTCGGATCAGGCCACCACCCAGGACTCTGGGAACCGTGGCGCACTGGGCAGACCAGCCCTGACCTCGCTGTGCTCCCAGCTCGCGGGCCACCTGGTGACCAGGATTTGAAGCCAGTGTCCTCCCTGCAGTGACCGTGCTCAGCTCCCATCGCACTGCACGGGGTGGGGTGGGGGAGAAGCAGGCGCAGCGCCCTTCCCTACAGGAGAGGGCAAATCTTAATCCCTGAGCCTGGGGGCTTCTTTTTCTGTTTGAGCCGCCCGCCCTGGATGTTTGAAGATGTTCTTTGAAGGGAAAAATAATTCTAGGAAAGGACCTTCTGGTATCGGAAACTCTAGGATCTTCATGGGACGAAGCATTACAGCATAAAAGGAAGAAAAAGAAAAAACAGGTTTTTCTGTCTTTATGTTCAGTGCTGTGCAGCTTCTGCGGGGGGCTGTCTGCACACGTGGGTCCAGGTGTAGACTTGCCGTGCTTAGTGGTCATCACAGCTGTGGCCACCGACAGCTTGACTCTCAGAAGAGCTCATCAGAAAGAGGATGGGGTGGGGGAGGCGGGGGGCCGGGTGCAGCTCGGGGTAGGTGTGCTTGCCCAGCTACGAGGTGCTGGGTTCCATCCCCAGCAAACAATCAGGGAACCTTCCAGATGCCAAGGGCAGGGGCTTCCACCGCCAGGGAGGGGTGTTTCAGGAGAGCCCTTCCCGCTGGCCACCACCCACTGCATGTTGACCATCTGGGTCCTTCTGAACCTGGCCTGACCAAAGATCTGCAGCAAGTGGACTTCTGGGCCACCCTGGGAAACAGCCCCACCCCCCAGAGTCCAGGAAGGACGAGGTCATCTCCACCCTGATGGGGTGCAGGCAGGACTGTTGGCCCCCCAAGTGACTGTCACATGGTTTAGTGGCATTTTCCCTTGCTACATAACCCCCAAGAAAATAAACAAGCTATTTCACAGCAAGCAATTCTGCAGTGGACACCCGTTAAATGACCTATTATTCAGTTCGGTTCTGACACCGTCCACATGGAATCTGAAGTCAGGTCCCACAGGTGAAGGGCTCAGCCCCAGCTCTCAGGAGAAGACTTACTTCAGACACAAACTGCATGTAGAAGGTGTCACCTGGTGCTTCTGACTGGCCAGTGTATAGCAGGGTCCCCCTCCTTGGGTGTGTTCCCCAGAACTAAGGAAATGCATTTGCCAGTTTATCACGAATGACATTTCGGGGGACTCAGTGAGCACCATACAGAGAGACGCCTCGGGCAGGTGAGGGGCGTGTGGAGGGAGCTTCCATGTCCTGCTGCTGGACCGTCCTCCCAGCCCTCAGCAACTGGAGGCCCCCAAGGCTGGTCAGAGTGACGCAAACGCCGACTGAAACTCCCGCCTAAGAACCCCCGTTTATAGTACATGTGTTCTATTGGTTCTGTTCCCCTGGAGAAGCGGACTGCTACAACCCCAGCTTAGTGACCTGAACTTCAATGCCCGCCAGGAGGGAACGGGTCTGGTAAAGTCCCCCGTGACCACCCAGCAGGACGGGGAGCCCCAATCTGCAGTCCCCCTGGAACGAGCCTGTTGCAATAGAGGATGGAGCAGATTCCTGTAAAAAATGAGAACTCAGAAAGTGGGGCATGTTTACAAGCCCACAGGATGGATTTGTGGTGTCTGCTGTGGGCATTGTGGACAGAGCTGCCACAGGACCGTCACCAGAGGGAATACTGGTGGATCCCAAGCAAGACCCCAGAGAACCCCAGGTGCCGTGCCTCAGGGAGGCAGCAGCTGGGCTGGGTGCTCACTGAACGAGGACCGAGGTCCTTTTGATGCCCAGTTGCCTGGGGAGTGAAATGGGCCGTGCCCTTCACGGTGTCGGTCAAACCTCGCCTTATTTACTAGCAGCCCTGACAGAGGAGGCTTGGGTTGACCAGAGAGCGTCGTTCAGCACTTTAGTGGATACGTGTAAATCAAACAAATGAAGTTTTATTCTGATTGAAAGGCCCAACTTTACCTTCTTAGCTGACTCTGTGTTCCTGGGCATATGTGACTCTGGGACCCTGGGCCAGCCATGTGGGTGGTACAGTGACACGTGGCACATGGGTCGCTGCTCACAGTCCTCCACCAATGTGCTGAGTGGAGGTTATGAAAACTCAGCTGCAATGAAACCTCATTCACCTGACCTCCACGGTCTCCAGGTGGGAGAGGCAGGGTGCACGGATAAGCAGCCCCCGCATGCTCTCAGCAGCAGCCCAGCGCGCGTCTACATAGGCACGGCCTGCCCCCACAGATGGTCCTGGGTAAGTGACTTCTTGGGGAAGGGCATGTGCAGAGTTGCTTCCTTCCTTTTGCTGTAAGCCGTAGCTCTCCCAGTGTGTGACAAGGCTTTGATGGAACACTGCAAACTAAAAATGGCAGATGCAAATACGTGCATCCAATTGGATCTTCATCTCACTGCCTTCAGACTTCTATAATCAAAGGATTGGACACCTCCCAGGCTCCAAACCCACTGGTGACTAATCCATGTCCCTACCCTAGAAATCCGCCTCATGGGAGTGGAAAGAAAGAAGCGCCCCTCCCCTGTGCTGCAGACCCCCGCCCCCGCACTGCCTCACATCCTGTGACTCACAGGACTTGGGCTCCCGGGCACAGAGAACCCCACAGGGGGCGCGTGTGGCCCGTGCCAGGTGTTCTTCCACACCTCCTTAAAACATGCCCGGGCAAGCCGTGGGGGATGGCGTTTTCTCGTCTCTCCCCCTGAGTCTTCTGTGGTCAGAGACTCCACAGATCCCCGACCTGAGCCGCTCTGCAGAGTAGCCATCTCCGCACCAACCTCCGAGCCTCAGGCTTGGAGATTGGCACAGCGCCGGCAGCCCTGCCTGCCGGAGGGAGGTTGCTCCCCTGCTTCCCACTCTCGCCAGCGTCTGGGAAGCGGCTGGCTCCCTTGCCAGATTCACTGGGAGGGTTCGACGCCTTCGGACCAAACTGAAGCCGAGCTCCCTGTTACCAGAGGGGGTGGGTAGAGCCCCTCCGCTCTCAAGGCCCCAGAGTGTGTATCTTTACATGAATTAAATCATTACATTCTCTTCTCTCTTTTTCTCTTTCTATTTAAATATTTTCCCATTAGAATTTAAGCTTTCTGAGAGCAAGGACACTATCTCACTCACCCACCTCCTGGAAGCACCCCTGGCAGATAATAAAGGTTCAGTATGTACGCACCGTGTTGATTGGCTTTTCAAAGTTGATTATTGAGATGTTCTGAGCTCAGAAATGCAATACGACTTCTCTGTTGCCTCTCCTTGCCTTGAATCACCCTGCCCTCCCTCCCTCCCTCTCTGACGGTGAAATGACAGTGCTTTTGATGGTCCCAGACCTGGTGCGACACACTCTACTTTGAACCCACTTCAACCTGATGACAGTGGCATTATTATGATCTGCATCTTTATAAGAAGACAATGAACCCAAGATTTTGAGATGAGGTGATTTTTCCAGCTCTCCTGACTGTAAGTGGATGAGCAGGGATTTGAACCAGGTGCCGTTGGCTGCCCGGTCTGTACCTGTGATCAGGTGTCCGTCGGTGGTGAGATCTACCACCCCAGGTGATGATCTTAGAGACTCACCATTTCATTAAAATTCCAGCTGGAATGAAAGCAGGACTGGCACATCAAGGTCCGGGAACTTGACACATAATGACAAAGAAACCCACCGGAGTGAGCAGCTCACAGCGGACCACGCCCATCATCGCGCACAGAGACTACACTCTTGTGCACAGGACCGTGGCTGAGGCTCCATGGGAAGCGCTACCCCAGGAGCACTCACTAGGGGGATCAGCAAAGCTGGGTCGCTGGGTGGTTTCATCCTCCACGTCACTGTCCTCCCCGGATTGCACAGAGGAGGGGTAGATGTGCCTGCCCCCCCCCACTCCAATCTCTGAACTTAGTAGGAGGGTCTCTTAGTTCAACTTAGACAAAGACGACTTTGTAAAAGTGAATTTTATCATGGTGACCACACACACACAGATACCAAAGTTCTTCACCCAAATCTCTAAAGACGGGCAGCATCTGGCCATAGTTTGCCCAGGCTGAGGACAAACATCAGGCACTTAGACCAAAACTCTCTTTTTCAGACTTGACTTTGTTGAAGGAGTGACAGGCCCTCGGCAGGGAGATTTCTTGGCTTGATTCATTTTTACTCTGCGAGCTGCCTGAGGGTCACATTCTAATCGTTCTTTCCCTGTGTGTATTCTTTTTAAAAAAATTAATTTGTTTTAATTAGTTATACATGACAGTACCATGCATTTATGCACTTTGATATATCATACGTAGATGGGATACAGTTTCTCGTTTTTCTGAGTGTACATGCTGTAGAGTCACATCAGTCAGGCAGTCACATATGGATAAAAGGTAACAATGTCTGCTTCGTTCCACTCTCCCTC
Organism: Ictidomys tridecemlineatus; assembly: GCF_052094955.1. Classification (NCBI taxonomy): domain Eukaryota; kingdom Metazoa; phylum Chordata; class Mammalia; order Rodentia; family Sciuridae; genus Ictidomys; species Ictidomys tridecemlineatus. The sequence continues at coordinate 193,320,859 of NC_135483.1, read as the reverse complement.
CTACCCCCATATCTCCTCCCCGTCCTTCTCTCTCCTCTACCTAATCTACAGCAGCTATTCTTCCCCAGGGCACCCACCATTTATTGTGAATTAGCATCCACATATCAGAGAAAACATTAGCCTTTTGGTTTGGGGGATTGGCTTATTTTGCTTAGGACAATATTCTCCAACTCCAACCATTTACCAGCAAATACCATAATTTCATTCTTCTTTAAAGATGAGTAATATTCCATTGAATAGATATACCACATTTTTTTTAATCCATTCATCTACTGAAGGGTGTCTAGGCTAGTTCCATAGTTTAGCTATTGTGAATTGAGCTACTATAAACATTGATGTGGCCACATCACTGTAGTGTGCTGATTTTAAGTCCTTTGGGTAAAATCTTTACCACATGCACCTCAGATACAGCATTAATCTCTAGGATATACAAAGAACAAAAAAACTTAACACAAAAAACAAAACAAAACAAAACAATAAATGGGCCAGGAACTGAGCAGACACTTCACAGAAGAAGAAATATAATAGATCAACAAATATATGAAAGGATGTTCAACATCTCTAGTAGTTAGAGAAATGCAAATCAAAACTACTCTAAGATTTCATCTCATTCCGGTCAGAATGGCAGTCATCAAGAATACAGGCAACAATAAGTGTTGGCGAGGATGTGGGGAAATAGGCACACTCATCCATTGCTGGTGGGACTGCAAATTGGTGCAACCACTAAGGAAAGCAGTGAAGCAGTGTGGAGATTCCTCAGAAAACTGGGATTGGAACCACCATTGACCCAGCTCTCCTGATCCCTTGGTTCCAAATAGAACCAAAATCCTGGTTCAGCTCCAAACAAAACAAATTTAACACAACGATAAATTGCTGAGGCCCTGGAACCCCACACAGGGGTGGCGCTTGCTCCTGATGGATTGGCATCCCAGCCGAGAGCTAGGCACACATAGTGTGTGTGTGTGTATGTGTGTGCGTGCGTGTGTATGCGTGTGTACGTGTGTGTGCCTGTATGTATGTGTGCGTATGTTTGTACATGTGTGCGTGTATGTGTGTGTGTGCGTGTGTGAGTATGTGTGTGTGCGTGTGTGTGCATTTGTATGCATGTGTACGTGTGTGTGCGTGTATGTGTGTGTACGTGTGTGAGTATGTATGTGTGCACGTGTGTGAGTATGTGTGTGTGCGCGCATGTGTGCGTGTGTGTGCATGTGTGTGTGTGCATGTATATGCGTGTGTGTGTGCATGTGCATGTGTGTGCGTGTGTGTGAGTATGTGTGTGTGTGAGTATGTGTGTGTGGTGGGCATGAGCCCACCCTGGAGCCCCAGCAGCTCCCCTTCTAGGGAACCCACCTGGAGACCAGGTTGAGAGGAAGCCCTGGCACCCCCTGGACTTGGCCCTGGACTTGGCCCTGGACTTGGCCCTCATCTTCCTCTCCAAGGCCAACCCAAGACCCAGGATCCCGAGTCTCAAGCTGGTAACCCGTGGCCAGTGCTAGGTTGATAACTCAAATGCAATGCCCAGTTGCATTTGTATTTCAGGTAAATAACCAAAAAATTTAAGTATGTCCCAAATGTCCCACAGGACATACTTATACTAAAAGTTTCATGTTTATGTGAGATTCACATTTTCTTGGGGCATTCTGTACCTGTTTGTTTTTCCTAAGCACCCCTCACCTGCGTGACTGTTAGGCCTGCTGCTCCAGTCTCAGCACTGTCCTTTATACGGCTGCTTATTTTCTAGCCCTGACTCCACCATTATAGGCTACAGGACCTTGGACAACTCATTGAACCTCACTGGGCCTCAGTGTTCTCATCTGTAAGACGGGGATATGCTTTCATCTGCCTTCTGTTGCTATAAGGAAACTCCTGACACTGAGTAATTTATTAAGAATAGAAGTTATTTAAGTTATGTTTCCGAAGTTAAGTCTTCATGTCAAACGCCGGCACCTGCTCAGGCCTTGGACATCTGCAGGGTCCTGAGGCAGCACAGGGTCTCACATTACTACACAGACCAAGCTCTCTCCAGCTCATCTCCCTTCTTATGAAGCCACTAAGGTCATCGTGGGGGCCCCAGGTCAAGATCTCATCTGATCCTTGTCACCTCCCTAAGGCCCCACTAATGCCATTAAGGTATGACTTGGGAGTTTCCAGCACAAAACTCTAGGGGACAAGCTCAAACCAAGCAGGATTATCACAACGCCCTTGGACAAAGGTTCTGATTCACAGACCAGCAGCGGGTCAGCGGGGCTACGGGTCATTGCCGTGAAGAATGAGAACGGACTCGTCCTGCAGGACCAAGAGGGCCTGACTGTCCCCCGGCCTCTTCCCGGTGCGGATGCGTCTCCGAGGGCCTGCCAAGGTAACGAAGCTACGGGGGTCTCGGCTGGGCTTCTTATTTTATTTTATTTTGAGCACACAAAAGATGGAATTCACGTGTTACGATATAAACAGATAAAAATCTTCCGACGAGTTGGCAGGATGGCACCCCAAACATGAAACGCTAATGGGAACACAGCAGGTGTGTGTGCGCCACGTCACTCCCCGCTCCTGGTCCTGCTGGCTACTTGGCAGCCGCCCTGGGAATCGCGAAATGACTGACACATCCATTTTCACGGCTTTGCCTGCCAAGACGAAGACTCGACTGGAACAATTGGATTTTCTCTCTGCAGGGCAGGGCTGCCCAGGGTTTGGAAGGACCCGAAAGCAGGGTCCGGTGGAGGGCCTCGTGCTTATGCACCCCGGCCCCCTCTCTTCTCTGTTCCGAGCATCCCTCGGGGGTGCAAACTCACTTCAGGTCTGGACGCACCATGTCTGCAAATTCTGCCGCCTGTCTGTCTCCCCTTCCCCTACACAGACGGCGTTGGAAAGCCTTCAGTGAGCGTGAAAGGCAAATGGGTGCTGGAGCCAGGGCTGCCACTCCCCAGCAATGCAGACGGAGAAGGAGCAGGCACCCATGAGCCCCATGATCTCTCCATCCAGCCTCTACCAGGCTTGAAGAATGGCCAGGCGGGCAACGTGGGGAGAGCCAGGCCAGCTCCCTGCCCTGGGGGGGGCAGTCTAGCTGGTCAGAGAGAAATCAAGGAAAGAGCCGAGTGAGGTGGCAGGGAAGCTCAGTTTCCTGGGGGTCTCCTATCAGGAGCAGGGGCTGGAAGTGAAGCCACAGAGAAGCCCCCCGCTCCTGGGGCCGAGCTCAGTTCTCCCCAATGAGCTCCTGAAACTGAGGCTCTGTATTCAACATCTGGGCTCCCCATTCCACATCGCCATTCCTTGTTCATATTTTAGTATTTGAGAGATTTTACAATAATAACTTAGTGAGTGTTCGTTTTGCTTGGATCTGGTTAAGAGCATGAATCAGACAGTCTCCCTGATTTTTTTTTCCCTGAAGAAGAGTTATTTCAGAGGAAAGCAAGGCCTCTGGGTCCTCAGCCTATGTCTCTCTCTAATGGGTTAGAGCTGAAGGATCCCGGGCCTGGTGTCCAGTCCTCCTCACTGTGAGAGCAGCCGTCTGCTTGGCTGGCACCAAGTGACCCTCCCCGAGGGGCTGCAGTTCTGCCAAGAGCGCTCAGCAGAGGACCTGGGACCACGGGTCTCTCCAGCTCCAGGAGAGGAGGAGAGGTGGGGAGCGCCAGCCAGGGCTGGGAGAGGGTCAGAGCACACTCTAGCGGGGGACCAGAGCTGCCCCCACCAGGTGAGTGGAGCCGGGTCCTGGGTGGGGCTGAAGTGCGTCCCATCCTGGGCCTGCAGCAGGCGGCCTCCGTCTCTCTGGGATAACCTCAGGTCATTTCCGGGGTCTTCCCAGGATCCGTGGTTTTCTCTTTCTTCATTGGTTGCTGATCCTGGGGTCCCCTCTGTTACCCGAGATGGGGCTGGAGTGGAGGTGAGTCTGCTCGTCAGCCCAATTAGGACCACTTTGCCCAGTTGAATGAGTGTCCCCGTTCTGGAGTGGGGAGAACTTCCAGGGATCAGGGCGGTCACCCAGTTACTTGAGAGAGCACACGAGCTGATGTGGTGATTTGGAATCCTTTTCCCCTTCATTTCCTCCTCTTTACAGAATATGAAATTTAACTGCATTGTGCATAACTCAGAATGTACCGTCCATTTTAAAGTCACACGGAGGCCCGTCACCACCTGGGGCTGCCCACTGCAGATCTGGACGCTGGGTCTTCTCAGTCTCCATCCACCTCCATCTCTATCAACAGCTGGATCACGCGGTACATGCTGCTCCGTGACTCTGGGCTCATACGCGACAAGGAGTTCCTCTGGGGGTGGTTTAATCACATCTGCCACAACGTTCTTGGCTACAGGCCAACTCTGCTCGGTCTGAGACGGGAAGACGGGTTCTTGAGGGCTTTGAGGCAGAGGCCGGGAGGACTCACAGAGAAGGCCAGTAGGCCACAGCCCGACGCCCTTTGACACGCCGCGTGCGCCTGTTGGCGTCTCGAGGCCTCCGACCTCACAGAGGCATCAGGGTCCCACTCCTACGTCCTTGTGGGGACCCTTCACCCGCAGCATGGCCAGGACAGGGACCAGGCCCGCAGCCAGGCCTGGGGTAACGGTGCGCTGGGTCCCCCTTTCGCTGGTCTGTTGAGAGGTTGGGGACTCGTCATCGACACCTGCTGCTTTGGCACGTGCTGAAACCGTTGGTTAAAGTCGGCCCGGACTCTGACCCAGCGGTGGCGAGCTTTTCCGTTAACTCTCTCCCTGCCTCAGGTTCACTGTTGATGTGACCCAGCCTCAGGGGACACCACGTCTGGGTGGGAGCCCGGGCAGCCTCTCGGGGCAAAGCCAGGCTCCCGCTGTCCTCCTGCTGTCCTCCTGCTGTCCTCCTGCTGTCCTGGCCGGCTTTCTGCATCAGACCAAGGGACGTGAAAGATGGGAGCTGGCAGAACGGGGGCCGAGGGTGCCGATCTGAAGTGAAGGACAAAGTCACAACAGGCTTGGGAGCCTCCAGAGCCAGCCAGCCCGGGGCTGCGGCCCGAGTCCCTTCCCTCGCTGTTGTCATGGATGTCGCTCATTGTTGAGAGCCTTCGCCTGCCAGGGCGCAGCCCTGCTCCCTAAATAGCCGCGGGATGAGCTGCGACTGAAGGCGGGCGTGCTGAGTGAAGTGCTGTCATGTGGTGTCACGTTCTGACATCCCAAGCCGCTCTTGCCTCTAATCAGGCTGACAGCAAGAACCAAGACCTCAGGGGACAGCCACGTGGGGCTTCTGGACAGGGCACAGTGTGGCCCCGGGAGCTCTTGTCCTGCCAAGTCAGAGTCCTGCAAAAGCCGAGGTCAAATCTGCTCTGCAGTGGTCGCTGTCACGTAGGATGCGCCGTGTACGCTGGGGCCTGCTGTATACACAGAGAACCCTGCAAGCGGCTCGAGCCCCGTCCCCGTGCACAGCAGGGGAACACGGGGTTCACCGCCCAGGGAAGGAGGAGTCCTTCAGAGGAGGTTCATCAGGGGTGACCTTGCTGACTCCACAGTCAGGAGACTCCACACACTGGACCTGGCGGGGAGCACGGCTGCAGTGTGGCTCGGGCAGCGGGTTCTGAATGCCCAGTGTGTCCTCACAGAGCCTCACGTGTGTCGTGAAATAGCCCATTTTTCCTACCCAAGACCAGCCTAGAAAGTTCCCATTAAACAGGGAATTCTGAAAAGAAACGAAGAAGGGGAAATAGTCCACCCCCAATGCCTTTTTGCTTCTTATTTCATAGTAGAAAATGGGAGGAAATACACAGAGAAGACATAGAGAGCTAGTGAATATGTCCCGACGGTGACCATGAGCCCCACGTTCTCCAGGAAGTGTAACACGGTGGCTGTCACTCTGAAACTCTAGCTCAGATCCTGAACAACGGGCTTAATACTACCACACGGCGTTCTCTTTAGCCATGCCGAATACCCTGAAAACGCAATTCTTAAAGACTCTTCTACCTTGCTGCGGCACTGAAGCGTCTGATTGGCTTACACATTGTAAAGCGTTTGTTTTAAATCACTTGGTATCTCAACAGTCTGTCGTGAACATATTCACGCATAAACCATCTACCACGAGCTGTTCCCTTAGGAAGAGGCTCAAGAAGAGTGCGTACTGCGAAGTATTCTGAGATCCTTCATCTGTGTTTCCACCAGAGTGTGGATTTCTTGCCAGCCGTCCCTCCACTGTGGTGAAACACTGTGACGGCTCCAGAGTCCTCAGGGGGACTGTCTACTTTTATATTCCGGTTTTGTTATTTTCTCATTGTTGGCTTGTGCCTTTCAGCCCCATGGTCACAAGGTGGCTGCTGTGTCTCCCTTGACATGGTACTTACATTCCAGGAGCACAACAGGACAGGACCGAGGGCACTGGAGTCTGCCTCATAGAAGGGGCCTCTGATAATATCAGCCTCATGTGCACTTGTGCTGCGTTCAAACCACTAACGTACATTTTCCCAAACCAGTTTGATTGAAAAAAAAAAAAAAAGTTTTGTGGAAGTTCTGAACAATCAGTCTAATGACATGGGCCATGATTGGCAGAGAGGAGTCAGCTGTGAGCAAGTCGAAGGCCAAGACTCTGAGAAACGTGAAAACACAGGAAACAGAGACAGGTGTGAACGCTGGCCACAGCCGGGCAGCAGCGGCCAGTGCCCGCTCAGGGCCCCTCCTGGCTGCCTCTGCCCCTCACCCAGAACTTTTATTCTCAGGTGAGTCCACGTCTCCAGAACCCCCTCTCCGGTCATTTCCTCCAGATCAACAGCTGTGAAAACACGTGTTCGGTCTCCTAGACATCTGCCAGGGCGCTGGGCATCTGGTCCGAGTATGGCCTGGCAGAGGTCTTAAGCTGCGTTTTAATAGAAACTGAAGCCGTTTGTGTTCCAGCCCTCCTTGCCCTGCGCTGGCCTCCTCTCCCAGGACAGGGACTGCTGGCACATGGTGACGAGCATCAGGGTGGGTGATTGGGTCAGGACCCTCTTCCTCCTACCAGGCCCACTGAAGTCCGACTGCACATGTTCACCCTCTCTCTCTCAGCTGAATAGATTCAGCCTCTGCCTGGCCTCTGCCTGGGCTCTGCCTGGTGATCTGCATGGATCACTCCAAGCAAGTCACTCAGCACACCCTTCAAGGTCTGGATTTCATCAAGGGTAAAAGACAACACTTCAGTGTCCTATGGATGGCCCTGATCAATGGCATTTATCGTGGAAATTGTGGAATCCTGGAGAGTCGGGCTTCAGGGGAACACACTGGGGAGCAGAGGTGGGTCCCCCGCACCCCTCAGAAGCCCGTGGCCCAGCTGAGTCAGACCTCGGTTCCCGTAGAGAATGAGGATTTGATTTCACAGGTACAGCGTCCTAGACTTTACCCATCAAGAAGCTCACCCTTTATTTTAAGTACAACAAAGCCATTAAGCTTATTAAAATTTCTTATCTCTATTGTTGATGATGTTCATTCTTCAGAGCTAAAAAAAAAAAAAAAAAAAAAAAAAAATCAAGCCGGGCAGTGTGAACAGAAACCGCAGTCGGCTATTCTGTTTCTGGTAATATTGTCAGAATCGGAGGTTAGATTTAAACGCGCACTGGGCAGACCCCTCTCCTCTTGGCTGAAGTGACTCTAATGAAGTCTTGAGTTCCTATTGCGTGGTTAGGTAATGTTAACTCCAACACAGTTTTTAAAAAATCATCCCTTGGAGCTTGGGAGGCGCTCCACGGGGTGCTGGCTTCATTCCGCAAAGCTGTTGTAACAAAGTCCTTGGTGAGTCACCCCCTCAGACAGCCTCAGGGACCAAGAATGCTTCAGTGTGCATTGTCTCGCACACCAATGGCATGTTCCCCTTGTCTCAGTCCCATCCTGAAGGTGTGGCTTTCTCAGGAAAACAGTAATTCCCTCTTCACGCCCCGAGCACTGCTCCAGGGCATCCTGGGCAGGGCATCCAGCACAGTCCTGGGAAACGTCCAACAAGCCCTGAGCTCTGGGAGACCTGCCGCAGACCCGGGTCTTCTGTCCCCCACTTCTCCTCAGCCCTCATTCCCCAGGTGGTGAGAAGGCTCTCGGGAGGCAGGAGGGAGTGGGGAAGGCCAGGGTTGGTAGTGACCAGGGCTCCCTGCAGAAGCAGATCTCTGCTGACAAGAGCATCCGCAGGGACATCTTAGATGACAGGCAGGTGACTGTTGCTGTGGTTCTGATGTAGCTTGTTCCCTGAGAAACTCATGCTGAAATTTAATCCCCTCCATGAGATATGAAGAGGTGGGAGCTCTGGAGATGTGGCTCAGGGGTAGAATGCACACTTTGCACGCACGACACACCTGGGTTCCACACCCAGGACCAGTGAACACTTGTACCCACAAGTGCAAGCACACACACACACACACACACACACAAGGCAGGGTGGTGGGGCTCTGCCCTCACGAGTGAACCAATGGATTAGGGAATTGATGGCGGAATGGGTCCTCCTGAGCGTGGGTCAGCTGTGGAGGTCACTGAGCTGGAAGGTTCCCGTGCACCCTGTCTCCCAGAGCTGCTCAGACTCTGCCAGAGCCAGGACCAGCACCAGAGCTGCCCCAGAACCTTGGTCCGAAGTGTGAGCCACAGTGCACCTGCTTTTAAAAGTAACTCCCCCAGTCTGCAATGTTGGGCCATAACTACAGAAAATGGACGATGCCAAGCAGGGATCCCAAATCACAAACACATGAAGGAACCATCCCGTGAGTGAGGAGCCACAGAAACAAGAGACAGCAGAAGTAGTCCCTCAGCCGGGTGCCTGGGAACTGTCATTTCCACACACAGGAAATGACAGTTCTACATGATGACGCAAAAGAATAGGAATGGCCAGAAACAAAGGTGTGTGGGGGGGGTGGGGAGTGTGGCTTTTGGGCACAAAGTTCCAGTTATAAGATGAGGAGATTCTGGAGGTCTGACGTGCAGCTCAGCAATGATCAATGATCGTAATCAAGTACCACCTCCTTGAAATTCGCTGAGAGCCAGGCCTCGCCACACAGAGAACACTGTACACAGTGACAGACACGTTAATTGTGGCCATCACTTCGCCATGGACCTGTGTAGCAGGGCAACAGAGGGCACACCTCAACGTGTACTAAATAACAACACTAATTGAAAAGCAATCTGAAACAAGAAATAATCAAGATTTTCAGAAATTAAAAAATAATCAGGGTAAATTCTACAAGTGGAAATTATCATTAATAAAATGGAAAAATTTGACAGATGGGTTACAAGTACATTAAATATAATTAAAAAAAAGAACTGAAAAGCATATTTGAAGAAATTAGCTAATATTCAGCACAGAGAAATGAGAAGAGAGAAAAATATGAAAGGGAAGTAAAATACAAAGCAGGAAGCTTAAAAGATGAACATGTATCCTTCTAATCAGATCCCGAGCATGGAAAGAATGGAAAAGGAGAAACAATGGCAGAGATACAGGCTCAGAACTTTCTAGAACAAATGAGAACATGACTCCTCTGTTATAGAAAAATATAACGAACCAAAGGCTGGTTCATAAAAAGAACGTCACGCCATGTTACATTACCATGAATTTATAGAAATCCCAATGAGAAAGAAAAGGTCTTAAAAACATCCAAAGAAAAGGCATAGATTACACACAAATAAAAATCATGCTTGCAGCAGACTAGCTGCTGTGGAAGCCAGAGAGAGTAAGCAACTACTTGAAAGGGCTGGCTTAGCACTGCCAGCCCAGAAAACCAGAAGCAATGAAATATTGAGGATGATTTTATGAACACCGAGAGGCTGTCCTAAAGGACTTGGAAGTGTGTTCCTGGGTAGAGGAGATGATTTCAGAAAGAAGTTCTGAGGTTAAGGACACAGAATAGAACAGTTTCCAAATAAGTGGGTACATTTTTAGAATTCTATGTAAAATAATAATAATGATGATCTGATAATAATAAGTTAAAGAACCAAATGCCAGAAAGCGCTGGTAGGTGACTGAGGGTGATTAGGGTTCAGGAGTGACCCAGGTGGTGATCAGAATTAGAGATGAGGCTTGGGGAGCCTGAATTCATATTGGAATCACTAAAAGTGAGCAGGAGAAAAAGGAAACTACCCAGTACAGAGTGACAGTTCAAAACAAGAAGGAAAAAATTGCATGATAATAAGTAGGAAACAACAACCAGTCAAGTCATTTCCACAGAAGGAAAAAATAGAGAATGCACAGAATGAGCAGAGGGAAAAGCGACCCTGACGGGTCATTATTGCAACAAACCAAAGAGAGGGAGGCTTCCCTTCAAAGGGGAACGAATCCACTATGTCCTGTTTAAATGAGGCACACCTAAAACGCAAGAATACTGGGAGGTTTGATACGAAGATAAAAATGATAATAAGGAACACAAAGGGTGCCAGACATATACCAAGAAAGCCGAGGAAGCTATGAAAAATCAGACAAGATGAGTTATGACGAGGGATCGGGCCAGTCACCCCACATTGCTGTAGAGATTCCAAATCTGCATGATCTTAGTTTCAAACTATGTGGAGCACAAACTGATAGAACCACAGGGCGAAGCTGACGTGTTTTCACCAGGGGGCGCGTCCCAGCCTCTCAGTTATCGCTCCGTCAAGTCGATGAACACATCAGCTTAGGTAAAACTAAGCTTTTGTCCAAAGCTAGTTAAGGGACTTCATTTACTAGATCTTGAGGTACACGCATTCAACGATGGGAAAATGCACCTTCTTCTTACACACAAATAGAATATTCATAAAGACTGAACATAGAGAAAAATCTCCAAACTTAAAAAAATCCCCACATCTTACAGGTCATGCTCTTTGGCAACAATGCAAATTAGTTAGAAATTAATTTCAGCAATATGCTTCCTCCCGATCAGTCCCACGTAGTAGTCCATAGACAATGTGCTCAGAGGCTAACGGTGATGGGAAGCCCGGAGGTCAGCGGAGCTAAACAACAAGTTGCGGGGGCAGAGGAGGAAAAGGAAGCGCTCGTTCCTGGAGGAGCCCAGAGCCCTCACCTGCTGACGTGGATCACGAACCCACGAGTGAAGGAGTCCTGTGGTTTTCGTGGCTTTGTTTTGCCACGTGGCCCCTGTCCTGGAATCGGCATGCTGTGGAGCACACTGTGGGAAGCTGCTCCACCCCAACCCTGCTGTTCCTATGAACTCCTGGCTCCCCAGCCGCTGCAGGTTTCAAGAAATCCAGCCGCAAAGGTCCTGATGCGCCCCAGGAGGGAATCCTACACCGCACTGCAGTGGACAGGGAGGGGCAGGCGGGGGAGACAGGAGCACTTGTGGTTTTAAGTTATCCTCGTGGTTCAGAAAACACAAGCTGCTCTTAATCCTTGCTACAAAATTCCTTAAAGTGACTTTCCAGCTTCTCAGAACCCCCGTGGCCCTCCTGGGGGGACCCTTGTCCCAAGCCCTCACTTCTAGGTACTTGGGAGACCTGAGTTAGTTTTCAGATCTGAGGCTTGTTCCCTCTGTGGCTGCAGAGCTAGCCCAGAGCCGGACCCAGTCCTGCCCTCTCCCGAGTCCTTCTCCCTCGGGCACCGAAACAGTCGTTGGGGGCTCACTGCACCCTGTCATGAGCACCCAGAACAGACTGGAGAGACGGAAGGGGAGAAGGCCCTTCTGAGGCTGGGGAAGCTCTGAGGAGTGGGTTTCTGCAGGAATCTTTTATATTTTAAGATATGAAATTAGCTCCCCAACTTTCAGCTCACCTGACAGCACTTTATACACCTGAGAAAACACACGCTGGCCCAGTGTGGTGGCTTCAAACAGGGGTCCGAGAGTTCTCGACACACCTCCCTTTGAGAGAGAGGGCTTGATCCTCCTGCCCTTGACTGTGGGGGGGGGGTCTGGTAACTCCCCTCTGGAGAGCAGAGGACAGCAAAGGCATGGGACGGGTTCTGAGGTGAGGTGTCAAGATGGAGCATGGCTTCCATCTTTCCATCTTGGATGTTCTCTCTCTCTCTCTCTCTCTCTCTCTCTCTCTCTCTCTCTCTCTCTCTCTCTCTCTCTCCCTCTCTCTCTCTCTCTCTCTCTCTCTACCACCCTAGGAAAAGCCATCACGGGAGCAGATCATATGGAGAGGTCCGTGTGGCAAGGGCTTGAATCCTCCTGCTGCCCCCTCTCGAGTGAGCTTGGACATGGAACTCCAGTCCGAGTCGGATCTTCAGAACAAGAGCTTGCCTCACGGGAGGCCCTGAGCCACAACCAGCTGAGCTGATCCTCAATCCCTGACCCTCAGAACCTGTGTGAGCTACTAAGTGCTCGTTATTTCACGGGGGTAATTTGTTATGTAAATTCAATAACTAATGCACTCCATTAATCAAGACTGTTTGGGGATCAGGGAAGCCACTTCAGGATGGCTTCAGGGAATCATGTTCTGCCCCATGTGCTTGGGCGGGACTGGACTGAAGGCTGACCTGCTGCAGGAGGGGGGAGAGCAGAGCTCTGCTCTGGACTGGGGGTTGCCTGGACAATCTGACTCCTGTTGTGGAACATGCTGGGATCCATCCACACCGTGGGGCCCACCGCCCCTAAAGGAAGAATGGAGAGACTCTCCGACACTCACGGGGACTGCGTCCTGGAGAGACTCTCCGACACTCACGGGGACTGCGTCCTGGAATGTATTGTTAAGTGAATCAGCAAAGTGCAGGAGAGTCTCTATAGTATCCTATTTTTTTTGTTTAAAACAGGAGATTTGAGAAATACTTGTCTTTGTATATTCTCATTAGCACAAAAAGAATTCAGGAAGGACCAACTAGGGACTGGTGAGTCTGGGTGCACACGGGGGTGGGTTGGAACTGGGTATGAAGGAGGGGGATGGGAAGGGGCCTGGAGGGACAGGGTGGAGTGTCACTTCTTCCTGAGTTCAGCTTTCTCTCATTTTGACGTTTAGAATCATGTTGTTTTTCTTACACTAGAAATAAGTAAGTAAATAAAATCAGTAAGTTTGCAAATAAGAGAAAATTAAATACAGGTAGAAAAAAAATAAACCTAATTGTATTTCAAATGGAAAGCATAATCCCATTGAATTAGGAAGGAAAGACCTTAGCTCAAGAATTTCCGTCATTCATCCTCAAGCTGGAGAGCAAAATGACTACAAATACATTTTGTTCCCTCATTTATATATATATAGGCATTGGCACAGACTAGCAATTCTGAAACCACTCAACATGTATGCTAAAACTGAGCAAATAAGCAAATAGATTGTGAATAACAAGAGCCATGTGTCTCACAATCAGAGAAGCGAGTAACAAATAGGTAAAGATGGAATCAATCTTGTATTTAGACCTGGGAATCAAGTCTTCATTATAGGTTTTAAAAAATGTGGATGTGCTCTCACACACGCACACACACACACACACACACACACACACACACACACACAGACACACACACACACAAATACGTATAAATATTTTAGTTCCACCCACTGAAGCCTGAAGCAGTGGCGTCCCAGCAGCAGTGAGCACCCTCCAGCCTAGGTGCTGGCTTCCAGTAACATTGTCCACTGGAAGGAACCAGAGTTCCTTGGAGAAATGGTTGGTTCCAGGGTTGGGGGTAGAAGAACACATGTGAGCCTGAGATGTCTAAGTGTGCCAGAAGGCAAGGAGGTGCTGAAGACTGGTGAGGATGGTCAAAGGGCACAGCAGAGGTCAGGGCCCCTGCTCTCCAGGTCTGAGAAAACATGAGCATCAGGTACTGGTTATGACTCCTAGCAGTCGGAATAGGAGTCCAAACAGACAGAGCGAACCCATTCCCAGGGGAAGGAGAAAGCGGTTGCTTAGAACAGAACTTGGGCTAATAAATTTGGAAGAGATGATGGAATTAGAAAATCACTATTTAGCAAACCCCAGGGCAGCAATGTTTCAGGTCTGAATCATCAGTGGTTGCCAGAACTTGTTGTGACAGTGTGAGGAGGACAGGATGTGTACAGGGTCTCAGGTCTCTCTCCACAACGCACTATTCATTCCAAAGTGAAAATTTATGACTTTATAGTGGAGAAACCTGGCAGGAACCAGCTAAACTAAATGATCATGATTCAACTTTGGGGGTGGGGGAGAGGCAGAGAGAGAATGATCAATAAAACCAAACGTAATGAGCATATGCAGTAACTATTTGTACTCATTTTGCAATCGTTCTGTCTTTAGTTTTTAAAAATTCAAAATAAAAGATACTTAAGAACCTGTCTGATGAGCACTATGCATTTTGGGGAAGTCACTTTCTGCCCACACAGGGCAGAAAGGGCCGGCTACTCAGCAGGAGGAAGGGTGAGCACTTACCTTAGCGTCTGGGAAAATGAGTGCCTCTCATCTTCCCCTCTTCCTGTCTCCTGAGAACGCCACTCAGAGCTTCCTGATTGGGAACAGGAAGTGCCACCAAAGCACCCTGATTGTTTTCTCGCTTCCCCTGGGAACAGAGAAAACCCAGGTGACAGAGGGACGATGCCCGCAGCTTAGCGGTCAGCTGGAAGTACGGGGAGGGAGGGGCGACTCTACAGAGGTGGCAGCTGGGGACTGGGGCCCCAGGGGCTCCTTCAAAGCCTGCTGTCGGTGGACGCCACCCAGATGTGGGTTGAAGCGGCCAGTGGTGCAGAAACAGAGCCGCACTGAGCCAGGGAAGGGGCTGCCATCAAGGACGGGCTGCACCGGTGGTCTGAAAGTCCACGCTGGGAGGCCTCGATTTCTCTTGGCCACAGAGATGAAAGGTCACTTTGGATGTTCTGACCACAATTAAAAAACTAAAGCCCGAGACACACCAACTTGTTTTGTTTTGTTTTAGGGGCACACTGCCACTGAGTTTCCTCCCCAGTCCTTTTTATTTTGAGACAGGGTCTTGCTAAGTGACTCAGGCTGTCCTTGAATTTACCATCCTCCTGCCTCAGCCTCCTGGGTAGCTGAGATGACAGGCATGTGCACCACACCCCGCACACCTGCCCTTTCCAGGCTGAGATGCACTAAGACTTCAAGAGTGTAGGGGGAGGAGGCCTTTCTCTCCCACCCCTCCAAGGATTTATTTTGAGATTTAATGGATGAACAAAACCCAAGAGTTAGATGATCAGCCTTAAAATATTTACAGATTAATAACATTGTAATAACTTATTGACCCAGTCTTTCCCCCAAATTTCTATTTTATGAAAGTTAATTCTAATGTGTTAATACCCTACATATGCCTCAGTAAAAATTTCACATGAAAATGGTTTTCTGTTCCTGATATGTGAACTGTTCAAGCTCTGTCAAGTTAACATTGCAACAATATTTTGCTGGGTAACCGAATCGTTGTTTTGAAACTTATTTCAGGAATAGATTTTGCATTAATTAATTGGGTTTCACTAATGACCCAAGCACATAGTGATTCATTGTATCGCATCAGAAGTAAAGAGAAGGAGCAATTTCCTTCACTCTCCCAACACTACTGTTTGGATGCCACACACGTAAATTAGTGAACAGAGAATTGAGTGGTTAATCACCTGAGACCCACACAGTTGTCCGGAGGAAGGCCAGCAGCACAGGAGGAGGATGCTCCCGCAGCTGCTGAGGCTGAGGACTGACACCCATTCAGCCCTTTATGTCTAGACCAGTGCTCAGCATGGTTTGCCTAACATCTCTACAACTGCTCTATGAAGTTGTTATGAGGAACATTTTCATTTTGCAGGGTAGAAAAAGCAGCTCATTAAATTAAATTAACTTGCCCAAGGTCATACAGTGAAGGCTGCAGCCTATATTGACAAACAAAATCTGTCTGGTTCCAAAGGCTTGTGCTTTTAATTTCCACACCAGCAGGAGAATGGGAAGGGAGTTGCATACATCGGGAGGATATTATTAGATGCACTAGATAAAATGTCATAATTAAAATCTGCACATGGAAGCAGTAAAGAGAGGAGTCAGCATCCGTGGGGTAGAAGACCCATCTTGGGCAGTTTTCAGAACGCAGTGACAAGCACAGCAGCCCAAGCCCCGGAGAGCGGGGATCGGGAGCCTAGCGGAGCAGCCATCTAGATGGCAGGGGGCAGCAGCTTGGGATCTCCACAGAGCGCACCCCACCAAAGATTAGGAAAGACGCAAGACAGAAACAAAGTGTTATTACTTATGGGCTCTGGGGCACCCGCACAGGAGGGACGCGTGCCTGCACAGGGGTCAGGGGGTGCAGGCAGGGGAAGAAGAGCAGGGCACTGGTGGGCTCTCACTGTTACTGGGTCCAGGGTACCAAGCAGGTTCCCATGGAGAGATTTGATTGGAGCGTTTAAAGCAAGCAGGCCGAGTTCCCGGAGTTCCCAGTGACGGAGAGGTGGTCACTGTGGTGTCTGCACGGTCCGTGATGGGTGTGGTGGTTAGTAGGGTCAGTGAGCAGGCTGCACCTTGCTGCCCACCACAAGGCAGTCACCAGGACAGAAGGCCAAAACCTGCACCAGCCACGCTGAGCAGCTGGGAGGAGGCGCAGGACCAGGTGTGACTGATCCCTGCTTCTGGCCCAAGGAGGTCTGAATGTCATTCACAGGAAGGGGTGCTGAGGCCATGGAACACTGTAAGAGTCTGCTATATAAGGATAAAAACTCCTGCATTTAAGGAAAGCCTGATTCCTCAGCTTAAGAGAGTCAGTAAGTACAGAGTAACATCACCGAAAAACACAAACCGTGAATGTGTTCAGGGTAAACACTTTTATTTTTAGTGAAATCCAAGTAGATGTACAAATCCTAAGTGTCTGGCTCTGAGGCTGAACACAAACTAGGGAGAAATTGACTCCCAGACTCTAGGAAGTTCCACTGTGCCTCTCTCTATTAATCTCTGCCCCAGAAAAGACCCGGTTCTGCCTGGGCGCGGGCTGCATGCTGGCAGCGCGGTGCACAGTGGACGGCTGGCTCTGGCTCACCCCGTCTTCATGGGGACTGTGCTTCCTCTATTGCTGAGGTGTAGTTTATTGTACACATAAACCACAGTCTGCCATCGCTCCTGCTCATGAAGACCTGGCATGTTTCCAGTTTCTGTCTCTATATAAAATTGCCGTGAGCGTGCTGGGTAAGGTTTCTTCTAGACATACATTTTTATTCCTTTTGTGTACACACCTAGGGCAGGATTTGCTGAGATTAGGACAAGTTCATGTTCCACCTTATGAAAGAACTTCTGGCTTTGCCAGAATGCTGTGTCCCTGGACACTCTCACCAGCGGCACCCCCACACACACCCGGGGCCACTCGCTCAGGTTTGGTCACCCGCTCCCGATTTTGTCACTATTTCCTGTCTGTAGCTTCCCCTTCACTGGGGTGTGAAGTGGCATCTCCCGGTGGTTTCGATGCTCATTTTCTCCGAGTCTTATCATGTCGAATGTCTTCTCATGCACTTATGGAACACTGTCTGTCTTCTTTTATGAAATGTCTTTTGAAGCCATTTGCCCTAGCCAGGGGAGGGATTCTGAAGGCCTGCACTAAGGTAATGGCTACAGTGACACAGAGCTGAGTGTATAGTGAAGAGATATGGAGAGGGTAAAACCTGCAGAATGGCTGCTCACCACAGGCTTCTGGTGTGAGTGGACGATGATAGCAATGGTGGGCTCGTGGGTGGACAGAAGTCCCTGCTCCCAGGCATTCCCACACTGCTGAGGAGATTCAACGAGCTCTTGGGGGAGGCATGCCTCCTTCTACCTGGGCACCCCCAACACCGGCTCCAGCCCCTGGGGTCAGCCACAGTCCACATGTGGTCCTCTGCAAGAATGCACCCAGGGTGAGCACAGCTGCTGCATTAGGCCCTCAGCTGCAGGGACACTGCTGTGCTTCTGGAAGGTCCAGAGAGGGCTCCATGGGAGATCAAGGCAGCAATCTCTAAGGGTCCAAAGTCCGCACAACGTTAGCCTGCAATGCTGCGTGACGTTTATGTCCACTAATGTGTTGACTTTGGTCTGATTTGTAAGAAAAGCACATCACCATCCAGTCCCAGGATAACACTGCCCCAGAACACTGCTTCCTTGGGGCTGCCAGCCAGAAGTCTTCTACTCGAAATGATCAAATAGTCTTGTCTTGGAGGTTCTGCTGTGTGTGTGTGTGTGTGTGTGTGTGTGTGTGTGTGGAGAGAGATAATGACAGACAGACAGATGTTGGCCACATGAATTTCACGAGGACCATCCTTTGAACAGGATGAATCCGCTTCTTAGTTTTCTCAGAACTCTTAGAGCCGTGTAAGTGTTCACGCCTGGTGTAAAACAAGCTTAGTCTCAGGATGACTGTGTTCGTGAAATCAACAGAACCCTTCTCTTTAGAAATGCCGACCCCTTTCCAGGGAAGTCCCTTTGTCTTTATGGGTTTTCCATTTCCCCTTATTCCTCTTTAGTTGAGTGTGTATTTAGACACATGAGTTATTGTATATTTTGGGGGGTAGACTTGTCAATGTATAGATACAAAATGATCTCAGCCAGCTTCATTATATATATTCTTGTTTTAGCTCAGCTATGAATGTGCAAATCATGAATTTTTGGATGGAGCCCATATTAGTTACATAAGATAAATAAGTTTTTATAGAAAGGAACAAATCTGAAGTGAATTTTTAGTAGTATACAAGGGCGGGCAGCGCCATGGGATTTAGACTGGTGCACATACACCATGCTTTTGTGGGTTGTGACCTTGGGTGCTGTTTGTGCCTGTGATAGCTCCTTTCACCTTGCCTTGGGAAGGACGAGGAACATCATAAATTATAGTAAAATACAAAAGTTCCCTGGAAAAAAGCATGAGTAGGACAACGGAACCAAGAGACCCACTCTAAGTATGAGAGGAGTCTTCAGAAGCAGCAGCTGTTGCAGAGGAAGCAGAAGCCGTAAGGAGAGTCATCGTCAGAGATGATGCTTTTTAAGGATAAAGGAAACCACTTTGTAGCATTAAAGAAAGCATGTTCAAGGATGCTTTGGAAGAAGAACACGTAGGCAGGTTGGCGTCAGACTCAGCCTTTGCAGCACAGAATGCTAAGCCTCACAGATGGCCGTGTCTACCTTAAGACCCACTAACCCACAGGGACGCGGGTCCACAAGACCTCAGAGAACGATGGAATCACTCGCAGACACAGAAGACGTTAGACAGAACGCTGTTCCAGCTCCCTATTAGGTAGATGACAAATCACCATGCCTGAATTCAGGTTCATTCTCCTCCGCTTCTGGAGGTCAGAGGCCTACAGTGAAGGTGTCTGCAGCACTGCACGGCTCCCGGGAGCTCTCAGGGACGTGTCCTTAGAGCTCAGCTGCACTCCTTGCCCCTTCCCTGCCTCCCCTGAACCAGCCTTCCATCCGAGTCCCTCCTGCACTCTCTCATGTTGAGCCGCTCCTTCCACTTAGCAGGAGCCTGTGATGATACTCGGGACATCACAAGGACATTGAAAGCAACTGAATCCACTGCCAACTTCCATCTGAAGTTCCCGTTTTGGCTTCTAGAGGCCGCCTGCATTCCTTGGCTCATGCCCCATCATCCATCTTCAGGCACCAGAGCATCTGCCAATCTCTCCCTCTGACCCTGCCCTCGGCCTGCTCCTCTCACAGAGCCCCTCCACGTAACCCAGGTATTCTCCCACCCCCAGATTCTTCACCTGATCACATTATAAAGTGCCTCTTGCCATCTATGGGAACGTGTTTACAGGTTCTGGGGTTGGGACATAGGAATCCTTTTGTTTTTACACGTATACCAAACTGAGCCCTTCTTGAAAAGAAGAAAAGGGCATACAAATTTAAAATGCAACTGGAAGAATACATAATAGTCTGCAGAAATTTTAAAATAGAAATGTAGTGATTGGAAAATGCACTGATAATTTGCTTAAAAATTTGTAGAGCTTTTAATACCACACGGACAGACAAGTAGAAAGTTTACTCATGGGTCCAAACATGCACGTGAATTTAAATCAATGAGAACATGAGAAAGAAATCTAGTCTGCATTATTAGGATAACTGACAGATCATTTGAGGAAAAAAAAGCATTTGGATCCTAAACTCATATCTATACCCACAGCCCTTGAAAATTCATATATACATTTAAAAAATGGAACCAGGAAAGCATTGGGAAGGATTTCTAAGCATAAGTCCCAGTCAATAACCATTTAAACAGTAAATAATTTCCATATGATCAAACATCTCAAAGTGAATAGTTGATAGGTCAATAATTTATCTATAACATAAATGACAAAATTGAATATCTTTCATATACAAAGAATACTTAAAATCAATAATTTTATTGCCAGCTAGCCAGGCTAATGACCTGAGCTGGGTTCACAAGAGCTGGCTACATCAATAACTAAGAAAATGACGAAGGAAGCACACAACACACAGAAACACCTTTTGCTTGCAGAAATCAGGGACGCCTCTCGACCTTCAGGGTCCACTGGAAAAAGAGAGAGAGAGACCAGGCCTGAGGCCCTATTTATTGAGGGGAAAGACATTCAAGAAAGTTCAACCCAAATAAGGCAAGGTGCTGGGTTTCAGGGGGTTGCTTGATGAAGTCTTGCGGTCAGCAGGTTTGATTGACATCTTGGAGAGTCACACCCGTCTCAGGTGCCGTGTGGGGTCAAAGGCAGAGCAAGGGGAAAGGACAGGTACATCGCAGGCACAGCCCAGTCAGAGCGGCAGGGTCAGCCCAGTGCCCTGTGTGCTCAAATGCTCAAGGCTCACCCACAGCCCGTGGCTGGCTCATGACAGATAATGAAGAGGTAATCACCCTAAGAGGAGGATGGGCAAAGGTTGTGGGCATTTCAGAAAAGATCAGAATTAGGAAGCACGAAAAGGGCTTTATCTATCAAATTAATCAGTGATTTTTTTAAGAATGTTAATATCTGGTTTGGACATGAGGGGTTTTCACTGGTTCGGATTTGGAGCAAGGCCACTGGCCACATGTACTCACCCTGATACTCTCTGTGCCAGGAGGCAGAGCACGAGTCACGCTTGGGCTGAACGGGGTGGCTCTGCGGCTCCCCTGAGGTGGTGGCACGTGACCTCGTACTCACCTTGGTGCCCTCCCTTCTTCCCTTTTCACCCTCATATGCACTGGCCCGGCTGAGTCCTTTAATTCATGTCTAACTATTGCAAATTTAGGGGCTTGAGTGGACAGTCCTGGCCCTGCCTGGGCAGCACGGATGCAGGCTGGTGACATGTGGCCACTCCTCTGCCCTTGTCCCTGGTAGACTGCATGTGCCTGCCCGAGACCCTCCATTCCTGCGTAGGCTACCTACTGCAGTCATGTCCCCAAACACAGCCTCAGCCCCTTCTCTGAATTAAGATGTTTGGCAAGAAAGTTCTCCTCTTCCCTCTGCGTCTCTGGAATTTGGGGGGTTTTCTTGCTCTCTGGCCGTCAGTAGAAAAAACTGGAGGGGAGGAGTGAATTCTCTAGTTAAACTTGGAATGCAAAACAAATACTTTCAGATAAGCAATAAATCGTCATAGCATTTGGCATTCCAACAGCCTACGGTTTTTATCTCTGTAGTTAAAAGTTTACACCTTTGAAGAGCAGGCACCAAGATTCCCCGGGGAAACGGAGGCTGGCATCTTCAGGAATGAACTAGCTGCTGCTCAGCCTGCACAGCCAGGGGCAGAGACTATGCTTGAAATAAATCAATCCCTTACATAATTGAAAGGCGAATGCAGACTCTGGGGCATTCACCCACACCCACACACATCCACACATAGACACAAGGTCTCCTCCCCAAATCAGGCCACATTTCCCACTGGCAACATTTTAACTTCAAAGGAACACAGCAGGCCCATATTTACAGAGTAGAAAAATGCTAGAAGAGTCTCAGCCAAGGTCTACTGGCCAGGTGTGGCCCCCTGTAGTCAGACCTGCCCGCTTCTCTCCCACCCAGCTGCCCTTCAACCAAAAATGTGCATTTTTTTCTTTAAGTTATTTGATTGTGATATCTTTTTTTTTCTTTTTAGTACAGGGGATTGAAACCAGGGCACTTAACCTCTGAGCCACATCCTCAGGCCTTTTGTATTTTATTTGGAGACAGGGTCTCCCTGAGTTGCTTAGGGCCCCACTAAGTTGTTGAGGCTGGCTTTGAACTCTCGATCCTCCTGCCTCAGCCTCCAGAGCCATTGGGATTACAGCCGTGCACCACATGCCTGGCTTAATTGTGATTTCTTTGAATTACAAAAATAATACCACTTTTTGATAGAAAATTCTAAAAGGCCAACATAAGTCAACAAAATCCTTCAGACTCCTCCAAGATCAAGTGCTATTAGCATTTTAGATTGAATATTCTACCCATCCTTGATGGAGACAATTTTGTTTTTTCAAATATAGTATCACACTGTTGGAAACCTACTTTCCGCTGATTATTTCATGAATGTTTTCCATGATATCATGGGTTTTAAATTGTTTTTTATTGGAGCATTTGTTCCATTATATGGGTTACTGTCACGGATGTAAATAGTCCCACCTGTGAAACGTGTGTTTTTTCCTAGTTTTCACTGTTTTGCTCAGGCCAGCTAGCCCTTTATGCAGATGCATGCTCACTCAACCAGCATGAATTCCTAGGAGTACAAATTTTCAAGCTTTATATATTTGCACTTTTTTTGATAATATTATTTATCATTAGTAAAACTATCTTCAAAGATCTGTACTAATGGGTGAAATGTGCCCGCTTCCCTACATCCTTACCCACCCTGAGGACTGGGTTTTGAATGTGACCTAATTAGACTGTCAATGTCAACAAACATTTTGCTGATGGGCCCCGCTCTTCAGGAACAATGTTTCAAATTAAAGATACAAATTTCACATGCATTATACATCTATCAAAGAAATGTAAATAAAACATAGAGCTATGGACAGAAAGACAAGAATGAACAGCCCTCTTTTGCCGACCTCAATTTTGTGTCTTCTAATGGCAATGACCATGAAGCAGTGACCACGGCTGTCCACCTGGCTATTTTTTAACATGATGGGGAAAAGGGTGCAGGCATGATTCTATGTGTAACACTAGCTCTTCAGGGACATGCAGTGCTTGGGGTGGGGTGTGCAGTTGCCCAGATGCAGGTGACTCTGATGTCAGGGGCATAGAGATGGCCAGCTCCTGGCACGAAGACATCACTGTACACAGAGTCACTTCTGTGGAAAGAACACATAAGAGCCAATGTCCCCCGAGAGGAGCTCTGTTATCAGTGTTTAAACATAGGATGTGGGGACCGGAAGGGTCATGGAAAAAGAGGCTGTTACCTTTCTAAGGACAACGTGATTCTTAGGGTCTTACAAGCCTCCCCCCCCCCCGCCCATAATCCAACTTGAAAATATTTAAACAGTCGAACATTTCTCCATCATTCAGTCACTCGACAACCTTTTATTCTAGGTTCCCATGTGCCAGGCTCTCTGAACAGCCTCCTCTGAGGAACGCATGATCCTGGGTGAGCAAATGTGCAATTCAGGTGATGAAGAAGGGGTCCAGGTGACACTCTGGAAGGCTGTCTGGAGGAGGCAGAGGGTGACTCTCAGGCAGGAGAGCGGGCACATGCTTGCTTACCCTGATCCTGCAGATGTCCAGGGGCCTGCCGAACAGAGGGCCAGTGGCTGGGGTCAGCTGATGGGGGCTGGTCTTGGTCAGACACTCCAGCTGCCGGCTTCGTCTGGTTCTGTTCCTCCGTGGGCCACCAGCCTCGTTAGGGTGCTCACCTCCTGGCACAAGGGGCAGGTGCAACCACGTGAGACCTGTGAAGGCCTCAGCTTAGCCCTCGAGTGGCTTCACCCGTGGCTGGGGGGCAGGGAAGGAGACCAGGAATCAGCAGGTGTTCTCTGCCCCTTCACCAGTCATTTGAGCTTCTCCTCCTTCCCCAAGATCCTTGGCAAATGGAAGCTAATGCCTTATGACTACCGTAGCTCTGTGTCCAACTTCCCTATCACTTGGTCAGTGCTCTCCCTGGTCTCTTCCTGGTTCACTACACCTGGCTTCACGCTCGACTCTTGCCTGCACGTAATTCAGACGCTAGCATGGCATGCAGTTCATACATGAAATAATCCTTCCTACCGGTCCCTCCCCTCTGGGCAAGAAGGGAACTCATTATGAAAATGGGATGCCACCTTAAAATCCCCGGACACCACTGAACGGCTTCCCTGCATCAGAAGGAAAAGTCAAGGATGTGAGGTGCACGCCCAGTCCTGCTCTGTGTTGCAACAGGCACAGTTAATACAGAAAAGCGGACACTCATTCCTGTAGCTGTCCAACTAGGAGGGCAGCTGTCTACACCCCAGGGTGGCTCCTGAGCCAAGGAGACCTGTGAATTGATGTTATTCTTCCTAATGCAAGAGCAGCAGAGCCTCCAGAATTCTCCTCCATTATCCCTCAAACACTCGATAGATGAGTCCCTGTTGCTAATCTGAAGAGGGTCTACGCGGCCGATGATCCCATCTGGACAGTCCCTGGCGTCGGCCTGTTCCGCCTGCAGCTGTGGCTCCTCCTCCTCATTCCTGGTTCACTGTTCCTGAGACTAGACCTTCCCTTTCAGCCTGCAAACAGGCCTGGGGAGGTGAGCCCACGATCCTGTCCAACACCAGAGCTGCCCTGACCCTCACGTGCAGCAAGAAGGCTTCAGGCTATTTCACGTAACTCTCCCCACAAAGAGAAGAGTCTCGGCATCTTTGCACGCTTCTCTAGAATTGATCTAACTGCCTCGTTAGAATCAAATTGCCCTGCTTTTCACTGGGCTGAGCTGGCATCTCTGCTTTCTATTGTGAAGGGATGGAAAGACTTGATTACTTGCTTCCATGCAAGATGTCATTTTCCAAAAAAGGCTCCTTACACAGACACGTTTTCAATCAGGGCTCCAGAGCACCCCACCCCACATAAAAATGCTTGATTAACATTCCACCCAGGGCTTCACCACAGGGTCCTGTCGAAAGGCTTTCAAATGCCCCCATCGAGGAGGATCCAGCCTGGTGGAGAAGATGGTGGCACTTCCCAGCCAGGGTGACGCAGCTGGTGCCACATAAAGACCCTGGTGCTTGGGGTACAGAAGCCAAGTGGAGGCAGGAACCTGGTGGTACTGAGAGGGTCTCGCACAGCTCGGTGTCCAGGACGCACTGACCACTCAGTCAGGGATGAGTTACTTAGTGTTGCGCCTCATGGAATCCAGAGGACCCGGGAGGAAGGTCAACGCTGAGAGAGGGGCTCTCCGAGGCCACACTCCTGTGGTTGCACCACCATCACCTAGACCTTCCCTGTTTCCAGTGGGCCCGGGGATTGGTTGAGCACTTACTCCCTGCTAGGCAAATAGCTATTATTTGGCAAATGGCTGTTAACCAAAGCCCATTTCCCTTCTTTTGGAGATGCCAAAAGACCCCCTTTCTCCTCCCTTCAGTGACGTGTCTTTGCCTGGGTTCCAGCCAATGAGATGTGAAGACAGTGTGTCTTTCCTGAAGACTGGCTCGGCAGGTCTTCCCCAGACACTCTCCCTTCCAGGTGGCTAGGATGGGACCCGCCACGGTGGCTTTGTTAGCCACATGGTGAGGATGGCGGTGAGTCCTCCCACCTGCGTCCCCATAGGACCGCACCGCCCTGAGCATCTGCCTAGGACTCTTAGGCGAGCCAGGACAGAGCTTCCAGAGGGCTAAGCCGGCCCCTCTCCCAGGGAGCATCATCCCCAGGGAGCATCAACCCCAGCACGGACCTGTGGGCCTTTGCACTCCAGAGAGGAGAGCCGCGCAGGAGAGTGCCTGCTCCCGACACCTGCTCTCGGTGGTGGAGAGGGAGCAGATGACCGTGAGGCCCAAGCCCTCACGAGAAGGCCCTGCTTGGACACCATCATGAACATACAGCCAAAGACAGAGTCTCAGGAACAGAGAGGATGCTGCGACCAGCCAGATGCAGAAGGGAGCATGAGAGGAGGGTCCTGGAGGAGGGACTGACGGCTCTGATTCTTTGGTCCCAACCAGTGTGCTTGCGAGAAGAGGACCCTCATGCCCAGGAGCCATTTTGTTCCAAAATACAAGGAAGGCTGTTTGCTACTAAGCAACCTGTTTCCAGTGGATTCATTTAAAGGGCCCTGGTCTCTTCACACTGCAGGAAACCTTTATAGATGTTTCCCACTTAACCTTCCAAAGGGCCTTGCTGACCAGCGAGGTGAGCTGGTCCAAGCCATACGGCTGCAGTTCATGTCAGGGACTAAGACACTCTTCCTTCACCTGGCCCCTGGTAGTTCTTAAGACCCTCTGCCTGTCAGTGGATCCACAGCAGACTTGAGCTCCACCTGAAGGCCGGGAGCGTGCAATGGAAGCTCTGCTCCTTGCTGACCACCCAGCACCCTGGAGGCAGCAGGGCCACTATGCAGAGCATGGAGAAGCGGTTGGAGGGTCAACACCGAAGTGCCACGTGTCAATCTGGGTTTTACACTCAGTTCTCCAAAAAAAAAGAACAGAAATGCAGAGGGCCTGAGGGAGGTGGAGAGGCTCGGGAGCTGCTGTCCGGATGGGCTCCTCAGCCTGCAAGTCAGGCAGACTTTCCATGTCTTCGTGACTGGGGCTTTGAGGAAGCTGGACAGGGATTTCAGGACACCCCTCGGTTGGGGGTTGTCTGGTGTTTTTCTCATGATCCGACCGTTTTCGGTCCCTTCACTTTTCGTACCTGTAAAATACAAAAAGTAGAGGGGGTCCTAAGGTCCTCCTTGAGGTCCACGGGGAACTACTGAGTGGACAGGCTGTTGGGCAGCAGAGGTGACGGGGACTGTGCTGAGCACCTCCTGGTGGAGGAGTCTGTCTCTAAAGTTGTTTCATTGTGAAAACTCCTGACCCACCTGTTGGGGTCCATCTAACTGGACTAAGCTTGAGAAGCGTTTAATACGGTTCTTATAAGACCGCGCGACTGGACAGACAGCCCTGGGCAGTTGCAAGGCTCTGACAGCTGATTCCGGGGCCTGCTGCCCCCAGCCTGGGGAGGGCCTTTCTCCTGCGTCTCTGCAGGGAGTGCTGACTCATCTTCTGGGCTAAGTGGGGGCCCCGTGCCTACCTGGGCTGCCCAGCAGCGTGCAGGCCCTGAGGATTCAGTACTGGAAAACTTACTCCAGATGCCAACAGGCCCTCCTCCCCACAGGCAGCAAGACCAGCTCCATCCGTGTCCCCTTTCTCCTAATATCTAGGAAACTGACCAGTGCGTGCAGGAACGCGGCTGTGGAGTGCAGGCTTGTCGGCGAGGTCGGCATGGCGTTAGCCGCCCTCAGGGAGGGAGCTTGGCATTGGTGTTGGAAGCACATCCGGGCACTTCAGAGACCCAGCAAGACCCAGCAGAGCAGGGAGGCGGCTCCCCGACTTCATCCTAAGGCCAGGCCAGGTGCCTCCGTCTCTCTGCTGCTCCCCACCTCTGAACCCTTGGCAGGTCCCACACCACCCACCTGCGAAAGTGCAGACCCAGCCCATCCCTTCCACCCCGGCTCCAGGACCACCCTGGTCAGGGCTGCCCACCTCCCTCCCTGCACGGCTGCCACAGACTCCCAACCGGTCTTGCTTTTCCTACTCTGGTCTCACTCAACCCACTCCCATCCAGCAGCCAATGTGTGCTGTCAAAGTGGAGATTGGAGCAGCTTACCCCCCTACTTAAAACCACTTGATGGCTGCCTGTTGAAACGGAAATGGAACTACTCTTCCCAACAGGTTCTGGGAGGACTTGTAAGGTTTGGTCCCTGGTACCTCTCCTTCCTTCCTGGACTATGCTCTTCTTGCTCCAACCATTCTTCCACATCCCAAGCTTCCCCTGTTTCAGGGCCTTTGCACCAACTGGTCTTTGATTCACATTCACTTTTTGGCTCAAGCATTGCCTTCCCTGATGATTCAATCCAACTTGATCCATCCATCACCCTTCTTTAAAAGAGTTTCCTACACATTGCAAGCAGATGACTCTCTTGTTGATGTCTGTTTCACCCACTCAAACTGAGAACAGAAATCTTGCTTGTTGTAACACCCCAGCACCTTGGATGGAGCTCAGCACACCAGATGACAGGTGATCAATGAAGGAGTTCAGGGCCAGGGCTTCTCTGCACCCTGCAGTAAAAGGCTGTTTTTATTGATGAGAACATTTTCTTCCCCCAGGAGAGAGCCTGTTTGGTTTCTTCAGTAAGTCCTGGGAGAGGCATTGCAAAAGGTACTGAGTTTGCAGGGAGAGGAGACAGTATAAGAGACTTTGAGGTGGCTAAGACAGGACACCAGCACAATGTAAAGCTTCCACTAATGAACACTGTTAAGAATAGGAAAAGACAAGCAACCAACAGGGAAATACACGTGTCCACCAAACAACATGCATGCAGAATTTGTAGAGAATTCCCTAAAATTAATTAGAAAACAAATAATTTAATAAGCCGCGGGCAATTGACTTCAATCAAAGTATCACAAAAGAATATATGCAAATAACCAGTGAGTACATGAAAAGATGTTTGACATCATTAGCCATCAGGAAAATTCAAACCACAGTGAGATATAACTTCACACCCAGGAAAATGTCTAAAATTGAAAGACCAACAGCCCTGAGTGGACTCAGATGTCTCTGTGGAGGGCAAATGCTACACCCACCCTGGAAAACCATTGGTGGATTCTTAAAAGTTTAGAAACACAGAACAGAACCCTGCATCTCTGAGTTCACTCAAGATGCATGAAAGTATATGTTAATAAAAGATTTTTGCAAGACTCTAAGTATAAAGTTTTATTTGGAATGAATAACTGTCCATTCACTACTGTTTTTCTCAGTAAAAACAACAAAACAACAAAACAAAACCAAACACAAGCTGCTGGTTCATGCATCGACACGGAGGCCTTAAAAACATTTTATTGCACAGAAGAAACGCAACACGACGAGAACGTGCTATTGATTCTGTTTCTGTGGCAGTCACGAGGGCACAGAACTGATCTATGGTGAGACTGAGAAACTGTGTTGCCCGGGGGGACGTTGGCGGTGATGGGCAGAGGGACACAAAGGGAATTTCTTGGTTTTGTTTATATGTTGGTCACCTAAGAGAAAACCATCAAAACTCATTAAGTGCACACGAGGCCCGTGCCCTCACTACACATGCACGTTCCCCAAAGAAGTCTGATACGGAAGATGACTGTGGAAAAGCCAGGGAATGGGTTGTTCCCGAGTCCTGCGCTCTGCCAGGGCCCTTTCCCTTAATGTCCAAGAGAAACCACTGGAGCGTCCACCCTTGACCTGGGGGAGTCTAGCCCTTTGCCTGGGGTCCCAGGTTTGGTAGATAATCAGGAGAAAGGGTCTTGTGACAACTCACTGTAAATGCAACCACAAGATCACCACCCTCCAGCTAATAATTCAGGTATTTATTCCACAGATGTCTCCTGAGTTCTTACTTGTCCCAGGCAACACACTCTGCAAGGGGACAGAGGCTGAGGCCTTGGGACAATGTTCCTTATAATCCAAGGGAGAGACTCAACTAGCCAATGGAACGTCACTCAGAATGGGGGTCCAGGCTCCTCTCTCGTGTCTCCAAGTGTAACTGGTGCACAGACGTGCACAAGCCATTCCATGAAGGGTTACGGGTACGGGGGAGGGGGGTAAGAGGTTGGAATTAGGAATTCCTTCAAATTTCATGACCGAGGAGGTCACCATTCCCAGAAACCCTCTCGTCATTCTCCACCACAGGCCTTGCTCTCCTGAGACCCCAACCTCTGCCTCTCCACTTCAGCATTTCTCCTGTCGCCCTTGTTAGGGGCTGGACTGTGGATTGTGCCCACCCCCACCCCCCAAAAAAAACACACTTGTTGGAGTTCTGCTCTCCTGTGCCTCTGAATGTGGCTGATTCAGAAACAGGCTCCACAGAAGAAGTCCAGTTAAAGTGAGGCCAGTTGTGTGGACACTAGTTCAGCACCCCTGGCGTGAAAGAGAGAATTGGGGTTCAGAGACAGACACAGGCAGACAGAGGACCAAGCACCTACACGGCTATTTTCCATACTGAAGGGGAGGGAAGCACAGATCTCCTCAAAAGTTTATTCCTCTTTTGCAAAAATAAAATAGAAATCTTGATTTCTGAATTGATCACTGAATAGAATATTTTTTTTAAGGTAGAAAAACACCAGGCATTTTAGAAAAGTCTCCAAGACTAATGAGCCAGCCACAAAATCGATCTGTCAGGCCCAACACAGGTCAGTGACAGTTCAGTTAAAGGTCATTAACAAACACAAATTGTGATCAATTATTTAAATAAAATTTAAGACAAGCGTAGTGCAAAGCCTCCCCAAACCAGACACCATCGATTTACTGAAAATAATGTTGTACATCCAAGAGACCAGCCAGGACCAAATCAATAAAATTACCCCTCACCATAAACCTTTTATCCAAGGCCAATTTATCATCATCAGTACCTTTTAACAAAACAAGCATTTGATGGGCCGCTAAGAGAATTCTTAGTGGATGTTTTCCTGAAAAAGCTCATAAGCCAAGAGAGTTATCTATCTGTTGGTTCACACACACCATCTCCTCAGGATGAAGGTTTTGTTCAAAGCAATCGAAGCTAATCCATTTTGTGCTTCAATCCATCTCTATGCTTCTGTTCTGCACAGAAATGGCACGATGCAGTGTTCAGTCCCACCCAGTGACGGCTGATGGAGTGTGAGCAATGGGGTCTCGACCTTTCTATTCTCCACTGAGGGACCAATGATGGAGAGTGCTCACGTGGACAAAGCCTGCCCGGCATGACCCAGGGAGAGCCCGGATTCCACCCTTTCTCTCCTGCTTGGCAAAGTGCATCAGAATGCCCAAGGGCAGCTGTGGCTGCATTGCAAGGAGCATCTTAAGTCCACTCTAACTCCAACTCGGGGGCCTAACTACCATTGGCACCACTTTCCAACACATCACTGGTGGAAGGTCTCAGTACAGAAGGCAGTGGTCGCTCGCACAAGATATCATGTTAAAGACTTTTAAAAGGGATACGCAGCCCTGCTCATTAGCCAAGTAAATGCCGGGCTCCTCCATGAAGGGCTCAGCCACTCTCCCGACAGCAGGTTCTGCAAATCTCCGTTGAGATCACGCAGTTGACCCAGCTCTTGAGGCAAGTCTGACTTTTCCCCTGTGAGTCCCTGGAGGCTGCACCCAGTTCCCCTGAGGCACCCATCCCTGGAGGAGGAGAGGAGGCAGAGGCAGGGCTGGGGCAGGAGGCCAGGTAACAGGCAGAGGAGACAAATTGGGCCTGATCCCCAGGCCCACCCCTCCTCTGGCCAGTTCAGCCAGGCCAGCCGCTGGGGAGGAGGCCAGAGCTTGGGCTGCAGTGATGGTGGTTGGATCCCTGCTGCAGGAAAGGCTGGTGCCCGCAGAGGCCAGGTGTGGGCCTCCCCTGTTTAGGACCTGCACCCTCCATGCCCTCCCAAGCTGCCTGGTCCACTCACCCCAATGTCTTGTTATGGAAATTTCCAAACACATAAAAAAGGGTACAATGATCCTCATCTGGCTCCATGGCCTCAGCAACCTTGACCCCGACTCACCCGACTTCCCACCTCCACTGGATTGTGGAGCGAGTTCTAACTGCGCCTGTGCACCCCTCACCACCTGATGAATTCCAGTAAGTCTGTTAAATTTGTGATTCTGTCTGTATAACAAGTGGGTGATTCCATGGAAAAAGAGAATGGAGAGGGAGAGGGAGAGGGGGAGGGGGAGGGGAGGGGAGGGGGAAGGGGAGGGGGATGGGAGGGAGAGGGAGAGAGAAGGGAGAGGGAGAGGGAGAGAGGGAAGGAGAGGGAGAGGGAGAGAGGGAAGGAGAGGGAGAGAGAGGGAGAGAGGGAGAAAGAGAGGGAGAAAGAGAGGGAGAGGTGGAGGGAGAGGGGGAGGGAGAGGGAGAGGGGGAGAGGAGGAGGGGGAGGGGAGGAGGAGGGGAGGGGAGGGGGAGGGAGAGGGGGGGAGGGGGAGGGGGAGGGGGAGGAGGAGGGGAGGGGAGGGAGAGGGGGAGGGAGGGGAGGGGGAGGGGGAGGGGAGGGGGATGGGGAGGGGGAGGAGGAGGGGAGGGGAGGGAGAGGGGGAGGGAGGGGAGGGGGAGGGGGAGGGGAGGGGGATGGGGATGGGAGGGAGAGGGAGAGGGGGAGGGAAAGGCAGAGGGAGAGGGGGAGGGAGAGGGAGAGGGAGAGGGGGAGGGGGAGGGGGAGGGGGAGGGAGAGACCATCCACCTGTGCTCTCCAAACTGGTGAAACAAGTTGGAGTTGTCCTTTGACATGCCTGTGCATCCTCATCCCAGCCTAGGCACTTGCTGTTATTTTCTCCAGAAAGTTCTTCCTAGAGCTACTCTCCTACCTCTCACTCTTATTCTGGACTCTTCTGAAGCATTACCCAAACTAGAAACCTTCTCTGATCACCTGTTTAAAAAATCACCTCCACTCTCACAAAATCTGTTTGGTTTGCTACTAAAAGATACCAAGATCAGGCGGCCTTAGACAACAGTGTGGAGCCCGAAGCCCACAGTTGGGAACCAGGTGGGGGGTGCTGGTGAGGGCCCTCTACTGGCTCCAGCCACAGTGTCCCCAGGAGAGAGGGGCAGACAGGTGCCCACTGTGGAGGGTTCTGCCCTCAAGATCCAACCTCCTCCCAAGACTGCACCCTGCAGGCATGACATCAAAGGCAGGAATAAAATGATGTTATGCCTCATTCAGATATGAAAAAGTTTCTATGAAAACTAGAGAACCATCACAAACAATGACAAATCAAATGACAATCTGGGGGAAGTACACTCAAGTTATATGCACCTTGCTATATAAAGAACTCTTCAACAAGGAAAATAGCCTAAGAGGAGAATGAAGAAGAGATTTAACTAAAAAAAAAGTGCCAACGTG
Source organism: Ictidomys tridecemlineatus (assembly GCF_052094955.1). Classification (NCBI taxonomy): domain Eukaryota; kingdom Metazoa; phylum Chordata; class Mammalia; order Rodentia; family Sciuridae; genus Ictidomys; species Ictidomys tridecemlineatus. The sequence continues at coordinate 193,288,178 of NC_135483.1, read as the reverse complement.
AAGTTTAATCCTGGCATTGGTCAAACATGATGAAAGTTAAATAAACACATATTATTTTTTATCTATACGTTTAAGGATTAAACAAAGAGAGAGAAAGAACAGTATCCAGTGTTGGCAGGACTGTAGAACTTTCATTTATTTCTTCTGGAACAGAATGATCGGCATTCCCTGGAAGGCATCTCTTCCCTATGGACCTAAAGCATGTTCTCTGGTGCAGGGGGTTGCTGGGGGAAGGCCCGTTTCTGGTAAGACTGGGTGTTCTGTCTGGCATGTGGTGGTGAACTCCTAAAAAGGCCTTCGTGGAGAGGGGACCCGGCCACAGACCACATTAGGGTCCATCCCCACGTAAGGGCCACATCTCAGACCCGGGCTCTGTCCTGACTCGCCGGAGCCTTTGTCTTTTGCTCCCCAGCAAATACGTACCGTTTCTCATCTTCAGGGCGAATGCAGAGCCAGGATGAGCCAGTGGTAGGTCACAACAGGAATCTGACTGGCCTCTGTCGACTCACTCTCTTTATAACAAGTGGAGACCTTCCTATACCCATCTGGAGGGCTCCGTATACCTTCCCCCAGAGCCCCAGGAGCACATGCCAATCAGACAGAGTTAGCCCAGGGGAAGGGTGTCAAGGACCTCCACTGTCCCCTTCACCGCCTGGGTCCTGAACCAGGCAGCCAGGAGGCCAGCGTTACCACGGCCGGTGCTCGCTGGGGCTGGGCTTGAGATCCAGGCACTGGGCTTGCAGTGCTCTGCTGCTCTCACCTGGTCAGCAGCTTGCCACCCACGGACCTTGGTCCTCAGGGGCGGGCCCTGGCTGACCACACCCCCTCTGCAGGTGGACAGGCTCAAGAAGGGACGGTGAAGAGCGGCTGAAAGGCCAGCTCACGCTCTGTTGCCACCTTGAGCACCAGGCTCCTTTTCCCCCTGGGGGAGGACTGAGGGACGGCTGAGGGGACAGGCCTGTGCTGGGGCACAGCGCAACTTCCTGGGCTCCCCGGCTACAGAGGTGCCCCAGCACTGCCCTGCAGATTCATTTGGATGGTGGAAGGTGGTCACCAGCTCTGAAGCTCCCTAGGGGAGTGACATGCAGCCAGCAGCTGGACAGCTCTACGGAGGCCCAGCCAGGCCTCAGGGGTGGGGACTCCGCGACAGCATGACGGGGAGATGTGGAACAAAGTCCCCAGGAGGACCCGCGGAAGATGGCCACCCGGTGGTCCTAGAGAGGAGGTAGGCAGCCATTGTGGATGTTCCCTCCCTGAGCCCAGGGCCAGCTGGGGCCACCCAGGTTCTGAGCCTTCTGAGGACCTCCGCACGGGGAGCCTGACCACTGCTCCAACCCCCGGTTCCTGGCAAGCCCGGATGATGGAGCTGTGCAGGGACAGGAGATGCAAACCGGGCACCGGGGACACGCACCCCTCCAACCGCTCAAGCCTAGCCGGAGGTTTCTGCAAGACGGACGCCCAACACCCACAGGACGGACAGACTGAGTGAAGAGAAGCGGAATTCCTCACTCGGGGAGGACGGTCTTCTTAGGAGGGTCTGCCCCAGGCTTCCAGTCAGCCAAGCCTCCAGCAACCGGCCGGCATGAGGTCTCTGTTCATAAACAGACTGAAACTAAAGGGAGGCAGATGCGGGAACCTCTCTGTTTGACAACATGTGGGTTGAATACTCAGTGCTGCGTGATGCAGGGGAAGTGGCGACGACTGGGAGGAATTAAGAGGCTGCTGGCTGGGGCACCACTTCACAGGCAGTTAGAGCCTGGTCACACTCGTGTCTGTGTCGCTGTGAATCCAGGGTCACAGTTATGCACTTTGCTTGGATGAGCAAATACCTCACATGTCATGTTCTGTCCCTGTTCCCCTGAGCACTGGGATCCCCCCACAGGGCCCCATGTGGGCAGGACGGAGAGGAGGGTCCATATCTGATGAAGGGTGTCCATGACCCATGTTCAGTGCTTCTGGACCCTTCTTTGGAGAGGCTCTCGGACCTGTCTGGTGGCCCCTGCTGTCGTGCAGCAGGCTAAGGTCTCCTGCCGCCCAGGTTCACACCACTCTGATCTGTGTGGCCATGTCCACTGGTCTCCTTGCCCTGTGGCTGCTGAGGGGGTGCGTCACATGGAGCCTGGGCAGGATACTAAAGGGGGGGGAAGAGCAAGGCCAGAGAGAGCACTGGTTTTCCAGCTTCTTTCCTGCAGAAACACTGGGACCACCGGACCTTGATCCAAAGTCTCGGCTCCCGAGGGGTCCCTCTGCAAGCAGCCCTCCCCGCGTCTGGCTTCAGTGACCATCTGCTGCTCCGTAGGATACGGCACTGTCCCTGTGGTCCCCTGACCCAGATGCACCTTTGGAAATGGTCCTGGTACCATTTCCAGGCTCCTCCACTGCAGGATCCCGACTTGGTTGTCCCTCCCATCCAAGACAGAGTTCTAACCAGGGTTCTGGGCCCCTCAGCCTTTGGATGACACTCTGGTCCACTTGCTCCTCTCTGGTCCTGCCGCTAACTCCTGAACTAACACACACCTGAGCTCTGGAAGTGGCAGGTGGCTTCCTCGGCCCGTCCCGGTGGGTCCTACAATGGTTCCCACTGGAGCTGCGGGTCCTCAGGGTCTCAGCCACAGCCAGCTGCCCATGTAGCAGCCTCAGCCATGGGGTCAGCCACAGGGCCAGCCACCGGCCTGGGTGGGCCCGACCTTCTGGAACTCCTAGCCTCCAGACCCCGGGTGCACAGTCGCTGCCAGTCATGCCGGGGCGCCCCCTGCAGGCGCTCACTGGCGTGGGCAGCTGATCTCCTACCTTTCCTTCTGTTTTCCCCCTTCAAGGTCCCTATTCCTTCCCTCTGTCCAAGAAAGCTCACCCCAAGGGCAAGTCCAGGACCTGGCTTTCAGCCGTCCACCCTCCTCTCTTCCTCCCCCCACCCCCAGGCAGGCAGTTTCTCCTCTCCTTTGTCCCCGGGGACCTCCTCTAAGTCAAACTCATCCCCTTCCCTACCCTAAAACCCTTGCTCTAGGGCTCACCACCTTCTGTGGGGCACGAAGCCCCTAAAGGAGTCTAGGGCCGATGAGGTTCAGGAGAGAAGCCTCCAGGTCCCCCACGCTGGCCTGGCCTGGGGGCTTCAGAGTGGCACTGGGAGTGCAGTCAGGGGAAGGCTGCTACCTTCAGAGTTCTGCAGAGAGGTGGGCCAAAGCCTGCCAAGAGGGGATTCAGCAGGGCTACGCTGGCCGCCTGCTCTGCCCAAGCCCAGAAGCCTCAGAACCAAGAAGTGGGTGGTCCTTCCACCACTGAGACCAAGGCTCCAGGCCCCAGGGCTGCTGGTGCAAGTTCCGGAATCCAAAGCCAGAGACTGGAGTAGGAGGCCCAAGGGCAGGAGGAGAAGCAGAGACAGGACCAATCCCCTGCTTCTGCCATCTCGTTTCCACCCAGGACTCCCACTTCCTAGATGCTTCCAGTGCACCTTGAAGGCCACACACTTACACAACAATCCCCTCCGGAAACAGCCTCTCAGGCACACCCAGAATCACTGCTTCATCTGCCACGTAGGTAACCCCCAGTCCTGCCAGGTCGATGCCTAAAATCAGTCACCATAAAACCCTCTTAAAATACTTGGGGAAGTCCAGAAAGATCACCCCCACCTGCGCAGGACTTCTCAGGGCCTTTATCACACGGCTGGGCTTCCGAGTCTCTGAGGGGATACGCAGGGTGTGATATTTGACCACAGACCTCTCTCTTTTTTATTCCGACAGAAAATCTCACGGGATGAGTGTTCTGCAAACAAATTCTGAAAAGCACGGCTCCAATGGGATTAAATTTAGAACATCGATGTTCCAACCATTTCAGAAGAGCAAGCTAGACATGGCTTCCAAGGCAGAGGGCAGGCAGGCGAGCGAGCAGCCAGCAGCAAGACCGCAGACGAGCGACCCTGCTGGTGAGTGTCCCAAGATCCTGCTGGATACGCTACCGACAAACCTGTAGTCCAAGGGGGAACTGAGAGGACAGACAGCAGGACACGTAGCCCAGGCACCTGTCGGCACACACAGGGAGGGAATGGAAATGGAATCTCAGCGAGATCGACTTCCCAGCCCACGTCGTTAGAGTACAACCAGCACCACTTTTGATGGACACAGAGCCCAATCCACGTGAGGCGACACTGGTGCTAGAACTTTGAACGTGAAATCGTAACAGGTCCAGCAAAAACAATTATAGCTACACAGGACACCTAGAGCAATGGAAGGGTTTAAAAATAATATTGTTCTTCTTAGAGGAGAAAGCACACAAATAAACACATAGGAAATTTGATCAGTATGATTAAGGAGAAATGTACAGATGTGTTGCAATTTTATGAAGTCAAAAGGTTTTCTTTCTTATTTTGTGTCCATGAAAATTTAGAATATCGCATAACTACAGGTCTCTTATATTCCCCAAAGTAAAGATCGTACAACACACATTTTTGAATAAGGTATATAGCACATCAAAATTTTAAATTATGGGTTTAAAAGAGAGTACCAAAATCACTTTGAAATTTTAAATAAAAGTGAAGATCTTTTGTCTAAAGCTAGTGGAGTTAAGTAGTAAATAAAAATATTTGGTGAAGGGTATTAGGTGGGAGTGAGAAAGAGAAGGTCCCTTTTTAAGACCCAAATGCCACAGTCAGTGGGGTCACCAGACAGGAGTGACTTAAGAAGGGAAGAGCCAGCCTCAAATGCACTCAGTTTTTACCTCAGGGGCTCCTTTTGTTTGTTTTAAAAAACAAAATTAGTACTTGGAGAAGAGGAGTAGAAGAATTCGGCAGAAATTAATTGATTGGAAAAAAGGAATTCTAAGTAGGTTTAAGAACTGTTTTTAAAATAAAATTAGTAAAATAGATAAGTCTTTGTCAAATTTTAAAAAAATTAAAATACAAAGAAATAAAATCAGAAATTTGTAAGCTGCTATAAGAAAAAATATGACAGTTTCTTAAATATATATTAGGTTTTTTTTTAGCAAAATCATGCAGTAATAGACTTTAAAATAATCAAGAAACAGAAATGTTTTGTGGAATTTTTTAAAATAATAGAAAAATTTCTACCAATGATCTTTCTTTTATTATTATTATTATTATTATTTTGCATAACAATTCTTAATACACCTTTATACCACAATTTATCATATCTCTGATTGTATATAAGGTATGTCAACACCAAATTCATATCTTCATAAATGTATTTTGTATAATGATGAAGGTTTCCTTCCACTATCCATATCAAAGGAATAAGTCCAGGTATTACAAATTAATGTTTAAAGATTAAATTCAATATTCTCCTTATATTTTGAGTGTTTTACTAAGTTATAGAACCCTATAAGCCAAATCATCTTCATAGTAATAATGAACAAAAAATTCCCCAACTAATGAATTTTCTAATGTACTTCTATTGTAACAAAACATAACTTTTTCTACAGAAAGTAAAAAACCTAATTTCAAAAAAAATAAAAAAAAAATAAAGTAATAGAAAATTTTAAGTAATGGGATCAATAACTGAAAGTACCATGCAAGTTTTAAAATAATTGTTTCTTAAAGACTGATTTCTGTGGAAAAGAAAAACGTATACCAACATTCTGAAAGATGTAGAAATTGCACTGAATCGTTTTTTCCAGTGCCCTGTTCAGAAAACTCTTTGATAAACAAGGCCGAAAGTACCCTTGCTTAACCGATTGAGAAATAGCATCTTAAAACAAGGTCCTCTGGAGAGTCAGGCCCTTGAGGGCAGCCCCCTGGAATCAGGAGAAGATGAGAATGTGCCTGTGGCTACGGAAGTACTCATTCACACAGCAAGTACCCGCTGCAGGCAGAGTAGGGTCCAGGTGCTGCGCGTGCCCAGCGCACCTCGGTTAGTTATGCCAGGCCGGGTCCTGCTACTGCTGCCATTGCTAAGCTGTGACGATGAGCTGAGTCACCTTCCTGGTTGGTACCTGCCTGGGGTATTGAGGGTGCTGCGATGCTTCTCACCTCAGAGAGAAGTCTCCACCACGTGCCCAAAAGACCCTCCTACACCCAGGTCCTCAGTCAACGGTGGTGGGAAGAATCCCCTAGAGCACAAAAGACCCGGAAAATACCTCGAGAGCAAGTAGACTTGGCACGCTCAAAGGCCCGTGTGGGCCTGCAAATGGCCATTGAGGGAGGGGTTTCAACAGAGAGCCCCTATTCCTGGGTGGTGAGAATATTCTAAAAACCGTCGATTTTCCAAGTTGATTTTTAGGTTGGCAATGGTTCAGCTGGACTTTCCGCCTGATTGGATGGACAGATGCCTGAGATCTGGAGACTCCAGGGTGAGTGGATGAAGGTGTTTCAAGAAGTCGTTGGCGCGTGGGACAACACACTCGGGGTGACCAGACCTGCGTGCGGGCAGCACGGTCCAGTAGGCCGGGGCCTGGGTGGGAGATCAGAGGCAGGAAGGAGAGGCCCCCCTCTTTTGAGCAGGTGCTTGTGCTGCGGCGGTGGTGCCCTGGAGACACGGGCCTCTGGCTCCTTGGCTCTTCCACAGCAGACCGACCAGCGCTTCTCCTCTGGGGAGTTTCCCAGGCTGGAGCTGCCACCCGTCCCTCTTACTCTGAACCTCCAGCTTCTTGGACTGAGCAGCGCCTGGTCCCCCCGGCTCTCCAGCCTGCAGAGGACCACTAGGGACTCCCCGGCTTCTGGCCATGTGAGCCAACCTGATCAGTGTCCTCTGACAATCATTGGTCTGTGTATCTGGCGGTTCTGTTCCTCCAGAGAACCCCGGCTAGCACAGGCCTGAGTCAGACACGACTTGAATGTGTCCCCTCCAGACCAGGTGGTGCCAATGTAGCCTTGTAGGGGGACCCTCAAGAGGAGACGAGGGCACATGCTCCCCCTCATTCATGTCAAGGAGGCTTCACCCACACTTGGCCAGCTCTCTCCCTTCACTTTCTCCCACCTGAGGACACAGGCAAAAGGCCCTCCCCAGATGCCAGCACCAGATCTTGGGCTTCCCAGCCTCCCAGCTGTGAGAAGTAAACATTTGTTCTTTATAAATCACCCAGTCTCTGGCATTCTGTTATAGAAATGAGGAAGACACTAAGAATATTTCAACAAATAACCCAAATAGAAGTATTTTGAATACTTTCCACAATATAAACAGTCTATATTTTTCAAAAAAGCTTAATATCATGAAAAAAAAGTGAAAAGCTAAAAACCTATTTCAGAATTAAGACAACTAAAGCCATGTACAACTAAAAGACAGTGTGAGATCCCATTTCAAGGAAAGATACCATGCATTATGGACACAACGGATGAGAGACGTGAGAAACTGTCAGATTTTCCATTATATGTCATATTAACATAAAAGTGTTCAACTGCTTGAATTTGATATTGTAGTTTAGAAATAAAACATTCTTGTGTTTGAGTTACCCCTGCTTAAGCATTTAGAGATGAAGAGATAATGGTGTCTGCAATTTAAGCTCAATAATGATTCATAAGGAAGTTGACAGAGAGAGAAAAATGTGGTGACAACTGACGAGTCCAGATGAAGAAATCGATGGATACTCACCAGGCGATTCTTGCCGCCTTTTCCATGGATTAAAATATTTTCAAAGTAAAAAAATCACTTAAAAACAAACTAATTAACTAAATAGAAACCCCAAGAAAGATGCCATTAGAAAAATGGACCAACGTGTTGGGATACAAGGCCAACCAGGATCTGCAAGTGAGACTCCATGTCATTGGTCCCTGGGGACAGAACCACCAGTACAGACAATGAGCCACAGGGAATCGCTGCATTTAACAGTAGGGCCAGAGCACAGACCTGAGAGAGAAGAGCCACACACCAGACAAAGGAGTTCCTCATTCCAGTGACCTAAACCCCAGGGCGGGCCCACACAGCCAGGGGCTGCAGAGCCAGGGGCTGCTGTTCTGACCTGCTCTGTGCGTGCTCACCCCAGGGGGTGACTCTGGAAAAGCCCACTCAGCCACACAGCTCTCATTTACATTTGCTTCTGGATGTTAGACTCCAGGAAAAAGTGTAAATAATAAATAAAAGATGGAAAAGAAAAAAAAAAAAGAAAAGCTCTTCAGAGCGAACTTTCACACTCAAAAGAAGAGGGAGCAGCCACTTGCCCGCCTGCTCACGCTCATTTCCCGAAGAGCCAAGTGGATAATCCCTATGATTAGCTCAGAGCAGGGAAAGGATGAGTCACCGTGGTGGAGTGGCGGGGCTTCAGGAGAGCGTTGAGCAGTCCCTGCATGAATAGGGACCTGGAATTAGTCACCGACTATTACAGCACGTCAGTGTTTGGATTAGTAGCCAACAGAATTGAACAAGCCCCATTAAAACATGTTTGGAAGGGAATCTGTTCTTGCGATCCCTGTGCCAGGCAAAACAAGGGTGTCATCTGCTGCGTGGAGGTGGGGGCCTGGAGCAGCCCCCGGGGCGCTGCAGCTGCTGGGCTGCATGGACAGCTCCTCTGCCCCCTGCCTGAGTCCCAGGACTGTGGCCCTGAGACTGGCACTGCCATGCCACAGAAGCGCTTTACAAACTGTATAAGGGTCCTCCTGAGGTTTACCCTCAGCATCGGTAGCTAGTGACAGGGAAGGTGGTGCTGTTCACCAGAAAAGAAGTCACAGTGGCGTTAGGAGGACCCCCACCAAGACCAGGCCTCCTGCCCCGTCTGCCTTGGCCGTCTGCAGTCAGAGGACATGAAGGCTCAGGAGTGTCAGCCAGGAAGACCACCCCAAAGGCTCGCTGAGCAACAGCACTTGCCGATCCCTGGAATTTGAGGTCCACTCATGTCCAGAACCTTGACTGGTCCCATGCCTGAAGCCGATGCCCAGCCCCCTCCTCAGTAAGTTCAGCAAAGCCTGGAGTCTGCTCCAGGACATCAGCCTAGAGCCACAGGGGCCTGGAACGAACCTCGGAGGCTGAGGCTGGATGGGTCGGTGGTCATCTCATCCACAAGTCCACCCCGAAGTCGTTCACGTGCGGGAACTGAGTCCCAGAACTCAGAAGTTAGCCTTTTGGGGGGGTTAGGTGAGGCCACGAGGCCAGGGCCCCTGGATACCATTGGTGGCTTCCTGCGGAGAGGCAGGGGCTGAGCCGTGCCTCGCTCTGCCCAGTCTCGCCTGTGACGTAGGGCCGTGGCGACGCAGCACAAGAAGCCCTCACGGACACAGCCCTGATCTTGAGTTTCTCAGGCCCAGAACCACGAGCTGAATGGACTCCTGCCGTCTCACCATCGACCCAGTCTGTGGCAGGCTGAACGACCACAGAAAACGGGTAGATGATGACCCTAATATAGACACCGCCACAGCAGAGCAGCGTGGGGACACGGGCAGTGTGGGACCTGGTCTCCTAAAGGGGGAAGAATTCGGAAGAGAGGTTTGCCTCTCGGTTCTGGAGGTCTCCGGTTGCCTCACGTGGAGTCAGTCCCTGGGTCTGAGGGAACCTCGGGCTCCTGGTCCATCAGTCGTGGACGTTCACCGACTCCCAGGAGGACAGGGAGGATGGAGGGCGGGCTGTCGCAGTGCTGGGTCCAGGAGCCCTTCCTCACTCCTTCTGTGCTAATGGCTTCCCACCTGCTGCTGGGCTGCACCTCAGCTTCTCTGATCCTCATTCCACTGGACTGCACCCTGACCTTGGCCTGCACCCTGACCTTGGCCTGCACCCTGACCTTGGCCTGCACCCTGACCTTGGCCTGCATGGAACTTACCAGCTCCCTCTTCCTTGGGTCCCACGGAAGTGTCTTTCTTTCACCCCACGTCTTCTCTGAGCTTCTGCCAGTGTTGGAGCTCTGGCAACTGAGGCCAATGTTAGCCCTTGCCAGCCCAGGTTTGCTGTGTATCAGAAGCCTGTGGCCTTACTTCTGAACTACCCAGCACAGCATGCAACCATCGACATGGGCCTGCGGGTAGCTGGGTCAGCTTGCCAGGTGGCTCCGTGTGTCTCTCCTCCTCCCTGGGCCAGCTTGCTCACGCCTTGCCCCAGACGATGGCGAAGCCCGGAGCCACAGCACACAGGCAGCCCTGTGTCTCCCACATTGAGTCTGCCAAAACCCCCCAGCCAGAGCAAGCCACACTGTCCAGCTCATCGTCACACTGTGCGGGGGATGGCCCTGCCCATGGACAGGGACACAGAAGTCGCAATGCCCCAGGCACAGACACTGGGAACCACGCTCTGTCTGCTCTGTCTGATTCATTCTTATCTTTCTCAAAGGCTGGCTCAAGTGTCCCCGCCACCCTGATGGATCTTATTTCTTCTTCTGCCTTCATCCCTGCTTCCCAATGATGAGTTTGGAAAGAACTCAGGAACTTGGAGGCCATTCTTGCCTATCTCAGTCTGGGCCCCTTGTTGTTCTAGGTCATAGCAGGTCATTTCTGCTTTTGCTCACATCTTCCACCCCCAAAGTAAGTGGGGCTCTCTCATGGTTCTCTGAAATGTCTCCTCTGGAAGCTTATTTCTAGGACAGCAGGAAGTTAAGTCTGGTCATCATACATACCAAGAGCTTCCCAGGGCCTGAGGAGTCTCGGCTTTAAATTTCTTGATTTGGTGATGCCTAATCTGAAGCCCTGGTTGTGACCTTCATTTGAATAGTTTATTTTGGGGGAGGGTGAGTTTCAGCTCATCAGCACGGTTGCTTCCCAGTGATGAGTTTGGAAAGAATGGAGCTGAGAGCAGCATGCGAGTGGATCGACAGAACACCACGCAGACAATCCCGGTTGCTAAGAAACCCCGTCTTTGAAGGAGTGGCAACTACACCCCTGAAAGCCTGCTGCAGTACTCCCCAGGAGCCCCCCGTGAGGGCCTGCCCCAAGATGAAGACACCGTGGGGAGTGGTGAGCAGGAGTGTGACATCCAGGGAAACCCTGGAGAGACCTCCAGCTTTGCTGGCTTTGAGCTACGTGCTTTCATCACTAATTTTAGGAATCGTGGAGCTGAGCCGTGCATCCTATTAGCTTTGTTACAGAAAACACCTCTGATGCACGGTCGCTATGGTAACAATCATTTAAGTTGTTTTCCAGGAAGTTGGAGGCCGTATTTGTCTATCTCCATCTGGCTGAGACCACTGACCCTTCATCTGGGCCTGGGAAAGTGTCCTGTGGGTGACATTTGATGTGAGAGGGCCAAAATTCACCCTCAGAGCACACTAACACCACCGTCTTGTGAACACAGGGCCTATGAAGATCCGTGAGGTTTGATCACGTACAGGAAGACCACCGATGACCTCACTTTACCTCCAATCACCTCTCCCTATGCCTTAGACCACCCGCCCTGCTTTTGGATCCCATGATTACCTCCATCCCTTATCCTCTGGGAGTTGAGTTTGAAATCTGGGGCTTCTGCCTCCTCACGATTGGCACCTCTCCTCATGAATTAACTCCCTCTTTTGCAAAACTGGTAGTTTTAGTTACTGGTGTCCTGTGCAGAGGCACCACGGGCCTTGTTTGTTACCAAACCCAGACACATCTGGGTGCAGAAAACCGAGATTCTGCAGCAAAAGGTCTATGAGGAACCAAGCACCTAACCCACCCATGGAAACCTGTAGAATAAAATCAGTGTAAATTCATAGGAAAGATGAATCTGCCTGCCGTCACCAAGCCGGGCTAACTAGAGACACTGGGGGCACCAGGCGACCACAGCCTCGACCCTGACACAATCCAGCCTTACCATCTGTCAGCCCTGGAGGGCGGGGCTGGCTGCGTAGATGGGACAGGGAGTCGTGGCCAGTGTGTCTTCATCAGACACCTGTAGGAGGTGACGCCACCCTTCCTTCCAGGAAAAGACCCTCGTGTCCCACAGGAGAGCTGGCCAAGAGGCTCAGCCACCGGGCCTTGGGCCGGAGGCAGAAAGGTGAGGTGCCCTGCGGTTCACATCATGAGATGTCCAGGCACTTGGGAATCTTCTTATGTTTGAACCAATAAAGATTCAGATCTCAAAGCCCGAGCTGCAGACAAGAGCGGAAGAAGAAACAAGGTGTAGCAGGAAAAATCAGGCGTCTCATCCGGAAGGAATCACACGCGTCCTTGCCCTGGCCGGGACCAGATCGGGGTCTCCCTGCAGGAGGGAGTCCACACGCTAGACCTGAGGAAGGCGGCTTCCCGACCACCTGGTGCCGCACACCCCCGCTCACAGTGCGGCACTGTCACGCCAATGTCACGCCATGGGTTGGGACACGTCCTTGCCCATTCCAGGTGGCTGTCAACTGACATGGGCTACACTGTTCTCGGAAAGGTGTCCAAACGGTTTTTTGTCTGTTGTTAATTCTTAGGTGTTTTTATTCATGGCTGGTGGATTGGTAGACCCACTTCCTAGCTATTACGTCCAGGAGACAGCCGGTCAGCGCCCTGTGAGGCTGTTGTCCTAAGGAGGGGAAGAGAGGGAGAGAGGAGGAGGGAGGGAAGGAGAGATGAGTCTGAACTGTCGGCTGACTTTCAAAGGCTGAGTGTGGGCGCTGGGGCTTCATTTTCATGAATAAATAGGGCATCTCTGGGGGCCTTTCCTAACCACTGGACAAATTCATCCCAGGAAGCAGCTTAGGGCAGAGCAGACCTAGGAGCCTTCCAAAGATCTCCAGCACCCCAGTCTTACCTATAGGACGCACTTGCCGCAGTAGGGGTTTTCTTGGTGTCTGAGTAGATACACCCTTGACAATCTTCACCAAAATTGTAGCTTTGTGCACTTGGAAAGCTGGATTCTCTGATGAGAGGTCCTTGTTGTAGAGTCGCTGTGTGTGTGTGTGTGTGTGTGTGTGCTCATGCCTGGGTCATGTTTCAGAGTCCCTAGTGTTCTGTGTCCTTCCCCCCCCCCCCCCCCCGTGCGTCTAGGCCTGAGAACCAGCCTCTGCCCTGTTCCCGGGTCCTGCCCTCCGCCCAGCCTCGCCTGCTCCTCCCACTGCACACGCGGCTTCCTGCGTTTCCACAGCGTCTTGTGTCCTACGTGCTCTGGGCACATCCAAGACTGTGTTGAACCCAGGGACTCTCACAGCTGATTTTATCTCTCGTTTTTTATCAGCTCCTATATTTTAACCTCTTATTTTCCTACCAGCCCCTGCTAGTCCAGCCATAAGCCCACCTGCTCAGCCCCAGACCCCCTCCTCTGCACTCCAAATGGGAAGCCGGGTGTGCTGCCTCCCGAAACCTCTTCCACCTTAGTTTCCTGCCTTAACCACGGGTACCTGGTCAGTGTGCCCTGGAAACCGGGGAGTCCTGCCAGAATCCTTGCTCTCCCTCACCTCCCCAAGACTCCTACCCAAAACTCCATTAGTGCCATCTCCAAATCCTTTTCATCTGTCCCCTGCACCCCTCCCCTGCCTGGACAGACTTGGCAACATCCAAGTCCCAGGACCCCAAGTTCTTCCCCCCTGGGCAGGTCCCCCACCGCTCTCCAGGAAGCATTTCTCGTCTTTGTTTTAGCAACTTGCTCAATGTGTCCCCACCACCTGGGGCCCAAGCCCTGGCCCCCTCCGCCCCCTGTCTGTCTGGCTGTGTAGACTCCCCTCGCTGCTCCCAGTCAACCTGGCGTGTGTCTCCTCCCTGCAAGCTTCCCTCCTGCCCCGGTGCCTTGTCCTGAACTGGCTCCGCTGCCCAACACCCCTCCACCCCCTGCAAGTCCTGCCTGACCCTCACGGAGCCCCACCTGGGTGCTTTCCTTCTGATTTGGCCACCTGGGCCCCTGCATGAGCGTTTACTTGGGTTGATAATGACTTTTTGTTTAGATGTTGATGTGTGAATGCCTCCATTTCCTCATTAGCACCATCCCTGGCTGGTGGCATCTGCTAGGAGAGGGCCGAGGGTGCATGGAGGTTGTTGATGGAGTATTAACCCTGGTTTCCTGGGGAAAGCAACCGAGGGGCGTAGGCAGGAGGCACCTTTGCAGTCATTTAGATAATGACAAATTCAGCCAACCAAGTGCAACTGTGCTGGGTGTAGTAATGTCCCCCTTGCCCCCAGATTCCTGTCCTCTTGAAACCTCAGAATGTGGCTTATTTGGAACCGGGTTGCTGTCGGTGTGAGCGTTGGAGATGAGGTCTTGTGGAAACTGGTAGGGGCTTCAACCTGGCAGGAATGGTGGTGAAGAGACGCAGGGACAGATACACACAGGGCGAACGCCACGTGTCAGCCGAGCAGAGGTTGCCGGGATGTGCCTGCAAACCAAGGGATGCCAAGGGCTGCTGGTAACACCAAAAGCAGGAGCCAGGCATGGAGCAGATTGCCGCCAAGGGCCCTGGAGAGAGCATGGCCTGCTGAGACCCTCGCGTCGGCTCTCGGCCCACAGATCTGTGAGAGAGCACAGCTCCACGGTGTTGAGCCACCCAGCCTGCAGTACTCATTTTTGCAGCCTCAGGAAACGGGCACCCCACCAAGTAACCCCCATGGTGGAGAGGAGCAGCCGGTGCCAGGGAATGATTGCATCCTTCTGCCCATGGGAAAGGGGGTTCGTCACTGTGACCTGCGGCATGACGGCTGTCTTCAGCCTCCTTCCTCCCAGCTGCAAATGCACTCCATATAGCAATGCTGAGAGGGTACTTAACGGGAAAGCCATTGGTGGACAAGGAGCAGCCAGGACCCCAGCAGGGTCACTATGCCTCTGTCTCCCTCATCCACTGATCCCTCGTGCAATGGGTCCTTCATAGGCATGAGATTCTAGCAGATGTATGGGGACACTTAGGGCTGAATTCAGTCATTCTCAGGCAAGGAATGGGTCAGAGCGAGGGAAGGCTGACCGAGAGAGGATGGGGGAGGGACAGCCGGGCACTGGGGGCAGAGTCAGCAGACGACGGCCCCCTCTGGGTGTGGCCCACAGCCCAGCCACTGTGCTGCTGTGAGGATAAACTGATTCATGTATTTGTCTCTTGGATACTAAATCCTCCGATAGCACTTCCGGCTTGTCTCCCTCCAGTAGCCCCCTCCTTCCATGTCCCCTCTTTCCAGCCCTTTCTTTCCACCGCCTTCAGAGTTAGACTATGTAGGGCTGGATCTCCCTTTGCCTCAGTTTCCTCAGGACTCAGTGCAACCCGGAACACACTGTGCCTGGCGCATAGTAAGCAAAAAATAAATGTTGCCAATATCTACACCAAGTATCACACAGCTCCTCTTTAGTGCACTGCCTGACCCTTTGTCCCCACACCTGCCCTGAGTAATATCCTCATTCGTATATCTTGTAGCTTCCAATTACTCTGGGCCAGAAGGGTTTTTTTTTTTGGGGGGGGGGATTTAAATTCTTTTATTTGTTTTAATTAGTCATACATGATAGTAGAATGCATTTATGCACTTTGATACATCATACATCGATGGGATATGATTTCTCATTTTTCTGAGGGTACATGTTGCAGAATCATATTGGTTATGCAGTCACATATGTAGACAGTAATAATGTCTGTTTCATTCTATTGTCTTTCCCATATCCCCTCCCTCCCATCACTGCCCTCTACCTAAACTAAGGTAATGCTATTCCTCCCTAGTGCCCCCTGCCTTATTGTGAATTAGCATCTTCATATTAGAGAAAATATTTGGACTTTGGTTTATTTTGCTTAATATGATAGTCTCCAACTCCAACCATTTACTCTTGGCAAATGCCATAATTTTACTCTTCTTTAAAGCTGAGTAATATTCCCTTGAGTATATATACCACATTTTCTTTATCCATTCATCTATTGAGGGATA
The DNA here is from genome assembly GCF_052094955.1 of Ictidomys tridecemlineatus. Classification (NCBI taxonomy): domain Eukaryota; kingdom Metazoa; phylum Chordata; class Mammalia; order Rodentia; family Sciuridae; genus Ictidomys; species Ictidomys tridecemlineatus. The sequence continues at coordinate 193,272,538 of NC_135483.1, read as the reverse complement.
CCTAGGTTGGTTCTATAGTCTAGCTATTGTAAATTGAGCTGCTATAAACATTGATGTGGCTGAATTGCTGAAGTATGCTAATTATGTGGTTCATTCCAGTTTTCTGAGGAATCTTCATACTGCTTTCCATAGTGGTTGCACTAATTTGCAGTCCCACCAGCAATGTCTGAGTGTACCTTTTTCAACACATCCTCGCCAAAACTTATTTTTGCCTATATTCTTGATGATTGCCATTCTGACAGGAGATGAAATCTTATAGTAGTTTCCATTTGCATTTATCTAATTGATAGAGATGTTGACACTTTTTCATATATTTGTTGATCGATTGTATTTCTTCTTCTGTGAAGTATCTGTTCAGTTCCTTAGCTCATTTATTGATTGAGATATTTGTTTTTGTGGTGTTAAGTTTTTTGAGTTTTTTATATAGCCTAGAGATTAATGCTTTACTAGAGGTGCATGTGGTAAAGATTTTCTCCCAGTCTGCAGGCTCTCTCCTCCCATTATTGATTGTTTCCTTTGCTGAGAAGAAGCTTTTAAATTTTAATCCATCACATTTATTGATTCTTGATTTTATTTTTTGCACTTTAGGCGTCTTGTTAAGGAAGTCAGATCTTAGGCTGACGTGTTGAAGTTTTGGGCCTATATTTTCTTCTATTAGGCACAGAGTCTCTGTTCTAGTGCCTAAGTCTTTGATCCGTTTTGAGTTGATTTTTGTGCAAGGTGAGAGATAGAGGTTTAATTTCATTTTGCTACATATGGATTTCCAGTTTTGCTGGCAACATTGGTTGAATAGGGTGTCTTTTCTCCAGTGAAAGTTTTTGGCACACTTGTCTAGTACGAGATAACTGTATTTATGTGGGTTTGTCTCTGTGTCCTCTATTCTGTACCATTGGACTACAAGTCTATTTTGGTGCCAATACCATGCTATAGCTCTGTAGTATAGTTCAAGGTCTGGTATTGTGATGCCTCTTGCTTCACTTTTCTTGCTAAGGATTGCTTTAGCTATTCTGGGTCTCTTATTTTTCCAAACAAATTTTATGACTGCCTTTTCTATTTCTATGAAGAATGTCATTGGGATTTTAATAGGAATTGCATTAAATCTGTATAATGATTTTGGCAGTATGGCCATTTTGACAACATTAATTCTGCCTGTCCTGGAGCATGGAAGATCTTTCCATCTTCTGAAGTTTTCTTTATTTCTTGAGTTTTTTGTAGTTTTCATTATAGAGATTTTCACCTCTTTTTTTTAGATTGATTCCCAGGTATTTTTTTCCCCTGAGGCTATTGTGAATGGGGTAGTTTTCCTAATTTCTCTTTCAGTGGACTCATCACTGATGTATAGGAATGTGTTTGATTTATCGGTGTTGATTTTATATCCTGCTACTTTGCTGAATTCATTTATTAGTTGTAGGAGTTTTTGGTGGAATTTTTTGGATCTTCTAGATATAGAATCATGTCATCAGCAAATAGTGATAGTTTGAGCTCTTCTTTACCTATTTGTATCCCTTTAATTTCTTTCCTTTGTCTAATTGCTCTGGCTAGAGTTTGAAGGATGATGTTGAATAGAAGGGGTGAAAGAGGACATTCTTGTCCTGTTCCAGTTTTTAGCAGAAATGTTTTCAATTTTTCTCCATTTAGAATGATGCTGACCTTGTGTTTCAAAGAAAAATTAACACCAATACCCCTCAAAGTATTCCATGAAATAGAAAAGGAGGGAAGCCTTTCAAACTCATTCTATGAGGCTAATATTACTCTGATACCAAAACTAGACACATCAAGGAAAGAAAACTTTAGACCAATAGCCCTGAAGAACATAGATACAAAAATTCTCAATAAAATTCTGGCAAATCTCATACAAAAACGTATTAAAAATATAGTGCACCACGATCAAGTGGGGTTCATCCCAGGGATGCAGGGTGGTTCAACATATGGAAATCAATAAACATAATTTATCATATTAATAGACTTAAAAACAAGAATCATGTGATCAACTCGATAGATGCAGAAAAAGCATTTGACAAAATACAGCACACCTTTGTGTTCAAAACACTAGAAAAACTAGGGATAGTAGGAACATACCTCAACATTGTAAAAGAAGGTGTGGTTTCAAACAGTAGTACTTGTTTCAGTGTCGGGAGCCCACATGACACAACAGCCCCTGTAGTGCCTGTGCTCTGTAGTCAAAGCTCAGCCCCATCGGCTCCCAGGTCCCCGGGAGGCTGCACTGTAGGAGTAGAGAGGAAGACTCCTTAAGCCCGACCTGAAGAAGTAAGTTTTGGCATGCTTTTATGTAAATGACGCCCCCTCCACAGGACTTGGACAGGCTCTGAGCTTGCCAGTTTAGGCTCCAAAGACCGAGTCTCACTGCAGGACTAACGGTCAGGATCTAAAGACCAATGGCTGTGGGCACTGCTTTGGATTCCTCTCTGTTTCTTGACTCTCCAACTTGCCAGTTCAGCATCGCCCTTGGCCCCAGGACGCTGTGGTTCCTCAGAGCCTTGCAGGAGTTGGAAGTACTGCATGTAGCAGGTCACATGTATACAGTAGGCCTGGCGAGAAGCCCCCCAGTCTGTTATCTGTGCGTGATTTTGTTCTCTGATGAAGAGAAATCATTATGAGATCAGCCACACTTCACCTTATGGCTTCACTTCTGACGTTTTACTGATTCTACTGGCAAAGACACGATGAGCCATTTTTAGAATTGGAGTGTTGATTATTTATTCTGTGAGCAAAAAAACAAAACAAAACAAACAAACAAACCAGTTGGGGGGCCAGCATCCTGTACACCTAAAGGATGACATCTCAGCAAGTGGCCATTGGCTGCAATGAAGCTGCGGACACCTGGGTGCCCAGGAGGTGGGCCCAGGCTGCAGCAGGTGGTCATCGTCCTGCCCCTGGGAGAAACCCAGGAGGCAGGAGAAAGTGCCTCTGGACAGGCTCCTGGGGGCAGGGCCACTGGACAGCACTTGCCTGCTGCTCCTCTGGGTCTCACAGCTGCTTGGGTCCTGGAAGGACCACGAGGCCAAGACTCCATTCAACTGCACACTCAAGCCCATGCCTGTGTGGCCAGTGAGCCTCCCCTGCTTGTCCCGGTGGACGGGGGCGGTTCACGTCTTAGCAATCAGTTTCTAGCACTTTTGAGGTGATTCTGTGATTTTCCTCTGTGAGTTCATGAATGTGGTGAATGACACTGAAGCATCTTCTGATTTGAAATGTCCTTGCACCCAGACCCAAGCCTTCCGCATGTTTTGGAAGACTGGCCCTTCCTGGGGGGTTTTGCGCCCCCTCTCACAGGTAGATGGCCTACGGTTTTCAGTTCCACTGTCCTTCTAGTCTCCTTAAGTCAAGCTTAGAGATGAGTTAAAAATGGGGAGAGCCTGCTCCTTGTACTTCCCAGAATCATCCTACTACGTGGAAACTATTTCTTGAAAGTCTGGGTTTGATTTGTTGTTGTTGTTGTTTATTTGTTTGTTTGTTGTTTTTAGACAGGATCTTGCTGAGCTGCTGAGACTGGCCTCAAATTTACAATCCTCCTGCCTCAGCCTCTGGAGCAGCTGGGATTACAGCCATGTGCCACCACGCCCAGCTTCTATCTTGTTCTGGTGGATTTTTCTCTGTTGGTCTTTTTCCACTTCTTGAGTTGAAAACACCATCAATCTATTTTTGACTTCCTTGCTTCCTGATAAACATTCTTACAGTGATGAATGTGTCTTTTGACACTGCTCTCAATGTGTCTTAAAAATTGGACATGAACCACTCTCGTTGTCAGTCAGTTTTAAGCGCCTTAATTTGCTTTGATTCCCTTCTTAACCCATGGGCTCTTCAAAATGCACTACTTAGTTCCAAGGAGCGTGGGTTTCAGAGGTAGCTTCCTTGGATGCCTAGATGTGCTGCGCAGTGGCGGGGAACAGAATGTGGGGCTACTCGCCCCCAGAGCCCTCTGCTGTTGGACAGGTGCGGCCTCTCCTGAGTGTTTTAGATTTGGTTAAGAGGAACATGCAGGCTTCCTTCCTGTGGAGTGGAGTTCCACGTTACCTATCAGCTCAAGCTTATTGAAGAAGCTGTGAAGATCCTCAGAACCCATTATGTTTTAAAATGCTCCCTGATTCTCGGTTTCAGGGAGGAGTGTGTGGATCTCCCCAGTCCAGTCGATTTGCCCGTTTCTCCGTCTCTCCACCAACTGCTGTGTCTTAGAGCTTGAGTTGGTTTTGATGGATGCCTCTAGGTTTATTCTATTGCGCAAAATGCAGATCGATGAGTCTAAAACAGCCGTCTTGGCTCCTAGTGTTATCTTTTGCCTTAATTCTATTTCACTGAATATTGGAGTTTCTACCTCGGCTTTCCCTGGGCTCACACTTAACAGTGGACTCCTTCCCACCCTCTCACCTTGAGGCTTTTGTGTCCCCGACTATCAACAGCCTCCTGTAGACAGTACGGGACTGCAAATGCCAGAGGCCACTGCTGGGGGCCTGTCCAACTTCCTGCAGGCCCTGACAGCCCCCTACTGTCATCACAGCCCTGGCCTGAGCCTCTGGCCCTTAGACACAGCAGCAGAAGAGGCAGCCCTGGGACTGCAGGCGCTGGCTCTGGAGCCTGGAGGAGGACATGGACACAGTGCTCAGGAGAGGCTGGGCGGGCGCCTGGCCGTAGCACATCTAAAGATCTGGTTGGAGTCCCTCTGCCCAAGCTTGTTGTTAATGCTCTGTGGGTGACAATCCATGTCCTCGCCTTGGTCAGACAGGGCAGGCGCTAGCCACACGGCCTCTGCAGTCATGTGGAGCAGAAACCCTTGCGGAATTCACATCGTCTTTTGTTCAAATCAACCCTTTGCTATATCAACCCTTTCGACTTGCCCGGGGGTGGTGTCTGTTGCTCCATTAGACGAGTGTGCGATGCTCTGGGTGGACTGACCCCTAGTCTCAACCTTGAAAACCCGAAAGTGGTGGGTTCACATTTTCACACATCCAAACTTGAAAACATCCCCCAAAACCACATTTTTAGACGTTTAGAAGCTGCCTCCTTTGCGTATCCCAGGGACACCCACAGGCAGCTCTTACGCAGTGACAGAAGAGGGACCGGGGCCACGCAGCCTTGCAGAGTCCTTGACCCAGGGATCTGCCGTGTGGCCCAGCCCCTCTTCCCCCAGGGTCCCTCATCCTCCTCCCTACCCCAGCAGCAACCCCACCAAGTCCTGTCAGGAGGAGCTTCCCCCCGGGAAACTTGGCAAAGCATTGCCAGACGGGGCTGTGCGCCCCTCGTGTGGGTAGGTCCCCTTCCTCCGTCAGCACGCACCTGCGTCCCTGCCCTGGTCCATGCTGGAACCAGGGCTCCGGGCAGTGGCTGCCGGGTTCTTTAGGACAGTGGCAGGTCACAGAGTGTCGAGAGCGTAGGTGGGATTTAGGCTCCCAAGCCGTCCTCCTCTGCTGTCTCTTTACCTGCCCCCCAGGCCCCTGTCCCCAGGGGAGTTCCAGCCTGCATCCGCCCCCAGCCTCTCCTGGTGTCACCATTGGGGGTAAAAAAGATGGTTTATTTCTTTGCTTGCTCTCTTGCTTTATCTGTTGAATTACATTTTTTTCCATTATCAAAATAATGCTCAGATGATTTCCCCCCCCCCCAAAGTTTGGAAACTAAAACAAAAGTGGAAAAAAAATTAAAATATTTTCGTCATGCAAAACAGGCCTCATCCGAGTGATCAGTTGGCTGCATTTCCTTCAAATCCTTTTTCTATTCATTTTTTGTTTTAAAGTTATTATAATCATATGGTACATTCAAAATTGTGCAGAATGGCACTTAAGCCTATTTTTTCCTGCTTATAAAGGATCTGCGTGCTCATCACAGAGAGGCTGCCTCTGGGTAATGTATTGACGGTTCTCATCTAGAAAATATCCCAAGATTCAGGCCCCTCATTAGGAGTTCTAAAGACACAGAGAACCAGCCCCCCAGATTTTGGCAGTGAAAATGGTCATTATGTTGTTCTCTGCATCCATGCTTCTTGTGGAAAGCGAAGGAAAATATCTTTCTGCTTTATCTCTTCTCAAATTCACAGCTACATATAGCTTGGCCCTCATTAGCAAGTTCCAGAACAGAACGGTCATGATGTCAAGTGGACGTCAGGACTGGCGAGAGGTTCCGGCTGAGCTGAGAGGACACACAGAAGGTGTGGGGCCCAGGCTCGTTCCCGTGGACCAAGGGCCAGGGGCACCCTCCCCTCACCGCATCTTGGCTCTGTGTGACATCCTGGAGAAAGGAGAGGAATGACACTTGTCTCTGGAAGGAGGGTCACCGACCTGCAGCCGCTGCAAGCCCCTAACCCCTGGAGTCCTGAGCCCAGGAGACCCAGGCGTCCTGTGCCTGGCCAGGATGTGGGAGTGCTCTGTGCAGGTGTGTGCCACAGCTGTGCGCAGACCTTCCCGCTCACACCAGCAACTGGCAGCTGGAAGTCGGTAGCATTTACACCACAGAAACTGGCAAATGCTACAGGCCAGAGGTTTTGTTTCCCATTTCAAAGACCAGCTGTTGACTGATTATGTGGCAGTGCTGCCTTGATCCTCTGAAAGGAAAGGAGGAGAAGCTCAATGTAGAGAGAACACTGCCCAGTCATCTTGTCAGTAGGGACAGTGTTGCTTGCTTTCTTCTTTGCTCTCCCTCTCCTCGTGTTTTTTACCAACTCAAATACTAAGTATCTTTGGCCCCTAACAGGTACCAAACCCTGGCCCCTGCACCTGGGATGCTGCAGTGGACCGGACAGACAGGGTCTCCGTCTTCCTACAGCTGATGTCTCACGGGAACCAGTCACCAACACACATGCAAACAAATATCGAGGAAAACAGTGGTAACATAAAAGTGCTCTGCTAAAAATAAAGCCAGGAAGGAGAAAGGGAGGTGGTCGGCTCAGAATGGCTCAGAATCAGCCATGTGTCCACAGCAAGGACCACCGACACCTGCTGCTCCTATGGTCAGAAAGACAGCAGAGTGGCCTTGTTCCTGGACGGCAGCATCTCCTAGTTGAAAGCAGGGAGCGTGAGTAGGCCAGAGCACTTAGATGAGCTGCTGACAGGCCTCGGGGACCTTCTGAGCCAACTGGGATACAGTGGGAAAGTATTCCCCTGACCACGGCACTGCCCCTCTCTCCTGAACAAGGGCGGTTTCCGTGGTAGGAAACTCTCTTTTCAGCAGGTCCCAGGAGTGAATCAAGACCCCCCTGCCTTCCTGGCCGTAGCACATCTAAGGATCTGGTTGGAGTTCCTCTGCCCAAGCTTGTGCTTAATGCTCGGTGGGTGACAATCCATGTCCTCCCCTTGGTCAGACAGGGCAGGCGCTAGCCACACGGCCTCTGCAGTCACGTGGAGCAGAAACCCTCGTGGAATTCACATCGTCTTTTGTTCAAATCAACCCTTTGCTACGACTCTTCCCCATCAGCCCCCAGAATCTTCCTGTGGCCCCTGCTTCACTCTGTGAGTCTAGGTATCACATGTGCGTCCAGATGGAATTCTGTGGGAACTTACGTTTATGGTCCAGGGAAGATCGGTTGAGAAAGATCTGTGTTTCTTTGTAAAATATTCAAGTCTGTAATTTACATCGGGCCCTATTGACCTTCTCCAATGAGCTGACAAACTTCACATTATCGTAACACTGAAATACCCATTTGTTAAAAACTTTGAAGAAAGATTGGGGATTGAACTCAGGGGTGCTTTCCCACTGGGCTACATTCCCAGCCCTTTTTATTGTTTTGAGACAAGATCTTATTGATTTGCTTAGGGCCTCACTAAGTTGCTGAAGCTGGCCTTGAATTTGCCATCCTCCTGCCTCAGCCTCCCAAGTCTCTGGGATTACAGGCGTGCACCAGCACGCCCAGCCACAATGTTTTATTATATGGCTTCTCATGACCTAAACTGGATTTCCTTAGGGGAAGGATTCCTAACTTTATATTCTAAATAATCTAGCAAAGACTTCCAAAGCTGTGGCTCTGTAGACCAGAACAGAATCCACAGCCATTAGAGTATCACCAATGAGTCCCTCCGTGCAATGCCTTCCTTTTCCATCTCTCTTTCTCTCTCTGGCAATGCTCCCTCCCTCCTTCTGCCACCAGCCTCTCACTTCCTCCTGTATTCCCATGATTGCACACACAGACACACAGACACACAGACACACTTTGCCAGCTCAAGTGGAAAGGGATCCATCCCACCAGCATCTCAGCAAAAACCTTCCTTCTTCATTTTCTTCTAATTTAGGGCATTTTTCTGAAGCAAAAGACTCACAGAGTAAAGGATGACAGGTCCCAAGTCTGCTGCCAGCACCACCCCTTCTGCAGTCTAAAAACTTCCACCAGAATACGTAAATAGGGCAAATCTGCATGCTTGCTGGAAATCAGGGATAAGTGCCTCTAAATGCTGGAGAGCCGGAGGGGTTTGTGCAAACTCAGCACTGCTCGTCAGCTGAAGCTCGCGTTCCTCACCACGGGCGGCCACGTAGCAGCATCCCAGACCAGGGGCTCAGCACCCACGCGTCCCCTCTCAGCTCTGGGCTCCAAGGGACAGTCAGCAACACGCCTCTCTCTCTGTGGGATGCTGGCTGGCCCTGGTGTTCCTTGATGTTCCTTGGCTTGTAGCTGTGTCTGTCCCTGCAACCCCTGCTCCACTGTCACTTGACATTCCGGTGTGTCCTCCACTTCCTTCTTACAGAGACAGTCATTGGATTAGTGCCCATCCTAATCCAGTGTGACCTCACTTGACCACATTGGCAGAGACCTTATTTCAGTAAAGCCACATTCACAGACATAAGACATGAATTTGGAGTGGCACCGTGCAGCCCAGTACACAGCACAGTGGAGGAGGACATGAGAGGCGATGGTGACAGTGGCCTGTTCAGCATCCACCCCACCCTGAGGGGGAGCCGTCTGGTTGGGTGCTCCTGCCCTCACCCAGCTTGCTGCTGGGCAGTGACAGTCGACAGAGTCCCGTCCTCCTTGCCACAGTGATTGTTGCAGGACCAGCTTCTCACAGGTCCCTAATTGGTGATCAGTAGCACTGATTATTGAAGGATGGTGAATGGCCCAAGATGGCCAGACTGGAACTTGATGGGTGAGGAAAGAGAAGGTCTTTCCTCCATGCTTGGTAATGCATAAAGATCAGAGCTTGCCTCCACTGCCCTGGTCGCTTCCGTGTCTGTTCGCAGAAGCTAAAAGGACCCAGGACAGGCTCCAGTGGCCGGCTCCAGCCTCCCTTCAGCCTTTGGAGGGTGTTGGCAGGTGTTGTTGGCGGCTCTCTCCCCCCTTTTTCCTGGAATATTCCAATCTTCCTTGGAAGGAATTTGCTCAAGCTCTGAAAACTTATTCACATTCAAACTGGTGAGACCAAACAGAGAACTGGCCGAGAGATGAGGTGGACGTGGTGGCTTCCTTTAGTAGGAAATATGTCCAGGCAGAGACCTGGGCACAACCTTTGGAAGATCCTTAAGACTTGAGCAACATCAGACACGTCTAGAGGAGAGTTTTAACCTACTCGCTGCATGCAGTAAGTACTAAATAAATACTAGCTATTGATATTGTTGCATGGAAAATATCTTTAAGATATATTGTTAAATAAAAAGTGCAAGTTGCTGAACAACAAATGAATCTTATTTCTTTTTTTAAATAAGGCAAAAAACTCACAATAAATTCTATCTGTAAAAGCATGCTGACAGCTTGTAAGTGCTTGAAGACAAGGCAGGAAGTCACACCAAAGGGACATGGCTGTTATTCCTGAGACCTGAGGGTGGGATGGAGGCTGGGGAAATGAGCTCACATTTTATTACTGCTCTATTTCAAGATATATGATAATATACATTATTACAATACTTTACAATTGATATACACTCATGTACTTCCTTAGACAATTAACACTTGTTTTTATTAACATGTATTAATTGGACATATTAATGGGGCTCAGTGTGCATCACCCCCCCCCAACAACCCTTTTCCCACCCACACCACACCCTCCCAGTACTCAGTGATCACTATGAAAGAAGCACCTGGTACTTGTCCTGTGTCTAGCTTATTTCACTTAAAATAACATCCTCCAGTGCTATCAATTTTGCTGAATATAACAGGATTTTATTTTTCTATGGCTGAATAGACTCCATTATATGTATACATGTTATGGTTTGTACATGAGATGTCCCCCAAAGATCCTGTGTTAATGCAGGCGTGTTGAGAGGCAATGATTAGGTTAGGAGAACTTCCATCTGATCGGTCCATCCTCGTTCAAGTGGCCTGGGTGGTCTGAAGGCAGGGGGGTGTGGCCGCAGGAGGTGGTCACAAGAGGCGTGCCCTGGGAGGGTTGACCTTCCCTGCAGTTCCTTGTCCCTTCTCCGTTTGCTTCCTGGACACCATAAATGGAGCAGCAATCTCCACGATGCCCTTCCATCGTGGTGTTCTGCCTCAGCTTGGTTCCAGAATAACAGAGTTGAACCACCATGGATTGAGCCTCAAAAATCATGAACCAAAATAAACTATCACTCTCCTGAGTTGTGCTTGTTGGGTGCATTGATCACAGTGACGATACGCTGAATACCACACACCCTTTCTTTCTGGGCACCAAGGTGGAGCCCCTGTCTTAGGTACTGTGAATAGTGCTGCAACAAACCTGGGTGTGCGGTGTCTATTGTTGGGTTTATTTCGTTTCCTCTGGATGTGTACTCAGAAGTGGGGTAGCTGGGTCATAAGGTCATTTGGTTTTGAGTTAGTTGAGAAATCTCCATCCTGTCCAATTCATATTCCCACCAACAATGTAAAAGAAGAGCTCCTTTTTCTCTATCCTAGCCAGGATTTGTTATTTTTTGCTAAAATTTATTTATAAATGCCCAATCTCACTAAAAATAATAAAATGCAAATTGAAAGTAGAGCAGGATGCTATTCTGTCTAGCAGAGTAGTAAAAGTTGCAGAAATCTGTGTTCCCCAGGGATGGTGAGCACTTGGAAATGGTCATTCTAATGTCCTCAGATGAAACCAGCCTAAGGTTTCAGGAGGAGACTTGGCACTGTCTTTCCAAATTCAGAAGTGCTTACATGGGACCCTCAAGTCTCTGCTCTGCAGACTCCCACTCCCACACATATAAGAAGGCTCTTCAAGGGTGTTCACTGCAGCGTCTTTATATCAGCCCAAAGCAGGGAAGAGCCTCAATGCTCAGCAGAGGATGGCTCAGCCAGCACTGGTTCTTGCATCGTGTAGAGCAGCATGAAGTATCAGGGTTCTGGGCTGTGGTGAAAATGTCCTCTGACACTCTGTCCAGCAGTAATCTCCAGCCTCTTACGGCTGCTGAGCACTGGAGATGTGGTACATGTAATGGAGGGACTGAATTGGAAATTTTATTTCATTTTAATCATCTTATTTTAAATTGAAGCAGATCCATGTGGCTAGTGGGTACTGTATTAGACAGCATGGTCTAGGCCACCATTCAGACAATAAGAAGGAAATGGACCTACGAGAACTGATAAGGAGATAAAAAATATTGCTAATTAAAAAGTAAAAGCCAAGGGCTGAAACATCACATGCATCTTCTATGTGTTTAGTTTTCAAATGTTTGTGTAAGCACAAATATATGTCGGCAAAGACACAGAAAGTGCATAGAAATGGTACACAACTGTTCCTCGCTGCCGGGAGGAGTCGCAATGGGAGACAAAGGGAGAACTTCCATATTTGACCACATGGATGTTTTTATGGCAGTGTAATGAGGTTGGAAACTAATTCCAGTAAAGTAAGAAAGATATAGGAACAGTTAGATAAATGACTATTATGTGTGTTGCAGATTCAGACCTCCAGGTTTAGTTCAGATAGCTCATCAAACGGGAGAACTGCACGTCAAGCAAAATAAGCTGACCTCCGAGGACCAAGGCTCAAGGCTTTCTCTCCCATGTGGAAACTAGAGGGGGAAAAGGAACAGAAAGGTGGAGGGGGTCTCCTGAAAGGTCAAAGGGAGGTCAGTAAAGGGGAGAGATGGGGGGTGGAGGAAGGGACAGAGAGCAGAGGGAGACAATACTGTGTGCATGTGTGAATGCGTAACAACAGTCCCACCATTATGTGCAACTAGAGTGCACCAATAAAAAATATTGGGATAAACCAAATAAAATGTCCCATTTTCTTGGCATCTTTTTTGACCCATAAACAAAAACCTACTCTCTCCCACCTCACACCCCAAAGCCGGCTCTTTTTCTGCAGCAATCAAGTCTGTCCCTGTGAGACTGCCAGTCCTTTGGAGTAGGACTGTGCCTTCGCTGTCTTCATCACTGCATCATATCCCTTGTGGCCTGAGCACGTTTTCTGCATGTAACAGAAATTATCCTCCAGTATTGGATTGGACTTTGAAAAAGTCTTTTATGGAATTCAGTAATCATCACTCATTCTCTCCTTCTTAATAAACACTTTTCCCCTTCCATGCTTATAATCAATACCACTTTCCAGGGCAGATTTGTATGTCTCTGGCTGGCGGGCTCAGCTGGTAAGACTTCTGTGTGCACAAGACCACGATCCCAATTGATACTGGTTCTCTGCTCCATGGCCACAGACTGAACCCTGACTCCAGCCAGCCGTTATCAAAACATCATTGTATATAATGACGATATCAGATGGGAGATCTGCCTACAGCTGTCATCATTACTCTGGGTAAAGGGATGCTCTATGAGGGTTGTTTCTGTCCTGTCCACCCTGCTCATTAGACAGTAAACCCCATAAGGAAAGGAGATATGACTCACTCATCTTTGTATCCACATCAGTGCAGATGCTACTTAGTATCTGTATCCAATAAGTGCTTATCGAATGGAATCTTGCTAAGATGAACATTCTGAGCACTTTGTCACCATGGTAAAGCATGGACCAGGGGAAAGCGCTGGGGGACCCTTGCTCATCTATACCTTCTCTGTTACAGTTAGGATAGGAGGCTTTGAATCTGTAACATCTGCTATCTGACTACAGCCCAGTGTTTATTTTACTTCTTATTGTTATTGTTATAAATAAGAAAAATCGAAACAAAATGTAAGCTCAAGGGCACTGAGATAATAAAAGGCTGAAGCAACACTTTAATTTTAGAATCTAAGCCACAGAATTACTGTTATGATGTAAAATACCCAGTTCTCCAGATCCAGTGAATCCTAGTTGATGACAACAGATCTCTTCCGTGGGTGACTCAGTGAACCAGGGTGGGTCAACACTGCATGTGCATGTCTCCACAACAAGCCAGCTGCTCCGGAGGTCATTGGGTCTGACTTGTGGTATAATCCAATTTGGGGTTCTTAACCATTGCTGAACTTAGAGAGGAAACAGGGAGAGCGAGGGTCTCTGTCAGCAGAGGGAAAGGGCAGGCCTGGGACTATAGGACTGTCTTTCAGAAGACCATGGAGAGAGTGGCATTGGAATATGGTGGCTTCCTCCCAGGAGCTGACAAACCAGCTGTGAGAAGACAGGTGCGTGTGCACATTCCTCAGGTTCCAGCATGAGGTGCAGGATGCGGGCACAAGGACAACCTTGACCGGTCAACCTTGACCCCAGACCCAGATGTCCAACAGCCCCCTCCTCCCCTCCTCCAGCTCCCACAGGCACTCAAGCCCAAGTCAGATTTACCCTCTTTCCTCTCCTAGAGAGAACCCCCCAAAGGTGCTCACTTCCCATTTCCTGAATCTGGACCCTGCGGATATGTTTGCTTACCTGGCCTTGCAAGGCCAAGGGACGTCACAGATGGGATTAAGTTGAGGATGGCGAGGAGCAGGGATTCCCTGGGTGGCTGAGGGGGTGTAATGTCACCACCAGGTTCTGACGAGACGGAAGCAGGAGGGTCATCGTCAGAGCACGCTGTCTACAGAGGCAGAGACCAGAGGGAGGCAAGTCCACCGCCCGGGCAAGGGCAGCCTCCAGCGCCTGGAGCAGCAGAGAGGCCTGCCCAGGCAGGGGCCTCCACCTTCCCAGACCCTGACCTCCAGAGCTGCAAGAAAACAAGTTCTGCCTTAAGCCACTAAGTTTGTGGTAATTTGATGCAGAAACAATAGAAAATGAGCGCATTTGCCCTTCTCCTTACATTAGTCAGAAAAGCTATAAAAACGGGGGCAGGAGAGGACAGTTAGGTGAGGAAGCCAATCTCAAGGTGTGGGCACAGTTGAAGAACACCAACCAGGTGCGGCCACATGCCCCTTGTGGGCAGCATCAAGAGCTGGACTGTCAGACTTCGGGGCGCAAGGGGTCATTCCCGGCACTGAGAGCAGCAGGAGAGACCCTGTGGCCAGTGCAGCCTGTAGCCTGGTGTGGTAGGAGCCAGGGAAAAATACTGTCACCACTCCCTCCTCCCAGCCCTCCCTCTCTCCTGGTACTGCCCACTGGCCAAAGCCAACCAGAAGCCACAGGATGAGAGAACCCAGGTGTGCCAGCCATACAGATCAGCCTACATGGCCCAGAATGGAGGGGGAGGATGAAGAGGACTGCAGCCTTCTTCAGCATCTACCTTCACCCGGCCACACGACTCGGCAGCTGCACCCCGCCATCTCGCCATCTCACCACGCAGAGTCTGCTCAGCTGGTCACACAGGTGCTCAGGATTAGTCCCACCTCCCTCCACCTCTCCCACGCACCCCGCCATCCCCGCAGAGTTGACGGACAGGTGGACTTCTCCTGCGTTGCTTTAGAGCATTACCAGATTGTCCCTGAACAACACAGAGCGCTGCTTCTCACGCCTGAAACTTTAGAGAACGTGTTGGGAGGATACAAACCCATCTCCCTGGACCTGCTATTCCCTAATTTGCTGAAGTCTGCATACATCTGTTGTCTTGTGTGATTACACAAGTTATATTTATGAACTCCAACATGAGCACTTGGACGTACATGAGCAAGTTCCTAAGGGACACATCTAGTTCGTCCCTCGTCCTGGCTGCCCAGGATCATGCTGTAACTGGGAGGAGCAGTGTCTGAAGCAAAGCATTAGAGAGAGAGAGAGAGAGAGAGAGAGAGAGAGAGAGAGAGAGAGAGAGAGAGAGAGAGACGGGGAGAGAGAGGGAGAAGCCAACGTATTTCCAAAATCTACTCTAACTAGAAGCAGAAAAACGCATCCGACAGCAGGAGACAAGCGGAGAGGCGGCCCCACAAATCTGCCCTTATCTCCCTCTGCTCAGCTCAGCTGCATTCCGAGGGTTTTACTTTCCCTTTACTAAAAATGTGCTGTAATTCTTCACTTGAGAAAACCTGCACTTATCCCCACTGCTTGGGAAGTTTATGGGGTGATGAATTTGAGATATGGACACATAATGAAGCAGAAGATTAGCGAGGGCTGTTGTCGGAATCTAGGGAACTTTCTGCAATCTAGCTAAGGCGAGGAGAATCATTCTATGAGGAAAATAAGCTGAATTTATAGGCCCCTGTCCGCATTCACTCAGAAGCACAATAGTTTAAAATGATACATGAGAATATGGTTTTCCTGATTATAAAATAATATAATACATAATAAAATTTCAAAAAATATACAAAAGTATTAAAGGGAAATTGTGCCCCTCCTCAAAATGGAGCATTATATATAATTTCTTCCAGAATTCCTCAATTTCCTCATGAACACACTTCCTTGAGACAGAGGGCTTATGCTTTTTTTTTAAGCATCTGATTTACAAAGAAAAGCCATGAATTTTCAAATGAGACAAAATATCATTTTTAAAAAGCCTCAAGAAGAAGTGAATATATTTACCATAAGAGAGCAAATGGATGAATGGAATAATTCATGGTGTAGCATGTTCACTGAACTGGCAACAGAGGGAGTTGGTCAAAGGAAGGCAGAGAGAGGGAGATCAGAACCCAGGGGCTCCCCATCATCTGGCCTCGCTCCACTGTATCCACAGATGACAGTCAACAGTGGCTACAATGTGGCGCCTGTGCTGAGCTGCTCCTGGGGCTCAGCAGTCATCTGCACGCACGGCTCCCTTGGTGTGGGCACGTAAGGGTTCAGACCCTGGCTCCTCAGCCATCCTTACGGTCACTCTGTACTTCTGCCCCAATTTCTCTGTTTCAGCCATTATGCCATCAGCTATTCAAGGGACAGCTTGGCATCCCACAGTCCAGCACTAAGGACCCTGAGTCCAGATTGGCTTCAGTGGAAACATTGATAAAGGTGGTATCAGCCCAGCTGTGATGGGGAGGCCCCACTGTGCGCTACAGTGGAAGGAGAGGCAGGGAGGGTGTTGGGGTTTCTCTTTCCTTTAGGATCCTCGGGTCTTTGTTTTTCTTTTAGGCTTTATTCTACCCCGTTAGCCTCTCGGCTCTGAGACCACGCGTGCACTTCAAGGCCACACCCCAGTGCTTCCTCGAGGTGCTGGTCCTTTCGTTGGATTCTGTTTTGTTCAGCTTCTTCATGCTGCGTTGTGAAAGGATGGTCCCTGCCACCAACAGTCCCTGTGACTTCAAATGGCAGGATGGCTTCATAGATGGAGCTGGGGCAGAGAAAATTAAATTCTATTCTGTCTACTCACATGCCAAAATAAATTCTAGAGTATAAAAATTTAAGAGTTAAAAAATGAAAATACAAAAACACTAGAATCCAACTTGTAAAGAATGTGTATGATTTTGAAGTGGGGGATTGTTTTCTAAGCATGTTACAAGATGGAAACCCTTTTAAAAAGAGTCAAATTTGGCTGTAAACATCAACTTCTTTGTGAAGAAAAACCCTGAGCCACACCTAAAGGGACCAAGTAGTCACAACCCTGACCCTGGAGCAGTGCCAGTGGTCGACAAAAGGCCGGACTCCAGGGTTGAGAGGATCGCTGGACATCGGCCTGGACATGGCTGCTCACATTCATTGGCCAAAGCAAGTCACGTGGCCACATCCAGCAAGAAGCAGGCAGGAGTTCAATCCTGTTCTCCAGAGAGAGAGAGAAGCCAGCAAAGCCATCAGCCACTGCGGCCACCTTCCCCAGTGCTGGTTGTTCACAGTGATGTGCCTCTCGGGGCCACTAAGTTACTAATCCAATTAGCTACGGTCCACCCTCTGGGGTGGGGGAACTGCATCACTACCAGGTGTTTGTTCTCTCTCATTATTTCCTGAACAAATACAGTATGACAACAACTTGCAAAGCGCCTGCACTGTACTTGGTAGTCTAAGTAGTCTAGAGAGGATTTAAAATATAAGGGAGGTAGATATAAGTTCTATGCAAAATCTACCCCATTTTATGCAAGGGACTGGAAATATCTGTGGATTTTGGTATCTTCAGGGAGTCCTGTCACCAGTCCCTCCTGGATACCAAGGGACAACTGTGTCTCTCAAAACAAAACAAAAAGTAAAATACCATTGCAAGAATAAGTTAAAATATTCCTATAATAATCCATGGTGTGGCCAAATCGTTATTTAGTAACCCATTACCCTATTTGGGCATTTGTACTTTTCTGGGAGTTTTACTTAACTAACACTGCAACAAATGCTTTATTGCAATGACTAGTTTCTTTTGCATTTCTAGGATAGATTGCTATCGGCAAGATTAGTGAATCAAATGGCAGGAACGTGTTCTGACACTACAGTTTATTTTACCTTCCATACAAGGGTGCGCAAACTTCATGAAGTAAACCGAAAAAATGAATTGGAAAGGAGGCCGGGGATTCCTGACACCAGGAGACAGGCCTCCTACCCCTGCAACTTGAGATTGATATTCTCATCTTGCAGGCAGTGTCACTTTGTGAACTTGAGGGGTCACCTCATGAGCACTGGGTGAGGGGCAGGTCAACAGCTGGCCTCCCTCCCGACTCTTTCCAGCTCCTTTTCTGCAGGCCTGGCCCAGCGTGGGGCCACTCACTCTGCCTGCCCAGGCCTCAGTGTATTGACTACAGGAGAGAGACTAAATGCCCACTGTTCAGGGGTGTAAAATAGATTTTTTGAGAGGTCTATTAAGGACCTACTGCGTCACTGTCTGGCAGGAGTTGTTCTAGATACTTTTGTTGGTAATTTAATAATATGGGCTTACAAAACAGCTGCTCGGAGTGGAGAAGAGGTGTGAGTTCTGCTGGTCCAGAAAAGGAGAATCGATGCATTGAGTACAACATGCCGCTTCCTTATTTTCAGAACAACCTTCCTCCTTCTCCTTGATCCTCTCCAAAGCCCAGGGCTGCTCACCTGCGCTGGAGAAAGGTTTTGAAAGAGTACAGATGGCAGATGGTGCCTTTAGGACCCGAAGGTCTCCAGATTCATCATTGAATAAGTATTTCTCTCTGTCTTCCTCCCTCCCTTTCACCTTTCTATTGGCACATAAGAATTACACAGGATAGTGGGGTCCATTCTGGCACATCCCACCTGCACACCACATGCCTTGATCGGCTCCTTCCCCAGTCCCCCCTTCCCCTCCTCCCTCCTGACCCTTCCTCTGCACCCACAGGTCTCCCTGCTATTTCCACCAGATCCCTCTTTTCCCTTTTTTCTCTTTAGCTTTCACATATGAGAGAAAGCATGATCTGAGTCTGATATAATCTGTGGTTTTCAAGCACAGGAGACAGTTTTAGTTGAGCTTTAGTTGTCACAACATGGGGTGTGGGGAGGGAGTGACTCTGGAGTAGATGGTGGGACCAGGGCTGCTGCTAAAGTCCTCTAAAGCACAGGAAGAACTATCCAGTCCACATTCTCAGTACTGTCCCGATTCAGAAACCCTGCTCTCTAATGGAATGTTCTGAAATCTAGTTCCATTTTATTTATTTAACCTTGTCTTTGATCAGCAAATTTATATACCCTTACTAATTACAAATTTGTTTAGATGTTCAGGGTTGCCATATATTTTACTGAAGCATTGTATTGGGTACAGCACTTAAGGTCTTTACTAGCAGTGAAATGAAAGAAAGAAAGAAAGAAAGAAAGAAAGAAAGGAAGGAAGGAAGGAAGGAAGGAAGGAAGAAAGGAAGGAAGGAAGGAAGGAAGGAAGGAAGGAAGGAAGGAAGAAAGGAAGGAAGGAAGCTTTGAAAGTTAAATAAAAGCCAGGAGGAAAAAAATTTTTAAATGATGCTTTGGTTAATTAAAGAAAATCTAGTTGCAGTTATAACCCATTTAGAAAATAGCACTCATACAGATACTGCCTTTCCCAAACCCTAGGGTCCTGAGCAAGCCATCCTCCAGTGGAAGTTCTGTTGTAAAAGCTTTTATTACTTGGCAAAAAAAGAGAAAAATGTCAATAAGCTGAGGATTTATCTTAAAAATCTAGAAGAAGAAGAAGGAAAAAAAGAAAACACAACAATGACTAAACCAGAAATCCAAGAGTTTCCAAAATACAATGAACTCATTCAATAAATCCAAATTAATTATTTGGAAAGGCCACAAAAAGATTCCAATTTTCCAAACTGAAACTATCCTGAGCAGACTCCAAGTGTTTGATAAAATTAAAGCACCAGGTCTGCCTCCTTCTCCAAGTTCAAATCCAGAGGTTGTGGGGCAAGGCCCTCAAATCTGTAATTTTTTTAAAAAAATGTTTAGTTGTACATAACAGTAGAATGTATTTTGACATGACATATACATACACAGAGTATAACTTCCCATTCTTGGGTTGTTCATGCTGTGGAGTTACACTGGTCGTGTGCTCATATATGAACACAGGAAAGTTCTGACCCATTCATTCTCCTGACTGTCTCATTCCCATCCCCTCTTGCTTCCTCCCCGCTTCCCCCTGTCCAGTCTGGTGAACCTCCACTCCTCCCCCCACCCCATCCCCATTGTGAGTCAGCATCCACATATCAGGGAGAGCTTTGGCCTTTGGTTTCTGGGGATTGGCTTTTTTCACTTAGCATGATAGCCTCCAGTTCCATCCATAATTTCATTTCTCTTTATGAATCATTCCATTGTGTATTATGTACCACACTCACTTGATCCATTCATCTTCTGAAGAGCACCTAGGTGGGTCCATAGCAGCTCTTGTGAGTGCCTTTCGGAGCTGCCATCTCTTCTCAGTTGTTCCGTGGTCTCCTCAGCTGGCGGATCATGCAGAGGGGCCTGATCTGGTAGCAGAGTGGCCGTGCTGGCCTCCATGAGAAACGGGGACTGAGTGCTCAGGATACTGCTGTGGTGTCCAGGCCCAGGGAAGTGGGGAGAGAAGCCACCATAACACACCTCTTATTTGGCAGGTCAGAGGTCTTTCTGGGGAAGGACTTCATGACATGCACTCAGCAGTTTCTAGGTCACCTGCCCCTTTCCCAGGACGTGTGGAGCCTCTGGTCAGCTCCCCGGCAAATGTAGTGACAAAGACCCCCAGGGACCCTCTGCCCTGACTGCAGCTCCAGGACACCTGTGAGAGTGATTGTGACTTCCCCCCTTGGCCATGCCCGGATTGCCTTTCATCTCTGCAGAGGTTAGATGGCAGCCTGCTGTCACCTCCCCAGGAAGGAGGGGCCACACATCACTCAGCCTGTCCAGTCCCCTCCATCTGATTTGCATTGCCAAGGACATTTTGCAGAAACCTGCTAAGTTTGGGGTGTGCTGTTGAAATGCACCGTCCCTGGGGTCCACTGCCTCCGACTTTCTTCTTCTGGATCACTCTCTCGGTGTGCACCAGGGCAGAGGAGGCGTGTTGAATGCCAGTGCTCTGCTCCCCGTTTGAACTGTGATGCTCAGTGTATAGTAGAGGGGAGTCGTCCTGCTCTTGCTAACGAGGAGCAAAGCCAGACAAGGTACCAACAGGTGTCTGAGGTGAGCAGAGCAGGTGCAGGGAGGCTGGCCTTGCCGGGCGTGTGCCTCCACCCAGAGAAGCAGCAGCGGCGAAGCCCAGGAGCACTCAGCCCCTCAGTGCAGGCCGCTACCCCAGGTGGCCGCCAACAACTTCACTTTGGAAGGTGAGTTCTGATTTTCCCAGGAAACACACGCAGAGAGCCCTCCCTTTCAGCTCAAATCCGTTCCTGGAAAAGAAGATGTCTGTGTCACCTGCCTGAAAAACTGAAAATAGTTCAAACGAAGGGGCAGCTGAAAAGGAAAGACTCGGCCATTTGTCTAAGGGCCATTAAGCCCTTTCTATTCTGAAAAGCGTCTTCAGGCGCCCTGTGCAGCTCCAAATTTAGAGCTCGCCTGCACATGCAGGATGTGAAGGTGCAAATGAGGGGCCCAGAGGCCCGCTGAGGCTATTTTAAGCCCGTCCATGTCCTCGTGGCAGGGAGGGATGGGAAATTCATTAGGAAAGGGGCATATTTTTGGCTGGAACCTCCTCATCTATTGCCATTGCCGGGGGCACGGCTAAAATCCATGGGCTAACTGCTCCTGCCTGGGAGTTCCACAGCTGGGTTCCAACTGGGGCCGCAGCCCCCAGGCACCGGAGGTGCTGATTGTCCCTGGCTTCCCACCGGGAGCTCAAGGGAGCCCTGCTCCCTCTTAAATCCACCTCCCCAGCTTTCCCAGGGATACCTCCTCCTTTTGCAAATGAATGAATACATACATACATACATACATAGGAGCAGGTCATTGGCACCCACTGGGCAGGTGACTGGACAAGCCAATCACTTCCAATACTCCTTCTAACCCATGGGCCTCTGAACACGGCTTTGAGCTTTGAGCACGGGTACTAGGCTTTGAACAGCGGCTCCCCGGCGTCCTCACTGTGTGACCCTAGAAAAGAGAACTGACTGCTCTGAGCCTCAGGAGGACCAACACACTGGCCTCAGGAATGATGATTCCCGGAATGCTGACCAAGACGGTGCTCTCCCAACCTCCACATCCACCTAGAACGGATGAGCGTGGTCGTATTTGGAAACGGGATCTCTGAGATGTGAAGACGTTAAACAGAGACCCTGCTGGATTGGGGTCGGCCCTGGCCCCGCAATGGCCTGCTCATAGGAAGGGGGAGAGTTGACATGGAGACACAGGGGAAGGCCACTAGATGCTACAGATAGACCCAGACCAGAGCCGTGTGGCCCTCGGTCATCCTCACTCAGCACTAGGTCAAGGGACAGCCAGGGCTCCCAGCAACCCCAGAGACAAGGAAGAGGTGAGAAGGACTCTCCTTGGGACCCAGGAAGGAAAACGGTGCCGCCAACACCTTGATTTTGGACTTGGAGCCCCAGGGCCCTGAGGGAACAGGTGCCTGCTGTTTTAGCTGCCTGTGGAAATAACCATAGGTGAGTTTTATGAGCCTAACAATGTGCCTGAACACATTAGGTGCTCAATCAGTGTCTGTGGAATGGGATGCGTGATATTAGGGCATGTCTTTGAGCCAGGCATGGTGGTGCACAGCTGTAGCTCCAGGACTCGGGAAGTTGAAGTAAAAGGATTGCAAGACCAAAGCCAGGCTCAGAAACTTAGCAAGGCCCTCAGAACTTAGTGAGACCCCGTCTCAAAAAAAAAAAAAAAAAAAAAGAAAAAGAAAAAAGAAAAGAAAAACAAAAGTTTTAAAGGGCTGGGGATGTGGCTCAGTGGAGTGGTTAAGGGACTCTGGATTCAATCCCCAGAAGTCTCTCCTGTCCACCCCCTCCCCCCAAAAAAACCCTCCATGTCTTTGAAGTGTATGTTAAAATATATTTATAAATAAAGAATTTTTGCAGAAAAACACTTTTGATAATAAGATACATAAGGTTAAAATATTTTTTAAACATTTAAAGCCCAGGATTAGCATAGTAAGCAAATTATGTCTATCCATAAAATAGAAGTATAGTGATTTTAAAACATTTCTAAGTATTTTAACTATTTTTATTGTTGTTGTTGTTGCTCCTATGATTTTGGGGATTAACCCCAGGGGCACTTAACCATTGAGTCACATCCTTGCTCTTTTTATTTTTCACTTTGAGATAAATCTCACTAAGTTGCTGAGGCTAGCCTTGAATTTGCAATTCTCCTGCCTCAGCCTCCCAAATTACTGGGATTATGGGTGTGCACCACCACACCCAGCTTAATAATATTATTGAACATCATTTTGATATAAAACATATTACTTTGACATAGAATTTTTAGTATCACAGAATGGTATAGTTCAATGAAATAAAACATAACCATATGAGGTTAATCTATGTTAAATATGTATTAAAAGGCTAGAGTGTTAACAGTACATCATTATAAGTAATGGCTCTCCTTCCTCCCTCCCTCCCTCCCTCCCTCTCTTTCCGTTTTTCTCTTTCCCCGTGCTGGGGATCGAACCCAGAGCCCTGAACTTGGGTAGGTCTCTAACACTGAGACGCACCCCAGCCCTGTTCTTTCTCTTTTCCATACACACCTGCCCTAGTGACGGTGTATTATATTTACAATAAAAAGAATCTTCACCTTTAAGAAAGGATTAAGGTAGCAAAATAAACAGATATGTAAACTTAACAGCATCTCACTCCACCCTTCTTTACACTGTAGCATGGATTTTACAAACCAGAGTGGCGTCTGGAGACAGCCATTTTCAAAGTGAATTACTCGGGGCCAGGCTTGTATCTGCAGCAGGCACCAAGAATAATCATCTGTTGGCTCCAGACCTCGTTATGTCCTGCAGAGAGCTACGTTCCTGGGAAATTGCTGATGGAGGCTGTGCCTCGGCTTGAAAATGTAACATGTGAACCAATCAATCAGTGAGTGCAACGTTAATGATGGTGGCGTGCCTCTTATGTACCAGGCACAGGTTGAAAAGAAATATAACCGGGGAAGTTTAGGTTTATAGGAAGGATCCGTGGTCCTCTAATTCTGCATCTTGTCCCTGAGAAAGCCGGCTGGATGCTGCAGCAGAGCCTGGCTGGTGGAAGCCAGCGGATGGCGCCTGAGGGGCCCTCCTGCGTGGTCTCTCTCTGGAGTGTGTCCGCCAGGACCTGCTTCCACCAGGGGCAGCGGAGGAGTGACGCCAGGCCAGCTCTGAGCCTGACCTTAACTGGCCTCCTAACGGCTCCTTTGTCTAGGTGAAGCCAGACCCCGTGTGAGAATTCTGACCACAGTGACCACCACCCTGTGAGAAGCCCACCTAGTCACGGGGGAGACTGGAGGCCTCCGGCCAGGGGCCCTGGCTGAATTCTCAACCTGCACTGGCTTGCCAGCCATGCGGGAGGCCATCTTGAAGGTGGATCCTTCCATCCCAGTCAAACCGCCCAGGTGGCGTCCCGTGATCTGTCCCTGACCAACCCTGCCCAGGTTTCAGAATTGTGGGCGAATCAATGAAATGGTGGCTGTTCACGTTTGAGTGAGTTTGTCACGTGGCAATGGAGAGCCGACAGACATCTGGTCTCAGGAGGCTCCCAGCCTCACACTGTAATCCATTCTCCTTCTTGGTAGCAAGAACTTGGAGAGCTTTTGTATTAGTACAATTTCAGTCACTACGAGAAAATACCGCAGGCTAGGTACTATATTAAATAAAGGAGGTTTCAATTCATTTTTTTTCTAATGTTGAACAATTAAAAAAAATAAATTAAAAAGGTTTATTTAGGTCATAATTTTGGAGGCTGAAAATCCAAGTTCTTTGATGCTGGCTCTGGTGTGGGCTCCCCGGGCACGTCATATTTCATGGCAGACTGCATCACAGTGGGAGTGGGAGTGAGAGGGAGAGATCAGGTGGCACATTGCCAGGTTTTCACCTCTGTGACAAAATACCTGGAAAAATCAACTTAGAGAAGGAAAGACTCATTTTGGCTCATGCTTCAGAGGTTTCTGTTCCTGGTCACTTGGGCCTGTGACCTGGGCCTGAGGTGAGGTGGAGCATCCTGGTGGGAGGTGGCAGAGGAGAGATGCTCGCTTCATGGTGGGCAGGAGGAGAGGGAGAGAGAAGGAGAGGGCCGGGAGAAGCCATACCCTTCAAGGACATGCCCTCAGTGATCCAGCTGCACAGCAAAGCCCCTGCCCCCCACCCCCCAACAAGACCCGTTCCACCATCTCCTAATAGTGCCACTGTCGGGGACCAGCCCTTCAGCACCTGAGCCTTTGGGGCCATTCCAGAGCCCAACTCCCACACATGGCAAGACAGGAAGCCAGAGAATGGAGGGCTCCATCTTGCTCTTCCACGACGCTCTCTTGTGGGAACCAACTGAAGTCCCCAGAGGTCTGCAGTGACCCCATGGACCCAGTCACCTTCTACTTGGCTCCACCTCTTGCCCACCACTTGCTACCCCTGCCACACTGGGGACCCAGCCCCCAACGCAGGAACGCTGCAGGGACACGCTGAAACCAGATGCAACCCATAGGGACATTCTTCTCTCCATATAACCAGCCTCTGCCTGCCTGTCACTCACTCCCTGTCTCTATGAGAAGTCTGTCCCTGCCACGTGGTGGCTCTTCCGGAATCTCCAGTGTCCATCTCCACTCCACACACCTGCAGAGCTCTTGCACACTCACACCCAGTGCTGTTGCACACTCTCTGTCTAGAGGTCGGTATCTCCAGTTCCTTCAAGTCCTGACTCTTAAAGAGCCCATACTCCACGGGTAGACCAGATGCTCCCAGAAGCATGTGCAGGGTCATGGCACGGTGTGACCGGGCAGTGCAGTCGGAAAGAATTCCCACCACGTCAAGCCATCTTCTCCACATGGCCACTGTCCTGGGGTGGCATGTATGTGCACCTATGGAAGTTATTTTTGCCCTTGCCCTAAAGTGTTCCTGAGAACCTGGGAAACAGAATTACACTGGTGGAATCGTAACTGAAGAATCAGCTCAGAGGAAGCTGTGGGCCTCGCTTGTGTCAGGACAGAAGAGATGCTACGTTCAGGGTGTCTCCCACAGCTACGGAACAGGAGCAACCGCGTTTCTTTACCATTTAACCCCTGGATGTGTAGCAATGTAATTTACTGGTTAAAAAATACACAGCCTATCTACGTATTTGCAGTCTGTGTGATCAGGAGAGGAGGGACGTGAGGTTGCTAGCTGCTCATGGCCACACCTTCTCTCTGAGTCGCTGTGTTGCTTTCCAAAGGGCTTCACCTGCGAGATGCTCCAGGAGCAGACTGTCCTTACCCAGACAAGAGCTTGGGTCTGCCCAGCTCCTGCTGAGACAGACTGTGGCACTCGAATTCAGCTATCATCCAACTTCAGACCAGTGACAGTCGCAGCCCCACAGCACACCTACCGAGCTCTGCAGGTGGCCCAGGGGTCAGATGGAGGCAGCCAGTGGGGAGGCCTTCTTTGGCCTTTGCTTGAGACACCCCTCGGCCATTCTGAAGAGCAGGATAAGATGCAGTGGCATTTGGGGGGCACAGGGAGTGCATATCATGGCCCCAGGTATTTTTTTTTTTCCAAAAAGTATTCCTCAGTGATGATTGTGAAGACCTGGTGGAGAGGAGGAGGTGGAATCAGAGGGCTGGGGAGAAGACATGCCTTCAAGGACGCACCCTTAGTGATCTTGGTCTCTCCAGCTCCTGTGGCTCCTGGTTTTCTTACAATCAACTGAGTTACTAGATCACTCTGTGAATTAATTTTCTCATTTGAAAACTGAAGCAAATACTTCACAGAATTAGTGGAAGAACGGATAAGCTCTCTTAAATTTCTTGTAATATGGAATAAAGCGCCACCTACATGTAAGCGCCATTGGGTGTCCACAGAGGCACCCTTCAATACACCAGAATCCATCAAATCCCAAGGAGCTTCACCCTTGTTTCACTTTCTCACTGTTAGGAACAGTGAAGACCTGTGATCCTCAGTGTCTCCCTGGGTGGCTGGTGGTAGGGAGTATCCAGAGGGCCTCGAGGTACTGACTTCTACCACGGAGTCCACTGCACACCAGTGGCTTCTTCCAAATCTTCACATCTGATGGCCCCTGTGCTGTTCCACCCCATCCCAGCCACAGCCAGTGCTTTCACATGTGACTGGCCACCCCTGTCCCTTGTGTGCATGGTCCACATCGCAGCTCAGCATGTCCCCTACCTCGGACTCAAGACCTTCTTTCCCAAACCCTCACTTAGTTTTTCCACATAGAACACTGAACACCCAATTAAATCTGGATTTTATGCAGTTGGTGAGTCTTTTTAAAGTATAAGTATGCTCTCTGTGGCATTTGGGACATAATACTTACACTAGAAAAATATCCATTGTTAATCTGGTAGCACGGTATGCACAGACGTACCATGTCGTCTGAGGTAGCATATGGGATGCACTAAACATGATAGCTTTGCACCTGAAATTCAGATCGTACTGCGTGCCATGCACTTTTATTGGAGAAGTCCCAACAGCCTCCCCCAGCCCCCCCCTCACCTGAGGGGCACCTTGGCTCCTCCCTCTAAATGTTCCTTGGCTCCTCCCCATGGCCCTAGGGCAGGCCCAGTCTGAGCCAAGGTCCTCTAGGGTTGATTTCCCGCTTCTCCCGTTGCTCTCCCCTTCCTCCGTCCAGGGCCCAACATCCCGGTCCCTCTCGAGCTGATGGCAGGACACCTGGGGCTGGTGATGAATAGAGAACGGAGCTCACTCTCGCAGTTCTGGGGGATGGAGGGCCCACGGGTGAGGGGCCCACATCCCCTGAGGGCCTTCCGGCTCCTTCTCCCCATGCAGGAGGCAGAAGGCTGGAAATTAGAGAGAGAAGGGGGGGGGGAGGCCAGACACAACCTGTCATCAGGAACCCACCCCGTGGTGACCAACGCTGGGACTTCGCCACTCCATCACCAGAGCCCAGGCCTCCGGGCTGCTCTCCCTAAAGGAGTCAAGTGTCCCACGCACCATCATTGGGGGGACGTGATTAAACCGGCACCAGCAACCACGCTGGACTCCGCTCCTCGGGTCTCATTGTTCACAGACTCCGTGGTGCCCTCTCGTCCCCGGGTTTCACCTGAGTGGCGCTTAGTGATTTCAGGCTGTCTTTAGCTGTCTTGGGTGGTGGTGGGACTTCTTTGAGCCTTCCCGGGACAAGGTCCTTGGGCTCCTGGGAACTGGCAGCAATGGGGTCCTGGGTGACTGGATTTCTACAGCTCCTCCGATGAGCTTGCCCTTCTCCATCACTGAGGGCTGAGGGACAGACACTGGCTTTGGTCACAGGAGGACCATTGGTATAGCCCTGGTTGTGGGAGCTGTGGCCACACGGGAGGAGGCTGTGCAGCTGGTCTCAGGTCTGCTGAAGGTTCCCTCCTGACCTCGAGATTGTGCCCGTGTGACACTGGATGCATGTGAAATGTCAAGCCCAAGCCAGTGGTGACCTGCTTCTCAAGTCCTGACTTCCTGTGTGACGGCAGCAAATTTCCTAGCATCTCTGTGCCCGGTGTTCTCATTCATAATCAGAAACGGTGGTAGTCTCCTTCTCTTCCCCTGTGTCCACCCATGAGTGAGGATCTGTGGAGCGGCTGGCACTGCCTGGCCTGCCTCTGAGCTGGGCGCTCGGAGCCCACTGGGCAGATGAGCCAACAGAAGCTCAGGCAGGCTGTGCCTAGCCCACGGCCACGGTGCTCGTAAGTGGCAGAGCCAGGATGCAAACTCGGGCCAGTGAGGAGAGACAACCCGGCACTAGATCACCACAGGCTGGGATGGGACGATCACCCTGCCTGGCCCTTCAGAAGCTGAGGTGGACCAGCCTCCATGGTCCCCTCTAGTCATCAGAGCCAGGAGGCCTCGGGCCTTGACCCTTCTTCCCTTCACAGTCACCTCCACTTTCCAGGACACATCCAAGGTCGTGAGAAGGTGACCACGTGCATGGTGGTCGATCAGCCATGGGTCAGCCCAGAGCCATTCCCATTCTAGATGGGGGGGCGCTCTCTGAGGCTGTCATCATGGACTCCGTCTTTGGTCCTCTCCCCTTTTCTCCTGAAGCCTTGGGTTCCCAGGTGGACCAGGGTGGTTGACCACTGGGACCCTTGTTTTAAGTGAGACGGAAAAAGGAAAGGGCTCCGTGGCAGTCCCCAGCCGTGGCTGCATTATTTACGCCAAAGATATAAATAATGTCTGTCTCTGATCCTGAGAAAGTTCTGGCCAGAGCCGTGGGCATCACAAACGTGGCCACAGAGCAGAATTCACAACAAAGCCCTGTGAGCACAAGGTCGGACGCTCCTTGGTGTGTGTGGTTGCCGCCTGAGACCCAGAGCCTAAGATGTGGAGGACAGAGCCAGACGTGTGAGCAGATGCAAATGGAACAGCCCCATGTCGAGGACTGAGCCAGACGTGAGCAGATGCAAATGGAACAGCCCCAAGTCGAGGACTGAGCCAGACGTGAGCAGATGCAAAAAGAACGGCCCCTGGGGACAGACTGAACTGCCAGACCCTTAACCTGATAACACAGGGCGCCCACCTCACCCACCAGGAGGCTCAGGGAGGCCAGCCCAGGCCCAGGCAGCCCGGAGGGCCCACAGCTCCGCAGGCAGCTGGGCTTCAGGCTCATCCTGGGGCGGAGCCCTGCCCTGGGCTTCAGTCTTCCTCTCACAAAACTCAGTTTGGCTATTTCTCTGTTGATCTGCTTCCAAACATCCCATGGGCCTGGTGGTAATGGCCCCACCTGGGCAGGTGTGGCTGGGCCTCTGGAGCCCTGCTGTTCACCCTGAGCTACTTCCTGGGTCTCCAGTAACAGCTGGCCAGATACGTCCCACCCCCAGCCTGGGTCACCGGACTGCCCGACCTGAGCCTGACTCGTGGAATCTGCTTCTCTGTTCACCCGGCCACACACACACACAGCAGCCACAGCATGCGCCTACAACACACACAGAGAACATCCACAGAACACATGCACACAGAACTCACAACACACAACACCCAGAGAACACACAACAGCCACAACATACCACATGGACACTCACACACAAAAAAAACACAGAAAAAGAGCAAACATACAACATACAACACATATTTATGAACACTCATAGCGCACGTACAGAACACACAACACACGAGAACACTTACAACATGCAGACTACACAACACTTGTACACACAAAACACTCACAACACATAATACATATACACAAGCATAAAACACACCTAACACAATCCAACACACTCACAACACACATAAACACAGCACATGGAACACAACATAATATCCACAAAATGTACACAGCACATATATCCACACAACACAACTCATAATATACCACACACAGCACACAATACATGTATACACACATGTCTACACATGTATACTACACATGTACATGTCTACACAACCTGCACGCACAATCTGCAATGCACATATGTCCACACACCTCACATGCAGAACACACACGTGCTGCACTCACACCACACACACACCCCAAGCAAACGCCCATAACACACAGCTCACAGCTCACCCCCACCTCTCCTGTGCACTCGGGGACCACAGGTCAGGTCCCTCCCTGCTGGTTACGCCACGGGACCCACTGAGTCCCCTGGCCTGTCGGCCCCAGCAGTTCTCTGTACCCCGGACTGGCTCATCACACACCTGGAAAGTGGTCCCCTTTTTGACTGGGGACGTGGAGAGTGCTATTTGGGTTCGTCATAAACAGTGGAGCTGTGACTGTGGAGTGGTCTCAGCCCTCTGAAGAAAGACCCCAACCCAAAGACGACCTGCCTGATGCCTGCAGCAGGGACTGGAATCGTGCCAGTAATGGAGTGCCAAGTGGACATGTCAGGGATGAACCCACGTGTGCAGAGATGAAATACTGACGGAGACAGAGCGTCCTGTGCAGGGACGGCCAGTGTGCTCAGCTGCTCCCTGGACCAGCCGTCCTCACCTGGCCAACACCCCCACCCATTTGTCGGAGGGGTGCTGGAGGCACATTTGTGGGAGAGAGGAGGACAGGGTCGCTTCCTCACTGAGGAGGGGACGTGCAGCGTCCCTCCTGGCTCAGAGGGAACACAGCCATTAAAAGTCACAAGGAGAAATCTCCAAAGCCAAAGGCCAGTGTTCTGTCTGATATTCTGATGCTGACTCCCATAGGCAGGGGAGGTGGGGAGGAGGGGAGGGTCACCAGAGTGGGACGGGGCAGTGGGGGGAGGGACGGGGATGGGAATGGGACGGACAGGAGCATGAATCGGTGTGACTCTCCTGTGTTCACATATGACCACAGTCACCTGGAAGAGGGGCTCAGTATGTCCAAGTACCTTCCACTGTCGAGTAAAACTAAAAAGAGCAACAAGAATCACAGGGAGAGGTCACTTGTGGCTGCTCTGGCCAAAGAACCTAACAGAACCAGACTCTGGGCTGTCCCGGCTCAGGACCTGACGTGTCAGGGATGAAGATTCCAGAAGAGTCCAGCCCTCCACCCCAGGCAGCAGGGAGCAGAGAGGCGCCATCCCCCTCCAAATTCCTGACTCTGGGAATCTGTGCTAATGGAAGGTGTCATTTACTCCCCTAAGTTCGGTGGTCTGGGCCGCAGCCACAGGTGACTGGAACTCACACCTGCGTGTTCCTCAGGTAGACAGTTTGCTGCGGACTGACCCCGGGAAGCTGTGGACGCTGCTTGTCAGTTGTCAGAAGAGCCTGTCCTCAGCCTTGGGACGTGAGACAGCAGCTGGAAGGGATCACTTTGGAAAGGGATCACTTTGGGAGTCACCTGTGCCCGGCAGGAAGCCCATCTTTGCAGGTGGGCTGGGGGCTCCCATCTGCAAATGTCTGTGGAACCAGGTTGCTCCCGGGCCCAGGGAACCCACAGGGAGCAGAGTGGAGCAGTCCCCTCCTGCTCCCAGTGCCGTGGAGCAGCCCCCGTGAAGGGGGAACAGCTGGCGATGGCCCAGACGTCCTTATTTAGTGATGGCTTTGTTGACAATATCCCTATAATGCACACATGACCACACACACAGGGGATTTGCAGATCTTAACAAACTTAACTGCCCAGAAAATCCGTGAGATGGTTCAGTCTTATGAACGGAGGCAGGGGCACACCTGGGCTTACCTGTTAGGTCAGTGAAGCCCCCCCCCCCACTTCAGGATGGGTCTCCTTTGTTTCGTGACATTGTATTAGAGACCTTCGCTCCTTCACATCTCCGTCCCGTGATGAAGGATCTGAAACAGGTTTGGAGAAGCGGGAAGCCTCGATAATTTAAAGACCCCTCGCTAATGTGTGTCTTTCCCTTTTAATTTCAGACTTTAATTGTCTGTATAATTATCATTTCTTAATGTCCTGGCAATCAAAGACACAGACAATAAAACGTAGGCCAACCTCAGATTAAATAGAGAAACGAAATTTCCTAAATCTGTTCCTTTCCTTCTCTCCTTTCATTTTTCTCCCAAATATTTTTTGAAAGGTGGATTTGCTGCATCCCATGCCCAAGTCTCAGGTTTCCCAGAGTTCCTCTCACCCACATTTTGGAGCTCCCCCCTTCCTTCCCCAACACCCAGGCACCGCGGGAGACTCTCCACTGTAGCGAGGGAAGCAGACACAGAGTGGGAGGCAGGAGCCGGCCCTAGGTACGCCTGGGTTCAGCTCTCATTTGGAGGCTGGGGAGTCTGAGGATTAGACTGGGGTGGTGATTTGCCCACGCTCGGTTGAACCCTGGAAGCTGGAGGGAAATCTTGGTGGGGACAGTGATTTTCATACACCTCTGAGAGTCAGGAAGAATTATGTGTCAGCAAAGGGGCCTGGATCCCACTCCAAGCAGCTCTAATCAAAATGCAAACCCTATGGGCTGGGGATGTGGCTCCAACGGTGATGTGCTCGCCTGGCATGCGCAGGGCGCTGGGTTCCATCCTCAGCACCACATAAAATAAAAAGATGTTGTGTCCACCAAAACCTGAAAAATAAATATTAAAAAATTCTCTCTCTCTCTCTCTCTCTCTCTCTCTCTCTCTCTCTCTCTCTCTCTCTCTCTCCCCCCTCTCTTTCTCTTTAAAAAAGATAAGATAAAATTAAAAATAAACAAAATGTAAACCCTAAATGCAGTCCAGAAGACGCTGTCTTCTCAATATGTCATCCATTATTAAGCATCTTTTATTGGATCTTGAGTTCTTCACTCTAAAATGGTTATTTCTTAGGGGCAGAAATTTAGATGATTTTTCTCTTTGAATTTCCTCTTTGAACTCTTTCTGCCCCAGTTGAATTCTTCACAATCAAAAGAACCCATTGTTTACAGAAACAAAAAAGGATCTTTGTATTTAAAAATTAATATTTTAGGTCTAGGGATATAGTTCAGTTGGTAGAGTGCCTGCCTTTCATGCACAATACACTGGGTTCCATCCCAGCACCAAAATAAAATAATAATAATAATAATAATAATATTTAAACTATATTTTGCCTTAATACACAGGTGGTTACAGGTTTGATGACCCAACCTTAAAGATTTGGGTTAAAAATTAAACATGCATGATGAAAAAAGAACAGTTTTTAAAATAACAAAAAAATTTACCAAGAGCAGTTTTTAAAACAAGAAATTCATCTATTTATTTTGGTACTGGGAATTGAACCCAGGGACACTCTCCCACTGAGCTACACCCCAACCCTTTTCATTTTATTTTGAGATAAAATAAGCCGCCCAGGCTGGCCTTCAGCCTGCAGAGTGGCTGGGACGACAGGTGTGAACCACCTCACCTGGCTGGAAAAAAAAAAACCTTAATACGCAACTGACAATGTATCTTAATGTATAATAAATTATACAACGTCTAATTAAATCTCCATCCTTGACAGTGATCAATGTCACTCTCCCTGGGAGCCGTTTTCAATGTCCTCGGGCGTGTTTTCTCCTGGGCGCTCTGTTCCTGAACCACTCCAGAATGAAAAGAGCCCTTCTGGAGAGCAGCACAGCTGCTGAGATGGATCCACCCTTGAACTGTATTTTTCAAGGACATTAGATTCATCCGGAAGGATGCACGGGAACAGTTTAGAATTGAGGGAAAAATCCGGAGAACTCCCAAGAGTAAACCCAAATAATCCAGAGTCTCCTCTGCTGGGAAGCCGGGATTCAATAGTGTTCCCCTTAGTAGTCCATGCTAAGCCCTCAGTGTAATGCCTGGCACGTCACCGGCACTCCCCTCCCTGGACGATGGCGGTCACAGTACTAATCGTGCCCTCCCAAGGACGGGAGCCCTCTATTGCACTGCGCCTCTTCCTCCCGTCGACTGCCCGGGTCTCCGCCCTTCTCCTGCGCTGCCTACGGGTTGAGGAGAGAGTGGGTGGACAGGGACGCAGCCTCCCAAGGGGAGTAGTGGACCACATGGCTGCAGCTGGCTCAGGCCCCAGACCCCTACTTTCAGGGGACAATAATTCCAAAAGAGGGTAGAGAAAGGAGGAGAAAAAAGGGCACCCCGATTTTGTTCAGGCAAAATCAGGTCAGCGGCACCACTGGATAGTATTTGTTGACTTGCTGGACTCCACCCAGCTCTGTGTCCTGCTGCCCTGGATGTCACTTCCTCCCAGATCAAGGCATCACGATGTCTGTTGGTCACCAGCATGTCACATTACAGATTTCAGCCCCCTGCTCTTTTCATGGCTTCGATAGGGATCAGTTCAAAGAGGTACTGTGTTACTTTAAACTGAAAATTTGATTTAACAAAAAAAATATGTCTAAGTGAGTCTTTGAGCTTCTTTAGATTTAGATGGAGAAAGACATCAAGTGTTACCTGAAAAGCCGGGGCATAGTTCATTAAAATACACGAGGTCAAAATACTCGAGGTACCTTCTTTCTCATGCCTCAAAGTTACACAAAGCAGAGATGATTCAGGAAAAGAATAAAAAGACCATGACGGAAGGGAAACTAAGTCCCAAATCTCCAGGGAACCATTTTATATTGTGATTGTTAAGAAAAAATTTGAGAGATAAAAATAACATGAAATATAATTTCTTAAGTTGAAAATCGCTGTGCTGATGGTTTACGTCGAACCATGGGAACTGCCGTTTCGTGGGCCGCAGGAGACGTGCGTGCTTGCAGTTTCAGATGGTTCTCCCATCAGCACTGGCTGAGCACCTACCAGGTACAGGACCCTCCCGTGGAGCTCAACGTTGTCACGACACAGCCTTTGCTCTCCAAGGAGCTGTGGGCGACGGTGTTGAGGTGGCCACTCTGAGAGGTGACTTATCGAAGGTTTCTCTGAGCCACTCTCAGAGGCAGGTGAGTCTGGCAGATGGACGGGTCAATGCCGGATGTGCACGTGCATCATGGAAACTCAAGGGCCCCACAAAAGGTGCTGAAGGCGGCAGCGATGACAGCCAGATAGCCTCGGGAGTCTTCGGTGACACTGCCAGTTCGTGCAGCAAAGCCACAGAAAGATTCGCCCATGATTGACAGCTGCTGTATTTTGAGACCCAGGTGCTGAGCTGACACTGTGAGAAGTCAGCATGGTCAGCCAGCCCTGGAGGGGAGCAAGAGTGCAGTACCCATGGCACCCCTGGGAAGCAACAGGGACGGGCAATTTCCCAAGGAAATCTATGGAGTTTGAAAACCTAAGTTCCAGGGTGAAGGCCCCAGTCAGCTCTCAGGGTTTCCACGTCAGTCGGCCCCGGGATTCCCAGTGAAGACCGTGGCCCTGGCACAGGACCTGGGGCGAGCATCTGCTCACTCACCTCTGAGCAAACCTGCTCAAGGAAAGGTGGGCTTTGGAACGGCCTCCATTATCCAGGGAGCGTGTGTGAGTGTGTGTGTGTGTGTGTGTGTGTGTGTGTGTGTGTGTGTGTGTGTGTGCGTGTGTCTTACGCTCACCCTTACTTGTCTTGTGTTTGGCAGAAGGAAGGCATCAAGGAGAGTCTGCAAACATCAGAAAGCTCCAAAACGTTTAAATATCAAAGCAGGGATGACTAAGCGAGTGTGGCACCATCCGGCAGGGAACAATATTCATTAAGTACAATTAAGAAAAATGTATGGCAGTTTAACTCACTGAAAGGGGAGAGGAGGTTCTCTCTATTCCCCTTGAAATTACCAGCAAAGGCAGTCTCTGGAGCATCTGTTGAAATATTTAATATTAGGCCAGAAAGATAAATCGGAACTATTTTATCTTGCCGTTAGAGGGAGGAGGGTCCAAAACACAGAAAACCTGAGATGATACAGCCACTACTTATCTACCAGGAAAACGAGCTCTTCAAAGACTTGGAACCGTCCCCAGCTCGCGGATAGCTGCTTTTAGGTCCCTTTCATAGTTTGGGGGTAAGGTAAGAGGTGCTTTGCTGGCAATACTGGTACTCTGCCAAACGTCATCAAGGAATCCCGTGGGCTTCCAAATCTCATTAAAAAAAGAAAAAGAAAAAGGCTTTGCTGAAATTGACCAGGGAGGAATTGATCCTTGCTGATGATACATAGATGTAAAAATAAATCTGGATGTAGATATCCACGTTTACCCACATACCTGCACACATACACATCCACTCTACACACACACACACACACACACACACACACACACACACACACTCATAGCTGTGCATATGATGCAAAGATAAAGTGATAAATCAATTTATTACCAAGCAACACACAATAACATGCTTCGGGTGAGAGGCTCAAAACGAAACGTCCCTGGAAGCCCTGTTCCTGATGGCCGCGAGCAGTCGGTCTTCGCACTGAATCAACAGAGGATCGAGAAGTTCCATCAGACCCATCATCATCCCCGCTGAACATCTGGGACTGAGGGTCGCTGGGGGTACTGCTCGCACTTAGCACACAGGAGGCCCTCCGTGGTTTCAATCCCAACGCCAATGAAATAAAAACAACACAAACGGTGCCTTTTATAACAGAGCCTATGAAGTAACTCAGTAAACACAAGCTATTAAGTTTAGTAAGTGTGACTAATTTTTTTTCAAAGTGCACGCCTGGCTCCTGTGGGAAGTGGGTGGCCTCTGGCCCCCACCTGGCAACTCCATCTCCTGCAGAATGCTCTGTTGCCCATCTACAGGGGGCACAACCAGGGGTCCTCATCATTAGAAAATATGACTGCTCTGTGGACATCCATGTTCCCTTGTGATTTTCCAGTTCTTTTCCTTCTGGGCACTGCAGGGAAGGGTCCTTCATACTCCCTGAAGGTCAGAGGAAGCTGGGGGCTTGCTTTGGCA
Source organism: Ictidomys tridecemlineatus (assembly GCF_052094955.1). NCBI lineage: Eukaryota > Metazoa > Chordata > Mammalia > Rodentia > Sciuridae > Ictidomys > Ictidomys tridecemlineatus. Next base: position 193,235,799 of record NC_135483.1, on the reverse strand, counting down.
ATGAGATGTGAAGGAAGATGGGGACGGGCAGGGCATTTGAATAACAGCTGAGCCCCCACCGCCCCAGCTGGTCTCACTCCCTACCCATCAATCATCCCAACCCACTGCAGCGGGCATCCCCAAGCTCCGCACAGGACAGCAATGAGCTTTGCGTCAGTAAACCCCTGAGTTGTGGGGCTATGGGGGCAGCGCAGCCGAGCTTATTCTGGCCAATTGACGCCCCAACAGTGAATGAGCCAAATTTGAACCCAGGTTGCAAATCAAACTCTTTTAAGTAAATCCATCTCCCAAGGCCTCATCCATCTCAGAGCAAATGTCTTAATCTCCCAAGCTAAAGACAGGTCCCAAGACTGCAAGACACCCTGGGGGGCACAAATAGTGGAAGAACTGGCCTTGACTTGCTGATGCTCTTCAGGAGGACAATCAGAAGGGGGCAGTGGACCTCAGCTCAGGGAAGGCTGGCCCCTTCACCATCAAGGGAGGAAGCTACCTCTCCTGTGTCCTTGGCAACCCCAAGCCATGCAGGGCTCCATCACCCCATGCCCAGGCAGCAGCTCAGGCAGAGCCAGACCCCCCAGTGGAAATGTCACCTCCTTATCCCTCATGGCACCTGAGGTCCAGGTGAGCTCAGTAGCTGGTCTTTGGTTGTTGTTTTCTGTTTTATTTATTCCTCTGCAGCCCTGTGCACTCATTCTTCTGTGGCCTATAGTGAGGAATCCTGAGCTTGACCACAGAAAAGCCAAAAGGAGGCTTTTCCATGCAAACATAGGGCTCTCAAGTCCTTGTGCCCTTCAGCAGCCAACAAAGCCCCAGCGTGGAGGGGCAGAGGTCCAGAGCACCTGCTCGAGCTGCGTCCATTGTTGCACGGTCGAAGGAGATGTCCACACCCGGCCCAAGGCCTCGTGAGGCTACCACTCTGGTGAACTCGAGGCCGACGAGTGATTGACGGTGCCACCCAGCGCTGGCTGGACTTGAAACCTAGCCTGACCCATGAGGCTGAGCTCCTTGAAAAGCCACTGCGATGATCTGGCCGCGGCTTCCCATCCCCCGGGCAGCGCTTCCTCAGCGGTCCTGGGTCCTCGTCTCCCGTCCACCCAGGAGTGGTGTCCTGCTTACATGAGGTGAGCTCTGCTGTCCAAGCACACCCTCCGGGTCACGCATGTCTGCAGGGGGCTGCGGGGTGATCTGCCCTCCCCCCCTTTGAATGAGAAGAGGAATATTTGGCCTTTTCCTTGGCTTGAATTTTCTCCCTCCCTGAGGTTCCCCCTGCAGGTTTTGTTCAGCTGTCCCTGCACCCCATGCTGGGCCAGGACGAGCTCATCTGCCTCACCCTGTGACACACAGTCCCTTCGGCCTGCGCTCTGACAGGAGGGGACTTTGGTCTGACCATCAAAAACTCACTGCGTTGGGGAAGCTGGGACAGTGAAGGGATTCTGCTGTGCATGAGCCACCAGGAGGCCCCTGTGCAGGGAGGACTCAGCTCCCCTGAAACACCGAGACAGGCACCTGTCCAGCCCCCGTGAAGCCACGACCAGAGTGTCCTGCCACACAGCGGCTGGCCAAGGGCTGACACCTGGGTGCTCTGGAATTCAGCCTTGAGGTGCCAGCGAGGTCTGCCGGTCCTTGGTCCTCTGATCCATCTGCAGTTCCTCTCCACTCCTGCAACACAGCATGGCAGACCTGGGAACACGGGACACCCCTGGACTCCGTAGCATCCTGGGATTCCAGCTCCTCGGGAGCAGGCTCTTCTGTCCTTTCTTTTCTGTTGTCCTCACCTCCCAGGAGGCCATGTGGGGCTCCAGAAAAGTCACAGGGCTTGGGGGGCAGAGAGGGGACTGCCCCCAGGCTGTGGGAGACGTGGGTGAGATGGATGCATGGGGAAGTTTGGGAAGGGTTGAAACTGACTTCAGTGCCTGTGCCCAGGAGAGGAGAAATCCAGCAGGTGGAAGACAGCCGGGACCAGGCGTCCCGTAACCTCACCTCCTCTCACATCTTGTCCTCCCCAGGCCACCCATCTGAACAGGAACCCCAGAAACGGGGGCAGGTGGGACTCAGACTGGGCCCCACACAGCTGGTCAGTCCGTCCTTCCCAGAGGGGCAAGAGGAAGCACATTCTCGGCTCGCTCTGCGATCTCGCCCTGGAGAGAAGCTGGGTGGGATGGGCCTCCCTGGGGCGGGATGGGCCTCTGTGGGGTGGGACCCTCCTCAGGGGGCGACTCTGAAACCCAGCGGGAGGGAAGAGGGAAGGCCTGGGAACAGGGGGAGCAGACTCAGGAGTGAGGAGCAGCATCTCAAGGGTTTCAAGGAAGAAGAACTTGAATTTAGAGTCGGGGGAGCTGAGGGGCTTCCCCTTATTATTTCCAGCTCTCTAGGTATGGCCCCAGACTTGGAGTAGAGTGCCAAATTAAGGGAAAGGTGCTTGTTTTGATGATTAACTTGGGGTCAGTGAAACTCAGCTTCTGGGGGGAGAAGACTAGGCCCATTCTGCGCAAATATCCGTCACACCTAATTGTCCAGACTTGGCTGGGAGGGCAGGCTCTGCCCTCAGACTGGCCGCTGTAATGAGGCTCCCCTTGCACCCAGGCAGAAGCACTGGGGACAGCAGTTTTAAACAGGAAAAGTCTGACCTTACAGGCCTGAGGGCCAGCCCCAGGGGGAGGACTTCCGCACCTCTGATCTCCCTGTCTGAGTCTATCATCTAAAAGTGCCGACCAACATTCGCAGTTTGTGGTGGGTGTTTTGGAAATGCTCCACGCTGGCTCTAGGGACCCAGGTTAATGATTCACTGGAGCTAATGGGTCCCTCCTTAACTGCTCACTCCTAGAGGTCATTGCCAGCTCAGCCCTGGGCCCCGCTGCACCACTTGTTCCCACGGAGCTAAGCTGGAAGAAATCCTCAGGGATGCTTGAGAAAGGCTCTGCCTCATCTGGTTTGTTCAGCCAGAACCACTGTGTCTGACCCAGCCAGAGGAGAAACTTGAGCCTTGTTTCCTCCTGGCGGTACTCATGGAGGGACACTGCACCGTCTGCCCGTCCTCAGCCCCCTGCATGCAGCAGTCAGCAAGACGGAGCAGGAGTCCCTAATGGGAAGTAAAAGAGAGCCAGGAGGAAAGAGAAACGGCAGCATGACAAATGACAGGGTGACACCTGGCATCTCTCAAGGGCTCCCCTCCTGGGGCGCCTTCCCCACCCCCCACAGTCCACCAGAAAATTGGCACAGCCCAGAGAGGAACCTTGCGCACATCCACCTGGGAAAGTGGACACAGGTGATCCATTTGCCGGGGCTGAGGCAGGGCCCTCTCCTGGGCCTGCTTTGCCCCACAGCCGCAGGACCCCGTCTCTGCCTTCGATACTGGCCTTCTGGTGACCTTTGATGGCCTGGTGGGCACGCACTGCCGGGTGTTCTCGGATGTGAGGAGTGTCTGTCGAGCTCTCTGAACACACGGCCTCCTGCTAATGGAGCAGAAAGATGAGCCGCTGCGCTCTTCCAGCCCTGAGTTAGTCACGGGCGCTCCCTGCTGCTTTCCCGCCAGTCACAGGGTCCTGGAAAGACACCCAGAGCTTCCTCCTGAGTTGGCCCGGGCTGTGGCGCAGCTCTGCACTTCAGCAGGAAGGAATTTGGTGTTTATTGAGTGGATCCAGTGTATAAAATGCCCTTTTTATAGAGGGCCTGCCAACAGGGGGCCGCTCAAGGAGCTGCTGTGCCGCCTTGTGTTGGTTCTGTGTGTTTTCCAGCCTCTGCCCACAGAGCAGCTAACCAGGGAGGAGGGTGCGCTGCTCCAAGGCCCCCGCTGCAGGTGGGCTCGGGGCTCGGGGCTCCTGCGAGGCCTCCCTGTTCCTTCTCCTCACGCAAGAATCTAGTGGCTCTGCTGGCCCCGGGGCCCCACCCCGGCTTCTGAGGGCCTCTCTGTCTCCCTGGATCCTTCTCTCCATTACAGATTCCTACAGACCTGAATTGGGCCCCCCAGATTCAATAAGATGATGTCGTCATGCCTCAAACCTCAGAAGGTGACTGTATCTGGAGTTGGGGACTTTAAAGCAATGATTAAGCCGAAATGAGGCCCTCATTCAAGATGCCAGGTGTCCTCTGAGAAGAGACAATTTAGACTCAGAAAGAGACCCAGGAATGGGTGTTCCCAGAGAGATGATCCCAGAACAGGTGGCACGGGCACCACCTTCAAGCCAAGGAGGTCTCGGTGAAACCCACCCTGCCAGCACCGTGTCCCCATTCAGCCTCCAGAGCCACGAGGGAGTAGATTTTGCTGTTTAAGCCACTCCAGCCCAAGGTCTCTTGTCATGGCAGCCCTAGGAAACTGACGTAGCCCCTGAAGTTTTTCATTTATTTCTCATGTGAAAAAAAATAAATTATCTCTGACTCTAAAAGCTTATTTTTTTGTTTTGATTTTAAAAGAAATTGGTGATCTTGGTGGCTTCCTAAAAGCATAGTGGGCTGGAGCAGAGAGTCCTGGGTCTGATGGGGAGGGCCCTGGGTCTGATGATGGGGAGGGCCCTGGGTTGATGATGGGGAGAGCCCTGGGTCTGATGATGGGGGAGCCCTGGGTCTGATGATGGGGAGGGCCCTGGGTCTGATGATGGGGGAGCACTGGGTTGATGATGGGGAGAGTCCTGGGTCTGATGATGGGGGAGCCCTGGGTTGATGATGGGGAGAGTCCTGGGTCTGATGATGGGGAGGGCCCTGGGTCTGATGATGGGGGAGCACTGGGTCTGATGATGGGGAGGGCCCTGGGTCTGATGATGGGGGAGCCCTGGGTCTGATGATGGGGAGGGCCCTGGGTCTGATGATGGGGGAGCCCTGGGTCTGATGGGGAGAGCCCTGGGTCTGATGATGGGGAGGGCCCTGGGTCTGATGATGGGGAGAGCCCTGGGTCTGATGATGGGGAGGGCCCTGGGTCTGATGATGGGGAGAGCCCTGGGTCTGATGATGGGGAGGGCCCTGGGTCTGATGATGGGGAGGGCCCTGGGTCTGATGATGGGGAGGGCCCTGGGTCTGATGATGGGGAGGGCCCTGGGTCTGATGATGGGGAGGGCCCTGGGTCTGATGATGGGGGAGCCCTGGGTTGATGATGGGGAGAGTCCTGGGTCTGATGATGGGGGAGCCCTGGGTTGATGATGGGGAGAGTCCTGGGTCTGATGGGGAGGGCCCTGGGTCTGATGATGGGGGAGCCCTGGGTCTGATGATGGGGGAGCCCTGGGTCTGATGATGGGGAGGGCCCTGGGTCTGATGATGGGGAGGGCCCTGGGTCTGATGATGGGGAGGGCCCTGGGTCTGATGATGGGGAGAGCCCTGGGTCTGATGATGGGGAGGGCCCTGGGTCTGATGGGGAGTTGGTTCTCCGGGATCACAGTTCACAGACAGCACTGAACAGGGTCATGAGGAAACCAGCTTTCCCTCCCTCCGACTCTCTGGGATCTCTGGACAGCAGCTCACGTTTCATTACAGCCTAAAGCTAGACCGCTGAATGAAGAGCTGGGCCCCTTTACAACCCGGCTGCACAGAGCATCTTTGAGGGGAGGGTCGATTCAGAAATGCTTTGACAAACACAGATTTAAAAAACAGCAACACAGGCCCCAGACAGCTATTTGTACCCAGGACAATGTCACCTCTAGGTGCTTGTGCCCCAGCAGGAAGCCATCCTCCAAGCCCCTTTATTAATCTCATTTATGCATTTGAAATCAGAAGTGGTTATCAGAGGTGGAAATGATTAGCGAGAGGTCGCCGGGAGGGCTTTATGTAGCAGGAAACCACTGGGTGGGTCGTGTGTGCGTCTTTGATGAGACAGAGGGTTTGCTAATTGGCATCCAGAAGCCACTTGAGTTTTGTTTGTACCATGGCAATGATGCCCCTCTGGCGGGGATCGGGCTGGGTCCAAGGCAAGCACATTCTGGGAAGGGATATGGGTCCATCGGGGCCAAGGGGCAGGAACCCACCCAGCATGGGGAAGGCACTGACAAGGGACACAGGCTGTGAGCTGCAGCCAAGCAGGGGCCGGGGCTGAGACAGAAGCAAGATGAGACCCAAAGGCGGAAGGAGTCAGCATGGAGGGCTTCCAGTGCCACTGAGGAAAGGAGCTTGGCCTGAGACCCTCCCCGTGGGCAAAACAGGGCCATTAAGGACCCGAGGAGGAGGAAAACGCAGCTGGCTCCATCTGAGAAGAATCTTCAGGGGCGGGGAGAAAGCAGACCAAGGGGAAGAAGGAGGCAGAGCAGAGCTCGCGGGACCGTGGGGGTGTCGAGGGGCTCTGGCTGCCGGGAGGTGGCTGTTGTGAGTTTTATTATTTATTGATAAAGAGTTTCCTGAGCTCCTGGGGGACATGGATGCCAGCAGAGCAGGCAGGTCCCTCCTGTTTCTTTGAGGAAACGAACCAGCTCAACCGGGTGGCAGGAAGGGGAGGACAAAGACCTGCAGCAGGAGAAGCACCTGGGACCTTCGTATGTCTTGTGGCCTGTGGAGCTGCCTGGGACCAGGGGCCGAGACCCGATCCAGCGTCACACAAATGCCCTGCAGCACAGAGGCACGTTTGGCTCTTTTCCTGGAGGGGGACTAGGCTGGCTCTGACCCGAGGCTGGGCCACGGGCAAGGCTGTTCCTAGAACCCCCGGGTCTCCCAGAACAGAGCAGCTGCGTTACCCAGGCTGACGGGAACCAGAGGCCCCCGATTTCCCCCAGGGTCTCCACGGTGCCTGTCTGGGTCGGCTCCAGCTGCCTGGTGGCCTAAACAGCAAAGCTCATTTTCTCTCCACTCTGGAGTGGAGAAGCCCAAGGTCAAGGTGGGAGCAGGGCTGAAGATGGCCCCTCCTGGCCGTGTGCTCCCATGGCCTCTTCCCGTGCACTTGGAGGAGGGAGAGGGTGCACACTAATGCTGTCCAATCAGGGGTCCAACCTGGTGACCTCACCAAGCAGATGACCAGATCCTCCAACTACAGTCACATTGGGGGTTGGGGCTTCAACACAGGAGCATGGAGGGGTCCCAGTTCCGTGCACACCAGGCTCCCTGTGGACCATGTTTCCTGTCTGAGAGGAGCTTCCCCAACCGTCCCTCAAACTCGCCCCTGGTCAGGGTGGGTTGGGAGGGTGATCTTCAGTGACAGGTCACAAGTCTCTGCAGTGAAGACTGTCCCTGACAGGGTCCTGCAGGCTGGGAATGGGGTCACGTGACACCTGCCCTGTACCGTGCTTATTATGTGGGGTCAGAGTTCCCTTTCACAGATTCCACTCCCAGAATCCTGATGTTCCCCAGAACATAAGTGTGACCCTGTGGGGGGGGGCTGACTAACCCCCACCTCATGTCCTAATCCCCAAACCTGTGAACAAAGGGGGGCTTTGGACACGGGATTAAGTTAAGGGTCTCAAGATGGAGAGATGACCTGGATCATCCGAGTGGGCGCCACACAACCACGGGGGTCCTTGGCAGAGGAGGCAGGAGGGCCAGCGCCAGAGAGGGAAGGTGGAATGGGCAGACGAGGGAGAGGGTGGGGGAGGGAGACGGGAAGATGCCCTGTTGGCCTGGAAGAGAGGACAGAGCCAGGCCAGGGAATGCCAGGGACCTCCAGGGCCGGCACGGCAGAGTGGACTGTCCTCGACAGCCTCTGGAGGGCCTTAGCCCTGCAGGCCTGTTTTAGGATTTCTCCCTCCAGATCTATAAGAGGACAAATTGTGTTGCTTTAAGACACTAGCGTGTGATGATTTCTCCAGATGCAGTAGGAGTGTGATAAACTGTGTAAGAAATGCCATCTCCTCTGCTCCCACCTGCACAGCTGTCCCTCCTGCTGGTGTAGTCACTCTGCCCAAGGTCCCCACCTCCAAATGTCCAAATCACTGTGCTCAGAGTTTCTTCATCTCATCAGGGATCTGGGGAGGATCTAGGAGAGGCTGTATCGGGGTGCCAGCCCAGAGCCATTTAAAACCAGAAACCTACCGCTGCAGTTTGATAGACTTTTAACGATATTCAAAACAAGAGTCGTTGCCATGGCAAAATACCATCAACATCACTTAAGCATCTCTGAGAGTTGCCTCGGCCTACATGATTAATTGCATTGTTGCTGTTTTTGCTGCCCCGAAGGTCAATATCGGCCGTACATAGTCTTTTATAGGACGGTTGAGTCTACGTAAATGGACCAGAGCTGCGTTTACATTTCATTGTTTCAAACGCAGCACTCGATACTTCCAAGGAAATGTTTTGAGTCTCAAGTGAGTTCTGTGTTCTCAAATGATCCAGAAGTCTGTGAGAGATCAGAGGTGACCGTTTCCAGCCCCGTGTGTGGAAGGGTGACTCATAGCAGGGGCAGAACCCACGTGCCAGGACGCTGTGCTGGTTGGACAGGAGGGTGCACCGCCCTGACGGGCTCCTTCCTTGCCCTGCGGAGTCGTGGAGACGGCAGCGTACCCACAAAGACGGCATGGCTCCGAGAACTCTTCCCACTCTGCGGACTAGCAGGGCCGCTGTCAGAGAAGACCCGGCTGTCAGCATGAACGTCCTTGTGCCCCATGGAAAAGAGAAACCATGAAGGCAGGATGCTTTTCCTGTGGAGAGAAGGGCTGGAAGAAGCAAGGTGTATGGCTTTGGTGCAGAGAACACCGAGATCCAAGAGCCGACAGCCGCAGGTTATTCCTCATCTCTCCACGCGGCCTCTCCAAGCCTCCCTCCCTCTAAGATCCAGGATGCCACACCAAGGCAGAGGAAGGTGAGCATGTGCTTCCTACATCCAAATCTAGGAAAGGGAAAGAACGCTCCACCATTGTCCATTTTAAACACCTTCCAATCCCTCAACATCTTGCTCACCCTGGGGCCACAACTCTGAAAGCCGGTAACAACTAAATCCCAGTGACCAGAGCCCACAGCTCAAGGACCACGGAGGCTGCCCCTGCAAGTCCTCCAGTCCCCGAGGATACACTGCTCCCACCCGATCCAAGATCAGCAGCTGACTTCTCAGAGACTCGGAGGCCGTCTTACGTTTGAAAGTAGCTGAGCTCCAGTCTCACAAAGAAAGCCAGTGATGTGCTGCTACGATCTTGAACAGTGCCCCAGGTAGAACACGTCCCCGTGGGGGGATTTGGCCAAGTCCTGTAGTGTAACATCTCCCTCCATGGCATATTTTGAGTCACCAAGGAAATATCAATCCGCTCACAAAATGCCTGAAAATTCAAAAACAAGCTCTTACGGGCTGGTCCAAGCCAGCTGCAGTCCACCACTACGGAAGAAAGTGTCGGAGACAGGGAGGATCCGCCACTATCCAGAGCAGAGTGGGCTTCATCGGCCAGATCTGCCCCGCCCAGGGTCTGTCCCCACGTGAGAGTCAGAGCACATGCCCGTGGCAGAGAGGCGTGCAGACCAGAATCTAGTGGACTGCACGGAGGGCAGGCTGCCAAGGAAGGGAGAGACCAGAAAGGGACAGCCAGTGGACACGTAGACACGGAAGGGGCGGGTTTCTCCCTTTCCCTCCTGAGTGCTCCTGAGCAGGCCAGGAAGAAAGAGGCCACACCTTTCCAAACCAGGAGCTGCCCGTCCAGCTAGTCCAGAGAACTTAAAATCAAATACAAGGTTGAAACTTTTGGGTTTGAATCTTACAAAACAAGGCAACTTCAGGAGATGAACATGCCTGGAAGGTCATGGGAGGGTGCTTCCCCCCTGGTGGCAAAGACAGACGGGTGGACAGGTGCAATAGAGCCTGCTCAAGGGGATGATGACCTGTCAGAGCAATGCACTGGGAAGAGGTGCAGAAGGCTGAGTCCCTGGATTACCTCCCACCAACGTCCAAGATCCCCGCCTGTAGCTGGACCAACCCTTAGGTCCACCCCAGCTTCCTAAACAGCCTCAGAGACACTTCTCACCATCCGACCTGGGCTTAGGTTCATGTGCAGATGTCTGGACCACACAGTTACTCAGCAAAGGAACAAATGCAGGTTGCTGATCTTTCTGCCACCTTTACCAGGTGGCTTCCCAAGCACTGGGCTTGACAGGAATGGAGCACGAGGCCGCTGAGTGCGCTGGTCTCCTACGCTACACACTGACCCTGCCCAGCTCCCACTGCGCTGCTGTCCAGGCCCAGCCCACCTGCAGGCGAGGTTGCCAACGTGGAGCTCGGAGGGGAGGAAGTACGTGGGGTCTGGGTCGGCAGTTTTTGTCACCCCTGCTCCCCTGCTGATGGGCTCCCTCCTAGTCATCTGAGGACTTGACTTTTGCACGCTTCTCAAGCACATCTGTGTATTTCTCACGGAGTCACCGATGGCTTTATAAACTGTGTGCTTCACAAGGTGTCCAGGGCACGCCCTTCCTGCTCAACCCAGACTTCCACACTGTGAATCTCAGTGAGGGTGTCACCGGACATTGGATTCGGATGCCATCCTGAAATGAGCCCATCCTCCACGTCACAGGCCCTTACTTGCGTGGGCATTTCCTTTGGGATATTTTCTTCCTTTCTTTAATTGGACGCCTCATCTGCTTTTGTTATGTATTTATTTTTAAGTGGAGCAAGTGCTGATGTGTGGAGCACTTCCGGCCACTCTGCTGTCCAAAACCAAGCGTGGGGCTTAGCGTCTTGGGGTGGGCAGGGGCATGCACCAACGGTCCCTGCTGTTAGTCCACAGTAGCTGTGCAGGAAGGAAAGGCAGTGGTGTGAGGCTGTCGCTGAAGAGCTGGACCGCAGGGTGGAGAGGCAGGGGCCCGGCACTGTTCACGCAGGGCTTCCCCTGGTCCGGGGAGAGCCCCACGCCTTTCTAATCACCAGGTCTCATGCCCTCCCGCCAGTAGTAAAAACTCCCTGCTTCAGAGACCTAATTGGCAACAGAAGATATTTTGAATCCTAATAACACCGACGGCGTAAGTTTAAATTCTAGTCTCAGGCCCAAGTCTCCTGGTGGAGGCCAGGCCCAGGAGAATGCCCCATGCTGCTGTCCAGCTGCCCTCCCTGGAGAGCACCAAACCTGTGGGGACAGTCACCTCGGGCCAATCAGGGGCTTTTGAGACAAGGGGCCAGACTGAAGTGAGAGTGTCCAGCCAGTGGCCAGGGGCATCTGGGTGGTGTGACTTTGCCACTGAGTTGGCCCCAGGGGTCTGTGGAGAATCTCACACGGTATCCCCTTGGGGGAGGGTGACAGAGCTCAAGGGCTTTAAAGGACTCGACTCAACTTTCCTGGGCTGTGGGACCCTTTTTATTTTTCATTCAAAATTCCCTCCAAGACCCATCTGGTGTCAAACACGGGAGGACGTTGGGGCAGAGAGCTCACTGAATGAAATGCGTCACTGGTGGCAAGAGTCACCTGCAGGCATGGGGCTGAGCTCTCTCTACTTTCTCCAAGAACCAAGGCGTGGCCCTTGAATGGCTGAGACTTTCCATGGGGGAAACTTTCCAGTTGCTCCCTCCCCAGGAGGCCTGGGGTTTTATCCTGGCCTTAAAGATTACGTGAGCAGTGGAGCTTGGCCAAGGAGCCCTTCCCGGCACTGCCATCGCTGACTGCCCCAGGCTGCCACCGCGCAGCTCTTGCTGATTTTATGGCTGCTGAGACATGACGGCCAGCACGCTCCTCCACGCAGACGCCCCTGCAGCCTCCCAGGGAAGGGACGGCCCCTCCTGCAAGCCAGCGCCTGCGGTGGCACTGCATGTGTGCACCAGTCAAGTGCCCCAGCTCCTCAACCCCGAGGGGGAGCATTTGGAGCGCAGGCCCTTCTTGGGCCTCAAAGGTCTGCCTCCCTGAGGCCAGAGGGACAGATTCCAGCAGCTGCAGAAACCTGCCCCTCCTCTGCAGCTGCCCCTGGCCCCTCCCTGCTCGCCCTTGCCCATCGTCCATGCCCCATAGGAAAGGGCGAGGAGGCTGACCGTGGCCACCCGCCACTGGGCATGGACCCGAAGCCAACTGCGTGGAGAAGCCTGAGGACGTGGTGATCTTGGTCTCCCGTGGGCCACCAGCATGATAATACCCACCACCCAGGGTCGCAGAGGGCCAGACAAGCCAAGCCCAGGTCCCAGGCCAAGGCTGGTGGGTCTTCTTGATGCCTCGTCGCCATCTAGTGCTCAAGAAGAGCAACTGAATGTCCCCCATTGCAAACAGCAGGTGCCTCCTGGAACACAGGCCAGGAGGGGACGCGGATTTCGTCCAGCCTCAGGGCACCCATCTGAGGAGGAATCCCTTCGAAAGGCCCCAGATCCAAGCTGGGACTCCCCACTGCATTTGGACAACTCTGCCTGTGAGAGCCCTTCTCCCCGTGGCAGTCCAGGCCTTTGCACACCTCGCATGACCTTTCACCCAGAGTTCCCCAAGATGAACCGCAGCAGGCAACATAAGGGACAGAGAAGGGTTGGCCCTGACTCTGGTGGAAGTGTGGCTGCTGAGGAGTCACCACGCCAGGCGCCCATCGTCCTGTCTTGTCTGTTCATTAGCACGTCCAAGATCTGGAAATGGAAAGGTAACAATAATACAGATTCCTCCCCACAGGAGAGAGGCCAGGCCAGACAAAGAGAAGGGTGGAGCCAACTGCCGGGTGGTGCGGAGGGAGAGACCTGGGAAGCTTTAACCCAAAGGCCAGGAAGCCACCCAGACTGCAAACCCAGCACCGTGCCAGCCCGCGAGTGCTGCAGAGCTCCTGTTGTGTGGTTGCGCCTGGAGGGGGGGATGTCAAGACCACTGCCTCGATGGTGAGGTTGCCGGACTTTTCAGAGAGATGAGCCTGGTGCCATCCATCCCAGGTTCTTGAGCGAAGGTGGGGGCAGCGGCTGCCACTTTGGCTTTTGCTGCTCTCAGGAGTGAGCCAGGTTGGGGGTTCTTGCACGTGGGTCAGGACCTGAACTCCCCCCAGGCACAAGGGAGGGGCCGGCGTGTTCTCATCCCCCCTGTCTGATGTGGGCCAGGGGGAGGGGGAGGGCGGTTCAAAGCTGCCAGTGCCAAACATCAAAAGTGGACTGTGTCCACCGGCTTTTGTGTGGCTGTGACCAAAAGACCTGACAAGGGCCACACAGAGGAGAAGTCTATTTTGGCTCAGGGTTTCAGAGGTTCTCTCCACCCTGGGCCAACCTCAGCTCTGGGCCAGAGGTGATGCAGAACATCATGGCAGGTGGGCGTGGAGGAGAAAGGAGCTCAGGACACGGCGCCAGGAAGCAGAGGGGGTAAGTGCTCCACTCACCAAGGACAAGAGAAAACCCCAGAGCACGCCACCAGTGGCCTACTTCCTCCAGCCACAGCCTGCCTGGCTACCCGACCACCCCGTTAGTGCACGTCCGCGGATCAGGTTCACAGCCTCGGCGTGATCCAATCATGTCATCTCGGGATGTCCTTGGGTTGACTTTTAGGGGATGCCATGTACCCAACCATAACATGGAGACTTTCTCTTTGTTCCATTCCCCCAGATCAGTTCAATGGGCAGCTGAGACTGAGGCCACTGATCAGGATGACCCGTGTTTCCCCAAAGAAAAGAATCTCTGAGGCTACTCTAGAGGGCAGACTCAGGCTCTGACCAGTCCCCCTGAAAGAGCACTTCAGAGTGAGGCTGGGGGCCTGGGCATCTGTCCAGGGGGCTCTGATCACCTGGGAGGGTTGGGAGGCCCAGCTCGACGCTGGCCACAGGAAGGCTTGCTGCTGCCGTGAGCCCTCTCCACTTTACCCAGGTGTGAAGTAGGAGTGGGGAGTGCTCACCTTCACTTCCAGGGGAGGAGCTGGGACCTCAGCGACATCAGAGGGACCCGAGAAGCTGCCACTTGGTGACCTGGAGACAGCTTCCGAGCCAGACTCCCCGTGGTACTGGATGGAGTGTTGGGGTCTCTCCTCCACACTTACTTGTTCCTTCACGGAGCATTTCAGGTCCTATGTGAACAACCCCAAGAGGCCGTGCCCGACTTAGGGACATGGAATTGGCCATCATGGTGGCCAGGCTTAGTGCCAGGACCCAGAGACCGTGCAGGGGACCCCTGCAGGGCAGACACAGCCAGCTGGTCTCCTTTGTACTAGGGCTTTCTTGTGCAGCCTATGGGGACCACCAGTGTCCTTGTGACCAGCTGTCCCCTGGTCACCAGCAGCCCTGCTGGGCCTGGGGGATTCCAGAAGAGACTCCCTCTCACCTTCTGAGCTTGTGCTGCCCACCTGTAGGTTGTGTGCTCTGGGCTGTGAGTCTCACGATTTGCAAGCTGATAATGACAAAGATGGTCTCCCTGGCCAGACTCCAGCCAGCCTTCGGAACATTCCTGTTTATGGGAACAGAGTCCCCAGAAGCTATGTGAAAACCATATTCAGAGGTTAAACGATCATACTATGAAACCTTGACCCGATTGCTGGATTAATCCATTTGTTGGATTAGTAATTTGGAAGGCCTCCTGGGCTGGGTGGTGACCATGGGCAGCGGGGGCGTGGATGCAGAGGTGGGTGGCTGGGTCATGCCCTTGGGACTGTGTCCTGTGTCCCTGGCTCCTTCCTCTCCCCTTCACAGCCAGCATCAGCTGAGTAGACACCCTCTCTCATGCCCTTCGCCACACAGGGACCACGGGATTTGGGGAACATGAGGTTCAGATACTGTTCTGCCTCATCTCGGGCCCGGAGCCACGGAGTTGGCCGACCAGGGGATGAAACTTCTGAAATAGTCGTCCCAAAGGAACAGCATCTTGTGGTTCTTGCTGGGTATTTTGGTCGCAGCAACTAGCTAGCGCACTTCGCAAGGCCCGTCTATGTGCTTCCCTGTAAATCCAGTTTCCCGTGAACCCTGCTAAGTCGCTTAGCCAAGAGCCTCCTGCCAATGGCTGACCCGGCTCACGGTCTGACTCAGCTCTTCACCCTTCACCCTCCCCAGGTGGTGTCTGACCCCCTGGCCCGTCCTGAGCAGGAACCTGGGAGGCCACTGAACTAGCACCCCCCTAACTCCCGACAACTCCTGTTAGGAGCGCTCTGTCCTCTGACCCACCCTGTCCCTCTTCCCCACTGTCCACCCTGCATTCAGAGGGGAGCCCACTCTGTCCCCGGCTGAGACGTCCCAAGGCCAGGGACCTGTCACCACGGTTCTGAAGAGTCTTCCTCGCCATTCTCAGGGTGTCCAGCCAGTGACTGTCTTATCAATAGACCCCACTCAGAAAAGCCGCAGCCTCCTGTCAGGCAGATCAGGAGGTGGACTCCCCACCCCAGCCTCCCCGCAGCACTCCGCTCCTGTGGTCCCGGCCTGGTCACACAGGGACCACGGGATCTGGGGAGCATGAGGTCCAGATACTGTTGGGATAGAGAGCACCAGGCCCATAAACCACCACGGCAGACGCGCTCCTGCAGAGCAGGACGTTTCCGACAGGACGCCACTCGCTCAGCTCAGGAAACAAAACACATTCCTGAGGAGGCTGCTCATGGGGGCGTCGGCAGGCGCGTGGGTGCCCACGAATCCACACGTGGGCCTGGGCACTGTGCAAGGGCAGGGACGAATGATGGCACCGGGGACACTGTAAGATAAGGACCACAACACCTTTTTGTATTTGAAAGGAATTATAATCTTGCCAGGTTGGGCACACATTTTTTAAACCATCTTTTTAAAAAGTTAAGTGTTATTATATGACCCAGTGATCTTGCTCCCTACCCAGAAAAAATGAGAGTATACATTCACAAGAAGACCTGGGACAGAAGACCCAGACAGCAGGATTCATAAATCCCCAAAGTGGAAACAACCCAAAGGTCTATCCATGGATGAATAGCTAAACAAAATGGACATCCATAAAATGAAAAATTACTAACCAATGAAAAGGAGCAAGCTACTATTACACACAACCTGAAGGAACCCTCAAAGCACTGTGTTAAAGGAAAGTAATCAGGCACAAAAGACGACATGTTGTAAGAGTTCGTTTCTATGACATTTCTAGAAATGGCAAAACTGGGGACAGGAAGCAGATCATTGGTTGCCCAGACAGAGATGGGAGCAGGGATTGATTGCAATTTGGGGAGGTGAGAAAAGAGTTTTAGAATGGGATTGTGATGATAGATGCACAACTGTACAAAGTCACTAGACATCTTTGGATCACAGTGACTTTTAGGTAAGAAAATTGTCCCTTCACAGAGATGTTCTAAAACAGGGCACCGAGTGGTCCCGGCTGGAGGCTCTCCGGGAGCCTGTTCCAGTGCTCACACGCTCTCACCTCACTCAGTCCCCAGGACAATCCCAGAAGGACAGTCTTTCATCATTATTTTCCCCCTTTGATAGTTGAAGATCCCGGGGACAAAGAAGTTGTACAGGTTGACCCAGGTCACCAAGCTGCAGTGTGCTGGAGCTGGATGCGACCCTCACTCCACTTTGCTCCCCACAACTTATACTTAGCGCTGTCCAGTGTAGCAAGGGCTCTGGTCCATGTCATCCCCTGCCCCCAGCCTGGGCCTGCAGGAGGTGTTGTTGCTCCCAAGGCTCCCTTTGAAAGGTGGCTGCATCTGGGGTCTTTTCTTGTGGCCTCAGAGGGCTCTTAACTTCTGGATACACTCCAGACATGGTCCTCTCCTTGCAGGATGACCAGTGCTTGGATCTGGAAAGTTTCTCCACACCCGTGTGTTGGAAGCATGGTCCCCAGTGCAGCAGACTTTGAGGGTGGCTTTGGGTAAGATAGGATCGTGAGGACTCAACCCCATCAGGGACTGAGACAGGATGCTGTATAGCACCTCAGCCAATATGGCGGACCTCAACTCACCTCAGTCCCCACCTGCTTCCCCACCATGCTCCTGTCTCATTGAGTGACTCACCATCAGTCTGTCTCCAAATTAGAACACACCGCTGCATTCCTGACCCCCCTCTTCCCTTACATGCAGCTGTCAAATCTCAGGAGTTGTGCCTTCCAGCCATCTCCAGAATCCCGTCCAGGTCTCTGGTCATCCTTGTGATCTCTGCACTAATTCAGGGTCTCATTGCCGTCTCCCCGTCTCTCCATGCATCCTAGCGATCACTGCACTAATCTAGGGTTCCTCTGCCCTTCTCTCGGATAACTGCAATGGCTTGGCCATGCCTCTCCATGCACCCCTCTGGCCACCCCCAACCCCTTCTCCACACTAATTTCTAAAAGGCAAATCTGATCTTGTCATTTCTCTGCTTAAAGCATTTTAATGGCTGTTCATTGCCCAGAACAACATTACTATGGATTTTAAGGCCATTCATCATGCACCAAGGATAAAATAAAATCTACTAGGTGAGTATTTACACTCCTTCTCCCCTGTGAATCCACCTGCCGCCCTCCACACACAAGTGCCTTCTAAAGAAGGAGGCCATCGGAGCTGGGCTCCAACTCACCCCTGAGGGCAGCGAGGGAGCTGCACAGCAGGAAGAGGGGGCAGCCCTGGGCTGATGGCTTCAAAAGCCAGGGAGAGCACCTTGCAAAGGATTCAAAGACTCGGATCCCAGTCCCCAAAGGGAAGCTGGATGTGCTCGGCTGGCTCTAGCTGCCTGGTGAGTGCAGGCAACCTTATCCTGCAGGGTGGGGGGACCACGGGTCCAGGGCCAG
This sequence comes from Ictidomys tridecemlineatus, assembly GCF_052094955.1. Classification (NCBI taxonomy): domain Eukaryota; kingdom Metazoa; phylum Chordata; class Mammalia; order Rodentia; family Sciuridae; genus Ictidomys; species Ictidomys tridecemlineatus. The sequence continues at coordinate 193,218,350 of NC_135483.1, read as the reverse complement.
GCCCAGAGGGAGGCAGCTCTCCAGTGGGAACCCACTGCCACAGGTACCAAAAACCAACCAAAGCCACTGCCTGCAGAGCCTGCGTAGCAATCGTTTCAGACACGAAAGAAAGTGCAGCGTGGCGTTTAAAATTGGAATAAGTGCATTTCCTTGAAAAGTTTATCTGTAGACTCAACTTTTCTTTTGGAAAGAATGAAAAAGCTAAAATTTCTCAGGCGTTTTATTATGTGACATGCATATTACATCCCATTTCTCTTGAAACCACTCGCGTCCATTCGAATGGTAGGAAAAATGAGGATTAGACTAAGTAGCAAGTGTACATTGCTTCCAAGTGGCTACCAAGTGGCAGAGCCAGCAAACAAACTTGGGCTTGCCTGGTCTCCAAACCCAGGCAGCTGTCCACTATGCTACTGCACCTGGCAGCTCTTCTGAAACAGGGCAGGGGTCTCTGGTGGGGTTCCTAGGAGCACACCTGAGTCAGGGATTCGGGTGCACATGATCATGGACAGGGTGCCTTTTGGTGACCCCCTATGAAAGGAAGGATGTAGAATAGAGAAGAGGAGGAGCTAAGCAAGAACGTGTGCTCAGATAAAGTCCAGTCTGGGTTTAATCCCTGTGGTGGGGGGTGTGTGTGTGTGTGCTCCATAGAATTGTCCCATCTGGAGGCAAGGGGACAAGGCTTTACAGTCTCTGCATCGACCCAGATCTCATGTAGCTGGGGGACAGGTGCTTCAATAGGTAAAGGGCTCCAGCAGTTTCCGCCTCTCTCAAACTACATGAAAACCGAGGCAAACAAATAGGATAAAAATGATATCCTTCCCAGTCCACAGACACCCGCGCACACACCCCTTAAATAGTCCCAAAGCATTAGGTTGTAATCGCCCAGGGTCAAGGAGAGGCTGAATCCTGAGATGGTCCCAAGACCCCACCTCTGATTCCTGTCCTCATCCTGGGTCCCAGGACTTGTGACTTGCTTCCAGTCAACAGAATATATCAGAAGTGGTGGATCGGGAAGGTCACTTTCTTGAGTAGGTGACAGTATTTAAGAGCCTATCTTGGCAGACTAGAGAGGAGGAAGCAGCCAACCATGTTGTAAAATGCCCATGAGAGGCAGGGAGCTGAGAGCGCCCCCTGCTGGTAGCAGCCAGAAAACAGAAACGCCAGCCCCAGTGTCACTGGGTTAGTTCAGCCAACCATGGGAGGAGAGGGGGCTTAGAAGCAGATCCCCCCAGTGGAGGATCTAGAGAAGAACACATCACAGTCAGCACCTCAGCAAGTCACCTCCAGACTCCTGACCCTTGGAAACTGGAAGATGACAAGCGCCTTGCTTTAAACTGCTAAGCTTCAATTTGATAGGCAGCAAAGGAAAACTAATATGGGGCGACACTGAGTACTGGGCTAAATTTGTGATTCATGGAATGATTAACATTTATGTATGCTTAAATATATTCCAGAAATGCAAGGACTATTATTACACCTGTAGGAAAAGGGATTAGAAAGCGATTGTCTAGTGCAGCGTAATGAATTCACCAAACAACATGTAATTAAATGCAGCCGAGTTCAATCTGGGACTCTTTACAAGACTTCAAGCATATCATTTCTGGCAGACATCGGTATATAACAAATCATAATTTATCAAGCTACAAAGACATTTTGATTCTCTAATTTGTTAATAAAATCCCCCATTTCACATCTCAAATAATTGTTCTCTGTGATTTATAGTGTAATTGTAATTGTTCTATATTTTGGTAGTGGGAAGTTTCCATTTTCTTTTAAAGATGATGTGAGTCAGGGTGGCCACAGAGGAGACAGAGAGGGGAAGGGAAACAAAGTTTACTTTATTCCCAGGTCCTAGAGATGGGAGGTAGCTCTCACCATGCAGGGCCTGATGGGAAGACACCAGGTGTCAGAGGCAGAAGATGGGGATGAGGGGAAGGTGGATGCCACAGCCCTTACTTCCATGGGAAGAGCAGAGCAGGGCAGGGTGACCCATGCAGGAGGCTAGCTTGAGTCTTTCACACAGCTTTGGGCTGGCTGGCTCCTGGACTTACCATGGGAAGACAGAGGCACTTGCCTCCAGGTGTATGGGCAGGTGGGTCGGCTCTGGATCCATCAGGAGCAGCCTGGGCTCCTTGTGATCCATAGGAATTGGTTTGCTGGAGGTGCAAGGCCTCTTCCCAGCAGAAAAGCTTCTCTAAGATGTCAAAATATCGTAATATACAGGAAAACTTGAAATATTTACTATACCAAAGAAATGACGCTTAAAGCTCAGAATTAGAATAATAAAGGTGGACGAGATCTATTTTAAATGTTTTTGTCTCATTTCTCATTTAAAAAATCCATAAAGATAGTCAAACGTGGGAAGGAAAAGACAGAGGTCAATTTCAAGGTGGAATCTGTGGCATAGTGTACTCTACGCGAGGCATCGAGACGTGTAGGCTTCAGACAAAACCCTGGTTCTTGAGGGTTTCCTGCTGCCTTTTTTTTTTTCCTGGAAAAACTCACAAGAAGCCAAAAAAGGCAGGTGTTCATCTGCAGCTCCGCAGACAGTTGCCTGAATGAGGTGGGTCTGGGGCCAGCAGGTCCCCTGAGAGCCTCTGGCATGGGTCCCCGCAGGTGTCCAGGCCCACTGTCACTCTGCAGGCTACAGGGTGGGAGGATCCGGGGAACTGGAGGTGGCTGCTTCCTGGGAGGCCCCTTCCCACGAGCAGAGGTAGCTGAGCGCCAGGAGCCCGTGGGTGGAGGAGGCTCTGCATTAGGCTAACCCCCACGCCCCCACGGCGAGTGTATTTAGGAAGAAAATCAAATGACCACTGCGCCAGGACAGGGTCCACGCTCGCCCTCAGGAATGACAATCACCTGCACCGGCGCTCACCCTCCCTGAGCCCTGCAGATCCCTGGCAGGGGCGTCCCAGGGCCCCTCCCCTCTGCAGATCTCAGGCTGCAATCGGCCAGTCGGAGTCTAACACAGGACCTGGCTTCTCACTGCCCACGTGGCTTCCCAGCACTGGGAGTCCCCAGAAAGCCTTGCCAAGGGGGCCTAGAGAGCTCTGTCTGCATCTAGCGAGCCACTATTTATCCGTCTACCTGCGCACCTACCTACACACCTTCTGTCTTCACTCTCAATCTGACCTGTAGGCCGCCAGCACCCAAGAGGACACAGAAATGGGCAGAATCTGCCCAGACGTCCTCCTGTCTGTTGGCACATGCTCAGCATAAGTGGAGCTCTCTCCATTTCCAAATGAACAGGAGCAAACCCCCAAAGCAAGAAGATAAAACCCCTACAGCCCCGGCTCTCTGCTGCTTCTGCCTCAGGATCACATGCAAATGCCAACGAAAATCGTTAGCATCAGAAATTAGAAAACGTGTGGAGAAGCTGCAGCCTCTCCCGGGACGCTGTTGACAGAGGGATTTGTTGGTGAATCACTTCCCACCACCATTAGCATTTCATTTCTGGCCCATTTATTTATTTATTTATTTATGCCACACACCGTGTCCAGGAATCCGTTGACTGTGACCTGGAGAGGACTGGCACTAGAGGACCCAGACGTTTGCCTGCCGCTCTGCTCTGCCCCGCCTCATTAGCAGGATTCCCACATGCTCCTGTGGGGCCTGGGAGCTTCCCACAGCTGCCTTCTCACTCCTTGATCTGCATGTTTAACCTTTGCTGTGTGCGATCTCGGGCCAGGAGACCTCTGCTAGCACAGCAGAATGCCCACTTCCACACTGCCCTTGACCCTGGCCCTGCGGCCACCGTGCCGCTCCATTCCCGAGCAGCCTACCCACAGCCCTGGCCGTTAGAATTCCTTCCTGGATTCAGGCACAGGTGTTTCTGTGGAGCGGCCCGTTTGCGCGCACTGAGGTGCAGCTGAGGGGCCAGAGGACCCCACCCCAGCCCTGTTACTACCACTCCATCTTGTTTTTCACAGGGAGCCCTTCCAGAGTGGAGGGTCAGCTGGCCGCCTGACGACCATTGCTTGGCATCATGGTCCACTCCTACTACTCTCAGCCTTTAAGAATGTGCTCTTGATTTCCCTCCTCCTGCCCACTGAGCTGGAGAGGCTGTCTTCATCCCCCTCCTTGCCCTCAGGGCTGTGGGGCCTCAGTCGGGATGGGTTAACAAGTCAAGTCTATGATAAATGGATTCCTCAATAAAAGTCCAGAATTACACATAAAACTCTAAAATCCATGGAGTTCTAATGGCTTCTTTGGAGGCCTTGGAGTTGGTTAGGTTCTGCTGCAGAAATCTGCCCCTGCCCATCAGGAAGCTAAGGAGGTGACGTCGCGTGGGCTGGGAGGGGGTTAGTACTGCTTCTTTCTCTGTCTTTTGGCTGAGGCATTTCCCGGCTCCTGCTCGCAGAGTTCTCAGTGGTCCAATAGGACCAGCCAAAGAGACTGCGTGGTGAGGCAGGCCACCCGCCATCTGCCCGCTGCCCGTCACAGGCCGCTGACCCCTTCCTTTCCCACTGCCTGCTCTATTATTGCTGCTTTTCTCCAGGGACTCTGGCCATTTCTGTGGTTCTGTGCTACCTTCTCATTACGCGGCATCTGCATCGCGGTGTTCTCATGGCCCAACGCGACAGGGGCTGGGGCCTGGGGACGCCTGGCTCAGACGAGAGGTCAGGGGTGTGTTCACTCCCACGGGCTGATGGAAGGTTGCTGAGGGCCATTACCAAGTAGGAATGACACATCGAAATTTCCTTGCCAAGCGTACCCCATGCTACTTAGAGGACATTTGATGGGACATTGCATGCATGCTTTAATAAGGTGACCTTGCTCAAGGACCAAGGCGGATCCGGGTTTAGAGCTGATCAGGTTTGAGGAAGTAACCGGCTCCTTGAGTTTAAGGAGTTGCCAGTTTAAGATAATGGGTTTTAGGGAAGTTGGAGGTTGAAGATTATTGCTGGGATTAGGGTGTTCCTGCTGCTTGTTCCCATTGAGTTCTCCTGAGATTAAAATGGGATTTGGAGATAGCCTCGTGGAATAGGTGAATTGTGCCGGCGGACGGCAGAACGCGATTGCCCCTGGACCTGTGTGGAGGCGGTGTGAGAGCGGGAATAAAGAATTGCTATTTGAACCTACAAAGGTGTGTGGTGGCTCGTGATTCTGGTGCCAAGCTGAGACCTTGGCAGAAGGTGGCTTTCCACTCATCACACTGCTCAGTATCCAGCTCACGTAGTTCATTTTAGAGGGCAGTGCCTTCAATGTTTGACAGAGATGGTACAGAAAGTCATTCCCCACCTTTATCACACCCCAAACAAGCTTAGCATGTGCACTTTTCCACATCTGCACTTAAGCCACAAAGTTACAATGGAAGCCGAAGGGCAAGAGCAACCGTTGGTCATGCCTCGTGTCCAACCTCCAAACCTTGGTCCAACCTCGTGTCCCTCTCACCAATGACTCTGTCCAAACATGCCACTTGCAGGTCACGCTGCTCTCAAAGAGTCATCTCCCTGTTATCTGAAAAGAGGGATGGGGTGTGAGAGGAGGAAGAGAGAGGAAGGAATTAAGGATGTCCCCAAGTCACCCTTCAGATAAAATCCAGTGGGCTCCTGAGGACCCAGGGCCGGAGCACCCTCCATTACCGCTCCAGGCAGAGGACGGGAGGCTCTCCTCCCAGCAGGCTGTGTGACAGCACTCACTCCTCCCAGAGCCCCGGGGCCCAGCGCCTGGAGTGACAAAGAGGGATGCTCCTGAAGCCGCGTCACCGAGTCAGTAGGAAGCAGTACTTCCGGGATAAATGACAGCAGTGGCCGGATGGTCTACAGCTAAAACAACGAGAAATAACGCAGCCCCCATTTCCCACCACGTTCCGAGTTCTGGACAAGCAGCTAAGTGCCTTGCTGATATTAACTTATGGTCAAACAGCTGAATACTTGGTGTGCTTTCGTAGTCTAATACTAGGGAGGCAACCTGACCCAGGGAAGCTGAGACGTGTTCCTGAGACCAACAGACACAGGACCAGCAGAGACGCCAACCTAGGAAATGGGAACCTTCGCCCAGTGCCCGTGAGGGACGTGGCGCCCAACATGGAGGATGCACTGGGCACCTGGAGAGAAACAGGGCTGTGACACTGTCAAGCAAGCCGACTGTCATGTGACCCTTCCTAGATTCCTGTGTATATCAGAATGAAATTCCTTTGCTAAGAGAAGGTTGTGTTTTTTTGTTATTGTTAACATCGTTTTTCTAAATAAAAATCTGTCAGTCATATGGTTTCCAAAATACACATCTATAAATTCTTGTGAGCCACCCCATCCAAGGTCTTGACTGACCCTTCTAGCATGCATGTTGTGTCAGCAGAGGAGGAGATAGGGACCCGGGCAAGGCACAGGGGAGATGTCCAGCCCTGTGCAGGCCACAGGGCAGTTCTCAGCTGGCCCTTCTCCCATTACTGACCCCACCCTCCACCCAGATGGATTACAAGTGGCCACACTTTTTGGACAGCAGGTGTCTCCTGATGTGACAGTGGGGTCCATACCCTAGGAAGGTGAGGGCTGTGTGGCTGTCATGTCCCTTCCACTCTGCTAAGGGGACAGGCTGAAGATCTGCCATCCTCTTGCCCAGGGGGGGTCTTGCCCTGTTCCCCCTTCGGGTGATGTTTCCCTTCCCTGGATCACTCCCTTCTTGGAGAAAATTTTGGTGTTTGTTTTTCAAAAGTTTCTTTGTGTCTCTGTCTCGGCTTCTTGATGGAGTGGGTTGGGGGACCAGCAGAGAGCAGGGCAGCGGTTTACCAAGCCAGCTGTCACCCTGCCACCACCTGAATGCACACCTCTACAAATGACTGCTGTCATCTTCTGTGCACTCACCAGGCATGGAACAAAGGAATGGCCTCCCTCCCACCCAGTCCTGCCAACAACTCTCGGAGGGATGTCCGTGTCTTCTGGGACTGAGATGCAGTGAGTCTGGGCAGATCTTTCCGAGGGCCCTAGTTGGTGACTCTGTCCAACCCTCTATCTATCTGTCTCACTTCAGAGCCAGTTGGTGTCCGTCCACAGGAATGGCCACGATTACCTGTGCAGGAACCCCACCTTCCACATGGTGGTGGCGCCCTCCCGCATCACAGAGCACATCTGCTCAAGGCTGGCAGGGTAGGCTCAACTCTGTCCCTTGTTTCCCCAGAGCCTCATCTACAGGAAGGTCCTTTTTCCATAGTGAGAAAAATCAGACAGGCCCTGTGCTTCCCTCTCTTCTTCCTTGTCCATAATGGCCAATGGACAGTGGACAATGGACAAAGGCTCCACTTGGCTTTCATCCACCGGCATCATGAACTTCACCTTGAAAAAGCCTCTCAACATTTTAAATGCCTTGCCCTGTGTAGTCAGAGGATCCTGGACCTTGGAACCTCTTGCTATTGAGAGTCCACACCACTAACTCCCTCTGTCCATCTACCACGGAGAGGTCACTACCTCTCCACAACTTAATTTTATTTGCTATCTACATGAAATTTTCTGGGCTGGGGATGTGGCTCAAGCGGTAGTGCGCTCGCCTGGCATGCATGCGGCTCGGGCTCGATCCTCAGCACCACGTACAAACAAATTCTCTCTCTCTCTCTCTCTCTCTCTCTCTCTCTCTCTCTCAAAACAACATCAAAAACAGAAATTTTCTATTTATAGTATCTGTGATGGCTTCCATAGGAACTGTCAGGGGCCTTCAGGCAGGCTCAGAGTAAATTAGAAGGAGTCCTCCTACCCAGACAATCTGGGAGTTCACCTGGACACTGGGATGGAGGTCTGTCATTCTAGATTTGTTTAGTGGACCTAGATATCAGAACCCCAGGACCAAGGTAGCTGGGCCGTGGGTGACAGTGGAATGTTCTTCAGAACATAGCAATCAATGCCATACCAACTGGAAGATGTCAAATAACCTTCAATTTCAGATTTTCAGAGGTTGGAATACAGTTACCAAGAAGGCACCGTCTCACCGTTACCCACACCAACTGCAATGCCAATAAGAAAATCAATTCTGTAAAAAACATCCATTTATGACCCCAGAGTTATG